>NW_026535791.1:35620000-36862500 GCF_028551555.1 Melozone crissalis | reverse complement strand
CATTTAAACTAGCCCATTAGAGCCTGCAGCAAAATGCCAACACTCCCATCACTTGCATGTCAGCAGTGCTGGTGTTAACAGGAGAAAATATATGGTTTCTGTGACTGTGCCCCAGTTCTACAGCATTTGCTACTTTTAATTGAAAGAGGCAGTTAAACACAAGGTAAATCATTCAGTTAGCTAAGCTGTTTAATAACACATAATTGATAATGTCAATGTGCTACAGTGACATAATGCATCACTTTCATCACCCTTATGCTTCAAATACAGTCAACTTATACTTCAAACATTTACTTTAAATCTGCTCTTTAATGACAAAGCCAGGGAGAACTGCCATGAGTACCACATGTGGAACATGGGTAAAACACACACTGCCTCAACTCACCTGCAGGTTGGTTAGAAAGGGGTTTCGGCCAAAGCACTTGCAACTTTGTGAAAATGGCTTGGTTACATTATTACTGACTTGCTTTTTTTCTCAAAACACCAGAAGGTCCTACGGTAATAATTTCCATTTCTCTGATAAAATCTGTTGAAAAAAAGCATGAAAATATCTGCACAAGAAAAAGCAACTACTTGTTCTCTGAAATGTGTCTCCCAGTCCTGCAGGTTTTTGCCTAACTTTTCACACATAACCAGGCCAACAGCAGCCATCAGGACTTCTTTTTAGTATAAGGCAGATCACATCTTAAGTGTTTACAAAATCATACCCCTTAAACACAGAATATGATCTAGAGTAAGAAAAAATATATCTTGCAGACAGTGTGGTTAAACATGACTAGCCTTATTATACAATACTGAGGTTTTTAACACGTAATAATTTAAAAATAACTTTTATTTCTACAAGTATTTAAATGGGCAAGAACATTTGACCTGTTTATTTTATATGACAATAAAATTGTAACCACTGACAAGAACCATACATTTGGTTCTGCATTGTGTAGCAGAGAACACCCAGACAGCTGCAAAATGGGATGGGGTTTTGGTTTCATTTTTTTAAAAAATACACCTCCTAAAAAACCCAATAAACAAACAAAAAAAGCATAAATCCCTCCAAAACAAACAAACAAAAAACCAAGCAAACCACTTAAGTGCCCACTGTTACAGGATGCATGCAGGAAAAGGTGAGGGGCAGAGCCAGTGGTAGCAGGCAAGATTAAGTGTGCTGATAGTCTGAACTTCCATGTAAGTGTACCTATCACAGTTACCTGCATGGAACTATAATATTTGCTTGCTGTGAGATTTCAGCTGTACCACAGCCAGCATGGCTGGAAAGGCTCAGTATTGTGAAAATGAAAACATGCTGCCTCATAAGTAGCCACTTGCCCTGCTCCTGTTCTTACCCATGGAAAGCAGCTGTAGAGGCAATATCATCACCTACAACTACATCTTGAAATATTTCAGAGAGAAGTTTGGTTCAGCTATCTTGGAGTTCACTGTCTGAGAAGTTACACAGATGTTCCCAGCTAATAAAGGCTGCCATGAGCTGCACTGGCCACAGGTGACTACAAACTTAGTTGTATGTCCTGACACAGTAACTTGTTGAGTAAGGGATTTCACAACAATAAAAAGCAAGTCCATTGATAATAAATGGCTCAAGGCTCACAAAAGCAACCTGTAGAGTCTGGTTTGCCTAGAAACCAAGGTAATTACTTATAAAAAGGGAAAAGCCAAAAATGTGTAAAACTGAAGTACCAATTACATAGCAAACCAAAACCTGTAGGATATTTACTACTTTGCACCCTGATTCCTTTTGGTTACCTACAAATTTGTAAGCTATTCAGTAAGTTTAGTATGGAAGTACTTTTTGAAAAGTACTATCTGATTTGGGACATAACATATCCTCACTAGGAAAAAAAAAACCCAACCTATTGAGTAAAATTCATTTACAGAAAGGTCAAGTAGGCACCAATGTTTTTCCCTCTCTGGGTGGCCAGGATATAATAAATGTTTGACTCCTCTTCCCTTCAAGCTCAGCGCTACTTTTGGCACTCACTTAAATGGAGGGAAAAGCAGAGCAGAGAGAGGTCTTTCATTCATTATGAGGACACCTACAACCACAGAGAACATTTAGATAGACCTTAATTCCCACTGACTGCAAAAATGGTTTTAGTCTGTGCATTTCATAGGGAGAAAACTGCAGAGCAAACTGCATTCTTTCAAAGCTTACTAAGTTTTCTAATGGTTGGGCAAGCACTGGTTAGAGCTTGGTCTGTTAATTTGCCTTGGAACACTTCCAAACACTACTTGGTAAGCCACAGCATCTTTCTGCTCTGTTTTGTACAGCAGGTAGCACAATGACATCTACAACTGGAGAAAAATACGTGTAGGAGGCCAGGGCCTTTTTACAGACATTTGATTCAGTATATTTTAATCCTCTCTGGATTGAAATATGGACTAGGGAAAGTTTAAATATGAAGCCCCCTGGGCAAGTCTAGATACCTTTGTAAGGCTGTTGCAAACTCAAAATTCCAAGCAGGAGTCTAGATGAGGGGAAGCTGTGAGAAAGGAGTCATGAGAGGAAGCTGTGAGAAAGGAGTACATGTGTGAGAACTCAGGTCATCCAAGATGGTGCAGCTTTACATAAAAGGTGTGATAATCTCTTCCATATGTCTTCCTGACAGACACTCTCTTCTCACACCATGGCAATTACACAGCCCGACTACTGATTTAGGGGGTTTAGTACCACTACTGGCCAGGTTAGAGATACAGAGGCTTTAAATCCTGGATGTGATCTTGTTCTGGATTTATTTTTGTCAGTAGTCCCACTAATTTCACTCAGTTCATGGTATCACCCAAGATACTTCAGTTAGAACTTTGAATTCAGTAAGAACTAAGTTAATTACTACACTGCACATAAATAAGAACACATCTGCCTGGAAAAAAATTGTTTGAAAAAGTAATCTCTCATTCTTACTGTCTTCTTCAGGAGGGGGCTGCTGAAAAACCACTTAATTGTGCTCTACTTTTTCATTCCCCAGTTTAAAGAAATTACATTTTTATTTCAGAGGCAATAAAATAAGAGTGACAGTAAGACTATGAAAATCCACCCAAAATCTACACATTTTATTATAGGCAATAAAACAGGGTTTAGTTATGGTTTTAAAATTATACTGGATACTAAATCATCATGAAAGTCTCAGCCATAGCACAGCACTGGTGTGATACCTGTTACCATTAAATTTCCAATGATTGTTTCATGGCCTTAGGAAGGATGCATACATTAGCAATAGATGCGCATTCTCTAACCTTTATCATTTAGAAATACATGCTATTGCATCCATGATTACTGGCAGAACTATTCATGTAGGACTTAAAATGCTCTTTTGTGTCACAGACTAGTGCTTTTGTAATTCAAACCTTCCATGACAACATTTGTTACTATCTAGGGCTAGGTTCAAAAAGACTTACATACCTAAAGTAGGACACTTAAGCAAAATTGAAACATCTAAATTCAATCTGGCAATACAAATCCTTGATCATGTGTCACTCAGCAGTGAAGGTACTTGTATTCTATCTTCCTTCCTCATTCAAAATACACATTTGGAGCTTTGCTGCTGTACCTCCTCAGTACCACATAAGACAGACACTTCCTTCTTCAGGTCCAAATATGCCACAAAAGTCAGGAGAACAGGGTCCAGTTCTGCTCTAGGTGCCATGTCTACCTTTGAGCAGCCTTCCACTACATAAACAGGACTACGAGAGAGTTGGAGAGGGATCTTTTACAAGGGCCTCTAGTGACATGAGAAAGGGGGATTGATGCCTTTAAACTGAAAGAGGGTAAATTTAAATAAGATATTAGGAAGAAATTCTTTACTGTGAGGTTGGTGGGACACTGGAACAGGCTGCTCAGAAAGGCTGCAGATGCCCCATCCTGGCACTGTTCCAGGCCAGGTTAGACAGGACATTGAGCAATGTGGTCTAGTGGAAAGTGTCCCTGCCCACAGCAGGAGGGTTGGAATGAGATGCTGTTTAAGGCTCCTTCCAACCCAAACTATTATATGATTCTATGATTAAACAACTTATGACTGAGCTGTCTTAGCCCAAACCTTTAACACTCCTGTAAGAAGTGAGTCCTGGGACTCATTTATCAGTGATCAGCAACATTATCCAGTGGACTTGGGATGAAGTGATGAATGATGCTGTATGCAATACCCTGACACGGATAACTCCCCACTGAGGGTGGCAGAGCAGTGGGACAGGCTGCCCAGGGGGGTGTGGGGTGTCCCTCTTTGGAGACATTGCAAACCCCCCTGGACACATCCCTGTGTCACCTGCCATGTGTGACCCTGACTTGTTGGGCGGTTGGATCAAATGATCTCCAGAGGTCCCGTCCAACCCTAAGGATTCTGTCATCCTGTGAAATATGCTTGGCAGGGCAGTAAAAGGCAATCACCCAAACTACCATCAAACTAGAGTACCTCAGTTAATAACTCATAGCTGCTCCCACCAAAGTTATTATTATGTGAGCTTTGGCCACTACTTCCTAATTGATTTAACCTCTGTCCTCACAGCAATATTATTAAATTCTTGGTTAAAGTGAGTCAATGTTTAATTTTTTAATTAAACTGAGTCTTTGTGAAGCATTCACAGACTGTATTGATCTGCATATTTCATCTCTGTTACTGACACAATTCTTTACACAACGTGTGAAACTCTCTGACTATCCTCCTAATGAAAACAGTCAGAAAGAAAGCTAGGAAAATTTCCTGAAATGCAAATCAAACTCAAAGATAATGGACTTTGAATAAATATTTTATTGGTTCTCCACTTCACTGAGCAATCTATTTTTAAAATTGATTTATATTTGCAATTTATATTTATATTTGCAATTGCCATTGTAGGATTTCTTTTAGAGATTTATTTTCATAGAATCAGAGAATGGTTTGGTTTAAAAGAGTCTTTAAAGATCATCTAGGTCTGGCCCCCTGCCATGGGCAGAGATTCCTCCCACCAGACCAGGGTGCCCAGATTCTACACATTATGTCTTATCTTATTATGTATCTAAACCATATTTATTCCTCATACCAGCATTTTTCTGAGTGGAATCCAACAGAATGATTGCTCAGACACTTGGAGCTACCACTGGTTTAGATCCAAAAGGTGTTTTCCAGAGTCACCAGGCTAATACTCAGCTGGTTTAAAGGTGAAATGCAACTACCAGTGCACCTATTTCAATCACTAGAAAATTTTGTTGTGTTTTTTTTAACTGCCATTCTTTGTTAAAAAAACAAACAAACAAAAAACAAACAAACAAAAAAGAAAACAAAAAACACCACAAAAGCACTATTTACAAGGCATTTGAACTCCTTCTTAAGTCTGTTGCTAATCAGTGAATTTCTCTACTCTGGGAGAAGGCTAGAAATGATCCACTAACCACAAGGTAAAAACCAGTCAACTGGAAAGAATTTTAGTGGCAATAATATAGGTAGGGTAACACATCCATAGTTAGATATCTATTTTCAACATACCAGTTCATCACACTTGGCATAAATAGCAACAGGAGTGAGTCTGTGTATCAATAATTATATAAACCTAGTCTGGGAACAGGAAAAGGAACTCAGAACAACAAAGAATGCTGCTGAGAAAGAGAAATTCCTGAGTATTGCTGTGTAGAGTAACGTGAGGACGAAGAAAAGGAAAGGGTTTTAGGACTAGAAATAATTAGCACTGGTTTTATCCATCACAATACTCTCACTACTCAGTATAATTTTAGGAAGAAACATGCACGTTATTTGGAAGTTTTAAAGCTTCCAGTTTGTCTGTCAAATCTGCAAAGAAATATAATTGAGGACATTTCAAAGTGAGATAAGATCAAAGTTTAACAGATCACTCTTCTAACATTATTCACTAATAAATTTTTTAAGTGAGACACATTGCAAAAATTTTTCTTTTCTTTAAATTTTAACTATATCCAACATGGCTGAAATTTGGCTGACAATGCAATACTGGTCTGGCTAATAAAGGGGTGCTTTCATCAGCAGATGAAAACTGCAACACACCAAGCAGAGTGGTGAAAGGGCAGTCAAGCAGCTCAGCACTCTATACTTCAAAATGGACTCAATAATTAAAATATTTACAAATTTGACTACAAGGTGCTCAAAGAAGACCACTGCTGCTGTGTAAGACAGGCAGTTATGCATACTTGAGTGGAAAAACAGGACAAGGGAAGAACAAAACTAGTTATGTGCCTTAAAGGCTAAGGAACTCAGCTCGGAAGAGGAGAAGTAGCTGCATTCTGCCCAGTTACCCAGTCTGACGTGGGGAAATGGTTCTGAAAATGGGGATCAAAATTTGCATTCCCCATACAATGCCTCAAGCACAGGGTTTCTCCCTCTATCTCTCTAAGACTTGGCAATTACAACATATTGCAAGCATGGAGCAAATTTTAATTCTGTCAATGGAACTTAGCACAGAACTCCCACCCCCAGTCTTGTAGGCAAATGCTCTCAGCAGCAAAGGGAGCTGCAAAAAGTGACCACTTCTACCTCTTACTGCTATCAATTTTCATCAGTGTAGCCACAGCTGCTGGGCTTTGGGCTGAACTCAATTCTGCCCACCCATGCTAGATGTTTTCCAAAGACTCTTCTCCCAGGAGACTTGAGCTGCACTCAGGTACTTTGTTTCAGCAGCACAGGGAGGAGAAGTGATTTGATATCCAGTTCTGCAGAGCAGGGCTGCTGAGAAGACACAGGTACCATTAGTTAGACAGCTGTGAAACCCATTTTAGGTGTCCTGAGGACACTCAGAAGGTTACTGTATCCTAAACCTCCTGGATCACTTTCTTGGACTCAGACACACAAACTGTACTTGAATTTTGCTGTAAGTGGCAAAATGGGCACTTGAACTGCTCTGAACCTTTAAGCTTGATGCTTAAAGGCATCTGTATACATGATACCGAGACACTGTTGTCAAAGAAGTGTAACACACTTTTTTAAAATTGATTTCTGTAACACTGATTAGTGTCAATTATCTACCTTCATGTCTCTATGGATTACTTTCTACAGACAAATTTCACTCACGATGAAATTGTATCCACCAATTACAGTCACATGGCTCAGATCCTCCACCCCTTTTTCATGTACAGACAACTTTTCTTATTCCTCCAATTCTTTTGACTTACTATGTTTCCAAACATGGAATTCTAGATCCTTGTTCAAACAGCTAGAGCTTGGTTATAAGTTTTTTGTTACTAAATATCTGAAATGAGACAAGGCAGAATTCTCAGTGTCTCCTGCTCTCCTCATATGCTATGTGATAATCAGGAACTTATTTGCTCATATATGAAGACTTCAAGATCACAGTGCAGATTATGAAGACAATGTTTGAGGTACACGATCAGTGACTAAGTCTCAGTTGTATGGTCACCTGTAATCTAAAAAAGGGTTCTGTGTTTCACAGTTTCAGTGCTTTAGCTGCTGCTGTTTAACAGTTTTCTGTAGGGAATAGATGCAAAAGCAATCCAAAGCCATCTTCATGGTTGACTCATGTTTATGGTAGTTGAGCTTATTGTCCTTCCTTGCTATTCTTTCATGGAACCAATGGCTTTAAATACAATTAATCAACACAACTCCCTTCTCCCCTTTCTGATTATTTGCTAATTTTGGAAGATAAGGACTTTTGACTGCAGAGTCCATAGTCACAATGACATTGAAGCTTCAAAGTCTGCTGACCTACAGCATCACCAAGGTTTACCGCAGTCAGTTAAGTCTGTAGTTCCACTTAAGGAGTGTCAGAGGACTTGGTACCAGTTGGGATCCTACCTCAAGATCGATTACAGGCATTGGATTTCTCTTTTCTCTTTAATACAAAACAAAACTAAAATGTCTCTGCTGCAGTTTTGGAGGGAAAGCTTGCTAAAACTTGCAGCTGTAACTTGCGTCATGATATCATATTACATGATCTTCACTGTTTATATATTTGTTAGAGTATAATTTAATGATTTCATAGAATCAAATTAATTTCTCCTATGCGGTATTCATTTTAAAATAGAATCAATATTATTTACCCTACCTGACAATAATGCCCTGTGTTTCACATACAATTGATTCAATAGCAGCAGGTAGTTATCAATGAATGCACTTTGCTGTGGTAAATGAACACAATCAATACCCAGAAATGTGAGTTTTCTGGTGTGTGACTGAACTGTAACTGAAGTGAAAGCTGAGTCTTGTCTTTTTCTGCTTCTTTTAGGTTTCATATAAGGAGAATCTGGATTTAACAGGCAGCACCAGTACAGTAACAATCTGAAAAATTACCAGGCAACACCACTGAGGATCTAAGGTTATGCCACATGAGGTAGCCAACAGTAAAAAAAGGAAACTTCAAGAAAGAAATGTTAAAGATTCTCAGCATTTCTTGAAAAATATTTATGTTTGAACTCTTGAGCATCATATGAGCATCATGTGAAAGACAACTCTGTATTTTGAAGGGCACACTGCAAAAATTTCAATTTGTTTTGTTCAAAACAGAGTAAGAAAGAAATGTTTAGTTCTAGGGAGGGCATCCAAAGACAGCATTTTTCAATTATAAAAGACTGTATGAATGTAATATCAGTTAATATAAGCTAAGATTAATTTTAAGTTGTATTACATACATTGAAAACAAAGCTAATGTCAATGAGAGTGACAAAACAATTCTGTTAACTTCAAAATCAAGTAAAAATAGAGCCTTTGGCAAAGTCATTTTGTTTACAGCTACTTAAAGTAAAATGCGAGGAAAGAAGATTTTAGAAGACATTAGAGATAAGGGTGGGATAAGCTCCCCTTTCAGTGGGAACTGCTCTTCTGGTTGCTCTTTCTCCCTTACAGACCATAGCTTTGAACTCCACAATCCTTCAGCTTGTAATCTTTTTAAGGCAGTCCCCATTTTTCCTAGAGTAACTGAGCCTGGCCTGCACCACTCTGAAGTCATGATGCAGCAGTCATTTTCCCAGCCACCAAGGCATCACTTCTTTCTAGCCACTTCCTCAACCTTTATACATACTGAGCAATCCTGCTTTGCTTATAGAAAATTCTAGGAAGTACATTGAAGAAAAGCTTAGTTCCACAGCACACTTCAGCACATGCTTTACTACTGATTTAATATTCAGATATTCTTCGTGTAAGAGCCAGGAAAACAAAATCAGAATGCTTAGAATAACACTGGAACATTTATATATATTTATAGTGAGAGAGAGAAAGAGAACAGTAATTCAAAATATAAACAATCTTTACTGCTCACATCTTTCAGAAATCAACTACAACTTTACAGCTTTTTTTACACATACATTCTAAAACTTAAGTTGCCTTCCTTGAAAAAAACTGTGAATTTCTGAAAATCTAGAGTAGTTCTTTTCCTTAAGAAAAACAACCTGCTCATATATTACATCTCTCATTGTTTTGCTATTTGCTTGCAAAAAATACAGCAAGCCAGTGTGTGCAATCCATACTTCCTCCCTTTTACCTGTGTTTCATAAAAACATCCTTATTACAAACAATCTCCCACAATTCTCACAAAAACAGAACAGAAAGGCTATATCTAGCTTGACAGAATAAATATAAAACTGAACTGCAATTAACAATATATGCTTCATATTGTTTCCTGTGTAATATTAAACCACAAGCAGAAGATAAATGCCCATAATTCACTTTCTGGTGCCCACGATGACAAACAATACTCAATATAGCATATGTAAAATGCAGAGAGCCACTGCAACTGCTGGAGTCCACAAAACTGAAGGTTTGACAGTAGGGGCAGTAAGGCAATTTAGTCTAGGAGTCAACAACCACCACCAAAGAATATTTTATCTTTGACTTTTATATTTGAAATATTAGCTATTAATTGGCTTCATAATTTCACTAATTTATTTAACATTCACATCAAAAAAGTTACAGATTGGGGGGGGGGGGGAACTAATTAAGCTTCTTTATCACATGCAGAACCATATTACCTGAACACACAAAGTGCAAACATCATCTGATTAATTCATTTCTAAATTAAACTGTTTCCCTTTTACCTAAATTCAATCTGAATAAACGACATTATTTATAACATAAGCATAGAAGTTCACAGTGTGTATGTACAAATAAAATTTATGCATTTACATAAGTAAATGTAAGAATCTATTTCTGTTTCAAGGTTGTAAAACCTTTTATCTTACAGCTGTGAGTGTTCCTCTTGCATAGGAAAGAATGTATTGAGCAGGAGGGGGTTAAGTGGAAGGGAGTTTATTATGATCAGCAACATGAAACATGGAACAAAACAAGGCTTTCTCTTGTTCTCATACATTTGAAAAGTATTCTAAAGGAAGTGTTGTTATTCAGTTAAGGTATTAGATAGTACATCACACAGTAAAAAGAAATTCTGCCAGTAATGCTCCCAGTAAATTCCAGACTTGAAGAGAAACTTTCTGTAACATCTCAGCTTTAGGGGTGAAGTTCAAGTGTCATTGCTATTTGGGATGCTTTAAGGTATCCCATCTGGCTTCTGCATGTTGCTCTAGAAAACCACAGGGCAAAATTAGACTGTTCTTTTTTTCAGTTCTGAAAAATGCTGTCCTTTAGCCAGGAAATAGTAGCAAAATATCACAGGACAGAAAAATAGAACTACACTCTACCTGAAAAGAAAGCATGGGTATACATTTTTCTCATGGTGGGATAATGGGAAAAACATTCACAAAAGGCCCTTCTGTAAAAATATAAAAATGATGCAAGTCATACATATGCTGATGGATGGCTGGGAAGGAGGTTCATGTCTTCCCTCCATGGCAGCTGAGTTTGCTTAAGACAAAGAGCTTCTTACTTTTCTACAGGCAGTTTGTCTAGATGAAGCCATTTCTAGACCTGGAGATGTGGAAAGGACCCAGGACTGTGGAGGCAGCAGATAAGGGTTCATCCACAAGGCACACACCAAAAACTTCAACTTAGCTTTTGAGTAAGGAAGAGCCTGCAGGAGTGAGACAGGAACTTGGCAGAATATGAGCTCGTACACAGGTGGTGAAGGAAAACAGGGCTGAAAGGGCCCCTGGTGATACAAGGCACAATCCTTGAACTTTTTGGCAGCTCTGGACACCACCACAGTGCCCATCCTCTCCCTTCAAACTACTGTCTGAAGTGCAGAGGATTTGTCCAAGTGACATAAATACACAAGTGAACCCTATATGATTTCTGATTCATCATTTACTCACTGATCAACATGGATTACCAAAAAGGCAAGTTTAATCATTTTAATTTCCAGTTATTTTACCTGCTTTACTAATTACCATTAGAGCACTGATTAGTCTGTAATAGTTATTCATTAGCTGTAAGTTGAACAAGGGCTGATTTGAAGCAATTACATTTACTCAACATGTTCTGATGACTAATTATTTCACAGTCATCAGATGATGACAGACAATAACAAAGACCCAAAAGAATCAGGGGTGAAATTCTAAAATATCCTCAGAATCACTTCTATTTTCTGTGTGTGGATTATTTCATAACACCAACTTTCCTCCAGACAGAGTAACTAAGGATGTTACTGTAGGTCACACATTACTGAATAGAAAAACAGACTTTGAGACAGCTCGGTGTTACACCCTACGTATTTGGTTTTGGAGAAAAGCTGTGGTTTGCCTGTCTGAAGCTCTTCTTACAGGTGATTATGGTATCTTGTTCCTGGAGAATTTGTTTGTCCTTGCACTCAGAGTTCTCCTCCTTACCCCATCAATCCTTTGTGACAAAAACTTATTCCTCACAAAAAACACATGAGGAGAGCATTTCTTGTTTCATTGGCTTGGAGTTGTCATGGCTGGAAATACAGGATATTTCGTAGGGAAGACACTGAAATCTGGGCCAGAGAACATGGCTCTGAAACATCCCTGGGCAAGTGCCTCATCCCCATGAGTCTTTAGAACAATGACAGCAACATACTAGTACTCCCTCAAATGATTTAAAACAACTCAAAATTAAAAACAATGGAAGAAAACAGAAGCTTAGTTCATATGCCCAGAACTAGAAAGCCTAAGATGATGATGATGATTATTATTATTAGAGAAACATCCAAGCCTTTTCCTTTAAGCCTTGAGTCATTTCTTTACTTGATGAAACAAAAACACGAAGTACAACATTTCGCAGAAATAAAACAATACAGAAATACTGAAATGGATACAAAACATGTCAAAAAAAACTTCAAATAAGAATGGGTTTTGTTATAGCCAATCATGACACCGAGAACAGATCAAATGACCTCCCAATATATCTTGTACTCTATGAGAGTTTAACAATGCTCAAAAAAAAGTGTGTGACGGGGGCAGATGAAAGTGATGAACCTACTTTGGACGCCTTTCTTAGCAACTTCTATTTTTACATGATCTGACCTGTTGCCTTTGCTCATCACCTAAAATAATACCGAGACCCCTCCTCCCCTGCCAAAGTCACCCCGCCAAGCTCCACAATGAGTTCCATTGATTCTCAAGACATATTGTCAACTACCTAATAATTTAACGGGTAGGCACAGCTCTTTCGGTTGAAGCTTCAGTTTCTCAAACAAAAGCTAACCACCTGAGACCACAGAGGACAGGATATGAGCTACTTATAGCAACACTGGACCAGTGAACAAGAATAGCAGGAAAGCTGCTTATTTTATTTTTTTTTCTCCAGCAAAGTCCTTTGAAGTAAACTATTTATTAAACATTATAATACTCGAAACAAAAATCTTTGAAGGCAGGTTATCCTCCTCTGCACCATGTCCCGTTGTGAATGAATTGCTTCCTTTTCCTTTTTGGATTTTTTTCACTTGTGAAACTGACACTCAAATTGTTCTCTTAAGCTACTTGGGCAAGCCTTCGCCTTTGCCGAGAGGAAAAATCCATCCATCAACAACAGGATCATTAAAAATATTTATAACTCAAACTACTTCAATATCACTGCACTGTAAGCAGCCCCTCTGTTCATCAGGCAATGTTATATAAATACAATAAATAAGTTCCTCGTGCACAGAAAAACAGTATTGATTAATAAGTAATGATGCAAACAGATCATCTGAAACAGAAACAAGCTAACAGTAAGGCTTAATTTTTCACTTTTTTAATTAAAAAAGTAAATTCTCTCCATTAACCCTGTTACTGATGAATGCATGTGTTTCTTCTTTGTTCTTCTGATTAAAACATTCATCTCCCTCCCTCTCTGCTGGTGAAAGGACTAATTTGTCTCTATAGCATCACTGTAGTATCATTGGAAGTTTCAAAATCAGACACAGAGAATTGTCTTTTCAAATACATGCATTTGGGCTGCAGAGACAGAATGATCACACACAGTGCTGTATTTGCATCTTTGAAAATCTGGCACTGATGTGCAGTGAAGAAGAGCAGTGCTCTGAAATGACTGCTCAGAACTGTCTGAGCCTGAGAAATTCCCTGGCGAAAGCCTGGGAAATAATCAGAAGTGAACTGAAACTCCCAGTGGGCCACCATGCATGCCTGCATAGTAAAGATGTCACTGGCAAGCTGTAGAAAAAATCATATTAGAAAAGGTTTTAAGAGTTCTCTACTGAGAGAAATATTTTACTTCAACTAAGAGACAGGGGAGAACTATTGATACCCTGATACCTGAAAGATGAAGAATTTGTGATTTCCACCGATTTGCATGCATGCAAGAGGAATCTATTACATCTGAAAATGTAATCACAAAAATACAACAGACAATTCCCAACTAATTTCTTACCTAAGGAGCAGGCCCAGCCTTTTTTCATGCAAAACAAGCCACTTTTCTTTGAGTAGACATATTTTCTCAATTTGTTCTGCCTTGTGATTTCAAATACAAACTGGCGACATACGAGCGATGACCAAGCACTAAGAATATTGAATAAATCTTCTCCATTTCTTAGAGACCAAATGTGTCCATCTGACAATATGTTTCTATTGCATATCATATTTTTGCATTTCACAGAATCACAAAATATTCTGAGTTGGAAGGAGCTCATAGGGATCATTAAGTCCAACCCTCACATGGTGGTTGAACCCACGACCTTGGTGTTAATAGCACCACACTTTAACCAATTTCACCTTCCAGAAACACCTATAAAGAATTTTTAAAGCACATGTAAGAACTTTCAGTGGAGGCTAAAAACTGGGTTTTTTAGCCTCCACTGAAATGCTTTCATGTCTATAGAAGTGGTCTAGATGCCTCCCACTTAAGTCTGTCACCAGCAATCAGCCTTAATTTATCTGTGCTGCATATAAGTAACTTGCATTCCCACCATCCTAAGCTGAAATTTGGTGGACTTACTCAATGCCATAGTCCTGACTTTTGAAGAATAAAGAATCCATTCTTTAATAATTTTTCATACTGTTGGGAGGTGTCAACTTGCCTTTAGCCATGTTACTGCCTCTATCACAAGGACATAGCAGCAAGAAGATGGAAAAATGACACACACTCTTAAAATTTCTATCTGTGCCAACCACTGAAGTACTGGAGAACTTGGAGAAAGATTCTCTCTGGTGAGAAAACCAGAGTCTAAACTCATAATTTGCTGGAGATTTTACAGACTTCCTGTGGAATTGAAGTGCTCTGAATATAAACTGTTACAAATGAAGAAAGATTTCTTGGGCATTCATAATTCTATTACTTATGAATCCTTAGTCACACGGAAACTACTGAGAAAAGCAGTGCATGAACTGAGGGTTTGTCCTCTTTTCCTTTTCATGAGTTCATTCAAAGAGGCTTTAAGTAGGCAAAAAAGCAATAATGAACGCAGCTAAATGATGGATCAAGGTAAAAATGTCTATACAGATCTCAGTTCATAACAGCATGTCAGTATTTTAGGTGCTTTCAAGGATAAGGCTATGATGCCTCATTCACTGTAGCACTTTCTAAAGGGCCTTAAATGTGCCAGCAACCTCTCTACCAGCTTCAGAAGAGGTTGATAGTTTGGGGTCACTCTTCAGAATGGACAACTTTAGTAGTTCCATTCCTAAATTTTTTTTAAAGCCTCCTAAGTTATTTGGAGAAATTGCAGATTTGAGTGATCTCAAAAACAGCCATAATAAAACTCTGCAGTTCCCCTGAAATTGCTTCACTTCAAAATTCACCAAGACTGAATCAAAGGGAGAAGGAGGTGGTTGTAAGCTGTTGTTTCCCCAGGACTCTTCCTATCTGAGAGCCTTTCCACTGTTTGTCTTCACACCTCCAAGTGGAACTGAATCTCATTCACAAGCTCTCCCATAATATGCCTCATTTATACCAAGCATTTAAATCTGAGCCTGAATTTCAACTCACCATCTGGCAGCACAGACACAAAGTGAATAAGGAACTTGATGGATAAGACGTAGGTATTAATAAAAGGTTTCCATTATTTCTCCAAGATCATCTAGTTAAGTTCCACTACAAAATAACTAAATGTTGCATTTACATAGCAGATTTTAATGTATTTTTAATTTACAATGCTGAATTAATTTTTATCTTTTTTGTGTTTCCAGTTTTGTTATAAACAAAACTTATTTTACTGTTACTTTAAAAAGCATTTTCCAGCTATGCATGGAACTGCCAATAGGAGCTACAGTTTACTTAGTTCATACATTGTATTCCTCACCACTGCACATTCTACACTTCAACACCACAGTCAGCAGCTTATGTGTCCTCATGTGTCAAAACTCTACATCAAGTTTTGCTCATCTTTACAACTTTTTTGCAGTCCTCACTGAATCAGCTGCAAGGCCACTGCATGTTCAATAACCAGAGTCTGGAACTGTGGCAGGGAGGAGGCAGGCACCCAGGGAAAATCAGAGGGCAAACTGAGGACCAGGCAAAAGTAATTTGCAATTAACGAAGTAGCAACTGGAAAGAAGCTTCATTCATGCATTCAGCACTGTTGCTTAGCTCAATTAGAGATACTCTTCCAGTAATGCGAGCAGAATCTGATCCTTAATATGCATATACCTTTGCAAAACCCTTTCAAGGGTAAGAAAAAGAATCTTGAAATAATGGCAAAACCAGCTCATTACATCATTTCTGGACATCATTTATATCAGCGAGTGCCATCTCCAAGGTCCATAATAGCGTGATTTTATTAATTCTAACAAAATCTGATTTTGCATTCAGGCAGTCAACATGATTCTAAGTGACAATATCTCAACCTGAAAGTCAGCAAAACATAAAATAACATCAGTAGAATATTAAAAACTCCCACTGAGATAAATAGAAATATGAAGGTTCAGGCAGAGCCAAATAGATTAGTGCTCACTTTCTACTCATTATGTGCTTTTAGCAAGCACAGTACAGGTTTATAATTTGACGGGGAAGAAATTACACTTTTTAGCTATTTTCCAGCCTGATTCTCTAAGGCTGCTCCTTCCTTTAAAGACAGCACAGTATTATTACCCATAAAACTATGACTACACAAAGAGCTCTGAACAGTGATGTCCATGTTGCTGGGATGTATATTACCCTCTCAAAATAAGTCTTGGGAGAAACACTGAAACCCAGGAGAAAAAGAAAAAGTGGGGGGGAGGGAAGGGGAAATTGTTCTTTGACATCCTCCTTACTTCAGAACTTATTTGTAGAATGGAGACAAATGTCGCATCAGCAGTTAAACTTTGACTTCTACTGGAGTAATATTGATGTAGAGTGAGTCCCAGGGCAGCACTGCCCAGCCCTGTGCTTGGGGTTAGCTCCAGTGCTAAACAGCATGTTGACGACCGACACAGGAAATCCCGCTCCTGTTCCTTGAGTTGAACCAAAGGGCTGGCATAAAGAAATGTCCAAAGTATTAAGAGCAACAAAAACTATGGGCTCAGAGTCAGATTTCAAAGGCATTTAGGTGCCTAACATGCATTAATTTTAGTGGGACTAAGCTGCCTCTGAAACTCTGGCCTTCGGTCTTCACTATTCTTAAGCCACTCCAGATCCTGTGGCTCTGTCAGGATGTAAAAGCAATTACATTTCACAACTTTGAATCCAACAATATATTTTGGAAATAATTCAAAGTACATGTTTTTCTTAACATTAAAATTTCCTTGTCCAATAAAATACACTGGAATTTTAAATGCTTGTGTTATGGTTTAGGCCTGGCAAAGCCAAGGCCCCCATAAATATACCTTTTACCTGATATCTGCTGTGAGATGTGGCCAGGAAATAAGCAAAGCAGGCTCCAACTTAAACATAAAGAGAAGTTTATTAACTAAACTACACACACAATTACTAAACTACACACACAATTACTAACCTACACACACACAGGGAAAAAAACAAGGAGAATGAGAACTACACAGAAACACTTCCTTATCCTCCTCCCACCAAATTCCCAAACACATTTACATTTCCCAAAAAATTATCCACACTCGGTCTGGCACCACCCTTTGAAAAAAAAAATCAAATCTTCAGCTCATAAGGGATAGACGGAGTCCTTCCTTGTGCCACGGACTTCTTGTCACAATCAGCAATCCGCCCGGTATCTTGCTACCTCGTGACATCTCCTTTCCATGCCGAGGTGCTCTCACCACCTGGCATGGGATGGGGCAGGGGCCTGCCTTCAGGGCCTTTTAAGAATGCCTCGTCTCGTTCCAAGCAGAGTACAGTCACAATCCTGGGACCTCTGTCCCCCCCATGTCTTCTATACCCCCTGGGGCCGAGGGGTCTCAAAACCAAACTCTCTTGACGCCGAGCCTCCGCTTCCCCCTGCAATACAGCCTCTGCCTCACCAGGAAACAGTCCATGGAAATACAACAAAAAAGAGTCCAGCAAAAACTGCCACTCCATCTTCCTCCATTCCTTCAACATCTCTCTTCTCCCTTTGCCAGACCCTCCTTACTGGCCTAATTTTCTTCCTTCATCTTCCACTCCTGTCCCTTTCCCAGGAAAGGCAATGTTCTGCGAAGCCTTCATTCCCCAAAGGGTTAAAAGGTCTCCCAGGCGGCCGGACTGCCCGCTGCCCCCCCCCTTTCTCCTCCCAGCCGTGCTGCCTGCCGGCACATGATATCAAGTTTCAAGATATACAGTTCGAGCACGGGCTGCATTCTCTGGGGGGGGGGGAATAAACTGGTCGCTCAAGGGTCTGCCACCCTTCCTCCGAACCCGGGCCTACCGTAGATGGCCCACGTGGCTCTCCCCTCCCCCAGCCCAGCCAGAAACTGGGCCGGGGGAGAGACTTCTTCACGCCGGAAATCCCAAGAGGGCTCCGAAGGCCAAGAGCCCTGCTTTTAACCCCTTGAGTTCGTAGTCTCAAGAGGCGGATCCAAATGTCCCACTGGTCAAACTAAGTGCCCATCTTAAATTCCAATTACCCATTGGTAATCACAGCAAAACAAAATATCCCAGATGTCCCATTTCCGGTCAAACCACGACATTCCACCCTTCGCCTCTTGAGACTACAAACACTAAAACTATTAAATAAATTACAAAACATTTCTACACAGAAAAAAAAAAACCCACTTAATACATGCTTTGTTCTTATTCCTCTTTGGTCCCATCTCACAGCTTCATCCCATCACTCTCTTAAAATTCGATTCCCGGTCAGGGAACCAAACAATGTTATGGTTTAGGCCTGGCAAAGCCAAGGCCCCCATAAATATACCTTTTACCTGATATCTGCTGTGAGATGTGGCCAGGAAATAAGCAAAGCAGGCTCCAACTTAAACATAAAGAGAAGTTTATTAACTAAACTACACACACAATTACTAAACTACACACACAATTACTAACCTACACACACACAGGGAAAAAAACAAGGAGAATGAGAACTACACAGAAACACTTCCTTATCCTCCTCCCACCAAATTCCCAAACACATTTACATTTCCCAAAAAATTATCCACACTCGGTCTGGCACCACCCTTTGAAAAAAAAAATCAAATCTTCAGCTCATAAGGGATAGACGGAGTCCTTCCTTGTGCCACGGACTTCTTGTCACAATCAGCAATCCGCCCGGTATCTTGCTACCTCGTGACATCTCCTTTCCATGCCGAGGTGCTCTCACCACCTGGCATGGGATGGGGCAGGGGCCTGCCTTCAGGGCCTTTTAAGAATGCCTCGTCTCGTTCCAAGCAGAGTACAGTCACAATCCTGGGACCTCTGTCCCCCCCATGTCTTCTATACCCCCTGGGGCCGAGGGGTCTCAAAACCAAACTCTCTTGACGCCGAGCCTCCGCTTCCCCCTGCAATACAGCCTCTGCCTCACCAGGAAACAGTCCATGGAAATACAACAAAAAAGAGTCCAGCAAAAACTGCCACTCCATCTTCCTCCATTCCTTCAACATCTCTCTTCTCCCTTTGCCAGACCCTCCTTACTGGCCTAATTTTCTTCCTTCATCTTCCACTCCTGTCCCTTTCCCAGGAAAGGCAATGTTCTGCGAAGCCTTCATTCCCCAAAGGGTTAAAAGGTCTCCCAGGCGGCCGGACTGCCCGCTGCCCCCCCCCCTTTCTCCTCCCAGCCGTGCTGCCTGCCGGCACATGATATCAAGTTTCAAGATATACAGTTCGAGCACGGGCTGCATTCTCTGGGGGGGGGGGAATAAACTGGTCGCTCAAGGGTCTGCCACCCTTCCTCCGAACCCGGGCCTACCGTAGATGGCCCACGTGGCTCTCCCCTCCCCCAGCCCAGCCAGAAACTGGGCCGGGGGAGAGACTTCTTCACGCCGGAAATCCCAAGAGGGCTCCGAAGGCCAAGAGCCCTGCTTTTAACCCCTTGAGTTCGTAGTCTCAAGAGGCGGATCCAAATGTCCCACTGGTCAAACTAAGTGCCCATCTTAAATTCCAATTACCCATTGGTAATCACAGCAAAACAAAATATCCCAGATGTCCCATTTCCGGTCAAACCACGACAGCTTGGTATTTTCAGGTCTCCCTCCTTTTCTTTAGATTGAGGCCAGAAGATACAATCTGGTGAAACCTCTGCCATCCAAATAAACTCTGTTTTCTTTCTTTATGTGGAAGAAGTGTTTGATGGACAATCCTTTGACAAATATTTGATAAATAGTAAAATATACAATCTCAGGTTTACTAATGTACTTGCTCCTGAACAAAACCACTGCCCATAGAATCCTAATCCCCACAAGAACTAGTGCAGATGTTACAGTGTGTATAAAAAACAGATATTAGCATTTGAGGTGTCCATTCCCATACAACTCCAAGATGAATTCAGCCAAACAAATATCAGCTTGGCTTGTAAAGGAATCCAGTATAATGAAACACATTGAAAATGAGAAAACCAAACCCTCATTTTTATACACTAGGCAGGCGTGCATACAGTTGAGCGCATAGAATCGATCTGAGAATATTTTAATAAAAAGAAATGCAGGTGTAATATCTAAACATGGGTAGCTATGATATCTGTTAATGCTAGGTCATTTCATGAAACAAAGCTCACACTGCACTGACAGTTGGTACACCAACCATTCAGAGCAGAAACTGAAAGTCCTCACCTCACCCATCCCATGTTTGATTTGTCCCTTTCTCTGGTTCCAGCTTCCCAACATCAAAGTCCAGGGATGGAGCCTGTGAAAACTTCTCAGGCAAATCTTTATTCCCCCTTCCCTACTGAAGCTGCAGCAAGGAACAGGCTATGAACTTAGGTGCTGCCTTTTTTCCTCACACCCTCATTGGCTGGTTTAATAAAAAAGATGCTGCTTATCCCTGTGAAACTTGCCACAGTTTATATCAGTTGTTCTCCTTTTAGAAAGTCTTACTTTTAATATCTACTGATGTTATACAAAGAAATCACACTGAAAACATGTATATGAGCTCTTTAAACACTTCTTTCTCCTCACTAGAAAAGGTCAGTGGGCTAGGACATTAACCTCCTTCATTGAACAATGTACACTGCCTCTCACAGGGACGAGCAGATAACTTATCTTTCAGGAGAACACTGCTTTCTGTCCGACCCTATGAAGCAGTATCCTTCTCTTCCCCAATGGAGAAGATGGCCTCTCAGACCTGCTTGCAGCTGGTTAACACTCCTGAAAAATCACTCCTTAGAAGAATAACACACCTCCCTTTAAGCAACTGCTTGAGTAATTTCAGGAAATTTGTTCCTGACTCAGGCTAATCCTTCCTGGCTAGTCATCTTCCCTTTCCTTCCCAATTCACTATTATCCTTTAATTGTTGACTTGATCTCTCTCATGTTCCAAGTCCGAGCTCCTTCCTCACTCCTGCGCAGGACTGGTTCAACAGGAATCCCCAAGATGGTTAACATCTGATCAGCCTCATGTCTTTTTATGAGGAAACCTCACTTCAAGATGAAACCAAAGGCAGTAGTTTTGGTTAGAAAAGACAAGGTTTTAGTCTTCTTTTATTAAGGTACAAAATTGAAAAAATTATAACCTGAAAATTATTTAGTGTTTTTACCCCTTTGTCCTCATTTAACCTTAGACATAAAACTTGTCGGTGGTTGGAAGTAAAAAAAATTGTAGAGTAGCTGCATTTTCTTTCATCTTTCTTCTGGAATTCAAACAAAACTACCATGTGATAAATGGCCATTTGTGCCACAGATGTTAATGCAATACTAAATGAGACAAAAATCACCAGTGAAGTTTGCAAGGCTCCCTGTGATGTATGGTCATCAGACAACACAGACTGGCACAAGCCTCAACTCATTTTGCATATGCAACCAATACACGTTTCAATTATTAATGTCAGTGTTCTCCTCACACACAGTTGGGTTAATTAAATGCAACCACGACCGCATTCCAACCTTAACAAAAAATTTAAATGGTCCCTAAAGCAAGTACTAGCAACATACAAAGGAAACATTTGAGATGAGTTCACAGATAATTTTACAATTTGTACTTGCAAGGTGGAGTACCTGTTACTGGCAGAACATAGGGAGGGGCCGTCCAGCATATTAAAAAGAACAGTTTAAGCCATCATTTGGCTCAAAGTCACAGCACATTCCAAGAACCCCATAAACAAAGACATGTGCAATGTTAACTTTCTCTTTTATGCTGACAGCTTTTTTCTCCCATATAATGACCTTCCTGCACAGTGTGTGTTACCATAAAAAGAAACAGAGCCCAGTAAAATTAGAGGAACTGCTTAATATCAAAACGTTTTATCTGAGGAAGACACCACTGCCAGTGTAAATATAAAAAAGCACAAGAATTAAAAAGTATTTGTTTTGCTGTCTCTTCTTTTAGTTTAGATTGTTCAAACAAACCTAGCTCAAGTTTTCAGTCATTCTGCACTAGATGGTCCTCCCAAAGGCTGAAATGCTACTCCAGAGAATGTGAACTTGGCTCCAATTTCAGACAATTTTCCTCTTCTTTTTCTGACAAAAAGTATTTGAACCCTTTGTCCTAAGCCAAGAATTTGGATATGAAAGGCACACCAGTAAACAAGTCACCAAAATGGGCCACTACTACACAGACTGTAATGCATGCTCGTTTTGAGAAAAAAAAACTCCTCTGGCCCAAAGGACACTGTTTTATTTTACAAGCAGAATGCTAATGTGAAATTTTAGTTTGACTTTCTCTCTCTCATCTAAGTACAAAAGAAAAACGACATGCATTTTTGATAGACAGAGCCTACGTTTGCTATTTTGTTTGTACAAAGAAAAGTAAAAAGGAAGAGAACATAAGACTCTCACAGCTAGTTGGCTTGGTAAAATGCTGCACCAAACCAAATTACTTTTTTACAGTTTTATTTGAACTACTACAGAGAACCAACAACCCTTATTCATAGCATTCATCTTTCTATCAGCATTCCCAGAATGAAAATTGAAACTTTAAGAATGTTATTGCTTTGTACCAAATGTTCACTAGCTTCTACCATGGCAACTATCCCACAAAACCCTAGCAGGGCTAATCACAGTCCCCAAAGGTTTATTATCTTTTGTATCAGGGAGGCATTCAAATGCACTAAGGCAGCCTGGCAGCTAAGGCAGACATTGTCCTCATCCAAAAGAATTTTAATTTTAGCCTTGTACATTTGGTGAAAATACATTTCTGAAAACCAGAGAACATGCCAGAGAAAAGCTCACCCCAGCTCCAGTGCGGAGCTTCTCGCTCCACAAAGAGGCACATGTGAAGGCTGAGCAACAGCCCTGCAGTGCCAGGGAGACTTCGCTGAGCACGTCAGGAAAAGTCTCCCCAAGCTGGCCAGGAACCCAAGGGAAGGAAATGAGAGTGATTATGTACAGCTGAGCAAGCACAGTGCAGAGACTCCTAAATCAGTGATATGGTGTTCGCTGCTGGTGTTCTGTGGTAAAAATGTTTACCATCTGTGTTACTCTCTCTTTGTTATGGACACTAATGGAGCCTTCAAACATAAAAGCATGGGGGTGGGGAACAAAAACACAATGAAGCCAAAGTACTTGAAAATCACTTTTAGCTGTATATTACATAAGGAAATTCTGACACAAAGTGAAAAATGGATCAAAACCAAAACACGAGCACTTCCAGGCTGGGCTCAGGAGGGCTGCACAGCACTGGCTTACTCTGCCCTGGAGGTCTAGCTCTGAGCTATCAGGCACAGATAAATCCTTCAGGCACTGATGGTGGCCCTAGTTTGGACACCAGAGAGAGACGTTCGCTCCAAAGGCTTTTAGGCCAACGCTGAGCGTGCCTGTGGCAGCAAGTTCCCTAGGAAGCAGCTGCATTTGTACAAAGTTTTTCTGCAGGGGAACTTCTCTGCTGCTGTCTCCTGCTGTTGAAAAACCGCAATGGCCTGGAGAGTATCACATTCTGTAGTGAAGCCAAAAACTAATATATGCCATTCCGTCTGCAGTCTGTGCATAAAACCAAGCATCTGACTTGCTCATGCTAGACATCTCACACTGTCACACATGAAAATTGGTGGAAATCACAGCCTTCAGCCTGACTTCCATCTCAGATGGTTTTTTTACTCCGCTCATCAAAATTTATATACAGAAAATGAGTTCCTACAACCTGATATCTCCGCTGCAACCTCAAGTAGTTTCCTTAATACGTCTTGTCACGGTCCCTCCCTCCCTACCCAGAAAGACACTGCAGGGAATCTATGGTAACAGGAGTCCATTCTGCTTCCTCCAAGCCCAAGGAAGTGAGCTTGGCTCAGGCTCCCCTACCTCCACTCAACAACCAGCTATTGGGGTGCCTACTCTCCAGCCCTAGCACATCCTATTCTCCAGCCCTAGCACATCCAAATTCTTTGGCTGCCAGTGCCCAGTTTCAGTGTAGCTGTCAGTAATCTGAGGCTCACTGCTCAACCCAGCACAGGCACTCAAGCTGCACAAACAACACAAGATCATCTGTCAGTGAGAATAATCTTTTTCCAGATGAGGTGCTCCAGGTAAATTGTTACATCTCTCATGTTACTGATGCCAGTTCAAATATATTTCTAGCAGAACAGGAGTGGACTTTGTGAACCACAAACCAAGCCATCAAGAACAAAATCAGAAGCAGAATAGCAGTTTGTTTTCTCTACAGCTAGAGGGGCCTCCCAGCAGTCTCATGATGCTGAAAATGGTTTTGGAACCAATTACTGCCAAATGCCACATGCCCAAAACTGAAACACCCCAAACACTACATGAGTTTGAAAAATGCTTCAAAGAACTGGTGCAAAGGTGAAGGAGCTTCTGCAGCACTGACAGATACCTGAAAAGAATACAAATGGATCAGTCTTGGACTCCAAATTCATCACTGTTAATGCAGGGTCTCAGCAAATGAACCACTGAGGGTGGATCATTCAGTGATGGAGTTTTGAAAACTCCTCCTGAATATAATACCACTCCTGAATTCTGCTATATGCCTATGTCTCCAGCACAAGTGTTCAGTCTTTTTCACATTAGAAATGGAGCTTCTGACCTCTCCTCAACTGGATACTTCTTAGTGCAGTCACACAAGCTCTGGCAAAGAACGATTATTCTCTTTTACACTCAGCATTACCACAAGCTGGAATTTCTTGTCCTGACTTTTTCTTCATCGCCATCACTTCTGTGTCACTGCCCGGTGCCCTGGGGACAGCCAAGAATTTGCAAATTGCTGAACACATTGTCAAGATAAGGAGTTTATCGAGATATTTAAAAGCCAATTGGACACTGCCCTGATGAGCCTGCTCTCACTGACCCTGCTTTGAAGGAGTGGGGGGTTTGCTTCAACCTCAAACTTTCTATAGGAGCCATCTCTGGCCTCTCTGAGTAGAAGCATGTTTGTACAGTTACTCCATGTGTAACACTGCAATTTTACTTGGCTACTGAAGATAAATTAGGAAACATTAACATTCGGTGTTTTAATTTTGCCTACAACATGATTTTAAGGGTGGAGAAATTCACTGCCTCCCTAGCATCTTGAGATGATTCATAACTTAACAAAAGTTTTATTTTCCTTTACAGGACACCTGAGTCCAGTTTGTGCCTGAAAAATGCGATCATTTGATGCCATAAACAAGGCTATTTCCATTATCACGTATTCTTGTTCTCAGTCAATGTGTCAGAATCAGGCTGTGGAACAAATGCCTGTCAGAACATAGCTGGGATCTTCTTGATGAAGTGTCCAGATCTGGCTTAGGTACAGCGAGCACATTGGGCTGTTCTGCTTCCTGAGTATTTGTTAAATGTTAACAGTGGGCTTGGAACTTGCAAGACTAAGGGACGGCTTCCCTGCAGCTCCTTTATAACTAAAAGACAAACCTAGGGAGAAAAAAACCCAACAAAACAACAGAAAACCCTCACAAAAAAACAAGGAACGCCCAAAGACTTGTAACAGAACACTAATGTAAGTATTTGAAAACTCAAACATCTTTGTTTTTCCTCATATAAAAGCTGATGTCAAAGAAAGCAGCAAGTGAAAATTGCTTCTGAGAGCATGTCAAGAGAAGCTGCTCTAAGGCAGGGAGGAGTAGGAGTAACAGTGGAAACACAGGACATTACTACAGCTTTCCTACCCACGGGGCATTTGGCCTTGATTGAACGTTCCTGTGGCCCACTCAGCACTGCTCTGCCATATACACTGAAGGTCTCTGGCACAGGGATAGCTTGTTTTCACTGTCCTTACAATAGTGTGGGCCTTTCCTTTTTTACCACATTGCCCTGCCATCCCTTTTCTCTCTCCCTTCCCCTGATCAAACACCATTGGATGCAGGAAGAACCTCGTTGTGCTTCTGCTGCTCATAACACAATTTGCTATGTGAATACTTCCTGTGCACCCTGCCAACATGGCACCTCTCCAAGCCATAAGACTGGTGCTTGGGAGATGGTCACACAAAGCACGATGCTTCCTACTGCCACTGCTCTGTCCTTCACCTTCCTTTGCCTTGCTGTGGGCAAGGACTGCAAATACCAAATAGCATGAATGAAACAAAGATGGAGACTGCCTGCTTGTACCAGGTGAGCGCTTGCAGCAGCATGGATTGCTGTCCTTCAGATGAGCAGGGATGCACAGAATCTTTGTTAAAACATCATTCACATCATTTTCAATGTACTTTATACAGAAAAGAATTTATGTGAAACTTGAGTTGCATAAGAAAGTGAAATAAACTGTGTGTTCCTGCATGATAAATTCCCCTGTTATTTGCAGAGAGCTTTAAATGAACACTGGGGAAAATTTTAAGTGCTTCAAAATATAGACCTTACATGCTATGAAGAAAATGAATAAACAAAGGAACAATTTTTGTGTTACAAGAGCCCCTGGTATTCCCCCTCCATCTCTAACACTTATATGTTAACTCCAGTAACTATATGACTGACTTGCTGATGCATAGCAATTTTTCTAAAGTTTATTCTTCTCCTAAATGCTACTTAGAGAAAGACATGAAAGTTGATGTCAGATTAATATTATTATCTCTCTTCTCAACCCACGTATCTTTCTAGAGAAAAAAAAAATTAAATCTCAAAATACAAGTATGTCTCAAAGAATCTGACACAGGAAATATACAAGAGAGGGAATCTGAAAAAAGATGGAGAAGGTAAATATGGCAGAAGAAACAAAGAAAGGATTACTAGAAAGAGGAAATATCAATAAAAAGATTTGACATGGCATACAACAAAGTAATACAAGGCTTTAGTGATGAAAGCACTGTCTTCAAGAAGAAGACAAAAAATTCTATCAAATGAAGCAACACAGAAGTGGACCATTTTAAAGACAGCATGGTTGAACACACACTCCGGAGCTCATGAAAGCATGCAGAAAGAGGAACTGAAACCAGTTTTAGTTAAGAGACAAACCTTAACACAATCAAGTGTTTCAGCTGTGGGAACAAAAACTAATGAAATCCACGTAAAAGTCAACTGAGCGCATGACAACAGCACTTAGAGCCCCACACTGGTTTCTGACCTGCTTCAAAGAACCATGCAGACTGCTAAGTTTGACCTCTGACATGGTCTGAGAGTTGGTCTTTCCCTCAATGATGGTCCAAGCAGTAGAGATACTTTAGCTCAGAGACAGACAAGATGCAGTGAAACAGTCAAAAAATTAGAGTAATTCCATCTGTTTGTGGATTTAACTTATATCCTACTGTTTACTCATAATTTTTCACATATTCTGTTGTTTTAACAATGGGAACACAAAATTCACTAATAATCTCCTTATCTGAACCTAGGCTATAACCCACAGCAATTATGAGCAGTATGTAGCAATATTTTCACTATTTAGGACAGAAAGTGAAAAATACCAAACACATCTAAAATTGCAATAGGGATTTGTGCAGACAGAAGGTAATTACACAAAGTGGACTTTGGCCAAGACTCTCAGAATATGAAGCAATCTCAGAACCTTGTGGAAATTACCATGGGATCTTTAATGATAAGCAGGCTAAATCTTCACTTAAATTGTCCTAAAAAACATGCCTTTTCTAACAGCATATTGCTACAGAGTGACAGGACCACTGTATTCCAAAATTAGATAGCCTGTCCAACACTACAGCACACAAATGGAAAATCAAAAACAAACAAAAAAACCTCCAGAGCACAGGCATTTAAAAAGCAGACCATGAGAAGACATCTCAAGTGTTTTACGTGCACAGAATTATTTGCTTCCCCCTCTAATTTATTTCAGATTAGTACCAGATCCCTTATTTTAGGTCAGTGTTATGACAATGGAAGTATGCCAACTTAACCTTCATTTTCTTAATTAGCATTTAACAAGAAGCTTGTCCTCCTCTAGAAATATTTCCTTCCATAAGGAAGAATAACCTTGAACAGAAGACAAAGCTAAGCCAAGGAGAAGAGAAAAATGAAACTGAAGCTCCAAATATATTTACATGTCTTTAAAATATATTTATTTACATACCCTTAAAATGTAAATAAAATAGATCTCAGTAAAAAATTACTTCATCTCCCAGAAACAAGCAAAGCACTGTATCTGTATTCATAACTACTCTGGGGAAAACCAACCACCAAAAAACTCCCTCTTTTACACATGCTCCCTACCATGGACCATGTGCTCATGTAACTCTTTGTTTATCTAGGCTGGAGACAAAAATGCCATGAAAAAGCAATCACAAGGCAGATGGCTGGTTTCACTAATCTGACCCTATTTCTTCCAAGTAAATCTAGTCTACAACAGTGATGCCCCAAATAATCCACCATTCCTATAATACTTAGATTTGCATATTTAGGTTAGAAATGCCTGGCATGGCTGGATTAAGATTTCCCCCAGTAAAACAATGCTTTGTCATAAATTCTTTCCCAGAGACCATGCAGATTCTTAAGGCAGACATGTCCACACACTGAAAACCTGAGTGAAAGCACACTCACAAAACATTCTCACCAAGGCTCACCTCCGTAGGTGCAATGCCTTTTACTCTGCTTAAACCTGACTGTATGGAGTGACAAATGCAGAGATTCTCTCTGTAGCCGCCCCCATGATAACAGATGACAAGATGCAGCACAAGCTTCATCTCTTGCTAATTAAACGAATCAATTAAGAGACTATTGTTGCAACTGTGTAACTGCTGTTCTATAGTGGCAATAACAACCCCACGGGGAGGTCTTTTACTACATTAAAATGCTGTCCTCCACAACTCCATTTGATATTATTAGAAACAGTTATTTGCGTCTTGCTGTCATATTAGTAGCAAAGGCAAATTATGGAAATATGCAGACCAGAATGGTCCCAGTATGAGATCAGGTTTGGTTTTCAACCTCCAAGGGAACAATTGCTGAAATTCCAAAGTTCCCTAAAGTTCTTTAATGGAACTGATAAATCCATCAGCACAGCATCCATTTAGATTCTAGGTAAGGGTCACATATTTGCATACTTTCCTGCTAAGCTGATACAATTCAACTAGATAAATTATCATATTAAGTTTACCCTCCTGAGTTAAACTGATGGAGTTCAAAATTGTTTTCGATGGTTGTCATTAATCGCTGTTACATCCTAAATGCTCACTTTGAAATCTAATTGTGCTGGTGTACCAAGGGTCATATTAATAGCATTTTTAATGTTAAATCTTTGTAAAACATGTTTATTTTACTGATATTACCACTGAAGCCTAGAAGACTAATGAGAAACAAAGTATATTTATTATCAATAAAAACTTCATTTAAAATTTACATTCAGAGACTTAAATTGGCTTTACTAACTTCATTATGCCTTTGTTTCATTAAGATTCCTGGTTAAGCAAAGTCATATAAATTAGTACGTCCTAAACTTCTTGGGTATATGCCAAAGTGGCAGACATCAAAAGGCTGCTCAAAAACATGGGCTACATGGATGCTTAGTAAACATCTTCATAAGAAAATGATCATCTTCACTATGAGGTAACAGTCTTGATACAGCTTAAAAAATTTACCAACACTTTTTTGCCCAAATTAAGCAATTAATAATTATTTCATATTATCTATTAATGGTGGTAAATCATAGTCTACCAAAGTAAAGCACTTGAGTTACACCTTTGGGTGAGCTGCCCACTTATCTTCCAAGAAGAAACAAGCTAACCAAACAAGTTCAGTCCTTGTCCTAAAGTGTTACTGGGCTCAGTAAGAAAGAAACTTGTCAAAAGTAGTATGAAAAATCAAAATTCCCAACTTTTCCATTGCTTATTTCTGAGGGATGAGAGGCCTAATTTATTATAAACAAAGATCACTATACACACACACACTGCAGAATCCACCAACATTAAGGACATTAATGGAAATCCTGACCTACTTGTGACATCATCACTTTTTTTTCCTGCAAATCAAAACTCTAATTAACAACAGATAAAATACCAAGATAAAAATGAATAAGGAAAAGGCAAAACATTAGAATTTAAATGCAATAGTCTACTTTCATCCTGGTTTTTTAAGAATACAATGCTTGCAATGCATATTTCTGCCTCCTCAATCCCCATTCCCAGCTCCAATTTGCACCCACATACACTATATAAACTGCTGATCAATTTCAGCCAAATTGATTCAAAGGAAAGCTAAGTTCATCTACCCACAAGTACCACAGCTAGGTTTTCACAAGTCTTCTGAAGAGCACTGGATCCAAAATCCGTAGTCCAGTTGAGGGAAATTTGGCAGCAGCCAATTAGGCGTCCAACCAGCACCTATGCATCTTCAGCTTCACCTTAGCACCAGCACCTCTTGTTCAAGGAGATCTCAGGCAAGATTACAAGTTGCCCTGTGGAAACTTGTGTTACTTCTGGTTTCTTTTAAGTCACAGGAGCTGAATAATTCAGAAAGAACTCCAAGCACCTTCTTATTTGTCTTTCCAAAGGAATACAGAGCAAGATTTCCAAAATAGTTTGATCATTTTTATTTTAGGGACAAGGCTTTTGGTAACACTGGTGTTTCTAGATCACTCAGGTGGTTTTGAGTTTGCTCCCAGTGGACAGTTTTAATACACTCACTATACCTTCTGCTTTAAAACACACAAATAATATATAAGAGAATCAAAATGTGAACAGCATATGCAGGTGTGTGACTGCACCTGATCACTCACACCTCATGAACTGAACAATTCTCACTATTGAGTCCTAATGATGGTCACTACTTTCCCAAGTGAAATCCTTGTTGCGTGAGTTACCCACTTTCCACAAAACACTGCAGCACCTTGCTGCCAGTCTCAGGATTCTCATCATCCACGTTCAAAAGGAAGTTATTGTTTTCAGAAACAACTGCATGTTTTTTCTGTTGACACCTTTTGCACTACTGAAATGCCACTGATGATAGTTCTACTACTAGAAGCATTGTGGTTCACAGTGCTTCTGCAAATGGATGAAAAGAAAATAAAACCTATACAACAGTACAATTCCCTTTAGATCAGCAGGGACCCTAATCTTAAGGCTTGTGAATAGGAAGAGTAAAAAAAATTTTTTTAAAAAGACATTAGCTTGCAAAATAAACACTTACTGGTCTATATTTATTTTCTTGTGGTTAGTACTCTATATATTCCAATAAATACCACCTTTGTAACCTCTGCAGGTCTTGAACCAATGTTTGAAAGTCTGCATAAACCTTCAGTATCTAATTTCAGAAGTGTCGCATATAGAAAGAAAAGCATAAAGAAAGAAAAGGACTTGTTAAGAACGGCAACGATTTCTAAGAGTGAAAGAAGCAGGTTGTTAAACATTTCCTATTGTGAGCTGAATCAGACTCATACAGCCAAAGCTTTGTAAGAACACAGGGAGAAGGAGAAAAGGAGGAGGAAGCTGTCTGCTGATGAGATTATACACAGACTGCAGGGTTTCGGGACAATTTGTAAGCCTCAGTAATGGGACAAAAAGTTGGAAGTTTGCTGCTGAAGCAAAAGCAGATAAGCCATGGCAAGAGGGAGCAAAAGGGAGAATCAGCAGTAAGAAAAGTTAGTATACTGGCCTGTAGCTCCTAAGACTACCTTAGATACACGACTGAAATAAGAAAATACAGTAAGACAGAGTTTGAGGATTGCCTTTACACAAAACTCTCCATTTCTGACTGCCATGAACAGGATACAGAACTAATAACCCCGACTGCATATGGAATTTCCCTTTGCCAACCTATGCAAAAGTAGCTAAAACCCAAAGCTCATTAATACTAACTGGGACTACTACTGCACAACAATTTATGCCAGCTATGCTAAAAAGTATGTCAAGGGCTTGACAGAGACTACTTTCCCTAAATCCAGTATTCTCAACCTGGAATTTGTAGAACTGATTGCAGTGGTGGGTCTCAGGACTATTTTAAGTTGGTGTGCAAAAAGGCTGAAGAAAAGGACATGTAGTATCAACAGGCTAGTAGTAGTCATAAGTGAGCATAAGCTACCACAGCAAAACCTCAAATATTTTGTAAATCAAAGGTGGCAAAAAGCACTCCATTGGCCATCAGTAATGGAGAAACCTCTAGTGAGATGCATGAATCAAAAAAACACTGCTAGGAAATTCAGAAAGCACCTAAAGATGGCTTGACTCTTCAACCCAAGTAATTCCAAACCATTCCATGTCTGTTCCTATATGGTGTTCCCCTATATTGTTAAGTAATATACTGAGCAGTATGTCATGTATACGTTCTTCCATTGCTCCTCAGAGGAAAAAAAATAACTGCTTATATTTCTGCTGTGGTATTAAAGAAGATCAAAGAAACAGTATGAACGACGAGCAGAGGATAGGGACCATCTGTTTTGAGGAAAGTGATCCATTGGGTCAGCAGAGCATCACTGTCAAGCATGGCCTGCAGCCCAAAGCTGACAATTGCATTAGGGACGTGATGGAGCCAGGCTGCTCATTATCTGAACATACACAACTTCTTTATTTCAAATTCTACACACAGTCTAGAATACGTTTAATGCTTGCACAATAATCTGCACTTCGCTATATACTCGCAGCTTTCTTAGTGTTAAAGGCTGCCTGCCCAGACGTATTTCATTGCTGAAGTCCTGCTGAGAGGCCTGAATAACCAACAAATGACTGGGGCCAGCAGTGGGCCAGCCAAAAACATTCCTCTCACGTAAGAGAACAGAAGGTGGAACGAAAAGACAAAAGACACAACAGAAAATGGAGGGTAATTAGAATGACAGGAATGAAGGGTGGACTTTGGTCTTCTCAGTAGTCAAACATCCAGGTTTTTGAATTGCAGAGGCTGAAGCAGAAGCTCTGTGTATACATCTTAGTGTTTTTCTATAGATTTTATGTATCTATTTTATATGATCTTTACACCTAGAGAATAAGTCCTGTGAGGAGCAGTTGAAGGAGCTGGAGCCTAGACAAAAGAAGGCTCAGGGGGACTTTCACACTCTCTCCAAATGCCTGAAAGGAGGTTGCAGCCAAGTGGGGATTGGTCTCCTCTCTCAGGTAACAAACGAGAGAAAACTACCTCAAGCTGCACCAGGGGATGTTTAGATCAGATATTTGGAAAAATTTCTTCATGGAAAAGGGGGTCAAACATTGAACAGGCTGCCCAGGAAAGTGGTGCAGTCACTGTCTTTGAAGGTATTTAAAAGATGTGTAGACATAGCACCTGGGGACATGGTTTAGTGGTGGATTTGACAATGCTGGGTTAATGGTTGGAACTAATCATCCAGGAGAACTTTTTACAATCTAAACAATTCTGTGATTCTACATTTTTGACAAATCTACTTCTATGAGCTTCCTACACACAGGAGGCACCCCATAAAGGACTCCTTCCTTACTTCCTGCACTCTTGGTTTTGGGCACAGTTTTAGACATTAGTCTGAATCATGTACTATCTTGCTTCCTTTTTCTTTGTACAATATATAGCACAACCTTGTTGTTATGGTAATGCTATTAATCAATACTATCTGAATAAATCTAGTGTGAAGTGGCAAAATAGCAGGACTCCATCAGCACACCACATCTAGTGTCATTCATCAGAGGGGACAAATGAGCAAAAACTCATGAAAAATCTCAATTACAGCAATAACCCAGGATCTCCTCTGCAATAATTTAGTGAGGACTCAAAATGCTATCCTCACAAGAAAATTAAACCAAACGAGCGCAATTCCCATTCAACAACTATTTCTTACAGTTACAAGTTGCTTGCTCCTCAGGCAGAAACATCCTCCTGCATCTTCCAAAAGCATGAGTCCCTATCATATCTGAGACTCACAACCCTCTATCAAAAAACAATTTGGAGAAAATAAGCTATCTAATGGCACTACAATTTGGAGAGAAGAGAAATGCTCAAGTAGCAATGAATTTCTACACATGATCAGAAACAAACAAAAGCATTATTACAAATCCATGTAGACCCCCAAGTGATGCTAACAGTATGCACTCAAAGCTATGATATCCCTGGAGAAAGCAACATGATTTTTCCCGTTCTCCTCTAAAATAACAGAAATATGCTGCTACACTAACAGAGACATTCATCTTACTGTCCAGATGTTTACCATACGTTATGCAGCAAAATTCATATTTTACTGTTGTCTTTCATCTGCAATGCAGTCTTCTCTGTCCACCTAACTAACTGGAACAGCCAAGATATTTCTAATAGAGAAGCACAGCTTTCACTTCCCCTCAGAGTGTCAGTTGCCTACCTGAAGCAGGGGCTTGTGTTTTGGCAAAATCCAGCAGCAGAGTTGTTTCTACAATGTCAAAAAATCAAGTGAAACTGTTTATTGAAGCTGATGCCTTCCTGACAAGCCAGGCAAGCTGTGCTCCTTACAAGCCAGATCTAAAAATACATTCTGCTGGACAGGTCAGTGGTCTGTACACTGCATGGCACAGTCCTGCCTGGTACCACTGGAGTGCCATCAACATTTGCCCTGATCAAAAGGAACACAGAATGCTCAGAGTCGTCCTTTATTTGTCGTTTGCTATTAAAAAAATAAAAGAGTAGAGAAGTAACTATGCAAGCTGTTTATTATGTTGATAACAATGCATTATAATAAAAATAATAATGAGCAATCAGGACTCTTTTTCTGCTAAATTTTCCTTTCAAACACTTCTTAAGTCAACTGCACTTAGCAAGGGTTTAACAACAGATAAGTAATGGTGAACTCAAAATGTATTTCTGGGGCCTTTGTTAAGATAACATTTTCTTTGTTGGAACACTTACATTTTGTGTGTACACATGTACACACTGGGTATCTGTATGTGCAGCAATTTGTAGTGGATATCATTGTATCTTCCACCCCATTACCTAAACTGAGCATATTAAGTTTAAATCAGAACAGTAAAAGGATGTTAAATGAGCAAAGGACAAATGAAAAGGTAGGACTTAGGGGAAAGAAGGACAGTGGGCTAGAAGAACTAAGAGAAGCACAGGCACAGATTTGATTCTATGGGAAAACTGGTATTGGAACACACCCTGGGAAGCAGACTTCATTACTGTTTCTCTACCCTGATTGATGAAGTTCTCTCTCTGGGTTTGATCAGCAAGACATGCATAATTCATATTAAATAAAAAAATCTCAGAGTACTCAAGGCATTTCTGTTTAGTCCTCCTGAGAATTTTAGTTGTAATCACAAACTTGATTTCCCCAAATAACTAGGATTCAATAAACACACATGAGCTAGTCAGTAAGATCTAACATATATTACAATCCATTAGCTGTTTCATCATCATCTTTCTTAACACAAAAAGCACATCAATTCTATTTCTTCTTTTATAATATTTTCCTGTTGCAAAAGGCCCAGAACATGAGTACTGGTCAGTAAGTGAGACTTCAGGGCACTTCTAACAAAAGAATACAAAATATTTTCATACCTAATTTGAACAAGTTTACATACTAATGTCACTAAATACACAACCAGAATTTTCCCTACTATAACACCCCCCTAGAGAGAAATCAACTAACATATAGTCAGTATTATCAAGTTTTATTTGTGTTTATATCTTATCTATTTGGAGTAATTATTTACTTCTTACACAAAGACTATCTGATCAGCCACCTAGCAGCAATCTCACATACACAGGTTGCAACTCCAGACCCAAAGCATCATCATAAATACAATAGTGCAGAACAAAACTTCATTTTTATATCTTTATGCTACCGCTACTCTGCTTGTGATTAAGACAAATAAATAAATATGCATACACAGAGATGTATTTATAGAAGTAAAATATATTAGGGACACTTCTCATCTCTAAAAACAAACATGTAAGGTAAAAACATAAATGCAAGGTATTCTTGTTAAGTTTACCTTTATCACGTTACACCTTACCAACAATGGCTTCATAGGACTTGCAGGAGAACTAATCACAAATAGAATGAAAGCATGACCATATGCAATCCTAATCCACTTGTGTCCAAAACAAACAGTGCACAAAGAAGTTAGGACTAAATTCTAAATGGAATGTTTCATCCTAGGCTTTTCACTGTTAATATCACTACAGTGAAATCTATTGGCAGCAAGCAGGACAACTTACTTTGGAGGATACTCCAATTTTATTTCACTTTCAGAACTATTTTTAGATGCATATGGAACTTGGAAAAATTCAATGGCTGCATTTTAACCATGCAAATCACAGAACTGGAAGTTGTTTCAATCACATGTATGTATATAAGCATCCATGGCCTACCACAAAACCTGTATGTTATACATGAGTGCATTCACAGTTTCACAGAGTACATTCTGTCTAATGATATAAAATCTCATTAGGATTTTAGGCATATTTCTACCCAGCAAACAAAATCTGAAAGAACTACAGAGCTACCAAATCTGGTTTAGAGTGAGAAAAGAACAGAGCACTTTGCACTACTGAACAATTTTTTCTAAGACAGTTACTGGGATATCCACTCTGGGATATAAGGGTATGTGATACGGTGAAGCAATAAAGATCAGAAAGTTTATGTGGTGAGGAAGAGTGGGACCGACCCTGATGTGCACCAAACCTCATTAGATTGCAATAAGCTTACAAATCTACAAGCAGTTACTTTTAGATCCCTTCTAAGTGAAACAGATGCAGACTTGAATCAATAGAAAAGTAGAACACAGATACTGTGCCTTGGAAGTTAGCTTCAGTTGGCCAACATTCACCTGCTAAACTCAGAATATTTACACATAATACTGGTCCCCATAACCACAAGTGTAAATGTACTAGAAGTGTAATTTAGCTACTTTCTGTTTACATTATATTCTTCTACAAATTAAACTCCTGTCAATACACAATTATTACAGGCTTACCACTGTGCCTAGAAACTGAATGCTGGTCTCTCCAGAGGCATTCCGAGAAATCCGCTGAAAAACACAAATGTAAGAATTTATTAAAGCAACTCAAATTTGTAACCATTCCATTTTCTTTGTCACATCATTGTAAGTAATCAAAAATAATTTAATACATAAATCTATACATTAACCAGATAAAATAATTTCCTTCAACGGGAGTACTAGAAGTCTAAATCATACTTCATCTCAGATTTTGGTTTTAGTTCAGTCAACTCAATAAAATTTATTTTTGAAGGACAATGAAGGCAAAGATGGCCAAGTACAACACAGAGCAACCTTGTGCTCGAATGTCATGAATAATGAGGCTTCTGCCATCTCTGTGATTCTGTATTCCTGTTACTCACATTTAGTATTATCTTCCTTCTCTCCTAATGAGAGACATTTTAATCTCTCTTTAAAATGCAAACCTCCAATGATGCTACTTTGAAAACAGAAAAAAAAAATGACCTTATGAAATGTCTGGTCACCTACTGTGGTTCAGGAGTTGATTGAAGTTATTAAAGAGTCTTCAAATATTACATTGTCAGTAAGCCACAAGACAATGCAAGAAAAAATATATTACTGGTTTCACACAGTATTAAACATAATTTAAATATGCAAGATGTATAAATAATTCTTTCTTCCTGTGAATCATTTTCTCCTTCAGTGTCAAAACGTTTTTCTCACATTTCATTCCTCCTATCTAAGCTATGGCCCACATGGGTCCCAACTGAAGGAACACAGCCCTCATTTTACACAAAGAGCACACCGCCCTTTTACACAATGCCAAGTGCACATAAAAGTACTAAAGCACAGATCTGAGAAGATGAGTATTATTGCAAGGAACTGCACAGAAGCCTTCAGCATTTTAAAGACAAAAAATCATAAGAGCAGGGCTGCAAATAATCTCCCAGCAGAATCAAAACACACCAGTGTCACTCCCAAATGTTGTGTTTCTAACTCATTCTCAAAATCTTTCAATTGCAAAAATATCACAGCCTCCCCCTGGGCAATTTATCCCACTGTTCTGCATCTTTACCATTAGGAAGCTTTTCCTAATATTTGATTACAATAACCCTTACTTCAAACTGTATTACTCATATTAATTCTCATTTGTTTCACTACACACAGGAAACACAGATTATTCCCTTCCCTTCTACAGCTACCTCCAGGTATGTGAAGAGCCCTAATCATGGCTCCCCTAAGTCTTGTCTAGACCAAATGAGAAAGTGCTGCACCACAATAGCTAGATACTTCCCAAAACAATTTTAATAGCAATAAATTAAATCCTAATCCCTTTTCACTAATGGTGCATGTTCCTCAGCCACACTTTATGAAGTAATAATTGCTACAGCCCAAACACGCTTATTTTTTGACTTAACAGGTCACACACTGACATTGCAATCTGTACAATCATATGAAAACAAAGGGTGATGTGCCAGAGCCTGACATATTTCAACAATAATGATTAATGGAATGGAAAATATGGGAAATAAAATTTCATACAAAACCTGACGTTTACTTTTATAAAGGAAACAGGAATATACACTTTTCCCACAGTCTAGGATAAACACAATCAGGTTTTGGAAACCACAAAGAAGAACAAAGTACCGGCTGCCTACAATGAATGAACCACATGCCAAAACAAACAAGTCCCAACCACTTGATAAGCTGTCAGAAAATGGCAAGCCGAAAAAAATTAAAGGATTTAATTTCTTTTTTTCCTGGAATGCCCTCCACCCTCGTTAGAGTTCTGTCACTTATTGTGCTACCCTTTTGTCCGCTTTCAAGGGTCATTAGAGACCTTTTCATGTCCTAATAAAAATTCCATTTTTTTGGCTAATCTCCCCGTCACACAGAAAAACACAACTTAAAAAACAAAACAAAACGAAAAATAGAGGCCCTTTTGTCATTTTCTTTAAAGGCTTTCAGAGTAAAGCCAGGTATCTTGACAACTTGACTTACTTTTCACAACTGAAAAGCAAATCATTAAAGTACTTCCTCACACAGATTTTCTTTACTTGCAGCCAAATAAGCTAGCATAGCAAAAACCAAGCCCTTCCAAAACTAATTTAATAACCACTTTAATGAAGCCAAATAAATATGTATATAAAGAAGGCACCTTCTAAAGCCTCAGCCTCAAGTCAGGACAAAGATATCAGCAGCATTTTTCCTGCCCTGACACTATTGGAGCACACTGGTATCACTCTACAGCAGTTTCCCACTCCTACTGTTTACTGTGTCCAAAATAGCATTTCATTCACTGTCAACTGCATTTAAAGTCTGTATAAGCACTAAAATCCATCTCTTAAATCAACATCTGGGGAAACAAGGGTGGGGGGAGAATAATGGGGAAAGTGAAGAAAATGGTTAAGAAACAGAAGGGAAAAAGAAATTTCCCTTGTGGGTGAATGTAAAAAACAAAGAATAAAGAAAGATAGAGAAATTTTCCAAGTCACAAAACATATGTTACAACAAAACAAAAAAGAAAACTGCCAGGCTTTGAGAACTGTGTTACAAAAGAAGTCAGAACATTATCATAATTAATGTTTCAAATTACAGTAAATAAGTTTCAGCTATTAGATGTGATTAGATTTTTCTGAAAAGAGTTATTTCTGTTCCACTGGCAGGCTTGTGTTTCTGGGATTTGTAAATGTAATTGATGTTTTCAAGAAAATGAAAGGACATGGTTAACAATCATTCTTTTATTTCTCACCTCTTTAGAAAAAGGACCAGTCTCCAGTTTCTCTTGTAAAATTAGATATTTACATATTCTATACCTCATAATAGATGGTTTCATATTGCATGTGATAGCAGGAAAGTAATCAAATAGAGGTAACAATAGAGAATAGCTAATTATATGCATTGTCATTGGTCTCTTAATAAATTGCACATTATTTGCTAGGAGGTTTACAGCAAAAAAGCAAGGGAAATTTATCATTTGTTCAAAGACAAAACATCCCCGTGTGTTTACCTGCCAATACAGTAAAATTACATTGTTGACATAAATTATGCTATCTTAGATATAACCAATTTCTTTTCTGGTTGATTCAGTGTGCAGAGCTTCAGACTAATTTAATTATTATCATGTGAGTTAAAAGTATATTTTTCTTTCCTTATGAGAAACTAACAAGCTAACTCAAATGTGAAAAAAAAATCACAACTTCAAAAAATCCATCTGCAGTCTCAAAGCTGTCAAATGGGTGTGAGTGTTACATAAATATTATATGTATTTTTACACACACACAGGTTATAGTATGCTATACTGCATATGCTATGTATATACAAACAAAATGCTTCTGCACACATGTAAAAATAGAAAAGTATATACAATCATACAAAATGTATTTGATTCTCCTCCTCCATCTTGTGTGTGCTATACCACAGTCATTTCATAAATAATCAAGTTACAAAAGGGTAGTGTGATATGACTTTAAATTCTTCTGCTTTGCCATAGAAAATTATTTCCACTTAGTTGGGTATCAATAATGTATTCATTTTAAGATGCAGTAGGGTTACAATGAGCTTTGCATTAAGCCTGCAATGGATGACCACTAGCAGATTAAAATGATAACAACCTTTACATGAAGAGGGATAAAGCAGCTCAAAAAAACATTATATATATGTATATACACATATATTACTGAAAGAAATTCTTAATTGACATTATTAGACAACAACAAGATCTTAGAATGTTTTCCACAAATCTTCTGGTCTCTACGACTCTCCAAGCTACTAGAAGGCAGCAGCTGCAGAGAAGGTACAATACAAAAGCAAAGAAACTCCAACAGACCAAAAGCAATTTTTTTTTTTTGCTTTGCTTACAAATGAAAAAATAATGATACCCCTAAACTCAGAATTAATTTGAACTGGCAAAGGCAATCAGATAAATTGCCAGTTCAAGGAGGATACACAACCTTCTCAAATACAATTATCTTAAACATTTTTTTGCTGAAAGTAAAAGCAAAGTAAAAGGTAAAGTAAAAGGTTTTATTTGCTGAAAGTAAAAGCTGGAGACCATTTGTTTTTTTCTGGAGACAAAAAACTCAGATTGTCACTCAGCCAATGTTTTTTGCAATTTTTTCAAGCTATGGCATGACTATATTCCCAGATGAAAAACATGTAGCAAACTACCAAACCAAACCCAAAATTACAAGCCCAGAAAATTTAATGATAAGCTACAGATAAAATTTTGATCAAAACACTGGTAGTTTCCCAGCATGGTGCTGTTTTTCAGAATGCAGAATTTCCCGCAGCTCAGTTCCTATTGCTTCATTTCAACTGCTCACTAACAAAAATTCTGAATATCTTTTGCCAGAAATTTCAAATGGAGGGTGCTATCTTTTGGTGAGTACTTATAAATTCTTGAAAATTCCACCTAACAAAACACAGGCCCATCCCCAGACAGGTTTAATTAAAAAACAAATTATTCCCACCATAGGGAAGTCAGGGGAAGAAAATCCACAGTAATTTGCCTTGTAAAATTGTAACAGATTCATTTGCTAGTACCTAATCTGTGAGATTTTGTGTACATGAGAGTGCTTGGACATCTGGAAAGCTCCATCTTCCACCCATGTCACTCCAACCTGTGGAGTCCCATGGTTGGGTTAGAAAGGAGGAAAAAGCTGCAGAAGTAGCTGTGAAACTTTTAAGTCATCCTCTCAACAAAAAAGGGTGATTGATTTGACCTTACCAGTCTCATTTTCCCTCTCCTTCTAGCAAGCAGAACTTCATTTCAGCACTGCCTTTGCACTGTGCAAAATCCCAGCGGAGGGATGCAATCCCAGACTAGCAATGTGACCAGGATTTGTAGTATGCTGCAGTCTGTCTGTATTGCACTGTACATTCAGACTTGTTCACCCTCACAAGCCTTTCCACTTTGGGAATCACCCCAGCTTTTCACAAGTTAACATTCTGCACAGCTGGTGCCATCATTGTCTCCCCCTAGAGCCTTAAACTACAGATGGGAAGTTAGCCTGACTTTGTGCACTGCTCTACCCTCAGCCATAACCAGTCTCAGTTCACACTTTACAGTAAAAGCAGCCTCAGTGAGTTGTTCTTCCTCAGGGCATGTCCACATTTCCCAGGTTCTTACAAGGGCAGCAGTCAGCCAGTGGGGAAAGAGATGATCAAGTGCTGTATGTGAAGGGTTTTGATTGTGAAAGATGTCTGAGATGTTAGTGGCACTGTGCTGAAGCAGTCTTTCCCACTAAAAGGGATCCTGCCAGAATGCTGAAATACTGGCCTCCCCTGGCACCTGTTGCAAGCTACCTCAGTCCTTAAATGGAACCTGTTCCCAAACAGTACAAATATAGATGTTAAATACAGGGTGAGGGGCTTACAGGGCATCAATCCCCACAGATAATTGTGCAGGTGCAGTTTCTAAGAGGCTGAGGCATCGTCTCACTACTTTTTAGGAGTTCTCTAAATGCCTGGCATTCAATTGCAGTAGAGGACTTGGGAATTTCTGTCCTCCCATAAACAGAAAAATAGAAACACAAATCCTTCCCAATACTTCTTTATGGGATATCCAATGTGACTGTTACTTGTCACTTCTTTTTGCAAAGTTTTTTTTAAATACTAAAACTAGTGCAGGTATGCTATTACATATACAGAGAGTGCCTTGTAAGTATGCTCATGTGTTTCTTTAATCCTTGAGATTGGTAGGTGTTACAAAGAAGTAGATAACAAATTTTAGAACTAACAAAAAAGAAACAATCAAAACAAAACAAACAGAAAACCACATAATCCCACCCCCACCAAAAATCAACCAAAAAAAGCCTCCACAGGAAATATTGCTTATTCAATGTTAGTAAAGAATTAATCTAAAGGACATTTACTTCAAGCTGAGATTTACAACAATACAATAATTAGGCATTTAGTCTTCTCTAAATTCTAGTCTTCTTCTAAATCTTTGCTCTTACTACATTAAATCTCAATGTGACTAGAACTTGTGGAAACTTTACCCTTGTTTTGGCATGCCATGACTCATCCTGCTCATATAAGGGGGGGAATCATGCAGTCAAAATGCTGCCATATGATTCTAGATCTGATAATGTCTGTGACTGCCCTGAGAAAAATTCCTGACAGGATCCATAGTCCTTTCTCACTCTTATGCCCCTCCTCCTCCTTCCCCTTTGCTCTCTGAATGTGTTACCATGTTCAAGAGAACCACTTCTCATCTCTTTCAGGGTTTAGATATCATAAAACTATGAGTCTGTCAGCAACTGAACACAGTGCTTTGTTCCTTGGACACACACAGAATCTTTATAGTTATTCATCCTAATATTGTTTGTCTTGAAAATGGATAGCTCCAAGAGGAAAAATATATGGCATAAGGTACCATGACAACTAATGTTGTTTGATTAACATGTTAAGTAAGACAGGGATTGATTTAACATATCAGTTGACCCTTCATTTCCTTCCTGAATGAAAAAAAGAAAATGTATTCAGTTTTATTAAAGAATTGGTAAAGGTAGTGGTATGTGCTTTTAGTTCCTCTGCTGTAGTTTCCCTTTAATTTTCCCCTTCCCTTCACATATTCTCCACCTGAACCACAGACAAGAAATTTGTACCAGATTTGGCTGGGTTAGTCATAACTGGAAAAGGCTGAAAAAAAAACAACAGGGAGTGAGCTACAGGTTAATCAGTATGGCCCATCAGGAATTCAGTGCTGGGGCTCACACTGGCTTTTCTCTACCCAAAAGTACAGCTATGTGGGTACAGGATAACCAAATGTCTGCAGATCATTCTGAGTCCCTCTTCTGGAGACAACCTAGCAAGAGTAATTTTGAAGTCATGGTTAAAGGACAACTGCAGAGTATGTGCAGTAATTGCACAGCACAAAAAAATGGACTGTCAAGCAGTCATGAACACTGCGCACTAAACCTTCACAAGATAATTTTCAGCGGCTAAGAAACTGAATGTTCTGAGGTAATAGTACTTTGGATTGAAAACCTATATAATGTATCATATCATTACCACAGATTACATCTGAGATCTCAAAACAGCAAAATGAAAAAAAGGTAATTTTTCTTACAAATGTAAAAAAATCACACATATGAAAAAACTCTCCAAAGAGTTGTAGGAAATGAATACTTGGGCAAAAGCTTTGTTCTCCTGTCAGGCATTTCCCTGGAACAAAGACTTCATAACCTACAGCATTCTCATTTGTTCTGTTATTATAGACCAAAATAATAATCTAAAGAAACATTGTATCAGAGAAGCACTTATATTTGTCATACCCCAGGATGCAAAATATACTACTCCTGCTGCAATTGTTGATGCAATAAATAAATTAAATGAAAAAATAAGTGATGCCACCACCGAATTCCCTTTAACACTAAGTAGAGAAAGCTCCCCTGATAAATCTTCATCTATTTCATTCACAAAAACACTTGAAGCTTGAGACTGATGATTTCAGCTTTACAGGATCATGTTCTTGTTTAGCAACTCCATTACTCTCTTAATTACACCTTGCTGTGACTGATAAAGACCTCTTTACTGTAGAGTTTGGGACACAGAACAGTTATGCTGGAAGGGAGCTCTGGAAATCAGGCAGTCATATTCCCTGTTCAAAGCAAGACTAATGTCAAAGTGATACTGAACTGCTCAGGATCCTGTCCAGTTCAGTTCTCACTACATCCTACAGAGCTTCAGTTCATCAGACTAATTCTCTGAAAGCCAGGAAACACAAAAAAGGAGGTATCACCAGTGTTATTGTAAAATTGCTTAGCTGAAGGTGCTAAGAGCCACAAAAAGTTTTCCAGGGTCCAGGCAAAATGCCTACACTACCTCTATGGGGTAGAAGTTTTCACAACAGCAAGACAGCAGAGCTGTGGGTCCAACAGTTTGGCAGTGAAAAGGCTGGGTGCATGTGATGGAACTAAGGGTTACAAAAGTATTGGCAAAGATGGTGACAAATAATGCAAACTAAACCACTCTATGGCTCTGGCTCAGCATCCTTTTGCTACAGGGAATACTCTGCAAGTAAAAGGTATTTAAGGATGAGCTGAGTGTCTGATGGTGGGATCAATGAAGGCACAGCATTCAACATCCCAAGCAGTTGTAAAATTTCTCCATGTAGCATTGCCATAGAACAGCCTCGAAATCTGAGTGGTCAGCAGTGTTTTTTGAGACCTTGTCCAAACATAGGCAGTTGTTGCTTTGAGGATCTCCTCTTAGACTCATTTTTTTCTTGAGCAACCTGCTCACCCTGCTGATACCTGGTGTTCCTGTGCAGTGTCCCATGCAACCTGACTAGCAAGGACAGAGCTGCAGTTAGGTTCAAGTCCATCTGCTGGACTCCATGGATTCCTCATCTTGAGGTCCCCCTTAGATTCTAGTTCCCATGAGGAATAGATGATGTTCAAACTCTATGGAAAAAGACAACTTTTTCCTTCCTTCCACCTGCTCCTCAGCTCACACTGGGAGACAGAAGAGGTCATAGACAACTTATGTGGGCACAGGGCTCACTGAAATACAGCTTACTTGTATATGGGAGGAGAGACAGAGAAGTAAAAATCTCTCAAAATATGTAAAATTGCCCCAAAATATGCCTGTTGTCTTTCTTCCAACTGTCCCTACTTTTCAAGATACCATATTGAGCCACCATTCACCCTTCCAGTTTCCACTAGAGTTCTTGTTTTTCTTTTCCACAACTCAAATCAACCCCTACTTTCCCACTCACTTTTCACAGGAAACATTAAGACCCTCATCTATTAATTTATTTTTATTCTAAATATTTCCTAAAAGGTTATAGCATATTCAAATCCTTTTTGGTATACATGAGTATGTTAAACATGTATTTGCAATTAAATAAAACCCAATCCCTTCAAAACTGAGAAAGGTGTATTGCAACTATATTCCTATAGTTCTTTGATTTTCAGCAAAGTCCAAATTCATAATGGCTAGGCGTAAGTCAAATTCTGAGTCACTAACATATTTTGAAACAAGGGGAAATACTTCACCAAAATGGGAAACCATTTTGGTGAAGTATTTTTGTACAAGAAAATGTCATTTGCTTGCTGAACAAAATCCTGCACTTCAGGATGTGTTAAATTCAGCCTCACCAAATGAGAGGGAGAGTTTAGTCATAATTAGAGAAAATGCTGAGAAACTGGGATTAACTGCAAAACTATTAAAAAAAAATGCAAAAAATCCCCCATGATGAAATCTGAGTACTACAAGAAATGCCATGGGGTCTGCCCACACCCCCATCCCTGCAAACTGTATCTCGGAAGTCTCTTGCTCAAATGATCTCAAGTTTTCACCACTTCATCCCTTTGTATAGCATCCTATGGATTTCCCAGTAACCCAAAGCAGCACAATGATTTCAGAGCCCTTATGCTGCAGCCACAGGACCTGCAGTGTACCCCAGGGTTCTGGTCCCACCCTCATCTGGGGACCTGGCCAGGCACTCTGCAGCTCCCATCTGCTGCACACAGATGGGCTTCCTCACACAGGAAACAAAAGCAGGAGGAGGGGGGCTGCCACACATCCTTGCTGTGCCCTGGTATGCCCTAGACAGACTGCGACCAGGGCATATACTCCTCCTCAGGCACTCAGGTCCCATACTCTAAAAAATGTCCTAGAAAATGTGGGTTTTAAACTCAAAGGCCCTTCATAACTCTGCAGCAGAGCTGGTATTCTGCTTTGCTCTTATTCTCATTGAGCCTTTAGCAGAGGAGTAAAAACACAGAAGCGTGCTTTACTACTTATTTTTAAACATGCAACAGATGCAAAAATTTGAATGTCTACACTATAATTACATAGATATATTTCAAACCAAAACATTTTAAAATTATTTATTCCCTGTTTCTGTTTAAGTGCTTTGCTAGATTGTGGCCAGACTGCAGGATTGAGCCAAAGGTGCATAAATCCAACCTTCAAAGGAATAAAACATTCACAAAGATTGTATTTGGTTGAGCAAATTTAGAAGAATGAAACCAACTATGAAGAAAAATTAGATTGGCTGAAAATTAATAAAGCACAGCTGGAATTATTCGATTCATCCATATTTGTTGCTTAAATGGCTCTAGGGCTAAGTTTTGCAGAAAGAAGATACTTCAAGACTCAGGGGTCAATTGCTTTTGGAGACAAATTGACCTACAGGAATACACTTGTCTAATTTGGTTCTTGCAGTGGGGCAAGTCTACAAAATATATAACCAAAAAACCAATTTTGATTCCAGTGAGCGACTATCAGAGGTCAAGTTTAAGGTTCCCATAAATTTACATATATACACTAAAAGATTAATAACTTCTCAAGCTACTGAGTTTCTTTGCTAAAAGCAAAGGCAGATAAAATCTGAGAAGGAAACAACATATGTGCTTATTCCACATTCTGTTGGCTGGATACCATGCAGTCAGCTCACTGCATGTTGCTGTGGCTAGATCTGCAGTATTTCATGGTCATACTCAGGGAGTGCAAGTAACATTGCTGCTGGCTCAGCTCCTAGAAGAAAGCTTCTTCAGATCATATGATCACTAATTTTCAAACTAATTTTACGTCCAAATACAACTCTTATTAGCTAAATGGTGTTACTACTGTTATATATCCAGTCATATAATAACATAGTTTGCAATGAGGTCCCGTGAACACAGTTATCCACTCTAAAGATAATGCTTTTCACCTAGGCAGGTTTTATAGATTCATACACTGGTATTTTTTCCTGTTCAGAATCAGGAATGTACTTTATTAAATGGCACCAAAATGGGCCAGTATTAAAATAGTAAAAAAAGAAAAACACACCTAAAAATAGAAAATTGATTTAGGTATACACACACCAAAAACACATCTAAAAATAGAAAATTATTGTAGATATACACATTCCTTGAAGCTTGCATAAACCTCCCAAGAAATCTACAGAACTTAAGTCCAGAATTTACTTGGGAACATAATTAAAATTTCACTCTCAGGCAATACCGACTTTGAAAGATACAACAATTTTTTATTTATTTTCGAGTTGCAGTCTTTTAAATTCAATCAAAGCAAAAATAGTATCTTCCAGTTGGATAATTTACCAAGGGTAAAATGAAAAACTAAATTCATGTATTTCATTGTAAATTATGAGAACTCTGACCATTGTATCACTGATAAATGTATAGGAAATAGATACTGTTGTATGTAGAAAAATACTTTCAATAAGTTTTGATTTGTTTTTCATTATTGCCAGGATCAATAGATATTTGTAAAGAAATTATTTGTCAGGAAATATATAAATCATGACTGAGATTACATTTAGAAAAGCACTCTCTGGTGTGTGGAGTAGGTTTCAGCGACTTAAGTGTTCAGAAGAAAAGAAAATACAACCACTTAAAGCTTTTCAGTCCTCTTTTGTTAGAGTCACAAGTTTGGGATGTCTTCTACATTTATCTTCTCAAATCATGGCATTAATCATATTTCTTATATAAAAGAACATATTACATGGGAGATGTGCTGCCCTGTGACTTTTAAACTGCAAAGGCCCAGAAGTGTAACAATCACACAATCCAAACATGAGGAAGAGACTAATTTTACTGTAGGTCCCCATGTGGGATTCTGTTGTGGGTTAGGTTAGGAGGGAGTTTTTTCATTTTACTTTGGTTGATCTGCTTTTTTGGTTGGTTGGTTCTTTGCAGTAAAGCATTTCTTATTTTTCACATGATTAAGAAACTCTGTCTTCTCACAAGCCATTAAATAAAGACAGCCTATAAGCTGGGGTAAACTTCTGTCTAAATACAGAACTTCTCATTCAAAACTCCAGGTAAGTAACGTGGAGTGCATCCAGAGCTCCAGTGGAGTGAATCTGTCCCAAAGTAAAAACATTCTGCTGTTTGTACAACATCACATCAATTTTGTGATGCAGCAGGTTTAGACCCCACATTTCAGTATTATTTGTATGCCCAAAGAGGCTTTGGTGAGATTACCTGTATGGTCCTCTGAGTGCCATCAATGGTGACAGACAACAAGGGTGAAGCCAGGTTCCACTCGCTGGTCACATTTAGTTTCATCCCATCAACTTCCACCTGTTGTGACACCAAACAAGGCTGTTAGTATTGAAGACAGACAGAAAACTGATCTCAAGTTCATTACTGCATACAAAGCAGCAACCATTTTAAAACAGATGGCTCCCAAACAACCTGTCATGTTTACTGCTTCTGCCATAAAAGACAGGGTCCAACAACAGAGTCTTCCAGCTATCTCTGGGGAGAGGTGAAGGACCTGTGAACAGCTGCCTCTGAGTAGCAAGGTTTCAAGTGATTTCCAGCAAGTAACAAACAGCCATCCAACTTTTAAACCTATCTGGACATGCTACATTTACTGCAATTAGACAAGTAATGCATATAAATTCCAGTGACACCTTGCAACCCACACAACAGGGCTTGCATATAATATTCTCTCCAAGGACCAAGGAAGAACTTTTCCTATGCTTCTAATGAAGGGCTTTGCATTGTTATCTTAATTAATATGAGGCAGTAATTAATTCTTCATCATTTTGCCTCAAAGTCTAGAAAAACTTTGCAAATTCTGACATGTTTCTTTTCAATATACAGGTGATCAGAGAAATACAATTTCTGACTTGAATGCCAATATGCTTATCCAGAAAGTGGGTTTTATTTTAAAACATACCATATTCATTATGCGAAAATATTTCTAGGTGAAGAGCAAAAATTCTGGGTTCTGAAAAAAGTGTAGATCAGTGCAGCCGTAATGATACTTCTATCATTCTTTCGTTGTATTATAGTGTTTAAAAACACACATCACACATTCAACACTATAACAGCCTCAGAGAAAAAGATGGTTATGAAAAAAATTATTACATATGGACTAATGTAATTGGTAGTTAATATTTATGGCATATTTTGAACAGTCATCATACTATTGAAGGTAGGTTGCTATTTACTATATTGCATACATTCTCAATAAACTAGAAAAAAAATTCAATGCATTTAGAATAAAAGCTTTGCACACCTTTTGCAAAATAGAACTTATAAAGCCTACTCTTTTAGGTCTCAGACTTATATTATTTGATCTAATAATAAGAAGAAGCATCTTTAAAGAAATCCGTAACAGCAAAGTGCAGAGGAACAGTGTGTAATTTGATAAATTTACTTCAGTTAAGAGGAAAAAGTTCTGGCTTAAAAAACACTCTAGTTTTATAGACTTTAGGTTAGAACACAAAGTTTGCTTTAGTGATACAATCTATGCAATTTCCATGGGCTTAGACTATAAATAAAGTTACATGTAAAGAACAAGAAGAAAAACAAGTGATTTATAATGGTTCACCAATAGGCCAGATTAGCTGGCATGCTTCAGGTACTTTACACTGCTCCAGTGATGCAAACCAGCCACAAACATGGCTTGAGTTAAGCCAGACCTGCAGCTGGTTTGCATTTCCAGAGCACTGCAGAGCAGCTGGAACCTCTGGTGAACCCAGACCACTCTCAGCAAACGCATATCAGCAAATACTTTCTTTTTTGAGAACAGGAGAAACATCTCAAAAAGACTTTTCCAAATGGAGAAAAGCAAATCCAGTGCCCTGTCTCAACCCTCTATGATTACAAACATTCTATAAATGTCGCTATTGCAGAAAGACTGTCTTCACTGGAGTCTGGATCAGAAAACATCATTTACCATGTGTCTCCAGAGATAGAAGTGAGACACCATCAAAGCAGACCAGGCTACTGGTCACCAAAAAATCTTTCAAGTATACACCATACTGCTTGTGGCAGTGTAGGATTTACATGCAGCCTCAGAGAAAATCTACAGTTCTAGCAAAGGGTGTTCCAGGGGCAGGATGCAAGTCAATACCTCCACAACAAACTCAGTCTAATCATTAGCTCTTTTGTCACTGTACAGATGAGCAAAAGAGAAGCAAACCTCTTTGTCACAGTGGTAAAGGACCTGTCCAAAATCCCTCACAAGGGTCTATATAAGTCTCTCCATTCTTGATTCTCAATTACATTAATATCAATACATTTCTGGTGGAAACCACCCTGAAAGGAGAGAGCAAGCAGATGCTAAGTCTAAACAAACCATGGCACACCAGGCTGTTTATGTGCAATAGAGAAACCAGCAGATAATACATTGCCACTACTATGGTTTCTCTATTCAAGAAAGAACAGAGGGTCAGAGGAAGGGTTATATGAACTAATGCTTATCCCATAAACTGCAGCAGACTTCTCACAGAATGGAGCTACAGGGTCTTAGCTGCCTTCACCTGCAACTCACCATGGTATGTGCAACTGAGGAAGATCACAGAAATCACAGAATATTCCCAGTTGGAAGGGTTCCACAAGGATCATTGAGTTCCACTCTTAAATTAATGGTCTATACAGGGATAGACCCCACCATCTTTGCATTATTAGCACCACGTGTAACCAACTGATGATGTGAAGCCAAGAGAAACGCAAGGAAATTTCACTGCCTATGCTCCAATAGATGGGATGACAAAGACAGGACATGAAGATATCAGAGAAAATGAACAAGGATTGAGGACAAGATATTTACTGTGTAGTGATCATGTTACTTTTACTACAAATGAGGGAAAAGGCAGGGGTGGAGGGGAAGAAGGGACACAGTGTGCCAAAAGCAGATGGGGATTGAAATCAAACCAATACTTTATCTAATAGAGCAAACCTTCTTTCTGCAGCTCAACAGCCAACAGCTTAGCAAGGCTAGCAAGTAGAAACAGGGGAAGAGAGAAGATGGTAGAAGAGCTTGTCAGAAGTTTCCATTTGCTTTCATTCCTGCTTTAGCAAGGGGTATCATAACTGAACGTAATAAATACTGCAATAAAACCAGGACCTCTTTGCTTTAGGATTGGGGGTGAGGATTCAGGGTATGAAGGGGGACATGGGGATTAACATTAACAATATAATTAACATTACATTGACTACTTCCCATCTTACTTTGTTTCTTTGCTCCTAAGACAGCCAAGAACAAATCACCATTCAATGGATGCTAATACTTGAACGGCAGGGAGAAGATCCCAGTCAATTGACTCCCGCAGTGGGTCACATTGTGCTTTACACCACACCTATATAGTGTAGCTTTATTCCTAACTACTCAGTTCCAAGTATACACATATGTGTCTGTGCATCTACAGTAACTATGCTTGCATTGCTGCACTACACCCACGCGACATAGTGGTGGTGAATTATCCCTTTTTTTAAAGGTTTGTTTGTCCCTATGTGAGGACATAAAAGATAAAAGCAGCCACAGTCCTTCATAATTATTTCCAATTCAAAAGCTACTGTAAATGAGCTCTCAGAAAGAAGAGTGACAAGTCCAAGGCACGATGCTAGAAAAAGGTCAACAGCTTACCCCACTGTCACAACTTTGCAGACTTTCGCTGGCATGCACCTGAACTACACAAGTAGCAGCCCCTTCACCTCTTGTGGAGTGAGTTCCTGATGTTCAGCATGATATGTACCAGCTAACCAATAGTGCAAAGAGCTGCAAAGCATAATCTGCATTCAGTTTCCTTTAGAGAACATAATTTGGCATTCTGTGTGCATGTCAGGCAATTAAAGAAGGCAGCACAAGCCTGAGTGTTATAGCCCTGTTAATTTACTAATGCAAAGTCTCGCGTACATCTGGCACATGTCACTTCTTTTCTCCTGGAAATGAAGGTGGTTTTCCAGGAGACTAGAGGGCAGCTAAAGCATTTGTTTCCTGCCTGGTCCTTCAAAACGTTATGCCTGAAGTTCCTCATGCCAGCCTTGAGTCCAACTAACTTAAGTCTGCTGATTTAATCCCATGGTTTCAATTCTGCCTCTCAGCATGGCGTTTAACTCGAGAGCCCTAGCCCTAACGACTTGGCTATGCCACCCTTAGCCATAGGACCTACAGCCCTTAATTCTACCTCTTGCTGTAATGGAAGTGATGGCATTCTCTAATCAATCAGATTTAGAAAATGAAAAATCACACTCTGCAGACCTGCCTTGCTGAAGTCTTTCTCTGATCAAGACAGCTGTCCATGAAGATGCACTTTTCAGGTAAACAGACTTTACTCTTCACAGGATATACATAAATATTCACTGTCACAGCTTTCACTCCCTTCAACTGCTATTAATCTAAGGGACATCCACTGGGCAGCAAGGGCTTTACAAAGTGAACCTTAAAATCATTCCTGCAAGGAAGGAACAATAACAGCAAGCATAACTCTTGTAAAAATAAGGTAGGTTATGTGTTTGAGGACTCTGTTCAAACCTACATAAAGCTCTCCTCTTCTGTGGAAAAGCAACTGTCTCAAGCAGAAGATTCCTTACCTCCATCACTGCTAACCACACCATCCATGCCAAAACAGCAAGGAGATTCTTTACATTTTTGTAAATCAGGTAAAGGATAGGTATTGCTTCTTGTGCAGGAGAGGGAGTGACCAGAGAGCTCGTAGCAGTGTGGCAATAGAAGGTCCAGCCATAGGCAGCAGTATTCAGTAACAGTTTGAACTTTGGCTTAGTCTGAGGTCATGGTTACTGTGACCTCAGACTAAGCCAAACTGAGCTGGACAAAACAGGTTTTGGTTCTCAGTTTTCACAAAATGCATGAAATTCTCATCTAATCTACTGTCCATCCAACAGAGAAGCATATGGGAATGGAAAAGGCAAGTGAAAACTGTCCTCTTTCAAAGCCTACCTTTTGCAGTCCCATGCAATCTCAAGAACACGAGGAAAGTCTTTAAGGGGCTGATGAGCCCAAGACTTCCTTTAGAAGCATGATGCATGAAACCCCAGGCATTTTGTAAAACATTTTGCTAGTTTTTAATGTAAAAAAAAAAATAAATAAATCACAGTTAGCAGAAGAGTTCAAACACTATCTTGCATCTATATATTCTCATAGCAAATAATCACAACACACTTCTTTATCATGAAAATTACTGGCTACCTGGAGTCTGTAAGAACATGCGGTAATTTGCAGAATTTTCTTGGAAATTATTGGGTCTTCTTGTACAACTTGCTCTAACTTTCTCCACATTGCCTTTAAGAACCTTGAACAAAATCAGAGTCATATTTGCCACATTAGGAAATAGCAGCGACCAAATAGTGCTTCCTATGTTGTCATTCATAAATGAATAATGCATAAATGCAAAGAAACCCATTAAGATTTCCCATGTGGGCAGCTCTTATTAGCTAAGCTTCTCCTTGTATATGCTTTATCTGCTGTTCTTTGGACTGTATTTGATAGTGACCCAGGCTCTGACTACTCCCAAAGTGTTTGACATTTTCCAGGACCATGTCCTGGAAGAGGTGACAGTATACTCTCATCAAGTTTACAGATGGCACAAAACTGGGCGAAACACTCGAGAGCAGGGCTGCCATCAGGGGGCCTAGGCAGGCAAGAGGAAGGGGCTCATGAAAACTTCATGAAACTCAAGACTAATTTTTAAGTCAAGCATTTAGGAAGAATGAACCCATTGCAAAGATACGTTGTGACCTGACTGGCTAGGGAGCAGCTCTGTGGAGAAGGATTTGGAGGTGTTGGCAGACATGTCAGCAGAATGTGACTGAGTCAGCAGCATGCCCTGGCACCAAAAGTTCCAATCAGTGCCCTGTGCTCTGTTAACAGAGGTGTAGTCTGCAGATAGAGGGAGGTCATTAGATCCTGCTACTCAAAACTCAGACCACATCACACACTGTGTCTACAAGACAGACATTGCCTTTGGTCAGTTTTACAAAGTTCCCATTAGCCCATTCCTCTTGCTTGCCCAGGTCCCACTGGGTGGCAGCATTGCCCTTGACTGCATTAAGCACTTTCTCCAATTCTGTCCTCTGTAGATGTAAGGACTGTGCAGTCCCATTGCTGCATCTAGGTACTGATTCAGTTGTTGAACATGACTGGTCACAATACAGACCCTTGCAGGCCCTTGGTGACCTCCAAGCAGATTACAACCTGCTAACCATGGCCCACCGAGTCTGACCACTCAAATGGCTTTTTGTCTTGTTGGCTGAGATCATGCCAAAAGACTTGTTAAAGTCAAGGTAAATGACATTCACTGCTCTCCCCTAGAGCACAAATCCTGTCAATTTATCATAGATGTCTGTGAGGTTGATGCCACTTCAGGTGGGATCTCACCAGAGCAGAGCAGAGACAGCATCACTTTCCTACCTGCTGGCCATGCTGTTTTTGATGCACCCCACCATACCACTGGCTCCCATGAAGCCTCTCATCCTGCAGCACCCCCAAATCCTTCTCAGTATGGCTGCTTTCAATCCATTTATCCCCCAGCCTGCATTGATACCAAAAGTTGTCCCAACCGAGTGGAGGACCTTGCACAAATAAATAATACACTGACATCCAGTAGCCTGGTGTCCAGGATCTATGCCCTGCTCATCTTTTTCTTCATTTCCCTCAGGATCCTAAACAACAGCCATTTATTTCATGGCTGTCACAGCCAAGACTACCTTTAGAATCACCTCTTCAACCAGTTCTTCCTTGGAAGTGAGCTGCAGATCTGGGTGTGTCAACACCAGTTCACCCATCCAGTACCAGTACGAAATAGTTATCCCAAACACCGTTCAGAAACCTTCCACCATTCATCCCATACATTGCCCTTCCAGGAGATGTCGGGGTCCTTGTGACCAGCACATCCTGTGACAGAGATTTCCTTCACTTCTTTAAAGAAGTCTTAGTCTACTTCCTCATCTAGATCAGGGGACTGTACTATGTTTCTTTTCTTTTTCAATTGAACAATCCAGTGACCTTCACCTGCTCAAGTGATTTCCTAGTCTGGACACTTAGTTTTCAGTTTCTCTGTAGACACAGAATTATTTGCTCTCCCAAAAACTCTCTAAATAGATGGCAAATTTCTAAGTAGATGGCTTTCTCTTCTTTCTAGTTAAGGATCCTTCTGGCCCCCAAGCACACACAGTCACATCTCTGCTTCTTAAGCTCTGTCCAGTCATATGTGCACACACTGTGTTTGCTGGTGCCAGTGCTGGTGCTAGATGTGCCCTGGAGACACTGATAGGATTGACATCCACACCAACAACACGTGCCTGCCCCTTTGTCACCATCACCACCCTGGCCTGCAGGCACACTGCCACCAAACCCCACCTTTACATGCACAGGTCATAGAGTCAGGAAAATCCACATTGAGAGCACTTTCAAGATGACTGCTCTCAACTCAGTGAAAGAGAACTTAATGATTCAGAGTCCCTCAGGAAACCACCCTTATTAACAAAGGGTCCAGAAAGGCTGGACATACTTCTAAGATGGAAATCTTAAAGGTGTGGGAGCAGGCCATTGCTATGTACTGAAAGACAAGCTGGCAGGGAAGAAGATCAGCCTGGCTGAACAGGAAGCTTTTGCTGGAACTTGGGGAAAAAATGAGAGTTTATGACCTTTGGAAGAAGGGGCAGCAAACTCAGGCAGAGTACAAGAATCATGTAGAGAGAAAATTAGAAAGGCGAAAGCTCAGCTAGAACTCAATCTGGCAACTGCTGTGAAATATAATAAAAAGTGTTTTTATAAATACATTAACAACAAAAAGGAAGGCCAAGGAAAATCTCCATCCTTTATTGGATGTTGAGGGGAACATTGCAACCAAGGCTGAGAAAAAGGAAAAGGCTGAGGTACTTAATACCTTCTTTGCCTCAGTCTTTAACAGAAGGACTGGTTTTCCTCAGGACAGGCAGCCCCTGAGCTGGGAGTCAGGGACAGGGAGCAGAACAGAGCCCCTGCAGTCCAGGAGGAAGCAGTGAGTGCCCTGCTGTGCCACTGAGACACTCACAGCTCCGTGGCATGGGATCCATCCCAGGGTACTGAGGGAGCTGCTGGAAGAGCTCACCAAGCCACCCTCAACCACTGATCACCAGCCCTGGTTAACTGAGGCTGTCCCAGGTGACTGGGGGTTGGCCAATGTGACACTCACAGGAAGGGTCAGAAGGAGGATTTGCACCTGTCAACCTGACCTTGGTGCCTGGGAAGGTTATGGAACAGACTGTATTGAGTGCAGTCACACAGAATGGACAGCACAACCTGGGATCAGGCCCAGCCAGAATGGGTTAAGGAAAGGCAGGTCCTGCTTGACCAACCTGGTCTCCTTTTATGACCAGGTGACCCACCTAGTGGATGAGGGAAAGGTTGTGGACAATGCCTACCTGGACTATAGTAAAGCCTTTAGTACACTGTCTCCCACAGCATACTCCTGGAAGTCTGGCTTTGTGCTACGGTTTAATTGACACAGTGTGCTTGATTAAAGGTTGGACTCATTGATCCTGGAAATATTTTTCAACATTAATGAGTCTACAATTTTATAGTATTTTTCTCCCTTCTTAAAATGCCACATGACGAAATTTGGTATATGGACACTTCTTTTAGCACCCTTAAATGTCTTAAAAGTTTTGCTTATTACAAATACCAATGGTCTAAAAACCTGCAATACTAGTTGCCAAAAAAAGTGCACGAAGGAGCATATAGGACAGAGAGACCCTGCGGCCAACAGTATGGTATATAGACAAATGTATAAAAGTGTCATAAAAAGAAGTTCCTTTAAGCCTGAAACTGTAAAAATTGAATTCATTGATGCTTATATGACAGCAATTTCTTTGATTCAAATTAACCAGCTGTTTTATCTTGTATTCTCAGTTATTGACAATATATTCACATCAGATTAGCAGATTGACCTTTTTTCTTTTCTTCAAGTGACTGTAAGGTTAGCCTTTTGGACTTTTGAAGTGGTTGGCCAGATGCTTTCAAAAGGAAGTTAAAGTATGTGAGTTTCAATCTCATTAAAAAGGCCTTTTTTTAAAACAAACTTTCCTTTTGTTCATATCAGCACTTACTTTTTTAAAAGACCCCAAGAGAGAGTTCCAGTCTATAGATCACTTGTCCTGAAGAAAGCTCTGTTAACTATTTATAGATCATGTCCTTTTGTACCGAACTAGATCAAGCAATTTATTCAGTGCATGACTGCAGGAGAGAAATTCATTTGCTCTAAGTGTCATCAAGGCAGCCTTTTACCTGCTATGAACAAGACCAGATGAGCTGAATTGCTGGGCTTTTACTTCAAATGCACATTTTGACATTGTGTGGGGTGCCATCATAACTTTCAAGTTTTCAAAGTATTAAGTACATTCACAGAATGGGCAATCCTCAATCACAAGAGCAGCAAATAGCACATAACCACTAGAATAAATCAAACACATGTGCACACATTGAAATTATCTCTCTTTTCTTTAAAGTAGCACTTATAGATGCAAATTACCATTAGCTGCTTTGGTAGATCTCACTTTAGAAATGGGAGCATGCCAGCATAGAGACCAAGGAAAAGAGCACACAACAGGCATCAGCTCCTCAGCTTAACAACAACAGAATCAAAACAAAAGGAGAGGGAGAAGTGATGGCCTTCATCACCTCTAATCAGCAAGGGCTTTCTTCAAGCATTCACCAGGGAAGTGATCCTCTCTGCAAAATCTAGTAGAGAGGCTGCATGCAACAAAAACACTTCACTGCAGCAAATGCTTTGTTTTACTCCTTCAGTCTTCCTTGTGGAGTCATTATTAAAATGACATCTCATACTTGTAACCTGCCTGAGCCCACTAAGGCTACAAAAAGAGGTGGGGGGGAGAAGTTAAAAATACATCAAGAAAATAAAACAACAATTAAAAGTAATTGACAACAGCTTCAGACACAAAAAGTACAGCTGGTTTGAGGAATATGGGTGTCTACTGTTATTGGATCAGTGTGAAAAAGAAGAAAGAACATGACTTGCTTTCCTCTTCACTTTGCTCTACAGAGACAAATGCCCTGGCTCTGCCCAGCTAAATACACTCCAACCTGGCTACAGATATTGCTCCTAGGCAGCTGGAAAATCATGTAGGTGGTTCAAACAGTATTGCTATCTGTGCATACTGGGCACTTTGAGAGCTGCATTGCACTTAGCTTTCCTTGTTTGATAGGATAATCTGCTGAGGATATTCTTGTTCTCTGTCTTGAAAAGGGGTTTAGCATAGGGACCAATGACAGGATCTGTGTGACTAGGAGCGTTATGCTGGGAGCTAAAAACACATCGATTAACAGATTGTGATAAGGTAGACAGAGCTATTGAGTCACGATTCATGTCTATATACTGAAATCATTAAGCAAGCCTCATTCCAAAATGACTTTGAGCTGCCAAGTTTCCATTCTTTCACTTCAGAGGCACACAGAGATCCCCAAGCCCTATCCCACTTGACAGTATAAATTCTCAAAGAGTAGAATGACATTATCATACCAAAGTGCCACTATAAAACACGACAGACTAAAATTCATGCTACCCTTTTAGAAAAACCACATTTTGGAATACATTTCTTTCTTTTTAAGTATTCACCTAATACATATATTCATTTAGTGAATATTCATTTGATTCAGTGAAAGCTATGTAATAAGAATACACAAGCTAAGACAGATTTTACTTTTTTAAAAAAATAGACTGTATCACAAGAAGCCGGATCTCAAGCTTAGAGTCAAGAATTAATTAATTATTGCATTGATTGCCAATGTGCTGCTGACACGTCAAGTGTAAGTCTCAAGTCTCTAATTTTTGTTTTCATAATTAGGAGAGGGGTGGGAATTAATACGGGCTAGTGAGGAACTCTCAGTACTACTACCTAGATATCAAAAGCTGGCTTCTACTGGTGTTTTTTCTTATCCGGCCTCATCTTCTTTTTAAACTGAGCATTATGCATTAGGTAGATTTCCATGTCTGATCTAAACAAAACATACCACAGCAATCTGAAGAGCATTTGTAATCATGAGGATCATATCCATCAGCTGAGAAGTGTTTTATTTCACACACCATTTACAACTTGATACAGAGATCCAACAAAATCAGCAGGCACCAAAACAGCTAATGAGAAAGAAAAGCACCACTTTATTATATCTGGAAGTTGTATTCCACCTCGGCCTAGTTATGTAGGGTGAATGCTCAGACTGGACACAGTCTGCCACTGATTTAAATTACTTTTCCCATTGTACTACCACGGTACCAAGTCCATATTCTCTTTGAATTAGTAAACAGCTAGAATAAGCAACAGTTAAAAAAAAATAAAATAAAAAAGTGTCTTTGATTTGACATTGTGTAGTGACAAGAAGAAAGTACAGTGGGCAACTGAGTATGGATTTCATCCAGCAGTTCCAACCTGCTGCTCTCAGCTGTCTCAACAGGATATAGGTCAACACCAGTCCTTTGAATGTACCCAGTCCAAGGTTATTCACCACTTCAACTAAAAGCTTCACATGCTAAATATTTGCTATTTCATTTCTTCCCCAAACTGCCCCAGATGGTTCAGAACAATAAGCGTATCATAGAATCAAACCTGATTCTTTCAAAAGCCAAATCTCTTTTGATCTCATCTGCAATGTCCTTTGATCAAATAGCCAAAGAGATCACTTCTGTATGCTCTACCAAGCATTTGGATTAAGGTAAACAATAAAATTGTAACAGCTAGACTAGCTTTAATGTTTCTCAAATATGAGAAAAAGTGTTTATAGGAGACATTTTCTTTGAGCTAGGAGATATAAGTGGACTTTCATTTTAGAAATAAAAGTAAGCATTGAGGAAGAAGAGTCTAGATGCAATAAAAATACCTATAAATCTATTCCCATTGTTTGATTACTTTTGAGGCTTTATGACTTTAAAACAAAGCAAGTGTTTTTATCTGATAAATTTTCAGAAGCTGTGAGAAGTAATAGCATCATGAATCTTTACCAAATCCATTCCATCATTTCCTAATCCCCAGCCTCATACTTGAATAATCTGTCTCCGGCATATTTGACCAATGCCAAGACAAAAATATTCATTTTTATCAAAACACACCAGCCATCTTGCAGGGAAAACTGTAAGGAATTAGTAGTAGCAGTAAGTAAGCATATTCCTTCTTTAGAAACCCCTCCTCTAGCTTTAAAATAAATGTAGAATAGGGAATAAGAATGTCACCAGTCCAGATGTGTCAGTGATAAATAGGAAAGGGAAGAACACAGGCCAGTGCACAGGGGATAGGGATGCAAAGCTGTCACAGCAGGTAAAAGATGAGATATCACAAGAGTCATAAGCCACTTACACAAAAGAGGAAATGCAAAAAAGTTTTAAAGTGTTTCCATATGCAGAACAAATCAAGTCATGTAGCAATGTAAAAAAGATGTTTGCATCTAATGCTATTTACCTTAGAAGTTAATGGGATTGCATTGTTTATGTTAACAAACTGATTACCATGAATTCACTCAAAAGGCATAAAAGTAATGTGCATGAATAGATACCTCTTCAAATTCAGTATTTCCTTATGGTTCCAGCTACTTACATTTAAATAGGCAACAGTGGCTTGCCACTGACTTTTACTGGGGTAAATTCAAATCCACCATGCTAACAAAATCACTTAAGAAGAAACAGTATTTTCTTTTTAAAAGCCATATAAATTAAATTTGAGTTCTTTTTTACGTTTTAGGTTGAACAATTTTAATTACGTTTTTAGTACATACAATTGATATGGAAACTGTTCCACAAGTTGTTTGGAACATTCAGTTTTCCGATCTACGTAAATGTAGGGGAAAAAGTGAAGTGCACACCCTGAAATAATTTGGCATTAGAGACAGATTACCTACATCCTTTAGCATTAAACAAAGACAATTTCCTTAACAGAGAAACCTCATGAAGTGATTATGATACTGCAGCTACAAAATTGCAGTCAGCACCTGCTAAACAACCTTGTTATTTTAATCCCTTATAAATATTCAGACTTTGGACAAATCAAAAATACACATCTTTTAAACAGCTGTCAAAAAGAACAGAGCAAGTTTTACACTGTCCAAAATAAAACATTCAATCACCACACATTAGGCTGCATATTTACTACAACACCAATATTACAAAGATATAATTAGAGATATCAGTTAGATATCAGATTGGAAGAAAATGCTCAGAAAATACCCAACAATCATGACTGCTTCTCAGGCAGCAACAGAAGGAGCATCCTGACACTACAGTTGCCTTTGCTCGTTTAAATATGTGGGAAATGTATTAGATTTCCCTTTTTTTTTAGGTTTTGTCACAAAAGGCTTATCTTTCATAGAATTATACTATGGTGCTATCTCTAAAAACATTTTGGGACCTTTCAGAAACTCAATATTTCTTAATCTGATTTTCTATCAACTTTTTCTAAAAACTTAGAAGACAAGACAGAATCTTTCATTTTAGCAGCCATCATTTCATATCTTCCAGTGTAGCTGTAAAACATCAATGAGATGGGAAAATGTGGGAGGTTTATTGGTGGATCCTCACACTTTCATATTTAAAATCCTAGAAGTCACAACACTTTCCCACTTTCTCCCAGAACTTTTAAATGAGCCAATTCCTGAGCCCAGTAAATCTGTCTGGGCTCTAACACTGCAGAAACCCTCTAACATTGCAGAAAACATCCTGTGTAAGAGATGGGGACTCTTGGACACTCCACTATCCCAGTCATTTAAAGTGGTCCTTGCACAAGAACAGAGAGATGCTCCATTCAGGGATGAGAGAATCAAGAAAATCTCCATAAGAGAAATTCCTCCTTCTCTAAGAAGACTGGAGAAGAGCTCAATGCAAGGAATGCAATGATTCTGACTAAACTTTGCCAGGGGCATCCCTGCTTTTAAGGGGATAAGTCAGTCCAAATCACTCACCTCATGCTACACAAGGACAGGATATCCATACAGAGTAGAAGCAATTGCAGTTTACCCTCAATAACAGGATATGGGGGAGCAATCAGCTGATCTCAATTTATTTCAAAAAATATGAAACTCGTTCTCACTAAGAAACAAGATTTAACTTTGACATTATAACAGCAAATAGTTGGAAGCACCACAGAGACTGAACAGACGACATTAAAGATTTTGCTCCATACAAGTTTTAACCCAGAAAATAAGAAAAAATATAACTGTGCAAGGCATTCTTTGAGATCCAGGCCTTCAGAAGGCTGCATCTAAAATCCAGAGAATCAATGTAGCTGGAAATTGAAAATTTAGGAAATGGTCAACGAAATAAATCAAAAAGACCTTCCTATATTTCTTAAGAGCTTGAAAAGTTATATGCAAGTACATCAGCAGGAAATATAATATAGTGCAAATAGCAGGCAAAATGAAAAAATTAAGTAGAAGACAAAAAGTGTTTAAAAGCTGAGCAACATTTAAAAAAAAATCCCAAAAGCAAGTTGCAAACTTTGGGGAAAATGCTCAGTAACACTAAAAGAAAACACCAGTAAATAAAAAATTAATTTTGGATTCAACAAAATAACTACTTTATAACAAGGTCAAAAAGGCAAGGGACACAATTTCAGAGCAGGGAAATCATAGTCCCTGTCTATACAGAGGCCCTACTGAGAAAATCATCTTAACAAAGCTAACTTCACACATGAGAAAAATCAAACAGATGATAAATGGTAGGGAGAGGGCTGTAAAGAGCTTGGTACCATCGTGTGTCTATAATTCAAGGCCTCATTATTCAAAAGGTGGTAAGGAATCGAGAACAGCAGAGACAGAGCAACAAGGATTGAAGTGAGCTTGAATACACTGCTATGAAAAACAGCAAAATGTTGAAAGAGACAGCCTCCAAATTATAAGTGACAGATCTACATAATATCACAACACCACACTTGCCTCCCTCCGGCACCACCATGGCCAATGCTTTGACTTATAGATGAACTTTGGCAAACAAAGGACAGTCAGAAATAACAAGTTACAAAATCTCCTACAGGTGTAATCATCATAGCTCTTGACTGATGTGAGTAGTATGACAGAATTATGGGGAAAAAATTAGGATTTCTCCAGGAAGAATCTTTTAAGCTAATGGAGAAACAAATTTCCCTCAAGGACAAATGCCTCCTCCACCCCTTACTCAGGGCTTCCCTACTAGTTGTGGGAAAAAGACTCAAGAAAGAAGGTGGCACCGTCCCTTCAGATTTTTCTCAGCGATCTTTCTTGAGCACAAGGACACAGAGTTTACAGAACTACTGCTGCTCTGTGAGAGAATGGGATGAGATCTGAGAGCCAGGGATCCAGCTCCTTTACCTTCTGCATGGAGTGGGATACAGCAGAGGACAGCCAGGGAACACAGAAACACCAGGTCCTCTCAAAGTACTCTTCATAACAGAACCATACATCAGCCTAATGCACAGTTCTGGGAAACAGGCTTTCCTTATTCCTAAGCCATTATTAACAGCATTTAGTGTGCTTACCAACAGGCAAAATCTTGCCCTAATAATAATTTCAGTTTACCCTCTATTCTAGGAACTTTCAGAGTTAAGTTGCAGACCCAAGTAATGAACTGTGTCTGTAAACACTCCTTTAAGCAAAGCCAGTTAACCTAGCATTGTGTATACAGAGTCAGCAGATGTGGATGGAGGGTTTGCTTGACTTCAAATATTTTAAATAAAATTGTTATCTGGAGCTAAATAACGCTGAATGATGCCAGGACAGTATTTTAATTTTCTAAAGAATCCAATAAGCTTGTGTGAATGCCACAGACAGAACAACACTCAATACTACAAGAAGTATTAGAAATCTACTTGGAAATGAATCATAGGCACAATTCATGAACAAGCTCTAGTTTTCATCAGGCCATTAAATACATGTCAATTTCAACTTGCCACCACTTGCACCTCCCATAACAATTATTCTCAATTTATTTTCATCTATTCCATAAAAACTGATTGCTTCTGCTTTACCTAATCCTCCACTTACATCAACCCTATTGTTCGTTTCCTTCCCTTTCATCTTCTCCACATTAATTCCCCACATCGCTTTTGATCTAGCTTTTTGTTTCCTTTTTTCCCCTACAGATTCTTCCTGATGAAGAATTTACAGCCCTAATGTTCATCTGACATGTATGGTGATATTTTATTGATTCCCTACACTGTCTATTAGTTCTGTATAATGAATAGCATTACACAAAACACAAGATGGGTTGTCTTCCCTTATATTTTGGATTTAAAAAATCAATTTAACTGAACTTGAGAAATGCCCCACTTTATCAGTAAATATTCATATTTAATCATAATTGGAGCAGCATATGCAAGGAGCAGCCAGAGAAAACAAACATTTCCTCCTCACAGTCCAAGGAGTTACTCTTTGCCATAGTGGCAAGCCAAGTAAATAGAATAATTGCGATTTTCACTGCTGCTAAATAAAATATAGCAAAACCTCTCCAGGAACTGTTCTGTGTGGCTGTAAAAAATGCCCACAGAAACAAGCTAACCTACATTATTCATTCCCCTACAGAAAGGATGGTCTTTTTAAAACTGGAAAGACTTCAAGAAGTCGAACAGCTGATTTTAGCTGATATAAACCATAAGTTATATTTTACATATATGTTATGTTCAATTTTTAAGGGGAAAAAATGGCATTTGAGGCAACTCTTAAAAAACAAGTGTTTCATGTTTATAGATCAATAGCAACAACTAAATATATAATAACGGTACTTATTGCAAGACCACAAAACCTAAGCTAAACTTTGTGTTTGCTCAGTTGTGTCAAAACCAGTCACTGGGCCAAAACCTCTGAGCAGTCCCAGAAGCAGAAGCCAGGCCAAGGCTCCCTTTCTTCCAGCCTCGCAGCCCCAGGGGTGTCCCGCAACACATTCCTCCTCAGCCATTCAGACTCTAGCCCCAAGGATCTGGTATTCCTCACTGCACCAGTAAAGCTTCAACAAAAGGGGAGGCTTTAATCACCTCCCCGTACACAAAACTGGCAGATGAGTGAGTGGCTGCTGGCTCTCATGCTGAACTCAACACTGGTAGTGTTTGCTAGTCTAAAGGGGGCTTGTACAGGAACAGCCAAGCCATTGTTTGTCTGCAGCAATAGGTGGGAGAGGGATTCCAGGGCTTCAGCACAGGCATGATACTGGAAATTCAGATATACTGAAGGTTAATCCTGGATTTTGATGAAGACACCCCGCCCCCCCCGCAGGAATGAAAGATCAACATACCACCTGCATACAAGAGAGATGTATGATCAACTTGTGCTTTTAGAACAACTGATTTCTTCTACAGAAGTACTACACTGGTTCTTTGGTTTGCACAGCAAATAATTTGTCATGTTCATCATCACATGGTCAGCCAAAATTAAGGCAATACTGGACAAATGTAGGGAACTAAGCTACACCATCCTCCTTCTACCCCAACTACTGGCTAGGGACAGTCAAACACTCCTTCCTTAAGGGAAATTGAAAAATACTCCTAAAAGGGAAAGATATCCAAAACACAGGGCTTAGGTCTCCTTCCTTCTCTTTTACCTGCAAGGGTTATTTTCATGAAAACAGAGCCTTTGACCTTAGCCATACACATCAGCTCTCTCTATAAAATGAACACTTCATGTCTGCCTGATGAGGACTTGGCAATGGCACCATTTGTTTAGATAAAATTGGCCACAGCATGGTTGTTGCTTAACCCCTGTTTCAGTGCTTTGCAGGCATCCTAATAGGAAAGCTTTGGTGAAGGACTGGAAAAATAGTAACTTTAATGGGTAAACCTAAACAACGTCTGCTGTCCTTCTAGTCAATAGATGGTAGAGTGGACAACTTAATCAGTAAGCTCAGGGACACTTAGGAAAAAATAACAGTAAAAGTCCTTCAGCACAGACAACTGAGGCTGACAAAAAAAAATATTTTTCTGTTCTTAAAATGATACAGGAAGCAAAACTTGTCTACCTATCTATACCAATTTTCAAAGCAACCATACTCATGACTGCCAGCTATGAAGTCTGACACACACAGACACCTCTGACAGTTCACAGTTGAAGTGTCTAGGAAAGGTCAAAATACCCAGAACAAACAACAAGATCAGCTGTCAAAGCCCTAAATACATAATGAAATGCTAAAATTCTAACACTGAATTTTTATAACTACATAAAGATGACACAATAAGAAAACCAGGTATATTTTATGTATTCATTTTCTCAGCAGTCTCAAAAAAATTTTGGTGCATTCCTGAATAATCAGTCTAGGAAAACTGAATTCAGACAAGTTTGTTCAGCAACAACAGACTCCATGAGCTGGAGCACCCATCATTTGGGCTTACTGCTAACTCCTGTTCCTTACAATGAATGATCTCTACATTTTCTACAAAAATAGCTAAAAATACGAGATTTTTTTTTAAGTTTTGGAAGATTTCTATGTTGCATTACAGCTCCATTTGACTACAAAATAATCAAAGCTTGTTAACATAGATATAAACTGTAATTACCTGACTCTGCATTGATCTTCACTGTGGGGAGTTTCCTTGTTATAACCACAGCAAAAGTGATGTCTAATGATAGAAATGGCAAGTAGGATTGGGAAAAATTAATATTCAGAACTAGCAAAAAGATTCTCTCAAAATACCTGGAGCTTGGTGAACTTTCTGTCCAAGAAAATGCTAGCTACTGAATTAAGTTTACAGGTCTTTGTTAATAACTGCAATGTCTGATTATTTTGTAGCTTTGCACCTCTTTTTACAGAAATCTACTCTCTTCCTACCCATGGTCTCAGGATTGTTCAGGTTGAATTAGCTTTGATCCCATTAAGAGTGAGGTCCTGGGTATTGATATTCTCTGATAGAAAGAATTCCACCCACCTCACAATGAAAACTTTTCACACATTTTTCCTCAGCACAGCCAGATAATGTAAAACAAAGGAGGGATCTCTCTTTTCAAATTCTCCAATTCTTTCAAGGTATCAAGCCATTACACTACTTGCTACTTAGAAAAAAAATCACAATATAGATGCATTAGCATTAAATTTCATATCAACTATGTGCCAATTTTTTATATTCACCCATTTTGTTTCCAGACAAAAGACAGCAGAACTGTCATAAAAGTGATAAAAATTAAATATACTTTCAGTAAAGGCACACACTCTGTATCTGTACTCTTGCTGAAGGCATTAATTCAGTTAATAAAGCTCAAAATTGCAAAAGCCTCCTTACCATTATGTTATATAGAAAGGAACCTTACATCTTCAGAAGCAGAGATATACTGAATAAAGCAGCTCAACTAGACAGAAAAGAGAGATTGGAAGTACTTTGCTCACCTAGTTAACCTAGTCATGGATTAGGAGAATGTCAAGATGGAGTCATAGCAATAGGAACCCTGGTTTAAGTGCTTTTACTTTATCTATTGCTGTGACTTTGACATGTAAGGAAATGTGGACTTTATGAAATTAATAAATCTTTTTATGTGATTCCAAATAGGTGTAATTCCACATCTATTTATTGACATTTTTTCTTTTCCCCTGCAGTAATTCCTGCTTTATAACAGCCCTAAAAATGAAACCTACATTTTATTCATGGTAGGACCGGTGCAGCCAAACATGCTTGAATTGAGACTTGGAACAACAGGTTCCAATGGGACATAAGGTATGATAAGTCAGTTTCCCTTTAAGTTTAGGCAATCACAAAACCACAGTGGTAGTTTTAGGAGAAAATATTTGAAGGTCTTACAAGTTCTTGACAGAATTGCAACAATTAAGAGATAGAAGACAGTGCTCCTACTCAGAGCATATCTTTACTTCCAAATTTCCTAAAAATACACTTTTATTTTGGCAGTCAATTCTTCAAGAGTAACTTTGACAGTTACATGACCATTTGTAGTGGTGGAGTCTCCCAGTCCTCCTTGCCCCTGGAAACTTTAAAACACCTCCTCTCTTGTTAAGTTTCCAAAGGCTTAAGATTTGCCTGAATGAGGCCACAACACTGTTACCATTCCCTTAATTCAGTTTCTCAGTACAAAATCCATTTGCCAGCTTCTGGTGTAAATAGTTCATGGTCACATTTCTCTCCATGAAAAGGTATCCCTTGCCTTTTCTCACAATTATGACTGTGCCATTTTCATAGGTGCTGCTTGCTGCAATGTATTGCTGATCATGTTAAGCACCTACTTTTCCACAAAAATAGTTTCTGAGACTTAGATAATGATAGTGTAGTATCCTTCAACCCAAGCCAGATAAAGCTGGCTTTCTGAACCAGCTTAAACCATATTCTCTTCACAGGACTGCCTGCCTCCCTAACATAAAAAGCTGGCAGCTCTCGTTACACATTCACTACGGTTTCAGCCCTCGATGACAAAAAGAAAACTGCAATAAACTCAGTACTAACAAAGGTGGAAGAGAAAAAGGAGAAGTTTCCAAGTTGGACTCAGGCCAGACCAGAGTCTGGGGTGTTGAGTGGGATGTGCTCATTACACTCAATGGGGTCTTTGCCTAAATACACACAGAGATGTGTAGATGCTATCACTGGACAGGCACCCACAACACAAGCTCCTTCAGTCATGAGGATGGATCTCATCCTTGGCACCAAGACAGCAAAGTACACCCCACTACAAGTAATTTAAAATCTCATAATTGACTTTTCCATTGTCTCTTAGGAATCTGAGCAGAACTGAAAAGAATGGTGACTCAGGTATACTGTAACTAAAGTAGACACACTATGTACTTTTCCATAGGCAATTCATAGTTCCTACAAGACCTTCCACATTGAAGCACTTTGCAGGGGAAAAAAGAACAGTTCATTTCCGTGGAGAGAAATTTTGGGCAGGCTTTTCCTGTAAGACAAACACGATCCATGAAGCAACCAGTACCAGATAATCAGCAGTCCCTCAGTGAAGAGACACTTTGGTATCACTGAATCCTTCTACCTATCAGCAACTAATGACCAGTTAAAAGAAGATTTAAATACTTTCCCAGGCAATGAAAACCATTGATCACCTATTTCCATTAAAACTGACAATATTATAAAGTTGCACGTACCATGAAGATTCATACAAGAATTTTTGAACTTTCCATGATCCTAAAAAGCCATTTCATTGTGTTAGATCTGATACCTAAACTATCAGTAGCTCACATCTTTAAAAGCCCTATTTCCTCTGTAATGCAACGTAATGCAGAATGATCTAATAAAACCGTATTACCATTTAATTCACAGAACAAAAACCTCAGTCCCAGAAAAATAAAAATTGTTATGTCTTATCCCATCTTGAGACTTGCAAAAATCACTTTTTTAAAGTAAGACATAGTGCAATCACAACCTAGGAGATTATCCACACTATTTTAAAAACAGATGCCTTACAGTGGAACAAGGAGAAGAAGCAGACTGTGCTTATGATAAGAAATTAAAGGACAGCATGCAGCTCAGGGTAGGATTCCTACAAGCACTGAAGCTCAAGGTTAGCTAAACCCAAGAGACTGCTCAGACAAAATCTATTTCCTTAAGGAAGGCCAAGGTGCAAACCAGGGAAAAAAGAAAAAAAGGCATGCCAAAAAAATAAGTTCTCTGTGATTGAGAGATTTAAGATACTATGAAAAAGTACCTCAATAATGCTATGCTTTTTCAATAGTGTGCTAAAATATCATTAAATATGATGTATACACTTATATAAGTATGCACTTAAATACATATACCAAAAATGTAAAGATAAAAGTGTGACTTTTCATGTATATATCAAAATAGAAGCATCAATGTAAAATATAAGCACAAACAGAATGATCCCACCATTCCTTTATTGGAAATCATATAATAGCCTTACCATTAACAAAAAATTAAATTATTTCACATTTAGGAGCAGCCAGACAGGTCCATCCTGCCTTAATGATCAGCATTCATTAAAGGAGTCCTTGTCTACATAACCCATTTCATTCCTTACAATCCACAGCCGAAGCCAAGAGGGCTCCATGCACAGGTAAAGACCACCCACGAGTGTGCACCATAACACCACACCAAAGCTCTGTGTAGAACTATCCTTGTGTGTGTCTGATTTAGCAGAAAATAATGAGCAACACCCTTGTTGTAAAGAACACCTGTAAAGAACAGTTATATAAAAACCATGGTAACACACAGGCCTTATACAAATCTGTATATACAACGTCCTTAAACTGGGAATAGACATTTTACCTTTCTCAATGCTCCCTTAAATTAATTGTTTCTAAAAGGGAGTATTCACCAGCTAAATTAATGTATCTTGTTTTGTAAGCAAAAAAATATTTAAAGCCTCCAGCATGAGAGGATAATATTCTAACACATGGTATTGGCATTAGAGAAGCCATTCAAAGTATAAAAGGTACCATGGAAAAAAAATCAAAATACCTGTTGGGGAAGATGACAAATAGCATTAAAGGCTGGCAAACTCAGCTGGAGATAAAGGGTACCTTACAGGTGAAAGGCTCAGACACATCTCTTTTCTTCCCAATGTTAATTAATCTTCTACGTGCTTTGCACAGATTGGGTTTTAATGACACTACTTCACAAGGAAAAAAATCCAACACAGTCAAGAGATATTCTGAGATTATCTGAAGTCACAAAGCTGTATGTAAATCATATTGTTCCAACAGTTTCCTGTTGGTACTTTTCATTTAGTCTTCAGACATTACTTGAGGACAAGACAAAATTGCAACATTTGTACTGAGCTTTCTTCAGTGCTGCCACCAGTGACAGCACACACTGATGCAGGTTCAGAGATGAACAGCTTTGTTCCACTGAAAGTGTAACAGAGCACAGTGTTGTTTTAATAAGGAAAGAAAAAAAAGAAACCAATCCAACCAACAATAGTTTAACTGAAAAATACACCGAACTTTGCCATGCGGCTTAAAACAATTATTGCTTTAATATTTTTAAAATATAATTAAGCTCAAATGAGAAAGAAAATACATCATCAGATTTTGAAGAAAAAATACATGTCAGCCTATGTTGCTTTTAATTCTGATCTGGAGAAGTTGAATGATACATCTTTAAAATTCTAACTGTAAGTATTGAAATATGCTTGTAATTAGGAAGGCATACAACAGAGATGAAATATAACCTCAAAGACCAAATGAGAATTTATACTCTGAAGTCATTTCATCTGCTAATCACTCCAGCTATCTGTACACTTGTTAAAATGATAAACTAATGGAGACCATTAAAAAATTCCATCTGAAGAATATCCACAGAAAGCCAGGCAGATCTAGTAAAGCACGTTAATAGTCCCAAATGACTGAAAAATAACAGTTTTGTGCAACATTGAACATACTTCCCACTGCCATTTTCAAAACAATTTCCCACCTATTCTGGAAAGCATTACTAATGCTGAATTTTCTGGGACACACCCATAGCTATTGAACCAGCTTCTGTCGGGAAATGTGAATTGCTCAACAGGTTCAAAAGATCCCACTCTGTAATGCTCATAAAGCATTCATCCTTACAGCCATATGGCACTTCATTTTTTTTCAAGAATATTTTTTCAAAGCAAACCCACTTCTCTTGAATTGGGATTTATTATACAAGCTGCAATAAAAGAAGTAATGAAGATTTGTGATCAGCACAGTCAGCCTGAGCAATTCCACATCACCAATGGTTCACCTTGGATTGCAGATGCAGCCCACAGAAGGGGCCAGTACAACCTAACTTTGGCTGTTCAGACTGATTGATTGTGACTGACAATGACCATCCCTTGGCTTTTCCCCTCTGCTTCTATTAACTCATCTATTTCTGCAACCTTCCCTTTGCCAAGGAGAGGAAAAACCCATTAGCTGTGTAAAGTAGAGAATCTATTTCTTTTTAATCTTGGAAGTTGCTGCTACCTTATTCTGGCTGGTTTTGCTCTTGGACTGTTTAACTGTTAAACAAAGGAAGCTCAGGTTTCCAGTTTTCTGAGATTTGGATATACTATCTATCTCTACCCTTCTCTTCATTTATTGCTGTTTAACTTTAGACAACAAAATCAGTCTTCATTCTTGCTTGTTGCATATGAAATGTTCAAAGCAAGGCTGGATGGGGCTTTGAGCAACCTGATCTAGTGGAAGATGTCCTTGCCCATGACACAGGTGAGTCCGTGTGTAACTAGATCTTTAAAGGTCCTTTCCAACTCAAACCATTGTCTTTTTATTTATGATGATTTGTCACTAATGCGGCTTCCCTTTGACAGTTTAGCTGATAAAACTACTACAAAAGAAGCTAAGTTATTCAAAATTATGTTTGTTATAAATTACCAGTATCATAACCTCACCATCATCAAAATTAAGATGCCATTTTGGTGTAACATAAAGGGTGTATGGTTATTTCCCTCCTCCTCTATCAGCTAGGAGAGAATATCAAATTAAAACAGGATAAACTATGCATGCAAACTAGTCTGCTGCCATCAAACAGCTGGGCTGCTCCAACAGTGACAAAGAGGCCACTGTGTGAAAATACACAGCGATTACAGCAATAAAGGAAACAGCTGATAGAGGTTAGGTGGTGGAAACAAGAGGGCAGCCACAACAGAAAGAGAAGGTTGGAATGAAGACAGGAGCATGGGAGAAGCAGAGGAAGAGCCTGCCAAAAGGCATGGGGCTGGGACACAGCTACAGAACAAGGGGGAAGGGAAGGGAAAAGCCTTAGTACCAAAGTTGTCCATTATCACACTGCACCTTTAGTTTCTTATAACTCAGATGGACTCTATTTAGGCTGAACAGTCATTCAGGAGTGCTTTCAGAGAGGAGAAATTTCAGAGAGAAATATGCAGCTATTTCTGACACAGAACAAGAGTACATTTTTGGCCAAATTACTAAATTCTATTGACTTTTCTATGCAAGGCTGAAATATCTTTATGATTTAGAACAGAGGCTTGAAAATCTGCCTGGAAAGCGAAACAGTTGGAATGCACCTCTACCATTCTCCTACAACCTGCATAATTTTGGGCAAGTTCTAAGCATTTCAAAAAGGCAAATCCTATTTATATCTGTAGGTCACTACACTTCACAGCCACAGGTCTAAAAGATTCTTCCTTGCATTTAACATATATTAGCCTGGGGAAGAATTCAGATTCCCACTGAAATTATGAGTTTGGATTGTAGAATACCAGGTCAAGCATAAAACTACTAAGACTATCACCTGCTAGGGCTGAGCAGCAAAGGAAGAAGCAGCAGCATAAACAACGCCCACACAATAAAACTGGACACTGAGGGCCCCATAACTGGAGAAAACAGGCTGGGACAAAGATTAGATGTGTCTAGGAGGGAGGTGCAGAAAAGATGGAGGGGAAAATTTGGAACAAGTAAGGAGGCAGGGGGAAACTCACTGAGCAAGAAGACTAAAAATGGAGGAAAGAAATGGAAGCGGTAACAAACACATGAAACCTATCTCAGAGAACGGAAGCAAGGGAAATATGCACTGATTGTTTGGGAAGGAGGAGCTAGAAGTACAGGATGAGGGTAAAGAGACAACTACTTAAAGAGTGAGAGAGTGATATTGGAAATAGAACTACCAAACAGACTGTATGGTAGAAGAAATAAACAAAACCAACACTGAAGCCCTTGAAAATAAGGACCAATACATGGATGAAAGCCTGTAGGCCCATGGAGCAGGGCATAGCTACATAGGAGCAGGTTCTACAGAAGAGAATTAAGACTAATTGCTAATTGATGTGGAAGTCCAAAGGGGAGACTCAGACTAGCCAGACAATGAGCATGAACCAGGCAAGACAACTGAGTAATGGAAACTAGGACTAATCAGAAGAATGAAACCAGAGCATACTCAAAAGAGGCAGGATTTGAAAAATTACATATTAGTAGCAGTAAGGAAAAATATGTTAACAGGCAGAAAGTACAGCTTTTGAATGTGTGATCACCTTTTAGGAATGGATTCTTCTCAGGAAGTAGCCAGATACCAGTTGCTGATGAAAAGCAGAGAATAACACTTTTGTCTTTTCCTTTGTTTGTGTGTGTGCGCAACTTTTCACTTTTTTTTACCTAACAGCCTTATCTCAACCTATGAGTTGTTTTCCATCTTATTCTCTCTGCCCTGTCCTGAAGAGGAGAGGAGATAGGGCAGCTTGGTGAATATCTGGTGTTCAGCCAAGGGCAATCCACCACACTGGTGCATACAACATGACCTGAAGTAATTCTAGAATTATAGAGCTATAGGTCTATTTTGGTTTCCAATTGATTTAAATTTCTTGTATGCCCTTGAGATATGTAGATTTTCTCCAGAACAGAAAATATTGGCAATAGATTATGACTACTTAAATCTGATTCCTTTTTCTATTCTTGATAAGCCACAGAGATGCAACTTGTTGTTAATAATTTAAAATAATTTCCCTCCTCCTGCATTCCAAACAGCCTTGTTTTCTCTGTTAACCCTTTCACTAACACTACCTTTAGCCTGATCTCAAAAGGAAAAAGAAGCTAACAAAATGCACAGTTTATTTGCATGTCCTCCTCAAAATTCCCAGCACACACTCAACTTCTGAACCCACTGACTGGTCAATGTTAACCAGACATACTAAAATCCCTTTAAGTTTTATGAAAATGAAAAGCTGCACAGTGGACACAATGAGTGCTTCCATTCAGCTCTTGGACAGACAAGGGCAATTTGGTTGTCATCCAACAGCTGGACTGGCCAGCCTGTGAGTGAATACACAACAGACCCCGTCCTGCTTTCTAGCAGGACAAATGGGGGAAAGTGAAGCCTCCATGGACTGAAAAACAGGAGAGTGACATGGTGAGAGCCAAATCCAGGAAATGACTGGGCAAAGCACAGGGCAGAAAGAGGTAATGCAGTAAGTGGTCCCCAGCAAATACAGAAGTGTGGTGGAGTTACTGATGTGCACAACTAACAGGGACCCAAGTGACAGCCCTGCAGACCAGCCAGTTCCACCAATGTGAGTCTGCTTGCAGCCCACTCCATCTCTTATCAACGTGTCCTAGGTGTCACCCATCTGAGGCTGGACTGCCCTTCCTCTCACAGGGAAGATAAGAGGCAAATAGCAATGTCCAGTAGCAAAACCAGCTCAGCTATGCTTCTGGAAAGCAGAGAAGCTAAGCCAGCACCACCAGCCTGTTCCTGAAAACTCCACTAAATGACATCATGGCCACAGAGCAGCCAGTGGAGGATAAACACAAGCAAAGCATCTGCCATCTCACCTCCCTTCCACTCATTTTCCTTAAAGATCAACCACAGCTGTATCCAAGTATCACACTCTGATTATTTAACACTGATCAGACACTTGCCGCTATAGTTTTAATTGTATTCTTTATTGTAGCAGTGTCACAACAAGGCACAGCGCACTGCTACACAGAGTTACATGCGCCAGCTCTTAACAAGTTACTCCAACCAGGAGCAGTAGAGCAGCATTAATGCAGCACTGCCCAAACTAGGTTAGTCAGCAGAAGCTCCTTTGTGCTGCACTGAACTGAGCCATGTAAACATATCCTAAAGGGGGAACAGAGCACAGTGTCTCTTGAGTGACATTATACTGTGTATAAATAACAAATAGGACTGCTATCCATCGATGGGCCCAAACATTTGTACTCTAATCTTCATTTTCATCTCCCCACAAACCAGATTCCATGGTCTTATTAGAATATCCTGCTTGCATTCAAATCTTTGTTACAACAAGCTTAATAGCCAGCCCTACAGCTGTCCCACTAGTCTTGTATAGCAAGATCTATTCCACAGATCTCCGACTGCCACCAATAGCCAACATGGATACCAAATGAACTCACATGAACAAAGCTATGTTTTCTTAATAATAACAGTTGTATAAACATAAGGTCTTCTCAGTTAAAGGGAAACCAACATCAAAAAGCAGTAAAACACGGAACCCTAAACCCTTCTTTCTTTGAAGAAACACGTTTGAAGCGAGGTGTTTCTAGTTATGGGTGAATGAAATGAGAATTGAGCTGCAACAAACGGACATCCAGTCTGTATGAAAGACTAATTAGATCCATCTGAGAAGCTGTGTCTAAAACTGCTTCACATATTTCAAAGGAAAGCTCTTCTAGTCTATCTTTTGAGAAGACTACATCAAAACATTTAGTCACAGCTGACGCACATCTATCCACGACAGGAGCACTATTTTTCATAAGCCATAAATGCTACATTTAAGTAATTTTAATAGTTTGGCTTACTTAAAAATTAAAGGAGGGGGAAAAAAGCAGCAAAGAAATTCACAGCTAAGAAAGGTACTCAAAACAGCAACGATTTTCTACCTCCTTATGCCAAAGCATCAAGAGATCCCCAAAAAAAGAGTCTTATACTGAATATGAAATGTGCAAAAATTTGCTCAGAGAATGGAATTAAAGCTGAAGCAGCATCCATGAGCTGCAGAGTTAACTATGGCTTTTGTGGTAATAAGCCAGGCTCTTAACACAATATTCGCATTCTTTTAAATGCAACTATTGCTTCTGCTGAACCAGCAGGAGGAGCTCACAACATTTTTTAATCTACTCATTCTACAAAATTTGGGAAGAGAGGTTGGGATGTTGGAGGCGTTTCTGGGCACAGGAAGGAGTTGGTTGGGTATTTTCTTTGCAGTTTTGTTGGATGAGAAATGACTGTAAAGAAAAGCATCCAAGTAATGTTCATGTAAGCACTGCTTTTAGAAATTAGAAAATCATTTTATGAATATTGTGCAGCAGGATGTCAAGTGCACATGGCACAAGTGCACAAAAATAAACTGAAGCAGCACCCACGCCTCAAGGTGTTTTCAGTCTTACACCAAAAGAGTACAGGAAGACTAAAGGGTGACAGGATACATTAAATGCTGTATGCCAGAAACATGACCTTCTGAAGAAAGAAAATGGTATGTCATTGTTCTGCATTGTTACAGAGCTTCAATTTATAATTTAGTTTACTGCTCACTGGAATTTCTGGAACCACTGGATCATTACTCATGAAAGAACATAGTCTCTATTCTCATACCACAGGAATTCATGCTATGAAGCCACCTGTGTGGGTAAAACTCTTCATCAGGTCATTTAAAATTAATCATTGTAAAAACCTAATTCCTCTTCTGCCTACTAAGAGACATATTTTAAAGCAGTGAAGTCTGATTCTAACACAAGGAAAATATACATCCAAATAGACCATGCCTGCTTTTAAAACATTTTACATTTTATCATTTCAGACTTTTCATTGCATTTTCTTTTTAGAAATGTCTTGTCAGCTACATACCAGCACCAGACCATGTTATTGTGAGTTTTTAGCACAACTACAAATCTCCAAAAACTACTATAACCAAGCTATTACACTGCTCTGACACAGAGGGAAGAGCATATTTAAAGCCACACAGTGAAGGCATTACTCAAGTAATTTTAATTCCCAAACCTGTAGGTATTTTCTCTATCTGCTTATGGAGTACTGTGTGAACAAACTAATATGAGACAAAAGGCCAAGCCAAAAATCTCTCTTTACAAGCAAATATGTACCATCACATACTTAGTGCTAAACTGGCATGGTATTTAAAAACCTGTACAATCCAGACACACTCTGCTTGTCCTCTGGCTTAGTACTAAAGCACACCTAAGTACATACAAATTTTATACAAGTATACTCAATATTTACCTGTAGTTCATGTAAAGGATCCCAGCACTAAAACTTTCTGAGACATTCAATGAGGCAGAGTGGAAATGCATACCAGAAACATTGAGTTCACAAGACACTGAGGCCAAGGCCACTTTCATTAAAAAACCACTCTGTCAGCAGTCACAGAAATGTAGCAATTAAAGCAGTTGCCACAGAGTCAAAACTCAGGGATCAATGCTCTCCTCAGATTGAAAGATTCAAGTGCAGAGTGCTTGCCTCCCAGGAGCACATGTCCCCACCCCACCAGGATAGCACAGGGCAACCTCTATCCTTACAGTAAATCTGTCACTACAGAAAAAGGAATGCAGGATCTGTAAAGCCAGAGACTCCATCAACAAGCAGGAGCATGACTACTATAGCCAGTGCTTGCCACGCACGGAAATAGGGGTTTTGCTCTCACCACAGCACTAGACTGCATACTGCATTGAAGGGACGCTACACACAATACATCATACACAATCTCTGAACTAAGAGATTGAAAGGAGATACACAACAATATAGGTTTACAACAATGCAAACCATGTGGAAAAAGGCAGGGAAAGTTCTCTGCTTACAGCTGTAAGGATTATCTAACAGATCTTGCCCCACCCACTAGTGCCTTTAAACATGCACTTCCCTTTCATTCAAACTAATGCTGGACATGGGAACAACAATACAGTTCATTTCAAATATACAACATGCAACAATATATACTTAAAACTAGTCTAAGCCAAAAGTCTTCCATTACTGCTTCTAGGGATATATGTTAATTTGTATTACAACTGGCTGCCACTCTTACTGTTTTAATTCCTACAGGTATTTGCTTTCATCCCTATTAATACAGCACTCATATTTCTCTCATGTGACCAATTAGTTAGTATGTGCCTGAAGCATACCAGAAATGTGAAATACTAGTAGTAATAATTATGGCATTTTATTGATTAACAGGGTTAATAATTTTATAGTGATAGATGGGCAATGTCATTCTTCTACATGGACTACTGGAAAGACAGAAGTTAATATGCACTGAATTACTATCCCACTCCATTCACATTTGTGTTTAAGGAATTAAATATGAACTAAGCTTGCTTACAGCAACTTTCTGTATCATTGCTCTGATTTTCCATTATACTATTCCTTGTTCCACTTGATGCTTTGCATACTTTTGTTTGATTTTTGGGTGGTATTCTTTCCTCCCCCCAAAAGTGAATTTACAACACAATGAAAATATTTCCTGAAGTAGTTTTCAAATAAACTTACCCATCAGCCATGAAATTTACAGTAAATAAATACACCAAAGTTCTCAAAATTAAATGCTTATTATATTTGAAGTCAAAGCTTAGCTAGATAAACATGAATTCACTAACTAAAGTAAAGCATTTGCATAAACATGCGCCTACTCTATATTGATCATATAGGATAAATTCAAATAATGATGACAGTAATGTTTTAGATTTTACTTTTATGCTGGCATTATATAATAGGTTTTCTCTTAGAAATGTTAAGAGGTACACAGGCTGATTTTCCACCCACACAGGTATCTAATAAATTCTTTACTTCTCAAGAAAAAGATAGGGGAAAAACACTGGGTTTTTTCCTAAAAAATATTTAAAACATTTATTGCCAACTGGACTGAACAAGCTTCAAAAATTCTTCTCAATATTTCATATCTGTACTACATTTATCTCTTCTTAAATTTGGATTTAGGAAGTCATCCAATGTTTTGTGAAAATGGTAGCCCATTCTAGTAACAACCTGAATTAAGGAATTTAGCTTTCTCTGTTCCTCTTATTCAGCATTTGACCTATGCAGGTCCCTCTGGAAATATATCGAGTTTCCATTTGCCCAAAGTAACTTCTGAACTATGACACCTTATGCTTAAAAAAATAAAAAATAAACAACTTCAATGATAAGAAGCTACTTTATAACTGAAAACATCTGGAAATTCTTTGACAACTGAACTGAGGAGAAGATGAGGCTAAGCAGTCTGGGAAGGTATGCATTTACTACAGAGATGAAGAACCCTAACAGGAAGGACTGTTTTCAAACATGAAAAAGGAGAATAACAACTACTTGCAGAGAAAACATGCAAATCATCAATGAAGAATTCTCAAGACAGAGTATTCCTACACTGTAGCAAATAATCAGAAAATGGATAATGGCAAAAAAATTTTCAAGAATTAAGTTTATTGCATAGAATACAGTTACAAATTCCTCATTGAACTAAAATTAGGTTGGAAGGAGGGTTAGAACTAAATGGCCTTTAAGGTCCTTTCCAACTCAAACCATCCTATGAATAAACAATGCCACCATCACATGGAATTAGACCATCCTTGGTGGCTGACATCTGGTTCTGAAGGGCCATATTCATACACTGCAGGGAAACCACACAGCTAACCAGGTTTCCTCAACATATGTAGGTTCCTATTTGATTTTGTCACTCTGCAGAACAGCCGAGTTTTATAAAGGAAGAACAGACTCCAACCTTCAACAGCAAATCTCAATCAATGAAATCATAAAGCAAACACATTTGATACTCAGAGTAGCAATTGAAAATGGCAAGAAGGGAAAGACTCCTGTTTGTAATTGAAGTAAACAAAAGATTCCAGAGTCTGGTGGTGGGATGCTTCTGGGCTGCTTGTTGCTGTTTTGCATTGCTTGTTACTATCTCACGTAAAGGAAAGTATTCTTCCTTCAAATTATATTTTAGAAGCAATCTTGACTGCAAGATCTTTAAATCAGTTGACAAGAGAAAAAAAATTTAAGCATAAGAAGAACACTAATCAAAGCTAAGAATCTGACCATCTGTCCTCTGAAAAACTAAGTGGCATGCATGACAAGCAGTTAGTTTAAAGATTCTTCTAGCAATTAATATATAGAACAAAGAAAAAAAGAATAAATGACATTTACATCAATTTAGTTGTCAAGTTCTTTGTACACAAGCAAGCAGGTCCCACCAAAGCTGCTAAATTTTATTTCTCAAGTCAGGTCATTGGAATCTTTTAATTGCCAAAGCATTTGCTATGTTGATAGGATATCACCAGAAACAACTGTCTGGTACTGAAAATTCTAGTACAATAGTTTTATATAAAGTACTAGTATATATGTTGCTGGCTTCAGAATAAAAAGCAAGTTACTTCTTGCCCCAAAATACATCAAATTAGGATTCCCAGAAGTTTTCAACCTCTACTGGAATCATAAACATTAATATTTTTGTTTGCAGTGCTTCAGGCAAAGAGCATCGTTCACACTTGCGGACCACTCATCCTTTAAATCCTTCAGTTTTGGGAAGCAAGGCAGCTGAAGTGGCCTAAAGCCAGCCCCCATCAAGGAGCTCTGTTACAAACAAAGTAGTTAAAAACAGATGGTTTCAAAACTCAAAATTCTGAAAAATAAAGAGCAGCGAAGAGCAGTTAGCGCTGCAGAATTCATCAGGAATCTCCAGCCAAAGGGAGCTGACGAGAGCTGACCCGTAGCCCAAAGAGCTGCGCAGCGATGCGCTCGGAGCCGCGGCAGGGAGCGCGGCACAGCCGGGAGCGCACCCCGACCTGGGATGCAGCACAGCCACAGGGACAGAAAAGAGGCACTGCTGGAAGGGTCCCCGTGGTTAACAGAGTAACTCAGGATGCGAATGCCGCTGTGCAAAGCACGGTTTGCAGCCGAGTAAACTTCTGAAGGGGAACGTGAAGGTGGCCCTCCCACTGGGCTACCCAACTGCACCACAGGTTCAGCTATCTTCGCTCACAAACCACGAGGGGACACAACCCACAAAGGCAGGAGCCTCTGTCACACCAACTTAATAGCAAAAAACTAAATGCAGAAGTTCAAAAAGTGAAGCTTGTGTTTCTGACAGCAAAGTTAATAAAACAAGCTCTGAATTTCCCCTTTTTTTTCCTGATGGCATGCTACACCTCCTGATCAGAAACAAGATTTCTCATTCCTAGTCTTGACTCTTCTTTGAAGTTCTAAGGCAGTTGGTTTTCCATTGTAAAGTTTTGAATAACAATTCGGATTTTTGACGGTGCTGTATTTACTATAAACTCTTATCTGCACCACAATCACAGGAGAACACCAGGAAAAAGAAAATTACTGATGAAGAATAACATGTCCTCTGCTCTTTATCCAGTAACAAAAAAAATAAGTTTAACTCTAAACCACCCTGCTATTAAAAAAGAGGTTTCCTGCTTTTTACATGACCAAAGGTGCAATTTTTAATACACTTTATAGGTATTTTAATTTTAATACACAAATTTTAATACACTTTTATATCTTCATAGGTATATGGTTTAAGTGAAACAGACTTCTCCTGAAATCCACCTGATGTGATTTATTTCACCAGGTATTATCCAGACACAAATAAGGAATTACATCTCCCCAAGTATATAGACATGGTTAAGGTGGAAATAAAATGCAAAAGCAATTGTCACAAATCCCTCTGACCCAGGCTTTTAGGCCCACAGCTGGTCCTAACCTGGCACTCCTAATTTTTCCCTAGTGCTTAGGTACCCACTCTCTGACACTGAGGGATGCTCCTGCCTCCCTTCCTAGCAGTAGAAGGTAAAAGCAGTAACTCACTGCAGGGACACAAAGACATGAGAAAGAACTTTCACATTTCTTATTGTTCGAATAACAAACCAAATGATCAGAAATCAGACATCACATACACCTTGTCAAACTGGTTTATACTAGCTGTAATTCTCATACTGTTGCAAGACATCACAACTGTTAGCAGCTCCACTGAAAGTGAGGGACAGGCTTGGACTCCAGCAAATCTCTAAAAATGTATGCATAGGCAGATGTATGCTTGTGTAACTGGCTGTGCTAAACAGCTCCTGGTTTAGAGAAGTCTAACCATGGGAATTAGATCTCTGAGCTCACAGCAGCCAGGGCCTATGCAACACTCACAGCAACCAGCAGGCTATCCCCACAGCAGCAGGCAGCTCTTGTGCTGCAACAAAAAGGAGGAAAGGCTGAGGGCAATGACTGCCCCTGGGAAGGGCTATCTCTGTCCCACAAGCCAGTGCCAGCCCAACTCTAAACTGGGCTGAAATCTGACAGAGGTGCTCTGTTCTTTGAATGGGCTGCATCCAAGCTCACAGGATGCCTGTTAGGAGTATTACGTAGATTTTTAAAACTGCATGAAGACTTGGCCTTTGCTTCTGAAAAATCAATTCAGCAAGTAGGGTGTGTCACTGCCATTCTAAGAAAATCTGCCTTATTAAGGCCCTTTAGAAACCTTTTGCCTAAGAGTCAACAAATACTATACAAGTCAACTGCCTATTTAAAAAAAAATTAAAATCTCATTTTGGTTGTGGAATCACCATTAACAGACATAAATAGCAGTTCTCCTTATAAATTTATCTTCCTAATACTTAAACCAGCTTGTGTCTTGCCTTTATTCTGTTGAACAGCTGAATTACCAAACCCAGCATTACTGTTCTTCTACTGTCATGGTCTGTCCTTCTGCCTTTCATGCTGACAACATTAAGTGCTTACGCAATTACCTTAGAACATTTGTAAAAAACAAAAGTTTATACCCATTCATCTGAAGTGAATAAGCACATCCTGAAACACTGGCATTTTACTATGACCACATACAGTTCTAGCACACAGTGCTGAATAATGTTATTCCAGGATGATTGCTTATTCTATTGGCTTGGATCTTTGATTTGTTTCTCTAAACACTAGCTTAAGGTAATGCAATTTTTGTCAACATTGCATTTGTTTTCTTGCTCTCATATATTTATAATGGAGTACATGCTCCATTATAAGATGCTATTTCCAAACAAACACTAAACAGAATAATTCAGAAACTAATTTAATAAACAAATATATATGAAAATGTTCCACAGGCATGAGCCCTGAGAAAAATCTCAGTACACTATCTGAATCTTTTCAACTCAGCACTATTTAACTGTCAGGGTCTTGTTTGGTAATTACCAGCAATGCCTACTAAAGACAAACCACACATCTATCCTTAGTCAACAAAAAGATGGAGAATTTTAGCAGGTGTCAAGGATAATATATATATTGACTCAATGCACTGAATTTCTTCAGAGAAATGAGCAGAACTTACATAAAATGATGAGCCATGCTTTGAAACTGCAACTGGGTAAATTCCATCTCCTAGATGCACAGAGAGCTCCCAGCTACTTCTCTTTGATTTAGCAATAGGAATTCTAAAAAAGAAATAGACAGAAGAAAAATTTTTAACAGAGATTTCATGCTTCTCCCAAGTTAACCAGAAGCACTTCCCTCATAGAATGGTCCTGAAGGATATAAAATATCATTAATCTATAGACACAGTTGGAGAGCACACTTGAAAAAAATATATACTAAATACATTTTTTTTCTGTCAAACAGCATATAAGGAGAAAATACACTCTTACTTTCTTTCTAGATTTGCCTTGACACACTGGGTATGCTGATAAAGTTAGAGGAGGCCCTTGAATGCAGCCAGCACTTGCTGCAGAATTAGCTCAAACAGGATGAAAAGCAGATGAGAAAGTGGGTTGGCAGGAGAATAGCAACAGTGATAACTGGAGCAGTCTTTTCAAGGGCAAAATATAATCATTATTTCTTTAATCTCATTCTCAGTAAACCTTAATTAAAAGCCAATTACAGACAAAAGATTCAGCCAAACAAGTAATACAAGTAATTTTATAACTAATACACATTTTTAAGTACTCATCCACAGAGCCCTTCAAGCATACTGAAAAAATAATGATGTATCATCACAGCCCACATGGAGGATTATACTGATTCCTGCAGCATTTTGTGGCTGCACCATTTATCAAGTAACACAGGAAACCTGAATCTTTTCAACTTAAAAAAGCACACACCTGGCAGCAAAGGAATGAGAACTGAGCCTCCATTCTTCAAAATTCAGAGTGAAAAATGCAATTTTCAGCTATTTTATTTAAATGTATATTCATTCTCCAGTTCCTTATTCTAACTTCTTGAGTCTCTCCCACTTTGCCATAAGAACTGGTGTCCAAAAGTACACTGTAACTTTTCTAATGAGTGGGTACCATATATTACCATGAGCACACACCACATGGCCTAAAGGGAAGACAGGAAGGCGTGGTTTAAACTCTATTAAAACAAAACCACATTTTGGTGTAGCTTTTCTTCCACATTGACTCTTACATATTTAGATTTTTCTCTAAGGAATTGGTAGTGATAACAATTTTATCACCTTTACATCTCTTTTAAAGATCATTTCTGCTATAGCAATCTATCGTACATTACAGCACTTATTACACCTTTTATCGCATCCTGCAGTCTTAAAACCTGTGAACACATTATGCCACGTGGATCCTCCAGAGGATTCAGGTGACCAGTGAACCACATGTCCCCATAGGGAATGCTCAGGTTTCCTGTAGAATCAACAGGGAGAAACACCTGTGAGGCCTCTAGAGGCCACAGGAGGAGCAATTATCTGTCCAAGCCAAGGATAACACGCTCGCCATGTTGAAATGCTTGCCAAGGATTCCAACAATTATTTTAAGAACTTTAGGTTTTTAGATACTTGGAACTTAAGAAAGCACAAGTTCAAGTACTTAATGAGGCAAGTAGCTTTCAAAACTTGTGCCTTGCCATGTGCCTGAAAAGGGGAAATGAAAATGCTAAATATATCAGACACAAATAGACGCATACTAATCCTTAGTTACTTCTAGATGCAAGCCAAGTAAGGCCTACATTAAATTTCACCAATTATCTTACCTCTACCACTACCCTAAAAGTTCACAAGACAGATATTGAAAATAAGCTGTTCCTGTGCTAACGATGCCAAGTGTCACTTTTCAGATTTAATATAGTGGCAATTGTCAAAACAATAAATCTGAGGAATTATCTATGGTTTATTGGGAGCAATGTCATTTCTCAGCAACTCATATTGGAATTCCTGTATGTCACCAAACATTTAGACTGGCTGATAGGAAATGTGACAGACACAGGAGTTCCTGCAGAAGAGGAAGAGGAATTTCCTGCACAGGTAGCAGGCAGCAAGCTGAGAGATGTTTTCATTGCACTTCCTGGTATCAGAGCACCAGTAAGGAAGAATACAGACAGCACCTGGTTAAGTTCTCCATGACACTCCACTGCAACAACCAACAGGATTTAGTGGTTTATAGCTACTTCATATTTCTTACATTAGAACTAGGATCACATCACAAACTCAGCTCGGTAGATCTGCTTCACTGGTGACATGAGATTCCTTACAGCCTTGCTGGCACAGCCCTGCTTCATATTGCATTTGACTGGAAGTGACCTCATGAATCTGGCTGCTGGCCATCAAAGGAAAGACAGTCTTGTTCTCCAGCAGGGATTATTTTTGTTCAGTCCTGTCTTGCTGAGCTTTGTCAAGTGTATCTCCAAACAGGATGCATGCCTCTTGAAAGGCATGACTATCATCACTGCTTTGCCTGGGTTTCAAACAGCCACATAATTCCTCTCTCTGCAACACCAATGGCCAGGAGGGCAAGGTCCAGAGCTGCATCAAATACACAGCAAGTTGTACTTCCCTCCTGGAACTGCTAGATCCCTTTGCACAGGGACATTTTTCAGCTTTCCTAATCAGCTTTGCCTGTGGTTTTTTAACTATAACTGACACTAGCTAGGACATATACTTATGTGAGCTCATGAGCTCATGACAATCCTACTTCTTCATTAAACCAAATTCCTTTCAAAGAAATTATCTTGTAGTAGACTCCATTTTGATAGGATTTGTGGGTAGGGAACGTTCATATAAATAAGGATTATGAAGTCCAAAAATAAGGATCAAAGTCTAAGTTTGTTAAATATGAAAACGAAGTTGCTCACATCCATGAACTACTTTAGAAATGCAGACGTTTCTACCAGGCTAGGAAACAAGATTTGTTGAGGGATTTTCTGTTGTTTTGTGATGCTTGGGGTTTTTTAAATCCGAGACATCCGAGTGCATGGGAAATTTTATTTGTTCTTGGCCAAGGTTGCTCCCTTACCTGAGAAGACTTTTAAGTCCTCCCAAAGAAAGCATCTGAACTCTGAATATATTTCACACTAGTTCACAGAAAACTACCAAACTTCTGGCTACTCTCAAAATACAGAACTTTTTAAATTCTACATAATGGGCTGAAATCCAACATACTGTATTCACAGAAAAAAAGGATAATCCCACTGAAAATAAAAATACTGTCATTTTTGCCATCATAAAAACACAAAAAACATAAGGCACTTCCCTTCCAACCCTAGATTCAGAGTACACACAGTATGTCTTTCCTAGGGTTCAACATGTCCTCCCTTTCCTCTCCCAGTTTTGGCAAATGACATATCATCCAATAAAATTACTTCATTTGCCTACAGAGATCACTGGCTGCAGGAAGAAACACATTTCACAGCAAGATGAGTGCCAGGTGGATGGGGAGCAGGGCCATGGAGGACTGTGAGCTGCTGATCCTTGCCAGGAGCATTGCATACAAAGGGACAGAGAGAGCAAAGGCAGCATGACAGCCACCACAGGAGATGGGTGGAGAAGGGGGTTATAAACTCCTTCCACACTAAAATGGGCAGTTCTGAACCTCTCCACTCCAAATTGCCTTCTAAGGGGAAGCATCACAAGCATAGGAACACAGCTGAAGACTGATGGCCTGGCTTTAAGTCATAAAGGCTTTGCTCCAAAGCACCAATTACAAAAACATGTAAGCAACACAACAAGAAAAACAGCACCATTTGCCTGCTTAGTTATTTATTTTCAAGCTCTACTGCTACTTGTTTAACTAGAGATGATGTGTGTGTAGAAACGTATTATGTCCCTTTTACCCCCAAATGCCGTATGTGGGAGAGGAAGACACTTGAAAATAACACAGCAACCAAAGCTCCTGGTTTCACTGCGTTTTCAGTGAGGAAAGCAGACAACTGCTAAAAATTTTGGGTCGACACATACTTACTGTGCTCATGGAACACATTAATTAAACTATTATCTATTCTAGTCAAAAACAAGTAATGAAATAAAATAGACACTCACAAAAGCAAATCTAGTAAAAATTCTGCCCTGGTCATTTTGATTGTCACCAATCAATCAGATAGAAGGAACTCAATAAAAACTACAATTTTCTGCAGTTTGTGGCAAATAAACTTCCCTCTCCCTATTACCACTGATGATGTAAATGAGTTAGGATGTCACCAGCTCCTAAAGGGTCAGAAAATTGAGTATAGATTTTTATACTTCCAATTCAAAATATGTCTTCTAATGTTGAGGTGGAAAACACTTACAAATTCCTCTTCACTTGATATTTTTGCTGCATAATACTTTATGTAAACAGAGAAATCCCAAACTATCATAACAAACCCTCCCGTTTGAATGATTACAAGCGTTTGAAAACCACATTATATGACACTCCATAAAGCTGTTTTTCAATTGTGCAATTACCTATTCACCAGTTAAATAAAAGTGAAATATTGACTTAAAACAATGTTAATGGTCAAAGAATCATTAAGAAATCCTTCATCATAACTTTCACAGCAGGTGGCCTGTAAAATGATCAAGAATAATGTGCTGGATTCTGTAGCCACCAAGGTCAGTTTCTGCATACAAATCTTGCAAAGGGAGAAAAAAAGACCTTCAGAAAGTGGGCCATTCATCTGAACCAAGTTCAGAGAATTTCCAGCACTGTGAAAAGATATGTTATGCAAGCACATAGATGTATTCAGTGGGGGTAGACTGAACCAGCTACATGGAGACTACAAAGGAGCCCTCCCATGGCTCATGAATAAGTCGAGGAAATGATCAGAAAAATATGCAGAGATGTTTAGACAGATGGCCCACTTAAAATGCCTGGGACAGGGCATAAGCAATTTTAATGAAACTTTAGATCTACCATATAAATTGTTTCTTATTTTCCCTGCCCTCCCCCCACCCCTCCAAAAAAAAAAAAAAAAGAAAAAAATCAAGAAAGGCAAATAGAAATTCAACAACTCAAACAAGAGCCTATCTTGCTATGAAAAAAAAACCTAAAAAAAAAAACCCCAAACCACCAAAAAATTAAAAAATTAAAAAACAAAAAGGGAAGTAAATCCCACACTTTTAAGCATTTTTAGTTTAATAAGTTCATACGCAAAAAATACCCTTCAGAGAACCTTCAACTATCAGATGAATATAAAAGCAGGGAATGGATAGATTAAAAGAATTCTAAACAGAAGTGTACTGCCAAACAAAACACAAATCTAAGCTTTAGTATCTGAGTACTTTCAACACTTTCCAACATAAAAGTTCATCATCACACAGAAAAGATAAAAGCAGCACTTTCACAGGATTATTTTAAGAACCAAAAATTATGTGCAAGGAACCTAAGAATCTGGGAATATTTTATTCAGCAATTTGAAGTATTTTCTGTATCTATTCACACACATTTTCTACGTATATTCAGACTGGTGCATCTATACATATCATGTTCCTTTTTACATTAAAAAAGGTTTCCTTCTTCCTGCTTTATATGTGCATACATATATGTGCTCCTCTTTCACTGTGAATATGAAAATATACCATCATTAGACCAAATTATAGTTCTTCATATATCATACAAAATAATAACCTCTACTAGCCTGTGTGCCAGTTGATCAGACAAAGGCTGAAAGAATTACTCAACAGTTATATCAAAAAGGCTTTACATTACATTTTCTTACATATCACATTGAGATCAATAACAGATATGCATATTTATAGCCTATACTCTATTTGAATAGTGACTGCAGGAAAAAATGAAATTACATGGAAGGTAAACTATAAACTTAAAAAGAATGCTTTAAAAGGATGCTATGGAGTGCACTGAGCTTTGATTCAGAACAGCATACATCTGGATGTTCCCTTTTCCTTCAACACAAGCTGTTCAGGCAATTTGCATTGACATAAGAGCCTGCAATCCAGTGACCAACAAAAACCTCCAGTGCCTTCAGCAGTGAAATCCAGATGTGGGCCAAGGAAACAATTATAAATCCAGGGTGAATTTAGCTGCCCAGACCTAAGAGTATGGCTCAATGCCTTTCATCTCCATTTAACTGAGAAATAACCTTGCAAAGAACCTGAGCTCACCCTGGCTAACACGCTTCCCCTGTGGAGGTCTCTAAACCTGCAGTGCTTAGGTCCTGCAAAGAGAAACACCCTAACCCCAGCGTTCTACAGCCAGCATCCTCAGCAGCCTGGCAGGGGCAAGGAACTGGGGGGTCCTCAGCCAAAGCTGTCTCCACAGTCTTAACAAGAAGTTATCCTCCAAAAACGCAGGCAAACAACAATTCTAAGTTTCTTGAAAGATCTTTCATGGCTCTTTTAGCTTTAAATCTATCAGGTAAACGAAGCAGGATTGCTGTCACTGCCTGTCTTGATAACAAAGTCATGTTTGCAGAGCTTATGTTCAAAGAATCAAAGATCCACGCTATGAGTCTTCCTCAGCCTGTGGGGGTTCACATCCACCTCCCATCTCTCAAGAGAAAGAGCCAGGGCTCAGGTAAGCACTGGGGAACTCACCACCCTAACCTGCTGATGGTAGGAAGGAATATGAGATTCATGGAGACTCAGGTTTGCAGCCTGACTATGCATTCTTTGGGACAAAAAGTTTTGGCACTTGATCCTAATGCTGGGACATTTCTGTGCACTTTGCATTAGTAAACTGGGGAAACGCAGTAACCCTGGGAGCTGCCGGTAGAGCCCAAGGCCTCTCCATTTCAGAAAAGGGTCAGACTGCCCAGTCCTTCAGCAGGCAACAGCATACCTTGAAAATTTCAAATAAATAAATGTAAAAGAGATCTGAAATTGATTTCCTCTCCTATGAGATGTTAGGACCTACTTTAGTATTTGGTTTATGTTGGAAAAAGCAAATGTCAGACATTAATGCTGGATAAGAGATCTTGCTATTTGTCTCATTGCAAGCATTTGTGAAATAAGAAGCAAGGAACACTCAATAATTTGAGTGTTCACAAGTACAGAGAAAAGACATTTCTTTTTAATATAGTTTACAAGTCTGTGCTTCTAATCTGTTTTTTCAACCATCTTTTATTTACCAAAGGAGGAGCCACTTGCAAGCAGGTATTTTTAATCAGATCAGTCAACAATATTAACTTATGCATGCTAACAACTGTTATGGAGAGAAAAATCTAAAAATCTGTTTTGCCATCAAAAAAAGCTGGGGCTGTTTCTCCTCCAATTAAAGTATTTAATTTCATTTCATAACTTTGCTGTTTTCCAAAACTTTTTTTTTTAATTTTTACTGAGAGATAACTTTGGGCAGTTGGCAAAACTAGTAACAATAATTTACTCTGTAAAAGGAAAACAGCAAATGCCCTTTCCTATACAAATTTTCCCTTATTTCCTTAAGCAAAGAAACTTATTGCGCAGATATTTAAGAACAGTCTTACAATAATTATCTCACTTTCTTTTTATGTGCAAAGAGCTTCAGAACAAGCCACTGTGATGGAATAGGGAGGACTAAAGCTCTTCTGTTAACATTATTCAGTAGCAGTTATGTACATTCATACAACATGATGGCATTGGGATCTAGCTGCCTGTTGGGCAGTCTATTTACTACACCTCCATTCAAAGAAGTTCCCGGTTATAATGTGCTATTTTTCACTTGTATTAAGTTTAGAATATTACAGGTTTGCTGTCCACATAAAAAATAGTCAGAAGGAAATGCTAACCTACTAATATGAAAATGAGGTGAAGTGATTAAAAATTACATCTAAGTTTGATAAATAAATAATCCAATTTTACTTCTACATGTGAGACTACTTTCCATGCTCCCTTTTTTGAAACATCCAGGCAAACTTCATGCTAGGTTTGCTTTAGTCATCTCAGTGGTGAAACCTGCCTACTAATCTTGAGCTTAATTGCTACTAATAGCTGTAAACCTGAATCAAAACACATTTAGTGCTTTAATCTGTCATCCCTTCTGTCAAAATTTCAGTTATTCACCCCTTTTTGTAACAGAGTTCTGTTCTGGAGAGTGTGATAACTCAGAGGTAACAGGATAATATGCAGGGGCTGTGAGACTATCAGTGCTGCACCTCAGATCAGGAGTTCTCAAAGTAAATTATCCCAACCACCTGCACTCAGATTGCTCTGGATCACACTGCAGAATGGTCTTGGGATGTGCAAAGCAGTCCCTTTCTGATGAAGAAAGGCAGAAACTAGATTCCAAAACTGCATCCAGCACACTCCAGTCACAAATGGGTATTCAGTTCACAAGACTAGACTAAATCTAATCAAAAGTCAAATACATACAGTGAGAGCACGAGCTCCTCATCATGAACAAGACGGTACACTTGTACTGGTACACTCTGTAATGACAGCTAGATTAGTTTTTGAAGAATCACTTATTCTCATGAAGAGATTTTGATCTTAATGATTATTTCTGCAATTGAATTGCCTCAAAATCCTAAGTTCGGTACTTAGTCTAGATATTAAGGAAAAAAAAAACCAAAGAAAAAAACCTCTGACATTTAAATTCAAGCTCAACCCCTCTTATTTAGTTGCCCTAGTAAAAGTTGTTAAGAAGTGTTTAATACCTACCAGCTTCTGCCAGCTGAAAGCAAAAAAAAATACTGTGAAGTGCAGCATATTTGAAAAACTTGTACAATTGTGGAAGAGAAAATGCATATTTTAGAATCAAAGTTTAAAATTCCATTTTGAAAAAGTCATGGCCTGAGTTGCCTCTATCTTTTTAGATATCTTCTCAGATTGCCATTTCCCCAACTATCACTAATTTACAAACTTAATCCAAAAAACCAAATTAACCTCTTTCTTATTCAGAGATACACATCTGACCCACAGGCACTAACAACAAACTGAAATACAGTGTTTCCTTAAACAACAAAGCTTTTAAAACCCAATATAGTGAAACTTTTCAGTACCTGCTGAACTTACTAAAGGAGGCACACTATCAGGAGTGAGAGACAACTACTACAGCCAAGGGAAAAGGAAAGACATCAGAATAAAGCCATCTCTGAGGAAATTTGGCAACAGCACAGAGAGCAAGAACACTGGCCTTCTTTAAGGCCCACAAGGAACACAATGTGCAAACTAAGGAAAAATTTTAAATTATACTAGTTAACAAAAATAAAACTCCCAACCTGTCTTAGACCAAACTGAAAACACCTTTTTAGAGAACACCACCTTCAAAAATATTTTAAGTTTTTTGTTAAGAGCTGTGCATTGAATGCTGTCTTTCCTGTGGTTTACAGTTTCATTTAGGTCTCACCCTTTTGATCTGCCAGTCTCCTTGGAACTAACCAGATTGTATTGCCAGAAGTATGGAATTTCTGCCACACTCTGTAGGACTCATGATTTCACCTGGTCTCTCTAAAGCCTGTCAGATATGCAATATCCCAAAGGTCATTATTTAAAATAGAACTACCCCCTCTTTTTTTGTGCATCATGGAAAACACAATGCTTGCCAGATTTCACTAGAGTTCCAGAGTATTGTAAGAGCTCAACCATCACACAGATTATTACCTCCTGCAAACTTGTTGCAGCAGAACCAAGAGTCCATTGAAGAGCTTAACACATCTCATGCCAGTGAAATCACTTTGGGAATAGAGCTGTATTGATCATATTTTTCTGCTGTGTTTTCTCCTCTATAAGAGACTTAATTCAGGCAATACACAGAATGCACATTCAGGACAGCCCACAGTCCTGCAAAAGGATGACCAGATTTTCCTCGCTAGCCATCCTACACACCATAGCGTAAGAAACAGAAGCTGGCCAAGAGCTGGGATTCATCTGGAACTCTGTTTTTCTAGACAGTGCCAGGCTTTTCAAACTATGTGCACAAGAACTAATGCTGGGTGACAACACAGCTATCAACCATGTATCTACCAAACCACAGGTAAATGTGATTACAGCATTTGCCTACAAGTATTCAAGCCAGTTTCCAACAGGCAATGTCACAGCTACTTCTTCCCCCCTAGATGTAAGAAATGTGGCATATTTCACAGATTCTAAAGCTTTGTTCTCTGTTTCTTCTGCACTAGACTCCTATGAAACAGATTAATGCTACTAATTCTGTTCAGTTGTTCAGTTAAAGAAAAAAACCATAGCAGATGAGAAGACCTCCAAAAGTTCATAAAAAATTATATTAGATAACATAAAACATGCCTATCTCCAACAAGCCCTCATATGTCATGTCCAGACAATTGGAGCCCATAGCAGAGCTCAGTGACTCTCATTACCTCGCACACATCACCCCTACACTTCCCGCTTACATCCGGCACTCACACCGCCGAGCTTTCACCACCTCCTATCAACCATCCTTTCCCTTCCTAACTAATGCAAAGAGAAAGGTACCTCTCACAATGAGTTAGACCTGAAATTGGCTCTACTACCTTTAGGTAATGCTCTGCTATATTTTTTACATTACTTAGGCACTACAACTCTCAGCCACAGAAACACAGGCATCTAATAATTTAAGAATGATACATATTCAAAAGATGATAAATATGATAAATATTGCCCTCTGTGTGTTTTCATCCTTTTAATAAAACATCTGCCATTGTTCAAATTATGGTCTCACAAGAAAGAAGAAGAAAGACGACAAGAAAAAAATGTGCATGCACAATTTTGCTCAAGTTATATACATCAGACCTGAATTAAGGAATTTGAGAATTATTAAACTAGGGTTGAATGTGAAGGACAAAAAATTTGTAACAGCTAGTGTCTCATTCTCAGTACTAATATAAAAAATTTTGCCCACTAAGATTTCTGCTAAGGTCAGAATTAGAGAAGTCAGGCGGTGTAGGTGCGATGAATGTTATTGATGATGGTTATTTTAGCATAATCATGATCAATACAGGATGGGGACATAAAAATGGCTGTACTGACTGGCCTAAATATCCATCTAGTCTAATATTCAATGATAAACAGTAGAAAGTTAAATAAGATCTAAGAAGAATATAAGAATATAGCTACCCTTCTATAATGTACTTAACTGTAAATTCCACCTCCTTCCTTTCTTTTTTGCCCAATTAGCACTAATCAGTGCAGTTCAGTATTAAACAGGGCAAAGAATAAATGTCCTAAATACATAAATAACATAATATATTAAAATGTACTATATAAGTACATTTCAAAATGCTGTGGAAAAACAATTTTCTTTAAACATTACCTTTTACACATCCAATTACTATTTAATGAATATAGTTACACATAGATGATACTGTAACTCTTTCTATTAACCCAATACATATATGTTTTTCTGTGGATGTTTCTATTCTATAAACAAGCACAAATAAATAAATTGCATGTGATCAAAAGGACATTAAAAAGAATATTAGGGTTTTTCTGACTCAAAAAGACAGACTCATTTTGAACAGAAATGCTAAAATGTGAAGTAAAACTGCAGTGCAAACATGAGGAAGATCCAAAATATTTTTGAAATACACTTTCAGCTGTAGTGCATGGCAGCTGAAAGAGGATACCTAAAGAAGATGTTCAGAACTGGTTCTCACAACTTTGCCTTCAGCCTCAATCCTTCCTGTGCACTCACCTGCTGAGGGAATCTATACATAACATCCATGTTCTCCCTCAGCCCAAAGTTTCCTTGTTTATACCCAATATAATTTTTCTAAAATTCAAATTACTGCAGCCCCTGGGGACCTTCCTAGGGGAGACAAACTAGCTTTGTGTGCTGATTTTGGCTAGGGTAGAGGTAATTCTCTTCATAGTTGGTGGCTGGGTTTAAATCACAAACGTCTTTATCTCTGAAGAGTTATGCTACACCCTGAGCCTATTTACTAAAAGGGTTCACTTAAATACAAGGGTTAAATCTTGGGAAGAGGCAGCCTGTGGTAGAGGCAGACAAGCAATGTCTGAGATCAAAGAACAGATAAAAAGCACAGTGAATAGAGGAATAAGGAGGACTTAATATTAGTAAAGCATCTTTAAGTGATTGTCATTTGAGGATACAAGTAGCAAGAATAAAGGCTTTGCTGCAGGGGAGGGAGCAGGGCAGGCAACAAAGAATTTAAAGAAAAGTGCTCTCACTAGCTCAAGGAAACAAACAGGGTAAAGTTGTCTACCAACGTTAACAGCCAGGTGAGGACCTGCTTAAATTTCAGTGTCTCATAGAAAAATGGGCAGCAGGGCCTGGAGAAAGTCATTACTGTGTCACCAAGGTATGTCACCATATCTGCCACCATCATGCCAGAGAGAGGAGATTCAGAAACACATATGAGAACACACAGGGGTAAAGACTAAAGCTTAAAGCCTAGGAACTCAGATTTTTTTAGAAGTATTTTTTAAAAAACTGGAATTAATGTGCAAATAATTTATTTGTATAATCTCACTACTAACTGCAGAAAGACTAATTTTATTAAGCACCACAGAGAGACAGGATAAAGACCTGTCATCTCCTTTCTAAGTCCATGGGTAAACATCCCTGGTTTCAAAAGAACGAGGTCCTGTGCTGTTCTTTCCTGCCCAGTCTTTCTCACACTACAGGCTTTGAAGATATATGTTAAAGGGAAGCCACAGCCAAAACAAACTCCAAGCACCACATCTAATTACACAGAAAAGAATGGTCTGTGAAAGATATTAAAGAATCATCCATAACCATAAAAGAAAAAGTAATCTGAGCAATCTCAACATAGATCCAGGGAAAAATATCCGGGTCTTTGAATACTTGTGAAGAAACAACAGAAATCAATATTAAGTATTTTTTACTTAAGGTACCATCTATCCCAAGTATTCAATTGAAAATACAGTGGCATATCTATGCAGCTTTCCTTTTAAGATTCACAATACCTTCCAGTTACAAAACCAGAAATATACAGCTACTATGCAGGTAGTAGATCACTGATTTTGTGTTTGCAAATAACAGGGATGATATTCAATTCCAAGACAGCACATAGCAACACTATTAGCAATGCTACCTCTCAAATAATTCTCCCACTAGAATGATACAAAACTGCATTGTAACAAACCAGCAAATAGGCCTGTAGGCCTGTATACAAAGAAATAAAAAAATTCCTTTCTTCTAGCATCCTTGGTAATGCACATACCAGGAATATCTTAAAACAAAAGAAAGAGATCTCCAAGACTTCTGAGACTAAGGTAGGGCTTATTTTTCTCCTCAAGAAAATGTCTCTTCAGTATTTTTATTTAAACACACACACTAAAATTATACAGAAGAGACCCACCTCTCTGAAAGATGAAAAGAAAGAAGTCTTAGCTCAATCTTGTATGTTTACACTTTTAGTCTCACCCTTAAACAAGGCTGAATTGAGCATAACCGCACTGAAGGTTTAGCTTCTCCACTGGCATATCAAATTTCAAGTCAACAGCTCTTTTATTTAAAATATGTTAGATAAAAAGGTAATATGCTCTCTGTAAAGAGTTCCCTGGAGGTTAGAAGAACCAATAAATTAACTGTTACCATATGCTTGGCTCCTATTGGCAAAATTCAGTAACAAAACACTGCCAAACCTCTTTAGGCAAGCAATAACATTTGGTAGCTTATAGCACAACTTGGGAAAATAGAAAACTGGGCAGAAAGCTTGGAAAATAATAGAAGAAACTTCATTTCTATTCTTCTATAGTTAGCTACATGCTGTTGGAAGAAAAATTCTAACAAAGTCAACTTTATGGGTCTGATCTATGGCAAACAGTTGTCTTCTCAAAAAACACACACTGGCTAGTACAGTAATCAAATATTCCATATTTGGCTTTTTCAAACAATAGATATGTATGACCTATTTTGAAAACAGGAAGGTTTGCAAAATTACTATTCTGAAGTGTTAACATGCATATTATCAGTGCTTTCATTATGGGTTTACTTAATTATAAATGAGAAAGTCTGGGCTTATTTGCAATGCAATGTTCTTAGATTTTACTTATCCTAAAATTAAATACTTCTCATCCCTTCCTCCTATATCTTTTATACCTGTGTAATTGAGACTAAATTGTGACAGATAAAAAGCCTTTAACACTACACCTCTAATTATAGTTATAGACTGCGTATTTTCAGGACATCCATTACAGACATTTTTTAAATACCAACAAAAAAAAAGTGAGGGCAAAGCTGGCTGGTCCTATTCCTTTACCAAAACAGGCAGGACTTGCTCTGTAGCATCAGTTATAAGTAATCAATATTTTTTCAAATATGAAAATGTTAATTTTTATTTTATTTTTGTAATCATCTATGATAACACAAATTCATTATTATTCTTATTTAGAATAAAATGTTTATAGCCTGTTCTGCATGCCATGATGGTTGGCATGTAGAGGAAAAACAGATACGTGAAAATCCCATATTTCTTTAATCAACTGCATCACCCCAATAAATTCTAATTTTGATGTACAAAAAATACTTGTAATTCAGCTTACAGTTCCACACACATCCGGCAAGCAGTGTCAAGTAGGCTGACACGTATAGGCCAGACATTTCACTTCTTAAAGTCATGTTATTGCATGGTTAATCCTATATTTGCATTAATTTGATACAAGCACTTACAGGTAAAAATAATCCCAAAGTATAGGTCTAAAGATTATAATAATAAGCCTCTGGAAGGTCTTACCAGAGGAAAAAGATTTTTTACCATTCTATGGATGTTTGCCTCATTCAGCCATTTGGGATTTTATTAATAATCTTCTCATTACTGTATTCATCTTCCAATTTCTCATTTTTTATTTTAAGTAAGACAATTTCTGTGAAGACTTGACACTGAAATCAGAGACTTCATTACCCTGCAAAATATATCCACATTTTAAAGTATTTAAGAGGGTTAAACAAAATGCAAACATTTAATGCAACATTAAGCATGTGAAATAAAAACTTGATTGCCTAAAGCAAGCATGCTATGCTGTTACCCTGGTGACAGGTTAAAAAAGGATTGTGAGCTGAATGGCTATATGATATGAAATTAAAATGTTTCACATTGAACAATCCAAAATGAATTGGGAAAGGTTAGAGCAGAGGAGAGAGAAATCAATTCTCCAATGGCAATGGTGAATGGAAGTGAAGTCTGAATAGGATTTGCCAGTGGGGTGCAACAGCTGCCAAATATCCTGCAGCCAAAGAATTACAATAATACTGATGAAGTGTGCAAGAGCTTTTGGAATCATTGCAGGGAACAGAGAAATACTCCTACAATAATGAGGCCATTCTGTGTCCCATCCCACTTTTGCAGTTGAATCAAAGGGAAAAGAAACGGTTGAAAATTGTAATACTGAACAACAAAGGTATAAATGAATTACCTATCCCTTCAATCAGTATCTTGTATTTAACTACAGCCTCTGTGAACATGAATGAAGTAAGCATGCTAAAGAATGGACAAATCAAGACACATACATGTACAAGTATGCAGAAAATATTGAATGAGAGACTTGTTTCCCATATATTTTGTTGACAACATTTCTACAGCAACAGCATCAAGAATAAGCTGTACACTACACAAACAAACAGCAGGACACAACCAGTGCCTCAAGGAACTACACAAGGTCAGGTGCTGATGGTCATGCTTATCTTTAATAATCCTAGAAAAGAAATATCAGCAAAACTTCTCATGCGAATTCAATTACAGATGTATTTACTGAGCTTGGAGACCCCAAAGGTCAAGAAAAATGTTGCCCTTCCATAAAATTATCCTAGACAACTTCATTTCTGCCCTTGGAAATTCCAAGTAAAATACACAGAGGAAGACAAAAACATATCCTAAAAATACCTGTGAAATGACCAGGGAGCAGATGGCAATTAGCACACACCTTGTCAGTTTTACGGTTTCACGCATACACATTTTACACACAGACAAATATTAAAGAACAGGTTTAGGAGGTGTAAACCTGCATGAGGGGAAATAATCGTCGGGCTTATAGAGGGGATCAAAGTAAATTAAATAGAGAGAGGTCTTGTAAAGAGAGGATCTTGCAGAAGAGGTCATAAGCAAAGCACAGATGAGAAAAGGGCCAGATTAACAACTAAAAAAGGGACAGGAATTTGGCAGCACAATAGAAAACACTCACATGTCTATATTATGCAAATTCAAGTTTCAGCATTAAGTGAACAGTAGCTACAGAAGCTATAAAGCTCTTACAGCAGATGCTGTTTTCCCAGAAGACGTGGTGAAAATAAAAAATAAACATAGAGACTTAGCCAGGTCCATTTACTTTAGTGAAAGCCTTTCCCACCAGCAATCACCTCAGCAAGATGCGGGGATCTTCCCAAGAGATGTTCACTGAGATTCAAACATTATCTTCATAATGATTTCATAATGGTTAGCCACTCTAAAGATTGAGCAAGTATGCATTTCTGAGTGCCCAGAACACATTTTTCCCTACAAATGACAGGGATGACAAGTCATGGAAACTTCCCATGACAGACTGCTCTATTCCTGGAATAGATGTTTAGGAATCATATGGAACATATGTCTGTGCTTTCAAGCAACTATAGAAATACCTTATATTACCTGTGTTTCCAATCTGAGTGCATTAATCAAAGAAAAAAATACCATATATACACTCTGTAGGATAAATGCTACCTTAACATCCCATTCCAACTTTTATATTTTCCATAGAAGTTCATTCCCAACTAGCAAAAAATGCATGTTTCATTTATTTGCAGCTACTTTTTTTGTTTCTAGCACATATAATCCTCTTTCTATGATAAACAACTGAGCAACTGACAAGGGTAAATAATACCAGATTTAAAGACATCTAGAATATTACATAGGGCATCTGGTTTTGTAGTTATTAAGCAAGATTACCAAAAAAAAAAACAAAACAGTAATGACTCACAAGAGGTCAAAAGAAGAACATTAGATAACAGCTACAGAGGCAAGAGGGTTACCACAACCAGAAAAGCTCATTATAAACAAGGATTTCACATGAAAAAGAGGAGAAAAGGGCTTAGTACCTTGCAAGTCTATGGCAAAAGAGAAGACCACACAGTGAATAATGGTGTGGAGCTGCAGCAGTTACACAAACATACCAAAGACTTTCAAAGGCCTAACAGTAAATCATGGGAAGCATGCTCAACTTGTTGAGCAGGGGACCAGAACAGTAAGGATAAGGCAGTGCTGTTTTCATGAGCTAAGGATGACTGCAGAACTCCAAAGTGGGGAATGAAGAAAGCCACAAGTAGGCTGGACTTGATCAACCATACCAATGCAAACAAAGCAGTTTATCTTCATACAGAGGCTATCTGTAGGATAGAGAAGTACTCATGTTTGGCTGCACTTCTAATGACTTGCAAGTTCATGTTAATACTACAATTCTAGAGAAGAAATAAAAAATTCAATTCACATAATACAATTGATATCATTCAGCAGTGCCTGTGCTGAAAGTAAGAATTCTCTCTCTTTCCAAGAGGCCGGTTCAGATGACTCCAGTCAATTTTCCTGACATCATCTTCTTTCTTTTTAAAATTAATGTAACATAACCTTATTTTGTGCTGCTCCAGCAGCGCAGGAGAGCCAGAAAGACAGAAAGCTTTGCTATTGGGCAGCTGATCATCCTTCCATATGGGGAAGCCCTAGGCTGGCAAAGAGCTGGCTCTGTCCCAGACTCCAGCAGGGTAATAGGTGTAGCCTCTGTGAGAGGAAGGATGCCTGAGAGGTGTGGGACTCTACTGCTCTCTGAGCCATTCCCTCACTGCCCTATAACCAAGCAATGGCAAGGCAGATATCAATATAGCTGTACTGAATCAACACAGACAGCAACCTAGAATAAATCATTAAACATAAAGCTAAATAAATTTCTGTTCTTGCAGCTCACCAGCCATTTTACATTCACTGCACTGGACCCCTGGATTTCAGAATTTTAAAACAAAAATTTAGCCCAGCTATTTCAGAACTTGACAAAAGCTTGTTTGTATTTTAACTTTCCACTATACACTTTCCTTCCTGGGAAAATTTTATTTTATGCTTAGAAAGTATAATCCATTTTAGGTCTCAAAATACTTCATACATGTTGATAAACAGGTATTTACAAAACCTCAACAGGGCAGCAAAGTACTAAGGCCACTTTGCCTTTTTGTAAACTGAGGCCAAATTCAACTGACTTCTCTAAGGTCCCACAAGAACAGTTTAACTCAAGAATCCCAATCCAGTCTTCTATATTATACACACAAGCAAGAAAAATCTTTAGTGGTTTTTTTTTCCCTTGCTAGCAATTTAAAACATTTTCCAATGTGTTACCATCTTTTTGTGTGTAGCATCAGGTAATATGGGCATGCAGCCCCACTGGTTTTTTTCCAAGTCATAAATGATGAAAGGGTAAAACCCATAGAAAAATTAGGAAAATACACTTAGCTGCCAACACAAGTAACACATAGGAAGTGCTGCAGGCAATTGGGCTTAGAAGTATAAACATCACATTAGTAGACCCATGAGATAGCATGATGTAGCCACACCTGGAGAGACACTCTCCTTTTCCCCTCCCAACCCACTAAAGAAAACAAGTCTGAAGCCAAAATGTGAAGATTCAACTGTACAACATCATTTCTGGTCTCAAAGGCTAACTACATCAAACAGACATAAAATAAGCTGGATTCACTTCAGCCAAAATATGTTTCCACTTGAAACAAGATCAAGTTCTGTCTAGAAGACCTTGGGGTTTTACTGGATGCTGTAAATCTGTTCAGCAGCTGTGGGTGGCACCAGTTTCACAATAAAGTGGACTATGGAGTAAGTAGGAAAAGTCCTAGGTAAAATAACTAAAAGCTGAACAATGAAACAATCATTAATCATCCATGGCTCTTTCCTGTAGGAAATACGTGGCCCTATTATCTGGATATCACAGTGAAATATTCACATTAGTATGTGGTTCACAAAATACCAAACACTTTCATTAGCAAATCATCTTTCAAAAAATACTTGAAAAAACACCCCAACCAGGAAGAATCCTAAAAAACCAAACCATCCCACATCCAATTTTTTCCAAAGTAAATGCTTATATTCCTTTAACTCTGAGCTTGCATGGATCTGCAAGAGCTGTTTTAGCTAAAGCCTGGCATGTTAGTTCTAGGAGCTGCTGATGAGGCCAGGGGCACTATATAACAGTACAGATAGTAGAAACTCACCTGTGGGTGCTCCACCCAAACCATAACACTCATTTATTTGAGCACAGGAAACGCAAACCTGCCTTGGGCTTGTGACCTGCACCAACCTCAACACCAACCAACCTTCTGCAATGAAGACTGCCACTACACAGGTCAGGCTGGCTGAAACTAGCTGAGGGAAGTTGGGTGCCAAAGCTGGCTGGTCATCAGAATATGCTTCAGCAAGAACATTACAGCTGATTATTCAGTCACTCAGGGGACTACAAAATACATATTTTCCAGTCACATGAGAAAATATCATCAGTTATAGAGAAATCCTCCTCATGAGGCTGCTACTAGTTTGACCTGCGGTGAAGAGCTAAGGCACACCTCTGACTCCCTTTTATGAGCTCACATGTTCCTCCTTGCTACACATTCCCACTCTTGTAGCTCCTCCAGAGTAATTTCCCTTGTCAGAAGTAGCCTGCTTCTGACAGAGTGATCTGAAGGAAACTATTATTAAATAGTTTCTATGCTAACATAGGTAATTTTACACACAAAATCACACCTGCATACCTGGGGAGGAGAAGAAAAGACAGAGAGCAAAGGAGGAACAGCCTGCAACAAGATTCCTTAATCTGGCTCAGCTGCACTTCATCTGATTACAGTCCTGGTAACCTTGACAGTGAAAGCTGCACCTTCTGTGAAGAGCTCCAAGCATGGTACTTTCTGTCTATCTGACCAGAATAACAATCCTGATCATGGGCTGAATAAATCACAGGGAAAAAAGGGAACATAAAATACCCCTGCAGTTGTGAAAAGAATGCATATTATGAATATGGCTCCCAAAAGGGAAAAGAAAACAAATTAAAAGCAAAGATAAGCATATAACTCAAGTTTAGCAGAAAACTGTCGGTTTGACAGCTGTGAAAAGTTTTAAAGAAATAATGTATCATTTCAAAATACAACTCTTCAGTAATTTTTTGCACAAGATTTGCTCAGTTGCTTTCAGTGCAGATGAAAAAAAATGCTGTCAACATAAATAGCGCCAGAGAGCTGAAATTCTGTAGGTGATGATCACTGTACTTGTCCAAAGCATTAGGAGAATGTTAGGGATCAGCTTTGGAGCATGCAGTCTGTCTGGTCTGCTCACATCCTCCAACACAGATCTAAAACTCACACAGACTCCAAACGCCCAATTCTGCCATAGTGAACATTGCACCCAAGATCACAACTGGCCTTTTGGATTTGTTGTAGCACAAGTTCCTACTCTGAACTATTTTGTTTACCAGTATTTTTCAAACACAGTGCAGTCTTATGAATAAAGATGTGCTTTTTCCTCTGGCCACAACCCTGCTCATTAAAAAATACCCACTATAAGGAGCACCTTCAAAAATAAGTGAGATGCAGTTTGGTTAAGGATGTGGTGAGGAATCCTTGATGGGACTATAGTAACTCATATGCTCCACAGTGCTCAGTCCCCTCTAGAGGGAGTCCACTAACTGCTCTAAGGAATGGAGAGCACTGTCCAAGACACTGCACAATTCTTTGACCTCATTCTGCCTTTGCTTCTTTCCTTTTTCCTTAGAACACGCTGTGTGATTCTGGGGAAAGGATATCATTATCAGGTTTGGTTTCTTAAGAAGTTACTTGCCAGTAAGCATTTTTGCATTAGCTCATCCTTACTTGTTCTCAAACAGGCAGCTTTGCTATCATTAAAGCAAGTAGATCCAACAGTATGTATGTATTGAAACCATGACACATTCAATAAGAACCACACTCAGCCATCACTTGGAAAAAATTCTAAGGCTTAACTTCTGAAGGAATCATAAGTACATGCCATCATGGCAAGAGAAAGTGATTCTTCTGTACTGAAAAGATTTCTTAGCTTCACCATTTAAAATCTGAAAAATCTTACCTTAATCTATTTTTACAGATGTGTGGTTTTCTCATGTGACCAGACTCTGCTGCCTTCTCTTCCCAAGGTGGAAGGATACCTGTAACTGAGTTTAGCTAGCACTCCAAAAATGAGGTAACCTTTTTTCAAAGCAGGAGTGTATTTGTTTCCCTAACATAGCAGAGAAAGAGATGGATGACCATGTCTGATTGCTCAATGCCATACAGAGATATACATCTCTTTTATCTCAGTTAAAATAGTCATATGTGTCTTTTCTATTAGGATACACAGACACCTAGTACTAAAAAAAGTACTTGCAAAAGAAACAAAACATTAAAAGACTGTTCAAAAATTGGATTCCTTTCTTTTCAGCTAGTTAGAGCATTTTACAGGGAAGAGAAAAAGAAATCACAAATCAGAGTAGAGAACGCAATAGCAGTTTGATCATCACTGCCTAAATTAACAATTCTTATCCTTATTCTAAGTACAAATTAATCTATTGCTTCCCTGTAGCAGTACCAGACCACCTAACTTCCTATGCTAGCCAGTAAAAAACTAGAATCAAGGCCCCTCCTCATTTTCCCTGACTCATCTTTTTTTAGGTGAGAGTGGTCTTTGAGCTTCTGCTCTTCTCCTTATGCCATTCACTATGAAGGATATAACTTGTGGAAGGAAATAAAAAAGTGCTTTACTTTCCCCTATAGATGCATAAGGCAAGCAATGACCCAGTCCTGCATATGCTATACATTACAAAGCTATTATGCTTGCCCTAAGTGTCTCTTTCTTTTTCTTTAATACCATATGGTACTAATTATCTTTGTGGGTACAAATAAAAATAAAGACTTCTTGAAACCACATTTGATTTATTCCTGACCACTGAAAAATCAGTAATAGAATACACTGTCAAACCACTGGCATGGAATGTGAATAATGTCTACCCTGCACTATGACTTCCCTCACATACAAACCTACATGCAACTACATTACAAAACATGAGGCAAGAAGAGTTAGGCTGAAGTCAGGATACCCTGTGTACAACCATTGCTAACACCAACTACACAAACAAGCTTCACAAATTCAGTTAATTTTAACAGAAGGTCTCAAGGCACTGACAGGGATGGGCCAGAGCACAAGGAAAGCTAGATATCCTAGAGGAAAAAAGCATACTGTTCAAAAAAGCCAAAGAAGTGAATTAGCATTTTGACATGGGTACTGCAATGGCTGAACAATTAACAGCACTGCCTAGGTTATTGGCAGCTACAATTAAAACAAATGGAGGAGTGGGGGAATAAAAGCACAAAAAACCCATACTTAAAGCAAGGTGTTGACTCTTCCATCAATTACCTTCCACCTTTACAGTCTGAAAGTGTTTTCAAAATTAAGACTAAACTATTAAGGTTCTTCATCCAGGTAGCAAATTACTCACAAATCTACAATATTTTAAAGCCCCGTAGCTGAATATTCATATTATGCCAAAATGCTTAGATTGCTTCAAATGGGCACATGGGAAATTTGTGATGCTGAATTTGTGGTTAGTTACTAATGCAGCAACATTTTGCATTAATGAAACTCCTGATGTGCATTAATTACTGTACTGGCTTGTAACACGTTTTTGTGCCTATTAGTTTGCTAATACTTGGAATAAAAATAATCATGTATGACTTGTGCAAGTAGGGAAATGTAAGCCACAGCTCATTTGAATTTAGAAAAAACAGACCATATTAAGAAACCATGCAGTTTCTCACCAGTTATTCTTGTGCATGAGAAGATGCCATTAATGAAATGCATCAGCACATCTGAGTTCTTAGAAATGAACTTACCTTGGAGTCCCTAAAAATCGCTGTGATCTCAGTTGTTCAGCCACATATAAAGATGCTGCTGTTGCCAGTAGTTGTCTTCTTTCAAGATCTGTCAACTTGTGTCCTAGTTTTCAGAAAGAAGTTTAAAAAAAAATTAGATCCCACAGACCAACACAGATACAAAAAGTAACAACTACCAGTAAAGACACTGCTCAGTCCTCACACATGAAAGCGACATTTTTTTCCCTCTAAATTAGGATGAGGCACAGCATAGCAGACGCTCTGAGTTTCAGAGTTTAAATTGCATGTTTTCATACAAATCAGCCTAACTGCTAACACTGGTATCTCTGTTAAAAACAATTTGACAACTGAAAGAAAAGAAACTGAATGACGCTGCAGCATCTTGTTTTCATTACTGAAATGTCACTGGTTGACATATTGTGCCTCATGCTGGTAAGGAATCCATCTGTACATTAGAACTTGCTCAAAATATAGAACACTCTCAGTACTTTATCTGAGGCAAAGGCTACAGATCTTTCAAACAAAAGGGACAGCACAACAGTATAAACCCAAAAAATAAATGGGGATAAGGCTACTCCTCAGCCCTGGGTCATTTAGTGTTATTTGTGTAATCATTAGCTCACAACTAATGGAGTCAAAAGTGATGTTTGACACTTCAGAAGCAGAAAGTGGCTCAAAGCAGTCTATAATCTGAAGGCAGGCAATCTAACAAATATTTGGCAAAAAGATACAACCGGTGTGACAGGAAGCAGGTTGTCTCCCAGTCTGGTCTTGTTCCAGAAAGTGATGGTTAAATAGAGATTCAATTGTCCATTCAAGATGCTAAAAAGAGTACAGTAACAGAACTCTGCCCTCCCCATCTTTAGGTCAGAAATCACACATCACAGATTTGGTATGAAAAGATGGCAAATAGGTGGCCAAGAATAATGAGATTCCAGAGAAGAGCCACTAAGATGAGTAGAGAAATGGAGCACCTCTTCTATGAGGAATGGCTAAGAGAACTGGGATTGCTCAGCCTGGAAAAGAGAAGGCTTCACAGTAACCTAACTGCAGCTGTCCAGTGCCTGAAAGGTGCCTGCCAGAAAGATGGAGAGAGAATATTTACAAAAGCATGTAGTTAAAGGACAAGGGGAATAATTCAAACCAAAAGAGTTTAGATTAGTCTAGGAAGAAATCCTTTACTGCAAGGGTGGTGAGGCACTGGAACAGGCTGTCCAGGCATGAATTCCCCATCCCTGGAAGTCCTAAGGCCAAGATGGATGGAGCACTGTGCAATCTGGTCTAGCAGAAGGTATCCCTGCCCATGGCAGGGGGGTTGGAATCAGGTGATTTTTAAGGTCCCTTGAAACCCAAGCCACTCTGCAAATCTGTGAGAGAGAACAAGAAGACAAAGTACTCAGTCTTTAAGACAGGAAGTTAAAATTGATATAAAATAGGACAAGAACTGCAAAGCTGAATTGTCATGAAGAAACGAGGCAAACTTTATCCATGAGAAAGATTCTGCACAAGTGAAATCAAGAGCATTTCACAAGGGAGAGAGGAGAATTACACAATAAAGTTAAAGGTTAACAACCGAAAGACTTTGCTGAACTCAGTTACAACACAGCTCTCAAAAAGTGCTTTATGTGTACATATCACAGCAAATGCCATCATCCAGAAAAAGTATAGATTTCACATGAAAGGATGGGGGAAGAGCTTCAGAAGGCTCTATCTCCCAGAGGAACTCTGTCCAGGGAGACACATTTGCTTCCAGTCCTGCAGCAAACGATAAGACAGATCCCTTCTATACCTCCACCTTCCCATGGCCTCAGTGCTATGTAATGTAAATTCACATTCCCCAGTAGTGGTTACTAGCCAGTGACAACCTCTATCAGCAGAATAAAATACGACTAATGAGATCCTGAAGAAAATCCAGAATGGAGACTGTTGTAAAGGACTGGAGCAGACTCTACAGTAACAAAGCCACAATTTCAAAACAGGATGCCTTTTGCACAGAATCCATCGTTCCACTGGGCATATTGGACAGAGTTAGGTAAAGAGATTAGTTAGAGTCCACCTCAGAAATGCAATCATGCCACAGTGATGGGAATACATTCATTAAAGTCCAGCTAACAGTACAAAGAAGTTGTCACAGGCCAAAAAATGTAAATTTAAAAATAACAAAACTCAGAAAATCTGCATCAATCTCTTCTTAATTTAGGCCGCATTAGCATATTCTGGCTGAATATTACTGCAAGTTCCTTTGCTCACTGTTTATTTTTCTTATCTGCCTTGAAATGGAAACTGTCTTCACTTCAACAAACACATGCAGAAATCCAAATGCTGAAAGGTTTAGAACCTGGCTTCAGAAACAAACTTGATCTTTACTTTGCCAGTTACTAGGAAAACTGATTGCGAGGCAAAATTCAAAAAGCAATGAACTTTTGTACTATTTGTACATATACACACACATATATGTGTATATATATATAAGCCTTATGTAATTATACATTGCAATAACATCAATTATCTGGATCTCAAATGCGCCAATTTTCCCATTGCTTACACACAGTGAAGAAACTCTGAGATCATTTTTTCAAAACACTGAATCTAAAACTGGTGATTTGTTTACATGCCCCAGCTAAAGGCACATCAGGAATCTGCCCTAAAGCCTTTGCCTTTCAGTCCCCCTGCCCAACACTCATGACAAGACCATGTGACCAAAACTGCACATTCCCACCTCCTCCAACACACACTGTTAGAACCAACTTAAATACTGGAACAAGGTAACACTAAAAAGGTCCCATTTCAAAGGTTTTATTGCATGTCCTCTGTCTTAGATGAAGTAACTGCTTTTGAGCTTGCTGTGCCACAAAAACTATTTTCTTCCTGTATCTGTAGTAAAAATCAAACTCCAAACAGTGAAAAAGGTTAATAAGTTGAAACAGGTTAACAACTGATCAAGAGTCACACGCGCTTCATTACTGCCAACGTGAAAAATATATTTATTCCTTTGTCACTATTGACAGCAGTTGTGCCACATGTGGCAAGCAGTAAACTAGTTATGACTGTAGTATCCAATGTATGATTTCTGGGAGATAATAGAAACTGTTAATAGGAACATAGCAAAATTAGGTTTTGGTGTCTGGCAATAAACATACAACCCTACCACAGAATGTCCTTAGCATAACTTTGGAGGCATACCTCAGAAGTTTGATTAAAGGCTGCTTCCTAAGGATGGCAATTTACTTTTATTAGGCGGGACAGACTGCTGTCAATACTGCCTTAGTTCTCTGAACCCCAGCCCCATTCCCCTTGCTGTCTGCTTTTGCTCTGCTGCTAGCTCAGCTGAATTCTAAACAGTTTTGAAGTCAAACTTACAATTGCATTACTATATTTGGAAATACACAAATGTCCCAGATAGAAACACCTTTGTTTCCCATCAAGCATTATTCCCCTTCAGAAGCTACTCCTGAGGATTTCAGCAGGGTATCTTGAGGAATAAGTTAATATTCACCATCAATAAAGATATAACAACATGGTCCTTCACGTTCACCATACAGATTGATTTGGAGAGTAACAAAGGTACCTCTGGAGCATTGTCCAAGTGCTGCCTTGAAAGAGAGTGAAATGAGTAAGTAGCAAAGGTCCCCCAACTTCCAACACAGGAAGTTACACCATTGCTCTTCCCTGCTCTCCTCACTGCAGACTCCTGGCTTAGACAGAAATTTCACCTCCACAACGAAACGTGGAACTGGCAGGTCCCACCTCTCTGTTTAACTTGGGATAAATTTCTGATTATCAGCTGAATTAGATAAAGCAAATGCAAAAGAGGAAGAATTATTATAAAATTAAATCACAATTCAAGGGGTGGGAGAAGTGTTGTTCATATTATTTAAAACTAGACTGAACACATCTATTACTACCAAATGGCAGAACCCTGGTCGGAAGGAAGAGAAGAAAAAAGCATTTCTCTCTCATTTCCCTGATGTTATGATTGCTTAAATCAATATTATCTCAGTATCCCCCAAGCTGAGTCAAAAAGGTTCATGCAATTACTTTACATAACCAACTTCAAATTAAATTACATAAAGGTCATTTTTCCCATAACAGTCTCATTTGCATTTTGTCCTAGAAACGTGTTTCCTACTATCAATTACAGGGAAAAAAACAAAACAAAACAAACAAGCCCTGGTTATGTGCCCCAGTAAGTTACTTAATACTTGAAGAGTGACTGTTTTCTGATAGGGAAGAATAAAAAGTAAAAGCATAATGGGAAAGATTAAAAGTGCAATGCATAATTCAGATCAACACCAATGTAGGCAATGTTTATAACATTCCTAGGTTCTATCTCAAGTTTTTCCTGGTGGATTTTGAAGTTAACCATTACAGACGGCACCTACACCAAGTAGGCTGAGGCAGAAAACAAAGTTGAATGTTATAAATATTAGATTCCAATGCAGAGAAAATGAATGGAATCAGCAGCAAGCATCTCCCATATTCTAATAGTGACAGACAGGGGAAGCTGTGCTCCCCCTCCTACTAATAGCAAAAGCCTACAGACTTAAGTTTAAAAGTCATATCTGCAGTCCCAGTTCCCCTAAAAAGCACTTTCACTCAGAAGCATGGAATGACTGAGGCTGAAGGGACCTTGAAAGGTCCTTAGTTTATTCAGCATGTCCCCCCCCCATGAAGCAATCTCAACATCAAATTCAGAATAGGTTGCTCAGAGGTTTGTGCAGTGACACCTTTAAAATCCCCAATCCATGACCCCTGACTCTTGCAGTGCAACTCATTGAAGAGCCTGGCTTCATATGCTTGGGAAATCACCCCAAGGTCCTAGAAGGCTGTCCTTAGGTCCACCCTAAGCTTTCTTGCATCCAGCTGGTTCTCCCAGCTTCTTCCTACAGGTCATCTGCTCCAACCCCAACATCACCCTTGTGGCTCTTCAATAGACTTACTTATGTTTATTGCCATCCTTCTTACATGCATCAGGGGGTTAAAACTGGACACAGTTTTCCAGAGATGGTTGAATAAGCGTTAAGCAGAGTAATAATTTCATCCAATCCCTATAATTATGATAAACACAACACATCTAAAAGCCTTCACCTCATACACAGTCTCTGGAGCCACTATGCCATTTCAGAAGAGAAGTGTTTCCTCTTTATTCTTTTCTATATTAGAAATGTAAAGAATTTTTGTTATTTCTCTCCATTCAGATGAGGTAAACATGCTAGAAGAGGGAAAGTAAATTATTCCTGGTTTTTTTTTTCTCATGTATTTTGTGATGACTTCTGTGACAATCTCTTGGAAAATGAGCCATCTTTCATTGGCACAGAATGTGTCTCACAAAGAGTGTGATTGATTTCAGACATCCTTTAATAACCAGAAAGAGTGCAACATCAAGAAGAAGATCTCAATATTTAAATAAAAAAACTAGGAAAATATAAACTGTGAAACAGACTGAACTGCAATGACCTATCCCATAAACAGGGTCTAACCTAAGGATCCTTTAATTTATCTTTGGTCCAAGACTCTTCTTGGATCTTTGTGAAAACAGAGATACACTGTCTGTGCCTATAAAGTAGGGATAATACACAGCAGATTTCCTTCTCATCAGGCAGACTAGAAAGTACAGAGGCTTCCCAGGTTGTCTGGAAGCTGTAGAAGAACAGTGCATCTGACTCCTGCATGCTTGGCAGACATTTTTATTCTGTAAGCAAAGTGCTTGGAGGCCACTCTAAGACAGGTGCTACTTGACCTAATCAACACTCCTGCACCCGCCCTCAGATCCACACACCTCCCAAAACATGCATGGGTGCTCAGAACAACAACCCACAGCAGCTCACCTACTGCCAGCCAGCATTCCAGTCAGCCAGCCCTCACATGGACAAAAAAGGGCATGACAGGAACTGCTTTCCCACCCAAATCATACTCTGCACATGGTTACTTTCAGCCCACCTAGTATTTTAAAATAACTTGTAATAAACAAACTACTTCTGGTAGTGAATGTTTACTTAAATTGGAAGAAAGAGTTAAACTCTAATTATAAAGTTACTAAACATACCCATTCTACATGTAATTTGAAGAGACTATCACACAGGTTAATGGAAAAGTAGCCAAGACACATCTAATAATTAATTTTTTCTTAACTTAGAGTAAAAGTCTTCTAATAAAGGATTATAATGGAACTCATAAAAATGAGACTGGAAAACAAAGACTCTCTTATTTTACTCTTAAGACTCAATATTTATACTTGAAGAAAAATGCACATACAGAATGGGCCAGTACTTCATGCAGTCACCAGAGAGAACACAGCTGAGATTCAGTACTTATCACCAGTGTAGATCACTACAACTGTAGTAGCAATTGTGCAGGTTACAAAAGAAACACAATGGATTGTGCTTGAGCATTGAGCTTGTGAATTTAACACACATCTCTATTCAAATTATTCTATTTCTTAAGTTTTCTAAGTTTAAAACATTTCTAGTATGGATTCCTACTGTTAACAGCAGCACATATTTTTACATATTTCCAGATCTGTGTTGGCTATACATTGCTCTAATTTTTTCAGACTGTCACAGCTCTTTTTTTTACAGCTATTCATTTTCTATAAACAATAGTACGATATATGAAACTACCTAATTTTCAAATCCTCTAGCAAAGTTTACCCTGGGTATTTATATTAAAGTTAGTTTAAGTGATTAAAGAAATTACATGTAGATTAGTTTTTGTCTTTGCTCCTCTTGTTGAGCTTCTACCTGTCATCTACCCACCATCTCTGCTTGCCTTCAACAGTTCCCATTTGAGTAATTGGATCTGTAGAAATATTTTTTATGGGTACTTAAACTGCCCTCAAATTCAAGTCATCTTTTTGTTTAAGCATGAAGGATTTGATCCAATGCAAACTGCATCATTAAAAGGGCTCTCAGTTTCTTTGATGAGCTTTAAATCACTATTCACAAGTCACTTTTCTTGAACTGAAGTTCAATGCCATCATATCTCTATCTATAATTAAGAAGGCTAATGTGTGCTTGTGTTTGATACGTGGAAGAAGATGAGCAAGACTTCTCATATAGCAGGGAAAAAGTCCAGGAATTTCACATGTGACAATCATTAATTTCTATTATAAAGCATCACTCTATCTGTTCTTGCGTCCTCTGGTGTCCAGAGCAAAAGCATATCTTTAAGAATCTGCTAATACAATACTGCTATTTGATTTATGTTTTTATTGTTCCCAGTTACATGCCAGGGAAGGCAGCCTTCTCACAATATGGCACTGGGACTCTTACATCTTGTTTCCTTGCCTTTTTCCTCCATTCCCCTCTCCCCATTCCTAGTCTGCCACTCACTTTGCACATCTGCTGAAGTTCACCAGATTCCTTCATGAGCTAAGTCAGCCAAGGAATTTACAAAAAGCTACTCCAGCAAAAGCAGCAACAGTAAAAAAATGCAGGTTTCATGGTGGTTTAGAGATCTGGATGTACCCAGGAAAATGACTGAATAGTCCCAGAAACACCAGAGAGGCAAGACATGACATTTTGTATTCAAGTGTCAGGGAAGGGAAAGACCAGCTACAGCAGCACCAAGCTTTCAAGAGCAGATGAGCAGAGTACCCTGGAATCTCTACTGGGTCAAAGCCAGCTGAGTTACCCAAAGATTATCTGGGTACCCCCTAGCAAAAACAACACAGGAACTTTACAGCTCGGAGCACAGCAAGCACACTGCCGCTCAAGGTGGCCAACACCTGTTCCTGTGGTCTCAGTCAGGAGCCAGGAACAAGCAGGATGCATCAGTCCCACATGCAGGACTGTATCACACACAGACTTGTCAATTACATCACGATATCAAGTAGTTCTGGTGCAAAGAATAGTCATCCACACACTCACACACTGAGTCCTGAGGTAAGAAAAATCTGTTCTGCTCCTTAATGAGACTAGAATTTGGCAAGGTGCCAGTCATGTCCAGTGACTGCCAATCTGGCACTGCTGCCTCCAAAGTGAGATGAGGATTCTGCCACATTGGATTCATGATGAATGGGGAAAAGGAATCTCCACAGGATTCATAAAGGACCCATGAATGATGAACTATAAATACTGACTTTTTTTTAATAAGAGAGATGTTCTGCCTGGTGAATGCCAGCTGAGGTGAGAGAACTGTATGGAAGAACAGTTCCATGGAGTCTCTGACCACACAGGTCAAGAAAGCACCTACAGCAGATTGGCTAAGAGAGAAGCCAACCTTTTAAAACATGATCCTTGTGAAAGGAAACCAATGTATTGGTTTTCTTATATTTTTCCAGCAATCATTGGTAAACATTTTGAAATTGATCAGTTTGAGATGCTGTGAAGAAATAATTGCATTTGTGTTTATATTAACCTAGTGTATGAGTTCACAATTTCAAAATGATGCCCATTACTGTGTGCAATGTATATTAAGACCAGGGTACTGAAAACTCCAGTAAAATGCCAGATCCTCCAGAAAAGGCTACAGAGAAAACAAAGGGTGCCAAAAGGCAATTCTAAAGGTGATACACCAACTTATAAAGAAGCAACAGTGCTGAGTGTAAACTTATCCAACTATAATTAATAGTAGAAGTCCTGTGTGTAATGAAGCATGATAGCATAGCAGAATTGAGTTGATGTTTATTTTACATTTTTCATATGACCTGTAAATGGTTTTTCTTGACATTGGGTGTATTCAATTTACTATTTTAACACTAGAAGTATGTATTTTGCCTTCTTGAAAATAAAGTTAACTATTTCAACTTCATGCATTATTTAAAAACTCTAAGAGTGTGTTTGCACAGATCTATTTGAAGAAAAAGTAAAGACTGGGAAGCATGTCAGTCTAAAAATATAAAGGAGCAATAATCAAAATAACATTACTTAAGAAAAGAAATATTTCTAAATGGAACAAACCTTTAAAACCATCAGGATACACTTCAGGAAGGAATTTAGTGCTGATGTCTCCTTGAACAAAGCGTGGATGGACGATGACTTCTCGCAGTAAAGAAATATTGTGAGCTACACCTGAAAACAAAAAAAAAACAAAAAAACAAATCAGTACAAAATCAGGTAATATTAATCACAAATTATAGTAGGAAAGGACTTTTAAAAATATGAGCTCCTATATTTCTGGAATAAATACTTGTTCACAATTTAGATACCATAGTACTGACATAACCAATGCAGATTTACCAGTTGTTTCACTCCTGCCTCAAAACCCTTTTAAACGCTCAGTTTAATAGAGTAAACAATCTAAACTGTCACCTCATCAAACCTAATTCAAACACCTAGTTGAGTTAAGGACAGGAAGCACAACCAAGATACTTTTGGTTCCATTGTAGAAGATGTAGGCAAGACCAGAGCTATCTCCTTGAAATAACAAACTAGTCATGACAGTAAATAGTAGCTGAATTCCACTGAACCCTGAATGGAAAATATGCACTGTGTTACACCCCAATCACAGTAATGAAATGCACTAAAAACTTTAACTACTTAGCATATCATTTTACAGCATTTTTATAATTTGTAATGCATAAGAGACTCCTGTGTAACTTACAAAAAAAGAAATTTATTGCTTCCTCCACATGTATTTTTATCCAACCTTGCCTGGTCAATTTTTTTATTGAATACCTTGGTTCCCTTTTGGCACCACTGTGTGACTCTGTTAGGCATATAGCCAACAAAAATAATTTATTTATTTTTAAAATTACTTATCACAGAATTTTTAGAGACACCCTTATCCTTTAATTTCTTTTAATATTATGCAACTTCATATTTTCTGCATTTCTTCATCTCTTTCTCATTGCAATTCTCAGCTTGTCTCCTCCATCTCCTAAATGATTCTATTTTTAATTTAATAACTTCTGTGTAACTAAATTAGTGACTTAATTCTAAACTGCACTTTGACAGAAGTACTTGCAGTTTAGCCCTGAATATGACGGTCACTAAAAGTCATTTCATTGAAATATTAAATACAAGTCCTTATAGAAGGTGGGAGAGGAAAGGTGGTGCAAAAAAAAAAATCCTTGAGAAAAAAACTGTCTAGATCATTTAAATTTTCTCCCTACTGCAAACAATTTTCAAAAAGAAGGTACTCTCTCTTTTGAGAGTGGCATACAGGTGATCTCTGGAAAGTTGAAGATTACAGGTCAGAAAACCAGCATCTTAATCTCCATTCTCTTCTCAATTGTAAAAAGAGATCAAACAAATTCTGATGAGCCAGAAAGTTCCATCTTAATATGACTACACACAATAACACTGGCTCATAAACATTAATAGTTCTTAAGAAAAGCTGGAATATACATGCAGTTTGGGAGCATTACGAGTGTTGATTTATTCCAGGTGTGGATAACTGAGGAGCTCCTACAGGAAAGAGGTTATCCAACCACAGCTGTGCACATTCTCACCCCTCTGGCAATACAAAGCAATCACATTTTTTCATCATTGTCAGAGGAGCAGGTAACTCCAAATCACATTGCATTTGCCATTTCACATTAATTTTGGCTCTAGCTGCACACCATCACGTATAAAATGCAGAGCACATCACAAAACAGTTCATGACAAAAGTTTGTCTGTGCATCCACATGCCCTGCAAAGCACAGAATTCTGTACTTCACATATGTTTACTCACAAGTTATTAAGACTGTGATGATATGATCACAATTAGAGACAACATGACTCAATTTTTTGCAGGGTTTTTTTAGTGTAAAATAATATTGAAGAAGAATTCATTGCAAACTGGGGTATTTCAGCTGTAAATTAGGTTATTTGGATTTTTTCCCTTGTTGAGATCTCACCAAAGCACAGACACTAGCACTACAGAGCATGCAAATTGCTGAGGCTACAGGAGATTCTTTTACACTCCTTTCCCTTTTGTGTTTTTCCAGTTTAGAAGCATGAACAACATCCTTGTTATTTCATATGCAGACCAGTTCAAACACTTTCAAAGCTCTCTTCCCCTACTAGTCTGCTGCTGGTGTGAATTTTCAAGCTCTCTGTGTGGCCGTCACTGAAACCACTTTAAACGCACCGAGTCAGACTCAGCCTCATTGAATCACGAAGTCACAGCTTTAAAGACTTGTTCATGAGCCATTAAATAGCACATGAAACAAGCAGTTCAATGATGACATGACAGAAATGTGTCCATTTCATTAAAAGAAGATCCTTGCTGCCTGCGACCTAAATAATCGTTCACAGACCTCGACTTCATAAACACTGAATGAAAGTCACACTGTATCTCCACTAAACAAAAGAATTAAAAATCTTACACTAAATGACCATAACTTGGAAACAAATAATGTCTGTCTTTGCCTGCTACAGATTCCCCCCACAATTCCCAATCTGACTAGTAATTTGAAATATCCCAGAGACTTCATCTATTACAAAATGAAGAGGAGGATGAATCCTTCAATGTTGCCCAACTTTGAATCCAGGATTTAAACATGCTACAGTGTGTAACCAGATCATCTCACATTTTTCTTTTCTAAACTGCTATAAGATCCCTGGTGAGGTGATGGCTGATGACAGATGACAGAGCTTGGTGTCTCAACTGATTGCCCCAAAAGACCTAAAATTAAAAAAAATACTATGAGTATTCTTAATTATTTCTAACTCATGAGCATCTGAAAAATATGAGGCTTCTGCAATGTTTTAAGCTCTAAAATTCATTTAATAAGTTCAAAAGAGCAGAGAAGCCTAGGTGTTTGGGAAGCAATATAAAAAGCATTTTACATACAGGAATTAAAAGTTTAATAAACAAGTTTCCATTTAAAATATCATGAAAGGCTATCTATCCCCATGATCATTATGTGAGCAATGACTGCATGGTTGATCTGCTTCTCAAGACTGAGTTGATACTTTTAGTGATGTACCAAATCATATGGCTTTAAAAAAAAATTACCAGTGCAATCCTTCAGAAGTCTACAAGTTTTAGATTTGCAATTTAGTGTGACCTCTGTCAAAGTTCATAAGGTCTCCATCTGTGTGTGAGTAACTACTAGGCTACAGAAATATGGACCCCTAGAGCAGCTTGCTCCTGACTACCTGCTGCTTCCAAAACACTGGCCAGACATTAGCCTCACACTCTCACAGGATCAAACAGAGGCTAACAGGCAGTGCTTATTTCATGCAAAGTTAGACACTAAACTGAAGTATATTGTATTTGTATTGCAGTGGTTTTCAGAGAATTTTTCTTTTTCTTGACCAGATCTGTAGACTGCCAGGAACAAAATCACATTTGTTAGCCTGAAAAGCCATGACATTTTCAACAAGCAAACAAAATCCTAAACTATATCAGTTCATTTCTCCTCCAGAAAACCAAATTTCACTTCAGCTTCATGATTTTTACATTGTTAAGGCTGAGGCAGAACTGCAGTTACAGTTATGTTCTTCTTTCCTCTAAGCCAAAATATAATAAAATATAATAATCACTGGCTTTGTATCTCTATTTTTTCATTTTGCTTGGCTGTACTTTTCATACAATATTACATCAGTAGCTTCTTGGGTTTCAATTTTTACACACTATTCTTCAGAATACATTTGTAAAAGAAAGCAGACTAGCATTTAAATTATGGAGCGCTAATGAAATTTTTAAAAACTATGTATTGATATGCTTTATATAGAACACAAATTGCTGAGGTTCCATTAATTTTTCCAGTTAAATTATCGTTATTGCCTAATGAATACAGGAACACATTAAATAATCACACTGTTCACCAGAGCTTATTAGCAACCCCCATTTAAATAAACTCTCATTAAAAAAAAATTAAATTATAATCAGAAGAAATTACTCCCCATACTGCCTGTCTTTATCTTGCCTCCTTTCCTTCTTCATTCTCTGCCTTAAAAACTCTGCTAAGTACACCAGACTTTTCATTCACTTAGCTACATACTGTAGGCTAACTCTGAACCTGTCCTCAAAAGAAAACCCAAAGACAACAACAAAATGCAATTTATAGAAAACAGTTTTATAACAGGTTTATAAAGAGGCTATCGCACCACATTTTTACTCACTAAAAATCAGAACTTGGAATGCCAAGGCACAAAATCATAGGCAATGTTTTCACTATAAATATTTACTGACACTAAACATATTCAGTGTTGATTAGCCTTTTTACAGTATTAAGCTTCTGTCATCTTGATGCCTGCAAACACAAATCTGCATTTATCCATGTAAACTTAATTGGAGTCCTACATGCCCCTCTGTAGATAAGCAGTTGAATAGACTTAACTTGCTGATCATTTCAAACGGTGCTAAGTGGAACAGAAAGAACTTTATCTGCGCACTTACTGACTGCAAAACCAACACGTGGAGCACTGGACTAGAGGCTGCTCTTTTTAACAAGCCAGCAAAGCTAAACTATCACCCAACAATTTAAATGCTGAATAAGAACAAATGTGATGAAGCTTAGGAGGTATCTCATTTCTCTAAAGAAAATATTAAAAAATATTTACTAAGCTCTGCACTGAGCATTATGAAACACTGATTATGCTACTGTTCACTTAAAACAAGAACATTATCGGATTTGCACAGACTATGAAAACACCACTTTCAACATATGAACTTTCCAAGTTCTTGATTACCACCCAGCAAGTCTCCATGTTTGTAATTCCAAAAGTTTTCATAATATTCCCTAAAACCCTCAACATTCAACTGTTTAACTGTCTTTCAAAGCTCGTGTTTTGCTACAGCTCACTTCAGAGCTGGCTATCCATGTACAAAGCCCCATCCCAAAAGCAAGGAAAAGAGGGGGTTTTATCTTTTAATTTTAATACACAAACACCCACATGAAATTCTCACATGGGATCAGTGCACCACTGACCCTCATGTATTCCAATTAAAAACAATCATTCTTTCAGATACAAAAGTCTGGAGCTCACTGAATTCACACACCAGGATAAAGGAGGAGAAGGGAGGCAAAAGGAGATAATATATGATAATATTGTATTGTAAAATCATACATTCAAACTCAAACTTTTGTAACTGCATGTGGTTCTGAACTTCTTAGTAGGAGTTAAAAGGACCATTATTTACAGTGCTAGCAAACACAAATTAACATTGAGTGAATCAGTAGAATAATTGGAAGCAGAAGCTAAGCAGGCTTTGTCAAGAAAAGTGAAAGAAAATAACTTTCACTTTTCCTCTCTTCAGATATCCTTTTACTCTGAAGAAGGGGAATACAATACTAAGACAACTTTATATCTACAGAAATAACAATCATTTCTTGTTTTTCACTGCCCCAGTTCTTTCTCCTTAATAAAAGGAAGAGGATAAAAACCATACAAACAAAAATCTTATCTGGCAAAAAAAAGGTATCTTTTTTGAATTTCCCCTTCTGCACCAATAACATTGCCTTCCTCTTTTACCTGATCAGCCTGTACTTCAATTGCCCTTCCCTCCTTCTTCTCCACATGACAGTGGTAATCTAAACTACATTCCACAGCATTTTGCTGACAAGCTCCCATTCCTACTCCCTCTCGACTGACTTAAGAAAAGAAAAGACCAGGAGCAGCATCTGAGCTCCAAGCAGATGCTACTAAGAATTCTGAAATTATCCCTTCTAGTGATTTTGAACTAAGCTTGTTCCCCTCCCTCCTCCAGTTTTGGTTTCCACATCAATACACTGAGGAATCTGCAAAGGGTGAGAACACAAATACTCTTGCAGAAGTACCCGTCTGTTACCACTGCTATGCAGAAGTTGCATGACCTGTTTAGGCATTTCTTAAAAGCACAACCAAAAAATCAAAACCTCATTTCATTTTTTAAGAGCAGACAAAATACACTGTTTTTGCAAGTAAATAGGTTTTTTACACTCAAAGACTGTCTTGCTCACAATACCAGTGAGAGCATTTGCAGGGGCTCAGAATACAGGAGAGTCTAAAACTGACATGTATAGCAACATAGAGAAGTCTCTTTGAAGTTAAAATAATTCAGTAATTCATGATGTTTGGATCTAAATGCAAGTTTACTGTGAAAAGCTTTGTACCTGAAATTAATGGTACATTATTTGAAATACATGATAAAACACTAACATTGAAGTTGGGTGTTTTTTCTTGTGCTCCAGGATGACCCTGCTTGAGCAGAGAGGTTGGACCACATAATCTACTGAGACCCCTTCCAATCTTACTCATTCTGTGATTCGTGGAAAGCCAAGGTCTTCTCACAACACTAGGTACAGCTCTCCTTTTTTCCTCCTAATTAGTGTGTTTACAGTTACAAAAGCTCAATACAACAGTTTCTGCTGCCACTATTCTGGCAGATCTCCACTCAGAGTTAACTTCCACATTTCTCGACCCCTCAAACATTTAACACTTTGCTGGTTTCTATTTTATGTTTGCTCTTCCACCTCATGCTGGAAAATTCCCCCACCCCCAGCTGGTGGTTCCCTTATTCTCTCCTCATTTCTACTCCTTCTTGCTCTCTCTGCTGCTTACTCTTTTCTTCAGAGGCTCCTTCAACTCTTCCTTCTCCCTAATGGTCTAGTGTATTCCTCTCTACACACAGCAAGCAGGATCTCTACAGAGAAGGGTTGACTTTGTATAAAGACTTAAACTTCATGTTATTGCTTTATTTTTGAACGCTCAGGGAAGATAAAAAGCAAACAGAGGTCAAAGGAAAGATTACAGCAATCTGCACTCAAGGATATGAGCTATCTGTCCACTCAGACCCTCTAGTGAATTGATAACGTGGTCTACTTGATGCATAAATAGAACCATTTCTTTTATTTAAATTGATTAAAATAACTTTCATACACAAACTTTCCAAAACTACATACTGGGATTTATGCATGGCTTCAAATGAACAGATTATCCAGCACCAGAAATGACAAAAGCATATTAAAACTTTAGAAAAGAAGGAAAGCACACCACACCATGTTTACACACACAGGATATACACTGAAAGGCATTCTTTCAATACCTTATTTCTGCTGTTCAAATTAAATCCCCCCAAAATAAACAAAACAAAAGGTTCTGGGAAAAAGTACCATAAGAGACAGAAATTAACTACTAACAACAGTGCATGCTCAAAGGAAAAAAATCATGCCCTATCCCAATGAGCAACAGTGTCTCTCTGCTTGACTGGAATCCTGAACTTTTCACTATTCACAAATTTCCCAGTAATCACTGCACAAAATAAGAAATGTCTCTTCTTAAGAGAAATCCAAGTTGGACCCTCAACTTTAATCACCCCTGAATTATACTGCAAGACTCAGAGATAAAAATGTTACCTAATTAGACCCTTTGTCATTCTGGAGTCTCAGCTGAGATTTTGAATTCAGATCAGCTCTCAGTGGAGAAGTCAGTTCCTGTCAGAATAATTTAGACTGTAAAGAACCTCAAGAGATCATTTAATCTAATCCACAACTCAAAGAAACACTATCCTAGACTTTCATCTGCTCCTATTAGCAACAATGGAGATATTTCACAGGAAAAATGATTGAGATTACATTCCCACAATCACATTGACCCTATCTTGACTCAATCTTGAGTTAGTCATACTCTTAGCATCTACCAGCGAACAGACTGCAGAATGTCTCTCTTCACTGCGTACAAGTTGTCATCAGCCCAAATGGCAATAAAACATTCATGCATCAGGCATTTTCAGAGCACAGCATTGTTGCAAATACCCCTATTTGCTTAATCCTCTGTTTTTAACAAAGATACTGCTATTACAGGCACTATATGATGGAGTCTCGGTTGTTTAAGGTATTATTCAAATTTTGCTTAAGTCTGCTTTCTTTGCAAGTATTAGACTATTTTTAACATTTAATTACTTTAATTTCCTTCATGATCTTGTCAGGAAGATTCAACTGGGAAGGGCAGCTAAACCATGAATTCAAGGCCAGGTAGTATCCAGTCCAAGAAAACAAGTCAATAAAGACTTGTCTGGGGACTTGTTCCCTGTAGATGGAACAGAGCTAAAAAGGAATGGGGTAACTTGTGAATACCCCAAAGCCACAGCAAAGAAACTGAATGTTTTCTCACAGAGCCAAGAGACAAAAGAGCAGCAGAGTAAGTCCTTGACCTTCACACTGCCAATATGCCTCAACCCAGCCTAGATGAGTCACCTCCTGAAGGGTCACTGTGCTACTTCAGTCCTGGATTCTCTGCTGGGACTGCCATGAATGACATTGTATAGTGGCATTTGCTCCAAGAAGACATTTGTCTTCTAGGAACTGGATATAAACCACTGATTTCACACAGGTCAGCAAGCAACCATCAAAATAGTAGTGACTAAAATTCCTTACCAACTTTTGTCTGCTTTGAACTGGTGACACAGAAGTGATTGGGAAGACTCCATCCTCCATTAGCAGTCCCTAAGCTCTGCATTAGATGGTCCTTGACCTGTTACCCAGCCACCCTACATCCCATTCCCATCCTATGTCAGTGAACAAGCATCCTTGTTTACAGAAACTGCATTCCTTGGGATTTTAAATCTCAAATTCTCCCAGTGCACATCATCAGTACAACTGACACTGACTTCAGCTGGTATTGCTTATCTACAATGCTCTAGAAGAGTTCATTACTCACAGGGAAAAACACAGTGTCTCTAAAACACTAAGCAAACAAATGCTGCTTCACAGGATTTCAGAGTGACAAGAGGGCTGTGCTGAGAAATAGGGATCTGGAGCATACTGTTCAGGAAGACTGATAATCTCTATGTACAAGCTCACTATTCAAACATAAAACCAAGTAACTTCAACACTCGGTTTAAAAAAACCTATTCTGTATCTTTCAATACTAACAAAAACTCAAGTTGGAAAAGATTTAATGTGAAGCATGTTACAAAATATCAAGGTAGTTTAATATTTTGTTACAGAAACCCAAACCCAACTTTGTAAAGCAAAAATATACACCATCATTTTAGGGTAAAAATAAACAAGTTTCTACTAACTACCCTACCAAGAATCATTCGCAGTAGTTAAGAAAAGCGATACTTTAATATCTACAAATGTTCCATTTTAAATAAACACTGAGAAGAAACTACCAGCTGTGTAAAATGACACAAAAATCTTGGTGGTTTTCACATGGAAACCACTGGCCACTGCAATTAAAAATGTGTTCTGAAAATTCATCTACTTTTGAAACCTGTAGTACATTACATTTTGTGGTTTGCAGTACTTTAGAAAAAAAATCCCCCTGTAGTTCACTAATTACCTCTTTAAATGTTTTTAATAGACTAAAAGCTTTCTCAGATAGAAATACTACAGAAACACTAGTATGATGAACACATGCATACTAACAAAAAGACTAAAAATCTCAAGAATAGAAATTGGTACTTTTCAGCTGTAAGGTCTCAAATACTTCACAAATATTTATAATCTGTGGAACAGTTATTAGGTAATCTGTGTAAAACATCTAAGCCCAAACAACCAGTTTCCATCCCATACTATAGCACACAATAAAAGACAATGTTCCACACACATTTTCAATATTCTCATCAAATAAAATACTTTTAGCATCACTTGCTATCAACACAACAGTATGAATCCAGAGCCTGTCTCCATTAATAACAACAGCAACAAATCCCACCTCACATCAATCTAACTATAGCAGTATAAATTTCTCTCTCATATAAATTTACTCAGCTGTTTTACAGCAGGGGTCTACATCAGCACATTGTACTGCAATAGTCTAATGGCTCAAGTTGCACCAATATAAATCTATGTTAGAGTTAGCAGTTCATTTACAATGGTTAATCCTACCATGGATCTAACTACACTGTGATGGAGGGATGTTCATTTTCCCCTAGACAGATAAATCTTTTCAGTTTGACAGGACATCTGTACCATTCAGCAGCCCAGCGTTAAAGCCAAACCAAGTTTTATAGAAACTTCACAGAAATTTTTACCTCTCTTATCCTGAGTTGTCCTTCCTGTTTTCCATAAGACATAGAGGAAGACCTAAAAATGTCTCCCATACAAAACATGGCTTCCCTCACCAAAACTTAAAAAGATACAAGTGGTGCTGATTTACCCCTGCTGCCTGGAAGAATGGCTGCATCTCTTATGCAATCAGTGAGCAAGAGCTGAAACAGCTGGTGATCAACAGCCTACATCTGTATCTGCCCAAACCTAAACAATGACCTTGAAAATTAGAGAAATACATAGATTTACACAATCAACCACTGCATTGTGATAATATTTAATTGCAATAAATGTATTAAACTCCTAAAAATGGCAATTACTTTAAACTTCTTACAGTACAATTGCCTTTTTGCCCCTACAACATAATGAATTACATGCTACCATTCAGTGAGAACTATGAGTTTTAAGAAAGTTACTTAAATATTTATCCTACAATATTCAAGAGAAAAATGGAGAAAAAAGTCTCTTTAGAGTTGATGTATCTTCTCAGCTTAATTAACACAAGCTTTTCCTTTTTTAATTTGCACTTAAGAAGTGGGAACTTTATTCAATTTGCTAATTACTACATTTTCAAGCTGTTTTCTTGAAAGAGATGACAGCCTATCACACTAGGAATCCAAATTTCTCTAGTTACCTCGAATTACGTAGTTGTCCAAAGCCTCTTCCATTCTTTTCAGTGCTTCAGCTCTATTAGAGCCATAGGTAATCAGCTAAAGAAAAAAAATAAGATAGTTACATTACCTAGATATTAGATGTTTGTTTCTAGAATTTGAATAGCATTTAAAAATTAAATAGGTTTGTAGAATTTCTGCAGTCATAAGAAACCATTGCTTGACCATGACTGTATTTATGGTATAAAGGCTCCCTGAAACATCAAGAAAAAGCTAAGATCTCTTAACCCACTATAATGAAAGAAAGCCAATCACTTTTTACTTCATAAAACTCAAAACATCTAAACAAGCTCTCAGAAAATCAGACAAGAGGTTCACTATCCAAGCTGACCAGATTCCTAATGCCCAACAAATTCCTAAGACATCCTTTTTCTGAGGACTGAACTGTATCATGTCATATTTTAATTTTACCTATATATTCCCAATGAATAAGAACTAACACAAAGAGACACTATCAAGCATTTCTTTCAATGCTTCTTTTTGGAAGCCAGGATTACTGATATTTACATCCAAGCTAGACTATATTAAAAAAGATAGATTGGCAGTATCTAAGACAATAAAGGCTGGTGTTTAAATCAGAATCTTCTTAATTAGAAACTGCAAGACAAATAACTACAGTGTCAAAAGGTAAAACTTTTATTTAGAAGAGACACTAGATTTCCTCTACTCCATATCTTCCTTCACTTCTTTTGTATTCCCTTGAGGCATGTTATGCCTGGCACCTTTAAAACACTGATTTACCAATCCTTTAATATGCTCCCTTGCATAAAAGATCTATGTAGAAAAACAGTATTTAAAACCTTTAGAATATTGAGAAAAAATGATCAACTCACTTTTGAGATCATAGGATCATAATAAATGCTAATGTCACTTCCTTGTTGTATACCACTGTCAACACGTACCTTCAAAAACAAGAAGTGAAAATAATTATATATTACTGGAAAAAAAAATTCAACATGAGGATCAAATCTACCCATCAGCCTTAAGCCATAACCCCCACAAAGCTTATCACATACATTTTTCCCTCTGGAAAGACTCAATTATTTGTTTTCAGAGAACCTGGGAGGAGGGAAGGGAAGCTTTTTTGTTCACCAGAAAAAAAAAAAAAAAGGCACTTGCAAATTAGTCTCTCCTTTATGAGAAACTTGACTGCAATCTTGAGTTCATAGTCAAAATTCTCTTTTGTTCTCCAGAAGGCACAGTACACACAGTAAATCTGATCTAACAATTTCAGCTGTGTTACACTCGCTTCAACTCCAAACACATTCAATTCTGTTTTAATCCCTGCAATAAAATACAGTTGTAATTATTTTTCTGACTGACACCTGGCATGAGGGATGACCCTTATAATCACAGCCTTTCTGCATCTATATGTAATCACATCCCTCATGTTCTGCTACAGCCCTTCCAAGGGCTTCAGTAGGAATAGAAGTAGGGAGCATTCAGCAGGAACTTTGGAGCTCTGCTTATCAGCTCCATAGGAATACTGAGCCTATGGTTTTCATGTCTGTAACACTTTCCTTCTCTGTCTCACCCTCTCAACTGTTTAACAATTTTTTTTCTGTTGCTGCTCTTCCCCCGAGGCTTTAATGTTTACACAGCTTTTTCCATGGCTTTGCTTTGTAAAGACACAGCCCCAATTAAAGCTCTGATTCTGCAATATTCATGGAAAAGAATAACACGAGTTCAAAAATTTCTTTTGAAGAGGCTGATTGCTGTTAACCAGCCAACAAGTTAGTTTGTATATTGCTGATTCTTGTTTTCATCTCTCAGTTTGATTTCATCACTGTAACAATGAGGTTAGCCATATAAAACTTTTCAAATGAGCAATTTCTGGGGAATAAATATTTATTAAATTGCTGGTTTTGAGCACTGGAATTCGAAATATTTTTTTTAAACTAATCAAAATAACTCGAGTGATAAATGCATTCTGGGGATCATAAGGATGGAGGGCTCTAATCAAAGCTGTTGAAACAGCAGGGCTCTGATATACTGCATTGTAAAGGGGTGGGAAAGAGGGTCCTGGAATCTCACTTAAATCTTCACCTGTGGGAAGGAACCTTTGTAATAAACAGCAGCTCATCTGTCTGCAGCAAGGCAGAAAAAGGTCAACGCAACGGCTGTTAGGCCTTTAATATTTTAATTTAGGCAATTATCAAGGGACCACATGTAGAACCTCTTGTCTAGAGAATCCACATGAGGGCATGATGATGACTTTATTATCCAAATGACATAAAAAGATACCCTAGCAGGTGTATTCACTTTCTTCAGTAAAAAACATTGTCTGACTAGTTCATAGGACATTATATTTATTTTAAGAAGAAATTCACTTATTCACATGTTTGTATTCATATATTTGTATTTACATATTTACTTTTTTTCCTATAGTTATTCACATGTAAAGGCAGCATTGCTTCTGTACCACTTCAATAGATTCTTATCTCAATGTGCTTTATCTGTGCTTAACTGGGCTCCCCACTACTCACATCAGGTACATTTAACATTAGCTACTGATGAGAAGGTAGTTCAGACATGTCATGATTACAGAAAAAACAAGCAGTGTATTTCTCAGCTTCCTTTCTTCCAGCTGCTAAACTATCCTTTCTCACAGAATGGCTGTCCTTGTATAAAGTCAATGCACATGTTCTCACATTTAAGTCAGAAAGAATTAATTTACCTACCCAGTTCCAGACAAATCCCCTGCCCTTGACATTACTTTCTAATACTCAATAAATACACATATAAGACAAGGTATGACATACATACTCCACACATACTTGAGCTGTATTGTGACTTTTGTGTCTGAAGCAGCACCTACAAAGTGACTGCACAAACGCATTCAGGAGTGCTTTACATATGTGTAAGTACTGACACATGTATGTCATCTTTTGACAAAGAAAAAAACATATGAAAGGTGCATAATTCAGGCCCACAATAAGCAGGTTAGTCAGACCTTAAAGTTAACTGAGACTTCTGAGGCTATCTCAACTATATGCTCTGCCTGGCTCTATGTTTCTGTTCATACAACACATGTACATGACCATTACAAAATTCACATTTCCCCTAACCACAATATCTTGAAAAGGCTACAGTGAATATAAACTACTTAAACTACTGCATAACTTATTTTAAAAAAATCTGGAGTCCTCTATGGAAGTTAATTTTTGGAAAATAAACTCAAGATGACCAAAAAAATGACAGCAAAAAAGAAATACATTTACTATCTTAAATTCTCCCTGTGGTGCTTACATTTTCAGAGCCTTGTAACAGTAGGTGATTTTATAAACTATATGGTGTGACAGAATTTAATGAATATTGGATGAATAAGAAACCCTAATTCAACAGCTATTCACTATAATGTGCTGAACTTGATAAATAATAGCAATATTTATTAGACCTCCAGCATTTACTTCTGTTTAATATAATTCCCTTCTTTTACTCAGTATTTAATATATTTAGGAAAAGCTAGGGTCAAAGGTCCTGCTGTAGCCTAGAGCTCATTCATATTACAGCCCTAACACTTTATTGATGTTGTATTATCCTCATGTGTTATTACATTAGGACAACAGCAAAATGAATAAAAAATGTTTAAGTGGGGGGGCCTGGGGGGGGAAGCACAATCTGTGTCTCAGTCCTGCAATGAACTCTTTAATGCATCAAATTCCACTTAGGAACACAAACAGATTCTTGTATTTCTCAATTCTTTGCTATATCTGAGTCTGAGAATTTTCTTTTCTTGGTAAGAGTCAATAAAATACCAGACTACTGCTCACACTGACAGAGAGCAATGCTGGAGCTCTCCAGATATAGCAGAACATGTTGTGTAGGAGCACCAAACATCAAAGCCCACTATCACACATAAGAGGCTGGTTTATGGTCACCTGCCTTCAGCTTCATTATCAAAGATGAAAAAAAAAAGGTATTTATGAGCACCACATTCTAAGGAAATTAGAAACTACATGACACAAAAATAGCCATCATATTCTTCCCTATGGCTAAGCCAAACACGGCTCTCACCCAGCCACCCTCAACAGTTCCATCAGCATGGGCAGCTGACACACAGGGATGGTAAATCAGAGCTAACTTGAGACACAGAAGAAATGAATAGCCAATACATTTGGCAATACACATAAGCTGAACTTGCTGTGACACACTACAAATCTCTGCTAATTTTTCTCAAGCCAAATTGTTGACAACTCTAAAACCTAAAATGCAGAAAACAAACACCACGGCACAATGGGCCTGTAACGCAGTACCTTTTTAGCCATGTTAATTTTGTTCTTAGCAGCATGACATTCTCAGGAGAGAAATTAGTTTCATGCAAGCAGAAATATATGTATTAAGACACCAAATCATGAGTACCTACATAAAAATAGTTCTTCTATTTTTTAATATGACAGTGGAAGTAAACAGGAAGAGAAAGCCTAGAGGCTCCATATGAGCTCCTCAACCCAATGCTCTGAAGCCTCCAGTGTAATTAAAATCTCTTTCTTTGGTACCACGATGGACTACGTGAAGCAATCAGGCGTCTCCCACCCTTCATTTTCAATTCACCTCTCCCCCTAAGCACAACTCCCAGCCCACCCCATCTACCTGACAAGTGACAGCCCAATCTGATTAAATGCTTGCAAGGGAGGGGACTCATGGGCCTCCATGACAGGCCAAAAGTGATCACCATGGAGATACATAATTACAGCTGTCAACGCGTCTACTGTCCTGCTGGCATCAATTTGATTGCTCCCAGCAATAATGATAGACAAAGCTTAGTGTGCACTCTCCTACACCCAATCACTTTATCTATTCCGTGGTCCATTTAGCTGACATGCAACATTCACACAAGCAAATAACAGCAGTAAGCAGAACATTTAAGGCATTTTAATTGTTTTTTCTTTGTATGGATGGCTCACGAGCGCAAATGTTATTACATAAAACTCCTGCTGCAGCATTAATTGAAGAAAGATTTGGTGGGACAAAGACTGTAGGGGGTATAGTTTGTCCATTATCACTTGTACTTTCAACAGGTCTCACGTTTGGAAAATTGCAAATTGCAAAAACTTGCAAGGGCAAAATGTTTGACATCGTGTTAGCTATTACAACATGGTGAAAACTTCTAACAACCACTGGAGTACTCATTATAAATTCTTATTAAATACACTCTTTGTTTCATTAAAAAGAAGTTTAGATACATCCAGTGATACCTTTTTCCCTCATCTCCTCTTTAAGAGCACATAATGCCTTTTAGATCTTCACAGTTTTTTTCTGCTTTCAGGCTTTGAACACAGCATGAAGCCTTAAAGACCAGAAAGGGTCAGGTCCCTTTGGAAAGTACACGGGCAAAAACAATTTAAAAAGCGAAATAAAACATATATCCAATAACAACTCCACATTTAAGATTCCTCCTGTAATCTCTCAGTATTTTCCGTGCTAGCAGACTGAATAATTGTATTCACAGATGGTACAGTCCCATCATTGCACTGACACAGTGTCACTCATGTATATGTGCACTTATAATTTAAGACTACCTTGATTTTACAGAAAGGCAGTGTATTTGCTCTTTACACCCAGCAGAAAACACTGTTTGCTAAACACCTATTCTATATGGTTAGGCTGTATCCTGAAACATGTAATAACCACTGTAAGAAACTCCTCTTTAAAGTCTACAAAGCTAAACAAAAAACACTGGCAGTTTCTCACCAGTGTCCCCAGTTCTCTGTGCTTAAAGAGCTGACTCAACAGTTCACTATTATTTTTAATGTCCACAAGTACATTTACTAAAGCTGTATTTGAAAAACTTAAGCTGAAAGTTATAGAACAAACCATTTCAACATGTATTGGTTCCCTGTTATACCCAATCTGAACATTTTTAACCCAGTTTGGAACTGTTCACTTTTAAGCAGCTTTTCAGGTTGCACAAATCAGTACTGCCATGCCCTGTCCCCACTCTGGCAAAAAGCTGGAAAAAAGGCCTGGTTTACAAAGCTGCTGAGTATTTATAGTCTTTATATAAGAGAAACTCAGCACCTATGAAAAATCAGAACAAAGTTACTTACATTTGGCACATGCAATGGCTCCTGATACTGAGACAGTTTACCAATGGATGGCAGGCCAAAAGATTTGTAGGGGTCCTGGAAAAAAATTCAATGTGAGAAAGCATTAAGCTTTTGCAGATGTGGAGCAGATAATTTTTAAAAGCTTTAAGTAGAACAGAAACTGCTACTGGAATGACTCCGCTTTTTTGCCTAGAATTACTTGTGTCAAAGAACATTTCTTCATCCATCTTCCCCCACAAATCCAAATAAAGAAATGGAAGTATATAAATTCTCTTGCATCAGTTAAAAAAAAGGAAATAAGTATTCTGCACCAGTTGCAATATACCAAAATAAAATACACAAAGATGACATTTTCATTAGCTACACTTGGAAGAAGGATGGGAAAGTATTCAGGAGTATAAGAAAAAATTTTCGGAGATAAAAAGGGCAGTTAGAATTTCAATTATCTTAAGAAGTCAAACCGATCTTTATGCCACTGGAAACGTCCTACATGTACATAATGCAACACTAATACAAACTTAATAGGAAAACAAAAATATATGGCCTACAGAATAACCTAATTCATGGCAAAGCAGTTGGATTCATTACTCATAAATGTGGGGGGATTTAAGATGAACAAAATAAAAAACCTAAACATCAGTTACTCCAGTGTAAAGCCTACTAAAACTCAGAATAGTTTCCATGCCAGTCACAGGGCAAATATTTATTCTTTATCAAAATAGTTTGGACAACTTTGAATCAGTAGAGGAATTTGGAGGTTAGATGCATGTCATAAGACAAAAAGAAACATAAGATGGTCTAGATAATAAAATTTCCAACAGGTAAGTAAGGGGAAGAATGTCTCAAGGTGCTGAATTAGTTTTGAAATGCCAAGTTACCTAAAATGTTCCTGAAACAAATGAAGGAAGATAGGCATTCTTTTCCAGCCCCCACCCCTGGAAATGTTCAAGGCCAGGCTCCAATGGGGCTCTGAACAACCTGGTCTAGTGGAAGGTATCCCTGCCCATGGCAGGGGGGTTGCAATTAGATGATCTTCAAGGTCCCCTCCAACCCAAACCACTCTGTGATTCAATGACTTTTTTTTTTACTAAAATTTTCATTTTCATGTATCAAAAGTGACACCAAAAAGATATTACATCAAAATGTCTTGATGGTGCTTGAAAATGGGACTTAAATATTCATAAGCTTCTTTAAGGTAAGATGGAGATTCACACCATAATTATAGTTATTGTTTCGGAATGTGCTTTCAAAGTTTATCCTATAAACTGTGGTTTCAGAAAATGTGTAACTTGGTTTTTAATGATCTTTTCAAAAGTTTTAGTAAAACAACAAAAATTCTGTAAGACATTGAATTTCAACTGTCTTTTAAAGTCAACAAGTTTCAACAACACATTTCAGAAACTTAGAAAGAGTGGTTAACTCTGGTAAATAACTCCAGCATCATTAAACATGTACTGAACATGCAGGCTTATTTCTAATGGCATTTGCTTACCTCTCTCTTTTATCATCTTTACTTTCAACTTTCAGGAAAAAGCTATGTTGAAACACACACCATATTTTTAATTAAAAAACAAGAACTTGACAATTCTACAAAACCTCATTAACCGTTCGTGTTACATGCTTGAAATCATGACTTTCATATGATATTCCTTGATTTCACCTTGGCCTCTGTCCACACCTGGGTATTATTACGCCACAATTCAACCACCTACCCCCTCCTCCCCATTACCACTCATTTACCTCAGCATAAACTCGACATTCCACCGCCCAGCCATTGATGGGAATATCAGCCTGTTTGTGCCTGAGAGGGTAACCCTTGGCAACACGGATCATTTCTTGGACTAAGTCCAGGCCGGTAATGCATTCTGTGACGGGATGTTCAACCTGCAAGGTCAAGAACTGTCAGTCAGTAGGTAACAAAAAGCAACCAATAAAAAAAAGCACCTCTCTGTAAACAAACGCAGATAAATAAGAAATTTCACCTGCAAAAGAACAGAGAAAGACCATGTTTCTATTTTGGTCTTTTTCCACAAAAAAAAACAACCTTACTTAAACTCCAGCAACTGCTGTCTTTGCGTAAGAACACAAAAAAATAATTAGCGGATGACAATAACTGGGAGCAGCATACAAAAGGAAAACTACAGAGGTGACCTGGGAGGATTTGGGCATTTGTAGGGGTTTTTTGTTTGGTTAGGGGTTTTTTTCCCCACTTATTTTACAAATTCAAATGCATCCGGTGACAATGAGTTAATTTTTCTTTGTTCGGAAGCTTTTCCCATTCAATTCTGTTTTGAAGAGACTCACATGGCGGCCATAACTATATTTTAACTGAAAATCTCCAAGTAGCTGATAATCAACCCATTCTGCTACACTTAACATGGCACATACAGGAGCCGCTACCAATTTTCCACAGAACCGGCGTAGCCTATATCTCACCCATTCGCCTTCTTTCACTAACCTGTCCTGACAAGCAACCAGATTAGCGTAATCTTGCATCAGCGCAGTGTAGCAGAAATGAGCAGATGGATCCTTCAATTTTTTTCCCCCCCCCTCCAGACTTGTCTCTGTTTAGTGCTTAGCATGCACAATAGCTGGGCTGGACCAGCAGAGCGGCTCTGCGCGCTCAGCAAATTGCCGCTAACGGCTTTGGAAGAGGCTGCCCTGGGAATTGCCGTCGCTCGCGCTCACGCAGGATGTGCGCACAAGCATGCGCACGTGGGCGCGCACAGGCACGTGCACACACTTCTGCCTTCAAATGGGCACAGAAATGAGCACCTTGATTAACTTGAAAAAGCCTTTAACTAGGCACAGGACAGTAATAAGCAACCAAGGTGATTCCTCTGATCGCCACCACATTGATCGAGTTAAAGGCAGGCATGCTGAAGCACGTTCTTCCCACAGAAACAGCTATACCACTGGAAACCATGACAGAACTGCCATTTTTGTTGTAAAATGTTTGTGCTCCAAGCGGAAAAATACCTCAAGAAAACACACTTTGCAACTGCTTGTGGTGAGATGTCACACTATGTACCTTTTCTGACACAGGAAAAGGTCACTGACCAAACCACTTGTCCTTCTTCCTTTAAGTATACAGTATTAAGGAAAACATTCAGTCATTATAACAACATCGTGGCTTACCAGAACAAGTAGATGCTTTGGTCTTTAAGAAAAAACGCTTTGTAAAAATAAACAGATGGCATCCATAATTAGCCCTGTGTGTGCTGTGAGTTTGTTTAGAGTTTCAACAACATTTTAAGACGTTTTGACATAATTTTAATGACAAATCATCACTGAAACAAGCACCTATTCTTTGAAGGACAAAAGTGACATTGAAATGGGAATCTGATTATACAGTTTAAGGATGTACCTTTGAGACTCAATCTTGATTCTACCTAACACATGATACTTTCCAGCATGTCAAGCTTAATAACAGTATTTTGGGAACTATGAAACATCTCAGTGTCTGTCCTGCAGTGTTAAATTGAAGCAATTCAATTTCTATTAAGACTTGAAGTTTCTATTAAGACTTGAAGTTTTAATAGAAACTCCCTAAGTTTTAATAGAAAGTTACTTATCACACATTCATATTTGGACTCCTTTGGAATTTAAGTTTTAAAAGATTACCTTTGAGCTGGGAACATGTTTGGAATTCTAACATTCCAGGTAATTAAAATACTTTTTCTTTTTCCAAAGGCATTTGCATTATTTAGTTATACTGCCATTTTTCTTGGACAGCAATAGGCATTCCAGATTCAATAGCTTCATTGTTGTTTTCAGTTTTATTGTTGATGATCAAAATAAGATGGAATGTCTCTGAAAAGAAAAATATTTTTGTTGTTTGCTTCTTAAGACTCACAAACATTTATTTAATCCATTCTTCAATACAGATCTTTGACTTGGTCAATATTTTCTTCTGTTTCTTCAAAATACTCCCTTTGTGTCTCCACACAAAGCAGCATTCAGCAAATACGTATAGGAAAAAATGTTGAGGGGTTTTTTTTGGGGTGGGGAGAAGTCCTACTTTATCACAGGACTCTGCTTCAACTACTACTATTTAGGCATAACATAGACAATTCCAATCATAGCATTAATTTGGGGTACCAAATACATTTGAATGCATTTTCATATTTGTTAAGACTATCAGATGAAATATGGTAGAAAAGAACTTTAATCTTGAAATCTCTACAACAACTATAACTAATAATTGCCTAAAGTAATTGTATCTGTTGTAAAAATCACTCTTATAATTCAGACTTCAATCACTTCCCTCTTTTCCACTTTCTACTTCAGGTGCTGTCTTTATTCCGCCTGCCTGTTGTATTTCCTTCTATTCTACTTATGCTATCTCCCCTCTCCATCAACAGCCTTTACTTGCCAGTATATGGAGACTAAGTCAAGTACCACATTCTTGACAAGATGAATGCAAGTTTGCTCACAAATGGAGCTGAATCTCACTGAACTGATCAACTCCTTTAGCTTTAGGCCATACTCAGTTTTGCAGTCGACTGATGCAAGATGTTGCCAGTGAAGCCCAGCCTTTGAAGAGCCAGTGTTGGTATGGTTATACAACAGTAGCTACATTCACACATTACTGCTGACTTCAACACAAAGGGCAAAACCAGACATGTCTGCAGCAAGCATTCTACAGATCATAGCTGTATCAAGGCAGCTGTACCTTATTCTCAACAGGACAGGCAGAAAAAATTGATCAGCAAAAACTCTCAATTAGCCAAAAGTAAAACCTTTACTATCAGTTCCTTTACTTATACCAAGTCTGCTCATAACCAGTTGATAACAAGTCATCATTTCAATGCACTTAAGAACAATATACACCTCCTTTAAAAAGTCTTAAGTCTCTGTAAGATGCCACTTATATTCCTGCTTTCAAGTCCACAAAGCTATACCTGCTATGACCAGCAATAGCTATACAGAGTAAAGGGAAAGTGCTTCCCCTTCATACTGGATCTACTGCTCTTAAGATATTACAGCAACCAGATTTCCCATGAGCATTGCAAGTGTTTTTTGCTTCACTAACCCCTTCCCATCTATACAGCAAGAGAAACTAGTGGCAAAGCCTGTCAGAAAATAATAATTAGGTCCCAATTTATAGATAGTAAAGCAGGTATATAAGAGTTGGGGAACCTACCAACATCACAGGCCAGTTAGCATCCATCACCAGAACAGTATGGAAAGGCTCCTAATTTTCCTCTTGTTCTGTGACTGCCAGTGGTTTTAAAGCTTTACCATAGCAGGGTTCATCCAGAGCTACAAAAACAGTCATGCAGTTTTTATGGACAGTAGGAGCTGAGAATTAAATTAGTGATGACTGTTCCCCTTATATTCAGGGGAATAATTTTGGGACACATTTTTCTCAAGACTATCAAGGTACTCAGATCTAACAGCAAACACTTCTGGACACTCACAGACTGCTCTTGTCCCTGTGTGTATAAGGCATCAAGTTACTCACACACCAGCTGGAACATTCAAGCACGCCACATTAGCCAAGAAAATCTAAATTTCAGTAGACTTAAAACTACAGCCTATGTCACCCCTACTACTGTAAGTCCCTAGCTGGTGTCATATACCCCTTTACATTCAGATAAATAATCTCAAAACTAACTTTCAACATACACCTCAGTTTCCAGGAAATGTGATTCACCTGGAGTCCCACAGGCTTTGCTGCTGCAGCCAAATCCAGTATCAATTGACCCAAACTCACCAACTTACAGATGCTTCTCAACTCCCTGTATTTCAGTAAGCCTGGTTTCTATTTCAGAGAACTGAATAGCAACAGAAGTGCACACATGTTCTGCTCTTCAGGCATGCAAGCTTCCTGACTACTACGAGCAGGAGCACACTGGGGTCACATCTTTCTGCAAAATAGTTCACATGTACATGGGGTTTGGGAGCACACAGCAAAAAAACAGCTTTTCATAAAGGCTACTGAAAAACAGACAATGGTTGGACTAATATACAGAATGAATGGAAAGCAGGAATACATAACTGGGTAACTACAGGCATCCTATATAACAACACTTGCTGTTTGCTTTCTGACATATTAGATACAACTGAAAACTGAAGGCTATCAGTACTACTAAAATTTCCATCAGCTAAGATGTTCAGGTAGACTTCTTTTATAGTTTCCCAAGTAGGATGTAGAAATAAAAACTAATGCACAGACATTCAGTAAAAACTAGTTTTTTAATGGTAGCATATAACTTTGAAAAGGTATTTAATTTACTTCCTCATAGGAAGTTATATTGCAATAATCATTGACACCTTTTGCAAGGATTTGTTTCTACATTGTATGGGACAGACACATCTTATGTAGCCTATCAATTCTGAATCTTTTCTGTGTTTCAGACAAACAGCACACACTTTAGGTCAACAAGTCAATTAGCTCATCATTTCAACATAACTTTCTCAATTAACATCCTGCACTTGAAAAAACATTTCTCGAAATTTAGTAACTCTACACAATTTCCGTCCCACTACACGCACCATGTAAGAAAATAAAGAAACTAGTATCCACAAAACAAATACTTTCTTTCCTAAAGATCTAATTCCTGTTTTTACTGTATTTAGCTATAGTATTAAAGCTTTCTCAGAACACTTCATTCAGGATGGCTCTGGTCACACCGCAGCTATTCTTTGCTTTACTTTACATCAACTTCACCAAAGCAAAGAAACTAAGAAGAACTAACTAACATTCTTCAAAGTACCCTTTGAAGAATGACCTTTTGTTTCTCTACTTATTAAGTAGTCTCCTCTTTCTCTACGTTTTTTAATAGTATTTTATGAGCGTTACATGGGAATGTCATCTCTAAGATATCACTCCATGCCTTGGCAGCACTGTTAATGGCATCTTTCAGATTCAATGACTTACACAAACAATGTTGTTCTCTTCTGTCAACAACAATTAGCAATGCTTTTCTGTAGTTCTTTTGGGAAGCCTGAAAAGCAGACAACCAGTAGATACATAATGGAAGTTGCATTAGGAGGCAAGAATGTGGCAAAAATTTGGTTAACTGTTGTCGGCTGACCCTCTTGTGTGAAGAAGTGTTGTTTGGCAGTAAAATCACCTTTTCTTTCAGTTCTAAAAATGGCCATGAACAGCTGGTAAAAACTGTGTGCAGAATGGATTCTGGTGGGCTTAGCGGATTGGTAATGGGATAAGAGACCTTTCACCTTTAGGTCAATAGTTCAAACTCAGCCCAGGTTAGCAGCAATTGAAAGTCCTTACCATCTGACACTGTTTGTCAGACTATTTAAAATGTCTTAAGCAAAGTGTTGTCACAGTAAAACAAGAATCCAGTATTAAGAAATATGAAGTCTTGGCAAACAGCAGAAACAGTACAGATTTACTTTGAAATCCCACCATTCTGACTTCACAGAAATCTACTCCTCTAACTCCTGACAGCCTGTTTCTGTGCTCCCATTCTCCTACCCACCTATCACAAGTCATCCTTCAGGCAGCTCTGCACAACCAAGACAGCAAGACCACCGCTTGCTATCCCATGGGTCTGCTATAGATACCAAAATCACCACTTCTCTGTGGCTTTAGGTGGCAATCTAGACTCAGCTCATCACTTTGCTATTTGTATTTTGTTCTTACTGCTACATACAGTGTAGCTACAATATTTTCCAGCACTAATATCCTTCACTAAGCAAACATGTAACAGGTGCCGATTGGTGATGAGCAAAGAATAGACATACAATTAAGAGGCTGTTAGAACCAGGAGTTTATAAGCAGTGGAGCTCCAAAGCATCTGCAACAGTATTTCTACCTACTTTTAGACATTTTCCTACCATGTTTTTTATATTTTCATGGGTGGACAAACATGAGAAGGGAAGATATGTTGCACATAAAAACTCTTCCCATGTCTTACATTAGTCATAGCCAATTTTGCAAAAAGACAACTCTCTGGAATACATAATTTTCCAAATGTCAGTAAAATCTGATGAAAACCCAGAAAGTGATAAACAAAAGTCTTAGCGCTGGGTAATGTTTTATAGGTCTGTAGAAGGTTACTTACCTTACTTTATGCCTTCGAATCAAGTTACTTTAAAAACATTTACATAAAATATTCTTTTGACAACTAATTGTAAACTAAAAACATATGTATGCCATTTGCTCTTAGCAAATCTCTCACAAACACATGAGATTGTTCTAAAAAATTAATTTTTATTTCCTAAAAAGTTGTGACAAAAATACTCAAACTGACACATTAAGAGAAAACCCATTGAAATTACCATGTTTCTCAACTCCAATCTACAGATACTATCTTTTCAATTACATTAAGCAAATTCAGTTACATTTTGAGGAGGAAGGGAGTACTCACATGTTATTTAAATCTCACAACTCATGAGGGAGGCAGAAGGTTGGGAACAGGCCTGAGACACAAACATACCAATTGTATTGATTTTAAGTGCTCGATTCACATCACTCATTGTACATTTCTCTGTTTCTCTAGCCAACAAGAGATGTTTCTCATTTCAAGGTACTACAAACATCTAAAATATGGGAAATTTTCCCTTTGCTGTCACTGTTTCACATGTATGAGGCTTAGCTACACCACACACAAATATATTAACAGATATTTTTAAGTACAGACCACAGACTTCCTTCATATAAAGTCCAAGAGAAACGACATCTATTCTTCCAGTGAAGAAAAGATGAAACTTTCCTGGTGAAAGCCAGCACTTCTGAAGTACCTTAGGAGATTTTAACATAACTTGGAAGCCAGAAAGGCTATCAGTCTAAGGGGTCAAACTTTGTATTGATTGCAAAGCTCTTGATAAGTTGTTCTGGACCAGGACTGCCCTTGATTAGGCTGATGACAACTAGGCAACTGAAAACACACCACACTATGAGCAGCTATAAAGAATCAGATATTCAACATCTGGTCTGCCTTATTTAACAGTGGTAACTGCCTGAAAACCACTGCAAAAGTGCCCAGAAGTTCTCTGCTAGCTTCTAGGGCAGACATCTCTTATGTCCTCTAGTAGAAAGCAGGAATTACTTTTACTATGCAATCATACAATCCTCAATCTTATGTCTCATACTTACCAGCTAGCCTCAAAGATGGAAGAAAAGCAAATACAACAAAAGAACATTGCCAACAGCAAATAATAAGCCATCCTAGCTGAATCACTTAGAGGCAGTAAAACATCTGTAACAAATTTGTGTAGCATACAAAAGACACAATGGAGCTGATTCACCAATTTTCTTTTGCTTCCCAATCTTGTATAGTATTGCAGCAAGACTTAAAACAAAACCTAAATAAAATATCAACTTCCTTCAAGGTGCTATTTACACTTCTTTTGTGTAACTATACAACAGAAAAGGCATATTCCCAAAGAGTCTCCAAAAAACCAGCAAAATAACAATACAACTCTGATTACTGCAAAATAATTTACCAGAAAGACTGAAAGGCATCCAAAAGATACACCAGAGGGAGGGAGGGGAGATATCAACATGTAGTGCAAAATACTGGACACAGTTTAGTTAGCAAGTATGTTCTGAAGTCTGTATCTAAACTAAAAATGCGACAGTGATCTGATCAGAGATTGCTGAAACATTAAAACAGATACAAAATGCATAATTTAGTAGAAATGTTCTGATGATGGTGACAGGTCACTGTGTCTAATGCACGCTGACAAATATCTTAAGAGGCTCATTTATGGATCAGACACCCATCATTTTGGAAAGCTCTTCCAGCTGTGGGGTGTTCAGCAAGAACAAAGCAAATGAATCTGTTAGACACTGATCACAGTTAGGAGATGCAAAAGGGGAAAAAAGGACTGAAGCAATACAGGAATGTCTGGAGACTATCCTGATCCTGAAGTTAAAGCTGGACAAACTCCAGTAGAGTTTCCAGGTTTGGCTCTTAACAGTAGGGAACAACCACATTACATTAGTTGCATAACTGTTAGCTGAACAGAAAGTAAATCTTGATACTTGGGAGAAACAAGAGATCAATTGGGTAAGACTGGGGGAAAATCAGAGATAATTGCTACTCCAGACTCAAGCTAAAATGCTAATCAGAGACAACAGAAAGACAAGATAGAAGAGGTAGAGAATATCTAAACAAGTACTCTAAGATTAGTAAATTGCTTTAAGAGTTGGAAACAATGAGTTTGCCATTACAGGTTTGCCATTACTATTATTGCTTAAGCTATATTTCAAAAGGAGTACTAAGTCCTTAAACATGGAATTGTGAAAGCTTTCTTCCTGTCTATGTGGAGACCTTAGAAATTTGGGACTATAAACACATACCAGTGGGTATTGCAGGATGAAGACACTGCAAAACTGCAAAGAATGTCTTAAAAACAGCCCACAAAAAGGAGCCCAAGGATATTCCATCACTAATTCCATTTAGGAACTCATGTTCAATAATACTACAGCAAGGAAATGGTTTTGAAGTTCTAGTGGCTTATGTAGAAAACCATAAATTAATTTTCTTCTATGTAAAAAAGAATGTGGAGTTACTGAAGAAACATTGGCTCAAAAACTACAAGATGGGGGAAAGTGTAAAGAATATGACCCAAGTGAGAAAATTATTCATAATATTTTAATGAACTATACATTGCCATTAACCACCACTCCCTCTCACTGAATCTAAGGTGAACCTGATAGTGCCTAGCAAAGGCATGTGAAGTGACTGTCATGGCTAATTCCAAAACCACTGCTGTCCTGCAAGGGAAGAAAAAATTTACCAGCAGTCTTCCCCTGGCACAGATCATCATAACACTCCCCAAACACTCTAATTTCTTTACCCAAAGCATAAACTTACCTAATCATAAATCTACCCAGTTGTTACATAAGATCATGCAAAGATGTCAGAGGATCTCATGTATGTTCTATCATGTACAAGCAGCACACAGGACATAACCCTAATGAAATGCAGCTAAAACAGAATGGGAAGCTTATCAAACTTCAGTCCTTCTGGTGTTATTTAACAAAGCAAGAAAAGGAGGATAAAGGCAACAGAATGGACTCGATTAGAAGTTGAACACTCTTCTGGTCTTCAAGAATGATATCCAGACTTCAAGTTATATACTTGCTTTCTTAGCTTATGACCAGAAATCCATCAAGCAGTCAAAAAAGTGGTAGAAGGGTTCATCTCTTCACTTGCAGTACACATTAGAACTGACTACATGAATTGTCACAAAAATCCTTCACCCCTTCTCAGGATGCTTTTCACACAGTTGCATTCAAGTCACAATTTCAATCATATGCAGATTGCTTAGTGCTTTATTGCTCATATACACATATTGTTTCAATCACACTTCTAGAGAAACTCAGCAAGTGATCACCAAAATATAAAAAATAAGAAAGAAACTTCAGGGACCAGTAGGCTTCAGGAACACCTCAGAGCACAGTGGCTAGCCACTTACTGTGAATTCACAGTGGCACTTAGCAGTGACCTTTAGTAAGGTCTTTAGGTCAAGTGTAACAAAGAGAAAAAGCTCTGAACATTTACTTGAGTGCTGTGCTTTGCAGCTCACTGCTGCAAAGTCTTGCATAGGCAGGCTTATGTGAGTAGATCTTTTCAGTGAGTAGATCTTAATTTTAAGTTCAGTGGGAAGTGCTCACATGCATCAAGGTACTTATGTTTAAATCTTTGCAGGAACAGACCTTTAAATATGGGAGAAGGTTATGGTCTGTTTATTTAAATAACACTTTTCTGAATCTGAAGAGTTGTTTTTCTTACCTGAAGTCTAGTATTCATTTCCAAGAAGTAGAAATTCTTACTGGAGTCTACAAGGAATTCTACTGTTCCAGCAGAGGAATACTTTACTGCTTTGGCAAGAGCTACTGCTTGTTCTCCCATTGCTTTTCGAGTTTCAGGGTCTAGAAAAGTGCTGCAATACAGAAACAATGACTTTTTTTAGTTAAAAAACAATAAATATTCTATCATTTGCTTTTCTGTTTAAACTATGGTCAAAAGAGGACAGCACCATTATTAAAGTTATGAAAGCATGTCAAGACTGTCAAATGTATGTCTTTACACTTATATTGTCCCTAAATGGATATACTGCATGCTTTACAATTACTGCTAGCGTACAGGAAATTCAGGATTAATAACCACATTCTCTAAAATATAAAATAACACAACACTCTTTAAACAGTGAGAGCTAAAATAATGCAAATTAAATTAAAAAAAGGACATACAAAGCAATGTAATCTTAGAAGACATACTTATTATCCACAATAATTGCAATACATTCTTTTCCACAAATCTTGGACACCCTCAAGGGCACCCAAAGAGCAGCTCAGCTACCACCTTGCGAGCCACTGTGAACACTGCCCAAATGCCAAGGGCCCTCATTCTAGGAGAGCATTCCACAACTTGCACTGGGCCAGTGAATCAAAAGACTCTGAAGTCTTTCTGGAAGCAACACATTTTGCTTGTTACTCTCTTCTGTACCATAAATTCAGGTTTAGATTAACGTATGCAGATTAGATAGACAGATGGATAGATAGATACAGACTGACAGATAGACAGATATGTATTTCTGTGGTATTCCGCCAAAGCCTTGAAACCAGTTGCCCCTCAACCTGATACATTGATTTTTCAATGAAAGAACATGTCACTATTCATCTTACATAAGCTTGTAAATACACTTACTATTTATATTTCTGGTTTGACTCACATTAGGCACATAACTCGGCTGTCATTTTTAAAGTACTTTTGCAAGGGAATAGACAGTCACTTCTACCTTGCCTCTAAGTTACTCTGTAAAACAAAACCACCAAGTGTTACATATTTCTTGAGATGGCTTGAACAGTGGGCCCTTATTCTGCAAAGGAGCAATCAGGGGCCCTCACCTAAAGTGGCCTCAAGCCCCGTGAAGGTCCATCTGGAGCCCCAGACTGCTCTCTGGCAGAAGCCAGCGCTGGGCCAGGACTTATCTTCCAGCACTTACTGTGGTGTCTTTCACTGAACCCACAGAAGAGCTAGAGACTTCTGCCACAACAAATCATATTTGACATGACACAAGAAGTGAGCAAATATCTAGGCAAAGTAGGAGACAGTGGAATAATTTTTTTTCACTGGAAAAATGCTACTTCACATCTCTGTCTTTCCAGTGCCCACACAGGCAGATTCTGATGGACCATAAGGCAGGCATTTTCAGATTTCAGGAAAAAGTTTCTTTCTTGGCAAACAATGAGACCAACATGAAAAGGAAGTCAAGTCTCATTCAAGAAAGCTGAATGAGATCCTACATCAGATGAAAGGAAAGATCAGAAGACACAAAAACTGTGTCATAAGAGGCGGCACCGGTAAATGGAAAATAGTTTTATAATACTTCTTATTTTGATACAGTAAGAGGATAATACATTACATGAAATCAACATTCTAAAATTCAGTAATTTCTGCAGGGCTTTGATCATGAAAGATCAATGAGTGGCTTATGAAGAACAAAACATTCTCAATATCAGCTTCATAGTCTATTTCTAGAATAACCATTATTACTTCTCATATAGATGGAAGAGTAGCTCCCCTTCATTACAGTGGTGTCTTCCCTGTACTTTTTAAATGTAGGTCTGAGATCTCACTGTTCACCTCCTGCTGCAGGCAGAGAATGGAACACAGGTGTCACATTGCTAAACTTGATCTCTGCCATACAGTTAAGCTTTACACTCGGAAATGACTGGATCATCCCTACCATTGGCTTGGTTAATTAACCAAAGTTTTCATATTCCCCTCTACTGCTTTATCTTTCAAACACATTGTTTCTCCCCTTTTTAAAAATGCACTTTTGATAACCAAGGAAACTCTTCTCCAGTCTAATTATGCATCACTTGAAAACACAGCATTTTAAACCTGACTTCAAATCTTTTTCTCACACATACACCTGTTTTTCTTTAGACCAAACAGCTCCTATGGCAGCACAAAGGTTACCACAAAAAATTAAAAAGTATTCACAAAATAAAAGCATCAAAAAGAAAAAATAAATCAGACAGGACATTTTATTCATAAGACCTTCATCAAGTTATTGCAAAGTTAATCAAAGGGAATACAATTGGTTTGCCACTTTGTCTCTACAGCCAGGAAAATGACCCACACAGGCAAGATGTTATCTCTCCACGTCTAGTTCATCAGATAAGGTTTCCCAAAATATCCTATCACCTTGACTCACAGACAAAGTTGAGATTTTGAAAAATACAGTTACACCATCCGTGGAAATTTACTGCTCAGTTTGGACAAAAAAATAAGTGACCAATAACACCCTTCATCTGAAGATTCTACCACACTGCCATGGTGAACCTCAGTTTTCTAAATGTCAAGGTCAGCTTCCCTGCTTCAAGGATGTTGCTTGTTTAAAAAAATTACTTATCTACACAAAACATTACCCTTTGAGATGTTCACTATGTACTACCAGACCATGGGCATAAATAGGCTAAAGGATTTGAGTACACAGCTCTGCCCCCACATCTATACGGTGCCCACCTATGAATCACATGCACAGTCACAAACAGAACAGGTTCACGTTTCTCTTAACCCAAAATACTTCAAGGATTTCTAGACAATGAGAAGAAATGTAGAGTCTGACACATATATATGCATAACAACTCTAAGGAGAACTTGTAGATAGAGTCTAATTCAATAATGCAACTTTCTGCTAAGTTCCTGCCTATGTACATTCATTCAAATGAACAGAGTACCTTTCGTTTCACACAAGTAGTGAGACAAATTTGCAGTGCTTTAAGAAGCTTTTAACAGGTTCAGAAATTGTTAGATAGGACACATGCTCAGCAAATAAAGTTTTAGAGCACTCCTCAGAGTTACTACTCCAATTATTGAGTAGGATGCCAGTTAATACTCTTGTGCATTTAATTTTGATTAATCCCAAAGGATCCATGGGTTTTCTGATAAACCCATAGGCCTTGTCTTTCCACATGGGAAAGAATCTCTTATTAATCACTCCAGCAGACAGGAAAATACAGCCACACCTTTGTATTTTTTCTTGCCAAAGTACAGTGTCTCATGGCAACTGTCTGTGAAAATGAACAGGGAAGAATTTGGACAGTTGAAGAACAAAAACCTCAACTAAGAAACAACACTAGGACTATTAAATGCCACTCATGCCACTCATCTCTTTAAGTGTCAGCCTCTGTGAAATGAGAAGACAACATCAGATCCAAAAACGTGTGAAAGTAGAAGCAGATAAAATTATGGTACATCACTGGAATCTTTGCGCACCACTAATTTTGCCAAGCACAAACTAAAAAACTGGAGATGGTTGGATGTACCTTATTGTCTGTGGTTCCCAAAACAGAGGGAACAACAACTCATGTGAAACTCACCATGTGAAAAGGGTACAAGCAAAGTTTTTGTCTCCTATTTGAATCTGGTGGATTGATCACCATGAACACCAGGGGTCCCTTGAATATTGTAACCTCAGTGTGTGAACTAAATGGGTTTCTCTCCTCAAAAGCGGACAAAAGGGGGGGTTTAGTTTGTTGTTTGTTTGTTTTAAACATAAAGCTAAACTTCCCTAGGAGAACTAGAGATACACACACAAAATGATCCCATATGGATAAGTTCAGCAGCTGCAGACTTAGATTTAAGAAAATAATGGGTTACTCCTAAAGCCAAAAGGCACTCAGTCTCCTAACTTAGACACTTAGGAAAATGCCATCATAATAGAGTAAATCAAAAAAGGCATGAGAGAAGGCCAATGTCAAAAGCCCTAAATTGTCCAAAAGACAAAAAAAAAATTTTGTCCCTAACATCCCTATCTCCCAGGCCTCATGAAAGAAAATAAAAAGGTTTGACCTATCTCAGAGTCCTTAATAGCAGCTGCCATTTAAAACAGGAGAAAGGAGGACAAAGGAGGACAGTCTATTTCCTACATGCAGCCATACCAGAAGAGGTGTGTCCAGGAGGCCTTAAGCTATCAAACTGAAACAGCATTTACAGGAAGGGTTAACTTGACGTTTTAGGGTCTCTCTGGTGTCTCACAGAAGTTAGTGCTCTGCTTATCTGCAAGTCTTGTAACCCTTTGAAAATTAATGGACTCTGCAGCCAAGTGCAAGTGGCTACAAGGCAGGTAACGCTTCCAAATCTGCCAGCAGAAGTCTGGCAGAGTCTAAAACATTCAACAACAAAGGGAAGAAAAGTTTTTATGCCAAATTTTGGAAGTTATTAACTTGCCCGCACTCTTGTAGGGTCATAGGAGGGGATGAGACAACTTACTGGCAGCTCCAACAGAGAAGCCCGAGAAAGTTAAAATGTTGGTATTTCTGAAGAAAGAAAACACTCTGGCTGGTGAGACGAAGATGTATCACACCACTTTAACTGACCACAGGCATGGAGAAGGAGCAGGAAGGAACAGCAGGCCTTGCCTTACATATACTCATTTAAGTGCTTATAATGCACATACATGCATATGCATATTATATCAGGACCTCAAGTATTCACTTTCCACAACAACACAGTAAGATCTTTAGACATAAGCAGCATAAGGTTCCAAGAAATCCACAAGCACTAGAAGGAAGCATTTATAAGTGGATTTGTCTCCTCAGTTTTGAACTTTGTTCTTTTATTTAAAATATAGGCCAAACAGTGGCAGTCCTGCAATTATGATTCAACATTAACTAATAAGGAACCTCTAAAGAAATGTCATTTGGATGATGTGCTTTTACTCACATCACAAACTGTTGCATAACATAGTTCTGTGCTGTAAAAAAATATGGCAAACCCATTCCAGCTGCTGAATACATTACACTGGTAATTCCCACAAGCAGTGTGAAACCTGTGTCTGCCTTTCTGAAATCAGAATTTCTTGCTGCCTTTTTTATATACTTATTCCCTGATGACTGCTATGCAACAGAAAACACAGCAAGGCCATTTCTTGCATAGCAGCAAGGAATTTCAGCTTCACATTAAACCAGTAAGATTAAAACAATTTTGCACTTTTGAGTTACTCGACACCTAGATCTCTAGTTCACTACCACGAACGGTACTAAAAGTGATGCAGAGTATTTTGTACTTCATATTCCAATTCAAATGGAAATATACAGCATTATGTGGCCTCCACACAATTACTCTAACAGTGAAATACCTGTATCTGTGGTAAAATTCATACTTATTTTATATTTTACTTAAAGTACACACAAAACCATACCACATACAGTGGATTGGTAAGATCCAAATCCACTTTATACAAGATCACTTTAAAAATTAACTACACAACACTAGTTTTCTTACAGAAAGACACTGTAAAGCAAAATCAAAACACCCTCAAGAACATCAAAATTGCGGTACGGTCAAATGACTGTAACAAACATTTATTTTCTTTGTGCTTTTTAATGGAATAAAAATTCCCTGCGTTTGTACAATAAATAGAACCAGCAGGCTTTCAAAAGTGCTTTCAGTTACTATGAAGCCACATCAAGAATCCAGTATACACACCTTGGTGCCTCCTCCACAACCTTCTGGTTTCTCCTTTGAATGGAGCATTCTCTTTCATTCAACCACAAGGCATTGCCATGTTTATCTGCCAAAACCTGAAACAATAACACACTGCAATTAACAAACAGATGTAAGCATATGGTCTTTGGGCATAATACTGTTCTGCAGTATTTAGGGTTTGGGGTTTTTTCCCAATCTAAAAATAAAGCTTTGGGGGGAAAAGCTCATGTAGGAAATTAATTATATGTGGAATACTAATTGAACATTCCTTCAAATTTTGAGAAGAACTATTCTAAAGCCTCTATGTAGAATCTGTACATAGCAAAACACCCTCTCACTTCAAAATTTTATTTCTGAATATTAGGGATCTTCTTACAAAAGGCTGAAATAAGATTAAAACTACATTTTCAAGCATTTTAAATTGCACTGCATTACAAAATTACACAAAAGCAAAATATTGCATTGACAAAAAAATCTCAAAGGTTGCCAAATTTTGCTCCTGAATTACACACAAAAGCTTTCAGAAAAAAATGTCTAATGGAGCTTTCTTAGTAGGCAAACCACAATGCCCTGTCTTTAATGAAGAAAAAAAAATTCAGAAACTTTGCTATCCTTCATTAAGGAGAACAAAATTTGCACCTCCCTTAGTACTTTCAAAGGAAATAAAAGCAGTAGTTTCAAGACATTTAAAAAAAAAAAAAACAGTAACTACAGTTCTTGGCTGCAGCTTCAGTTCATGGAAGAGGTAAAAAAATCAAGTATCTAGATCCAACTACATAAATTACATGCTAGAAAAAAGCCCACAAGTTGAGCATAGCAGAACTCTTAATTGATTCTGCAAACTAGAGGGGAAAGTAAAAAAAGGAACTCTGTCCCTTTATGAAATTGATGGTATGATGCAGCCATTTCCAATAACAAATACTAGATTTGAAGATTCAAGTAGACTTCTTCCCATCTTATGATGATAACTCTACACTTATTCTTAGAACAATTTCTTTTAATACAGACCACACCTGCTCCCTTTCTTCCTTATAAAATTTTTCTTCTAAGCCATTTTTTTTCCATCTATCTTCCTGCTCTGATCTGCGGGAACCCATGCCAATATTCATGCTTCGTTCTTTAATAGCTCGGTCCTACACTGAAAACTGACAAGATAAAACAAGGAGACAATCTTCCTCAAACTGTGTGAACTCAACCATATCTAGTCACATTTGTGACAACGAATCTGTATTATTTATTATTCCTTTTAGCACCACAGAGCAAGTATGGCACAAGGCAAGATGAATTCCTGCATCTGTGACACCAATGGTTGCTAAGGCGTGAAAAATCTGGGTAGATGTGACGGAAAACAAGGCAGTGAACTCATGAAGACAACTTAGGTGCACGGAGCAGCATCAGATCCAGGGTGCTCTGTGCCCTGTAAGATCAGATGTTTTTCCTCCTCAAAAATTCTGTTGTGCTCTCACAAATTTATGGAGCTTTCTAGTGGAAAAAGGACAGTTTTAGGATTTTCTAAACTACAGCACTTGCCAGAGCCCTCTTTCCTGTCCAGAGGGAGGTTTAGCAGCAGCTGTAGCACCAGGATGCTCCAGCCAACTGCTAGATTCCCTAGCAAGGGACTCAACGGGAAAAGGGAAAAGGGAAAAGGGAAAAGGGAAGCACCCCTTTTCCCAAGTGTTCACTCATCCAATCCAGATGAGTGGAGCTCTACAAACTCATAGGGCCCTACAAGAAATCATTTGGAAGGTACAAAGATTTTTGGACTAATTTTTTGTGGGGGTTATTTTATTATTAAAGCAGTACCTCTAGAACATAGCATGGTACTTGATGAAAAAATCACTGTCCTGTAAGCAGAATGATTCCTTGTGAGCACTTCTGCTTCACTGTTAGAAAGCCTACAACTTTCCACAGAATTCTGTCTCATTAAAACAAACAAAATATTATTGGAAAATTACAATAAAAACTGGTCATTGTGCTTCTCTCCTCTCTCTCTGTATTTTTCAGAAGAGGATAATATATTTTTTCAATCCAAGCAGTAATTTTTCTTCCACTTCAGGACTCTTCTCATATCCTACTAAATTTCATCAACTGGATCTTAAAAGAAATGTTTTTCTATTGTTAGTTAATGGGAAAAAAAAGACATGCATGAACATTTACTAAGAGAAAGTAATTACAAATAGAATAAGCCAACAACATCCAGCATTAGGCTTTTATTTTTATTCTGTGTCCACTGTTTCCAGTAAAAGAAACTAGCCATAAAACAATTGTATTTCAGAAGACATTTGCAGCATTCCAAAATCATAATCTGAGATGTTGTGAGATCCAGTACGCATCTCACTAAAAACGCATGTCCCAGCTACAGCTTTTGTTTCTATTATCTAAACATTCATAACAGAAAATGTCCATTTTGCAGGATTAGATGGTTAGGACATCAGTATATGCTATGTACATCTACATGAATTTGTAATAATAAAATTAATTAAATATTATGTAGTGGAATCTCTCCTACATGATTCAGCTAAATTCTGTTTCCAGTTGTAGGACTGTTGTCTGGCCAAGTAGTAGACATTCCATGTACTCTTACTTTAAGCTTTTTATCAGATACTTCAGGAGAACAAGACTTCAAATCAGTTCAAGCATAAAGTGTATTTGGACTCTATTTTCCTGTTAATTGTTTTAGTCTTTTCTCATGTTTTACAAAGTGATTGTTTTTTAGCTAGACACAGGAAACTTCTTATTTAACAATTTTAAGTACCAGTGCTTTGGAGAAATATAAGAAAGCTAAAAAAAGTTCTATTTAAAAGTCACTGCTAAATTAATAAATATTTGGCATCTGGTCTCAAATTGTTTGTATATTCAGCAGTTTGAAAATGAACCAAGGTCAACGTCCTAAAGCTGATTAGAACATGAAGTTAAAATGATATGCTATGATATTGTTAAAAGGTACCATCAAAGTGCTTGTATAAGGAAAACAACATTCACTGTATACCCCTTATAAATAAAACTATAAATTATTAATAGCAAAGCCATTTTATTGAACTTATTCATCTATTCCTAAATACAGCACTACTTAATTTTTTGGGTTAACCCTTTATTAAACCCAAAGGAATCAAGACAATGTAAATACTGCCCCAAACTCATAGAAGTATGGAGGAACCAATCTCATCTAACTTTTCTCACTGAAGAATCAGTAGGAACTTGCTGAACCTCCCAAATCTGCAAGGACTGAAAGAGATCTCTAAGGTGCACTGATCCGCGCAGACAAAAAAAAAAAAAAGACATATGTAGCCAAAAATTATTAGCCATGGCAAGAGAAAACAGAAAGATGCTCTAGCAATCTGACCTCTTTGAACCCTAAATCAATGCTGAAACTGAGTTCACTCTGTACCTTTCCATGACTTTTCAACAAAGAATAAGGTTTCATTTTTAAACCATTTCTTCATTTTGCTGTTAGACTGTTTACAGACACATTTCTTCATTTCACTGTTCCTTCTTCTCTTCTCCCTTCTACTCCTCTCTGCTGAGACCATACCAGGAGCACAACATCCAGCTCTGGAGCCCTCAGTACAGGAAAGACATGGGCCTGTTGGGACGGGTCCAGAGTAGAGCCACAAAAATTATCAGAGGGACTGAACACCTCTGCTGTAAGGAAGGGCTGAGAGACTTAGGGTAGCCTGGAAAAAAAGAAGGCTCTGGGGAGATCTAACTGCAGCTTTTCAGTACTTAGACGAGGCTGATAAAGATGGAGACAGGGCCTATAGTGACAGGAAAAGGGGTAATGGCTTTAAAGTCCAAAACAATAGATTTAGACTAGATACAAGGGAGAAATCTTTCATTATGGGAGTGGTGAAACAACAGAACAGGTTACCCAGAGAGGTGGCAGATGGCCCATCCCCAGAAGCATTCAAGATCAGGTTGGACAGGACTCCGGGCAGCCTGATCTAGTTGAAGATGTCCCTGCTCATTGCAAGGGGTTGGACTGGATGGCTTTTCAAAGTCCCTTCCAACCCAAACTAAAATTCTATGATCTGCAAGTTAGCCCCATAGGAAGCGTGAGGCTGTGGGCACACATCTGGCTGAGTGAAAGATGTTTAATATTTCTCTCTTAGAAATCATTCCACACTAACAAGTTTACTGTTATTTCACTCAGTTATTGAGCTACTTCAGGCTCTCACTATTAAAAAAAAAAAACAACCACCACATGCCACAACACAGAAAGGGTTTAGATTTTGCACAAAAGTAAATGAAATTTCTCTGTAAAAAATAAAATTTCTGTTGAGAAAATTAATATGCTCCATATAGATTTCTTGTCAGGAAATACCTCAAAGCTATTAACAAACACAATTCACCTACCTACATAAGATCAAACATCACAAATTTTGAAATCTTAGTTGTGTGAACAAGTGCCTAAAAGAAACAACTTTCATTCTGCATCAGCAGACTTAAATCTAAATCCAATAAATGACAGAAATGGAAATAATGCAGAAGTTAAAGAGAATACACCTGATTTTGAACCAGAAATTGCCCAAAATGGGACACAAATCCTCCTCCTGAGTTGCCAAGTGGAATCAGATACTTCAGAACAGAATTCCAAAATACTGACAAAACCACCTAGACCTGGCAACAAATCGTTAAGCATCATTAGGCAGTTCTTGAACTCCTACATCCTCTGCTGCACTCAAGCACTCCAACAGGACCCAGAGTTCAAACCTCCAGCCTTAGGACAGATGCCTATAACATTTTTTTCTCCCCCAACAAACTGAGCACAGTTCACAGTCTTCCTGCTAAAGAAAGGCTAGGGAATAAAAACAGGAAAGCTGTATTGTACATGATAGCCATGTAGTTTGAGCAATGACCCAAGACACCGGAAAACACAAGACTCTAGGCCTTTTTTAGTGGAGTGTTTGAAACATTTTGAACTTTGATTTATTTATGAGTTCAAATCTCATTAAATAAATACACAATAATAACTAATAGCAATAATAATAGTACAAACCTGGATTTCTATGTGACGAGGGTTATCAATGAACTTTTCTATCAGTAAGCGATCATCACCAAAACTTGAAGCAGCTTCTTGAGATGAAAACCTAAAACCTTCCCTTAAATAATGAAAAGAAAAAGAATAATCTGTATTTAGGAAGTCCTGAAGCATACAAGAACACTTACTGATTTCAGTAAACAATCAATCTTCACTAATCAACACACATCCAAAAACTAAGTCATATCATTTGCAATTGATTCTGTAATCAATCCTTTTTTTCACGCTTTTTTTGCCAAGTCAAAAAAAATCCCAACCAACCACAAATCGAACCAAAACATTCTCAAAGCACAAAAAATTTCAGTGTGTTTAAAAAGCCTGAACATTTACTACAACTATGTATTCATTTTCTTCCACAAAACTAAAAGTAATTGAATGTTAAGACCCTGTGATTACCAAGTACTTGCTATACAGGAGTAAACGTGAAGTTCACCATTACTTCCAGCACACAGCCCTCTTAACATTCAAGAACAGCAGAAGTTGGTTAATTCTGCATTAAAAAACCGCAAATACAATATTTCAGACATTGCAAATTCCACCACAGAACACAATCTAAAGATGCAATATTTGACCTCAAAGAACACACCAGTCGTATTAGTAGTTTTTCCCTGCCTTAAAATAAAAGTGAGTGTTATACAGAGCATTCTGTATGCTTCCCTCTGTTTCTTCTCTTACACATGTAGTTAAACAAAAATATTGCAAGCTATTTTATTTATTAATTTTTTTTAATAGCAGAAAGAATACTCCTTGAGTCATAAGCTCTGACAAACAAGTTTATCAACAGCTTTCTCCGGGTGAGACCGATCATAATGCAGGGACCCAAAGGCTTCACTGAAATTTTCTACAAGCTCTGTAAGTCACACATTAGTGAAAGCTTGGTCAAGTTTCTGTGTGACTGACTATTGAAACAGCATACCTGACATCTGTGCCCAGAATAAGAGCTACAGCACACAACTGAAGTTTTCATGCTTTCCATATCTTGGCTGTAGTTAACCCAGACCATAGATTTACAAAATAGGTAAATTTACAGTAGAGAAATGTGCATATTTAAAAGTACAACTTCACACTTTTTTCAACATTGTGGGATAATACATGTTGTAATTTTGAGAGATTATACCTAATGTACAACTTTCCTAAATTCATACTTAACTTCAACACATTGAATTACCTAGTAAAGAGAAAAAAGGGACATCAAAAGTAGTGATTCTGTGCACTACCTGATCTGTCAAAAAAAACAAGTGCTGTAACAAACAGCCATACATAGTGTTTCTTATTGAAAGTGATTTACAGCTATTTTAACTCCTATATCAAAGGCTCGGTTTTGTTTTGTAAACATTTTTGTGTCACGTAGTTTTATGCATAATTATTCACAATTGACTTTTTCTTTCACTGAAGGAAGTGTGCTAATTAGAAATCTAAACTGCAATACTTGTTAAAAAAAGACAGGTGCCTAATCATCTCATCCATACATCTGCAAATCTTTTTAAATTACATATAATAGGAATTAATATCTCAGATACTCTGACCTTGTTTTAGCTTAGAAAACTGCGCAGCTGTAATTGGCCAGTGACAAAAATTAATTCCAAATAGATGTGAAGAAAAAAATTTAAAAGAAGCAGCAGAGCAGGCTTTTTAGGAAGGCTGTGTAATCTCAGTGCAAGACCAAGCAGGCAGAGCTCTAAGCAATCCATTTAAACTGAGAGCTGATGTTATTCAGAGGATGAAGCTGGATGAGATGCTGTCTCTAGATCCCTTCAAACATGCACAATTATAAAGAGGAAAAACAGGATCTCCTTAAGGTTCACCTCTCTCCCTACAGTACATTTACTCACACTGAAGTTTAAGCTGTACAAAAGCATTACTGATGTTGCCACAAGCCTTCCTGTGGTTGTCTCAAGTAAAACAGCCACGCCAACTTTCTGCCTTCAGCTCTGAAATCAGCAGTGCTGCTTTAATTAAAACAATTTTCTTTCGAGGCAGTCAGACACTAACAAAAGACTGTACTCACTATGTAAAATTTCAGTTTTCAAAATCAGGAAATAGTAAAAGAACATTTTCTTTTTCTTGTCAAGGCCAGCATTAGAAGGGCCATCTAATTAAAAAATAGATGTTTGATAGCCATTAATATAGTAGCAACCCTTTAAAACCTGAGAAGTAGCCAATAGATACTCAAATGTTGTTGACTTCACACACAGAACCAATACAGATTGCTTCAGCTTAACTCCAAACTAAAAAAAAAAAAAAAAATCAACTAAAATTACCTAGTCACAGCATTTTACACATGTAGATGGCATGAATATGTGAATGAGGGGGTTTTTTGAAATATAGGGTTTTAGGAAACACTGTTGTTTACTCATCCAACAGATTCCTTTCCCTTACCTGAGCAGCACATAGGATGCAGGACAGACCAAAGATGTCAAGCCCATACACTCCTGTTTTTGCACAGTACTTTGAAATGCCAAATGCAATGCTTTGGGAAGATAATAAAGTTAATGCATAGGCTTGTAATAGGTAATAACGTTGAGTTTTAAAAAGCATTGTCTTCTTAGACCACACACTTCATATACCCTCTGCTTTAGGAAGTGGAGGATTCAGAATGATTTTGCTAATTATTATTCCACATTAATATCTTCCAGTCCCACTCCTCTTTCCATTCACAAGACCACAGAACAGAAATTATAAGGAGTTCTTGGAATCTGAGAGCAGATGTTTGATTTTCATTCATAAAATTGGCATAAGCACGAAGAAAGAATTTCAGAAACAAACAATTTACATTTTCCTATTATTACATGTTAAAAAACAAAATCATTTCTCTAAACATCTGCTGCTGGAAGCTGCCTTGGTAAAAACTTTCAAAACAGATACCCACTAAGCATGCAAGACTTCAATACCTAGGAAAAGTTACAGAAGGCAAGACAATAGGGGGGAATTGCTAACACAAAGCTCCAAAATTTTCAAAGGTAACTCTTAAAAAAAATAATTTAGTACAAAATTCCAACTTGGAGGTTATCATGTCTGCAGCTGAAGCTGCTAGCTAAAGACACTAATTTCTATCTGCAAATCCACAGAGTTTAAAACATGGGCCAATAGCTCCTGCATGATGACCTCTGACACTCAATTTACAAGCAAGTGCGTACCTTCACATCAAAGACCCATCACAACCTCTGCCAGAAAATTTCAATCTGTTCTTTGGAAAAGACAGAGTCCTGAATTTAATTCCTTTTCAGAGCTGCCAGGCCACCTCTTGGAGCCATGAAGCCTAAAGGTTTAGTTAGATGTACAGTTGCTATGAGCATACTGGAAGCAAGAAGCCTTCAGTTTCTGCACAAAGAGGGAATGATATGAGATGAGGTGCAGATCTCAGACACATGCCCTGGTCATGCTCTGCTGTACTGCACCATGAACTTCACATTGCCTGTGCCTGGAAAGCACTTTCAGATCAGGTTTGCTGGGGTGCAGCCACAGAGGCTCTTCACATGCAAGACCAGAGTTGGGATGATCAATGACTCAGTTAAAAATAGGTTTAGATACAGAGCACGACAGAACTTTCTCGGGCTGAAGAAAAAAAAAATCTATCAACCTGAACTTAAGGTATACTGCTTTTCAGAAATCTGCCCTTGATTTTCAATATAATTTCAAGTGGGCATCTATTAGGTGAAGAAAAGGCATGCTAAATTACGCTTTTCCAAACCAAGAAATCTAGCTAGGGATTACATTAAAGTGAACACAGGGCTATTTTAATTTCTGATGTGGGTCAGTGGCTTGAACTGTACACAAAAATTCAACTCTAGAACTTCATCAAAATTAGGAAAAAAGCAATAAAATTGAGGACTGGGAGGGACTCAGATCTTAAAAAACACGACAGCAGCCCTACACAGAGAGGGGGTCAACACTGCAGACTACCACAGTGAAGAGCTGTTTCAAAAACAAACTGCAACATTGACAAAACTGTACCAGTATTTCTTTTAGAAATACTAGTTGAAAATTAACAGAAATCTTAGCTATAGCAGTAATAATAATTATTATATTAATAATATATAATATTATATATTATTATATAGATAATAATAGAGGCTCTAAAACAATTGTCATCATTTGGCATAAATAAGGGACATGAAAGATGAAGCAGTAAGTTGCCATCAAGAACAATTCTGTGACAGTAGTATTTAAGTTCCTCAGATCAGTCTTTTCCACTTCCAGTGGCTATATCCACCACCATGCCACAAATAATTTAAGGTTCCTTATTGTACACAAAGCCAGTTGAAACAAGAAAGGTTTTCAACTAGCCTGAAAATCCAAAAGTATGTTTCAAACAAGGAGAATCTTCACCCAGAGGGTGGTTGGGCACTGACTGTGGTTTCCATAACCACAGCCTTTCTCCAAAATAAGTTAGCAATCATGACTTTAGATCCACTTTTATTTTAAAACATCCACTTTTATTTTAAAACAGTTACTTTAATCAAGCTCCTTTGCTTCTTTCTGAACTAAACAAGAAATGAACTCCTTCCTTTCAAGTCCAACAGATGAACTGCTGCCTGCACAAGATCAAGGCAGTAATTTTGGATTCTAAAGTAGTAGAAACAAAGTATCCTTTTAAGAAAGAAGGTTATTCTAGATCTTCATTCTAATGCACAAAACATTACTTTCCTATTTAGATTTGAATACAAATGGACTACATAGAGCATGGTACAAATAAACCCATCATGTTTTCTTTAAATCTAAAATTTAACTGCTAGACATTCATTATTCCTTCATCCAATTTTTAGGTTTTGACAAACAAAAATTTAACAGGGGACAGAAAAACAACAGGGAAGTCTTGCAGGTGGCTAAATTAAACTAATGAAAATTTCAGTTGTACTTTGAGTTTACTCCAGCACATGTGCTGCTCCCTCCATGCAGAAAGGAAACAATTCAGGTTATTTTGGATCAACTAGGCTTTTCATTACAAGTTTAGAAAAATCAGAAAATACATGTTTCTGTAAGATCAGCAGCACATGGAGTTGAAATCAGGCTCCCTCGCTGCCAGAACATCAGCAGAGAACGCATTGTAAAATTCTGAGTCAACAACAAAGATCATGCAATGTTCAGGATTCAGACAACCAATAAGAGACATGAAAACATCTGTGTGTTGAAACATGTGTTGTTTCAAAACAGACAAAAGTACAATAGTTTGCTGATACAAATGCTTTAAACACAGAAGTATGCAATTTATTAGAGCACATTCTGGTAACACCATATGTGTTCCCACATATGAATGATCAGACTCATCAACTTTAACAGAACTAATGGCACACATTAATGTTTGTGAATCAGGGCCAATAAATACTCTACCTAACACAGAGAAATTAATGAATCAGCATTCTGAAAGGCATACAGCAAAATGTTATTTACAGTCTAACATCGGACTAACAGCAGTTGTAAATGTTGGTTTTTTATTCAAATTAATGGATGATATTTTGTAAGGCTTATGCAATAATTAATTAGAAATAGGCACACGCAAACTTCCAAAGTATATTTCTCACTATGCTAAAGGGAGAAAACCAAATAATATCCAATTTCTCTGTCTAACATTTCATATCTGCTCAACTGTCAGCTCACAATGGCTTAATGGGACTTCAGTAACTACAGCATTCATCAAGGCAAGCTTTTGGACAGCATCTCACCTGGTCTCTTCATCATCCCAAGCGATTCTCATGCCTTTCCCACCACCACCTGCTGAGGCCTTGATCATGACAGGGTAGCCTAACAGCGGGGAACAATTAGACAGAAGTTCAAACTTTGTTCAGTTGGTCAGAGGAACATGACAACTGACCACATGTCCAATAAAGCCAGTAGACAATAACTTCGTTTATTAAAACACTTTGTTTGCAGGGAGAACAGAGGAGAATTTTTTCTTTTCAAAACTTAGCTGTCAGTGCAGTAATTTCTACAGCCAAGAAAGGCTGTCTTCTCCAATTCATTTATACCATAAAAACACTGAATGAATTATTCCCAAATAATGAAGTGATTTATGAATAAGGCATTTGACCTTCTTAAGCTCACATTTCTTTAGGAAAATTTTTTTCTTTTATTGCTGCTTAAATAATATTTTTAATTAATAGCAAAAATTAGTAGACCTTCATAAATTAAGTCTAAAGATAGAGTAAACAAATGTGCATCTTTATCAACACTATTACAGCACATTTTAAATAACAGCAGCTTGAGAGCTGTGCTGCTTAGATATTATGTAACAGTATCAGAACGCAGATTACTTTTGTTTACAATTAAAAAGTATTCTCCCCAAATGTACATGTAGTAAAAAAAAAAAACAAGGAGCATAAATTTGTCACCATTGTTCATAACCAGCAATACCTTACTCATAGAGTAAGCTACGGTAATACAGATATGAGGCAGCATCTTCCTTTTCTGAAAACTAAAAAATTACAGTAACAAAGCACAGAGTTTAAATGCAGATTTGGCAACAATTTTTTATCTTTTATTACAAATAATTTCATTCAAAGCAGCTTCCTGATACAATTCCATCATACCAGAGAATACCACCTTTCTTTACACAAACATGCAGAAAACTAAAAACCAAGGTTCTGATTAAAATGCATTTGACATTTCTAGGATAGCAGAAAATTCTTAATGCCTTTGGTCTCCAGAATATTTAATGAAAATCACAACATTAGGCAAATATGAGACCATCTGATATCATCTGCCAAGAAGAGTCCATCAGTCCTTGAGAACTGAAGATATATTGTGTAAAAGGCTTTGATCTGGGGACAAAGAGACAATTGAATATGGTTCCTAAAAGTGGTCCAGTCTACTGTCATATGTGTTACTGATATTTACAGCTTCTTTCTGGAATGTAGATCTACTCTTGCTCTGTTAAGTGACAGCAGTACAATATTCCCACATCCTCCTTATAGTGATCTAACTGAAAGGAGGTTCAGGAGAAGAAAATTAAAACCAGCAAGATCTGGAAAATCTTTGTTTGCTTAAAAAGTCTGAAATGGATACCAAAAAAAAAGGCATAAGGAACAGTAGTGTTGATTGGAAGGCAGAAAAGCAGTAACAGTACACGAGAACATTAAATTAACAAAGAAACAGGGGGGGAAAAAAAAATCAATAAAATAGTATCCAACTTAACACATTATTAGACTGTGAAACTCCAGGCTGTAAAGCATTCACGTGGCTGAAAGCTGTAGAGAGGTCAGAGTTAAGCATATGTAGAGCACAAACCAAGCTCCTATAGGCATGGATTACCAAAAGGCAATAAATCTCCATGCCCTGGAGTCTAAAGTAGTCTCTTATTACAACATGCAAGATTAAGACCAAGCAGAGCCATGTACATAACCTTTCCAGAGTCTCTTAGATTTTCTTGTGCAGTATCTGATACTTCCCATAGAAGGGTACAGGATAAGCCACAGAGCAACAATTAGCCTGATCCAGGCCTCTACAATCCCAGAGATTAAGGGGTAAACTCAAAATAATTCTAGATTACAGCAACAGTGAAGTTCAACCAATTTTCATGAAATGCAATATATGCAACACAGACAAGAGCATTTTATTGATGCTGTAAGGTGCATCTCCAGATCCCTGGCAGCTGCCAGGCTCCTACACAAGTCACTGGATATCTTGAAATAAAGCTAAAAGCACATCTTGTATAACTTCCATGCAAGAAATGAGATTTTACTGGATAACACTAGTAAATCTCTGGCAATACTATCACCATCTGGAGACCCTGTCCAACCCAAAAGCTACAGGAGTGAAATTTTAAAACAAGCATTGTTTTATGCCTTATTATGGCAAATGCACTAAGGCAATTTCCATCACTTAATCTATGTTATTCAGTGTTATATGTACTTGGAAAAATCATCATTAATTATGCTACCAATTTCAGTCTAACAATATCAGTCTCCTGAATGGTTTGCTGATTTTAATTTTGTAAGCAGAATCTAGTCCTAATTTACTGTTCTTTAGTTTCCAAAGCAAAACAAACAGGCATATCAAAAATGAGCCTTGGTAAGTCTTTGTATGCTTCAAAATGTAATTCATCTATCACAACTCACATGGGTAAACTATCAGAGTATACATGGGTTACTAGTATAATTCACTAAGTGTAGCACCACTTTGTTTCCACTCCCTCCCACCTTTTATGTACAGTGATAATATGTCAGCCAGGCTTGTAGGCAAGGCAGTTAAAGACTCCCAAGAGCCATTATAGAAGTAAAAATAAAACAGGTTTTAAAAAAATAAGGTAAGGCCTGTTTTGAAAAAATACATACAGCTTTTCTGGTTGAGAAGGAAAAATTGCAACAGACCTCAGCATGTTAGCATGTAAATTAGCCAGTCACCTGAAAATAAGGGTACTGGAGCTTTTGCCCAGATATGAGGTTACACACTGCTCACTCTTGGGGAGCTAAGCCGAACTCAGCTACAGAGCAGCTCTTTAGCCAATACCAAAGACTGAAAGGAAGGCCTTGTAAAATTGAAGTTTTGCATACATATTGGGTAGAGGATACTGGGATCAGAATGCATTACTCAACACTCTCCATTTTTGCAGCAATCAAAATTGCTAAAGTATGTTCCCATGGATTGGTTGGATTAGTTGTGGGAAGGGAGAGGCATGCAAACAATTTCTAACACTTATTTGTAAGTACCCACAACAACAAGGAAAAGACTCACAAAGCAGACACATTTTTGAGTAGGTGTTAGGTTTTCAATCCCTCCCTCAAATTAGATGCCACTTTATGTGAAATTAAAATTGCATGTGAAATTAAAACCTACTCTTGTTTTATAGTTTTCCAATCTTGTGACACCTCTTAAGGAAGATTTTAGGAGGCAAGAACACAAAAAGCAGTCAGACTTGAGGATCACTGCACCTGCTCTTGCTGCTAAATAGGTACTCATAAGTTAGGACTACTTCCAGGACAGTTACTATTCTGAGAATCTGAATGATAAAAGGAGTAAACAAACTTCTGATGTCCTGCTCCCACCCTTTGCCACCATGGTTTTTAGATGTAATTTACCCATTTTTACAAAGCTGCAGGTAGTAGACCACAGAACACATTGTGCGATATCAGTTTGAGCAATGTTCCATGTGACAATACAAGATTCTTTTCAATATCCATTATTAAATCCATTAATATCCATTAAATGCTAGCACTAACTAAACCCATGTCAAATGAAACATGACAAAAAAACATCTTGTTCATCTTTTCAGTTTTGTACAGACTTTCATTTTGTTTTAACTGACTGCACTTCATAGCTGCTCAATCCTTTCAAATAGAGGAGTCAAACTTTCTGGAGTTTCATTGATGCTTCAGAATTAATAAGCCAACAGTTCTTAATGTACAATCCTACAAACAGACCTAAAAGCAGCATGGGAAAAGGGCCAATGCAATTAAGCACACAGAAAGGATCAGAAGAGCACAACAGCCCACATCAACAAACAGAAAAGAGAGACAGTAGAAAGGAGCCAATACAGCAATTTGCGCCCGAACTTCTTCCAATTTCTGATTTAACATAGTTTCCCTGTCACATTCTCTACACAATGCAGGAAAACATCTTAAATCAGGGGCAAAAAGAATGTTTCACTCCCACACCTAGAAAATGTGTATCCATAGATAATAGTCACTGAAAGAGGTAAAGGCCGCATTCTCAACTCTGAGGTGCCATGCTTCACTACTACTGGACATTTGGCCAAAACACAGCAGGGAGAAGCAGAAAAAAAACCAGAGGCAGCAAGAGAGCATCACACAGTTCTACTGTTTTGAGCACTGACCCACAGTCACTTTTTTAAGAATTACTTACGCTTTCTTAGAAGACTGAAACACTGAATTAGTGAAATTAGAAACAATCTGAAAGTATTTCACTTATCAAGTGCTTCATATACAAGGACAAATACATTACATATATACACAAGAGACTATAATTTCATTCTATCTTAAGATCCTTTGAAATTAAAGTCAGTATTTTTAATTCTGGTCAGTGATTACAATTAGACAGAAGCTTAACCAAACTGATCAACTTGTCAGACCATGGGTGGAGAAAAAGCTAGAAGGAATATTTTTCTTTCACTACATGGCACTGTAGTACAAACCCTTCTTGTATCAAAGCAGTTTAATAATTTTTCATCTAAATAAAGCACCACCCAGCTGTCTGTAATTGACTTTATTACCACAGATTTAAGACTGCCTTGATATAATGACCTCCAAAGTGCTCCTGATATCAAAGACAGGAACCAGTCAACAGAACACCAGAAGAACTCAGAAGAAAATTAAAAAATAACGTATTTTAAAGGGTGTCTAGAAAGCCACTGCATGCCTTCTAACTTACATTCATCAAAACTGTTTAAGAAAATACCTGCAGGAAATCTTTAAAACACAAGAGCAAGAAAGGGCATTGAAGAGAAAGTGAACAGAAATATTGTCACATTACTACGCGGAACTAAACCAAATTTTACCTACTGTTCCCTTCTGAATGTTCCAGTTTGGTTAACAGTCTCTTTCTTTTGGTAATGCTCCCATGACAGTGATCGGTTATCACTGGATTTCACAACCAAGACACAAAGCCTGACTATTCACAGAAACGCTGACTTCAGTTGTGTCAGCCTAAAAGTCAGACAAGCCTAAGGGGGGTTTCAGGGCAGTTAACCAGTGCAGGGTAAAAGCCCCAACTTCAACTGAAAGCAGAAAGAACTGTAGACTGCTAAGTTATCTGTAGCAGTGCAACTCCCACTTTCTATAGGGCACATAAAGGCACAGCAATAGCTCTTGACACAGGTGAAAAGCTGTTTATCTACCTGTGATAAACCTAAATAGCTTCTCATGGTTTCAATCTCAAAGGGAAAATTAAAGAAAAACATCAAGAAAAATCAGATATCTTACTGCATTAGATTCTTCCTGGAGAAAGCATTTAAGAACATGTGTAATTTCAAGCATATGGTTTAGCATTTTCACTAATATCAAGCTTTAGTAAATAAAAGCCAAAACTCATTAAACACATATTACACTTAACCTTCATCAAAATTAGTCCCAGACTCATTTGCTGGTTGCTCTTTTCACCAATCTGTAAGATACTCAGAAGCTGAATAGTGACTTTATTTCAGTAAGCACAGAAGGCTGGTGCTCTGGATCATATTCAAGCTAGCTGCAGTCCACACAGCAATGAAGAATGAAGATCATAACATCACTGGTGTCAGTCTCCACATACACAGAAGTGCAGCATGCCTAACTTTTGACTATCATGTCCAATTGCAGATATACTTTCAGGTAACTCCTTTAGTGAGGTACTCATTACTGCATATTACATTCATTCCACAAATCATGGCTGCACTTGTTCTGTAAAGTCCAGTTTGAAAAGCTCAAATTTGATGATTTAAGAGACAGGGCGTTAATGCCTAGATTCCTCCAGCCCTATGGGCAACAGGGAACTTAGAACTATTAAAACATTATTTGTTCTATAGGGATTACTTATTACACATTCAATTTAGTCAACCATGTCTGCTGAGAGGCACACAAATCCCACCATAGCTAATTTAAGAACTTACCAATTTCCCTTGCAATTCTGACAGCTTCATCTGCATCCTGTAAAAGCAGGAAATGAGACCCAACGTTAATCCCATCAGCCATTGCACTGTGTCCTGAGGGCAGTCATATATTGCACTACTGTCTCCTCCGATTCATTTAATGTTTGATTTTACAACCTCCTGACCCTTTTCAGCCAGAGGAATGTAAAATTAATACCATAAGTGGAATGTAAATTCTACCTCATCATTAGTGCATTGAGAAACTCAAAGCAACGAGGAATCAGCTGACAGGAAACACAACCAGGATCGCAAAATTATTTTCTGCAGTTGTAGGAATTTAATGCTAGAATTTAGACGTTTACAATCAATAATGGACCATAAATCAGATCGTTAAAGTTTGTCCACTACCAGCTTGTTTCTGTCCTCGCAGGTAATTCCTTGTGTTTTCCTGATTGCTGTCAGTAGGGGGAGTTGATTCTCTATTGTTTGGGAGTAATTCAAGTTCAGGAAAAAAAACCTTGTAGAACTTCTTCAAAGACAAATGGGTTTTGTTTACTCAAGAAAGAACACAAGCACTTCAGTTTTGAAAGTTCTGCATTCTGAAGACAAAATAAACCTTAAATGCATCATTTTAAACTGTATCTGAAAGGAGAAGATTCCCATAATTGTATTCATTTAAGAGTTGCATAAGCCAACTTTACAAAATCTTTTGTTGATGCCACCTATTGCTTCAGCTGTCTTATACTACTGTAGCCTGGTACAGGAAAAAGTCCTGGGAAACTCAGTGAGCAAAAACCAGAATACTTGAATTACTTACATTTCAATAACCAAATCACTTTCCCAGCAGTAGTTATTTCTACTGATAACAGTATATCTCCCTTATACAAAATTAGAAAGAAAAAGGGTTAAATTGCCATGGTACACGTTAAGTTTGAAAATTCCATCCAAATTTGCTAATATTTATACTATCCCATGACATACATTAAAAAATTTGTATAAAGGCAGTAATGTCTGGAAACCACCAGCTGCTAAGTGTGTCTGAAACTATGGGGGCTGACTTATGAAATGACATTAAACTGAAACCTGATATTTTTAAAGCTTTCAAGGCAATCCATTTTAAAAGCACCCAGGTCAGAACTTTAAAAAAAAATACATAAGAAATGTTCATACCTGGTTCATTTATGTCCGATAATAAAACAAAATCCTCTTTAAAAGTCTTCAGTACCTAGTAACAGCCCCATGAAGAATAAGAGGGCTGGCAGGGGAAGTTGTCAGAAAATTTAATTTCCTTTCATTAGCTAGTCTGCTCCACAAATCGGTGCTTGTTAAGTTCAAAGCAGTCCTGAAAGCAACATCAGTTTTAAGTCTTTTTACTCCAGTCACATCTGTTAATGAGATTTTTCCAAATAACAATTGTTTTTAACTCAAGAGATAAATCTAGCAAAAAAACTTGCCCCTCACTCCCCCCCCCAAAAAAAAAAACCTCAAGAGTTTACTGTTTTATTACACCTTGCTGCTTTCCATGACCCTGCACCCTCCAAATTTTAGCTTAAAGGGATAAAATGCATGAAAAGGGTCATTTAAGAATGTTAGTGGTTTCCACACATTGAGTTTGAAGGTTCTTTGTTCCTGCCCGTGACAGTTATGCGAGAATACTTCCCCCTAATAGCCTCTCTGTCAGGAAGTGTTAAACCTGCCAAATGCAGACAATTAGAGCCTCTTGAACAAAATGCAGGAAGAGTGATGACTGATGAAGAGCCACGATTATAGTTGAGAAGGAAACTTTTACATTTCTTTTCTCTTGCAAATTCCCCCACATATTTGCAAAATAGAGTTAAGGGGGGGAAGCAAACAGGGTAATCTTTTTTCACTTAGTTACCTGCAAACAAGTGGCTGATACACTGTAATCTACAGGAAAAAAAGCTGCAAATCATTAGAGAGGAACTTTTCACTGCCACTGTATTTTTACACATGCATACAACAACTTTAAGTAACAACTGATTGGTATCAGCAGCACTAATTGTCTTAGTTCTGGCTTGAAAAGATTTTAGTCATCTGCCCAGCACAGTTATTAATTTACACTGTGTCAACATCTGTTTCTTTTACAGTTCTAACATATTAGAACCCAAACGCTAAGACACGAGAAAAAAAAAAATCCATGCTTACTCCAATTTTCGCTTTCAAAGAGCATTTCTGAACCAGAAAACAAAAATATGCTGTGATTTAAGGAGAAAAACTAATTTAAAAAACTGATATATTACAATCTCTGGTAAGTATTTTGATCTTTTTCCATAAGAAGGTATGTTGAATATATGCTTAAAATATCGTGAATTTCACTTTTTGATTGCATAAATACAGAAACAGTTTGGAAAGTTAAGACAGTTATTTTAGCTTTTTGGTATATAAAACTTATGACAGATACACAATATTTGCACAAGAGCGGCAAAGAAGTGAATGCTATGATACTGCCTAAAACACATGTCCATATGTGCAAAATATACAAAACCACACTGGAACTAAAAACACTTTAAATTTTTTTTAAAAGCAAAAGTCCTCAATGATTTACTGCTATTTCTTCCAAAAGCACATTAGCTACACTACCATTTTCCCAAAATAAACTGGAAACTGTAAAGAAATATATAATTTTAGCACCACCTTTTATTGTACAAATAAAAATGTTCAAGTAATGGTAGAAGTTAATAAAAGTCTTAGGAGTTATAAAATTATGTCAAGTGTTTTCACAAATAGGTGATTCCATTAAGTTAAAGAGACATAAAATACTCCTTTTAGCATAAGAATTCCTATCCTCCTACTTTCATGTACATGCCTCTCAACCAGGTACCAGCAGGTGGAGACAGAAAAACAAATCCGTCTTGATGTAGGGGAGTGCCAGGGTAAAGCTGATTAAGTGACTCCTAGAACTGTGAAACGATGAATGATGAAGAACTGCATCATGGTTTTCATGGCTGAGGGTGTCAGCCTTAGAGAACCTCCAGCTCATATCCAGAATCTTTAACAACCTCTCCAACAGTGATCATTCAATCCCAATGTCAATATCCCAGTACAAAAATTCATCTAAAACAGGCACCCAAAACTTACCTACAGTAAATTCAGAGCCTTACTGAAGACCTCTAATGTGTTTACTGACATCAGTGAAACTAAGTAGACACAGACATTCTTCTGTGCCTACACCCAGCTGTGTTCTACCAGCCATAAAATCAAACTGGCTGTATATGGTGAAACAATACAAAAATAATTCTTTCCTTGCCATTTCTTTCCCAGTTTTTCACCATAGCATGTTCTTATGCTCATTACTCAGCCTCCACTTTCTAGTCTTACTCCCCTTCAGTTGTTTACAGTCAATACATCATCTCAGCCCTAACTTTAGTATAGCTATTGCTCACATGGATTAATGCTAATTCTTGGATTACAACCATTTATGACTACATCTCCCAATCAGGTTTTATAAAACTAATTCTAGTTACACATTTTGAAATTAATTACCTTTGATTGCTTTTGTTGGCTCTCCAGCTGACAGCATAAGACTCCAGTTCCTTATATGTTCAAACTGTATTTCTCAATTGCCCCAGCCAACTGAGAAACTGAACCAGTGATGAGAAGAAAATCACTCTTTGTGAAACTGCCCTCTCCATTCCATATCCTTCCACTCTCAGTTTCATATTTGCTAGAGCATTTCCCAGTACAAGAACAGTCAGCTGTGTCTGATGCCAGGCATCCCCTCTTCAATCCTTCCAGCTTGAAGTATACTGTTGAAGGGCTTCTTTATTTTACATTTCTAATTTAATTATTACTCACTGGGAATTTTTCTGCATGCAATTTCTCCAAGATGTTATTACAAAACCTTAGCAGTGTCTCCTATGTCCAAGTGCTAAACAACATAAGAGAGGAAAAATATCCTTTATTCATGAAGGACCCTAAGTATCTGCAGCACTATTTAACATGAAGACTACTCTTCTGGTAACAAAGATTTTCAGTGCAGTCCTGAGTTGAACAATGAAGCACTAGAAGTTGTTGCTCTGTGTTTGCCTCAACTATTCATCCACAAACAGATTTGTATTTTCTAGCACTGTCAGAGGCATAAATGCAGATCTCCTCCAGCTTTACTGAAGTCCACTGTAAAGCTGAAGTCAGGTCTAACCACCTTAACCATCAAGCAAACACTTAACTCCTTCCTAAGACCTTTAAAATTTCTATGTCTCAGGAAAAAGAGCCCATAAGGATTTTGAAAGCTTCATAACTGTGACTACAATAGGTCTCCCACAGAATGGCAGAAACCTTAAACAGTCTCCAGTTCCTTGTGTGTTGCTGTTCTGATTAGAGCTCGTATCATGCAGCTTTGCCCTTCCTATCTTAGTCCAAATTTACAAAATAGCATATCAAGCTCTAACCAAAGATCAGGCATCCTGTATGACCTAATTATTTGGGTATTCATTTGAGCAAAAGACATTGTCACAGGAAGGAAATCAGAGAACAAACACAGGCACATATTTAGATCCATAGCAAGTGTGACACTATCAATTATCAGAAGCTTTATTTCCTATAACTGGTAATCAAAGCACTGGTTAGCTTAAAATTTGCAACTCCACTTTTTGATGAAGATGACAATGCTGGTATCGTCTGTGGGACTTTTTCTTATTTGGTGGGCACATTGCAAGTTTGGATTTGGTTTTTTTTAGATACATACTCTTTTTCATTACCCCTCAGATAATCAGAACCCGTGCAGGGCTGAGGAAGGTGAAACTGGTACGACATGGGCACTTTGGGACTAAGGAACTACCACATAGATCCTTTCAATAGCACAAGACTGGAGTTGTCAACTCAGGCCTACATTCCAGTTCATTTGGTTTTAAAGGTATTGTTGCATATAGCCCATGGCCAACCACATCACTTAACTTTCCTTTTTGTGCCAGGAACTTCAGATAATTGTCAAAAACACTGCAACTGAAGGTCTATGAAACAAGTTCATAAAAGAAAGCAGCTCAGCTGCACTGGTTATAGGCCTATCTGTTCCTTAACCATTATCCTAGTTTGTCAGGTTTGGGGTTTTCTATTAGTAGAATAACAGACCCTTAAATTTTAACTTGATACAATGAGAAAACCATCATTTTGAGTATTTAATTCTGCATTAGAGAATGTTTTGTGGCGTTCAAATGATTAATTCAAAGTTATCTTCTAGCTAGATGCTTTTCTGGAAGTTACTTTGAGGATTGCTAGAAGAACATACAGGATATCAGAACAAAGAATGTTATACCCAACAGCTTGGCTGCTGTTAAATCTTACAAGTGCTAAACAACCACATACAAAAGGGACTGCTAAAACATACAACAAAAACCTGAAATTTGCCAATTTGCCACTCCCAGACTTCAACATGGCCACAAATTCCAGTCCAAAACTCATATGGAGTCCTCCAGAAGGGAAAGCAGTCTTTGCACTTTTACCTGTTGCAGCATTATCCTGCTACCAGACATTACAAACATGCATTTCCATCACAAGTACTGAAAAATTCTCCTGGGCATTTTGACTTCAGCTATTTTGTGATTTTATCATTCTCTCTCACTAGTCAAGTTCTCCAGGCAGCCTCATTGGACCAAGTATTTCTGTGGAGGCTGAGCCCCTTTGCACTCTATTTACCTTTCACTTTCAGTCAGGTTTTGAGGGGTAATCTGTCTTTTAACAGAGTTTTAAATCCAGCTTAGCTATATGCTCTTTTCCATGCAACTTAAAGTTTTACTCAAACTTCATTTAAAAAAAAATTTGATTTGACATATAAAGCATAAAAATTTTCAACCCAGGAGGTCAACATTTTACAATGCACCAAGTTTTAGTTTTATCCAATGAAGGTTTTAAAAGAGAAAAGCTTAACTACATTAACATAGACAATATATTAAGAAACAAAAGAAAGGCTTAGAAGAATCCAACACAATCACTATGGCGAAAATAAACAAAAATGAAGATATACCTTATTTAACCTTAGAAGCTATAAAGAAATAAGTTCTTTTTCACAAAACTGTTGGAAGACATTCCTTCTAAAATACACAAAGAGAAAGAATCTACACAGCTGTAGATTCTGATAAAGAGCCGTCAAATTCCCCCCAATCCCATCCTCATCCTGAATTTTGCAACACATGGAAATATGCACCATCAGAACAGACCATAAAATGGAAACTTCACACAGTTTAACAAACTTCACTTCACTTAGAGCTGTCAAGATCTTGGCCAATAAGAAAACCTGAGAAATGTAAAAATGTGCAAATAAGTCAAACCCACACCTGACATTTTACACATCTACCCGCCTTCATGTTAAATTTAAAGAGACTCCACTGAAGAACTCCTAATACAACATTTATTATCAAGGACTTTCTTCACTTCTCTAAAGCTCTCCTGTTAGTAAAAATCTGTACTTCATTTTTAATTACATTTTACTGAAAAAGAAGAGGAAATTATAATTAGATTCTGCATCAGACCTTCAATAGGTGTACTTTGATTTAGACACTGTTCCTACAGTGGGCAGACAGTAATTAAATGATTTCTCACCTTGACTACTCCATCAAAGCCAGGGATTGTGTTGACCTTTGCATTCTTGGCTAACAATTTGCTTTCAATCTTGTCTCCCATAGCTTGAATAGCATGTGTGTCAGGTCCAATGAAGGTGACACCTTCTGATGCCTGCAAAGACAATGAAGACAAAACTTTAAGAGACAAAAATAAAAATCAGTTTTTTCATACACAGATATTACTATTAACTTTTTTCTCTTTTTGAGCTAGTACAACAAGACTTATAAGGCAGTGATCTCTTCACATAACAGAGCAATATATAAATATTTCAGACAGTTCATTAAAAATGTGTATGACCTTGTGAAACTGTGTATACACACAGATTCAAAGCCCTATAATTAGCATTTGTATAAATCAAAAGCCAGGCCAGAGAAAAATAGCTGCAAGTGGAAGTACTCCAGCCTGGAAGTTAAAAATACCCCTTCAGAAAACAAAGGTTTGTTAATTCACCACTGAAATAACCAAAAGTAATTTACAAAGATGCACTTGCTAAATGATAACACCGTTTAAAATTCTATTTGGTATGCATTCCTAAAACCAAACCTCAATGAAACACCAGAATGAAAATGCAGTCTTTAATTCAACAGATAAAAGACCTTGAAAATAAAGCAATAAGTGAAATATTTCCTGATTCTTTCAGGCAACTCTTCTCCAATAATAAGGAAAGCAGTTAACATAAAATGTTTTAATACTTCAACACTAATATGTAGGTAAAACATTGAACTGCATGTTTCTTCCTCCTGTTTCTCTATGCCAACAATAGACTTCAGCAAGGTTATTCAGATAGAGGCATTTTTCCAAGCTTCTCCAGGTCAGTACTACATTAAGTTAAAGATAATTCTATCAGAACTGTTCCCTGAGTTACTGATGCAATAGCAAGTACACATGTGTTTCAGGCAACTTTATATCTTTTGTACTGGATGGGGAAAGACAAGATGAAAGAGGGGTAAGGATGAAACAAAATTTTAATTTTTTTTTTAAAAATCAAGCCTTGCACAATTCTTCCAAGTTACATTTATTTTCATCTCCCCAGTTCTAAGATGTCTGTAAAATGTCTAAAACCAACTTGTTTCTAGCCAATGGGCAGCTAACTTAATACCACTACTAGCAAAATGGTAAACAGCAGTTCAAATATCACAATTCAAGCCTTAGTATTTTGTCTTTCTGACACATACTTATGCTACACAAACCATACAGTTACAGTCACTAACAATAAAAAGTCATTTGTTGAAGCTGTGTGTATTCACATGATGGAAGTACATGATCCAATCCCAGAACATAGGAAAAATATGTTTAAGCTGGGAAGCATCCTCCTATTTGTGATCTTATAAGAGCCAAGAGATGTCAACATGCTTGGGAGTCACTGTCTGCAGCCTCCTAGCAGGACCAGTGTGCCAGCAGCAGCTCTGTGTAGATTATTTCACACCATCCTGGCTAACAGGGAAATACAGATCATCCAGAAAAGACCAGGTGGGCATTAACGACACACAAGGAAGCTCAGTGCAAGGACACCCAAACCAAATGCAGAGCATCAGCTCTGCTACATCAAAGAACTGTTAGCTTTGACTCACAATGAACCATCCGGGGGTTTATCTCTGCCCACCTATTCTCTACTGCATTGGGATTCTTAGCTTAGCAACTCAGGAATTGACAACTTGATTAACAGCTGTCTTAGAAGGTTGGGAAGACTGTAATACAAAGAAGGAAGAGAGAGGAGGACCAAAACAAGGAGGCAGATCCATAATTAAGTAGTGCTCAGATCCTTTGGCACTTGAAGAAATCCACTTTTTAAAGGAGAAGGGAAACAAAGCAAGGAGTTGATGCATGAAACCACAGTGACACAAAGTTTGGAGCTGACTGTTTCAGAAACAACCTGAAAACTCGTACTTCTTCCTCTCTTAACAAGAGGCAGAAATTGGCACCTGCATACACCTACAGGCAGGGCAGAGTTCTATCATCAGACTGTATCCCAATCTCAATAAACCTTGTGGAAAAGGATCACTTACACACTTGACAAGTGGAGATTACACTGTCCCTCTTGTATCACTTCTAACCTGGACACACCTTGTTTGCACAGTTTCTGCCACAATACTGGCATTTGCCTCCTGACCAATACCACTTCAAACTTCAGCACGTATTGTTTCCTCTCTTCACTTTCTTCTCAGAGTTTACCATCAAAAACATGATATCTCCAGAGGTCAAGATATCAGGTTCAAAATTTTTGCTGCCCTAACAGACCATCCCAGACTTGTAGCTTGCAGCCTACTTCCATATTCTTACAGTATTTCTCTTCTCTCCTATTTGTACTGATAGAAAATGAAAAATCTTCATTCAAACAGGAGGTCACAGGGAAGGATAAAAATTACATTGATGGCATCAGCAAGCATGCACCTTTCCAGCCAATTGCCCACAGGGGACATCAGGCTTGACCTACTGTCTCATCTCACTGATTTGTGGCATGGACTTCCAAAGTGCCCAGTTCACTCCCTGCTCCTGTCCAGATAGGCAGATAAGAAGAGAACAGTACCATTCAGGAAAGATTAATGAACCACCTGAGAAGGAACACTGCAGGCCATTTCAAGAAATTAATCTCTGCATCCAATATATTTGTTACATGAATTCTGTAGAGCTGTAATATTCCACATGGACACAGCCCATAATACTTACTAAAAATTAAGTACCAGATGATGTGTAGCATATTCACACTACTCTAAAGCAAATATCACCTGTTGCAACCTGCATCTTTTTTTTTTTTTTAATGTATACTTTTCATCGGTCAGAATTTACAAACTGCACTTGTCTACATATGCAGCTTTTGGCTGTAATTGCTTCAAACCTTTGTACCTTACACATATCAGCTTTTCCATGGTGAACAAACAGCAGCACAATACAACCAGCTATTCCCTCATAATATCAGTCACCTGGGGCAGTCACCACAGCCAGTTATTTCCCTACCAACAATCTGAAACTAAATAGTTTAATTCAATATGATATCAAAGGACACCTAAAACATGTGATTCTGCATTCTGCAACATCCATAAATCAAAAATAAATTAACCAACCTAGGAGGTTCTGCTGGTCTCCAGGCAGTGTGTCTAACCATCTCTTACACTGGAAAGCTGTGCATTCTCTGACATGACTCATAACTAACTTTAGTTAAGCACATTAAAAAAGACTTTGTTTAGTAGTGCCTTAAGCTGACAAAGTCTTACAAGTCTTGCTACAGCAATTTAATACCCCATCACTTAAAGATGCTTGCTCAAGCCCTCTGCCAAAGTTTCTCTGCTCATGACCAGAAAAGTGCCCCAGCTTCTTCATCACCCACACTCACACAATGTATTAAACAATCTATTCAAAAGTCTACTGCCCAATACTGAAAATACCAAAAACAGACCATAAGAAAGAATGCAGTGGCAACATCTTCAGCTCCCACAAAGATTTACCAATTTGTTCACACATAGACTTATCAGTGTGGCAACAAGTACTAAAACCTCTGCTGTACATATACAAGCTTACACATTGCATATCAAACAAGTTCTTCCAAAACTTCTGTTACTCCTCCACACATCCAGCAGCGTATTTCAGCCTTGAAGGCTAATTATCTGGCCGCAGAAAACACATCAAAAGTTCCACCATGAACATGCACCAGCACTTGGTTTAGAAACGTACCTGTGATATCCGTGTATCACTGCTCTACTTTGCACAATCAAAGGTACAGGCAAATAAAAAGGAATATTTTATAGAAGAACAAGTTCATAGAAATTCATGCAAAAAAGTTAATTTTTAGTTGTCTTAAGTATCAGATATTAGAGTTTTCCCGAACAGCCCACTATTTTTGAAAGCAGTAACAACAGGTCTAATAGTCATGCCATAAGAACTGTGAGCAGTTTATTCTCCCTTCCTTTTGGTGGTTGGCTCTTTTTATACCAGACAAAAGCCTTATTCTATCCTCAGAGAATGCAGCTAATATAGCAAAAACTAAACATAGTGTCAAAGTACAACAAGCAAAGGCAAGATTTGGAAAATCCTTTTGAGAAGTTCATGATTGAGTTTGTGACCATCACAGCCACAGTCTGTCAAACATCTGACTGCTCTGGGAACAGAGTGGGCCAGACTGACCTATGTTAGTGTAAGTCATCATACTCTCAACATCTGGAAAGGACCTGCCCATCTGATAAAGTCCTGAGGTAATTAAAGTGACCATCTAGAAGGGGAGTTCCCTTTGCACCTCCTCCTGGAAATTATGAATGTAGATATTCACAATTAGTGTATTACACAGTCAGTAGTGGATTCAGTCTCAGTGACAGCCCAAGCAGAACTAAAGATAGAAAGCATGAAGGAGGGGAAACTGCATAAGCAACTTTTACACACGTATACTTGGCAACATATACTCTTCTGTGGGCTTATGAATCTGTGGCAAAGCAGCCAACTCACTGCCAGGCCTCCTGGAGCTGCAGGAAATGATTGAACAGCTCCAACTCAGCTTTAGACAAAACAAGTGATACTAAAACTTATCCTCTGTCTTTTACTATGTTAGTTATAGACAATTAAACACAGTTTTTGGTGTCCTCATTTGAGCCAAGATACTTGAATCTGCATGTAGTATCAGCTTAAGAGGAGCAGCTTCAACCAACAAGGAGATATGCCATGTACAAAAACAGTGCTATCAAGAATCTTGTGTTTCCTCTTTCAGAACCATTGGATGAGGAGATTTTTCCACTCACAGCATGCTGATGTGTCAAAGCACACTCCAAGTGCCCAGCTGCTTCCAGGTGCAAGAGCCCCTACCATTACCTTACCACACAGAAGCAGTGACAATAATGTAGGCTTTGTTCTTGTTCATTCCCTAGTAACTGAAATGAGTAGTTCTAGGGAAGTATTTCTCATCTCTGAGGAAGAAATAGCTGAAAGGCTAGAGAGATCTCAGGGGCATTTGTAGCTGCTCTGCTTTATTGAAAATAAGCTTTTCTATGTGAACACAGCACTGGTTTTAAACAAGTTCATGAAACTTTACAGGAGAACCCAAAAAATCTATTGCATGCTGCCACTGAATCATAGGTTCTCAAATTCACACTTACATATGATATTTTCAACTCAGGGTGATATTTACAGAAAATACTAACAGCTCTCAAGTAACTGAGGCAACCAACCAAGTTCCTCTTCCCTCATCCTCTCTCCTTCCCCTTCTGCACATGCCTGCCCACAGTCCTATCTATCCCCCTTCTCTAAAGGCAGGCTTAAACACTCCTCAGCTGACCAACATGACAGACAACGGTCTATTTCTTGTATAAGAAATGTTTTCCATCACTTTCATGAGACAAAATGAGCTAAACAGAGAAGCTTTATGGGCACTGAAGGAAGGACCACAAGCTGCTGGTGCATGCAACTGGGAACAAGAATCTTCTTTGGGAGGATGGCACATCCTCAAACTCTGAGGTGCTCTGGAGGGTGGCTGCATGCTGCCATATTGACCTGCTCTTCTTGTTAAATCTGCATTACTGTTTTAAGGTTTGTTTTAAAAATCAAACATGATGCTCCTCTGAGGAGCACTGTTTGAGTCACAGAATGGCTGAAGTTTGAAGCATCAAAGCCACTGCTAAAAACAACTCTAGACATGTAGTTACAAGTATTGCAACAACTTAAGGGCAGAAGAGAAGCAGAAACAAGATTCTGTGGCAGTGAGGTAACAGCAAGATCAGCAAGTGTGGGCAGCACAAGTTACCATACTTACTGAAGAATTTATTGGTGACTAAGATTATGAAGGAGGGTCCACAGCTAAAAACTTAAGTAGAAACTTTATCATAGGTCTGGTTTTCAACAGAGTTCTGTTTTAACCTGCAAGCTTTCTTCACAGGAGAAACTAGAAAAGGTTTCCATTAAATCCTTACTGATTGATTCTTTCACCATTGTAGTCCCTCTTGCCACACAACCAGCCAAGAAGGCAGATCCAAAGAAGAAGGGAACAGGTGAAGTAGTCTGGTATTCACAGTGTTCCAGAAAAACTGGGATCATCCACAAACACAACCCCCACATACAGCTCACAGACCACCAGAAGGACACAAACCTGAATGTGCAGCTGCCTGCAGACGCATACAAAGCAGAGTAGATAAGCAGCACACCTCAAAGATGACTGGAATAGACAATTGGGCCAAAAAGCCTCTAAGTCACATGAACTAAATGCAGGGCTGAAAAGCTGAGCTGGCAGCAAAAGGAAGGTCCAACAGAGGTACAAACAACCTAGGAAAAAACCAAGCAGAACAGAAAAATCTAGATGAAACATCCAAAGTCAGACAAGATTCAGGAGTACTAGCAGGGAAAAAGGGGAGAAAAAAATCCAACACCACCACCAACACAAGCACACTGACATCAGTTGAAAAAGGTATGTACATAAAACACTTCAGAATTCAGGAACTGTCCATTCAACATTGGGAAGGAACTCCTCAAGGAAATCTACTATAAGAATATATAATAAGAAGCATCCACTCAATAACTTAGGAAATACTGAACTGGTAAAATACTCTACAATACAATGTGGTGGACATGAAAAAATATCCTGAAGCCTTCTGCACAGACATGACCTATCAGCTCCAATTTTTTGGCCCTGTTGCTGCTGTCTTGAAGGCTCAGAATTAAGTGCATACACAGCAGTGGCCAATGATTTGTGCAGGCATCAACCTGCAAATTCAGTACCAATAAATGGAAAATTTCATTCTCTGATGTTTAATTTTAAGCTGCAAAGGGCCTGAATCAGTAAAGCCTAGGTATTGTCATGGATCACCAAGAGCAATAACTCTCCAGCAGTTCAGTGAAGAAAAGTTTCTCCCAACCTTGTTTACAATGAAACAAGCAGAACTTCTGAAGATTCTACAGGATCTTTACAATGCACACACATTTACACCAACACGCACGAGAGAGAGAAGACAACACATACAAGTAGCATCCTTCATTAGAACAAATATTTTTACAAGATGAGCTGAAGTAAATTAAAGCTTTCTGTACAGCTTACAGCCCAGTGAAGACAGTATGTGATGTAAGGAAAAGCATAAATATGCAAGAGGGAAGGGCTGTAGCATCCTACTGTTCTCTACACCGGCCTCTGACTACTACAGTTATTTCTGCAGAGGTTTGGCTTTTGTGTTGTTAGAGGTCTTTGGAAGGAGATAGATTACAATCACCTTGAGCTTCAGAAACACAAGGCAGGTACACTGTGACAGGAAGTAGCCTCAAAAGCAAAATATAAATTGGCAGTTGGCCAAGAAACAGTGCCTGAGGCACCTTGCAGAGGAAGGTGGTAATAAAGAACTGTGCTGCCCAGCCTGTCAGGTCTCAGGGCTTCTTCCAAATTCTGCTTCAAAATCAGAACTGTTACTTGGCTCCAAAACACACTACAATGTAGAAGTCAGAACCCCCACACAAGCTATGTCACTACCTATGACACTACACTTGTACTTTAAATATCTTATTCACTGTCTCAAACAGGAGTATGTACTGCAAGAGAAAGTAAAACATGGGAAGTGTTTCCTTTGAAAGGAAAAAACTAGAAGAAAAAAAAAGGCTTTACCTGAAACTGAACACAGCTGCAAGAAGTTTGTCTTCCTTTTTAAAACTGAATTAAAGAACACTAAAGCATTTTCCAACCACACTTTAAGAAAAGAAGGAAATTGCTGGGCAGCAATACCCAAAAAAATGAAAACTAGAATACACTCATTTACTTGAAAATAAGCCAATTGATGCCAGTTCCCATGTTTAAGCTTTACCATGGGGAGGGAGATGTGTTAATAGACTCCCAGTAAACTATGATTCTGAGAAATATTAACCGGTTTATTTAACTCTGCAATGAGTCTGTTAATGCCTGTCTCCATAGTTTTAAATATGCAGACGCATGAAAATCCATTAATCAGTTACGAGAAGGACCAGACAAACTTCTGCAGGATGAAATAAAACCAAGTCTTATCCAGGTCCCAAACATGCCTTCTTTAAAGTAGGCTAGGAATAGAATGCAGGCACAGCACATAGCTATTTATAATATATTGAGAGATAGGCATAATTATGCTTTTTAAAATGTAGTATATGTATATTCAAATACTGGAGGTGGAAAGAGAGGACTCAATTTGTTGTACTAATCTAAAGCTCAGCTTAAACAAAAGGCACAGTTGCCAAGCCAGTATAAACAATCTAAAGCAACTAAACTTCAGTGTCCAAAAAAGGTGTACACCACAGAAAAGGTACACAGGTTTATGACTTCTGCATAAACACCAGAGAGTGGCCAGAGTAACTCTAAATAGTCTGCACCACCTTAAGTACTAATGCCACATGGAAAATGGTTTTTTAAATAAACTTTAAAGTCATCTCATCTAATTCCACAAAAGTGGTAAAATTACAAAGTCAAAACTAAGAATGATAGTGATCCATAGACAACATCCTTAACAAGATATAAGTTGTGAACTATTAGTATCACAGATTATACATAGAAAGGGAAAACATGATTACATTGATTTAATTCTACATTTTGAAATTAAAAACTCTCCTTTACCAAAAAGTTCATAGTGTATATTGTAACTTGTAAGTGGAAGACATAGCTCCCAATCATACAAGTGAAAAGACACAGAGCCAGCTTTTTTCAAGGGCTCAAAGCACAGGACACTGAGAACAAGTACTACCTCTGTGGCTCTACACTTACAAGTTTTCACTTTGGATCTGCAACCTGAAGTCTTACTTGATAACTTCACTTTAAAACTATTTAAGGCTTTAGATGGTGTATATATTATATGTTTGTCCAGAACTTAAATGCAATATTGAATTAACTCGGTTCAGAAGCATTTCTCATGTACAAACTATAAAATTTGAACACACAGGAGTTTGCATGACACCACTGTGAGTGATTAACTACTTTACCATACATGGAACACTACACAGACAGCACGCGAGGCACTGAAACTTAGCCTTGGTAGAAACTTAGCCTTGGTATGCTCGAAAGAGTTTTGAGTAGTCACCTATATCAGTAGTAAGGAATGCCCAGAAAATTTCGGGAGAAACAAACTAAACTTAAGAATTTTCCCTGGATGGTTTCCATATTGCTTTTCTTCACTTCGCGGCATTGAAACCACCCTTGATTTTTACATGATAAAAGAAATCTGTGGAACTAATCCTAGAAACCTCTTTCTGTTTCCTTGCTTAACACCTCCAGGCGACAGAAAAGACAAAATGCTTCATTTGCATCCTTAAACATTAGAAACTGCGAATGAGCCTTTTCAGCTGCAAATGTTATTGCATCTACATTTCCAGAAGAGAAAGAAGGTTAAACAGCCTACTCAGGTTTATGTTAACTCATCTCTTTTTAGCACCCTGAGCAGCACAAAGAGCAGAAAATGCAGAAGCTTAACAGCAGAACCTCTTTCTTCATTAAGTTCAATTAGATCCTGGCAATGGATATAGCTGCTGATTACAGGAAGATAAAGAGAAGAAATCAGGTATGCACAAAGGAAATGGCAAACCCGAGTATAATCTTAGTCTTCCCGATCATCCAGTCTCAGGAAGACCATTTCATTTTTCATGCAACACAAAATAGTTCCACCAGTTGCATGACCACACAAGATTTCGCCTGATGTAAAAGCAGTATTTGTTTAATCATTAATTCAAGCTTAGTTTAAAATGTAATATGCCAGTGTTGCACAAATCCAGCCTGAATATGCTAGCAAGGTAGGAAGGAGTCCCTGCTTATCGATTGATAAGTATCCCATCTTATCAATTAAAGAATATATTTGAGCCACAGCTAGCCAAATCTATTAACTACTTTGTTTCCCAAAAAAACCACTATCAAGTACTATTTACTCTAGAGCTATATTAGTTCTTTACTTTGTCGAAAGTTAGGATTCAAGCTACGTATTTTTAATTTGTTCGGAGGGGGAAAGCACTTGGAATTACTGCACTGAATATAGCACAGAAAGTTAGCAGAACTTTACTTTCTAGGCCATTTGGCTTTTGGTCTGGAAAACGCCTTCAGCTTGGCAGAAAATACTCAATGAGATGTTTAACAAAAAATATACGTTAGTCTAAATTAAGACCAGGCAGTCATGGAGAAAAAAACAGGACAATGATGAGGGGGAAAAACAGGGGAGCATCATTCTAGCCAAAGCAATATCTCACATTACCAAGGACCCAAGTTTATGGCATCTACAAAATTTTCTGTAGCAAACAAATTCAGTGGGGAAAACAAGCTGAATAACAAACAGTTCAAAAACTCCAATGTTAGAGCAAATTAAGAATATGCACAGACATAAGGCACACTCCTAAAACAGCCACACTATTTCTCCTGTCCTAAAGCTATACATGAAGCTTTGCAAATTAATAGAGAACACAAACATATAGCTTGATCAGTAAGTAAACTTTCCAATATCATACCTTGCATTTTTCAAAGGGGAGGCCAAATCAATAATCAAAACATGAGAATATATTTAGAAGTGAATGAGTAATGAAAAATTAGCACTGTGTTACTGAGATGTTACATTGAGCTTGCAGTCAAAGGGTATTAATTGTATGCCTGTGCGTTGAAAAAAAACCTGTATTTTTCCAAACATTCTAAAACGCTTCCAGAGTTAGGTGACTATAATGATATTTATACTGCACATTCAAAAACCAAATGAAAACTTATGATGACTGTCCAAGCTCACACGACCCTGAACTTACTGATGATCTAAGCATAAGGAACCCTGGTGTTGACAGCCAGGAAGGTAAGTGACCCTAGAATTATCTTCTCTAATAACTAGATTGAAAACTGTCATTTCTCAAACATTACAACAAAGACATTGAATAAGCAACATTCTTGGTAAAAACAAGACTGTTAAAAGCCTAATGAAATTCTAACACGGGTAATGCCATTCTGACTCACAGTGCCCTTTTCTCAGCTGGCCAGTGGACTTAAAAATCCTTTCCACTGTCCTCACAAGGTTACTAATTTACTTCCCCGTCAAATAGCTGCAACTGTTGATATTTAGACAAGTGTTACTGTGTCAACAGAAATAGTCATCATCAAACATTTGATAAAGATTGTTTGAAGACCTCCAGAGAGTCTATGAAGTCTATAAGTTTGAAGATCTCCAGAGAGTTTATAAAGACTCCCTGAGCTACACTGGAAGATGCAGAACAAACCATCAAGTCCACTTCAAAAAAGCAGATGCATCTACATCTTGTTAGTAAACTGGAGTTATTTTCCCAGAAGAAGTGAGCGATTAAACAGCATTAAATTTAATTTCTGACACATCATTAAACGATAAAGAGGCATATTTATAAAAAAAAATAAATATCATGTTGTCAGTTACGTTGATCACAATTATTTAAGAACCAGAGAAGCAGTAAACATCAATAATTAAACGTGCATGGGCACACATTTGTTTGTGGTTTTGTTTGTTCATCATCGCCACACTAATCCAGGTTTAATTCACTAAACCAACAGACTGTCTTCTACCAAAGCCAGGATATACTGACCCTGCAATTACTAAAAAAACACAAAACATCACAACAAGTAAGGGAACGATAGGACTGGGGCAATAGCTGCTCAAGCATAAAACCATTATAAAACCCCAGGATGGGATAGTATCCCATAGGTGACAGTAACTGTCACAGAGCAGTGACCCAAAGTCCGTACCTGCACCCCAGGGCCCAATCCCTCCTGACTCTCACACCCCCAGCAGCAGCTGTGCAGCCATCAGTTTGGGAACCATATGAGCTAAAAACAGCTCAAGGGGCAGGGGTTGCTTACAGGATTTTGAGGGATAGTCCCAAGAGGAGTTAACAGCAGAAGGGACAACTGCCAATAAATACACTGTCACCAGATATTTAACAGATTACATGGGGGAAAGCATGCAGGAAAGGTAGAGGCTGACTGAAAACTGCATTTGTGACCAGAGATGCCTATGGCAGTCTCTAGCAGGGAAAAACTGGGAATTACAGAGGTACTGTCGTGGCCATGGTGATGAGACAAGTCACATGTGAGATAGCTGCAATCTAGAAAGGCAAGGAGTACTGGAAGATGTTGATCAAGCACAGGAACGCATAGCTGAGAGAGGCTGTGGAGTTTCCATCCTTACAGATATTCCAAACTCAATTGGATATAAACCTGAGCAACCATTCCAGCTGATGCCACGTCAAGAAAGGGACTAGTCTCCAGTGTTCCCTTTTAAAGTTATTTACTCCATAGAGCTGAGTGAAGTGTATCAGGAAGATCATAATCTCTGGACAGGGACAGCAACTAAAAGTAGAGAGAACCTGGCACAATCCTTGTCACAAAATAGACAAGACCCATATACTTTGTCTGAGATCAAGATGTGTGTATCTTCCTACTGAATCTCACAACATCCATGTCCTTAAGTAGAGCCTTCTCTAGAAACAGGTGGTATTGATATCTCTAGCCATTTATTTCTATATCTGTACTAAAGTATGCTGCTCCTTTAGCTTTGCAGATGTGATTGTTTAAAAAAAAACAAAAACCAAGGGTTCCCATCTCTGAAAGGCAAGCTTAACCAATTGTCTTAGGTCAACACAGGATACAGCACAGCTTAGGAAAACACAGCTGGAGGGCAAGCAGGGACAAGAGGAAACTCCCTACACCAGCACAAGCATGGAAGAAGTTGGGAGAAGCAGCTACGTCTGAGAGAGGATGGCAAGGGAGCACTTCTGTGATGCCTCCTCATGAGCTGAGCAAGCACTAGTGTGCGTATGGGATAACATCAGACAACACAGTCACAGCAAAGATACATTCCATGGAATCCTGCAAAGCACACTCTACCTTGTCTCCTTTACTCCATGCATCTTTTTGCAAAGAAGTCGTGGTATTACTAATGGAAGATGTTCTTATTTAAATCTTACAGACAGTTCCTTGGAGAAAACTGTGGATTAATTACCCTGTAATGAAAGATAACTAGCTTTTACAGCTGCCCACCAAGAGAGGCCTACTACACTACATTTAAGTAAAAAAAAAATTTCTTTTTCCCTTTGGAAATCACTCAATTTTTTTTTTCTATATGTTTTAATAGTTAATGTACATAGCTCTCTCTCCAGTTTCTATTTTTGCTCCACTTATAAGAAGTTTACATTAGATATTATAGGCAGAAATGCATGGGATTACGTTGTCCTCTTAAATGTGGATGTTTACGTAAAACTAAGAAAAATGTTAAGGTGCTTTTGTAGCCAAAGTTAAAGATAATAAAATCTGGAATAATATTTTTCCTTTAAGGAATAGGATTGTTATACTCATATATACAAATTTGGAGTTTTCCACAAAGCCCTGTTTCTACTCACACATATTCTGACATGAAGGAAACTGCAGATTTGGCTATTTAATTTTATTTTTCCACAGAAGGCAAAGAATTACATGTGATAATAAACACCACTGAATATTTTAAAAGTTTCAAATTATTTTCAAAGTATGTGTAAGTTACACTTCTTGGCTAGCACGAGGAAGCAACAGTGGAATTCGGCACATTTAAACTTGTGGAACAAAACGTGATGGACAGACAATATTACATCACTCAAAATGCAACAGCTTTGGAACGACAACCTCTCACTATCTCAGTGTCATAAATAAAACAAGTCAATAAATTATTTCAATATGTAGTATCACAGAATTTACAGGCACTTAAAATGAAGCAATCCATGAGATGTCCTTGTGGTGCTGCTTCTATGAACCACAACTATTCTGAGCTCAGGATAATGTATTATGACAAAAGCATCTACCATGTATTCCGAATACCACCAACTCTGAATCTGAAACAAATTTTATCTGGTGACTGTGGGTGAAACAGCTTTTTGGAACAGACAGTCAAGTTCCTCCTTCCCCTTCCCAACAGATGGGCCTGAGAGTTAGACAGTCTGGCTTCACTCATGCTATAAAGTAATTAGACAAACAAATCTGGATCCTGTAAATAAGCATGTGCTTGGAATTAAGCATGCTTAAACAGTTACAGGCCCTAAATTTCAAAATTTTAGCCTGTAGAAGGAATCAGCCTGTTAAATTAAAGCAATCTTTCTGGAAAAGTTGGTATTTCTTTCTTTTCAAAGGTGAGAGAGGAGTGAAACTAAAAAACTATCAAATTTTTCATATGCTTCATTTGGATGCAAACTGATGTCCAAGAATTGCATAAGATAGTAAATAAGACCACAGTACCCTAGAAATTTTCTCTATTTTAATAGCTCAGCTAAATTACATTAAAATGGTGAAATACAACAAGTTCCAGAAGTCCAACATCCAGTTTATCTGCTGAGCTAGGATTGCCTCAAAATTCTTACTAAACTGGGTTTTCACTTGCAAATTGAATGCTGAAAAGTGTGCGCAGCTACACGTTCCTCAAAGCTACAGAAAAAAACCCTTAAAGGTAGAATATACGTTTATATTATTATAATATAAAGGTAGAATATACCTTTATATAAGCAGTAAAAAAAGCCTCCATAAGTATATACAAAGGGCTACATTTCACCTCCTGCACCAAAGAAGAGAGGCAAAGAGACAAGGAGAGATCACAACTGCATCACAGCACAAATGTATGCAAGGAACAAGCACAGCATGGCAGAGCAACTCTAATCCCATGCTCTAACCCTTGCCAGGCCGATTTTACAGTCTCAAAGCTCCTTCATCATCCTTGCAGTCACCTGCTAACAACACATCAGGTAGCAGCAAGAGGCTTGTTCTGATGGGCTCAACCCAAGAGGAAATTTAGCTATCAACAGTGAGAAGTGCTCTGCCATGGTAACAAAGCCAGAATGTAGTGCCATTCTGCCACAAAAAAAATGGGGTTCTGACCTCCAGGCTTTTCATTTTTCACACCTCAGCCATTGCATTTTGATAGCTTCTCTTTCCAAATTATTTTTAAGTTTGCTCTAGATAACTACATAAATAAAATACATAAATAGTAGTCCAAGCACAAGGGAGATGGCAGGAACATGTGACCAGGGCCAGCACCTCCTTACAACAGCAGGAAAACTTTAATTTACAGAGATTATGAAACTGCATCTTTGCACAAATGCACACAAGATATAAAGTGGTGTTATGGCTCCCATTCCTTGCTTTGTAGGAGCAACTCAAGTGCCATTGGCAGCAGGAGCCAGAGCAGGACTTGAAACATTCACTCTGGAGTCCCAGGAGGAGGAAAGGTTAGGACAGAAAGCAATTTACCATGCAAGATCTATAGCATCCTCCTAAACAGTAACTGGTCCTATCATTGAAACTTCTAGAAAAATTAACACTGCCTGTTAATCACTTGTTAAAAACCTATCTTTCCCAATTCCAAACCAAGTATGCCTTTAATCAGCTGAAAGATAGGAAAGATCTGCTCCAAATTAGAAATTCTAACCAGCTGTAGAGCTATTGCTGAAAAACAGTTCTGCATCAGCAGAACTCCTTCCCCAAGTCTCGTACTTCAGGCTCTACCTGAATCATCACAAGCAATCTCAGGCAAATACAAAGTAAGCATGATGCCATGAACATAAAAGGATTAGCTTGGCAAAGTTTTAAAATAACTAAGACTCACCACTTCCAGTGAAAAATAAGGCATTATTTTAAACATGGTGCCATAATGATCTCTCTATGTTTATTGTAATAAAAGATGTCATTATCTGCTTGGAGACAAGTTAAGCTAACTCCTTTATGTCCACATTTCAGTCTGTGTATATTTTTTAACAAAATCACCATCTGAAGCATGTATTTATTAGTCTCTGTGTGTAAAATTGACACTCATCATCTCTCCAAAAATTAGAAATTAAAAAATAAAAGAACAAAACTAAATGAAAACTGACAAGGGAGTTAAGCCATGAAAAAAAAAAAAAAAGGAGGTAATCTGTCAGAAGATATTCACCTACAAAAAAGTACTTAGAACTAGAGCTGGTGGTTGGGACTGACTTTTAGAAGAACAAACAAAGATCCTGGCTCCCAAGATTTTCAATACAGGAAAGTTATGTGGAAATAAGGAACTCATTAACTCATGTCTGGAATAAATAAAGTTTTCCACTCTGAATAGATATACATTCCAAAAGAATTCAAAAATATTATGTATAGGAAGGGAAAGTTCCAAAAATATAGAAATCAAGACCAATATTGTCACTTTTCCAGGCAACCATGCCTTCTAATTTTAAGGACTAGAGTACAGATACCAGGTCCCTAAACCTGTAGGGTTATATGAATTAATACAAAGAGCTTATTCTTTACAAAAATAAAACAAAAGTTACATTAAATAGTCTCTTAAGCTTCCATTGCATCACAAACATCGTACTGCATTACATTGCATAATAATTATTGGCCTTTGCTGGTCACATTTTAAATAAGTTTTATGCTGACAAGCAGCTACTAGTGGAGAGCACAAGACTTTTCCCACTACAAAATCTGAAAAGAGGAGACACAAATGCCCATACCTTCAAATATGGGTATTTAAGTATGGGTATTTACCCAGCCACAAGGACTGCTCACATGTCTCCCTTTTTCAAAGAATGGTGAGGATTGAGACCTTTTTGTGGTTGCAGGTATTAAATCATTTGGAGCCCCAGGTTTTTCATCCCCATTTATTTTTTTAGCTTACCCCTTTTTATCTTTCTTCAGATGCAAACAGAATTGGAAGAAGGGGAAAAGGCACAAACCAGCTTTTCACTACACATGTGCACATGACATCAAGCACAACAGGGATGTGGTGAGCATAATTAGTTTCTTTGGATTTTGCTGTAATACAGATGAAGTCAACAACAGACATTAGTGATACTGCAATGTAATTACATTTATTATAATTTACAATATCCATCGTTACACTTAAAAAATTGAGAGCCATTTAAGTGTTAAACAGTCAAAAATGTGATTGAAGTAATTTCTATCTTTGATCTTTCAAGCAAATTTTCTTCAGCTCTAGGACTACATCTTCACTGCTATTTATCCTTCAGCATTAGATCAGAGAACACAGAGTGATCTTTGTGCAAGGAGCAAATCTCATCTTTGCAGACATATGAACAGTTCATACAAGAGTTCTTGCCATTCACAAAATTAAAACTACATTCACTCTATAATCTCAAGGTCTTCTTTCAGTGTATTCTCTCAACTAGTTCACATAAGCCCACAAATTTTTAAAGGTATTTTACACTTTTGCTGTCTAATAATGATTCTCTCATGGTCCATTTACCATATCTTTTAATGAACAGGCTGAATACATTGGTGAAAGGACAGCTTCTGTTTTACTCTCTCATATGGAGCTCCAATTCCACAACAAATCCGAACCCCATCATTTTAATCTCTGAAGAAAAACTAATTTGACAATGCTCAGCATATTAAACATTCTTCTCTTGGTCCAAATACATATGCCATTTATCCATATGATATGCTTTTCTAATCCAAAAAGGAATATATCCATCACCTCACATATTGTCTTGCAGCCAATTTAATTTTTAGAAAGGCATGGAGAATTAAGACTCTTAAGCATCACACATAAACATTATTATCCAGTAAATGTTAGCTGCCTTAGTAATGGAAAGTTATAGTACATAAACAGTTTGAACTTTTTTTGTTAAAAATCACCATGTCATCTGAGTAGTTTCAAAACTCCCTGGAAGATCACACAGGATCCTTGTTTTAAGGAAGTGTCTCCATTACCAGCTATTGCAATGCAGATAATACAGCTAAAGGCCAAATTCCTTTAAAGCAACACCATTCAAAAAAGCAGCAAGACACACCAACTTCTTGACACCTAATAGCATTTCCTCTGCTGCCCACCAAAGCATCTCAGCTGTTTTCTATTGTTGTTTTGTGACAATTTTAACACTGAGGTTCAAGTTTTTGTACTTTGCAACAGTACAACATCCCGACCAATCTCTGATTTGGAATAATTAGCATAAGCTACTACATTATGATGATACCCGTAGCTTTCACTGCAATCCTCAAAATGTGGTCCAACATGAACAAGAAACTTCAGGCTTATAATTTTGTTACAAGACAGTAATAAATGCCAAACTCCAGGTATCTTATATAGATAAATGCAAGATCAAACCAGGAGTCTTATACTCAAATAAAAGTAAGCAACCAGAAATTAAATTTAAACTCTTAATAGTAACATTAATTCTTTTACATTACTCGTATCACTGGCATTCAACTATCACAGGAACGCAGGCTACAAAATTTTATTTACCCATGCTGAAACCTCATCATTACCCAGGCTTTTCATTAGGCAAGCTCCATCTCCATTTCAACTCTAAGTTACTCCTGCAGTAGCTCTTCAGTCCAAACATTTTAAGATTTGTCATTCCTAGAATGGAATCCAATCATCAGATTTTATTTAACTCCTCCAGACCAAGATATAAATACGCTACACCAGAAACTCCTTAAAAGGGAATAACATTTTCTTATTCCTAAAGGCTCCGTTTACTCTCACTGTTTTTCAAAGGCAGTTGCAATTGTTGCATTTCTATAGTACTGTCTATCAGGACTGATGTACCACTACATGATATTGAAAACACATGGCAATATAAGTATTTCATTCATGGAGTCACAGATTCAGGAAACCATTCCTGTAATTAATGACAATGCAGGCTTTTTAAGAATTAGCTGAACTGGAATCTTAATACACAGACAAGAACTCTTGGGAGAGTGGGTTGGTAGGGTTTTTCCATCTCCTTTTCTTCTGCTGCTCTGTAATACATTTTAAACTTTGGTCACAAATTTCCTAGTCTCCTGCACTGTGGAAACATTAAAACATATTTGTGTATTTCCCCTAAATCATACAGTAGTCAGAAACTGAAAAAAAGAAAACCTACCAGAAAACAGGTTCAAGAGGGAGAGGGACAGATAACATGGGGGTTTAACTGCAAGAAGAATGCCTGATTTTATCAGTCCTCATGAATGACACTTTTTCCACAGAAATGTGGCAGAATGTTAAATGACTCAAAGGTTATATAGACTAGTCTGTGCATGAACATACTGCAGATATTTTATCACTACTTCTTCAATTTTAGGCTGTAATGGAAAATTCAAACTGTAAATTCAAAGAAAAAGAATTTTGTAGTTTTCTGGCACTTGGAGCTACAACAACAGCCTGAATTATATTTGGAACATCATGTGCAAGCATGCATTAATACATTCATCCATGGATACAATATGTGTACTCAACTCTTCAAGCTATCCTTTATGGATATTTTGGTGCTGTGAGGCATGCAGCATGTCAGTTTTGTGTCTGTTATCTTTTAAACAAGGCAAATGCTTTAACACTGAGTATATTGCATTAGAAGAACAGATACTGAAATTAACATATTTAAGTTACATCAGAGAGAAAAGCACTTGCAAAAGCAACAGGCAAATTACCAGAAACAATCAAAGCAAAAGCATTCTAAGAAACCAAGTACAAATTTATTTAAGAGAATCTTTGGCTTCTTGCTGTAGGAGTTGTCTGAACCTCCCATCCCTTTAATTGTGGAGGCTACTTAAGAAATTCTGTGTCAGTCAGGAGCAATACTGAAATACAACTATAGTAGCCCACTTTCAAAATTCTGAAAATCCATTTAAAGATACCAGTAGGGGGTAAATTAAAGCCATAAGCATTAGGAAACTAATAATTTGAAAAATGTACAGAGGCAATGAAGCCTAAACTTATCAAGCACTAAAATGACTGGAAAAGTGTTTTGTATAGTTGGAAGTAACTAAATACAAAAAAATCAAAACCTTTTGTAAAACAAAAGAAGATACAATTATAACCTAATACACAACCTAACATATCTGACACAACATCTTGTAAATAAGCCATTAATATCTTATCACACACAAATTCTGGTATAAAGTATAGTAGAAAGCTAGAGACAGCCTATATAAGAGCAGAACCCAGAGTGACCTTTATTTACTCTTTAGAAACTCTTACTTGAATAGACATTTGTCAAATTCTAAATCTCACTGGACGCAAGTCTTCCACTCCACAGATTTCTTGCACAAGAATTTCACTCAGCATTTGCAAAAGGCTAGACCTTTCAGTAAGAAGAGTCAGAAAGAACAGTGTAAACTGTACTGTATAAACTGTTATTCACAATAAGCTGAAAAGGAGTTTCATACAGCAGCTGGGAGGCTCCAGGTAACAACTACGAAAGCAGAATGGAAGCCACACTGTACCATGAGAACCATTACTATTCTCATGAAAGTTCGCATATTTCAGTCCACAAGCCATGGAAAAGCTCATTTTGCACCACCTTCTAGGGAGAGTCTAGCTGTCAGGTAATATGAAAACTTATTACAATCAGATCACACTCCACCCACAAGATGCCCAGACTCTGAAACTGCTCCTTAGAGCTAGAAATAGGCATTTTAGATAAGTGCAAAGGCCACTTATCTCCTGAGCTTCCTGTGCCTTCTAGATGACATTCTTGAACACAAAGACAAAAAAACATGCAAGGAAGTAACAGGACAGGATCCTCTCCCCCTCAGCTCGAGAGCAACAATATATCTTGAGAATAAATACATTAACATGTATAAATTCACAAACACAATAGAAATGGACAAAATTTTCCAGATAAATTAAATATACATGTGTCCAGTGCAAGGTTTGAATACTGTCTGAAGTAAAACACTAAAGAATAAAGAAATACTCAGCCCCCAAGCAAGCTGAGAGTCCCAAGTAAACAAGTAAGCAACTATGTAATACAGAACTGCATGAATGCCTACACACATGACCCAAATGAAAGTCTTCATTCAGGCATTTTTTACCTTTTGAGTAACCTGTTTTTAAATAGCCTGATATTATTTTAGTATGGTGGCTTTGAATTTAAAATCAAGCACAGCTTGCTAGCAAGACGCCTTGCCCAAAAGTCCAGGCACAGAATTTATTCTTCCTGATTTCCAGCCAGAGCAAATTAAACAACTTCTCTTGGTGGGATAGGCTGAAGCACCACTCTGCAGCACACCTGCTGCCTGCCTTTGAAAAGCAAATTTACACATGGGATTCCTGAGCAGCCCTTTTGCGCTAAGAGGCATCTCCACATACAGACATAATGTACTTTCAGCTTTTGTACATGCAACAGCTCACACAGTATTTGCATAGTCCACTACGGTCATTTACCAAAAGAAGTCACAGCTTTATAATATGGCTGCTATGGGAATTATTTATCTACATTATTAAAACAGAACCCATGAATAAAAGTACCAGTCTTACAAAATTCAAGCATTTCATTTTGGTACCACCTTAAAATAATTTGTTCTTTCTGCAAGCAGAATAAAAATATTTACTGAAAATAAGAGATTGCCATATCCCACATCTGTATTATTCTCTGGCTTTCTAAATTCATGCCTAACTTTATGTATACTTATTGTCTTCCCTAAGACTCAAATTTTTTAATCACAGTTTGGGATACAACAATTAATGTCTGAAGTATCACATATGTCACAATAGCAACTATTTAAGTTGAGCAACTGGAAAAATATCCTTTGAACATTGCAGTATGGGCTGCATGGGTGTTGAACTCCCTAGATGCCTTCTACCAAAAATGTCCTTGAACACAAACATGGTTATGGGCTATACCAATTTGGCCAACCAGCATCTGCCTCTTGCTCCATAGAAAGCCAATTCTAAACTTAAGCTAAGAGAACAAACAACTCCCTCCCCCCAAAGAAAGCTAAATGACTAGCCTGTAGAAACATTCTGCATTTTGAGATCAGATCCTGTTCCAAAGACCAAAGGTTCATTCATTACTCAGAACCACTTTTAGTGTGATAACAGCTTTGCTCCAGCATTCACAGTTCAAATCTATTCCTACCAGAGCACACACAGGAAAGTACAAGATGCTCAATCAAGATGTGGGTCAATGCTCCAAAAAGTCTTAAGATCCAGAAAGCAAACAGTTCCCCTGCCTTTAACAACTGCACAACCCTGCACACAAATACATACAATAAACAATGCCTTAGGACACAGCTCCATGTTACTTGGATGACTAGGGATGGCAGTGGCACCCACAACAGCCACAGGATGTGCTTGGTTAGCCATCAGGAAGCACTTTCAGCCAGGCAGGAGTAGGTGAGAGCCAGAGCACCTATTGAGTACAGATTAAGCCCACAGTCCAGAAGCCTGCCCTATCATAAACCTCCAAGAAATCTTCATTGAAAGCACTCTTAGCCCCCCTCCATTTGATCCATCCAGAACCACAGTCCAGTTCTAAGACATAATCTGCAAATACTTTATGACTTCAGTTGCAACTGAAAAAGAAACTAAAACCATTCTAAGTTTAAAGGATAAAGTCTTCTCCCTACTTTTGTGCAAGCTCTGCTGAGGCAACCTCAACTGTTTGCTAGTCTCAATGACTTCGCCACACAAGTACCTCCAGATTTTTTTTTAGAGAGCAAAGAACATACAAGTGTCCTAACCACGAGGCAAAGTATGTGACACAAGTTCTTTTTCAAGAAAAGAACAATTTTCCTCAGGCTTTTTTATAACAAGCCATGAAAAAATTTCTGGCTCACAACCAAAAAAGTTTTGCAAGTAAGATCCATAAATACTTTACTACTTGTTAACTCAAACTAGTATTTGCTGTCTAATCACAATCTCAATCTCAATCATTGGATTACCACTGTAGATAGCTCCATGCTAACACAAGAAAGGTAAAGGACTCAGCCTTTCTAGACAACCCAAAGAGCTATTTTGCAAATTATCAATAGGAATTCCAAACCTGACCAAGGCAGGTATGAAAATATTTTCAGCATATGAAAAATATTCAAATGGCTCTACTTTCTACAAACATTCTCATTTAAATATGAGCACCCAATGTTCAGATAGAGTAATAAAAGGGTTCACAGATTCTTACACAATAAACTGGCAGGTGTTATTCACAAGAATGCAGTGTTCACAATACCCAAGAGTGAAAGTGAGAAAGAGTAAGCACCAGTATTCTTTTTGCAAGAGCTCTGAAGAACACGTCAGTATGATCCTAACAGGCATCTGTAATAAAAATGCCTCGTTGTCCGTGTACATCTGCAAAGTCAGCAATATCTGTCCTTTCGGACAGAAAATATATGCAGGCCTCTCTACAAAGGAAAGTAAAATTTCACAGTATAAGTTTCCATATAGTGCTCTGAAAATAGAGTCGCTTGGGAAATAGCAAGAATATCACTCCATCAAGAATACATTGAGCTAATCATACGGTTTTATTACCAAACTAAGCTGTTGTTACATAAAAGCATCAATTTTCCTCCAAAAGCAACCTTTATTTTGCATCTGAATTGCCAACCACGATGTGACTGCATCCTAACACACATATTTGCCATTACTGCAGTGAACCACACACATCTTTAAGCCAGTCAGTAGGAGATGAGGCAGAGGAAAGAAGAAAGTACAAGCAAATATTCACTGAGATCCCTATCATCATGATCTGAGAGCAGGAACCTGCACGGCCTGTAAGATCATCTGTTTCTGAGTCTCATTGCACAAGCATTACTTTTCTGTAGCACTTCTAAGTAGGCAACCTAATTGGGATTACATTAGTAATCTAATGTAGCACATCCTTAAATTTCAAGAAGGCCTGCTAAAGGAGAAATTTTGAGGTAAATTACTGTAAAAGTAGTTACAAAAGAAGAGCAGTTTGAGGGTAAATCTACCTGAAGTAACCTTTCTAGACATCATCTTTGCATTTTTCTGCTGCTTCATGCATTACTAATCAGTGGCCCACTAGAAACTTCAGCACCAACTGAAAAGCCTGGCAGGGTATTTGGCTTTCAATTCTTCTACTCAGTTTATTCCCAACACAAGTATATTCATCAGGCTTAAAAACAACTCTTGAACAAGGGCAGCCACTCAGCAATGAAATGTAAATTACTGACATGTGCTAAAACCTGCACTTGCCACTGCTAATGAGCACATTAAAGGGAAAAAAGCTTACTAGATATTACTGCAACCTTTTCACTTAACCCTGTGTGTACTGAAAGCCATAAATGAGTATCAATTAAAGAACTCATCTCTAAACAGTGAGACACTGTTCAGCAGGTGTATGCTTCCTACGCAGTTCCGATACAAAAATCAGGATGACAGACGAATGTGTGCACACTGATAACAGTCTTATTTTTAATCTTCCATTAAACTTTTCAAGATATCAGTAAAAAAAAAAATCATAAATGTGACAACATACATAAATTTCCAGGTTTACAACATTAGCAGTGCCAGATCTTAGGTGATCAAATAAAACAGGATTAGCTGCCAATAAGCCCCAAGGTTATTGGGTCAACTTGTAGCAACTTCTCCCTTCCTATTATGCACATGGGAGGTAAAGACCCTGAAAATAATCTTCTCCAAACAGCAATGACCCGCAGAGTCACAGAAAACAACACCTTTGCCTCCACAGCATCTAACAGCGATGCAACTTCATAGTGCAATAAAAGCCCTATCAACTATGTTCACTACAAGTTTCAAAGCTTTTAATAATTCACACTTATCAATGTTGCAAGAAGCTGCTGTAAATTTACATGCTGGAGAATGGGGAGACAATTTTTTGTGAAAATCCACACCTATAAAATGGGGATCTTCATATTTTGTAGATGAAAAGAAATTATTTAAAGATTATTTGGTTAAGCAAGTTCTTCAAATGCTTTACTAAGTAACATTTTTATAAGGACGCATCATAAATAGATGGCACTCAGAATGGACTTTCAAAAGCTAAATTAGGTACCTGAATCAGCCTAAATCAAGTACTTAAATCCCTCTCAATAAGGTTTCTGTCTAATACTAGTTCAGCTATAAATAAGTTAAAAATTTATCAACTTCAGTTGCTTTTTTTCCTCATACCCTTTACCCCAATCCCAAGCTACCACCCCTTTAAATCCACCTCCATTCTGAGTAAGGCTGAACCTTGTTAACTTGTTTCTGCTAGAATCAGCTGTACTAGCCTAAAGACTTTAATAGAGGAGTTAGGAGCAGGGGATATATGATTTGTTTAAACAAAGATAATTTTAACAGGACAGGTTTACAAAGTGACTAGGTGTCACTGTCATCCCAGCACACCCACAGAAGGCAATAACCCCTCACAGGGACAGGCAGTAACAGGCCACTGGGAACAGCAATCTCTTGGTCACAGCCAGAACTGAGGTCTGGCCACAGCTCAGTAACCTGATCCTCAGGAGCTGAACACCAGTTGGCCTTCAGGGAACAAGAAGCACTTGCTATGTTCTACACAAAACACACCACCTAACTCAAGGAAATCAACTTTTACACTTGTGTTAAAACTTCATTGCTAGAACATTCCAACTGCTAAGTATTTCAGCAACCTTCCTTGTAATCTGGCAGGAATTGTGCAGTAGATGCAATACTTTAAGCTACCAATGTTATTGATGGCTTTCATTCGCTCTGAAATAGAAATGAATGAAATATACTGTGAAAATAGACAAAGCTTACAAGTGTAAGTAAACCTGAAGGCAGTGAAAAGTGAAAAGGCAGATACATCCTGCTCATTCTTATGCATGTATGTTAATGGAATTTTAAAGAACTCCAGGGAATTCTTTAAAAGATTTGCAAAATGAACAAAATGAACCACTAAACTCAATGAGGTGGCTGCAAGCAATCTAATAAATTCTTACTCTTATCTGGGGGTCATGATTCCTGCTGCACTCAATAAAAGCTGGCATTGACAAAATCTGACAAACAAGGTAAGCTGCTATTAAGCAGTGTTTATATTGATACCTTTATAGAGTTTTTGTTTGAGCAACTCTCCTATGAGGAAAGGCTGAGGGAGGTGGGGCTGTTGAACCTGAAGGAGGCTAAAGGGGAGCTCAATGGATATAAGCGCCTGAAGGGAGAGTGCCAACAGGGCAGAGCCAAGCTCTGCCTAGTGCTGCCCAGTGACAGGATCAGAGGCATGCACAAGCTGAAACACTGCAAGTTCCCTCTAGCTGGAAACATTTTTTGACTGTGAAGGTGGCCAAACACTGGCACAGGTTGCCCAGAGAGGTTGTGGAGTCTCTATCCGTGGATAGTCAAAAGCCCACCAGACATGGTCCTGCCAACAAGCTCTGAGTATCCCTACACGAGCAGAAGGTTTGAACCAGCTGATCCCCAGAGGTACCTTCCAACCCCAACCATTCTGTGAAATAAAGACTGTATCTGATAGCTGCAGTAGAAACCAGGTCCAACTGAATTATGCATTCTACAGCCATACAATAAAAATGTGCAACCAGCTGGAAGATATTGTAACAATCTAGAGAAGAGTAACTGAGTGACTAAGAAGTTAAAGTGTCATTAAACAGGTTAAAGACTGAAAAACCTCATTTAACCCTGACATGCCTGAATAGTGTGTCTTAATTCACTTTCAGCAACCAACTATATCCAGCATATGAGCAGTGATTCTCTCAACACCCAGAGGTAACTGGAGCAGTTCTCACACCACAGAGAACACCCAGCCCAGACAGGTTACATGACTCCTGCCCAGGAAGCAATACTGGAACAAGGGAATCCACAAGGGAATCCTACAGCATACCAAACAAAGAAGTAGATTAAGTCTCACAGCTGTAGAAACTATTCAAAATATTTGACAACTTGACAGTTCAGCACCAGCATTTCATACTGTACAGATATTAAGCACCTATACAAAATTTTAATCTAGACAAATACAAAAATATAAAAGAAACCAAACAGATGTATAAAATAAATTATGTTTATAAAACTAAGTTCTAATAATTCAACATGTTAAACCCTATCTTCAAGAAAATATTTCTTGAAATAAGATTACAATCAAAACATGTACCATGAAAACAAAGCCCCCCACGAAAAAAAATGCCCAGTCCAGGATAATAGGTCATCTTTAGAATCATGTTAACCAAAAGTCTTTCAGCTAGCATCCTTTCCCACAGCTAGTGTAGAAGTCACTAAAACTTCAGAATCCACTAGAAATGAAATCATTAAGGGCCAACTATAGGTGTGAATTAGGACCAAGACTCAGCAGGGTGTTGTCATTTTTAAGTCACTAAACCAAAAGACACAAATACATTCTATCACCATAACAATCAGAAGACCTCTAAGACTGAGGTAGGAAGGGCACCACTGGAGGTCTTCTAGTGCAACCTCCCTGCTCAAGAAGGGACTCCTAGAGCACATTACTCAGGATTCCTTCCACACTGTCTTTGAATATCTCCAGGGGAGAAGACTCCACCTCTCTCAGCAACATGCATCAGTGCTCAGTCACCCTGACAGTAAAGATCATCTTCATGTTCAGGTAAACTTCCCATCCATCAGTTTCTGCCCATTTCCTCTTGTACCACCAAGATCCTGGCTCCATTCTCTTGGCACCCTCCCTTCAGATACTTACACTGGTGAGGTCTCCTCTCAATCATCTCTTCCCAAGGCTGACAGCTCCCAGAGAGATGTTCCAGTCCCTTGATCATCTTTGTTGCTCTCCACTGAACCCACTCCAGGACTTCCTGTCTCTCTTGTGCTGAGAAGCCCAGAATTAAAGCCAGCACTGCAGATGTGACCTCACCAGGGCTGAACAGAGGAGATGGATCACCTTCCTCATCCTGCTGTCCATGCTCTTCCTGATGCTCCCCAAGATACCATTGATCTTCTTGGCCACAAGGGCACCGCTGGCTCATGGACAGCTTGCTATCCACCAGGACCTCCAGGTCCTCCTTCTCAGAGCTGCCTTTCAGCAGATCAACCCAAGCTAAACAGTCTTAAAGAATTAAATTTTAAAGTTTCCCCCAAAAGTAATCACCTCCTAGCCTTGGGATCAAACAGATGTAGCATGTTCATATCCCTCCTCACATAACACACCACTGTCAATAACAAAAGCCCTTGTGTACAAAAATACAGCAAGTTGTAAGAAGACACCTTGGCTCATAAAATGTGTATTCAGTAGACTGATTTTGGTCCTGTTGCAATTAGTTTTCAGCAACAACAGAGAACTGTCATATTGTGATACAGAAAATGATTCTACCAAACACATTATTGCTTCAATGTATTCCAACTCTAAGAATGTACAAAAAAATCCTTTACTAAGTTGCATTCATCTTTGAAGTCAGAATTCATTTTCTTGATACACATTTTATGAAGAATACATATAAGCTCTTAAGTATTCAATCTGTAATGTATTGAACACAGATTATCAATCACTATAAAATACATAATTTCTTAAAATGCAGGCAGAAAATGGAAGTGATTATTAAGGAAGCATTGTTGAATTCTAAGCTGAAGTTTCACGTGCCTTGCCACAAAAGTAAATTAGAATCTACAGAGCAACAGAAGTCCTTATTGCAAAGACATCTCTTAACTACTCATGGTTAATCCAACTCCACTATTATTAATGGAATATTTAAAACGATTTTACAAACAGAGAAGGACATCACATTTGCAAGGTTACCACACAAGCTTATACCAGTTATACAGAATAGGACAAATTAACAAATCACCATAGATCATAATGGTCAGAATTTACCAAAACAAGACAAGCTTGTCTGCATGATTGCAAAGCAATAGTAAAGAGGCAGAAAGTGAAGGAAACATTACCTGTGTAAGAAGAGAATTACATAGCATTTCATTTGCATATCTATTATTTCAATGAGGAAAAACACAAGTACACGCAGTTAATATAATTGCAGTTGTGGAAATAGAATACATTATCATTCTCACAACCAGACAGCAACAGTGAAAAAAAGAGGACAGAACAAAGTATTTCTAAAGAAATAGGAAGGATTCCTGTAAGTCTGGAAGTAAGTACTATTGCAGTGATACTGCACATCAAGAAATAATGAATTTTTACAAATCAGGATTCCATTTATCCATTCATCTCCAGACCCACACACCCTAAAAGCATGCCAAAATACTGCTGTTGAAAGGCATCTCATAAGAAACATTAAATTACTTACAATAGCCCATATAGGCAAAAGTATCTCTAATATCTTCTTTAAACACATGCACAGCATTAAAACATTGGTCCAGAAGCCATGCAAGTCCACAGCTCATCCACCAAGAGTCTCAAGTTGCTAGACACTACTATTCAAATCAAGAGGTTTTGTGCTTTCATTTTTCCTAAGGACAGTTGCACCTGTTAAAGCTTTCAAACTCAGCCACTTGAAGAAAAGACATAGCTTTAAAAAACACAAGTTAAAAAAAATAGGTCAGGATTACCATAGCATAGGAAGTTGCCTAATCACAAAGAAGATCAAGGACAAAAAAGTATCAATATTATGAAGTCTCGACAAAAGAATAAAAAGGGAGGAGAGTACTTTTGTCAACTTACATGGATCTTTGACAAAACACCACCCTGCATCTTTAAATACATGCATATAGGTTACACACATGTACACCCACAAGACCTATAGATATGCACCCTGAGACCCTCAAGTTTAGGCATACACCTGCCCCTGAAAGAAGTGTTCTAGCTATATACAGCAGCTCTCAAGATAGTTATTTGAAATTTGCCACAGGGAAGAACTGGCATCAATTTTTTTTGTTGCACAGCAATCTTAAGCAGGACACTGATGATGTAACATACACCATCAAAGGCTTTTAGCAAAGGTATTTGAAGTTTTCTACAGTACAGGAGTAATACAGCCTTCCTACTTCCACCCTAGTAAGTGCTAAGCAGACAGTTCAGATGACTCAATTTCATTTTTCTAGCTCATATGGACTAATAATGTCTGACAAACGCTGCCCATGATTCAATACGCACTATTTGTTTCTCCCATGGATTCCACCCAACCTGATACAGCAGATTTAGATTCCTTTTCTATGAAAAAAAGGTTTGCTCAGAATTAAATACATGAACACAAGTAACACTCAAGTATTCTGCCTTAAAACAAAATAAGCATCGAGATTATAGATTCACATGCAGAGCTCTTCTGGGCAGCAAAGTGGTGACCTGTTCATTTAGGCCAGTACATTGCCTACACTTTATTACCCTGTACAGACAAAATCTCCAGTCTCCAGCAGACAAAGCACCAAAGCCACCACAGGCACTGGTAGCAATCACACTGCTGGCTTTGGTAGGCAGTGAAACTCTGGCCTGCAAGGCATAGTGTACAAAACACACATTAAAAGATCTGTTCTCCCCACTCCTTGAAGTGTACAATCTCTGCCATAAGCAGCTTCTTGATACCAACTTCCACTGCCTTTTTTGGACCACCTTTTCACAATTTGGGAATCACAAATGCTAACCAGTCACAAGAGTTGTCAGGTAAAAAGCTAATGCATGTGGGAACAGCATGAGAAACACACCAAATGTTTCTCAAAAATGTAACATCCACTGAACCACAATGAAGGAACTTCACAATTTGCTTATAAATAACAAAGCCATGCACAACAATGGTAAAGAAACACTCTTGCCAGTAAGAGTCTATATTTTAAATTGTGAGCATCCCATTAATAGCTGTGCATAGGTCTGTAGATCCACCTGCACAAAGCTCTTCACAGATCAGACATGTGTCCCCCTTACAGAAGGTGACACAAGTTGCTCTTTGGTTTACCTTTTCCTTCTCAAATTTGGCAGCCATTTACAAACATGTGATCAACTATTTCCATATACATTGTTTGCCCATTTATTTCAGACAATACATTGTTGGGATTTTTAATTCCCCCAAGAATGTTAATCTAGCTTCAAAGGTAAAGAGAAATAGCACTGGGTGCTTTGTTCTCCCCCAGTCATGTCAAACAGTAGCTGTTTAAAAGGCACAAAAGATGTATACAATCAGGTTTCACTAGAAACTCCAAAAAGATTAATATCTTATTCCAAAATTGAATGCTTTTTTCTCACCATGTTTATGGCTTCTGTCCCAAGGAGTGGATTTTGGCAGGAGGCAGTGGCTGGCTATTTTTGCATCAACAAACAGCATCAGAATGCTGTCAAGGCTGCATTCAGAAAAGAATGTTCCAGATAAAGGCTGCATTTGTAACTAACTACTATCATTTTCAGATAATTTTATGCACATATCAAATCATTTTCTTGGAGGAAGTACACCACAACCTTTCATAAAAGCACGAACTCTATCACAAAACATCAAAATACACTGACGATTTATAACCTTGCAAACTGATATTTTTCCTACAAAGCTTACGAAATAAAAACTCAGCAGATTTGTTTGTTTTGTTTTTAACAGTAGCATCACAAGGGACTTTAATGGCAGTGAATAAAGTGGAACTTCATTTGGGTTTCTTCAAATTAAGAAGAAAATTGATCCCATTATGATTAACTGCAACACAGAGTCACCATGCATCAAGGTCTAAGCGCATAATCACTACCAGGAAGCAGGAAAGGAACATAACATCAACTGCAGGTGTAAGACTCCTACTTGCTGCTAACATCAGCTAGACAAACAGCCACACTGACTCTGGAAAAATGACTGTGCAAGCCTACCACACAGTTGCTTTCTTCTCACTGTTTTCTAACCCAGACCCAAAAAAACCCAAATAAAAACAAAACAAAAAAAATAAAATAAAAACAAATCAACACCCAACCAAAAATCACAACATTCACTGAGATCGTGGGGCAATCCTCCCAAACTATTCAGCACGTTAAGAGACCCAACTCAGCATTCCCATCCCCCCACCAAAACAGCTGCTCTGGAGGCTTGCAAGCAAGGACAGAAAAATGGCAAATTCAGAAAAGCATATCTTTCAATTACAGGTCAACCAAAAGGCTTAGCTTAGTCTCAAGGCCTATCTCCTTCCCAAATTCCAAAGACCTGCTTTAGGTAACAGAGGTGAAAGAGCTTCTAAGAAAAGGTCTGCATTAATGTTAAGAAACGGGAAACTTTAAGCAAGCTAACCTAAATACAGAGGTCACTAGCAAACTCTTCTAAAGCAGGAAAGGAACAAACCACTCTTGCAATTCTGCAGAACACCTGGCAAAGGATACTAGCATTTTTTAAATGCAGCAATATAGATTTTTAACTTCACCTTAACATTTATGACAACACTGAATATTATGCAATTATTCTTTGAAGGAGGGAAATTACTTACATAGAAGTATATTTGAATGCATAAACTAAAAGTACCAACTTATTTGCTGATTCTAAAGAAAATACACCCACTTACATAAACCCATATTTTGTTACTCTACATAATGCTATCAGCATTATCATCAAATCATCCAAAGATTCCATGTTCAAATACCAATCCTTAAGAAATTGACCTTAGCATTTATAAAACCTTTGACAGACTCACTCAGTATAAATGCCATGGATCTCTTTTCTGTCAGCCAACAACAGCAACCAGAGTAGATACACAGAGACAGGACTGAATGCACCAATTTGTTTACTGAATCACAATGAACAACATGCCAGATATTCACCCACTGATTGTTTTTTGGAAATTTTGTTTTGGAAACAAAGGATCATATATTGTGCCTCCTTTGCCTATTTTAAGAGAACAAAATTAAGTTTCTGAAGAAGAAAAAAAGACCAGCAATTTTCAATACTCTAAGTATTTACCAAATTCTTCAAAAGTACTGTCTACAGCTGTATCCTACTCCATGAGTCATTCAGAAAATAATGGACAAGACATGCTTTTGTTCAAATCACACACTGTGAGATTACATGTGAACTGACCCTCCATGCATTAATTGAAGACAAAGCTTTGCTTTGAGCTCATTACTGTTCTTACAGATACACTGGCAAGTTTAGAAAGTTTAGTGTCCTTCTCAGTTTCCCAATTTAAGAAGTTTGTTCTAAAATTACAGATGTGTACCAGGAAATAAGCCTGAGTTTCATAAGTTCCATCACTACTTTCAGTGCAAAAGAACAAAATAGTGCATATGCAAAGAACGGGATAGGGAGAAAGAAAACAGAACAAAAACTTCTTCTGCAACTTCATTACAGTTTAACAACATAACAGTTACAGTCTTCAATAAAAAGAAGAAACAGCAGGCAAGTTTTCCTCCCAACTATATTAATCAGAGTGTCTTGAAAAAAATATAAGCAGCCCTAGGGATAAAAAGATAGATCATTTCACCAGCTCTCACCAGGGGTTTGATCTTCTAGAACCACTGACATCAAGGAAAGCATGATTATGTCTTAATTGAGACTTTAAATAGTGCATTTCAGAAAGCAAAATCACATTACCTTGTTTTATTATGTTTTTAGAGAACTGAACGCACCGGGTTTCTGAAACATAATTAAAGCTATTTTGAGACTGCAGCACCAACCAAAAATTCAAACATGTTTTTAGTCATCACATTATTTCAGGAAATTGTTAAGAAACTTTCCTAGGATGTGAGTGAAAAGATGAGAAATAGAAGGGTGGAGAAGATCTACAGGAATGTTTGTACTTTCTCCATTTCTGCTTAATCCTGCCAAAAAAATTGTTCCCATTTCACATCACCAATACTGTAACTAACATTACCACACTATTTATATTTATTGTTAATAACAACCACACCACCGTAGAATGTGCCTGGTTCAGAGTAATAACTAACAAATTTCCATATTCAGCAGCAAAACAAAGCAAAATAGCATAAGTGAACACGTCCATTTCACTAAAATTTTTTGTTACTGAAAAACCAGGAACTGCCAACTGAAGTCAGTTATCCTGATGGTCTAATCCATATAGAACAGAGTTTATTATAAATTAAGCCAGGAATCTTCCCTCTAAAAAGAACCTCTGGTACACGAAGCAGAACAGTGATAAAAGAAAGCTGCTAAACTGCATGAAAATAACATGTAAAAGATAACCCCAGATTTGGTAAAACTTGGCAAACACCAAGTGTTTAAAATTCCTTTCAACTTTAACATCACCAGCACCCAGCAGGTGCATCCCACAGAACCTTTTTGTCTAGGAGCTGTAAAAAAAAAAAAAAAAAAAATCACAGCAACTGAAGTATGAAATTTTTAGATTTCATTCTCAAATAGTCTCCTTAATGAGCAGGTGGTATCCTCTAACAACAAATAATCAACTCAATAGTAAGGGTCTGTATTACAACTAGAACTCAAACCTAAAGGAAATAATTAAGGAAGGTATAAGGAAGACCTGTCTCACAAATGCTAAGGACAAAAAGAACCACCATTCAAGAATTATATTCCTCATCTAAGTTTTTTATCTTGAATCAAAAAGGTGCAAATTTTTCTCAAAAGCAGAAACAAATTTCTCTTGCTGCCTGTAAATCAAGGTATTTCTTCAGCTACATGGTTCATTTACTCCATAACAAAGTTGGTAGCTGCAATGGCTTTTTACCTTGAACTTCAATGCAGTATGTGCTTGTCCCTATTCTGAGCAAAATCAGTAGACAACACATGATCTACAGTGACTATACATACAGCATCCACCCAGGACTTTGTTCAAACATTGTGAATGCAACTTCCTCCTAGCACTGCCTACTTTTAAGCAGCTGCATGAAAGCTTTTGGAAAAAAAAATAAAATCGGACCATATCATCAGTTCATGATATACAAAAACCTTACTGAAGAAAAGAGGTTTTGAACAATAATTTTTATAAATTCGGACAAAGTGAAAACAGCACCTTCTTGACTCTTTGGTCCTTTCAGAGAATGCAGCTCCATGATACAACACCACCGGCAGAGAAGCCAATTTTCAAACAGCTTTCTATTCCCATCCCAAAGTGCACTTCAGCACCTTCTCAGGGCTGCTGATACAGCTGTTCACCAGCTGTGCTACGAATCACCAAGATGATCACTTAAAACCAGATACTTTTAACCTAGATCATTTCAGTGACCCAGTTTTGCAGAGCAGCCTCATAAACAGTCCAGGCATAAGCGAAAATCCTGAAAGGTTTTTACATACTGGGTTAAGTTCTTACAAACAGACTTCTTCCAAAAGAAAACTCAGCCTGCAATTACATCCTCAAAATGCAAAGAATTCACATGTACAGGAAGCATATTGAAATCCCCTATGTTGAAGTATCTTTTAGATTTGCCTTTAGTTGGTAGCTTGCTTCCTTAGATACCTTGAAACAAGTATGTGCCATCAGTCACAGCCAAGCAAATAAAAATAACTTACCAAACGTCTAGCAAATTCTTTATTTTCTGAAAGAAATCCATATCCTGGGTGTACCTTGGAAGACAAAAGAAAAAATTCAAGCTGATTGAGTTCTGAAACCACACACCAAAGTCAGTAGCACATTTTCAGATACTGGGGATGGTAAAGTAGATCACTAAGCATTTAAACAGGTTGAATACCTTAAGAAAGTCTCTTAACACATTGATTTTTCTGTCCTAACTCAAGTTGTTGAGCTATCATTTCTGAAACAAACTTTCCTTATTTAACTAGGGAGAACAGGGTTGCTTGCAGAACAAATGGAGCTGTTTGCAGAGCAAACAGACATAGCCTTTGGTGATTTGCCTTTTGCTCTTTTTAGCTCCATTGCAGGTTTCCCCAAATACGCTCATCCACACTCTCCTCAGTAACCACTATAAAGTACTCTGTATCCCAAAATATTTCCAGCCCTAACCACAACAATGGTGCACAGGTCCCCAGCCATTAGCCCCCTACCTCTAGTGACCCTGGCTAGAGGGCACAATATACTCTCTTTATTAGTCTAAGTCAAGCATCCTGTGTGCCTTGTTTGCTACTCACACCCCAATATTCATTCAGCCTAATGACTTGAGAGGAGCATGAGAAAGTTTTCATTTTACTTTTTGCAAGTCATATAAGATTCTTGATCTATTATACTCTAACAGACAAAGCATAAGCCATTTTATTCACCTCTTTTAAAGAGCCAATAACTGGGTTTCATATTCAGAAACCCAAAGGGGAGAAAATACTGGTTTTGTTTCTGGCCCCTAAAGGCACTGTACCAAAACATCATGTTAGAAAGAAACCACAGTGCTGATCCAACTGTTCAAGGGTAGTTAGTGTCACTGATAGATACACATCAAATTTCATTTTAATAAATGTTCTGTGTACAGTAGCTCTGAATAATACATTCATTTCTGCGACAGAACAAAGAACATTAGGAATGTGAACATATTAGTTTTTCCTACTGATTCCTGTTAAGCTTTGAATCTCTGGCCAACTTGGAGGGAAAACAGGCAGACTTGCCCACATTTACACAAATAAGCTAATGTGCATTTTGTAAACCTTCTGAAACAAAAGCAATTACAGGATGCACCATTTACCTTCCTGCAAGTAACATTTATACAATATAGAAAGTGATTCAAATGAAGTTTAAGCAAAAGCCTTTCTGGATACACTTTGTAAAACGTTCAAAAAAGGCATTATGGCATATAAAGGGTTAGCACTCAAAACTAATTGGGATTTTTTTTTTCCCCCAGCAAATTTGGAAATGAACTGAAGCTGCTCCCTGGTGTGAAAGCTGAATCCAGCAGCCACCTGCAGGATCAGCGACCAGTGCTGCCAGATGCTACAAAGCCTTTGATTTCCAGTAGCGATTTCAGACACATTTAACTCATGTGACATGAACTAACTGGAATAGCATATTCAATCATTTCCCCCCCACACACCTTTAAAAAAAATGCACAAACTCTGGCTTTTCTGCTTTCTATATATGAAACAGCTGCAGCAGATAGACACAGTCAGACTCACAGCTTGGGCCCTGGTTTTCCTAATGACTTCCATGATGGCATCCATGTTGAGGTAGCTTTTGCTGGTGGGAGCTGGGCCAACACAGACAGCTTCATCCGCCATTTTCACGTGAACCTGAAGAGGCAATAGTCTGCATTAACAGATGCTCCCAGCAAAAATAATTAACATCACCCAGTCACATGCACACAAATCTGATTGTGTCAAAGATCATTTACATACCATAGCCACTCTAAAATACACACTGAAATCACCAACACTGGCATACATACAAGTATCTGCACAGTAAATCTCATTTCATTTAGCTCTGAGCTTAAGTCACTTTCAAAATGTTTTGTTGTTCTAATATATTATTTTGAATTTGATTAAATAAAATCAAGACAAATATAATTTCACCTTCCTATACTGATCATCTATATGTAAATTCAGACTAAAAACTACTTTGTTACTTGTAACTAGGGTAGTCTAATATCTTAATACTTAATAACAAACATTCATGACCAGTTCTAAGCAGGCTCCCCAGGAAGTTGGGGATAATTAGAGTGAATTGAATGAAGGGATGCAATGAGTGTCCCTGCACAGCATCAGGTCAGCACCATGCACAAATTAAAGCCTATGACTAAAGAGTTCAATATCACTACACGTGAACCAGAAAATCTTGAGAATTATTTAAGCAGGCTCATGTTTGATTTCTCCATTGTATCCTCATTTATATGCATTTGCCAAATATTTTTTAGCCAAACAAAAAAGGGACAAACATCGGCAACATTTTACCAAGAATACTAAAATAGCTAGGTTTGGAGTTAGAAGTCTTCTTACATCTCACAAGAATGCTTATCTTTAAGTTTAAAAAGTTTAATTAGATTGGTCTTTAACATGTTTTCAGAGTTCAGAATACTTTTCAAGTAAGATACAGATATAACCATGAAACCAAACAACCAGTTTTACCTCATTCTGCTTTCTGTAAGCTCCCTCTCAGTATGCATTTAAGAAAGCATGCCATTGTTTAAACTGTGTAAGATTCTTAGCTGTCAGTAAGACTTATTTAGAACAACAATTTGACATTTCCAATGCTTACCCATTTTTACAACTATTTGATATCTCCAGCATTTGAAACTGAAAATACACTGTCTAAAATCACTGTTCTTTTAGAAAAATAGCATTAACATTTCAGAAATACAAAACCCTGAGATGCGTTCAGTTGGCCAAAGCATATATAAATAACACCAAGCTTGTGGTTTTGGTCCCTGTATGGATCATTCACTTAAGAGCTGAACTCCATAATCCTTGTGGGTCCCTTCCAACTCAGCATATTCTGTAATTCTCCACAATATTTTTGGTTTTTATCAGGAAATTTTGTTATTTGTGAAAAGGAATTTTATTTGCAATTAGTTTGAAGGCTGTCAAGTGTGTCAAACAAGTTAGAAGTTACATAGTCTGGATACGCTATTGGCTCATTCAGAAGAAACAAGGCCAGAAAAATCAAAAAAACACCTACAAACACTGACAGGCAGCAGTAAGACAACATTTTGAACACTACAATAAGTAGCAGGTGAATATAACAAATGTATAAAAAGGAAGAGAGCCACTTAATCATTTTCATTTTTTCTTCAGTTTTATTGACCTTTTCTAAACTTGGGAAATGTTAATCCTACCAACAAGCAGCATATTAACTTTCCACCTAATTCCATGTTTCTTTCTGGAAGCGTCTCTTAAATAGCTTCTGAATTTGCTAAATTCTCAAGTGTATAACCACATAACCTGCTGGAATCACCACACATTTCAATATTGCTTCAATAACATCTCAACTGCTTTGTTTCATCACTACACCATTGGTCTCACAATATAAACAGAGCAAAACCAGAAAAAAAAATCTTAGAGCAGTAGCACAGACAATCATGCAGCAGGTTTTTGTACTTTCTAGTACACACATCTTAGCAACTAAGTAATCTATTTTGATCAAATGCTATCAAGATTAGTCTGTGTCATCCTTCCTACAGCACTAAGCAGAAGAAACAGCAGCTTTATCTGAATGATCAGTTTATATGCTTAAAGTTGTTCTGAATCCCAGTGTGGTGTACAGTTCTAAACAAAGTCATTCAAGCTTAAGCTTAATTAAGAATGTATATTTTACAAAACCAAAAGCTTCCTTATAAAAAAGGACTAAAGATTGTTAGTTATTTCTAGGTATCAAGATGAAAACTCCACACCCACCCACTTCCTGCACTAAGACACCAACAGAGTCCCACTAGTACCAAAAGCAGCCAGAGAAGATATTGCAAACCAATTGGCTTTGTACATATAAACAGTCCTGTGCACATTTCCCCAGTATTACCCCACTCCTTTCTGAAATTTTTTGTTGCTATTCAACTCTCTGGAGTTTCAACTCTTCCTTTCCCACATTACCCTGTAACCTGGTAAATCCATTTCTCCTTGCTCACCTTACTGCAAGTTGTTGGTGCCTTCCCTAGTTCTGTGCCACTTCAGCCTGGAATGCACCAGGCAAATCTCCCAAAAAAAGAGGTCTCCATTCCACCTCCACTAGTTCAAAACCTCCAGACTTTCAGGATCCAGTGACAGCTGGGAGGATTTTCAGGATCCAGCCCCATCCAAGAGGCTTCTCATATCTACTTTTATTATGACTTCATATCTATTTTTATTGTGAGCAAACCAGCACACCAACTGGAAATCTGCTTCTTAGTAATTCATAATGACAATTCCCCTTAGCATTTAGATTCCTTTGACATTGCACTGCAGTTCATGAAGAATACCCCAAATATTGTAACACAAATTTATCATAGATTTTTTTGTATAGTACAAATGTAATTACTAGCAAACATAACAAAAACCATCATTTGAGTCTACATGACAACTGACGCTTTCAGCCTACTACCAAGGGCTGCCTACTTCACACAGTAATTCATTAAACCTTTACCTCTGCAAAAGCTAACTTATAATGCAATCTTCGTAGACAGTACAAAGAATTCAGCAACTCCCTCAATCACCACAAATTTCAAATATATTGATTTTCAAATTCAAGGATTGCTTAAGCACTTGACTTAAATCACACAATCCTAGGTATTCAAAACCTGTCCCTAACAGCTAAAATCTCAGAGGTGTGATTTATCCCTTTTCTGTTTTAGGTCACAAAAAACCCCAATGTCAACAAAAACAAAGAAGCAAGTCCCAGGAGGTTCTTGAAAAATGCAATTTCTTCATAAATATCTGAATTGACCTTGCCATCTCAAGCATGAATGGATAACAACAAAGGCTGGAAAACAGTTGAAACTAAGTGCTTAATGGTTTATACTGCAGTTTTTAATCATATTGGGCTACCTGGGCCTCAAGAGAGAAGTCTCAAGCAGCTACCAAGGACTTGCTGTGTTAGAGAATACAAATGACTGGGAATCATGGAAAAATTGTGTGTGCAAAAGCCGTTTAATTTCTGTAAAAGTTTTTTACTTTAAGTACTCTAGTTCATAAAGGCTGATTATATTTCAAAAACAGCAAAACCAAAACCTACTGAATCTTAATTTTATAGAACCTCAATCTAATTAAAGAACTAGAGACTAAATACAGTCACTTTTGGAAATCCAAACCAATCACAAACATCCAATCAGCTCATCACACTCCTGTATCTATGAGAAATAAGCTACTAATAGTAAAACTCTGGATTCAACAAGGAGTCCTAGCAGAACAACATTAGAATAAATGCTATTAAATGGTGTAACTATTTTTGGATTAAGATACAAAGTCAACTGGAAATAATCTGAAGTACAACAATTACCTTATTACACAACAACAAGCTTATTCTTTCAGAAGCAAACAGCACAGAAATGGCCAGTGGCTATAAAACTAGTTTAGGTTGAGGAGCCACCTTCACAGCAAGGCATCTATATCAGCAGATCCTGCCACGTCTTTACACAGGAACAGCTTCATATTTCTTCACCGTCTTTCCAGCAAACAGGCAAATAAAGCAACGAGTCCATTGGGGATGACTTGCCAGCCATTTTTGGCCTGGACTGGTTTCAAGCACCACTCCAGGCTGCAGCAGCTCTCAGAGTGCAGTAAGAGGTAATAACAGCAGCAGCAATTGGGTTTGGAGATCCTTCTACATTTCAATATTTCAGGAGGATTTATAAGCCAGTTTTGGTGCCAGGGCTTGGCATCATACTCCAGAAGACAAATATACCCATAACCCAAAGTTTTGGATGTGAACACCACAAAAATAGTCAATATCTGCCTTGCAGACAACCCAATTTAGAAGGACTGCACTGAATCACAGCCAGTACATACCCAAATTACCTAGATTATTTTAGCTCTCCTGTATCCTGGAGAGTGACACATGTTCATTTGACAGTAGCATGCTCTCTTGAATAGCCATACTCTGAATTTATTGAATTATCCTCATAATTAAACCAGTATCTCAAATAATTTCCAGAAATCAAAATTAATAACCTGCTACCTAAAATATATACAGGTCTCCTAGAACTATTGTTTGACACAGCAGTATCAAGGTAAACTTCTCTAGGGCCACCCAGCTGCTGCAGAGCACTAGTGGGAATCTACATTACAAACAAATTACATTTAAATACACATCTCTCAACATTTTAACATAGAAAAGTTCTCAGCATGAACACAGAATGTATTAAAAACTATTTTAAGGCAAAGAAATAAACCACTTTCAGTGCATATAGAGTCTATAAAACAATCAAAGATACCAAGAAAATTTACAGATCTCTAGCATTATAATTATTCAGCAGCTCAAGTTCGTTACCTTCTTATGGAGCTGGTTCATGACAAAAAGTGCTTTTCTCCTCAGTTTGTTTCACAATGGATCATTCTCATTCACTAACTCCAAGAAGTAAAGACTGACTTTGTCAACAAAGAAAAATATATCTACGTGCATTTCCCAATTGAGTGTTTAATATCATCTGCATAGTTTCCACAGATGATTTTATATACCTCAGCAGTTTCTGAGGCTTATCATGTGACAGATGTAATTTACTTCAGTGTAAATGTCTAATTAACACATACACACACACTCCCCTTTTCCTCCATCTCTGAGGAGTAAATGTCTGGGATTCCCCAGTGTCTCAGTTTTTCAGAGTAGGTCAGCCTACACATCACCAGGTCTCAACACAAGTTGATATTCACACAGCAGAGACAGTTATACTGAGTTGCAGGCTGCATTTTCCTCCTGATTCTTCTATGCTGTTTCAGAATTTATATTATAGGGAAACTGTTATAGCTGCATATACAGTGCTAATCAAACCTAAGCAGCAATTAAAACAACCTCAGCAAAGAGAACACTTTTGTTTGGTACACTAGATAAGATTGAGCATTGTTCAGACAAAGAAATCTAATCAAACAAGTCATTCTCCTTTTATAGTTCAAATCAATATTACACGTTGGAACAACATCCGTTGGTGTAAGTGGATTCACTTAATTGGCCCAAACTGCATAATACTGCTCAGCAAGACAAATCACAATTAGCTCAACCCATAAAATAGGGCTAATGAATAAATCCTTTGTAAGTTAGCTAAAAAAAAAAACCAACCACCTCAAATCTTGCCAGCACCATTGCCAAAAGAGACAGACAAAACAGAACAAAAAGCCTATGGCATTGAACAGTCTTGAGTTTAAACAAAAAAAAAAAACCGATGCAAAAAAGGTTCAAATTCACTGCTTTGCCAAAAACACATCTTCCATCTGACCTAAGTGTCTTTAGCAGCTTGACATTAAATACACACACCAGTAATACAGTAAGTATGAGAACATAGTGTGCAGTATTCATACAGCCTTTAAAGTGCTATCTGCAAAGAAATACTGTCACACCATTACAGCATTTAACCCTAAAACAAAATAATGGAAACATGGCTAGAGCACACAAAAAACAAAACTGTGAAAGACAAATACCATAACTACCCTACATTTCCCACATTTAATTTTACTCAGCATCCCAAAAACCCAAAAAAAAGTTCATGCAAATAAACAGGTCAACCTGCAGAGTCAACATAAATAGATTTCTCTGCAAGCCTATTTTAAACTATTTTAATTTGATAGCCCACAAATAGTTAAACAAGGACTCTGTAAAACAATTCTTCAGTGGCCTTCAAACATGTTTTGGTGAAGGCATTTAGTTACATTCCCCTCCAAGTCTACAAAGACCCTCAAAGCAGCCCATCCTTTAGCATCTGCAGGATTAGATCCCTGGTTCATGGACACCAGCTGAGAAATATAAATTTAAAAATATAATATCCTTTCCTTTACTTCCTAGTCTTGCCCTTCAAGTTTGCCAGCTGGTCAAAAAATGAAGACAGTAAATAACCTCAGTAACCAAGGGCCTCAAAAATCCATTTTTCAACTACAATTAATGGATCCAGGTTGAACTGAACAATCACTAAAAGACAGGCAACATGAACCAGGCAGGGAAGAAAGCATTTTTAACCAACACCAAGAGAAAGCACATTTCAATACATATCAAGATTTTCATCTGTTTGCATTCTTGCTTATACACATGAATTTATTTTTGTATCCTTAGAAAAAGTAAATCTCCGTTCTCTCTTCCATGGATGAAGCCCTGGAATGTTGTATGCTGCTAAAAAGACACACAATTTTACTTGCATTATAAAGGGGAAAGGACTCCCCATTGAACTTATAGGCCTGATCACTCCTACTGTAAAAACCAGACCATGAAAGCTGTCATAGAGTGATACTCTCAGACTGTGTTCTGCTTGAGGGACAAGCAAGAAAATGCCTTCTGAGTCCTGAAGACATTACAGATAAGACTCTAGAGATGAGTTCCAGAATGGCCTTGGTCCCTAAAAAACTTTTCCTATATGCTTATTGTTTGACAGATAGCTTCAGTGAAGCACCTTCTAGAACAAAAGTGAGAAAGAAGGCCTCTCCGTCAGAATTTTATTGCAAGTGTTTACTGTGCTGAACCCGTCAACTAGCACACAAGTTTGCTATTGAAAATTTGGTGGAATTAAATAGTTAATTTGTATCACAACTTCCAACACGTTCTACTCAACACCAACCAGGAACAGTCCATTTCTTTGGTAGAATAACTGAAAAAGTAGGTCAACAGTCACCTTGCTCACTAATCTACCTTTGGATGAACTGAACAATTAACAGAGGCAGAGCAACCAGGAGGGGAAAACCACAATGTCCCAAACTTGAACTCCAAGCTACTGCGTCAGTAGCAAAACACATTAACAATCTTGAGGGAAAAGCACTCCCCTTGCCTCCTTGCACTGGTGTTCCCTTGGTGGGAGACCTACCAAGTTTCTTGGCTCAAGTAAAACTGGAGGCAGCACAGCCACTCAACACAACCTTTGCTGATGTCTAGAGGGCTGTGAAGCAAGTCTGCAAGCTTGCAACTGCACTCATGTCTGCAGACTATTTTTACTCTGGAATACATTATCTACAGCAAGTCTCCTGGATAAACAGGAGATTTTTAGTTCAGAACATACACTAACAATTTGGGAGGACACTTACTAAACGCATTTACCAAAGAAAGAGTCCCCATCTGTTGCATGAGTTGAGCAATTCATCATATTTATTAGAGCAGTCCACTATGCTCTGTGAGGAGTTTCATCTTTGCAGTGTATGTGATTCTGCACTTTCAGTGTTTTAGAAAAAGAATTAAGTTTTTTGTGATGTTAACAAAATAGTGATGCCCTACAGCGCTTTTAGTAGCCTCCCTGCATTTCAAACGCATCTGAACCCACATGTCAGCCTTTCCCTAATGGAATCTCAGCTTCTAAGCACATTAGCAAAGCAATAGGACAGATCTTTCTCACGCTGTTTCTTTTTCCTGCCTCTCCCAAAAACAAGCTCACCAAGGAATGCATTTCATGCATGCTTCTTTGTTTTGCCTTCCAAAGGGGTTAAGACATGTAGGAGATGGGAAAACTGGTAGTTAAGCAGGTCTAGGAAATATCACATGGTAGGAAGGGCAGTCAACACCAGAACTTCATATAGTAGAGATTTAGTTCTTGATTAAGCTGGATATACCAGAAGACACTTGAGATTCAGAAAAAGTATGTTAAACTCGGCCACAGTACAAAGTAACATGTAGTATGCACTGGTAACATGCCCCCATTCAGCATTTTCAGCTCTAATTTGGATAGAGTTCCCCTTTCAGATGGATGAACACAGCACACATTCAGATGTTTATACATGGCTGGACTGCAGAAGTTACTTCCAGCATCCAAAGATCAGAGATTCCTAAAATCAGTTCTAGTGTTGAGAAAATAGCTCACAACAGCAGCAAGGTGATTTCACAGCTACCTGGTATTTCAACTACAGAACAGTATTTAAGAGAACAGTGAAAAGGGAAATGTGGGCATCAACTAAATACAACATAGTCTGGATCAGTAGTTGGAAGATTTGTTTCATTTTTTTTTAATTGCAAACACAAGATGCAGACAGTGAGTTATGTTCTTCCTGGTGTGGACTAACTTCAGGCCCAAAATGAACCATATATTGAGAGTTACATTACTTTTACAATAGGCCTCACTTTAGGCATACACAAAGTGCCACTCAGAGGAAGATCCCACCCCTGAATGCTCCTCCACACTCAGCTCCAGCAATTACAGTGCTGCTGAGACAGATCAATGAACTGAACAGACACAGTGGAAAAGTAATCTGAGGGGAGGGGAAACTAACCTTCTGTCAGATCAGCAAGTTAAACCATCTCCCAGCTGCATGACCATCAGATCCCACACAGTGAATGAATGAGAGGGGGCAGGAGAGCACTCCTTTCACAAGTCCTGTAGACTTAGAGGAATTTAGACATAATATGAAGCAAGTTCTACAAAGTCAAATAAACCAAAGAAAACACCAGAAAAAACAGTTTGTCAGTCAATGCAGAATATCTTAAGGATGACAAAATTCCAGAGCAGGTTTCCTAAAACAGATTTTCCCCATGTCTATGCAATACATATATGCTCAACAGAAAATATATATGCATATGTATGTATATATACACGTACATACACATATCCTTTACTACTTCTAGGTACCCAGTGAGAGGAGTTTTACCACTAAGGCTAAGTACTAAGGCAGTACATAAAAATTAACAAAAATTACACCATAAAACCTCAGCATTACCACCATGGCAAGCATAATCTTATGCTTTTATGAGGAATTAAATACTTAAAAATGCCTTACAAAATATTCATACTTAATATTATGTTGTTATATGACATTTACAAAAGTAAAGCATTTCTCCTTCAAAATTCCACTAATATAAATGCTCAGATTTCTTTAAAATGATTCTTTGTTAAGTTCTTAAATGCAAGTGTTCATTTTGCAAGAAAATTACTTCTCTGCCAGTGTATGCTAATTATTCATTATAGCACAACTTCAAAGAAGATAGTCCTTTCTATAAAACCCATTGTAAGTTTTCTACCCTCAAAAGTCCTCTTTTGAAAGACAAGACAGCTTTGAGATTTCAAGATGCAGATGTCCAGATAAAGTCAACAAAAACAGTGCAATGGAGAAAAATCATCAAGAACTCCTGGAAAATGACTGCACAGACAAGCAGGCAGCTCAAGTCTGTAAGGACTGTATGGTCTAACAAACAGGCAGGAATAGACAAGGAAATCTGCACTGTCCAAATACAATTTTTACACCAGTACTACCAACGCTGGACAATTCATTCACAGTTGCAGATGCCAGACTTTACATGGTCCCACTCTTTTCCAGATCATCTGACAACATATTGTCAATTATTGGTGTTTTTTTTTCCTTACAGCCCTCAGAGTTCTGCCATAGCTACAACTCAAATTGTAAAATCTTTAATTTAGTGTGACTCTAGAAAAATCCTTTATTTGCTTGGGGATTTTTAGCTTATTGAGTATTTTCCCTAACAACATTTCTATCTCCTAGCGTATTTCCTATGATACACACTTCCCCAACTTAAGTTACTCATGGATAGTGAGCAGAATTTTAGTGTCCATTGCATCCCATTAATCCTAGACAGTATTATTTCAGCACATCAAAAAGATTTAGTCTCAGAACAGAGCATGACTTGAGGAAATGGGTGTTGATATACAAAAGACCATTCTTTGCAGGACACTACCAAGTTCCCCCCACAAAAAGCAGAAACCTTGTTCCAATTAACAGAATGACAGTAAAGTGCTCCCCCACCACCTAGCTCCCACCCGTCTATGATAATCTATCACTTCTGGTATTCTCTTTGTTACCAGAAGAATTTCAGAAGTGCTAAGACAAAAGCTCCAGATCTTCACCTTTGAAGATTAAGTAAAGACTAGACAAAATGAGAAGTACCACTATTAGAACAGCGTAATTACAGTATCAAATCCATGTGGCCTACACATACAAATTCTATTAATACATATTTAATTCTCCAACACAGCACACTTGGTCAATGCTAAATATATTTATATTTATTTTATATGGTTAAAGAGATAATTACATGCCATACAGGCAACACCTGCACAGAACCAAAGGAAAGAAAACTTATTTCTGCAAACTGACAACTGTTTCCATTTAAGAGGCACAAAATTTTGCACTCCTCAGAACATATAGATAATATTCACAGGCTTAGGAAATTAACCCAACTTCAAGCATAGTTTTATAAGTCACTGGAGTAAACATCTATATAAACAAATTCCTATTTCAAAAAAGCCTTGAATTTAAAAGAAAAAAAATCTTTCCAGGCTGCATGGACTCTACATAGCACAGCAACACACACTCTTACAGAATGGCTCCTTCTAAATCCTCTTTCCTGTTAGCATTTAGGTTTGGGTATTTTCCTCCTCCAACCTGCTAAATAAAGTCATATTTCCTGCTGACAGCAAATGATTGGTTTACCTTGAACTCCAGGGGGTTTAACTATCCATCCTTTAAGAAGCTTTGACAGTTTAACCTGCTGAGCTCACAGCACCCAAGGGAGGGTCTTACTTGCAGTTTTACTTCTGCTGCTGCTGACCACTAATACTGACTCCGCAGATAATGGATTTCAATAACAACCTCCTACAGGTTAACACTTTGGGTAGTAGCCATGATAGTGCTTTAATTAAGCTAATACATGAAGGTTACAGTTTGGTAGAAAGTTGTGCTAAATTTGGTAGTGCTTACAATAGCAGGAAAAATGCACATGTTCACCTGTCCAGTAGCTCTGGGATGAATTTGCCTACCGATACAATTCAGTTGGTTTAACTTTTTGTAAGGTGGGCTCAGTTTATTAATTCCATTTCCTCTAAACATGAATTTTTTCAGCAGAACTGATAACTTCATGACAGATAGGAAATGGATGCCTACAACCATGCTGAGCACATAATGTGTCTACCTTGCATACAAATAGCCCATGCATTGCAGTTCAAGTGTACTGTGTTTGATTTCTTTACAAGATTTGGAGCATCCTGGTAATGGAATATAGTAACATTTCTATTTCCTTGAAGCTAAGTTACTAACAATAAATTTCATATTTTAGCAAACTATTAATTATGTAAAAGCTTAAATATGTTAAAGACATCTAGTTGAAAGTGGGAAATAATTAATATTTACTGAAAACAAGCATTTGCCAAAACACAAAAGCTTGCAGATTGGAGTGTTTAAATACATTTTGCAGGCCAAGCACTCGCTCTTTTTCAACGCAGCACTTAAAAGCACACATTCACTCCAAAAATAGAGAGAGGAAAGAGGTTCTTGGTTTAAAAATTTGGTATTAACTTTACCTGCAAAAACATCCATTTGTTGGATTTTATTTTTTGTTAAAGTACACAATCTGACAAACACTGTACAGAGTAATAATGAAGCAGCATGGGAGCCATTTAATATATTTCTTGATTAACTCATTGCCTGTCCAGTTCTCATTCAGACATGTGCTCACATGTCATAATCGTCATAACTCCCATCATCCCTCCAGTTAACACACAAGCTCCTTGATTAGTGCACAACTCCCAGACGAGCCATTGCTAATGCTAAATAATTCCCTCCAGCCTCCTGCCACTATACCACAGGCTCTCCAATTAAATATAATGTCTCTGATGAGCCATATTAATACAGACAAATTCCTGCCAGAGATTCTAGCCCACTCACTTCCAAAGAAGCAACTGAAATAAAAAGAAAAAAAGCTGTGTACATAAAAATTAGCCAAAAGAATAATTTTGCCATGAGGCTTTAATTACAAAACTTTGCTGTCATAAGTATGTTATTCTTGGAGGTGTCTGGGAAATTGGCACATGTATTAATACAAGTTTACTGATAAATGCAATGAGTAAATTACCATTTTAATAATTGAAAAGCAAGCATGTAAAATAGATAGCTCTTCAATCAGTTAATTACAATTAGCAATATCTAATCACAGGTGATAAAATTAACTCAGATCACTTGCTGCTGGTATAGCAATTATATTCAGCCAGTCTTGTGCATTAAGCATTATTTGCAACATTGGCATAGCTGTACACACCTACACAAAGTTTTTTCAGGTTATAAAATTATTTCACTAATGACACATCCATAAAATTTTTAGAGCTTGTACCAAGAAACTACCATGCCTGTTAAAAGCCTGTTGCAGTAGCACTAATTATGTAGTGAAGTCCACATTTTTAAAGATTTTTACAGATGCACCCAGCAACAGTAAAATATTTTAATAATATAACAGATCCAGTCATGGGTCAAATAAAGAGCCATATGATAGTAAATCTCCCCACTTTAAAAAGGGTGGAGTCACTGGAAAATCTAACCTTTTCAGTGTACACTGAAATTCCTTAACATTTAATTCAAAATTGCTGCCATTAGCTGGAAATTGACTGTTTAGATTTTATGAAAACCATAAGGAGTTCCCAGTCCTTACAGGAAAGAGTCTGATGTCCTTAACCCTAGTGCTGACCCTCTCACTGGAAGAGGTATCAACAAAGGACATGTAAATAGACTGTTGCAGAAGTATCCTTTAGTAGTTTAAAAATACTGCTTGCAACTGCACAAATTGTAAGATATTCAAATAACCCCCATGAAATTTTGATAAGCTCTTCCCCAAGGTCCTTGCACCTTCATCCTTACACTAATGCACTTCATCTTCATTTACCTGATCATTAGTTTCCAGTTTGTTCAGCTGGAAACCAACACACACTAATTACTTTGACATCACAAAGTCCTATCTGTCTTCACCACCTCCCCAGACAGCAGGGAGAAATTATCAAGGGTAGGCATGATAATATCCTGATAAATGATGATTCACATCACCTCACTGTCAATCATCCAGAAGTGCTCACGCAAGATACCACTCAATCTCATTACTGAATCCTAGGGCTAAGAGTACAATACACACCAGGAGTCATATTTCAAACAGCAGGCCACCTGGATAAGATGCAGCTCTTGGAGATTTTCATGAATTTTGTTGGCTTTTTGTTTTAACACAGTAAATGTCAAATATTCATCTATTTTACCATGTGTATATAGGCTGGCAGAAAAGGACATGCTGAAAGCAAGGCAATTCATCTCAACGGTTCAAGTGATTAAAAAAAAAAATCTAGGTTCTTCAAAGGGGAGGAAAAGGACAGGTAAATTTCTTTAATTTAAGAAGAAAATTAACCAACCTAAAGTCTCAAAGTTCAGTTTCACAATTTAAGCATCCTTCCTGCTGAAACAATATAAATGCATTCAGAGGTCTGAAAGAAGAAATGCTAGCTTTGAAACTCATTGACATGTGCAAAGTTCACTTTCTGTGATGAAAACAGCTTAATGTTCTTGCTTCAATAAATAACTGATGAGGGTGGGTGGGCTGATCAGTCAAGAAGCAAAATAAGAACTTAGTAGTAGCTGCTTTCTCAGAAAATATTACTTCTTTCCCTATTTCCAAAATAGTATCATCCTTCCATCTCTCTCAGCCCAATCACATATATCACTAAAGCAACCTCTAATGGTAAAGCCCGGTGCTTGCTATCCAGCACAGAATCTAAAAGCTGTTCTAGAGAGGGAGCTACAAACACCACCACCTTCTAGGTCTGTAATACAGTCTGTTTTCTTGCCCAAGATCATCATGCACCATCACTAAACTTGTACAATGGCTGATCATATCCTTCAATTTATGGTGCATCACATGCAACAGATGAAGGAGAAAAGAAGAAAACAATATTGAAAGAATATGGGGAAAAGTTTGAGGAAATTTCACAACAACATTTGCTTGTGCTAGGTATTGTCTGGGAGGAAAAAAAACAAAACAGCCAAAACTAAGGACCAAAAATCGAGAAAAAAACAAAGAGCAGACAGTAGAAGAACAAAGCAAGTACAAAGACACATTCTGAAGGCACTTTAAACACTCAGCAGAAGCCAGAGCAGCAGGGCGCTCTCTTGCAGGTGTGGAGGGTACTGCTGCTACAGGCACAGCGGCTCTGCATCCAGAGACTGCCTGCCCACACCACGGTGCCTGAACTTGGCAGGAACCCTCACACACTTCCTTGCACCTCCGCTGCCCCAGACTGTTTGAAATACGATCACAGGCTCACAATGAAACCCTTGTCCCATTTCAAAGTACTCTTCCCCCCTCTGGGGTTACACAGGACAGGCAGCAACTTACAGGCTCCTGTTCAGATAATGTTAACATAACATTTTTCAAGGAGAAACTCAGAGGTTTCCCCTCCAAATATTCTAAGTGTTGTAAAATATATGTAAATACAAATACAACAGAAAAGCAAAGCTCCATAAAAACCCTGAATGAAGTCATTTAGGTATGGATGCACATACCTGAGACATACACTATTCAGAGTCTACTTTTCAAAGCAAGTGTGGATCACTACCAAAGTTGAAAACCCAAGAGCTCCTCACAAGTTTCCTATCAAAATACTCTCCCTAAAAAAGGGAGTTGCCAGTCCACATACGCACACAGATTTCTCATTCTCAAATCTATGACCCACATCCCTCACCTCTTTGGGTTATCAAATCTACCTTATCAACCCTGCCAATCACGCTACAAGTACAACAGATTTTACAGCAACTTATCCAAGAAACATTAACCACCAGATGCTTGGACATTGGAATTCAAATTTTTCCCCTAAAGAACCAGAGAGCCTGAAAATAAAATATAACCTCTTCAGTGTAGCACATGAAGCAGGGCAAAATTATGAGCAAAATCAGAATCTTTTTCCACTGAATGCAACCCCAGCGCTCTCCTTCCTATCTTTAGAGAAGGGCAGTGAACAAATATAATAGCAACAAAATTGAAAGTATCATTCCAGACAAGCTTAGAAGTTAAAAAAATTTTAGAAGTGTCATTATATTATAAAATCATACATAAATGTGTTGAATTTTGATCTTAACTTAAAAGCAAAGAGCCACCTTCATCCCAGACTTTCCACAGCACTGGCTTCTTAAAGAACATGTGATCTGTTTGTGCTGTGAGAAGGCTACTGTTGGCTTAGCTGCTTGAATGCATACAACAATAATGCAAAAACAATAATGGTGCAGAGAATACACAAGCATGCATGCCTGCAAAGTGAATTTACCAAAGTTAATTTGTTAGCTGTACTCACAGAAATCTGAGGGCAGGAAATTGTAATAATAATCCTAAGTTTTAGTTCAGCTGGGTATCTTTATGTTAGAGCTTGACCAAAAAAAAGAAATCTTAACACAGCAGTGTCACTTCTTGAATCTCAGCACCCTAATTAAAAAAATTAGCTTTCAGTACTAATTGACAGAAAACACCCATTATAGGTTTTGTTAGTTAAATTGGAAAATTCTCTGCAAAAAAAAAACTGGCACAGAAGCAAACTTTATTATCAGATGAATACTGAGTTAGACACATTAAGACATGTAAACACCCTCCACCTTTCTCTTAAGTTCTTGAAGTTAATTTGCAGCTAAGTAACGGTACTTCCTCTAAAGGAAGAAAGAAAAGAGTAAATGGGAAACTGCTGTCAACAAGTGCCAGCACTGCAGAGTTCACAGTTTATCTGCCAATTTTGAGCTCCACAGATACTGAACAAGAAGCACATGACAAAGCTTCAGGCTCAGTTGAACCCATATCCAAGAATGATACTAAGAACTCCTCAAAATATTTAACAAGTAGAAATCCAATACAAATTGCACTTTAACTATCACAAGGAAAACAAACTACATTTGCTACTCAAATTCAGGTTATTATCAAAAATACTATCTATCATACATCTAAAATCTCTCCTACATTAGTCAATTTCATATGTACAGAGAACAGTAATCTATTTAAAGTACCTAGAGACCCTCTACATACTCTTATCAAATAAAAGCTAGCATCTAAAAAATAAGAACATGAAAATTACAAAATCCAATAGCAAAATCCTTACTAGCACTAGTCTTGCAAAAATAAAGCTTTGAATTCATCATTTAATTACTTCATAGAGAATCATCAATTCCTGAATTTATCAAGTATTACACCTGACATAAAAAAATGGCTTCCCAAACTAAAAGTACAAGAGATGTAATGGTGGTTTCCACAGTTCTCCAAAATTTTGTTATGCTTAATGAGGTAAACAACACAAGCAAACACAAATAGTTAAGTTTAGTCTAACCTAAAATTTAAGAGCAAGCAAAGCAGGATCTGGCTGAAAGCATAAGAGAAAAACAAAAGGACATCAATGGGTTTTCAAATCCCCACAGCCACTCACTGTGGCAGGCAGCAAAGCTGCCTGAGCTCGACCATTCTACATTTGACTCTTTCACAAAAGGAAAGGTTTGCAAAACGCAGGCTCTGATTTTATCAGGCACTAGCGTGCAAAGGCAGACCCCCAAGCACAGTCCCTTCCCTCCCACATACCCAGGGTTTGCAGCTGCTAAATGCACACAAGCAAGCAGTACTAAGTCACCCACACCCAAAGGCACTGGGGATCCTTTCTCACAGCACAAGTGAGTGACCTGGAGTGCCAGCAGGCAGGCAAGCTGGGCAGGCTTCCAGCGCCAAGCCTTCACTGCAGCACACTGCACACCTGCCAAAGCCCTAATGCTACACAAGTGCCACAGCACCTAAAACTTGTAATCACAGCTTCTTTCTTTTTGCTTCCTCCCTGGGCTTTTTTTAAGCTTTTTTTTCTGTGTTAGTCCTCAACATATTTCAAGTAGGGTTTCTCACCTCCACAGAGCACAAACATTGGTCAGTCAATACAACTACCTTTGTTATATTCAGGAAACGCCTTTAAGGGAAAAAAATCTGAATCTGGGTCAGCAAATTAATTTTTCTTGAGTTCAGGAGCATTTCTAGGAGACTGACAGTTCCAATACTTAAACCAGCAGCATCATCCAAATGTTCTAGTTAAGCACAATAGCTGTGCCTGCTGGAATGAAACCATCCCCCAAAAGTTGAACTGAAGAGTTTTTAAACACCTAAAGCACCTTAGACAAAATTGGAAAACATAAACCACAAGATCAACAAAATTATAAATGAAAGTTTGTCATAAACATGAGCTTTAATTAAACTTCCCTGGACATTATTCTTGAAATTTGACACTCAACTTTTAATAAAATTAACCTACAAGTGGAGGCTTATATGTACTTTTATTATTAGCTTTTTAGACCTTCTCAGAATCACATCAGTGTTTTGGTATTTTATTATGCCAATGAAAATCTTCACTGAAAAAGGCTTCCTCAAAACTGAACCTGATAGTTCTGCTACAGGTGAAAATCAATTTAAACAAACATTCTCCAAATACAAAAAAAAAAATCAATAACCAAATAAATACCATAGGTCATACTGCCATAACAAGCTTTTAAATTACCTGTGAAGAGGCTTCCTTTTCTTATAAAGTATGATGCAATAAATGGTCAAATACATAGCATCTTTCTTTCACATTGCATAACCAATGACTATTATTAATCATGTATTTGCCCATTTGTCAACATAATAGAAAAAAGTTTAGTCTGTTATGCTTTGCAAGTTCTTCTCCCACCATACCAGCTTTTTAAAAAAGCAGTGAACAAAACTGAACAACAATTACAGCAGGACATGCAAGAGACAGGACCTCTCAGAGCTGATCCATTTTTTCAATCACACAGTAGTTTAAGTAAGTTGACTACCTCACAAATTCAGCTTCTACACAAAAACTTCCTCCCAACCCTTCACTCCTTCAGTATACAGTCAACACCACCAGAGCTTTGGTTTCCTTAATTAAGCCTCTGCATCTCCCTGCCTTCATCCATTCTATACATTTGAAGTCTGCTCAAGTTCCTCTGCTTGGAGAAGACTACATTGAGTATAAACAAACTCTCCTGAGCCACTTTGACTTCAAAACAGCCTCTCATGACACCCTGGCAAGCAAATTCTTGGCTTGGGAAAATATAATTGCACTTCCAAAGTCCATGGTTGCAATTCTGCTGTTTGTCTGTCTTGCTCCTCCCGGAAGCTTAAACCTCACTATTTCTCAGTAGTCCCAGGCTTCACATCCCTGACTACCTCTTCCTTCTTTGTAAGAGGTCCAGCACAGCACCTCCTCTAATTAACTCAATCACTTCTGTCAAGAAATCATTCTCCCCACATTCACAAAGAATCCTCAGTTTTTTTCACTGTCCCACATATGCACTAGTGACTTGAAATGATGACATTTCCTCTAGTTTTCCAGAGCTGACTTTATCTGCTTCTTATTCATGATCAAGTCTACAGCATCCAACACCACCAGGCCTATGACAGGAATCACAGCCTCCCCTGAAGTTCTCTGTCCTCCACTTAATCAAGCAAATTTGTCTCACACAAATCTGTTGGCTCTGCAGCTTCTCTAGAAAGAGCCTGTCAGTCTGTTTGTCCTTCCTGATCCTGCAAGTCAGCTCATCTCCCTGCAGCTCCTTCCCCTACAAGTCAGTGCCTGAACCAGAGCACAGCTCACATTTATAAGGGCCCCTAGCTCCTACTCTCACTCTCAGAGAGAAGCACCAGGCAATTGCTACAGTCCAAGTCATGAAAGACATCAGCCCTACTCCTTCCACAAACTTTTTAGTACCACCTTATGGCTGCTGGAGAGATTTATGATTAACACATTCAGTTACTCAATGCTTCTCATCTACTCTTAAAACATGGTACAATAAGGAATTAATGGGGGCAGGGGAAACTTTTGCTGGAAGTATCGAAAGACACCAAACCCCAATATTTGACTAAGGCTACTTTCAAAGCATCCTTTAGAAATATAGTGTTGATACCATCCAAGAACAGACAAATATCTATTTTAAAAGTTTTAAGAAAGAAATTGACTTATACAAACAAGCACTAAGCTCCCCTGGCTTCTTGCTAAAGGCATAAAATACCAGTTTGATGCAGGCCCCCACCCAAGCAAAATTACAAGAGATCAACCTAGGAGATACACTTCCTGGACAGAGATGCTCCTTTGCCACAAAAAGCAGACAAGGGAGATGATATGCTGTCACAAATTTGTCAACAGCTAAAACCACATTAAAAACAATTTCACTTTCAAAACTGTCAGCAGCTGCTTTACAAAGCCAGTAACATTACAGGTCAATAGGTGAGCTGACATTAAACACCAGCTACAAAGGGACTGTGAAAATTCATGCAATGTTATAATCCAATTAAAATCCAGGAATAAAACTTGAAGCACTGCCCAATTAGCAAGACAGAGGCAGAATGCAGGAGGTACTGTGTCTAAACAGAATACATGCATTTCTATAAATCCAGGCCACCACTCAGTACCCCTATTAGTTTGCACCAACTAGTCAAACACTGATTACCTTTCTTCCTGTATAATAAACAAGATACATGAAGGGTTTGGAGGGGTTGCTTGGTTTCAAACAGCTATCAAAGGATGCTAGTTGCTGCCTACATACAATTCAGCAGTAATAAGTAAATCTCATTCTTTATATAGTGTTTTCTTGATGAAAGTAAACAAGTGACAGATGCTTTTTGTGAAAAGGTAAAAGAATAGAACCCAAAACCACAACACCCATAAAAGGATGTATGCACCCATACCTTATACCTAACAAATTGTGTCTTCATTTCCTGTCTCCCATCTTGAGTTTTTCAATCTTTCAGACACCTCATAAACAATTCAGTTTCTTGTTTAACACCCCTCCCTAGAAAAATGGTACCAGGACCTCATCTGTGGAATCCCAGACTCCACAACTACCTGGCAACTTTTTCTTCAGCTAAGAACCAAGGAAAGTATCTGGTTTTAAATACAACACTTCTTACTAGGATCTGTTAAGATGGCTCTGTTCACCAATCCAGCTCTTCACATTGTGTGAACCTGCATCTCTGATACATATTTTCTCCTCTGCTCTCTTTTCCCCACAGCCTCCACTATTAGGATGTGTGATGGCATTAACTCAAGACACTAAATCTACACTGCCTCTCAAAAGGTTAATCAGGTATTCATTCTCCTTGTCCCCAGCCATGTGTCCTGATGCCATCAGCTCCAGCATTCATTAACCTATGCAAAGAGCCACATCAGCTTGCTGATCCACATTTCTTTCTTTTCTTTCTCCCACTGTTCTCATACAGATAAGCAGCCTGGATCCATTTAACAAAAGGCTGCACGCATGGTAGGTACACAAAAGATAGGAAGGAAGAGAACTACTCTTAGTAGACAGCACAGTCTTACATCAATTGTAGAAGTAATTTTCTAAGTACTTGTGAACATTACTCATAGAAAATCTGCCTTAGGTCACTCTCTGTCTAGAGCTCATCCAAGTACTAAAAAGAAATCCAGCCCAGGGCCTTTTCACCAGTATTTACACCCACACAGATAAGAAACCACAGATAGTATTACCAAATAGTATTGTTCGTTAATAGTGCCTGAAAACAGATCATCCTTGAATAACCACAACCACAGCTGATAACAAATACCACGGCTGGGACAATATGAACCACAGGAGCAATGAATTTACACAATGAAGCAGCTGCTGCTGAGGACATGGGTGAAGGATGAAATCAGGGAAAAGACAAGACAATCAAAGCCTCAAAAGAGGAATCCAAGGGACCTTACATTCTGTATCCAAGGAAGTGAGGCAGCAGGAAACCATGCTGCTGCAGCTCCCCTCTTGCAGAGGAAGATAGCAGAATTATCTTTTTTATCACATTGACAATGTTCAAGTGGATTAAAATTACTACTTGCAGCACTTTCCACCACCCTCTGGAAAGGTTTAGAGATGAGCACAAAGCAAACAAGCTATAATAGATGTACACCAACTTGGTTTCCTGGGGAAACCCAATGTAATAAGGACAGTAAGTTTGAGCCAGAATTATGGCAGCAGGAGACATTGATCCAGAACTGCTGATGGCAGTGCCCTCAGCACATAACTGAGGAGGAGGGAGCTGCCTGCTCTCTGCCACTGCTGTCCAAGAGAGGCAAATCTCTACAACAGGTGAAGCCTAATGATTCAGCTCTGGTCAGCCTAAAGCTTAAGACCTGTACACAGAGATGCCTGTACATCCCTCCAAACCCCATAGCTCTGGGTACAGCATCAGAGCCCTGCAGACAGCCAAGGCAATAAAAGTCACTTTACTGACCCACCGCAACTCAGCCGGTTTCTATAAATGGCTACAGCATCTGTCACACATTCCAATGAAATATTTTAATATAAAAAGGTCATAGAAAAAAGTTTTAACTAACTTGATCAAGGTGTCTGGTGTGTTCAGAGCATGGAAACAACCCAGCACAAGATCAGAAAAGTGCTAGAGCACCAGGATGCTGTCCTAAGCAAGCAATTAAGAGTGACACATCAGTACACATCAGTATTTAAGTTCAAACCAGAACTGTTTTTTTTAAAGTAAATCTCTCAGTCACCCCCACTTAAAACACATTTGTCTCTAACACTCAGCTGTCTCAAAGCACATGAACCAGATACCTGCTAGGCACAGCAAACCACCACAAGCAGACACCAAACCCTCAGCACCAGACGAACCAAGCACACAGATACTGAAAGGCAGAAAGGAAGAACACAGTGTCTTCAGCATGAACCATTTCACTCCACAGATACACTCCTGCTACTCCCCACTACACTGATGTAGACAGTCACAGAACCACAGAAGCACCACTTGACTCTCCACAGCACTGAGGTCCTGCACCTTTAAGCTGCAATTAACTTTGCTCACTGGGCTCCCACATTTTCCTCTCCCAAGGGTAGTTCAGTACTTCCAACAACAGCCACTTTCCCTAAATGAGCTTTGTGACAGATTATTTTTAATCCATGCATTGATGCTACAAATAAATCAGCTTGGTAATTAAAAAACCATCCCCACGAAAGTCAAAAGATATGGTATCAATTCCTTCTTTACAACATACACTTTCCACCTGCAAGGCAGTGTCCTCAATTGAGCTGCAGTGTGATGCTTAAAGCATCCTATTCTACATCCTTTCTCTGCTTCTTAGTGGTAGAGTTCCAACAAGAAGCAAACAAAATCAACATTCAGCTTGACCATCAAACAATGCAACAGGATTCTAACTCATTTCAGAGGTCATATATGCATTTCACACCATCCCATCACTGATTAAAGCACACTAAAAGGCTGAAACTTTATGATTCTAGAGCAGATCAAGCTTGCACTTTTCACTATAGCCAATGAAAAATTAATTATTTCCTCCAGCAACCCACACAGTTTCAAAGCAATGATAAACTTTAAAAAAAAAAGGCAAATTACTGGCAAGCAAGATACAATTCTGACCAAAAGCACACTCCTTCCACAGAGGTATTTCCCTTCATGGGATTATCACCATCTGCATTTCTCATGCTTTACAAAACTGTCCAGGAGCGAACTCAATAAAGCACGGGGACAGGGCAGTAACATCACCTCCATCCCCGCTCGTGAAGAAATGAGCAACATGCTGTCTTGCCTTTGAAACAAAAGGCAAATACACTGAAGGAAGAGCACAACAGCAACTGTTCTGGCCCACTCCTGTTCTGCACACCTTGCAAACACTACCACTTAGGAGGAGTGAATTTCTCCAGACAGTACAGGGAGGCAGAGTCCACTCTATACACTCTGGACAACAGCCCAAGATTCACGTACTTCAAAATGGCATTAAAATACTAGTTTCATTTTCATATAGGTACTCAAAACAGATCTCTCCAAGTTTTCTGAGTATAAATCCCTGAAATGCCTTTGGAGACAATGAGCTGTCAAAATGACTGAATTTCTAGTTTTGTAGCAGATGATGGAAGAAAGCTTTGCACATTTTAAAAGACAAAAAAAAAGTAAATGAGAGTTTGGACAAATGTTAAAACTTCGAAGTTAGTTACAAGTAAATAAAGCTCCTCAGTTTTAGATAAAATTTCACTTTTCAAACTAACTAACTTTACATTAAAACTTAAATGCCAAATTGCCCTCAAATACTTATTTTTGCCAGCTGGATTTCTTAAGAACAAAAACTGACAGCATCCCATTAACCTATAGAGAAGTCTTCAGCAAAATTCTCAGCTTACATTGTTGCAGAAAAAAATCTCATCTTACTCCAATTCATTCAGCTCAATAAAGACATGGTCTAGAAATTTATAACCCTTATCAACTTTGCAGTTTCCCTAAACTAGACTATTCCCCAGCCTCCTTCTGAAATACTCAGACTCCTAGCTTAAAAAAAAAAGTTAGGAAAGGAATATAGATCTTCCATTGCTAGTTAATTTATTTTTTCCATTTTCTGTCTCTCAAAAGACTACACTTTCTGGAGAACAGCTCAATTCTGTGTAATTACTTTTACATCAATAAAAGCATTTGCATTATTTTCCATTTTATATTATGTGGCAGAACAAGATTTAAAACAGGCAGTTTAATATAACACCTGAAGTCTTAAGTGACTGATAGGAAAAACCTTATATGAAAGAAGAATAACTCACTGCTTACTATTCTGTTAAGTTTTAGTAGTTTACATTACTTTCCCATGGGATTTTTTCAGTCATTTAGAGTTCATTGCTTCATATGGCTATAGAATCCCTGCTGTGTTAAAAAATGCCAAGTAAAATTATATCTCATTCACTGCTTTATGCTATACCTTCTTTTGTTCAGATCCAATTAGTGAAAGCTTGTTCTTCATTTATCATACTTTTAGCTGATTATGTTAGGCATTACAATAGTTCTCTAGCTTTCCTTGACAATGTTTGCACCATCAGTGTTACATTTATGGTTGAGGAGGCTCTTTCATCTTAACCCTCTATTCCAATCAGTTCAGGGGGAAAAGTACATATGATTACTCTTGTTGAGATGAAACTTCTTTGCTTGTTTTCTCATATCAAAAATAATTCCACCAGATGTTTTAATTTAAAAAAATCTGAATTTTACTGGTCCTTCCCCACTTTACCTATTCAAGTGTAAAGAATCAGTGTTTTGAAAGCTGAACACTGAAGTTAAAAAAACCAACAAAGCTTAGCATTTGGAACAGTATACAACTTTTTTTCTCAGCTTTCCCCAAAATAACAGATGCAATCAAAGAGTATTAGCCACTATTTTCAAGAGCCTGAAAGCATCCATTATGATCTATTTTATTCAGTACCACATAAGCAACTGTAATGCTCTATGGGGGTCTCAGCAGCCATTTTGTCAGGCTGTTTTTCCCACCAGTTCACACATCCTCTCACCTCCACAAAACTAAATGCAATTCAGTCCCATTTAATACCATTTCCGGCTATCTACAAATTTGCATTAATACAGGAGCATCCAAAAGTCTCTGAAGTCACCTATCTCCTTTTAAGTTTTGTTAACATTCTCTTCCCTATCACCATAACAATATTCACCTATAAAAATCTTTCAGATCTTTGGTAATTTTTAAAATTAATAGCACAAAGCAGTATATTTTGGGTTTTGTACTCTCCCTCTTCAGGTAAGCTTTATTTGGTTCTCGGCAGGTTGTTCCATTTTTGCCACATTCCCAGTTTATAACAGTCCTCTCTGCTGCTTCCTCCTCATAACAGCAAAGTTTAAATTCCTTGAAATGAAAATTCCTTTATGCTCTTATAGCCTAGTTACTGGTTTTATCTATTAATGGTAAATATGCCCAGATTGATATTGCTCTAACAGCATACTCAAGACATTTGCCATGGTGCTCCACAGAAACTAAGTGTGAAAAACAAGAAAAAGCTGTTTCATGGAAAGCTTATATGCACTTTGTTTATTCCCATCACCTCTATTCAGCACTGTAAATTCCACAAGGATTTCAGTAATCTGAAAATTTTTAAAAAGTCAAACATTCAACCAAAAGAAATCAAAATAGAGCTCTAGGTTAAGATAACTCACAAGTCTTGTAGTACTTTTATTCTAACAGCATTATTTTAAGATTGTGTATACAATTCCTATACAAACATTAGTGAAAATGCCTGCCTGAATCATTGAATGCATATCACTAAATAAGGAATAAACTGGAAGCTATCACTGAAAAGCCTGAATTGCTAAATACCTTGTGATACCTGTTTTCTTTCTCAACTTAAATACTTAGTGAGCACGCTGAAGAACTTTGCTTCTGTTCAATTTCAGTTGTGTTTTCAAACAGTACAACAAAACCAGAGTCAGTAACAGGCCAACTGGACTGCCCTCCTTTTACAGTTATATTGGTTACAATTGATTCATATTAAGAGTATCAGGCTATCTCCTATTCAATGAGTAGCTATACAGATGACAAGTAATGTAATGAGGGGCTCTAACTACATCTCAAAGGTTACTCCAAGTTCTAAGCATAAAATTTACCTACTGTAGCTAGTGCTACTTCTAAACATGTTAATAAAAATTTATTTTTATAAGATATCCCTATCTACTTTGGTTACTAAAAACCCAGTCCCACTATTTTCAGTAAAGACAAACACTGCTGGGATGGGCACCCAGTTCAACAGCACATCTTTACAGCTATTTCTGTCTTTGGTTCAGTGACCATCATCATCAGGGTAGCTGCCTCTCATACTCATTACTTTTGCAATACAAGTCATGAAGGAGTGAGATATCCTGTCAGCACAAAATCAAGAGAATACTAACAACTCTCTTGCAGCATCCCATCACCAAGCAAACACATTTTTCCTAGCTCCATAAGGACAGAGATTCCTTTGGCAGGTTGCATCAGCTCCTGAGTATGATTTCAAAACATTGGACATTTTGCTATGACTGGTACAACCAAGAAGGATGCTGTTGATGAAACATTGGACAGAATTATGGACAACTATTGTTGGCGACGTTACTGGAAGTAACAGAGTAAAAGAATTTGGCCTGTGGACTCATCTATCAAGGTCATCCAAAATGGCAATCACACATCACTGCAATGGGCCAGGTTATTCCCATAATGAAAAGTTAGAAGTACCCAAGTCATTAAAACAGACAACTTGAAGTAAACTCTTTCCCAGTGCAAACACACAGGGCAGTGACTGAAGGATCTATGGTAGACAAACAACATGTAAAATCAGACCCAGAAAACTAGCTTAGATTTCATACCACTACCTTAAGTACTTAGAATAGTTTTTCAAGTAGCCTTCCTCTCATTTTCCTTTAAATACCTGGAGCCTCTTCAAAGCACAGAGCTAATGCTTAACTTTATACAGATAAGTTTGGTGAGTCTTTAGGTAAGGCTCCAGAGAGCTAAGCAGACACTGCATTACCCTTACAGCATTTGTTAGAGCCTCATCTGTTGTCCCTAAACTCAAAATGGCAGCATCCCCTCTAACACACTTAATGTTATCTTGATGAACTACCATGAGTATATTAATGCATTTCTGAGATACCACCTTGGATTTTCTTTCTCTTGGGAACTATTACAAATTAAAGGTCCTATTTGTATTTTAAAGCTAATACAGCACTGCAGCTCAAAGCAGCATAGACATATTTTCAATTTCCTTTTTGTAATGCACTATTTATACACCCTTCCCCCTAAGGTCATGAGTTGTACTTTTTCATGCCATTCTTACTCTTATTATGTTCTTCAATCTTGGTTTTTACTTAGTGCTTTCAGATCTTGTCACAGTTTCCAGTTCATAGCAGAATCCACACAATCAACAGACACACTAGAGAGAAGACCAATTCATTTTCTCAACTCTATTATGGACTGGTGAAAGAACATGTGGGTCTTTTTAAAACAGCTTTTTAAGTCTATTTTCAGGATGAATTCATGCCAGTGAAAAGGCTATGCAGTGCTGCTAAACAGTGAATCCATTTATCTTTACAGCAGATACTATATACATGAGATGGAATTCAAGTATACCCATCAGCATGCTTCAGTTTTACTAGAGGAATCATAGATCATACAGAGTAGTTTGTATTCATATTCACATAACCCTTGGCTTCCAAAAGAATTAGAATTTATCATGATGTCTGACATCCACCCATTAAGAATTCATTTCACAGCCCATTGAGCACCCACAAGCTACCACATTACCAGTTATGGCTACCAGTTGAAACCCAGACCAAGTGTACTTTCCATTCACCTCAAAGAAAGAAATACATGCCATAAAAATCCATCAGTAGAGCATTTCAGAAAGTCCCATTTCAGTCCCTTGCTCAATCTACAGCCTATTCATACAAGCTGAGCTGGTCATGTAGTAATAGAACCACAAAGGGACTCAGACAAAAGCTATGTCAAAGTCCAAAACTCCCAACAGCTCCCACCTTTCATTTAACTCTGAAAACACCCAAGCTCTAACTACTTTCAGATTTCATGAACCACGTCTGGTTTTCCAATGTTGAGTAACTCACCACCTATATTCAGAAGTCCTGTCCTACACAAAACACACTTTTTTGGTAGCTTGTCTGAGTGACTTCTCATTAAATCATAATACAGGGGTTTAACTACCTTCCAGATTTCAACAAACCTTCCTGGAACATGGGGGTACCCCTGGTCATTTCTCCTGGAGCAGTTCTTGCAGGCAAGGAATACTGTGTTGTCTCTAGTCAACAGGAATATGCAAGTATGACTACACTTGCTGTTACACCACACAAGAAATTATCCTGTTACTGTTGCCATGAATGATAATGAAGAGACCACAAAACCTGAAAATGGGCAATACATGTACCTTGCTTGTCTAAAAAGCCATTTTACCCCCTTTCTGGTATGCTGCTGAATATTGAAGGTACATCAATACATTGAAGGGAACAGCTCCATTAAGCCTGTTTAGGATACCTAGTCGAAAGGGACATTTCTCTGGAAAGTAATGAAAAATATTTACCATACACAGGAAAAATTTATACTAAGCTTTACACCTTCTTCTAGGATCCACTCTTCATTGCTTTTTTGTGCATATCAGCAAAACAAAATTTAGGTTTTACTGCTACTCTCACACTTGTTGCCCACATCTACATAGGTGCACATGTATCTAGCTTAATCCACACAAAGAGAAAGGTAGCATTTACACAAACACAGAAGAGTTCACAGAAAACACATGCTAAACACTTATCCAATCCCTCCTCCACCTTGCTATGTCCACTCACTTCAAGCACATAGAGGAAAAGGGCATATACAAAGATACTTCAGAATTGCCAACATGCCTACAACAATAACCAGTAAGACCACATAACAGCTGCAAGTCTTGCTGAATTACTAAAACCTCATCTACCACTTGAATTAAGTACTCACAGCATTGGCGTCAACATCACTGTGTATGGCAACTGTTTTGATCCCCATCTTGTTACACGTTTTGATGACCTACCACATAAGAAGTGACAATTATCAATATTTAAACACCAATACTTTCAGAATTAAATATAAAAAGACAAAAATGCTAAATACTTACTCGGCATGCAATCTCTCCTCTGTTGGCAATAAGCAGTTTTTCAAAAGTCTGAAGGGAAAAGAACAATAAGAGTCTTGAGAAACAAAAAGAACACAAGTTTTTCTCCCTTCAGAAGCATGTATTCTTTTCTCCTTCACTTCCACTAAAACCATGGTTTATCCATGAGCTTATAATTCTGAGATCACCTACTTTTAAAAGAGCTCTTCTGATTTAAATGATGATATAACAAACAGCATGCTATACTAGATCTACCTAGCACACACCTGGAAGAAAAAGGCTTTGACTATTCACACCAACCTCCCTTGGATCTCCTTGCCAACTACAACCCTACAGCAGCTCTAGAAGTCAGCCAAGCCCAGGGAAGAGGTGCAGTTTTATGTTGCCTGGAAGCAGCACAGACACATGCTGGTATTATACAGGTACAATACTAGCAGATACAGTGGTCACTACCCATAACCAGCGTAGATGACCTGGAACACAATACTCATCAATTATGGGAGCCCTTTAAAAGGCATTCCAATCATAAGGAAGAGAGGCTCCACAATGCCTAGGTTGTGGAGGATAGAAGACTGACAGTTTGACCCTGAACAGGCATACCCTGCTGAGTTGTACCAGCCTTACCCCTTCTCCTATCTGAGCCTCACCTGAGGAACCCAGCAAAATCCTGCATGGCCATCAGGACATTGTTACACACTAAATACTAACTAGCATCTGCAATGCAACAGAATAGCAAATCAAGCTAACTACTCGCCTGAAATTCACTGTCACCTTTCACATTGGAATGCACTAATGCTGCAGATGTACCTTCAACACTTCTACATCATGCCTGTAAGAGGGGATACCAAGCTGCTGGAAGTCAACAAGCCTTACACCCTTTCCCATTAAGAAAAGAGTGGCAGTGCAGCACAGTTGCTCAGCATAAAAATCTCTTTGCTGGGGTTGAGGGTTATTGCTGTCATGGGCCTTGCTACTAAACACAGGGGCACTTTGGAACTGCACCTGCTGGGTTATAAATACAGACTGCCACTGAAAGGGACTGTCCTGGGTGACACACTTACCCCACTGCCTTCCACACCCCAGACCACAGGGGTGCAGCTCCAGGACACATCCCAAGTTTGTGAACAGTCCTACTGTGCCTCCCACGCTCCAAATGAAAAACATACAATAGGGAACCAGCAGGACTGTCCTTTAGGGGCAGTCTGCAGTTATACACATCAAGTTTATCAAATGATACCCAAAGACATTTGACAGCTATCCTTCCTCCACTACACCAAACAGCTTGCCTTCAGAAAGACCAGGGGAAGAGGAGGTATTGCCACTACAACAACTAAAGGGTTTACTAGCCTCACAGGCATTAGCTAATTTAAAGAGAGGAAGATAGGTGCCTAAGGAGAGGAAGGAACACTGCAAAGCCCCAGTAGGAACTGCTATTGACAGACTAGAACACATTATTTGCTCTACACTCCAGAGAAACTCAAGGTGCCCTTAACCAAATTTACTTTCTCAAAGTCAGGGCTGAGCTGACATCACATGACCAGTTTAAAAATACTACCATGTGATAACACCATATGGAAATTAAGTGATAAGAAACCCCTCCAGGTGAGAGCTGCAGCAATCTTACACAGTAAATTCAGCCAGGTTTGCTGAATACCACTGCCCAGTGCACAGGCATCCCTGACTCAGATGGATTTTAACAAGCTCAATTATCAGAGGTATCAATACTTTAAGAACACCACAGGAGCTAGCAACTTTTTTGCAGAGTTCTTAACTGGTGATCTGGTCTAAAAAGGTTATCAACATCATAATACAAAAACTGTTCCTGAGTCTAAATTTCAGCATTCTAGGTACCTAAAGATTTTCAGGCATATAGACTTGAGGGGGAATTAAAAAAATACTCCCAAATACCTGGTGCTGAAAAGCATCATGATTCAAGTTCACCACCAGCCTAGTTCTTGGTACATAAATGCTGCTTTATTAATCAGCTGTCATCACAGTACAAGACTTTCAACATCGAGATAAGAATATTTAACATTTTAATTTTTCAATTCTAGTCTGTCTAAAGACACAGATTAGACCCCAGCCCAGCACAATAAAAAAAATAAAATCACATACTGCTTTGGAGTAACATTTTTAGTATAATTTCCACTAATTAGGCTGAAAAGGTGTCACATGAAAGTCTTGTCATTGCAAAGACAGTTTAAGTGCTTTTCAGGTTTGTTTTGTTCACTGCCCCTTCCTTTGTCTGTGGTAGTCACTGGTTGACATTACATAGCTCCTAACTGAGAGAAGCCAAATACCCAACTATATGGCCTAAGTATAATTATGCATTTAGAAAAGCAAAGGGACCTTAACTGTGCAAGAACCTTAAGAAAAAGAAATCTTCTAAAAAAACCTGTAAAGCTACAGTTCTAGGTACATGCTGGTTTTCCCCATTTCCTAATACTGTTTCAATTCTAGTTAATTGCTTCTACACTGGTGTATAAGGACAAGCCTATCAGTCCTGAATTGTTGGCATCCTTGCCATTGAATATTACTGTACCTTCAGTCACATTATTTTTCCAAATGTGTTACTTCAGAGGCCATGCCAAGACAATCTTCCAGAAGGAAAGTTTTTCTTGGCTCATAACTCTAAATTGAGATTACTACTGCACAACTCCCAAGATGAGGATTTGCTATTCTCCACAGGCCTTAAAGGCCCATCTTTTTCCAAGGTCTGAAGTTCTCACCCCCATGCCAGGTCATCTACCAATCATGCTGCCACTGTTACAGAGTTTTGTTTCCACAAATAGCTTTTGGCTAGTCTAGCTCCTGAATGTTTTAACAGGCCCATTACCACCCACACTACAAAAAACATTAACAGTTGTTTCATAATTATAACATGTTCAGGCCAGTATGTGACTTTCCCAAGCTCACAATCACTTAAGCCTTTTGGGATACACTCAAAGTAGCATTCCAATCTTGCTTGACATGTATCCTGGAAAAGCAACTTCTTTTTTGGTTTAGAAAGAAAAACATGCTATTCAACCAGTGATGGGTTATACCAAGAGAACTACCATTGTTAGTAGAAGCACAAAGAAGAGGGCAGCTTAAAAAACCAAGTGTCAGTATTACATTATATTATTATATACATTATATAATACATATATTAGTATTAGAAAGATGTCAAAAAGAAAACATGCACCATACTACTTACCTTTTCATTTGGATCATACACAGATGAATAGAGCTTATGTGAAGTTATAAGGCACCATCTTGAACACAGTGTGTCCCACTATAGAAGAAACAGGGAGTTAGGCCTGTTGCAGTATGCCATTACATTAAAAACATCTCATACACTGACATCTTGAGGAAATGTCCATAGTCTTTCATTCCCTCACCAAGTGGATTAAAGCTCACAGAGAACTGCCCTTCTCCAAGCAAACACCCACAAACAGTAACCAGAAAAAATTCAGAAGCTCTACACAGGAGGTCATTAGCTTAAGCACAACTTTTTATATAATATACTCTCTCCTATACCATCTTCTTTCCCTCTTGTTCCAAGAACTACCTCAAGAAACTCTCAAAAGAGCATGCATGCATATGCCTGTACACAGTGGTGATGGGGAGAGGCCTTCACTGCTGGGCAGGCAGCAGGCTGGCCCTTACAGAGGGGAGAGGGAGCAGACTTTAGATGCTAGCTAAGCTCTCAGTCTTCCCTATCCCAGGCTCCTGACAGCAATCTGAGGAAAGAGAGGTCTTTTTCCCTTAGACTTCTGCTCTCAACCAACTTCTACACAGACAGTTCCTACAGCTTGCCATTATGGCACACCACAGGAAAAAGCAGTATACACAAGCTATTTCAGAGAAAACACAATAGATTATATCACAGATTTGTAATTGAACCAAAAAGGAGATTCAGATGGGTATTACTTAAGCAAGTCATTTTACAATGTAATGGCAGCTAGCCATAAACAAAACTAATCATACAGACAAAATTACACCACACCAAAGATACATCAATACAGACAGCTCTGGCAAAGTCACATTTAATCACCCACATGGAAACAAAAATAGTATAAAAAGCCTTAGTAACAGATATTGTCTAGTAGGAAACACAAAACAGCACTGACAGGAACTGCCAGAACTCAGAATCTGTCAATTCTGTCTTGAAGAACGGTTTTCAAAAGCTGCAGAAATCTTTTGATTTCTGCAACTTTTGAAGTAGTAGAAAGTACAGGGTGTCCTGTGAAAAGACTGAGGAAAAAAGATACAAATATGGACTACATTAGAAATAAAAGATAAAATAAGAAAGCCTATGTTCACATAAAGAGCTTAATTGGAGAATTCAGTTGCATCTTCCACAAGGGTAGTGAACTTGGGACAGTTCAAAAATTGATCAAATTTAAAGTTTACTGTAAGCTCATATTGATTTTGAAGTAACAGTGGCTGTCAGTAACTGGAATGTGAGCACTCCCTATACAGCCCTTTAGCATGATTAAGCTTGCAAATACTTCTCATGTTGCATCACAGATAGCAGAAACCAGCCAAGGGTTGAGAAGGCCATCACATTTGTAAGACAGCTGATCTTTTAATGTTATAAAGGAAAAACAATATATTTCAACATAAATAAAGGAAGCCTTAGAGCTATACCATCTCTTGCCAGCTCCAACCAAGCTTTGTGAGCAGAAAGCTACTATAGGTTACACAAGTTACTAAATTGCCAGTTACTAATGGCAGCCATAGCATACACTGTTCCCAGATAATCCACCTATGCTTAATCCTTCCAAACAATTCACAAGTGTTTAATTTTTCCTGAAACTAAAAAAGGCTAGTGGAAAGCAACCATTCCACCTTGTTCACTGAGTTGCTTTCCATTCAGTTTTGTTTGTTTTGGTGGGGGTTTTTGCTTCTTTTATTTCTTCCACTTCATTCCTCAAAGAAAATCCAAACCAACCTAAAACACAAATCATCTGATATGCTAGAATCAAATCCACTAGAAGTTTCTTTGGGTTTTTGGGATTTTTTTGCAAGAGTATATTATTCTTCATCTGAGGGTGTGACAGTACAATCCGTTTCAGGCATTAAAGAGATGGACTAAAGGACAGAATTCTGCAAGCTGCAGTCACACCTGCCAATTATCCCAAGTTTATTGGGATAATGACCAAGGTCATTATCCCAAGTTTACAGCACAATTGTTACACCTTCAGTGACTGTACTGTGATCTAGATACAGTCAGAGAGCAGAGGAAGGATTCCTAGAGAAGCAGCAGAGTACACTCTCCTGCTCCAGAATACACATGGTTAAGCAGATTGAGTCCCCCTCCTTGGAAACACTATTAACAGAAGTGCTTGAGAGACCACAAATAGTGTAAAGGTCATACAGGACACACACAAAAACTCTCCACGAGTTAATATTATTCATTGGAGAAAGTGCTTGTTAAGGGTCAGTGGGGCTAATCTAAATACTTGCAGTTAGCAGGGAAAAGGCAACAACCAGGCAAGGAAGGAAAAGCTTCTGAACTTTCTTGTAAATACTTTTCAAACAAAACTAGTTTCGGATGCCTGTGAGAAGCTAGAAGAGCTATGCACAGGAGACTGGAAGGAAAAGCTATGATGGGAGAAATTAGCTAGCATTAAACTGTAGAACCGTAGTCATCTTGGGAGGAAAAAAAAAAAAAAAAAGCCCTGTTAAAACTTTACGCAGAAAGAATAAAATTACCAAGCAATTAAAAAAACTTGGAAAAACTTTAAAGCACACTCAACTCTGGTTTTACGCTACAGAATTGGACAGATTCCATATAAAAATCTTGTAATAGCCTAACCTATGTACCTATGTTTAAAAATTTAACTGCCTCCTCTCATATACACAAGCAAAGCACTGAGAAAGTCAAGTTCAGCCCTGAATCGAGTACTTGTGGGGTAATTTCCTAAAACAAATCAAACATACTGCTCAACTCAGATGTGAAGTCTCAACTCTAGTTCACAGCTTTTAAAAGAAGGGTTTCTATATATACTAAGAGCTTGCATCCACTTAAAGAAATATGTCTTTAGAGGTCTGTTCCTAGCCACTAAGAGCAATTGAATAATTACTTAAAAATAAACAAGCATTTCGAAAATAATGCATATCTAAGGCCACAAAGGAATGTTACTAAATTGCCATCTCCAACCCTAGAGCTATGCAGGTATCATCACCAACCCCTAGGCTCCCAAGTTCCTGACATAGGTAGGTTTTTTAAGAGCTACAAAGCCCCAAAGGCCTCTCACACCAACAAGCCAGCAAAGCCAATCTAACACTCAAGCTACATCCTTAATTGGCTGCCTCCCCCAAAGCACACATGCCCCAGCTATTATACCTTACACAGACATTTCCTCAGAACACAGCCCAGAGAGCTCAGCTTGACCTAAACACTTCCTTCTATCTTGTAAAATTAGGAGAGGGCAGTAGAGTCATCTGGTATAACCTATTTTTGTCATGATTTGTTACTTCCACTTGATAAAGTTTTTGACTCTTGAAAGCCCAAGAATGCAGGCTATTCATTTATGAGAATTCAGTTCTGGACTTCTGTGTTTGGCTTAGAGTTTCCCATGTCTAGCAAATTTTTGGAAAACAGATAGTCTCAGTAGTATTTTGGAAAAGCATCCTGCTTTGTCTATTATTAATTGCAAAATAGCCAAACTGACCTACAACAGCTGTAACAGTTATTTTATAACTTCATATTAAAAAAAATAAATCAAACTACAGAGTACCTTGTAGAATAGTATGCCCACTGCACATGGTCACTTTGAGACCTCACAGACAAACTGCCTCCCCTTGGGCACCCAACCCTAGGAAACCTCCTGAGGTGGCTTAAGGACACAGCATACAACAGCAAAACAGAAAATTTACTTATTATTTAGATATGGCTTATATGTGCATTTTTAAAGGTTTACATGCCCTCATGGAGGAAGGAAATCTCCCTGCCATGCTGGTCAGCTTGTAAATAACTCATTGATACTGAGCTTTACAGGCAGAAAAAGGTCTCAGTGTTAAATGGAGACACAGAGCTCCAGATTTCAGGCAGGAAAAGCATCATATATCAATATTTGCTGTAAGAAGTCTAGTATGGGAAGGAATGTGTATTTTAGCATTACTAGAAAATACAGTAAGCAATACCCAACAGTAACAGCCAGACTAGCACATTTCTTTTCACTATACAAAGTCTACCTCTCCTAAGATTTTTGCCCTAACACTTTCAGAGACTTGGATGTAAGATACCATAAGAATAACCCCTTTATCTTTGTGGTGTATCTAGTATTAGCCATCAGTATTCCTGAGTAGTTTTAAAACTAACTAAAATTATTATTTCTTTTTGCATGTTTTGATTACACAACTACTGTTCCCAAATCTTTATTTCAACTCATTTGACAACATAATTTCCTGTGTGTGGAACTCTACTGATGGGGTAGGTATAAAGCACGTAAGAAGCAGACACCCTCACATGACTGCAAGACTTTTAATCTATAAGGCTGAAAACAGAGCTTTGTAATAGAATATTGTACAAATCTCATAAACAGAAAGGGAAACATAACACTTCTGTATTTCTTTTCTCTAAGGAAGCACTTTCCCTTCCTTTGTATGCCCAGAGTGCTGAACAGCCAAGCCCTTGTAACCATAGGCAGATTCTCCTCAAGCCATCTGCAAACACAGCTGTGGTACAAGGCTCTGTAATGCACACTGCACTTCAGTGTCCCTTCTCTCTGACCAGACTGACAAACACCCACGATTCTAAGAACAGGAAATCTTTCATATCTGCCAACATAGCATGCAAACTACAAACAAGGAAACACTCATCCACCTAAGGCAATTTTTTTAAGCTCAATCATTCCTACATCCAGGTAGCTTCTCCTCTGTGCCAGTCCCTAAAGCTCGTACAGTGAGCCAGGCATGGGAATACAACCAGCTGAGAAGTTACTCTCAGGGAGTGGGAAAAACATATTCTCAGCCAGATTTCATTCTAGCTTATCCAAGATATCCATGCAGTAGTGCTGGCACAAGTTGGAGGGAGGCAGGAGCAGCCTGTGGTCAAGACCTAGCAGCTGCAGAACGTTGGAACAGTTTCTAATGGCAGCAGCCTTAAGATGTACAGTAAGGCTGGCACCTGTGAAATAGATCACAGTACTGTAACCATCTATGCAAGCTGGGGACAGACAAAATAAATTATAACACAGTGTTTCAGAACAAAAATGACAGTTTTTACCCAATATAGCCTTTAATGAACTATCCATTTTTTTTTCCTTTCAAAACCTTTTGTTGTACATTTTGCCCAGAGTACATAGCACTGCATGCCTTCCCTACCAATTCCAAAAAGCTACTCCTGGAACCAGAAATCTCTACCTGAATTACACTTTAAGAGTGCTTGCCAGTACTAAAATCTGTAGTTTACACACTAGAAACAATCACTAAACTCCAGAAGTTAATGGCTACGTTCATCTCCACAAACTGGCAATCATTTGAATTCCCTTCCCCAGTGGCAAATGATATCCAACCTTGCTATCCCATCAGCCTGATACTTCTGCACTTAGGAACAAGGGTGAAAATATTTCCCTGGAATAACAGCATGCTAAAAATAACATCACAGGAGAGAGCAAGGGGCTCCCACCATACAGATAAATTCCATGCCTTAAAACTGTTGGTGCACAGATGGCAGAGAAACTTTCCATACATTGAATTCAATTATTAGAAAACTTACCTACACTGATAAAATCTATATCAGCAGTTTACTCCTGAAATCAGAATGTATAGTATTTGTCAATTTGTCACTTCCCTTCACATTATTTTAAACAGTCCAGCAGCTCTCTTTCAAGAGTTTCATGACTGAAATATAAAAGCCATGTCCCACTCACATTTTCTGATGACAGCCTTCTTTCATCATCAGGTTTTCTCACAGCTCCAGAAGTGCAAAGCACTCAAAATGAAATTTTGGTTATATTCTAAGCAGAACCCATTCTGCATAAAACCTCAACAGAGGTGACAAGTACTATATTAGAAACAGAGTGAAGAGTCAAATCCCAACTCAGTGTTTCTGCACCTTTCTCAGGTCCTTTATTGATTCCCACACGAAAGCAGCACAAGAAGTTAAGGACATCTCAGTAGCTACTAGCCCTTGCAAAAATTGTTGGAGTTCTGAGCACAGTCAAGTTTCAAGACGTCAATTTATTATTTGTCTATGTAAGCAAAACATAAAAGAATGTATGAATGCGATTTCCATGCAAATTCATTTTATTAGAGGTTTCCCAATAGGTGACCTTCAGGGCTATAAATCACTGATATAATTCACAACTGCTATTAAATAGCTATAAAAATATTTTGTTTTACTGAGGTGCCACTAATGCAACATTTTCAATACTGCATGCACTGGTGCTGTCAGACAAGACCCTTGAGATGCCAGAGAGAAGGAAACAAAGTAGGCCTTTTACAGGCTCCAAAGGACTGACATCACTCTTAGAACTACTTAGTAGGAAGAGCAGAAGCCTTCCACATCTCTATACACATCCTCATGGCTACCAAAAACAGATGTCAAACAGGATGAGCCCTCTGTTAACATGAAGTCATCTCCAGTTAAACAACTCCGGTTTTCAAAGAGCTTCTCTTGTGCACACCTTCACAGGAAAACAGGTTTACAAGATATATTTCCTAAGGAAAAATTCTTGGGCAAAATACATGCCCTTTTCCTCTTTAATCCCTTTACGAAATTCCCTGCCCACAGAAATCACCTCTTTTACATGACTCCTCCTAGGTGAGGAGTTCCTTACAGTATTGCTATGAGGCAACATGTCTAGAGAGAGGCCCATCCCAAAGCCTCAGGGGTGCACTGAGCAAAACAATTTCTGTAATTCATTGCACTCTTCTCCACTGGAATGCTACACAAATTTTCCTTTTCAGGAAAAAAAAAAACAACAAAAAACTGTAAATTCTTTCTACAGCAAACAATCAGAAGTACGTGTCACTACTTTTCCAACAAAGAAACTAACTGCAGTGTCATTCAACCGTTACACAACACAATGTGCAAATGCTGTTTGTTCTTATATAAAACACTATCTTTCTCTTAATACCATCTGTAGAAGTAACAGAGATGAAAACACAGCAGGTGCCTCAGTGAAGTTACTCCACCGGCTAGAATAAGGTTTTCTAGATAATTTCAGGTCTTCATCAAAAATATTGGTATGGCTCTGCAAGAAGAGTTTATTGCATGAAAAGCAAGAAAAAGAGAAATCCTCAGTAAAGCTTTAAGTAACAGCTGAAAGCACCATAAGTATCTGGGGTAAAGGGGGAGGTGGGGGCAATGGAGGGGAAGATAGCTCCTTTCTCTGTCAGCTAACATTTTACAACTAAAAATAGCACAAAACGACCCTCCACCCCAGAGTTTTCATTAGCTTGTGTTTAACAGAGGGAAAGGGCAGAAGAAAACTGAAATCACAGAATCAATCTGTGAATTGAATCAATCAAGTCAAAAAAGACCTCTGAAATCATCGAGGCAAACCTATGGCCAAACACCATCACGACACCGAGTGACACGTCCAGTCTTTCCACGAACACCGCCGGGAACGCTGACTCCACCATCCTAAAGTATCACATAACCCGGCTCACCAGCAGAAAATTAACTTTAAAAAAAACCAAAACAAACAAAAAAATCACGGCCTCCTGGCAACACGCCGACGGGACACAGCACGGAAGGGCCTCTCGGGTGCCGGGAGCCCGCAGGCACAGGAGCCGGGCTCCACAGCCCCCGGCAGCCGCCCGCCCCCGGCCCACCCAGCACACGCAGCGCTCCCCGAAGCCTCTCACTCAGCCGGGGATCCTCGCCGGTCACACGCGGAAACTCCTCAGGGGAGACACCACCCACCCCCCGCCCTCCCGCACACAGAACAGCCCCCGCCCGGCGACCCCATCCACGGGCAGCTTCCACCACCCGCAGCCCGGCGCCCCCAGGCCGCCGCCACTCTCGTGCCGGCCGCGAAGGCGCCGCTCACCCCCGGCAGCCACGCCCGCCGGCCGCCGCAGCGCAGGAGCGGAGCCAGCGCCATGTCCGCGGCGGCCGCTGCCCGGCCGCCCTTTCACCCGCGCCGCCGGGGCCGGGCCGCGCGCAGCCAATCCCGGCGCGCGCCCGCCCGCCGGGGGCGGGAAGGAGGGGCGCGAGGGGCCCGCCGCGCGCCGCACGTGCCCCTCGGGGTCGCGCTTGCGCGTGCCGCTCCGGGCGCGGCTGCGGCGGCTGCGCGCGCGCGCCCGGCGCGTGGGGCCGACCGCGGCGGGAGCGCGCCCCGTGCGCGCGCACGGAGCCGCAGGACAGCCCCGGCTGGAAGGGACCCGCAAGGGCCAGCCCAGGCCGACTGCCGGCCCTGCGCAGCGCCGCCCCCGAGGCGCTCCATGGGCCTGAGAGCATTGTCCAGTGCTTGAGCTCTGCCAGCCTGGCGCTGTGACCCCTGCCCGGGGAGCCTGCTCCAGGGCCCCGCCACCCTCTGGGGGAAGAACCTTTTCCCAATACCCGGCCTAAACCTCCCCTGACACAGCCTTGTGCCCTTACCCTGAACCCATGGGGCTGCCTACTCCTGTGCGCCGGCCAGGAGCCACAGCAGCACCGGGAGCGGATCCATCCCTGCCCTGGGCTTCCAAGCGGAGAAGGTGCAAAGCGCAGCTGTGACAGCGTGCCCGATCCAAGCTCCTGCCCCACGAAGCACAAGCACTGTCAGTCGGCATGAGAGAGATGCTGATCATCCAGTGCTTCACATCATCCGCAGGATATACTTGCTGCTTGGCTTCCTAGCACGCCAGAAACTCTGAGTCAGCTCCTTCTGAAATGACTTGTGCTGCTGGATCTGGGCTCTCGGCTGCAGGTGTGCTGGATCTCAGCTGATGGACATGACAGAGCAGTGCCGAGCCCCAAGTGAACTGTCATCCCAGGAAATGCTGTAAAGGTTTTACCACGATGAGGGTGCAAAACAAGTGTCACTGTTATCGTCCCAGACCTCTGTTAAAATGCAACAGAGGCATAAACTGCTCACAGCACTGAAGCATAAAAAAGACACAGTCCAAGATGTCCAAACAAGTGTTTACAAAGCATAGGAATAAGTTTTTCCTTTAAATAGCATTATTTCTACCATTTTTCCCTACAGTGGTGATTTGAAATGAGGGTAGACCCAAGCCTTCATCCTTACTACAGTAACAGATCAAGACTACATTTCCTGAGGCTGAAAAACAATTCTTCCCAGTTAAGAAGAGAGAGTGGGTCATAGTTTGCAGTTCACCCAAGACATGCTTTACAACAACCTCCTGATAGGGTTGGAAGATACAAAAAAAAAAAAAAAATTTACATCCATAAGGAAAATGTATATGAGCAATGCACACATTTAGGTTAGGAATAACCCCCTCAGACTTAAGAACAGTCTAGGTCCTTGGGCAGGTAAGAAGGTGCTTCCTAAACAGCCAGATGATTGCATAAGTGTGGGTTTTACCAGATTACATCACTCCCTCAATTCACACATCATTACACAACACCCCTTACACTTTATACCTACCTTTATAGCCCTCAGTAAATTCTCTCAGGCTATATATATTATATGGACAATCACAATCTGCACATTCCCATGCTGCAGGGAGACACCAGAGAAGGGCAGAAGCTCCAGGCAACTGGGTTCACCCAAACATAGATATTTTCATAGGATACTAGCTGCATGGTCCCCTCAGCCAAGCACAAGTCCCTACTTGCATTTATGCATAATATTGAAAATTTTGGCCTAGTTTTATTGTTTGACATCACTTTTCAATCTCTTATGTCAGTATTTACATTCAAATGGAATGACATAAAAGCTGTAACAACAAAAAAAACCACTAATATCTGAAGGGAGACTGTCAGGAGGATGAAGCTAGAACCTACTCGGTGCTGGTCAATAAGAGAAGAAACAAAAGGAGAAGCTGAAACACAGAAAGTTCCACCTGAACATGAGGAAGGTCTTCTTTACTGTGATGGTGACTGAACTTTGGAAGAGAATCCCCAGAGAGGTTGCAGAGTCTCCTTCCCAGAAATTACTCAAAAGCCATCTGGAATCAATCCTGAGGAACACCCTGTAGGGGTCCCTGCCTCAGCAAGGAGTTTGGACCAGAAGACATCCAGTGGTCCCTTCTAACCTTTACCATTCTGTGAACTCTGCTGCATACCAAAGATTTGTGAAATGACTTCTCTCCCTTTCCTCCCAAGCGAGTAGCAAAAATGAAATCAGCATTGGTTCCCCTCTGTTGCACACTTACACATTTGCTCTGCTGCATTAACAACAGCCACACAGGTGGGATCAATGCAAGAAAACTCTTCTGAGCATGTCTAGAGCAGGTCACCTTCTTTTCAGTTGATAGTCACAAGCAGACCCTGCAGATTTTTTTTTTCAGTAGACGTGAAGAGCTTTGAAAGCAGAAGAGACCAAGAGCAGAAGGGAGGTGGACTGACCACATCCACCAGAGGCACTGCCTCAGGTGTATCAGATGCAGGGAGATACACACCACAACACGGTGTTCCTGCACTAGAACAATATCCCGAGGCACCTGACATCAGTTCCTCCTGCCCTCATAAAGCAAACAGTCCCGTGGCATCCCCGGCGTGTTTTCTTTCCCTCTACAGAGGAGATTCTGTTTGCCAGCCCGGCTGAGGGATGGCAGCCACCTACAGAGGCGCATCAAAGGAGGCCCCCCACAGCTGCAAAGGGAAACTGTCTGGGATTACACACAGACACCGCCAGCTGGGTGCATAAAGAACTTGATGAGAAATAGCCTAATGCAAGCCTGTTTCCAAGTGAAGCTAAGGTTGAAGGGACTGGGGCAAAAAAGAAAAAAAATGCTAATCTCCCTGCCCATGAAGTTTTCTGCTTTCAGTATGATTTGATTCTGACTGACATGTTTCTACTAGAAGTCTTTTTGCTTATTCTGTTTTGTAATGGGCAGCGCACACAAAATATAAAATTTTGTTTCTGTAAGAAAAGGAAGATATGTAATGGATCAAGATCATACACAATTACTATTGAACATACCAAAAAAATGAAACCTTACACAGCATCACTGCCAAAAAAATTGTAGATATTCAAAAATTAAATTGTGAAACTAAAATATCTAGAATAATGAAATGAGTTTGGATAAACACAAAGACCTTAATTCTGCATGCCTGTAAGCACATTTGTAATGTCATAACTCAATATAAACTCCTGTCTCAATGAAGCTGTTAAGATGCAGAAAGTTAAGCAGGTTTATAAGACACTAGAACACTGTGCAATTTATTCTCTCATTATTTTGAGGGGGTCCGAGAGAACTTCAGCTTTGAGTACTGAGAATTTCTTTGATCCTTTCATTAGAGCAGAGAGTTACCTTCATCTTCTAACATAACCCCGAATTCAGACAGAAATCATAAGTTGTTGTATCATCACCTAAATTTTAAGCTGCAACCCAGGGAGAAAACTGGAGCAATTGCAATCCTTCATCTAATAGGGAATATAATGTATCAGGTTTACCGAACATGAAATGCCTTATGCACAAAAGCCTGTGCCTGAAGAACTCAAAGCTAGAAGAACTCTTTGAAGTATCTGTTATATATTCTGTAAACAGCCTTTTCTTCTATCAGCATTCTGCTCAACACTCTGCAAGAGACAGAAATTCAGCCTTAGAATCAGACTAGTCAATATCTCCCTACATCTCTCTGCTATGTACCTACAGAAAAACCTTGACTGGGAGGAAAGATCCCTCATGCCAGCTTCACCTGAGAGAGTCAAGAGCTGGAAGGGTTTTCAGGCAACCCAGAGAAGCCCCAAATCCCAGCCACAGACAGGGGAGGTGAGGAGAGGGTGCAAGCTAAGAGCTCCCTAATTTCAACCCCACGCCCAGCTCTCAGGCTTTGGAGTACAGTGTGGCTCTTTGGAGGCGGCAGAAACACCCTTCCCCCTCTAAGGCTCCTCAGGGTTGACCCTACCACATAAACACATGCTTCAGAGCTGACTTGATCCTCAAATTAGCCTCCTGGCCTCAGCGGTAGCTTGAACCTTTGCACGCCTGTGGTCTCTTTCTCCAGGAACATGAACCACCTAGGCATCATCATTCAACTTCCCCAGCCTTCAGGTCTCCTCAGGAAAGTCCTGAACCTCCCTGGCCTCAGAAGCAACCAAAGCACCACTAGTTCATTCTTAGGGGGGCTTGGCCTCATCCTCTACCTGGTTCAGGGGTGGCATGTTGTCATTATATCACAAAAGTTCTATTATCATTACATTGCAAGGGCTCCATATTGCTAGAGTTTCATACCTCCTTGATGTTTCTTGGGGACAGCTCCTCCAGGCACTGACTCTTCCTTGTCCTCACAGCAGCCAACTCACTCCAGTTCCCTCAACCAATCCCCTCTTTTATAACACTCTTCTGACTGGCTACAGCTGTGGCCTGTTGACATCAGGCCTGCTCCTAAGCCTGGATAATTGGCTCAGCTGCAACTCTTTAGGGGGTAAGATTACTTTCTGTACTACCTTTATTTACTTATGTTTTATCCCCCTACAGTGGCCTCCCCAAGCCAGGTAGAGGATGGTGAAAACCCAAGCCAGGCTGCCTTGTTCTGTGAACCCCTTGGCCCCCCAGGGACAACCTTACCCTCTGCAACCACATAGTTTAAGAGGAGAGTTCAGGGAAATTTGGATTGTCTAACACTTGCTCAACCCCACTGACTGCTTCGCCATGCCAGTTTCCAGCTGCTGGTCACACACCCCCACACCCATTCCACCCACAGCAGCCATTCAGTCCCTACACCTCTTTGGGGGCAGCATGAACTGGCCCCAGGCACCCCAGAGGAGCCTCAAAGCCCAGGCAGGGGTGACTCAGGGAGCTCTCACCTATAGGACACAGTCCTGTGGGGTCTGAACAGGGTGGGCAGACCTGGGAGCTGGTATCAAGCTCCATGAACAGTCCCCGACTGCTGAAGGCACAGAGATGAATTGGGTGATCTATCCTGGCACTCCTGTCAGGTGGAGCAGCAAGAGGCAGGGCTGAACACAAAGCAGTAACAGTAGAGCAAAGGAATAGGAGACTAGATGTTGTCATTACAGTGCAAGAGTTCTATTGCCATTATACTGCAAAAGTTGCATATTGTTAGAGTTCCATACCTCCTTGATGCTTCTTGTAGGCAGCTCCTCTAGGCACTGACTCTTCCATGTCCTCACAGCAGCCAACTGACTCCAGCTCCCCTCAATCAACCAATCCACTCTTTTATAACATTCTTGTGATTGGCTACAGCTGTGGCCTGTTAACATAAGGCCCGCTCCTAATCCTTAGTAATTGGCTCAGCTGCAACTATTTAGGGGGTAAGATTACTTTCTGTACTACCTTTATTTTCTTTTACTGTCCCCCTACAACTGGAGGCAAATACACCTCCAACAACAGAGCTTGAAGCAAGGCTGAAGGCTCAGGCCTGAGCTGAAATGGATGTCCCAGTTTGTGGGCCAAGGATGTGGGTGAGGGTCCCAGGTGAGGCTGGTCAGGGACATTAAAGGTTGTTGATACATTCAGTGCCCCAAGACCGTGTCAAAGTTTCTCACTGCAACACGGGGCTGGTTGGGAGAGATGCAGAAAGGAGCTCACACAGCAGAGTGAGAGTCTTTCTGTCTTGGGGACCATGTCTGGCTTCCTCCACTCTGATGATTTGGATCAAACACAACTTTTAACTTTCTCACATCCTCAGGATTTTAGAAGCCCATTGACAGAAGCATGATGTAAAAACTGGGAGTTAAGCTCTGCCTGCTTCAGGCCTAGCTAGAGTCTGCACAGAGCCTGCAGCAGGGAGGGCAGGCAAACGCTGGGAAGCAGAGCACCTATCAGAAAATTCCGAGTAACTCTTGAGGTGCAGCCCTAAATGGCACATTTTGGGAAGGCATGGCACTCGGATGTGATGAAGTGATACTGCTTAATGAAATTTCTTATGAGATTAGCACAGGAATCTCAACTGCTTTGACACAGAGAAGTGATGTCTCTGTGGGAATTGTGGTTTTCCTTTGATTTAGGGGACTGAAGGGCTCTGCAAGACTGCATCAAAGTAGCAGAGACCCAGAGAGTTCTTTAAGGAGGAAAAGGATGAAAATCAGAAATTCACAGAGAGAAGGCAAAAAGAACCAAAAAATGTATTGCAGGGTAGCCTGGAAGTAAATGCCACCTTAATGAAATACTGAAAGAGGCTCGTAGTCTGGGGAGAGCTCAGACTGTGCCAATGTAAAGGTCTTATTTCCTCCTCAGGAGCCTTGGCACAAGGGTGTTACAGAACCAGGATAACCATGATGGCTCTACAAGTCTGAGCGAATATGAGCTCAGAGTTATTCACCCCATTGTATAGAAATTATCTTTTGCTTAGAACCTTGCTGAGCAACTGCTGGGGCTGTCACACTTGTAGGACCAAGGAAAAGTTAACACAATCATATCATTGTTGGGATTGCTGTTTAGCACCTGCATGATGCCTCCAGAGGTTCTGCATGATGGGCAGGTCATCTGTCTGGGAACCAGGGAAGTGACTTTTAAAACCAGAGAGGTCCAGAGCACTTGTTGTCTGTGAAATGCATTAAAGAACTCTAGTTCACGGACAAAAGTTTTGCTGAGTTGCTTGTCTGTGGTTCTCTGTGCTTCTCTGTTCACGGTGAGTGACAATGGGCTTGCCTAGTAGTCTGACATTTACTGCCTGCTTGTAATGTGAATACAGTTTTAAACAGCTTTGGATCCTTTCTAAGGCATTAGGAGTAACCCCAAAGATTAAAAACAAATTTGTAATTCATTTGCTTGGAAAAAAACCTGCATGTTGTCAGTACTAACAAAGATTTGTGCAATGGCTGTCGGGGCTGTCAAGCCCTAACAGAGTCCTGGTGAATTCCTGCTGTAGCATTTATTGCCTGAAGGTTCACTGCTCAGTAAACAGAATGGTACATTTAAATTTAAGATTGCTTTTAGAATTTGCTACTCCTGGGCACAGACAGGCTAAAGGAGATGATGGAATTCCTTAAAAGAGGCAATAAATTCAACAGGGCTACATCATTTATTTGGATTCCAGCCATGGCATGAAAGCTTGGAGCAAGAGAGGCAGGTTGGTTTGATCAAAAGGAAAAGAAGCTTTCTTCTTGGGCACATAGTGCAACCATACCCCTGACTACAGAGATGGAAATGAAACACCGAGGGAGGAAAGGGGAACAGGCATGAGAGAAAGTATTTGCTCAGCTCTGTTCCTGATAGTGGTAGCCAGAACTGGCAATTGAAACCATCTCCAGTGCATTACAACTTGTCTTGCTATGGCAGCAATATTACTCATCTCCTCCGATTTCTGATGGGACACACTGGAAATTTCAAACTTGTAAAAAGGAGTTCAAGAAGGTTGAATCTCAAGGTCAAACAGCATATTCATTTAGTCACAGCTCTCTGACACAAAGGGTTCTCTATTGTATGGGATTTTCCCATCATTTCATTTTCTTTGGAATGAGTATATCTTCTGTATATAGGACAACATATGACACATGGGTGATAATCCTAATATCAAGCATGAGGATACTCCTGGCAGGTTCTTACTTTGCCTGTGAAATCTATTTAAGCCCCCTAAGTCTTTACAACTTTTCTCTGGTATGAATTTCCCAATGCCCATAGTTTCATATTCCTCCTTGGATCCAGTGCTGACAAGGGAGGGCAATGCATTCACCATAAGGTGCTAGGAAGTGCTGGCTTTTGGTAGTCCAAAGGGTGGTGGAGTTAATAAAGACCAGATTTTGAGGTATTAATTTCAGGAACTTCTGAGAACAAATAAGATGTTAAACACTGAGGGAGGATCACTACTTGCTCTCTCTCTCTCTCTGCCTTTTCTAAGAAAAAGAGAGTTCTGCTCCATTCAGTCCATGATCCAGATTGGTGACTGGGCAGGGCTGTGATGGGGCCCTAATTGTCCTGGTCAGCCTCACTGCACCCATGTCATCAACTCAATCATTTCAGCTCAGGTTTGGGTCATTAGGCCTGCTCTGAGCTGCCTGTTCCTGAATTATTGTTCAGATTTTCTGGGTTGACCTTGGACCTTGTCTCTGCCTGATGATGGTTGGACTGTCAGTGGGACCTATTGCTGTCACCAGCCCATTGGGCTGCTGTGGGACTGCCTCACTTGGTCTGTGTCCACCCTCAGCTCCTGGCTGACATGATCCCTGAAAACTCACCCCATTTTCCATGCCTCCTCACCTGAAGCCTCATGAATCCACACCCTCTGCCATGTTCAGGAGCCCCATTTCAGCTTGCTGGATTGTTGATGAGACCTGTTGCCTTCAAAACTGTTGCTCTGCTCACCCAACAGTGAGGGCATTGCCATGCCTATGCTCTGATCATCCTCTGCTCACCTTCCTTCCTGAAGCAGCCTTGAGATTGCTCTTCTCTGTCAGCCTGTAGGGATTGTAGGAGAAAGGGAAGTCTGCAAGGGATGGCTGGGAAAGAGAGAGAGATGGAAAACTCTGGGGAAGGTAGCATTCCCCAGCTGCCACCACTAATTCTCATATTTCTGACAGCTGATCTCAGCTGTGTCAGAGAAGATCACAATGAATGTGCTGTTTCTCCAGCACTTCAGGAGAAGCAGTGATAGTTCCCACTCTTTGGAGCTAGGTACATTCTCTTCCCATTCATCTCATTCCTGCTGAGAGCTACCTGCTTTGAAAAGGTCTCTGTGTGGTGGATCAGCCTCCTTTAGGGCCGAAGGAAGATCATTTTATTCCCTGGGGAAATTTCCAAATTCTGGTAACTACTGCCTCACGAGCAGAGAGGTACCTCTATCCTCCTACCACACCTCTGGAATGGCCTTATTTTTCCTCTTTTTGGGTGTTGTTTTTTGGGGTTTTTTTTGTTTTTTTTTTTTTATAAAAGTATCTTAACAAGCCTACATGAAGCCAGAAGCCATTTCCACAGCTGTACCTTGTAAAGAGAGCACCAGTGAGACTTTATCTTATCCAAATCCAGCAGTGGGGAAGATACCCTGGTCATCCCTGGAGAAACTGAGGAGGAGAAGGTGATGAAGGCAGAGCCTTACTGAAGTGATCCACTGGGTCAGAGTGACATTAATATTTAGAAGAATGTGTACAAACAGCAGGGATATCCATAGTTACACAGCTAAGGGACAAGCAATATAAATACAGATGGAGCTTGTCCTGTCATCCTTCAGGACACATAATCTCAACCAAAGCCAGAGGAAAAGAGCAGCAGAGTAGCCTCTATTCAGCAGGGAGCACATGCAGCTGTTTAAAGGACCTCCTGAGTGTGCCTGGGTTATTCACATGTGCAGAGTTAAGGGTGTACTTAGGCTCTCTCCTAAATAGGGGCCCAAAGGCAGTCAGGATTTGACCCAGATCACATAATGATTTAGTGAGGCTGTAGGGAATAATCTCTGGATGCACCATCCCTTTCTCCAGCCAGTGAATCATGGTGCCTCTCTAGGCAATCTGACTGGCATAATCCTGGGGTGGGGAGGCTGTGAAAGTAGGAAAATCAAAAAGGATTTCCATTTTATCAAGATAAAGCTGTAGCCAGAGCTGATAACAGGTTACTTGAAAGAATGCCGGTCATGTACACTTAGTGATTGTTGCTTAATTTGTTTAAGCTGAAAAAGCCTATTTCCACAGTGGAATACAAATTAGGGTAATTATGTTGTGATGGAGTACTGCATATGTAAGATGAAAGCCTTTCTTTACAAAAGCCTCTTCATCACTTGAGTAGAAGAAAATAAAATCCTGCTTAAACAACATGTTGTTTTCTGTATTTCCATTTGAACAAAAGACTTTTGAATCTTTTTTTTTCCTCCTGTAATATGGCATGGTTTGGTTTTCTCAAAGTGCTTTTACTTTTGACAGCCTCACAATTAAACCCTCCAATATACATTCCAATATGTAAATATAAAAAGCTGAGGTAAACATAGTAATGTAAAATTGTTTCACAGTCTCTGTAGACTATTAGTAGTTGGGCATTCAAATTACATTTTTTTCATATTCTCCTGACTGTCACAGTTGTTCTTAAGCTCTTGTCTAAGTATTCTGTAAGTGTCATAATAGCACAGTACACAATGATGTCTGTAGTTAGTTAAAGTATTGCAGATTCTTATCTGTTTTACAGTCAGATCATCCGATCATAAATTACTCAAATACAGATTGAAAGCAATTCACTGCATATATCTATGTGTCCATGATAATTATTTTTATTTCAACCTATAAAAATCTTTATTTCCACTTCCTATGTGAACTGCAGTTACTGTTTCACAAGGGAAAGCTTCTTAAGCATCAGCATGGATGAAATGGTGATTGCACAGGCTTAGGCAGTGCACTTGCACATTTGCACATTTATCCAAATGATCTTATCCAAGCCATCCTTATTCACGTGAGCAAATCCTTTCATTAGTTCCAGTGAATTGCTCTCTGACTAAGACCCACTTGCAGAAGGAAGAATTTGCAGGATTGTGCCCTTAGTTAACATGACAGGTGAGAAAATCAATTTCCTTGTGTGGGAGAAGTAGACAGTGTTAAAGAATCATTATTCATTCTCTTCACACTAGAATTCAAAACCAGTATTTGAAGTTTGGGGAAGTTGTCTTAATTAGGATTATTTTAAATTGTCAGTTTAAAGACTGGCAATTTAATTACCAGGAAAACAGATCAAAGTAAATGCCTGAAATGTACATTTTAGAATGACTTATCAAGGAAGATGGAATCCAATAAAATAAGGGGGGAAAGAAAGTAAATATGCAGATTGCCCAAGTACTCCCCTCCCAGGGAATTAAGAAGACTCCCTCCCTGGCTTCATGTGCTTGACTGAAAAACCAGTCATCTTTTTATGAAGTAGATATGTCAGAGGACTGAGTCTGTCTCTAAAAGAAAATGTTATTTTCCACCTTACTTTTGCAAAAGTCAGGCTGCTGTTATGCATTACATTGCTGTATTTGCAGCTAAGGTAAGACGTCTGAATCTCAGCATTTCCAGCCAGGATTGACTGTGATCCAAGAAGGCACCTAGAAATGGCAGATGTAATTGGACTTCAGAGCCTCTCACTCAGAGCAGCCTTGGCAGGGGGACAGAGGGAGCCTAGTCCTGCCTACCTTAGGAAGGTGCAAACATGAGGAGGGGAATAGCTCTCACACCTCTGTGTATGGGTGCAGGGGAGCTGAATTCACTCAGTACTTTCTGTGGGGACCTACCTCTTACTGTGTTTGCTCTCATTGGTTCATGATGTCCAGTAACCTGAGTTAAAATATGTTCCTAGAGTCACTAAAGTTATGCAATGCAGGAAGTATGAGAAGCAAAAGTTACTTACTAGATATCTATTATTTTTGTTAAATTTCTTTAGTCTATTACAACTCAGATTGCTTTTGACATATTCAATAAATAGGAGCCAAATCAGAAGGCATAATATGATTAAAAGGCAATCAAAACAAATCAAATCAAACAGTGACTCTTAAATGCTTAGGGAAAGTCCACTGGATTTTTGTGACTCTATGCAAAAGTGACTCCTCAGGCACAGCAATTTTATTCCTTTTTTTCCCCTTTCCTAAATGAAGAGGTCAGTATATGCTATGCAAGAAAATATTTTTATTATTTTATGTGGTGAATATTTGCATTGAGCTTGTCTCCTTCTGACATCACTTGCAGTATTTTTTTTAGTAGTCTGAGATAAAGAGCAGTTTTTTTCCATTTCAGTTCTCCAAAGTGATGCTTTCAGTCACAGTTCATCAGGATGCACCAATACCTCCTTAGTATACAGGTACCACACCTAGAGCATACTTTAACAAACAGTATTCAAATATTTTATAGTGACAATTCCCTTATATTCAGCTCTGGCAAAAGAGAGAGCACAGGGGTTTATCTCAGTGATCCAAAACAGGTTAGCTCACAGTATTGACCTAGCAGAGTTTTGGGTGATTATTATCATAACACAATATTATATTTTTATAAGGTTGTTCTGCCATCTGAGCCTTCCACTGACGTCCCGTGGGAGTTGCCCCTGTGTATCTGACAGCTGAATTGGTCCTTGGTGAATTTTTAGCACATGGAGCTGTGCACACAACTTTGGTTAACAATAACATGTTGCTATGGGAGCTCTGTGCATGCAACTCCCTGCTTACTGTGTCGAAAATTGCTCTGGAAGGCAAATGTAAGTATGTCTGGTATTAGTCTAATTATTAAGTAGAATTAGAATCTTGTGCTCTGTGAATATCAACCAGAGAAGGAGCTTAGCATGAATAAAGATGCTTGCCAGCAGTGGCTGAGGTGCTTCTTCTGCTTTCCTTTAAACAGAAATCACATCCATAGCTGGGAGACTAATTATTTTGGAACCTAAGGGAAATGCAGCCTATATAAGAGAGAAAGTGATCTGCAGTTAAGGATCAGTGAGCCAGCTAATGGCTGGTTAGTCAGGAGGGTACAACTCCAGAATGTTAATAAAATGTGTCTGAAGTCCAACACCTCAGGGAAGAGGCTGAATGCTGCAGAAGATATATGTAGACAGAGGCTCTGTTGTTTTCTACCGCTGAACTACTCCTTTAAATCAGGTTTTAAAACTGTTTTGAGACTTGTTTATGAATATCAAAATACCAGCAGGATAATAAAGCAAAAATCACCGTGGCCGAAGCAAAAAATATTGCTAAAAGAAAAATATTATCCTTTTGTGAAGTACATAAAACATGTTTGGTGCTTGCTGAGCAGGTGTGCAGTGGAGTACTCTTGTTCAGCAGAGGCTTGGCTAGTTTTTGTCATGCCCTCACTAACAGAGATCATGACTTATTAACCAAAACAGCGTGTAGCATTTAAAAATATAATATAAATGCTAGCTGGTTTATCCTTACAAGAAACAGCTCAGGCCAACACCGTGGCTTTATTTTGCGAACAGAGAATATAAAGTACAAATCAGCTAGAGGTTTTGACAAGAAAGCCTGTAGGAAATACCAAATTGTTACTTGTTTTGTGTTACTTAAAGTAGTTATTATATGATTTTGCTTGATATAGTGCATGCAGCTGTGTAATAAATGCTGCAGAGTAGTATTTCAATAAACACAAGAGAGCACCTCCCTCCTTCAAATAGCCCCTCTTGAAGGACCAAGTGCTATGATCCTGTGAGCCCTGCACCCAGACTTGCCTGGGGCTGGAGGATGGATCCCACACACCTTGAAGACCTGAGCTGCAGGGACACTGCAGGAATAGCTCAGAGGCAGGTGACAGCACAGCTCCTTGGAATGCACCTGGAAGTGGACACAGCTCTGTGTCATGATGGCCCAGCCACCACAGCCTCTGACACTGCATCCCTTCATGCTGCAGCATCAAATTCATCTGTCCATTACCCTCTGAGAGACTTCTGTCCAGCACTGAGCCCTTTTACAGTTGTAGGAAGAGGCAGGTATGTGTTTTACAACTCTTCTACGTCTCAAACCACAGCACCAGTTACTTTACTTAAATGAATTTACAGTTTGGTGATTTACTGATTACTCGTATCAGTTTTCTGAACAACAGGGGCAGGCATTTTTTATCTGAGAAAAGTGCTAGTGAGACTGATACTGTGATAGTGATATTGTCCCCAAGGCATCCTGCAGTGTCACCCTTATAGAAGTAGATCTCAAGGGAAATGAAAGTTTTTGCATTAGACTTGGAAGATTACTTCAGCCATGCTTAATGTCACGGTGTCAACAGCAGCCTTCTGCAAATAATGTCATCACACAAGAAATCTCTGGTAGTCCAACCTCTCCTTCCACAGGAGTTTATAACGTATAGTCTAGACTGTCTGATTACTCCACCTGCTCCTCTTCTTCTGCTGGCAGTTTTTGTAGACATGGTAGTTCCACTTTCAAAAATATTATTTGGAAGGCAGAAAAAGGTTTTTATACCAGTTACACTGAAACAAGAACTCAACTGTTATCAGTAGAGTCATTCCAATTTACAACACCCTAATTAAATTTGCTCTTGAGTTGCTAAATGCATCCCAAAGAAAAATGTGCCAGCATGTATTTTTGTAGTTTTCATCTTCTGAAAATAGATATTTTTAGTATATTAGTCCTTTTACTGGCAACATACAATATTTAGGTGAAATATTCTTAAGGAGTTAGGGACATTTCAAATAAATGACTGTCTATATATTACAAGGAGTTAGAACTCACAAATTGTCCAGAGCCAATGAAGGACTTCTGCTCCATGAGAAACATTAAGTGTCCAGTTTGGAAGATGGAACAGCTGAAACTTTTAGTCTAGGAAGGAAGGGAAGTAGTCAGGCCGTGGTCTTCACAGTCATATGACACAAGACTGAATCAGATGGTGAATGTGTGCCTACAAGGAGCAGGACATTACCAGCCTCTAACGAGGGCCCCCTGCTAATGACTGTGCCGTTAAAGGATGTCTTTCTTACCTGTTGGATGTGTGCTACTTGGATTGTTGGCATTTTATAATACCAGCCATTTTATCACACCCCATAGGGATTTGAATTTAAAATGTCCAGAGTATTCTATACAACCAGTAATAGACACAGATACAAAATATTGTATAGCAGACTTTGGCTAAAGTTTATCCTTATTTCCGCATTCTTCTGCCTACAATAAATTCTGGCAACTTTTTCATATTTGTAATCCCATGTTGGTAGAGATAGACATAAATTCAAAACAATGCTTTGGCATACTTCCCAAAAAAATGAGTTCATACATGGAGAAATGGATTGTTAACAGAAAATGCATGTTTGTAATTTGGTTTGACCTGTTTTCATTTCCATGTCATTTGTAATTTTGTAACAATGAAGTTTGCAGGAAAAGCTCATTGAGTGTTTACAGTGAGACCCTTCCAAAATGCAGTCAGTGTGTTTGGTATTTGAAAACACATCCTCAGCTCATGAAGCCCCAGAGTGAAAGGAAATCTGGACTGAGTTTTCAAAAGCGGAAAGTGGGAATCTGCACACAGAATTGGGTGTTGGGTTGCACAGCTGCAGTGGACTGTCCTCTGACAGGGAACCAGAGAAACCAGGGAAAAACTGGAGCTTCCCTGCATTGCTGTGCTGGTGAGGAAATATTTGGCTGCATTATTTCAGCAATGCCATGGTGTGTTTGTTACTTGGAGATGATGTAAGAGATCCTGCCATCCTAATCATGAGAAATAATAAATAATGAGAAATAATCTCCTGGGCTGTGCTAGCAAGTGCTTGAGTGGAGAGGACAACAGCAGGACACATTTCTGCTCAAGTAACCTCCCATGAAACTGTCTTTAGCAGGATGCCTCTAATTCCTGAGCAGAGTAATGCTTCTGGCTTGACTTGTGACTTCTGTGTCAGCTCCCTGAGGGTACCTTCAACCCCAGCTCTCCCCAACAGTCTTCCCAGTAACCTGCATGCACAGCAGCTCCACCCAGGGCACAGGATTCACTTTTGGCTCAGCCATGCCCCATCTCAGCCACATCTCTGCACTGTCTCTGGCCAGGGCTGGGCCCAGCACCATGGGGAGCTTTTCTTCTGGGTTCCCAAAAGTATCAAGAGTTTTTGGCACCTGTGGGACAGCACCCATCAGGGGTCATGGCCAGCTCTGGGCTTCATACAGCACCTCACCCCACTCATGGGACAGCCCCACTCCTGCTACACCCCACAGAACACCTGGTTTTGGCAATAACCCCGAATGAGGAGCAGGGAGAGCAACCATCAGTCTCACCTGAACATAGCAAACCCAGAACAACTGTGGTTTCCCATGCAAACTGAATCTTCTAGTCAGAGGGTTGTAAAAAAAATGAAAACTTGTATTTTTCACTGTTGTTTTTATATTCACAGATATGGCTACATGGTTTCTGTGTGTCCAAATAGTTTTCTACCACATAGAACTGAAGTTTCCTTTGATGTCTGTTTTCTTTTCCACCTTTTTTTTTGCTCTCTGCTCCAAACTTCAGTTACTGGTGTGATATACACATTTCATTATACCTGAAGCCATGGTGCTCATAACCTGAGAATCAAACTCTCAGAAGGGCCAAGAATTGCATCCCTCCTAGCGTCAGTTCCTAAATCCCCAATTTTTTTTTTTTATATAGATTCTGATGGCTTGAGGGCTTCTATCTGAGAAATTGACAGATCAATTTGACACATTTTAAAGAACATTAAGTTCACACTTTTCTCTAAAGCTGGATGTTTTATTTTCTCAGCTGTTCTTATTTGCTTTACTTAAGAACTAGTATTGTGTCTCCAGTTTTGATTAAACATTGTTTGTAGTCCACTCTTCTAGCCTGCAGTGGAGAAGAAAATATGTTTTCAAAGACCAAATGTCAATAATAAGCTATTACAGCTGATGTAGCAAAGCTACATGTTAGTAGTAGCCCACATTATCACCATCTTTTATTCCATACAACTTCCTGATCTATTCCACTCAAAGATCTGCTTTCCTGCAGTCCCCTCAAAGGAAATTTTATGGGATTTTTGATCTAGACAATATAGAAATCTTCAAGTCTCAAGACAGTGCAAAATATTTTTCTTTTTTCTCTCTACAAAAATTACAAGCAGTTTTTTATCCTGTTCTATGGAATAAAGGGCTGGGAGTTAAAAGGGTAACATTTGATAGAATACTTCTTTATTGAAAAGTACCTATGAGTACCCCAAGGGATATTGGTTGAGATATGACTGACCCACCAATCCTTGAAAATTGTGCAGAAGAAGGAATTGTTGTTGAGAAAGGGCAGGTTGCCACGGCTCTCTCCTGGGTGGGGAATGGCTGTGTCTCCTGAGGACCAAGCTGACGGGGGCCTCAGGTCCATGGGGCAGTGCTGTGTTACCTGCCCTGCCCCACTCAGCTGGAAAGTGAGGGAAGGGCCACATCTCTTGGTGACATCTCACAGGACTGGATCATGACTTCCATGCTGTGATACATTACTGTTTAGTAGACATCAATTTAGAAACATACTATGCAGTGTTTTCCATGGGTGTGTCTCAAGCCTGATTCCTTTACAAATGGCCTTTTCTTCTTGTAGGTCTCCCTGGAGATCAAATTTGGGCCACATCCTTCTGTTTACCCACATTAATTCCCATTAACTTCAGAGAGTGTGTCCCACATGAAAGAGTGGATTATTGCAGAAAATTACAGCTTGCTTTTTGTTTTTCCAGTACATTTATTTCTGTTGTTTCACAAATTTTTTTGCAGTCTGCCTAAGTCCCTGAATTTATTTCAAAGCTTAAGGGTGTAAGTTAATGCATCTACAACATTTCTTTTCAGAGTATTACAATTTTTAAAGGCATTATGGCAAGAAGATCCTTGTTCCATGAAATACACCTACAATGTGTTTTTCTTAGTTCTTTACACATCTGATGTCTTAATAGGTTTTGCAAACTCTGTCACAGTCAGTGACAAAGTAGATTCCTGCCAATTACAGAGCATTGGCTTGTCATTTTAATGTTTTTTCCTCCATTTCTTTTTTGGGACAGATATTCAGACGTACATCACCTTCCTGCAGCAGATAAATCGGTTCATTGCCATTTCAGCCATTTAGCATTTTTTCTCAGGCAGACATTCTTTGGGTTTTGTGACAAAGTGTCATTACAGAAAGAGATAGGAAACTTGGCATATATGGAAATATAGCTCAAAAGTAAACATTTGGTTGTCTTTCAGTACACACCTGGTTAAGGTATGAAGACCACAGCCACTGACTCTTTGGAGCTACAAGCTGTGGAGTTTGCAAACTTTCCGAGAATAATTTGGTTTAGGATTTATCATATCTCTGATAAATATCTCTATTTATCAGAGATATGTATGAAATATTGGCATTCATCCAGATTACTTTAAGAAAAGAATGAATAAACCTCATCTCCATTTCCAGAATTATTACTTTGTGTTATGTTAGCATTCCCACCAAAAACTTCAGTGTGTGCATGAAAAGGTTTTTTGAGAACTATGCTATCTATGTTTTACAGCTCCTCAGATGTTACTGCACCTCAGGTTACTCAGGTTCTTATCTGAGTAGGTTCTGTATTTAACACCACATTAAACTAAAGACAGCAAGTTTGCTGAGTCTGGGACACTCTCAGTATGGAGACTAAATGCACTCTCTTGGCTCTGCTTCTCCAAAAATATATTTGCCTTTGCTTGTCAGGTGGGCTGTATAATGAGGCAAACTGGAATTATTTACTGTGCCATTGCACTGGGGATAAAAATGGCACAGAAATGTGATTTCAGTAAAAAATTATTCTTCATCCAGATCCCTGTGCAAGGTGGTCAGGGTGGCTGGAGGATGTCTTCTACAGGGCATGGCTATAGGCAGTCCTTTGCCTCAGAAGATCCAGTCTCAGCTCCTTAACCACAGGCTTGCAGGCACTGGGGAATTACTGACTTCTACTCTGGCTTCCCAGGATTATTTATGTATTTGGCTAGGTGTCTTCTCTCTTCTGGCTGGCTGCCCTACCCCCTAGGTTTTTATTTGATGTTTCTTCTTGCTGCCTTCCTCCTGGCCTCATAACTCCTGCATTCCTGTCTCTGCCTCAATCCAGGGCAGAGGATGTGGCCCCCACTCAGCCCCTCTTCATTTGCAAGGCTCCCCAGGAAAGTCATGCTCTACCTCTCTTCAACAGCTCTCAGCCCACCTCACTTAAAACATCCCTTCTATCAGTCAGACTGTGTCTGAAAACAAATTCAAACCCCCAATCCAGGGCAAACCAGGCTGCTGAAGCCTAACAAGGGGTGAGGACTAAAGCACAGCATTTCTCACCCAGCTGTGAAGAGCTCCCCAACCAATATTGGGCACCGGGTAGATTGTCTTTTGAATATAAATGTTTAATTTTAAATATCTCTCCCCATGTGACCAGGCACCTAATCTGCTTGTGAAACCTCCTCAGGAAGCAATAAGGTGCTTTTCTGGATCACACCAGGGCTGTCAGATCAGAACCATGCTACATTCAGAAACACAGCAGTCAGCTCACCCTGCTCCCAGTGCCAAAGCTGTGGTCCAAAGCCCATTGCCAGCTGGAGTGTGGTGCCATAAAACACTTGGCACGAGTGCTGCATGATCCTTGAAGACACTGGTTCTTGGCAGGAAAGAAGCTCTTGCCTCCTTAGAAATTGCCCCAAGGGATGGATTTTCTTTATTCGCCTCTTTTTTTTTTTTTTTGGTTCTTCTCCCTGCATCTTTCAGTAGATTTTGTAGGTGGAATCTAAGGGTTTCAACACGTATAAGGTAGCATGAAGATGTTGATAAAAAAATAGTTGCCCTCTCTAACAATAATATAGTCCAAGCTCCATTATGTTTCATTTATTATTTTGTAAATAATTTCATTAAATTAACTTTTCTTCAAAACCTGCTATATATAATGTGTCTTTTTCCTACAGAGGCTATACTGCTTTTGCTTCACATAAGCAATTCCACCTTTTCTTAATATTTTTTGTAATTGTTGAGAAAGAGGAAAAGTAAGTAAGAAATAAAACATACAGTCAAATAGGAAATGAAATTCCATTCAGGTGTAAGCAGAGTTGAGGAAGAGATGATAGATGCCCCTTTCTCAGTCCTTACAGTAATGTGAATATGTGGGAAAATACACCCAAATACTGCGATGTTCCCTGCTCTGCAGTTGTTTTCCTAATAGATGTGGAAAATGTGTTAGATGGTTCTTGGAAGATCTGGATGATCAGATTAGAAAAAACAAAAAGCTGCAGTTAAATAATATCTTAGCACTGCAGCTGTGGAGTGGACTTGAAAAGCTATACTGGCTTCTTCTTGTTCAAAACAGGGCATTTTAGCAAGAAGAAGACCAAAAAGCTATTTTTATACTCAGAGTTGGTTAAAGCAAGTTTCCTAGGCCGGTATGCCTATAAATGATCTGAGACAAGTTTGTTCAGTAACATTAGCTTCCATAGTGTGTTTGGAAAAAGTAAATAGCTTTTCCCTTAGCTGTAAAATAGAAGTTCAGGCTATTTTTTTAGAGGGAAAGGAACTTATCTCTCATAGAACTACCCATGACAAATGCCAGGTGATGTCTGTCATGGCAACAAATACTCTTCACCCTTCCTGATTTTTGGTCTGCTTCTGGCTCCTGCTGCTCTTGCTGCTCTCCATCAGAGAGAGTCTCCATCAGCATCTCCCTTTCTCAGGCAGACTGGGAGTCAGGATTTAGTCTTGTTTAGGGGTGAGGAAAACTTGAAGCAATTTTAGTTTCAGATTCATCCCAAAACCAAAACCATCCCAAAAGTTTAGTTTAGATTTAGGGTTTACACGTAGCCCTGCTGAGCATTTATTAGTCCTGACCATGACTTTCTTAGAAAATAAGGATTACAGAGAGAAAATGGAGCTTAATTACACTTTAAAACAGCAACATTGCAGCCCAACTCCACAGCTGGAGTGCAATAGGGAAAATTAATTAATTCCTCACAACTGGCCCAACGTTGCTGTCCTGAAGTCCCTAAAAGGAGAAGAATGCAGAGTAGCCATCCTCGTGAGTTGAAAGAGATGGCAAAGTCCCTCCTAGCTTGTCTTGTTCTGTGTAACTGGTGCAGAGTTTCAGATTAACAGAACTAATCTGTAGAGACAATGTTAACTGGATATACATACCTATCAGCCACTGTTATAAGGTAGCATCATTATTGGTTTGTTTAGTTGGGTTTTTTCCCCCCTGAACCATAATTCATTTAATTTGCTGTATATGGAATAGTCTGTTTACTGTCCTGAAATTATTTATGCCACTGTGAAAAGTAATAGACTTTTTGTCTGAATTCAGTCTCTGGATGGCTGAAAATATACCTGAAAAATGCCAGGGTTGCAGTGGCAATGCACTGTTTATTCAATGTTATGCACATCTTGCCTACCAAGATCAGAGGAGTTTCATGTGAATTTTTGGTGATGTGGTAACGTCTTTTCTCTCTAGTTTATGTTTCAGCAAAGAATTAAACAGGATATGAATTTACAGGCAGCTCAGAAAAGAGATTGAAATGCTGGAACAAGTTTGTAACTGTCCTTGATACGATGTCTTTTGAGATGAATATAGAACATGTAAAGCTCACTACAATAATTCTTGAGGTTGGCTGACTCTTGAATGCTTAATCTTTTGACCTTTATGATGTATTAATGTTTTCAACATATTTATCTAAACTTTTATGGAGAAGGCATCTCAGATTATGTGTGGAGGGGGAAAAAAGGAAAGGAAAGAAATCTGGAACCAATAAACTTGTGGAGCTTGTAAATTCTTTCTTTCCAAGTTATTCATTCTAAAGAGGGTACAGGCTCTGCCTCTTAGAAACAAAAATGCAGACAGAGGAATGGGACACTTAATGAGCATAATATATCTGGAGGCTTCAGACTGAGGACAACCTATGTTGAAGTATCTGTCTTTCCAGTCAAATCTCTTAAATTTCTTTCCCAAAATTAAAGGTTCCTACTACAATATAGTCAAAATTGGTGGAAAATTAATCAAAACCTGACTGGAGGACACTGGTCTTCAGTGCAGGTTTTGTCCACATTAACTTTGCTGTGACTCTCATAGTTTGGGAGGTTTAGTCTATGTGGAAACCGGTTTTTTCTGTTTTCTTTTTTTTTTTTTTTTTAACCATCACCACTTCAAAAGTGGATGAAAGAACACTGTGAAAAAAAGACTTAGGAAAATCATTTAGGGGCAAAAGCCACAGAGAGGAAATTCAAAGCCACAGAAATTTTTTTTAGGAAAACTGATCACGTGAAAACAGGAAAGGAGATGATTAAATTGAAAATATTTGGCAGCCTTAAGTATAATAGACACCAGTAATCATTTGCTGATGTGTTTACTGTATAAGCTGCACATGAACAGGCTAAGTATATACAATATGTCAGATTTCAGGTGTGAGCCAGGTTATGTGTTCATTGCCTTATGATTCCCAGAAATGTGTGTTTTCTCAACAATGTTCCCGAAAGCATGTGGAATATGGAGACTGTAAGATTGATACTACAGGCCTTAAAACTTAAATATTCCATCAATAAAGCAGGTAGGCTGCTCTCCTGATCATCATTTCATGTCCTATGGGAAGTATCATACAGCCATGAGGCCCCAGACTTCATATTGTGGTCTCTCATTCAACCTCAAAGCAGCAGACTGAGAAGATAGCACTGCAATAAATCAGGGGATTGTATTATTTGTCACTACTATCAAAGGTTGACAATTGTTCTGCATGAATTGGGCATCTGGATTATCTGCAGTGCTTACCCCTTAAAGCACAGCAAGAAAGGCAATCTGTGTCCCTGAGTGCTGCTTTTACTCTCTGCTCATACTCCTGAGTGTAGCTACAGCTGGTTCTGTAGCGGGGTAGCATTTCATTCATTTGAAAATAAATTTCTATAAATTAAAATGGATTTTGTTGGCCTTAAAGACAGCCAAATTTGAGATAACAGGAAGGAAATACTGAAAATCCTTACAAATGTTGGGGGGAAAAAAATATTCAAACATATTCCCAAGGAAATTATACCTTTGAGGTTAACTGTAGCATTGAAAGCAGAAGATTTAACCCAAATCCATGGGTCCAGTGCCTTCACAGGGATAATCTGCTGATGTCAGAGGAGAAAGACTCTATTAATTCATTAGAGGGGATCTCCATCTTCTAAGCAACTGATCACGTCCTGAGAGATGACTGAGTGCCTCTCCAGCATAGATGGTTTTGGGTTTCCAGAGGGAAGCCCCACACAGCATAACAGGCTGATGGCACTACCTGCTTGGGAACCCTGACTCTGTTCCTAAAGCCTCACAGCTTTTCCATCAACTGTCACAGCACAGCAATTTATGTGGGGTCAGAACAGTGAAATGTTGACAGGGGAGTGGTGCTCATTATATCCTGCTGGTCAGTGGACACCCAAACCAGGCCACCCAAGAGGTCCCTGGGAAGTGGACAGGGAACATACCGAGCTCTGGCTACCAGCAGGACACAGCCAGACACTGCCTCCATCTCCTTGTCAAGAAAAAGTTTAATGCTTTTCCAATTACAATTTCAGGTAAAATTTAATCAAGGACAAAAGGATCTAGTCACAGTGTCACTGGAAACACAGATGTTTAGGTCCCTTTTAAGCCCCATGACCAGGTGATACCATCTGTGATGGGAACAGACAGGTTCCCCTTGCATCAAGAGCTCTTTAGAGTCCCCTACAATTTGAGTCGTAAGCCTGAGTCTCTGTATCTTTGCAGAAAAGAAAAGAAAGACAGATCACAGGGATGTTGAACTGCAAAGAGAGCACCAAGCTGTTTTGTGTGGAAGGGCCAAACCCCTGCCTGGCACTGGGACAGGGGTGTGCTTCAGATCTCACCGGCCTGTGCTTGGCACAGTGCTGAAGGGCACTGAGCACAGAGGGCTGGGACTTGGTAACCCCCATGCTCCTCCTCCCCAGGGCAGCACTTCATTTCAGCCCACAGGGAAAGCCCTTTTGGATCATGCAAGCCAATTTACTAATGAGAACATTCTGGCCCTAATGAAGAATGGGCAGTCACGCTACTGCAGGAGGATATACTGAATATCATCACATACTGTCAAATCCATTGTCATAAACTTCCAACTGCAGTTATCTGTTCCTGTCAGACCAAACCAGCCTCAACTCACAGACTAACCCACTGATTGCAGACACAGTGCTGAAAGTGTTTTTGGTTGGTTTTCCCTGAAACCAGCTTCCACATCCCCTTGTATGTCCTCAAAAACAAACCCGTTCTAGCTGTCAGTTATGAGGTGGAGTATGAGCACAAACTGCTTTCAATATCCATCACCAGCTTTCCATATGGAACTTTAATTCTCAAATTGTATGTTGGCAGTTGCAGTCAATAATGACCACAGAATTTTCTATTACATTAACTGTAGCAAACTGAAATATAGTACCTCTGAAAATACAGAAAATATCCTGAGTGTTATTGAAATAAAGTATTTGCGTGTTATTAAAATAAAGTATTTGCGAATGTAGCCCAGCAATTCTCCTCTAATTACTTTAAATTTCAGTATATAGAGACTATGTCGAGTGACTAGCCCATTTATTTGCATTCTGAAAAGCTCATGTTCTAGGCATGTGTTTATATGATAACAGCTTCAAGCATATGCTTTTTACTTTTCCCAAATAGACAGATGATTTCTTTTTCTACAGGCTCCTAATAGGTTTTCTGCTCATATGCTGCAGTTAGCACACATTTTTTCTTATTTATAGTTTTATGGGAATGTACTGTTCTTGGAAGATGTCAGATTGACAGTCCTGCATGATATTCCAACCTGCCCTGCTATTTTCCTTAATCCTGACCTGATGAAATCACCTCCTGGGGAGAGAAAGATGGTCACTCTTCATCCCCTGCTGGTACCTGGCTTCTTCACTGAAGACTGCTCACAAAACTAGCAAGCAAGACCACTTCTCAGGGTATGCAGTGTGCTTTGGGCATCTACATGGAAGAACTGGTTGAAGAATTTTTTGTTTGCTAATCTGTTAATTCTATAGATGCAGAAGCCTAAAATTCAGTTTTCTTTAGCACACTAGGAATTAGGATATGTCTCAAAGAATAATTTTGCACAGAGTTTTAAAAAGTTTAGTATTTTATATAGATTTTTAAAGTAGAGTGGCAATGTTTTTGTTTTATAGAAATATTTCCATTTCACTAACACCTATCCTGAAAAGAAAAAAAAAAAAGTTGATTGTCTACTTATTTATTAAACTTCAAGTCCCTTTCACAATGATCACAGTCAAACATTCAATCATGCTAGATTTAAAACCATCAGGGGTCTTTTTTTTTGTAGAAGGAAAACTGCCTCACTGACATTTGTAAAACCAAACCACAGCTTGGGGCTAGAATTTGATGGGGTGAGTCTTCATAAAATCCAACTGTAAGAAGAGGCAGAAATACCTTCTGGAAATAAATAGTAATTGAGTGTTCTGTTCTTTACTAGATTTTTAAAACTCAGTCCCTGAGACAGTGTGGCCCTTGCCTTGGCAGCAGTTCAAATCAGCTGAAATAAACCTGGAGGTTTCATTTTGTCTGGCTTGCCCAAGAGACAACTCTGATCCGTATGGAAACTGAATATAAAGCATGTAGGCATGCAGTGACAAAAGGTGCCTACGGGCAGCAAAGGGCAAGAAATCAGGATGGGTCAGCTGAGTAAACATCAAAGACTCTCAAATAACCAACAGAAAAGTAAATATTCTCAAGCAAATGGGATATGCCCATAACACCATTGAGATTTCATAAAAAACATTCTTTGAAAACAGTTCTGCTGGGGTGTTTCTATTTGTCTTTCCCATTCTAGAATATTGAATTAAAATGGTCTGTTTGCTCCTAAAGTTCGTAAGTTCTTGCTACTCAATCCCCACTGCAGCCTCTTGACACCTCAATTATCTCTTCAGCAACTCCTGATAGTACTACAGATGATGGCATTGCCCATCTGGATATTTCTGATACACCCCACCATGATACTTGCTTAGCAAAATACATGCAGAGGATAAAAGGTATTTATCTATAAAAGGACTGTGCAAGGTCTAGGAATTATTTAAAATCCACTTAAACCCCATGAAGGTAAGAAGTCATGCATGTAGGGATTATTATTTGAGAGTATTAACGGAACATATTTTAAAGACAAAAATCCCTTCGTGATTTCTTATTGCTTCATCTCCTGCAGAAATTAAGACGAAGGATTAACATACCCATTAATTTCAGTGCTCAGGCCCCTAACTTGGGCTAACCTGAGAACTTCTGCTGTTACATTCTCTGACATAACTTCTGCTTTCTTTTATAATAGCAGAACTGGTATGAGCTGTGTGTGATGTAATTATTGTTTATTAAAACCCAACCATTGGCTGGGGGAGTTTTGCATGTCAGTGTCATTCTGCCTTAGGTGGTGATGTCTCTAGTGTGCTGCACGTGGGAGCTGATCATTTTGGCTGCATGAGGAACCTCCCCAACAGCTGAGGTACTCTCTGAATATCTGGCATGAGTGGTGGGATGAATGAAATGAGTGCTGCTGGAGGCTCAGTCTCCTTTCACAGCTGTAGCAGGAGGGAGTTGCCAAAAGCTCATGTGATTTCAGGCTAAGGTATAGCAACTTTCTGGAAGCACAGTGGGGCAATAAAAGATGTGCTAAATATACAAGTCCATGGAAGGCAAATAAAACATATGAGATTTCTTTTGGCTGGTGGTGGTGGTTCGTTGGTTTTGCTTGGGAAGCAAGAATCTGACCCTGGTTCTTGCTGGTTTTTTGCACCTCCATGTGTGATTTCTGCTTGTTATTCTCTTTTCTGGAAAAAAAACATAGCCACTGTATAGACAAAGGAAATGAGGGGGGTTTCTTGTGTAACTGTTGCAGTACTAGGTTACCATTACATTTTACATTACCTTTTGTGTCGTGGAGCATCTTTTTCCCATCTCACTCGTGTCTCCAAGCAGGTGTGGGTTTCCATGGGTGTTTGAGAGCCAGCAAGGCGGGGGCCTGAGATGCCACAGCATCTGCTGAGCTGGCAGTGGAGGAGCCCACACACTGTGTGCGATGAGCCCACGTGGGTACCGTTAGAAAGCATTGAAAGTGTAAGATAAAGGTCATTAACGTGAAAGGGCTCGTGAATGTGGATGTACCCCACCAAAATAAGAACTAGCGTAGCAAAGACTGCTGCTTCCCTTCTCCCGCTGCTCCAGAGGCATACTATCAATGCTCTAGCTCCCGATGGTCTAGTTTCCGATACCGGGCTCCAGGCACCGCCACGGCCTCTCAAACTGCACTGCCCGGGAGTGGGGCTGAGCCCGACAGCCCCGCCACATCCACAGCGCTTCTCGGCGCCCTGTGTGCAAACCCCACACACAGACACACGCAGACACACAGACACAAACACACTCACAGACGCACAGACACACAGACACACACACACACACACACACAGACACACACCCACACACATCCCGCGGCAGGGGACACCTCGCCCGCCCCGCAGAGCCCGCCCCGGACCTCCCGATGTTTCTTGCCCTCCGCTTCTCCCGAAGGCGCGTACGGGACCCCGCCCGGCGGTGCGGGCAGAACCAGGCGCTCCCAGGATCTCCCAGCACCGGGGGCACTGCCAGAAACCGGGAGGGAGCCGCAGCCCTGTTTGTTCACGTCCCTCCTGCTGCCAGAGCTGGGGGGGGCGAGAGGCCGGGATTCCCTGTGGGAGGTCACTCGGAGGCTCGGGAGCCTGGCAGGAGCATTGCACAAAGTGATGGTGGCACAGAGTGTGCCTGTACCTCCCGAGGGCTGGCGCTGGGGCATTCCTCGAGGAATTCCCCCCTCGTTTCCCAAGTCGCCCTGGAGGCGGGGACAGCCTCCCTAAAAGCCTAAAAGTGCCTTCCTTACATGCCTAGCGCGGCGGATGCCTAAAGGTCGCCACGAAGTGCCGAAATGCCGAGATGACGGGCACGGGGGAATGCGACCGGGAGCCCCTCCGGTGCACCGGAGCGGACTGAGGGACCCATCACCGCGGGTGGCAGGCCAGCGTTTCTCCCGGCAGTGAAATTCAGGGCAGCAGCATGCACGGCCCCAGCAGGGCGCAGGCATCCCGCTGTTACGGCCGCGGGAGAGGGGGAGCAGGGCGCTGCAGAGCCTGGGCTCTCTGGGGGAGCTGCTCCCGTGCCTGCGGGACTGCGTCTCGCTGGGCTCGGGCATCGAAGCCTGGAAGCGCAAGGGGGCACATCCCCTTTGTATTCTTTCAAGAGGAGCCGCTTTCGGTGCTTCCCCGGGGAGGACAAACTGGTCAAAAAAAAAAAAAAATTAAACTCCTCATCGCGTTGAAAAATTGCGTTCATTGGGTTTGGGGACAAAAGCTGTCTCTGACTTTTACGTTCATTCCCCTAATGCCGCGGAAACATGAACCTTTCCAGAGGGCAGGAGCACCCTGAAGGACTTGCGAGCCAAATCCCCTCAGCCGCGAGAGCACCTCCTGAGCCCGGCTTCCCCCGGCCTCAGTCGATGCTTTTAATTAAACGCAAGTGCCCCTTTTGGTTAAATCTCCGCCGAGAAGGGTTAGGTTCCTACTTCTGGGGAGGCGTGTGCTGGCCGCTGAGCATCGGACTCTCCGACCCGGGCGGGGCGGTCGCTAAGTGCACCCCTGCCAGCTATGTATGCATGGAGCACCTTGACGGGGAGAGACGTGGGGCTGTTGCGCCAGTTTGTCACAAATCCATTAAAGGAAAGGCTCGGGGGGCAGGATCTGGACCCCTCTCCGGAACAAGCCTGCTGTAGACACCCCAAACACCTCGGGGCACCGGCGCGGCTGCTGTGCAGGAGGCGCGGAGAGGACCCTAGGGGCCGGTCCCCGACGGGAGAGCGGGGGAGGCGCTCACGGGGCCGGGGTGTGTGAGGCCAGGTGGGCCGGGCACGTCCCGTCAGGACCGCAGCCACATCGCCCTCTGAGCTGGGGGCGCGGCTGGAGGGGGAACCCTGCGGGAGGAACCACGCTAGGAAACGTCCCCGTGAGACTCCGGCAGCCTCCGCGGGCGGAACGGGCCATCCGTAGATACTTGTGCTGTCTTTGCCTCTTTACCAAGTCCCAGAACTTCATTTAGGAGCTGGAAACGAGAACCTCGCCTCCTTCTCTTTTTTTTTTTGGAGGGAGGTGGGTGGGAGGGTGGGGAGGAGGCTTGGTGGCCGCAGCCATCCGCCTTAGCAGGTGTCGCTTGTGCCAGCCGGGCGAGTCCCCGCGCCCCGCTGCCGCCCGTCCCGGCGCTGCCGCCCCGCGGTGCGCGCAGCGAGCGCGCAGGTAGCGGCCGGGGAGCGGCGGCGGCAGCGCGGCTCGGAGAGCGCTGGGAAGGCGCGGACAGCGGGAATGGCGAGGCCCAGGAACGGCAGCAGCCATGCCCGAGGAACGGGAGCGCTTCCAGCGGGGAGGGCCCCTGCCGCTTCGCTTTGCTGTGGGGCGCACGTCGGGCCCACAGAGAGCCCTCGGCCCCGGGAGCCACGGCGGCGGGGCGGGGGATGTGCCGCGGTCCCGCTTGGCAAGGGCTGGTCCTGCTCCCCTCGCTGCGCCGAGACAGCCCTGAGAGCGCTGCGGGCTCGGCGCTTGCTTCGCTCTGCTTTTCGGAGCCGCTGGCACCGGGGATAATTTGGAGGGATGACAGGAGAAGTTGTTTTATCCGTTTCCTAAAGCGAATGATCCTTCTCTTTCCTTCTTTTTTTTCCCCCCTTTTTTTATTTCTTTTTCTTTCTTTTCTTTTCCTTTTTTTCCCCTTTTTTTAATTCTTCTTCTCTAATGTACGGTATGAGTACCAAATCTAAATTAATGTGGGCAGGTATGTCCCGCTCCCCCCGCCTCACCCATCGCTCCGGTGATGTGAGGAAAGACTGGCGAAGGAGCAGTAGGAAATTATGGGCAACGCCAATACCATCTAGTACGGTGAAAAAAAAAAAAAAAAAAAAAAAACCAAAAAAAAAAAAACCAGAACAACAAAACCCATAAATAGGGGATGGAAGAAAAAGGACTTGCAGCAAAGCCCCCCTCTCAAGCCCCAGGGGACGAGTAGGCAGTAGGTTACCGGAAGGAGCAGAGATTAAGTCTACCTTTACCATGCTCAAAATTAAGAAGCATCCTAGTGTCTGTGCTGCTGAACAGCAAGGAGGCTTTCAAAACGCCACTTTGCTGGGTAAAAATTACTCCGGGCACCTCTCCCGCAATTTCTCCCCCTCCGCGCACCCCGAAACCTGCCGAGGAGCACGAAATCTGCCTGGTCCTGCCGGGCACCTCCACGGAGCAGGCCTGCAGGTTTTCCTGTAATTCCGGGATTCCCTGTTGTAAGCTCTTAAACAGAATATTGAAAACATTTTCCTTATGGTGTCTGTTCTTGCCTTGTAGCGCTGGTACTAAACAAATAAGAAAAGTGTGTTAAAGGGAGGCTACGGTTACAGCATCTTGGCCTAATATTCCCACATATAATTAAAACCATAGCCACAATAATACATAAATAAATAACAGCAAACAGAAGGGACCGTTCCTGTTCCTGTCGAAAACAACTGTTTTGGCTCTGTCACTGTGTTATTTTATTGGAGCAGTCTACGCCGTTCCCTCCTAATTTTATTTTAATTTATTTTAGTGGGAAAGACAGCAGGGAAAGAAGTGATGCATTTGTTTTTTTCTTTTAAGTCCGTGTTTAGTTTTAATTTTCCTGTATTTTAAAATAAACACGTTGGCTGCAGAGTGTTTGATCTTTGCAAGAAGGAAGCCTATATTGTAAAGGAATGTGGTGCAGTTTGGTATGAAAATGGGGTTGTGACTCACAGCTGCAGGCAGAAAAAAAAGGTGTTGTGGTGTCAGCCAGAGGTGTTCAGTCTAATAACTCAAGCTGTAAACTGCATCCTCTAAAATTACTTACATAGTAAATCACTCCGGAGTTAAAAAATAGACTGGAAAGTGTAAGGGAGGGGGGGAAATCTTTTAGAAGTTCCCTTCATGAAAATTATTAGTAATGATGGGAATTAAGAGTTTAATATCTCCCTCATTTTCTTAAATGTGAGGCTGATATAGTTAATTGCCACTGTATAGCCGATGGTGCTTACTCTCGCTCGTTCTCGAAGCACCAGAAACTTGAAACGCGTGTTTGGAGATAGCTGTTTCATTGACTGCTTTACACGGTTTACAGATAATTGTGACCATCTCGAAGAGGGAAAAAAATTAAAGAGACAGTCAGGGCAGTGGAAGATCTTAACAATTTTGTATCGCAGCGAAAACCCTCGGAACAGAGCCCACTCCCTCTGCACAGCCGAGGGGAAACATGCCTCTCTCCCCGAGACACGACGTGTTTCCATCTCTTTGCCTCCCATAGGTGTATTAGTCTGGTAACACTTGGGAAACTGGGGAGGCTTTGAAAGGAGAGCTCTCTTCCAGCGTAAGTGCTGGGTTTGCAGCATTCCAATCCGGGAGAGCAGGGCGAAAAAAAATTAACCCTCAACTCCGGTGTCATCTGCAGCGTTTTGCTGCAAAGGAATGGAGCGAGTAACGAGGCAGGGATCCGAAAGGAGCATCCCAAGTCGAGATGTTGCCCTTCAGAGGAGCTTTCCCCGTGTCCAGGAGAGGTTTCCTTCCCTGGAAAGGAGATGTTGGCCGTGACTTTCGCGTGGTTGCACCTCGGCTGATAGGAAAAATAACTTGGTGGGAAGATTTCCATCAAGAGACACACTGAGAGATGAGGGGGGAAAATTAAAACAAGAGAAATAAGATAAAATAAGAAAAAATAAAATATTATTTTTTTAAAAAACTGGGGGAAATACCCTACGGATATCAGCAAATGTTTACGGTGGAAATAAGAAGTCAACAACAATTAAAATCTGGAAGCCAAGTTCATTAGTATTCAGCACATACGATCTATCTTTTATGTTTATCTTTCTCCGCGGATCAATATTGTAGCAGCATGTGCCGGGAACAAGCAGAAATCTGGCCACTGCATGTGGCTGACCTTTCCCTCTCTCCCTACAGGTCAGATCGTCTTCATCAAAACAGGTCAGACCGTCTTCATAACTATCATCACCTTATGCGGCCACAGCCACGGCTCTCATTAAAACCGGTATTTAATCTAGGCGCTGTGGCTAAGAATCAAAGGAGAAGGGGTGTTTGCCCACACAGAGGAATTAGCAGTCTAGGAAGAAGAAGGGGGGAGAAAAGTTGGAATGAAAATTGCTCTTTTTTTTTTTTTTCTTTTCTATTTTCTTTTTTTTTTTCTTTTTTTTTTTTTCCCCACCACAAACTGCGGTACACCGAGGTCCGGCCCGAACCCGCGCACACCGCGCAGCCAGCCCCGGTCTCCTGGGGGGCTCCGCGCCAGGAGCGCGGCTGGGGCCCAGCGCCGTCGCTGCTGCCCCCGGGACGCGCCGCCCGCGGCCACCCATGGGCACGGGCACGGGCACGGAGCTACGTGGGGCCCCCGGGGCGCTGTGCCGAGCCCCCAGCCGGCGGAGCCCCGGACAGGTGTCGGGGAGATCCCGTCCCGTCCCGTCCCGTCCCGCGGCGGCAAGCCCTGCCCGCCTGGGGCTGGCTCACGCCGGGAGCCCGCCGCGGAACCACGGCCGCCCCCAGCCCCCCGCGAGGCGCGATGCCACGCGTGTAAAACATCCGCTCCGTCACTTGCTGGCGCTTGAGTTACTCCCCACCCCCCTCCCCTGCTTTAGTTGCCGATTATTTTCTTTTTAACACCAAAAGAGCGTCCTTCCCCCTCTGGAACGCGGTAGCTGATGCCGCGCGTGGGGCTCCGGCTGGAGGAGTCCCCGCTCCGCTCCGGGTCCCGCCGCTCCTCCCTGCCGCATCCCCCGCTCCTCGCTGGAAAGCGCTTGGCACCACGGGCGACGGACGCGGGGGAACCTGCTCGTGTTTCCCGCGCTGCGAGGAAGTGGGATCCGCGCTCCGTTTGGTGCCGCGCTTCCTTTCCTCGGGACAGCAGCTAGGCAGCCACTTTGAAGTGTTTATTAAAGACATGAAACCTCTAGCGAAGGTCTTCCCTCACCCGGTCTTCTTATACTCCTCCTTCTTCTTCTCTTTTCTTTTATTTTCTTCTTTTCTCTCTCCCAAAAGTATTAATGACAGAGAAACCGTCCAGAAAATAAATTTTTAAAAGATTAAAAAAAAAAAAAAAAGAAAAGAAAGAAAGAAAGAAAAGTGAGGAAACTCCAAGCACTGGGGAAGGCTTGCACTTTGGGACAGAGGGGGGCACCGTGCCCTGCAGGGTGGGACAATAGTTCTTGCTTTCTCTGCTGCTAATATGCAGCTCCATCCCTGGTCGTCTGGCTCAGGGAAAAGAGGAAAAAACCAAAAACAATAGGGGGGAAAAAAAATCTAAAACCTAAGAGGAATGAAAAAAAGGAGTAGGGGAAAAAAGAGGAAGAAAAAAAAAGGGAGCCAAGAAATTAAGAAACACCACCAAAAAAAAAAAAAAAAAAAAAGAAAAGAAAAGAAGAGAAAAGAAAAGAAAAGAAAAGAAAAGAAAAGAAAAGAAAAGAAAAGAAAAGAAAAGAAAAACCAAAAACCAAAAAAACCCCAACCCTCACAACCATGCGTGAAGATGACAAATTGAAAAATATACATACCTCGCTGTGCCCGGGAAGGCACAGTTTAGCGCGCACTTATGGCTGGGGAGAGGTTTGGGGGAGCCTGCTATGTCTTCATAGCGGGCAGGAAATGTGTACGAGTTTCTGAAAACAAAGGGGAAACTTAAAAGGCTGATACGGGTTTGGGGAGGTCTGGCCGGAGCCAAACGGAGCGGCTGCAGCCCGGGCTGCTGCCCCCGGCACCGGCGGCGGGGCTTGGCCGTGCAGGGCAGCCCTTGCCCGCTGCGGAGCCCCGCCGGCACCGGCACCGGCACCGGCAGCGCCAGCGGCACCGCCAGGCTCGGCCGCCGCTCCCCGCTCGGGTTCGGCCGAGAGCTCCTGCATTTTATCCTGTTTCGGTCTGGGCTGCTGTCATGTCTGTTGGTTTGTCGGGAGGTTGGTTTACCTTTCGGTTTGGGCTCGGGTTTTTTCTGCCGCCACCGGCTGGAGCCCAAAGGCGCCAGAGCAGCCCGGCCAGGTGGAGCGGAGCGGGGGCAGGTGACGGCAGAGCCCCGAACTGCCCTCCGATTGTGGGCGCGGGGGGCAAAGCACAGCCTGCTGTATGGACGGACCCCCAGATTTTTTGGCTTGAGAAGAGAGAGTAATTCCCAGGGAAATCAACCCGTCTTTTCAGGGAGTCCGCAGGAAGGGTTAGGGGAGGATTTCATAATGATTAACAACGATAAAAATTAAAGCCACCCCTCCATGCTGCTTTTCACGGTATAAAGAAGGAATCACACCACGGCAGGACAGCCGGCCAAGTGGGGCTGCTGCCACAGCTGGGCACGGGATGCCGGCAGCGGGGCAGAGCCGTGCTCCCGCTGCTCACCGACGGCGGGGCCGTGGGGCCGAGGAGCGCCGGGAGCCGTCGGGCCAGAGCCGTCGGGGAGTGCGGGCACCGGCAGGGACACCCGCTCGCTGAGGGCATGAGGGCACCGCGGAATGCCGGGGCAGGCTCGGGACGGCTGGGGAAGCCTCAGGCCTCCGTCCAGATTGGTTCCCAAGCTGTCTGCAGGGCCAGGGCAGGGAGATTTGGGAAGTGCAGGTTCAGCGTAGGAGACAAAGCTGGGGAGAGGGAGGGGTTTGGGGTTGACGGTGTCGAGGTGGACAAAGGACAAGGGCGAAGAGGAGGACTTCGGGGCCATTGGGCCACCCTCGCACAAGGCTGTGAGAGGGATCTTGGCTGCTCTACCCCCTAAAAAAGCCCCAACCCCTGAGCCTGATGACTTCCCGCTCTCCTTTGAGCGTGGCAGGGCCGGGCCAGGGTCAGGGCACGAGGGAGGCGGGCGGAGAGGGGCTGCGGGCGGGATGCGCCAAGGCGAGGGTCAAGTTCAAGGCCAGCCTGGGTAGGACAGGGAAGGAGGGGGAGCTTGCTCACTGCCACAGGCGCCACGGCCGCGTCCCTGGGCCTGCCGGAGCACAGGCATCCCTGCCGGAGGGGCTGGGGCTATCCTTGCTGCCGCACGACCTGCGCTTTGGCCAGAGGGAGGCCGCCTAGCCCCCTCAAGGATCATCCCTGGGCTCCCCCGAAGACAGAGCGGCTCCGAGGGCAGGGAGAAGGGGAGCTCAGCTGCCGAGCGGTCGGAGATGAGCCCGCCGGGGCGGGGGACGGCGCAGCGGGGTTGGTGGCCCTTGGGCAGGGCTGCTCGTCCGCCCCTGGGCCCGGGAGGGGATTTGGGCAGGAGGTGGCTGGCAGGGACTGCCTCTGAAGCGGGACCCCCGTACGGTTTTTCAGCTGTGGGAAGGCCGGCAGGACAAGGAGGGATCCTCTCAGCTGCATTTCCCACGGATGTCTCCAAGGGGCAGGCGGCATATGCCAATGATTTTAATAAATATTTTTTTACGTAATATTACCGAACATAAATTAGGTTTTAATAGCAGTTTGATTTCCCGGGGAGCTGCCGGGTGCGCGGGGATGGCCGCTCTGAGAGGAGCACGGCCGCCGAGGAAGCTCCGGATCCGCTCCACATCTAAACTTCCTTGTCAGCAGCGGGACAGGGGAGGGGGTGTCTTTCCCTCCCTCCTCCCCTTCCCCTGGGTGTAGGTAACCCTCATCTCGCCCCACGAGTGAGCAGGGCCCGCGTACCCTCACCTCCTCGCCTAACTCCCTCACACCGGCCGGAGACAGCTCTATTGATATTGGAACACACGGCACGAAGCCCGAAACCCCAAAGCGGCGGCTGGTCCGGGGGGTGCGAGGGCTGGGCCCGGCCGGTGTGAGGAGCAGAGGCTCTCCCGGGCTGCGCAAGCCGCCGCTGAGGGCAGCGCAGCCACCGCAGGGCGCTCGGAGCCCAGTCACAGCGCTGCCGCTTCGCAGGGCGCATTTCGGCGGCTTGACAAGGCCCAACTTTTGCCACGATTTCCCTGCCGCTGTGACACTCTCCCTGTGTGTCCCGGTGCCCGGAGAGCCGCTGTCCGCCTGCCCTGCGCGGGCGGCTCCGCCGGCCGGGCCCCGACGTCGCGCTTGGAGCCAAACGCCGGGCCAGCATCCCGGGAAAGCCATCGGCCGGCCGCTCGCCGTCCCTCCCCGAACACATCTGACAACCCAAACCGCTCTCTGGGCTAGAATACAATAAAATAAATAAAATATAATTTTTTAAAAAGAGAGAGAAAAAGAGAGAGAAAAAAATCAAGGGGGAAATGTGAGCTCTCGGTCATCACAACTTCCTTCTCTCCGGGCCGTACGGAGGCTGCCAAAAAGATGACAACACGGGAGGCAAGGACCATCTATGGCTCAAAGAGCCGAGCTCAGAGCCTTGTCACTGCCCCTCCACCTCCGTCCCGAAACGCCCGTGTTTCTCTGGGGCAATGATCCCCCAGGCAGACACGCACCGGGGAGAGGGGCGAGCCCGAGGACGGCAGGAGCCGGAGGAAGATGTGCTCTCGCCGGGTAAATATCTTACTAAAGGAGATCTTGCCTTGAAAGTCATTTGGAGAATATGCATATCCTCCCTCACCCTTTTCTTTCAGCTCAGAAGCTTCACAAAGTTTTAGGGGCTTTCGTGACCTTTTTTTCTTTTTTTTTTTTTTTTTCCCCTTTTATTCCTTCTGGACGGGAGAGCCCAGCTGGAAGGAATCCTCCTCTTCCAGTAACCAGCGGAAGTTTTAAAAGCATTTGTTTTGCAGTCGCCGCTCAGCCCATCACATACCTTACAGCAGGTTTTAGAGAGCCTTTGGCATAAAAAGGAAACAGCTCGTGCAGTTTCAACACGTTTTATTATATTTTTGTATGCATTACTCTCAAAACATATCACAAGAAATGATGAAACCACTTAAACCTTCAAATAAAAAATCTGAAACAGTTTATGCTCACAATTGTACATATTTATAGTTAAGAAACATTCTTTATAAATACTGTTTCCTCTGTAGCAAGTTAATACCATAATTTAATTACAAATGGATAAATATGGTAACAGGTATTTACAGGAGGAAGGGCGTTATTACAGAAAAGCTAACGGCACGACGTTTATTTTTCCTCACAATCTTCCGAACAGGAACTAACAAATTGAACTTGCAAAAGCACTAAAACATCACATGTAAACCCAGCTAACAGAAAAATACATTCACAAGCGTTGTTGTTCGTGTGTGTGTCTGTGAGTAACAGAATGGAGACTTTGGCACGGTATTTCTTCCCCAGTCTATCGTTGAAATGCAGTTTACAATCAAGTTGCTTCTTAAAAAGGAACACAATATTCAAGATATCACAATTACAAAAGAAACCATTTTTTTTTTCTTCCACGTTACTTTTTTTTTCAAAGGGATGAACTAAAAAAGGAGGAGAGAAGGAAGTGGGGAGGGAGAGCGGGAGAAAAGAAAACAAGTCCATCACTTTCTCGGGGAGGGAGAAAGAGGGGGAAAAAAGAAAGATTAAAAAAAAGAAGAAGAAGAAGAAGAAGAAGAAGAAGAAGAAGAAAGGGACCAATCCGCGGTTTACAAACGGGACGAACTTCTATACACCGATAATCCAGGAAAACCTCGTTCCCCACCTCGCCGGAGGAAGGAGAGGGCCGCTATATACACAGTTCGAGGGACGGGAGGGCGTTCGCTGCTCCGGGCAGGGGAGGCGCGGGGACCAGAGGAGTTTGAGTCTCTGATCTTTTGTCTGAACACTCCGGAGGGAGAGTTTCTTTCCGCCGGCTTGGGAAGCTTTTAGCTGGGTGATGTGTCGGTGGAGCACGGGGATGTTTTGCTCTCTCTCTCTCTCCCCTTTCCGTTCCGCCGTTGATTTACTCATTCTCTTATGTTTTTTCAGCACGTAGTTTTTGGAATTTTTTTTGCTGGTTCAAAATGTTTTCAAAAAGAAAAAATCCAACCAGAAAAAAAGGGAAAAAAAAAAAGAAAAAAAGACGCGAAGGCGGGAGGGTGTGGGGAGATGAAGGCCCCCTGTCCCCATCCTGCTCGGCCGTCATTTTGCTGCCGGCGGGTGCGGCGGCATCTCCCGGCGCGTCTCCGGCGGGCTCGCTCGGTCCCTCCTGCCCGCCGCCACCGCCACCGCCGCCGCCGGGGCGGGGAGGGCGCGGCGGGGCCGTGCAGCGCAGTCCGGCGGGGCCCTACACGTACCACTCGTTGAAGTTGGAGGAAAGGCCGCTGTGGCCGCCGCCGCCGCCGCCGCTGCCGCCGCCGCCGCCGCCCCGGTGCACGGCGGACACGGCCGCCGCCGCTGCCGCCGCCGCCGCCGCCGCCGCAGGGGAGAGGTTGTTGGTGCTCTGCGACTCGGCGCTAGGGGACACCAGCCCCGGGGGGGTGGAGGACTCGTAGCCGGAGCTGGCGGCCGGGGAGGATTCGGAGCCTTGCGGGGACGACTCGTGCACCTGGGGGGCAAAGGCAACACGGCCGGGTGGAGGGGGGATGGCGAGGCCGCGGCCGCCCCCCGGGCGCGCCCCCCGCCGCCGGCCCGGCCCTCCGCCGCCCCCGGGCCCCGCGCCCGCCGCCCGCCGCCCCGTCGGGGCGCCCGGAGCGGGGCGGCCGCCCTCCCGCCTCCCGCCGCCGGCTGCGGGGCCGGGTACCTTCATGTGCTTCCGCAGGGAGCTGGGATGCGTGTAGGACTTGTCGCACATCTTGCACAGGTAGGGCTTGTCCGAGGTGTGGACGTGCATGTGCTTCTTGCGGTCGCTGCTGTTGGCGAAGCGCCGGTCGCAGCCCTCGAACTCGCACTGGAAGGGCTTCTCCCCTGCAAGAGAGCGGCGCAGCAGCGGGGTGAGCGCGGCCGGCCCCGCGCAAACCCCGCACGGCCCCGCGCAGAGTTTCCCCGCCCTCGCCCTCCGCTCCCGCTCGCTTCGTGCGGCAGTTTCCCCAAGGAAGGGCCGGCCGGCTGCGTCCCGGCGCCCGCGGCGCCGGAGGCCCGCGTCGCTCACGCCTTGCCCTGCAGCGAGGCAACCCCCGTCCCCCGGCCGGTTTTCCTGCCAAAACCCCGGGGATGTCCCCGTCCCGGCATCTCGCCCGATTTTATTTCGGCCGGTACCGACGCACATAGCCAGCCCCGAAAGAGATTGAAGAAGAAAGACGATTAAAAAAAAAAAAAGAAGCAAGCATCACCGAGCCGTTTCGCCTCGCTACCAAATCCGCTATCCTGTTAAACTGGAAACCATTACCGACAGATTTAAGGCCGGGTATATTGTTTCGTGTATGGATATTCGAGATAAACGCACATCCGCAGGGAAAACTAAACGTCTGTAAAATACTTCATTTAATTTTCATAGGGATTCCTCTCTCCCGGCTGCCAGGACTCCAAATGCCGGGGAGTACTTTGGAGGTGAGAACTCCACATTCCCCCGCCTTTGGAGGGGAAGCATTTAACATTAGATTCCATTAGCACCTAAATTGTTTCTTAAAGACATCCGCTCAGACACAATGACTTCAGTGCGGGCATCTCATGCAAATACATTTCTCAAATTTTAAACCTTGTTAAAGCTCGTCTCGCACCTCGCATCGGGCTTAGCACTTGAGAAAACAATAGGCCTCGAGATTTTTAGCCTTTCTCCGGGTAAATATTTGGAGTGGAAGTCGCTAAAATATTTGGCCGTCTTTTATGAAATAGTCTGGCACGGTTTGAGCCGGCAGGAGTAGTAAATGAATAATAGATGAGGCGGGAGGATGCGTTTATTTTTGTTACCCTTCGGCTCAGGCGATTTTCCATCAGGAAAGCCCGAGCTCCCTCGACCCTCTTCCACCTGATTTGGGTGGAAGTTTCCGAACCTCAAATCCTCTGTTCCCTATTACATAATTTAATAAACTGTTGCAAAAACACCTTAAATCACATCGAGTGAGACTTTAAAAACAATTTTTTTTATTTTTTTTTAAATGAGAAAATTTTATTGCCTTGCTCACACCATTTAAATTTAATGGGAAACATTCCCAGAAAGGGACTTTTTGCCACTTCTAACGGGATTTCGGACTAACGATTGATTTTGCACGTATTTATATAGTTTCTCTGAGTATCCATAAATAAAAGTCATGCCCACAAGCGCTGAAGTTGTATGCAAATACGTTGCACAGAGCAAATGACTAAGGCGTTTCAGATGGATGGATGGATGGATGGACGGACGGATGTCTTCCCCTATTTTAGCAAGATGGCAAAATTTGGTTCGCGCTGTATTCCGCGTTTCTGCGGAAAGACTCCGCTGAATCTCAGCACGAATCTACGGCTCTCACTCCCAAATTAAAACAAATCAGTTAAATATCCTTTCGAAATCTGGGATGGAGGGGGGTGTATGCTGCTGGGGAAGAAACCAAAACAAACGTAGCCATGTGATGGAGAGGGTTAAAAAAATAAACTGGAGGCTTATTTTATCACCCTCCTAATTTAACATTGCTCTGTCTGAGTATCTATCAGTTTACACATATATATACACACGCATATATAGGCACGGGCAGAGGGAGGAAATGTGGCGAAAGAAACCCGAATTACCTGTGTGCGTCCTTTTGTGAATTTTGAGATTTTCTGATCTGGCGAAAACTTTTCCGCAGCCAGGGAAGGGGCAGGGGAAAGGTTTCTCTCCCGTGTGCACTCGGATATGATTGACCAGTTTGTATTTCGCTTTGAAAGGTTTGCCTTCGCGGGGACACTCCTCCCAGTAGCAGACATGGTTGCTCTGCTCGGGTCCCCCAACGTGCTCCACCGAGACGTGGGTGACCAACTCGTGCATGGTGCTGAAAGTTTTATTGCAACTTTTTTTGGGGTTGTTCAGCTGTTCGGGATCGATCCACTTGCAGATGAGCTCTTGCTTGATGCACTGCTGCCGCATGTAGCGGAAAAAGGCACCTGGGTGGTGGTGGTGGTGGGCTGCCATGTTCATGCCCATATTCATATTCATGGGGCCGTACTGGTTGTGCAGCTGAGCCGCCGAGTAAGGGTCAGTCCTGGGGCTGGAAACCTGGCGGTACTGATCCGACCGGGCGAATACCTCCCCCGGCAAGCCCAATCGCATCTGCCCGTTGAGAACATTTTGGGAGGCGTGGGGACCGTGCTGGTCGTGGATGCCCGGGAAGAGGAGGTGGCTCTGAGCGTCCGTGTGCGGGTGGTGCAGGCTGCCGGCCGCAGGGCCGAAGATGCCGTGCTGCCCGCCGGCCGGCGACGAGTCCCCGAAGCCCCGGCTGCGAAACAAGAAGTCCCGGGTAGAGTTGAACGGCGTCCCGGAGTAGGAACCGACGTGAGCGGCGTGGGGGCCCAGGGCGGCGGCAGGGTAACCGGGCGCCTGCGAGGTGAACGCCGAGCTCTGCCCGGGGGAGAGGTCGTGGGCGCCGGCGTTGAGCTTGAAGGCGCCCATGTGCGCCGCCGCCGAGTCCACGAAGCTGTTCTGCGCCGCCAGGCTCAGCTCCCGGTCCTGCATCTCCGCCGCGGCCGAGTGGTGGTGCCGGGCGAAGGTGCCCACTCCGAGGGCCGGGAACTGCGGGCCGGCGTCCAGCAGCATGGTCCGCGCCGCTCCGGGGACGCAGCCGCTGCCGCCTCCCCGCTACAGCCTCCGCCTCCGGGCTGCCGCCGCCCGCCCGCCCGGGCGCGGGGCCGCCGCCGCTCCGCTCCGCTTCCCCCCGGCAGCCGCCGCGTCCCCCCGCCGCCGCCGCCCGCGCCCGCTCCGGCCCGATGCCGCCGCAGCCGCCGCCGGCGGAGTCGTATCCGGAGCCAGGCAGAGCAGAGTCCAAAGGCGAGCGGAGAACCAAAGTGTATTAAAGGAGCTGAGGCGGGGGCGGGCAGGGGAGGGGAGGGGGAGCAGGGGAGGGACGGGGCTGGGGACGGGGGGGGGGAAGGCTCGCCTCGCCGTTCCCTGCGGCACACACGCACGCACACACACACACTCGCACACACAGACCCGCGCACACGCCGCCGCCGCCCCCCCGCTTCCTCCGCCGCCACCGGGATGTCAGCGCCGCCGACCCCCGCCCGCCCGGCCCCGCGCCGCTCCCCGCGTGGGCCGCGGCCCTCCCCGAGCCCCGAGCCCCCCGCCGCTGCCGGGCCTCCGCTTCTCGTTTTATCCTCCGCCGGGCATTAGCGGCGTCTCTCACGGAGAAAAACTTGCAGCCGCGGGTTCCCACGGAGAGAAGGGACCCGGGGGGTGCCCCGCGCCGCGCAGCCCCCGCCCGCAGCGGCGGAGGGGCGTGAGGAGGGGGGCAAGGAGGGGGGTGCCGGAGGCGGATTAAAAACAATAAGGGCGGCGGTGGGGGTGGGGAGGGGAGGCGGGGGGCGGGAAGGGGCCGGGGAGTGCCGGAGCGCCGCGGCGGCGGAGTTGCAGCCCCGCTCCGCCCGGGCCCTCGCTGCCTTTCGCTCTTCTGTTTATTTCGGTGGGCGCTGCTGAGGCGGCGGCTTTTTATTCCCCCCCTCCCCCTCTTTTTCTTCCCTCCCTCCCCCGGCCTCTCTCCTTCTCCCCGCCCGCACTGGCGGCTCCTCTCCCAACGCCGCCTTCACCCGCCGCCCGGCCGCTCTCCCGGCTCCCGCTCATTGGCCCGAGCCGCCCCGTCCATCCGGGCGCCCCCGGCCACCGGCTAATGGCGGAGCGGCCGCCCCGAGCCCTGCCCGCCCCAGCGCCCGCCCCGCGCCCCGCCGCGCCACCGCCGATCGCCCCGCGGCCGCCCGGCCCCCGCCCGGCCCCGCGCCGCACGGGCCCGCTCCGCGCCGGTGGCCGCCGTCAGCCCCGCGCTGCCGGTGGCTTCTTGATTTTTTGGGGGAGTCATCCCCCCACCCCACCCCTCCCTGCCCGTCTCCCCCGCGGCGAGGGGAAGGGGTGGCGCGGGGAGAGGCGCGCCGATCTCGGAAAATATCGATGTACGCTTTGGCATGTGATCCTGCCTCGGGAGGCAAACAAACAAAGCGAGGGGCTTAAAATATAACCCCCGCAGCCCCTTCCCTCATTTCGGCTAAAGCAGACGAAGCCCGTGATCGATAAAGGGAGCGAGGGGGGAATCAAATAAAAGTCACGTTGACGGGGCTAGGGTGGCTGGGACTAAAAACCCAAATCAAATTAAAATTAAAATATAAGACGGAACCGTCGCCCTGTCTGTTTGGGCTTTTAAACCACTTCTGTGGGAGCACAGAAGTCGATCTGCGATTTGCATGTGTTGTGAATGCGTATCTGAGAGCAGATGCTTTAGGAGTTTTCCTTGTCTTTTCTCTTTCTTGAAAAAAGAAACAAAAATAAACCCGAAAAAAAAAATCACTACCCAAAACCCCACCCTGCCATTGTTATTTGGAAACCGGATTCTTACATGGCAGGAATAAAAAGCATAAAGCCGGCACACACACACACACACACACACACACACACACGCACCCGCACACACACAGAGCAAACAAGTCCCTTTCCCCTCCCCCTCCAGTAAATACACGTCTGGCCCCTGATTCGGTTTGTTTTGTAGTGGCTGAAAAATAATCATCTCGAGGCCAGCAGCTCACCCAATAAATAAGGCTTCGTAAAAATCAAAGCCTGGCACAACATTTGCCGTCTTAACCACCCTGCGCGAAACCTTGCGTGTCCGTACCCGTCAGCTCTCTGCTTGGCGGAGAAGCAACCCAAAATACAAGGGTTTGTGTGGTTCGAGGGGTCTTTTTGAAATTCTCCCTTCGACATTCCTCCTATGGCCCCTCATGGCATTAAATCCCACATCAGACACAGGCAGGCTCAAACCTGGACACACAGCGTCTAAGTGTGAGCTTTACAAAGAGAGATGATGGATGGATGGATGGATGGATGGATGGATGGATGGATAGCAGGAAGGAAGGAAGGCGGGCAAAGGTAACACTGCCAACCAAATAAGGTCTTTCCCATCATTGTCACTAAATGGTTAAAATATTTCCAAGACTGTCCGAAAGTGTTTGAAATGTGCCGGTACCGGACATTAGTCTTTGAGCAAGGAGAGGATTTAAATTGGGAAAAAGTGGGATTCCTTCTAATCGGAAATGGGCAATAGGAGATAAACCGAATATTAATGCAGAGCTGCACCTCTGATGCCAACAGCCTTTTTCTCTTTGCTCGCTGTCATTCTGTCCTGCCTTTGCAGGCAGGAGTGTCTGCTCCCCGGATCTTGCCTTTGCAGGCTGTAGCTTGGGAGCATATGCTGTCCTTGTCCTGACCCCCCAGGCTCCCAGGAACAGACCGCGAACAAATTCTATTTTCCTTCCCTGAAAAGATTTCGAGGCGGAGGTCTGAGCGGAGTCCTCCACCGTTGCTGGGGATTTCGAGAGCCCAAGCTGAAGAGGAAAGCTTGGTCTCCTGCATCGTCTGCCTCCAGATTAGTGATAAAAATCACACAGAAAACTGGACGTTCGCAAACACTTCCCCCCTGCCCCGATTTAAAAGAATTTACTACAACTGAGATTAGAAAAATAATAAATATGTGTAAGAAAATTGGCAGTTCAAAACAGTTTTGGAAAAAAAAAATAGCAAAGGTGAATAATCATACAAATATCTACCTTCTCGATTTTCTTTCTTTTTCTCTTTCTTTCTTTTTCTCTCTCTTTCTTTTTCTCTTTCTTTCTTTTTCTTTCTTTCTTTCTTTCTTTCTTTCTTTCTTTCTTTCTTTCTTTCTTTCTTTCTTTCTCTCTTTCTCTCTTTCTTTCTTTCTCTCTTTCTCTCTTTCTCTCTTTCTCTCTTTCTCTCTTTCTTTCTCTATTTCTTTCTCTCTCTCTTTCTCTCTCCCTTTCTCTCTCTCTTTCTCTCTTTCTCTCTTTCTCTCTTTCTCTCTTTCTTTCTCTATTTCTTTCTCTCTTTCTCTCTTTCTCTCTCCCTTTCTCTCTCTCTTTCTTTCTCTCTCTCTTTCTCTCTCTCTTTCTCTCTTTCTCTCTATCTTCTTCTCTTTCCCTTCCTTCCTTCCTTCCTTCCTTCCTTCCTTCCTTCCTTCCTTCCTTCCTTCCTTCCTTCCTTCCTTCCTTCCTTCCTTCCTTCCTTCCTTCCTTCCTTCCTTCCTTCCTTCCTTCCTTCCTTCTTTTCTTCCTTTTCTTCCTTTTCTTCCTTCCCTTTCTTTCTTTTAATTTTTCTGCTATTCATTTCTTCACTTCTTTTATCATTTTGTCTCCTTTTTCTTTCTGCTCCTTACCTTATTTTTCTGCATTTCCTGCCTTCCCTCCCTCGCCCCTGGCTCTGCCTGCTCAGCGGTGCCGGCATCGGGGCGCTTTTGGGGGGACGCAGTGAATTCCATCCGGAGCCCCCGCTGGCTGGCCGCTCTCTGCTATTCTTTCAGGGCTCCAGCCCCACTCTCTCCGCAGGAAACAGAGGAGCTGATCCAAGTTCAAAGTCACGTCGCCGTCCCTCCTAAGAAGTGCTTTATTTGCCTCTGAACCGCAAAACCCCTTTCCCCCATGTCACAGGGTAACAAGGGAAGGAGCGAGGGAGGAAGGGAAGAAGGGAGGGGGGCAGAGGCACCTCGGCCAGCCCCGCACTCCCTTGCCGGGCCACCGCCACGAACACAGCCTGCGGCTCAGGGCAGCTCTCGGGGGGAAAAGCGAGCGGTCACCCCAAGTCGGTGGTAAACTCTTTTATTGAAAGAAGTTTTTCAACAGGTTTCTGGAGGTGCCAGACCTACAGAGCAAACGTCAGCTTCCCCGGGAAAGCTTTCCCGTCTTTGTAAGTTTTGCGAAATCCGCTTTAAAACTGCTCTTGTCTTGTTCTTACGGGCTGGTGATGCGAAGGGAGCTGGAGAGGGGTGTGGAGGGGGGAGGCGGGACGAGGGGAGAGCAATTTCTTGTTTCCTCTGAACTGTATACATCGCCTTCTCCTTCTGACCCTTTTCCCGAGAGGCGTCACCGCCCTCTGGGGAGGCTCCGCGCCCCTTTCTCCCTGGCAGCCGTGGGTGCCGCCGTGGGGCGCAGGCTGCGGTGGGGCCGGGGGCTCTGCCCGCGGGAGGATGCGGCTGGCGACGGCCTCGCCGGGAAAAGAGGCGGAAGGACCCACCGGAGACGGGTGTGCGTGCCTGTGAGAGGGAGAGGGAAAGGGGGAAGAGGGTGTCCTTCCCCCAAAATTCAGCCTTCCAGCGCAGTAAGGGGACGAGGTGCGGGGCGAGAGGGGGAGTGCGGCCGGCCCGCAGCCCGGCGAGAAGGGGCCCGTTGAGCAGCATCACTTGCACCGTTGTCTGTATCACAGACACTCATAAATTCAACAAGCTCATCAACAGGATATTAAGTTGCAGGTTAGCTTTGATGGTGCCGATCCGAGCCACTTCTAGGCCGTTCGACCTATGACCCGTGAAGACCACATGTGTTGTCCTCTAGCCTCCCTCTGTAAAACACACACTTCGAGACAAAAGTTCTTTGTCAGGCTCTACCGGCAGAGTAATGTAAAAGAAATAGGGGAAATAATGAAAATCTCAGCCAAAGCTGTAACTTTTAAACGCTTAAAAAAAAAAAAAAAAAAAAAAAAAAAAAGGGGAAAAAAAGGAAAAAAATACACTAGGCAGGGACAGAAGGAAGAAGCACGTCGCTTTCGTGCCATTAATATTTATTGTTCCTTCAGTTGCACTTGTACATGTATAAACCCCCGCTCTCGGCGGTAATGCCGTGGGACGGCGGGGGCCAGGAGCAGTGTAGCACTTTTTTTCCAGGACGGGAACCTCGGCCGAGCGGCAGCCGGTGCCCCTGCCCTGCCCAGCTGCGGCTGAGGGACGCGCAGCGCCGCGGATTTTGCGCGTCCTGCCCCACTGCGCCGCTCACTCTGCAGGCAGCACAGACCCGGCACAACGCCCCCGAAATGGGTCTGCCGCAGCACTGCCGGCCTTTATTAGATGCACCTTTTTCCATCTGGAGATGCCCATATAAACGTTAGAGGCAGGGGAGAAGCGTCCCAATAAAGCGCGATGGACTTTGTAATACAATTTATGCTGTCATTCATAAATAACAATGCCATATGGTAACCATATTGCTTATACAAGTAAAGCCGTCAAAGTGTCACTATTTGATTTATCTCAACAGCTTCTTCCAACGGTGACGTTCAGAGACAGGGGAAGTGGGAAAGAGAGAGAGAGAGCAGAGCAAAATTTGGCCTGGGTTTCCTGAGACCGCCTCTCTCTTTATCTCTTTCTTTCTTTCTTTCTATATATGGATAGATAGATAGATAGATAGATAGATAGATAGATAGATAGATAGGATTTTTTTTTTCCTTATATTGTCCCTAACTGAGCAAACCCAAAAGGGGATGGCCCCTCTTTCCCTGGCGATGCGCGCACTGAACACGACAGCTCCGAAACTTAATGCTCCTAAATCCCTGTCCCAAAGGTGCGGCGGGTCCCGGCCCCGACAGCCCCTGGCCCCGGATCCTCGTGACAGCCTCAGGTTCTGCCTGGACGCACGGAGCGACGACATTTGGCACAGGACAAGTTTAATTTTTAAGAGTGCAAGCTATCCATCCGCTGAGCCCCTCCATAGGGAAGGGGTGGGGAGTCTCACTGCCATTTCGCTACTCTCTCTCCCTTTCGTGCCTCTGGGCAGCCTCCCGCTCTCGGCCGAGGTGCCGGCGCCTCCGTGCGATCCCCCTGACGGGACGGTGGGCAGGGTGCCGTGGGTCCGTCCTGCCCGTGTGGGTCCCCACGGGGCTGTGCCTCGGGGCGCTCCGTCCCGCTGCGGGCGGACTCCACCTCCGATGGCGCACGTTCGGGCAGGGCACCGTGCCACAGGCTCCCCACGAGCAGCAGAGCAGCCCCACGGGCGTGGAAAGCCACCCGCGACGGCTCGGGAGGAGGGCAGGCTTTGCTGGCGTGTTTGGGGAGCCTAGCAGCTCTTCCCGGGGAAAGCGGCAATCGCGCTCCCTTTCCAATGGCTCCCCAGAAGAATGTTTTACACCTTATAAAATATTGCTCCCCGCTCCCTAACTATCAATAAGACGTGCATTAAGACGATTGTTTGTAAATGGTGTTCATGATCATTAGCATACATTTACATAATGCAGCTCACAGCACAGCGTTTTACGGTTAAACACCTCCTAAAGCCGATAGCCCGAGCTCAGTTTATAGCGGAAGCTTTACGAAATAAATGTGAAGGCTTCCAGGCTTTCACCCCGCCTCTGCAGCCTCCCCCGGTGTCCCTTGGCAGGTTTGCCGGCGAGCGGAGCCCTGCGGGAGGGCTGTGCAGCCGGCTCCGCCGCGGGAGCGGGGCGCGTTCCGACCCCCGACGGGGCTCTGGGGTTGTGGGGGGCTGCGGGGGCAGCACAGCACGCCTCCCCTCGGCTGCAGCCCGGGGACAGCGGCAGCCCGGGCCTGAGCTGGTGTCGGTGAGTTAATGGGCTTTAAATTCTTCATGGCTCTTCTGGAGCTGGCAGCGTCCAAAATTGTCCCTGCGCGAGCAGCCACCTTCTCTGCCCGGCGTTTGCAGCCAGTCCTAAAAGTGAGCGAATTTCCACGTGAGTCTCCATCAACCCCTCCCTCCCCACAGTCACAGGTCAGCTGCCTATTAGCCAGCTATAAAATAATTCCATTTTTTTATGGCCTCTCATAAAAAGAAATTGATCGGGGTATATATTTGAATTAAGACATATTAAATCGATGACAGATACACATCACCTGCGTTTAACAGGAGAGGGACAGGGAGGCGTGCAGAAGGTTCCACGGAGCTGTGATACTTGTTCACCTCCACAGCATCTCCCATCAAACCATTCCATCTCTGGACCTTGCTCCAGCAAGGCACCCAGAATTTGGGGGGGAAGAAGGGCACTATTTGGCTGGACGTGTAGAAAATACATGTGTATAAATACCCGTACAGACGTATGGCTACTTTGCGTGAAGTTTTTACTGTGCAATAAAACCATCGAGCAGCCACTTTTAAAACCCGGGGATCATTTATTCCCATTCCTTGCCTTGCAGCATCACTGAAACCCCCACGGCGGCCACACGAGCAGGGAGCACTGGCTCGTCTCCCGTGGGGGAGAGAAGGGAGGGAACCGGCGGGTCTCTCTCCCCCTTGAGCTCCCCCTAGAGCCTCTCGCCCCCCTTTTGGCAGCCGTGGGACAAATCCTGCGAGTTTTCCCCCCGCGAGAGGCAGAGGAGGGGGAGCCTGGAGCCTGGCCCAGGAAATGCCGGACCAGCACGGGGCTTCCTTTGAACGTGGCTTGGCACGGGGAAGCGGCCAAGACGCACAGATGTGGTTTCGTCAAGGGGATTCGGTGGCCGGGGAGAGCCGGAGGTGCGTGTGGGTCCGCTGGCGTCCCCTGCCCCGTTTCCTCTCCCGGAGAGGCGGAGGAGAGTCCCTGGCTGCCCCGCAGGCAGGGAAGGGCAGCCAGCTTGGCTGCACTTTCCAGGAGCCCGGGAGCTCAAGGCATTCCCAGGGGCACCAACAGCCTAAAGAGAGCTGATGACATATCAGTAAAAGCTACTTCTCCTCCCTCAGAAAAGTCACGACAATGCTCCTTTCCCCTTTTGGCTCGCAGGGAAATCCCGGCCTTGCCTAATCAATCCCCTCAAAGGGCAGCAGCATCCTTTGTACCGAAGGGCCAGTTTCGGCGCTCCACAAAGAGCTTCGCTTTCGAGGACCGGCACACCCCGCACGCCAGGGGCGGTCCCATCGCTGTCCCCGCCCGTCCTCTACCTCTGCCCCCTTGCAAGAGAGCTCCCACTTTTCCTGCCTTTTCTGGGGCAGCAGCTCGGGGCCGACACACGCCAGCCGGAGACTCGCCCGTTTCCCACCCTACCCTTCGGACATCCGAAGGAGTCGAGGAGCATTTATGCTCGGGGCCAGTAGCGCTGCGGGGGTTTCATCTCTATTTCGCCGCTGCTGAATGAGGGCCGGGGGGGATGCAGCTGCCTGGACTCCGGCTGTGGGACCGCCGAGGGGCGTGGGGCGGCTCTCCCCGGGATGCCCCGGGAAGCCGCTGCGGGAGGAGGGAGCCCCAAAGCGGCAGCGAGCGCAGGCTCCCAAAACTTGGCTCTAACATGTGCCACTTGCCCCCCCCCCCCTCCCCTCCCCGCTCACTCGTTTATTTTCTAAAGGAAAGGAATCCCAACCCCCGCCGTCTTCTTTTCAGGGAAACTTTGGCCGCCTTCTCCCAGCGGTGCCTTGGGCATGAGCACGCACAGGCTCGGCCTCGCGTGGGCGTGGGGTTGCGCACATTGTTGCAGGAGGGAGCGCTTTCCCGCCTGATCCATGAATGAACGCGGCCCTCCAAAAAAAAAAAAAAAGATAAGGAAGCTGAGCACAGAGCCGGACAGCAGCCGCGCCGCCAGGCGAGGAGAGAAACCCCACGGCCCCGCAAACGTAAACACGGCGGAGCACCTGAGCGGGGCGCCCCGTCCGGCGCCCGGGGAGCGGAGGCGGCTGCTGCTGCCCGGTGCTGCCGGCGGGGGGCGGCGGGGGAGGCGCCGGGCGCGCCCGTCGGGCCCCGCGAAGTTTTGCGAGTGCAACTTCGGGGGGCGGCGCGGGGGGGCCCGGGGGGGCGGCGGGGGCGGATCCCCGCTGCGCCGGCGGCCTGAAAGGGAGCCAATCGCGGGGCCCCGGCCGCTGCCAATCATCGCCGTCCGTCCAATCCCTCCGGCGCGGTGTCCGAGCCGTATTCCCCAGCGCGCCGCCGAAGTGTGGTGAGGGCTCTGCCAATCGCGGGCGGGCAGAGCGGGGCCAGGGATGCGCGGGGCTCGGAGCGCAGACAAAAGAAGTTAAAGAGCCGCTTAATATATACATGTTTTTGAAGGCGGGTAAAGGGAAAAAAATAACAACAGCGAGCGTAGATGGGCTTGGCTGTGTCGTTATGGAGCCCCCTTTGAGCAAGAGGAACCCGACACTGAGATTAGCGGATTTGGCAGCGGCGCAGCCCCATCCTCACCAGAACATGACAGGCTTCCCGGGGCTGGGGAACCACCACGTCCACCCCCACCACGCGGCCCACCTCCACCCCGGGGACGCGGGCGGCGACCCCGGCGGCGCCCTCACGCCGCTCGGACCCGAGCACATGGCGCAGCCCGCCGCCCTCAAGCTCACGCCCGAGGCGCTCACCGCCGCCGCCTTCGCCGCGCCCGCCGCCACCACCGCCGCCGCCGCAGCCGCCACCGCCGCCGCCGCCACCACCGCCGCCGCCTACGCGCCGCCCGCCGCCGCCCTCCCGGGATACCCGTCGGGGGAGGCGGCGGGCCGGGACTTTCTCCTGCGGCGGGAGCTGCCCGCCGCCGCCGCCGCCGCCGTGCACGGGGCGCTGGGCGAGCAGCACCCTCCCGCCGGCTCCCCCCACCTTCCGCACCCGCCGCCGCACGGCGTCTTCATCTCGGCCGCCGGCACCTACGGCGCGACCGACGGGGCGCACGCCGCCTTCCCGCCGCCGCCGCCCGGCGAGCAGGGCGCGCCCGCCGGCCGCCACCCGCCGCTCAACGGGCAGATGCGTCTGGGGCTGGCGGCCGCCGCCGCCGGGGAGCTCTACGGGCGCGCCGAGGCGCACTACGGGGCCGCCGCCGCCTCCTCCTCCTCCTCCTCCTCGGCGCTGCAAGGCTACGGCTCCGTCAACCTCAACCTGGCGGCGGCCGGGCACGGGCACCCGCACCACCCCCATCCCCACCACCACCACCATCACCACCACCACCACCATGGCCACGTCGGGGCCGCGGCGGCGGCGGCGGCCGGGGCCTTCCTGCGATACATGCGACAGCCCATCAAGCAAGAGCTGATCTGCAAATGGATCGACCGGGAGCCGCCTCCTCCACCTCCGCCGCCGCCACCGGGCGCTAGGAAGCCTTGCTCCAAAACTTTCAGCACGATGCAGGAGCTGGTGAGCCATGTCACCGTGGAGCACGTCGGTGGGCCCGAGCAGAGCAGCCACGTGTGCTACTGGGAGGAGTGTCCCCGTGAAGGCAAGCCCTTCAAAGCGAAATACAAACTCATCAACCACATCCGAGTACACACGGGAGAGAAGCCCTTCCCTTGCCCCTTCCCCGGCTGCGGGAAGGTCTTCGCTCGCTCTGAAAACCTCAAGATCCACAAGCGGACTCATACAGGTGGGTTGTTCTTCACACCCCCACCCCCCCTCCCCGCAAGGGTTTCCTTCCTTTATTTTTTTTTCTCCCCTTTCCTCCTCTTTTCCTCCTCTCCTACGCACCGCCGAACATGTGACTTTTTCATGAATAAGTAATTCGGCAGCACACGGGCCACGCACACAGAGCTACGTACACGCACCCGGCCCCTCTGCCCTGCACACACGTGTCGCGTCCCCCCCTCCAGCCCCCCCTTCACCTTGGGCAGCTCCCTCCCCACCCCCACCCCCTCCGCTGCCCACCTCCCGCATCCCGGCAGCACCGGATAAATACACCGATTAATAAATAACGCGGGGCCGGGCGAAGATGAGCAGCAGCCCCTGCGGAAGAGCGAGGAGAGGATGAGCGCTCGCCCTTCCCTGCTCCCGCCGCCCTTGTCCGGGGCGCTCCGGGGGGCACCCCGGGATGGGAGGCGCTGCGCTTTGCCCCGTCCCCCCGGCACGCCGGAGGACGACGGTTCTGCCCTTCCCCCGCTTCTGTCGGCGGGGACGGAGCCGGGCGGGTGCCGCTTGGCCCGGCGGAGATGGGGCCGCGGGGGCTCTTGGGGGCGCAGTTCCCCTGCGCTGCGGGCGGCGGTGCCGGTGCTCGGGGCTGCCGGTGCTACCGGCGCTGCCGGACCGCCCTGTGACCGGCGCTCTGGGGCTGCCCCGCTCCGGGACTGTCCCTGCTAGCGGGACCAGCGATGCTGCCGGGTGTGCGCTCCGCCCTGGGCCAGGGATGTTGCGGAACCGCGGGGGATGCTGAGGGCGCTGCGCTGCCGGGGCTGCCCGTGCCGCCGGGCTACCGGAGCGCCGCCGGTGCCGCGGCTCCGGGCGCTGCCTGGGCTGCTGCCTCCGGCGGCAGTGCCCGCGGAACCGGGAGCAGGGAGCGAGGCGGGGGAAGGCTCTCACCGGAGGACGCTGCCCTCCCTTTGTGGATCTGAGAAGCAAACTTCAAAGTCGCCCCGACTGCTCGGTGGGGTACGGGAGGAGGGAGCCGCACCCCCGGAGAATGCCTCGGGGAACAGGCGGGGGCCCCTGGAAGGGCTTGGGGTGTCTTTGAGCCTTTTAGTGTTTTATATTTTTCTGAGTTTCGTTTTGGTGGTTTTTTTCTTTTTTTTTGTTTGGGTTGGGTTTTTTCCTCCACTTTCTCCTCATTCCTCGCCACTCCCGAAATACGCATTTCCATCTGAGTGTAAAATACTGCCGAAAACGAACGAAGCCGGGATTTATAGTGGCAGACAAATATTATTCCTTGGAGGATACTTAAGGAAGTGGAGTTGCCGTAATTGCTTTCTTGATTTATTGTTTGCTGCTCGGGAAGAGAAAAGCGGCGACCGTACAACGTGTTGTTCCGATGTAAAACCAAATGGCCCATGGCTGAAAGGATTATAGATTTTTATCTCCAGAATTTGTCAGGCACGAGCCCGTGTGTAGCAGCGGAGCCCTGAGGGTGCCTGGCGCTCTACACCCCGAGCCGGGCATGGTGTGTGGGGGGAGATTCCTCCGGGGCAGAGGAGGGGGCAAGGTCTGACACTTTTTGTTGTTGTTGTTGTGTTAACGACACCGCGGAATGAGTTAGCTGGAGGCCCGCGGTTTTGTCATCTGTTCGAAAAACTAAAGTTCACAGCGGACTTTTCTGGGCTCCTCAACTCCTTACCCATCTCAGCTCCAAGGGGCAGGCGGGAGGGAGGTGGGAAGAACTCCGGGAGAGGCTTGCGTGGAGGCAGAGAGGTTCAGCCGGGAAAAAGAGCCCCCCACCAAAACCCGAATTCGTATCAGGCACAGTTCGCAGCTCTTAGATGAGGTCTAGCATTGCCCCGAGGCAATGCGTGGGACGTGGCTCCTTGCAAAGAAAATTTGGAGAAGTTTTCAGCTACCCGCAGTCCCCGGGAGGATGTCTGTGCGTGAGCCCACGAAGAAAGGCTCTATCCACGCAGATAGATCCACTCTATCGTTGCACCAAAGCAGCCCTCGGGGAGGGGGGCAATATCCCACCCCTAATGACAGCTCTGCCCATGGGAGGGCAAAGGCGACAGGAGCCTTTCCCTACATATTTCTCCCCACGCCTTCGAGTGGACAAGGGATCCTAAACTTTCTGCCCCTTCCTATCAGATTAATTACTGTCATTTTGCCACTTCGGCTTTGACTTATTCATGTGCAGCCTGGGAGCAGGAGAGATTTACAAACTATTCGTATATTATGGGCGTTTGGCGCCCGGGGAAAAAATAATAGCACTATAATCGCATCATTAGGCGGTTTTGCATCTTTCTGGTAATTCTTGAGGAAGAAGAGTATTTCAGTAATTCAGGAAGTGGTTGTTGTTTGGGACCTTTTTCTCCCTTTTTTTTTTTTTTTACTTTTATTTTCTTTTTCCTCAGAAGCATCCTCCGGGGGGCTGCACAGCAAGCTCTGCAGCTGCTGCCCTGTTCTGGGGACAAATCACGATTCCCAAACCCGGTGCATTCCAGGGGGAATCGGGACCTAGTCCCTTCTGCAATTTTGCTTTCTCCTTGCCAAGGACGATGCTCAGGATGGTCAGGCTTCCTTCCAGCGATTCCTAGACCTTCCAAAAAAGTGATCCCGAGCCCCATCTGTGCCTCTCCCCTCCACCCGCTCTGCTGGTGCCAGGAGGAGTGAGGGGACGGCGCCCTGCATCTCGCCCCCTTCCGTGGGTTGAAACCACCTACAAATGGTTAAACTCTGACGTGGTGCCCTCGTCAGCACAACGGGGACACACCGGGACCTTCACCAGTCCTGGGCTTATGGGGAATTTGGTCGTGGAGATCTGGAGTCTAGGGAGGGTGCCCACGCGTGAATCCGGGTGGGAAGGCACTTCCCTAAAACCCTGAGGGAGTGGACACGGTTTGGTCCAGCTGGTTGGAGCATTTCTCAGGGGGCTTCGGGCTCTGCCGGTCATGGCCAGCAGCAGGATGTGTGAGCCTTCAGCCTTGGGGTAACACAGTTAGAAACTGCCCAAAACCTCTGGGAGATTTGCTTTGTTTTCCCGGGAAAATTAATAGTAATTAATGAACAAACGAAGTGACTGGAAGCTTGTCTCAGGGGTGTGCGAGGTTTTCATGCACTTAAAACCCATGAGGCACAATTTAATTATTTTTCTCCTTTTTTTTTTTTTTTTTTTTTTTTTTTTTTTTTTAAGATAAACCTTGCACTTTCCAGTGCTACCACATTGGTGGTAGGTGAGCCGATTTTAATTGAACAAATTGATGCATAAATAAGCTGTGGAGGTGTATGTTTCTATAGTAACAGCCAAGAAATCGCTTCTAAAAATAAAAATAGTTTTCTTAGTCCCATTATTATTTTAATAAATAATAAACGCGATACAATCTTGCAAAGGGGAGGAGTAGTAAAAATCGCTTGCGAGTAAGGAGAAAATGTCCACCGAGAGAGCTGCTGGGTTGTTATTTCTGAGCCCTCAGAGCAAATCCCATCTGAAAATACACATCAGCCACGTCTAAAGGGACTCAAGAGTCTCGATAGTAATGACAAAGATTATCAGTGCAGGTCTGTCTGTGCTGGACTCCCGTGTAGCACGGCAGAGTGAGAAAAACTCGCTGCGAGAAGCTTCCGTACAGGGATCTGCCACTTTTTTCTTTTTCCTCTGGTGTCTCAGCAAGAGGCATTTACCCAGCCCCATTCGGGATCTGCGAGGAAGGGTCTGCTCGGAGCCGTGGAGAAGGACACGGCCATAAGCAGCAGAACATCTGTGTTCCAGGGTGTGCTGCAGGAGACGAGCGTGTGTGGGAGAGCTACGCCAGGCTAACCGCCCCGGGCTGATTTTCACAACCTCTTTAACTGTTAGGCAATGTGTAAAAACTCTTCAAAGTACATCATCCGCACACGTTTAGACCCAAATTTGCCCAGGGTGAGCAGCTACGCTGCCCTCATCTCCGATGTCTGGGTTGGTGCCCCCAACTTGCAGGTTCCCAGTCCGGGCTGCGGGTGCTCCCTCCTTTGTGTCGGGATGCTTAAACAGGTGTTACTTTTATTTTACCCAAACTAATTATTCCTCCAGCGCAGTGCCCATTGGGAAAGGATTACGCAGGAGATGTGCCAGGCGAGCCAGGCTGCCGGCGAACGCCAGCCCTCGCAGGCAAAGGCATTGAGAGGTTTTGTTTGGGCTCGGTCATTAGAGCGGTAATGAAGGATTCTCGTGTGCGAGGGGAGCGCCGCCGAGGGCAAACAAGGCCGGGGGGGCCCTGCCGCAGCCAGCCCGGGACTCGGGGCCCGAGGGCTGCCAGCGACGTGTGACAGGCAGCAAAACACGGGGGAAAAGTCGGAAACCTCGGGCGTGTCAGGACTGTCGCGAAGGGGGAGGAAAGAAGGGCGAGGGGAGGAAAAGGAGGGAAGGGGGATGTTTGCCCTCGCCGCTCGCCCCGCAGGCCGCGCTGCGGAGGGGCTGCGGGCAGGGCCGGTGACGGTGCCGTGTGTCCCCTGTGTCCCCGCAGGGGAGAAGCCCTTCAAGTGCGAGTTCGACGGCTGCGAGAGGAAGTTCGCCAACAGCAGCGACCGCAAGAAGCATTCCCACGTGCACACCTCGGACAAGCCCTACTACTGCAAGATCCGCGGCTGCGACAAGTCCTACACGCACCCCAGCTCCCTGCGGAAGCACATGAAGATCCACTGCAAGTCGCCGCCGCCCTCCCCGCCGCCGGGCTCGCAGGGCTACGCGGCGGCGGGGCCCCCCGACGGCCCGCTGCCCCCCGAGGCAGAGCCGGCCGCCGAGCCGCCCCGGGGGCGCCGCGCCGCGCTCTCGCCGCCGGTCACCGACCTCAGCGAGTGGTACGTCTGCCAGGCCGGGGGCGCGCCCCGCCGGGCCCGCAGCCCCTCCAGCCGCGGCACCTCCCCGGCATCCGAGGAGGATGAGCCCCACAGGACCTCGGGGGGCAGAACTGCTCCCTAGGGCCGTGCCGAGCCGTGCCAAGCTGCCGGTGGCCCCGGCCCCACCGCACTGGCCCGGGCCGCAGAGGCAGCCACCTGGCACGGGGCGCTGCCGTGGAAGTGCCATCAGGTTTGACTCGCGCTATTTATTCCATGTATGAAACCCTATGGTGTTTGTATGGTAACTAATTTAATTAAAGAGACTCGGACCTTTTTTTTTTTTTTTTTTTTGGTAAATAAAAGCATTAATAACGCCAGGCTGGGTCGTCCCAGCCACCCGAGCCGCACGATTTTGCAGGGGGACGGTGTCAATGGAGATGCCCATCTTCCACTCTGCCCATTGCCCATTGCTCTTAACAAGATTAAGCTGGCGAAGGCTGCAAACAAGCAGAGCCTAGCCAATCTCTGGAATGGCTCTTAAGTACCTTAGCTGCCACCCCAGCACCTCCTCTTTGGCTTGGGTAAAGCCCCAGGTCAGCAGCAGCCTCCTGACTGTAAAGCAGCACCTGCTAAAGCTCCAGCTAGTCAAGGACAGGTTGCACATCCCTTAAAATAAAATTAAATAAATGCATTTCCCCGCCCCTCTTGCAGTTCAGCTCCTTTGTAGCTGAGGGTTTCTCTCCCGAGTCGGGGGGTCCCACCTGCACCCGGCATTTTCTCTGCAGCCTTTCTTTCACCCTTAGCCATAACATTGTGCAAACGATTTACGAAAGGAAAGACAAAAGATGCAGGACTCCTTTTTCACTCCTCCACGGTTTGTACTTGTATGGCTCCTAGAACGTAGCCAGAGAATAAAAGAAACACGCTGCTATTTGACAACTGTGATACTGTGATACATTTTTGATTTTTTCCCCCTAAAAACAGCACACGGAAACTCTGCGAATTTTGCTTTTCTTGGGGTTGGTGTTATTATTACTCTGATTATTATTGCTTTTTTTAAAAGTTCGTCTCTCAGATGAAGATTTTGCCTCATGCTCCCTCCAGCCCTCTGGGGCTTGGGAGGGGGAGCAGCCCCTCGGGCCTGACGAGTCCCGGAGTAGGGGGCAGGCACAGAGGGATTATCTTTTTATTATTATTTTTATGTATATTATTTCATCTCTCCAACCGAGCTGATGCCTGCGTGCTTTTCAGCATCCCCCTGAAGTGGCCCGGCAGAGTCACCTGGCAGGCGGGGACCAGAGCTGCTGGGAGGGAAGCCCGGGGTGGGGACACGGGCTGGGCTCGGGGTGCCAGCCTGCCCAAAGCTGCCAAGAGCCAGCCCTGCGGCCGGGGGCTGCGGGAACACCCCAGCCCAGAGCCCTGGAGCCGGGAGCGGGGCGCAAATGAAGTAAAGAGCACTAATTCCTCCTCAGAGACCCTGAGAGAAGAAGCGGCCGCCTCCCTCCCCTCCCCCAGGGCTTGTGGAAATGTGTTTTGTGTGCCGTGAATGGTGGATGTCGTCTTGTCATTGTTAATAACGTGTATGTGAACGCGATTATTTTGTACAGTCAAATTAATTTATTTTCTGACATCACCCTTTTTTTTCCTTTTTTAAATTTTTTTTTGACTCCCCTGTAACAGTACAGAGCACACCAAAGAATTATCTTATTAATTTTGGTGATAGATTGTTGTTTATGCTGATGTGGTTTGTACAAAAAAGAAATCATTATATTTTTCAGCTTACTTGAATGAACGATGTAATGTGAAACAGACTCTTCCTGCATGTCCTCCGTGCGGTGTGTTGGTGCTGATAATATATAAATTTATGTATAGTTCATAGAGATATTATATTATTAGTACAGTGCATGGTGCTGTCACTCTGGAAGCCTTTAAACGTTGTCTTCATATTGTTGTGTTGGATCTAAAGAAGCAGGCGTTACTTTGAAAACAAGCCGAAAACTTGAATAGAAAATAATTTTTTAAAGCTCATTCAATTTGCTTTTTATTCGTTTTTCAAAGCCCATTTGAATAAATAGAAAATAATAAACTGAGGTATGAACTTTTTAAAAAATAATTTATGTAATGTAATCTTATTAGAGATATATTGGTGCTGATTTATAAACGAACTTTTTAATTTATGCATTTTTTCAATAACAGATTGCACTATACATTACGACATGGCAGGGTTTATAAACTATGGCTCGGGGGGATATATCACTATTTTTATGTATTTGCTACACGTAAGGTCACACACTTGCCCAACAGTTTTATGACACATGATACCTCCTAAATAATAATAAAAAAATTGCTAATTTAAAACTTTTCATCTCTGTAAACCCCATAAAAAATCAACAAAAATAATCATGCAAATCAATAAAAATATTATTCCTACGTATTGCATGTGCCTTACTAAGAGACAAGGGGCAGAGACAGACCAGAACACCCCCTTTCCCCCCGGGGGTCAGCAGCTAGATCCAGACCCAGCCACAGCCTCCCAGGTGTTGGGGGGGCTGAGATGCTCCGGCTTTGCCCAGAGAATCCTGCGAGTAAATAGGGCTCTCCTGCGAGTAAATAGGGCTCTCCTGCGAGTAAATAGGGTTCTCCTGCGGGTTCGCCTCTCTCTGCAGCCGGGCAGAGCAGGGATGCTCGGGCAGAGCCAGCCCTGCTCCCCGGGGCTGCGGGCCTCGCTCCCCGGGCTGCGGGCCCCGATCCGGGCTGAGGGCGGCCCGGGCTGAGGGGTTCGGGGTGCCCGGTGCCGATGGAGCAGCTGGGTGCCTGCTGCTGCCATCCCGGGCACAGGGGGAAGAGAGGGAGGGACAGACAGACAGAGGCACGACACAGGCACAGGCCAGACATTCACACACATGACATTCCTCATCTCTGTCAAGGACAGAGAGAATATAAAATCGGAATATAAAGTCTAATCAATTAACATGTTTATTTCTGTTGGGGAGAAAAGCCAAAACAGCAACGCCAAAACAACAACAAAAAAGGGAGATTTTCCTGGCAGCGTTCTCTTGAGGATACTCATGAGTTAAATAGCACTACTCTTCGGTAGTAGCCATGTAAGCGAAACCGTATGCCAGAAGATGATTCTGAAACTCAGAGTGAGGTCAGACAAGAAATAACGCCAGGAAATCACCAGAATGAAGGAGAAGAAAAACCCCGAAGTTTTCAGAAGCTGAGTGAGGACAGGTTTCTCGTTTCTAGTGAGGAAAACTGAGTAAAACCCGTGAAAAAAATCCGGGCAGAATCGTGTGTCGGCATCCTCCAGGATTATTTCCTCTTTTAAAATTTCTTTTTAAATAAAATAAATTAAATAAAACTGGCCCAGAGTGATTGCGCCCCCGCCCCGTAATTTACCAGTGCTTGAAAATGACTGGTCAAAATGTCAAGAACAGTTTCACCAAAAGGTTAGAGTGTTTTTTAAGTCAGTTTTGTTAAATGTGGTAAAGGTGAAACAGGTTGCAAAGAGTTGTTTCAAGCAGAATGACAATAACCAACATACGAAGCAGAAAAACACTCATAAATGAGGGCTCCAATCAATGGGAAAACTTATAGCTCCCTAATGAAGTTTCTTGTGAAAAGGAGGGCGACACAAAGCCACCGAGACATGAATCATTCATGGGAAATATAAAAGATAAAAGATATCTGACAATGAGCAGAACCTTGTATAGAGTGTCTAAAACAAGTTTCCCCTTCTTATTTTCTGCTTCCCCCCCCTCCAACCTCCCTCTCCTAGTGTTCCCTGCCCGCCCTATAGAGTTAACATTGACCAGTGCACGTCCTGCCCCACTTCAAAGTAATTTAGCCCAGAACGGAAGGCTTGGCGCTTGGACAATCTTCATGGTGTGTTAGGATTTCTATGGCAATTGGCAAGCAAGACGTTCCCATCTGAATATGGCTCAAAGAAAGCCACTTATTGACACCGAGTTGGCCATCATCAAAGACTTCATCTTTTCCTAGGCGAAACGTGGTCCTAGCAAACACTGTTTAAATCATCTACCTTTGTAGTCGCGGCTGGGAGACATCTCGCCACACACTATTGCTGGCGCTCGGCCCTTTAAAGGCGACAGCGGCGGTAGCGAAGTTTGAAGGGACTAAGAAATTTCGGGAGTGTGGGAAATGGCATTGCGGGGAGGGGGGCTGTGGATAGGGATAAGCGGGGAGCTCTCGGGGCTGCGCCCCCCGCCGCCCCCGCCACGGGCAGGGTGTGGGACGCGGCGCAGCCGGGATAGGCCGCTGCTTTGTTTTTCAAAGCACGGGTGGCGGGGAGAACCGAGGATTTTCAGGGGTTTTCCCCGCGTGTTTCGTGCTTCTGGAGATGTCGCCAGGGAGTTGCGGAGCGCTGGCGAGGCTGGACCGTCACACGCTTCCCCCCCTCCCCCCGCCCCTTCCCCCGCCGTCACCCCGGAAAAATATTCCCAGGTGGAGCGGGGCAGGACGGGGCGGGAGCGTGCGGGAGCCGCGCTCCCATCGCACGCCGGCACACACGCTGCCCCCGGCCCGACACCCGAACGCCGGCGGGGCGCTGCCGCCGCTCCCCCCGCATCCCGCGCAGCCCCGGCACACACAACCACGCTCCCGCATTCACACACACACCACGCAAGTGCCTAATCAGGCAGGGAGAAGTTCAAAGGCAGGTTCTTTGAAATTCAAACTACTGCTTTTATGGTACATCAACATGGAGCGTTAGGATTGCTATGGCAATGAGCGCAGCAAAAGCAAGCTGCATTTAAAATAGTCCACCTCGATTCGAGACACTCTATTAAGATACAGTTGCATTGACCTTTAGTTTCATGCCGTGTTAGCGCAGTCAATTTTCACTTCATCAGAACGTCTCATATTTTTTGGCCTCTCTCCCAACGACCCTCCCCCTCCACTTTTTTTTTAAGACCCCCCCCCCCCCAACTTCAGCAGATAAACAAATAAGTGGGGAAGAAGCTCCATCTCCAGCTCTCCTCGTCTTCTGCCTCCCTCTTTTTTTTCCCCCACCTAAGTACTTTTATTTGCAGAGCGATTGTTCTTTGTTTATTTAATACAAGTACTGTGTGAATGGTGAAAAATAAACACGATGAAAAATAACCAAACAGATGATTCCGCCAAGTGAAAAAGCCCGGACTTAATAAAAGTGCGAAGCAGTCACCGTTGAATGAGAAATCCTTTGAAGTGGAACTTATTATAGGAAGAATACTTTTTGGTTTCCCTAACGACGCTGCTGAATTGAAAGGGCTCGCCTTTGTCAACGATTTGTTCTCCTTTGCCGGGATGCCCGCAGAAATTACTTACATGGGCTGCCTTAACATGCAGCCTGCAAATCAGTAACTTCGCAGCTCAGACTCGCAGACGCCGCTCTTCTAAGGACAAAAAGAAGTCAGGAGGAAAACACCCCAACCTTTCATTCAGCCTCTTATTTTGGGGGGTGAGGGGGGGCGGAGGGCGAAGAGGGGGTTTGGGGCGGGGGGAGGAGAGCGGATCCTGCGGCAGCACCCCCGGCCCCCCCGGTCCCCGCCCGGCCGCAGGGACCCCGAGCGGGCCCGTCCCTCCGCTCGGCCGGCCCCGGAGCGAGCAGGGGGGCGGCGGAGCTCCTGCGGCAGCGCCGTGTCCCTCCTTCCCCCACCCCCGCTCCCCCTTTTCTCTCTTCTGCCAAGCGATTTTCCCAGGCAGAGACATATTTAATAAGGGTCGTTTATTACGAAGGCGCTTTGAAGGGTCGCCCCTGAAGCCCTGTGTCCATTAAAAACATGGAGGTGACATTTAAACCTCGTTTTAAAGGAGCTCTGGGGTAGTTCAATGAAAGGCAACTCGTTTGTCTTATGAGCTTGGAAACAACCTCCCTTCTTCTCCTTTTGACCACATGGCATAACTCAAAAACAATAGTTCAAAAGTAAAATGGCATCGTGGTGTTCAGCCTCAGACAGGCACCCATCTAGCAGGAGAGAAAAGGGATAGTCCATAACACAATGTGCTTTTTGTGTCCGACTCTGTCACAAGGATTTCGTTGTTTGCTTTAGAGGCTGCGCCTGTTATACTTTCTTGAAAGTGCTTGTGTTAAACAAGAGTTATAAGTCATCCAAAACAACAAACATTTTGATTTTCTTTGCCTAAAGGGTTTTCCCTGGCCATGGGCACCGTGAAAAAATAATGTACTTGCTGAGAAAGGAGCACCAGTAGTAGCATTACAAGCACAGTGCATTAAATATTGAATGACACGAGGAAAAAAAAAAGAACTTGTCGAGGGGCACTCAGCCTTAAAGTCTTTCTTCAACTTTGTCTTCAGTGCCTGTTGGACTATTTAAGATGGTGTTAATTAAGGGCTGCATCTGATTCCACTAGCCCCCAGCTTTGTCTCTTTGCAGCGCTCCCATCAATAGCCCCTCTCAACCGCGGGCTTTCCCCACAAGTTGGTTTAGTGGTGCATGTGTCACTTCTTATTTTGAGGCTGAAGAGAAACCCGGCTCGTGCATTAAGGGCAACAGGGAGATAGTAATCAAGCGGTGTTGTGGGGTTGGGGGGGTGTGGGGGGTGGAGCGGTGGGGCAGCGACAGGAGGAGGAGGAGGAGGAGGGTGCGCGGCCAAGGCTGGAGCAGGGCAGCAGGGAGCGGAGCGGGGGCACGGCGCCGGGGTGAAAGCCTGTTTGCACATTGCCAACAGCCTGTTTGGCAAACAAGAGGCTGGCGAGCTTAATTTGTTTCAAATTAATCGTTTTCCACGAGAAAAAGAAAGAAAGGGGAAAAAAACCCAAACAACTCCACGCGTCAAACAGCCCTCCCCAAAATCCCTCAAGGGAGCAGGAGGAGCAGCCTCAGGTCCCGCGGCGGCCCCGTGCGGGGCCCACGCGTGGCTGCGTGGGGAGCGTGGCGTGTGCCGTGCCCCTCTCCGGCCGTGCCCCGGCCGGTGCTGCAGCCGCCGGCGCTGCCCTTGCCCGGCCCCGCCGGTGGGGCCGACCCTCGGTGCGGGGCAGCCCCGGAGCAGGGGGCACACTCAGTGCTGGGGACACCGGGCAGGGGACGCCCGCCTCGCCCTGCATTTTCCCTCTCGTATTGAGGCACTCGCCGCTCTCCCCTCCGCGGGGAGCACCGAGGCACCCCGCGTTTCTGGGAGAAGCCTTTCCCGGGCCCCATCCCGCCTCGCTCGGGGGGGGGCTCCTCGAACCCCGACGGGGCGCCTCGTCCCTCCCTCCCTCCCTGAAGGCGCGGGAGGCCCAGAGGGGCTTTGCCCGTGGGGGGCATCGTCTCCGCGCTCAGCAAATGCCAACAGCGGGGGTGCAAATTGGGGGGCGGCTCCTCTTTTCTGTACGGCTCCTTTTCAACCTGCCGAGGGCACCGGGCGTTGAAAGCAAGGGGGCGCAGAGGGATCCTCTGCAGGTGTGGGGGGTGTGTGCCCCCGTTCCCCCCGGGGTCAGCGGGGACCGTCTGCCCAAAGTGCGCTCAGAGCTGAGGTCGGGTTAGGGGACCCCTTAATTGGATGGGGCGGGGGGAAGGAATGGTTCACTTCAGTTCTGTCCTGCCAGAGTGGTGAGGAGGGGAAAGCCAAGCATGAGGCCAGGAAACCAAATAGCCAGATTCTGTTCGTCTTCTTCTACTTTTTTTTTTTTTTTTTTTTTTTTCAATCTCTATGTTCCCCCTCTCCTCCTCCTCTTCCTTTCACTCGGCAAGCCCGTCTAAAGCGCTCCAAATGGCCTTTCAAACAAGAAAACCCTTCAAGGAAAAATGGGCACACATCCCCTTCCAGGCACCTTGCCAAAATCTCCCAAGCACCCTACCTGGCATCCTAGCTTAAGTTTCTTCAAGAAGTATGTGCGTGTCTGAGTATGCGAGGGGGGTGGGGGGGTTCGGGGCCGAGGGGGGGTGGAATTACAGCCGTCCTGTAGTGGTAGACACAAGTTCAGAGCTCCACTTCTCCCCTCTCTAATTAGGCTGGGGAGAGCCGCGGAGGCGCCGGGCTGAGGTGCGAGCGAGGCGGCCGCGCCGAGCCAGTGAGTACCGAACGCAGCCCGGCGGGACCGGGACGGGCGCCCGGGGAGCCGCGCCGGGGGCGCCGCGCTCGGGGGGAGCAGCGAGCAGCGCCTCCCGGAGAGACGTGTGGGAGGGGAGGATGAGGATGAGGATGAGGATGAGGATGAGGATGAGGATGAGGATGAGGGTGGCAATAGCGGGCCGGGGGTGTGCCGGTGGGACTCGCTTCCCCGAACTTGCGGTGCGGGCCGCTAGGCGAAATTGGGGAGGCCAGTGCCGGTGCTGCAAAAGTCAGCCCGACCCAGCTGTGACTTCACCTATTAGCCCCGATGTCTTTCCGAGGAGATTGGCGGAGTTAAACATCCCACAATGGGCGCTCTGGGGCGTCTCCAGCCTGACCTCTACCCGGTTTTAATAGTTTCATAGGAACTTCATTAAATCAATTACTTAGTGAGCACATCATCATTTATTTGTAATTAGCACTGAAGAGCTTGATTTTTGCAGCAGCCCGCAGCCCGGTTCCCAGCGGGGTTGGCCATGTACTACAAGCACTTTTGTTTGCTGTGTGTGTTGACTCGTGGTATTATTCGGCCGCCACAATAAAAGTGTAATCTTCACGTCTTAATCTAGCGTTCAGGGAGGAAAGGAAAACAAACACGGCGCGGACGAGGCACCGGTTCCCGTGTCCGTGTGCCCCCTGCCCGGCCGGGCGCGGTGCGGCTCCCGGGCCGGGCGGCGGGAGGAGGGCGGAGGGACCGGAGGGTGGGACGGACGCCGGGGCCGAAGGGGGGGGAAAGGGAGGAAATGGGTCATCCTCAGCTAGGACAAAAGACAGCGGCTCGGTGCCTTGAAGGGCACGGAAAAGGGGTGCGAACCGGCTGCCCGCGGCCCTGGGTGTGCGTGCGGGGGGAAACCAGCGGGGCTCAGGGTAGGGGCAGGGAAAACCGCATCGGACGTGGGGTGGACGTGACTGTGTTAGGGGCGGGAGGAGAAGAGCAAAAAGTCCCCGACGTAACCATCCAGGCCTCCTCCGCTTCTCCCCGCAGCCAGCGCCTTGCCATTGCGGCTCCCCACGGGGAGGCGGCTCCACGCGTGGGCCGCGCCACGGCTGCCCCCAGGCGACAGCCCCGGCCCCTCTCTCCGTCTCTGAGCATCCCGGCTCGGGCCCTGTGCGGGGCCGGGATCCCGGGCCAGCCCCGGGGGAGGAAGGCTTTGCAGCCCCCTCCCTGCTCCGGCTGTGCTGGCTCCTAGACAGACGCTCTCCAGGCAGGCAGGGGTTTGGGGAGTGGGTGCTGTTTTGGGGTGTCTGCCTGCCGCCCCTTCACTTCCCTCCCCTCACTCCTTGTCAGCCCGAGGGAGGGAGGGGAGCTGATGTCCCGTTGGAGGCTGCAGCACACCCGCAAGCCCAGGGGCTCCTGCACCCCACGCGTGCCAGTCGCGGGTCGGCACCGAGGCAGAGACCCGAGGGAAAAGAACAAGGGGCGGGTCGGGCCGTGTGTGCCCCTGTACGGGAGCAGTACCGCGCTCGGCTCTGACGACAGCCCCACTCGTGGTACTCGGGCGCTGCCCACGTTTCGGCAGATCACCTGCACAGGGGCTCTCTCGCCCGGTGCTTCCCCACGGAAACCGTCGAGGTGAACGGGACGAGCGGCCCCGCCGGTACTTGCGTGGGCGGCTCCTACCGGCTTGTGAGGGGATGGATAGTGATTTCCATCTCGTCTTAATTTCCATCCTCGACGCGGCGAGAGTCCGGGTCCGGGGCAACACAAGTGCAGGGGAGGGTGCAGATGTCGCCAGCGATGGAGCCGCCCCTCGCCGTGCCGTCGGTCACCTCGTCTATCGTGGTGGGTCTCCATGGCCCCGGGCCGGGACGAGGGGAGAGAGCCCCGGACCCCTCCAGCCCCGGAGCCCCCCAGCTGCAGGGCCCAGGTGGGGGCTGGCGGTGCTGGCAGGGCACAGGTCCCCGCACGGGCAGGGCTGCCGTGGCGGCACACGGGTGATAAAACACGCCGTGGGGAGAGGGGGGCGAGCCCTCTCTCCCCTCCGCCCCGAAAACACCGCTCGTCATTAGTGCAAGGGCCAAGTTCCCAAATTCAAGCAAACCGCAGGGGAAAAAACTCTGAATATCATTTGGGAGACAGAGAGCAGAGAGGCGCTTTATTTGCGCCGAGAAGCCGGGACGCGACCTGATTTTAATTGCTACATATTTTTAATATTAAATCGTTTTAACATGTAACGTAACCAATCTCTTCTGTCCGAAAACGACCGTCCGAGGAGCCGAGCGGGGCGCGTTTGTGGCCGGGGTCGGGATAAAGGGGAGTTCCCCGCGATGGCAGCGGAAGGCGGCGAGGGACGCTGCGGGGGCGCGGAGGTTGCGCGGCGGCCGAGAGCGGTCCCAGCGCGGCGAGCTCTCTTCTTGCCGGGCAGAGACCGAGCCCGGGACAGAGCCGAAACCTTAAACGTTGAAAAGAAAAAAAGGGTTTCCCGTGGGGGGAAAACCAGTACCATCCTCTCTCCTTCCTCCTCCCGTATCTACAAATCCCGCAATTTACTCCACGGGGGGTGCTCACGCGGATTCGCGGGAACCGGCCCGTGTTGGAGGGTGCTATTTTCAGGGCATGGGCCTGGAAATGGAGGGATAACCCCAGACTTTGCAGAGCAAGAGGGCTGCACGTGGGGAAGGTAGCGCTGCCTGCAGCCGGACGAGTCAGGGCGTCAGCCGTGGGTGGGCGAGTTGCTGGTGGGAGGAGGAAAGCAGGACCGCAGGCCATCCACGCTCCCCGACCAGCCCCCGAGTGTGCCGGGCAGCCGTGGGTGAGGAGAATTGCTCGTGGGAGGAGGAAGGCAGGACCGCAGGCCATCCGTGCTCCCCGTCCAGCCCCTCAGTGCGCCGGGGGCTGCTCCCGCCGTGCGCGGCTCCAAGGAGCGGAGGCGGCCTGCGGCAGAGACACCTGCCCTGACCGAGAGCGGGTCCTGCCCTTGCCCCTGAGTTTTATGGAGGTGGGAGCACGTTCCCTGCCCGGACGTGTTCCACAGGCTAAAGCCCGTTCGGGTGGGCGGCGGTGCTGCCGCTGTGCCGTCCCGAGGCCCCACGGCGGGGCATGTCCCGGGTGGAGCCTCGGGAGTCACCGGCAGTGTCCGTGTGGGGCAGCTCAGCCCTCCCCGGCCTCTGGCTCCGGTCCCTTCTGCCCCACGGCCTCTCCTGGCCACGAGTGTTCCGCTCGCGCCTGCCCATCCCACTTGTGTCCTGCCCGTGCCACCCTCCCTGCCTGAATGCTTGGCCTGTCCCTGCCTGCCCAACCCGCATTCCCTGGACCAGCAACCCTCAGCCTCTGCCCCTGGTGCTGCTCATCACTGGCAGGAGCTGATGGACATTTGTTGGGGCTGTACCCTCTCACAGGGTACATCCCTTTCATCTGCACTAAGAGGGAGGGAAGCCGTGTCCTGTGGGAAATGGGTGAGGAGAGAAGGGTCAACAGGGCAAATCCAGTCAGCTCTACCCTGTCCCAAACCTGGAAGCAGCTTCCCAAACATCTGCCATCACCAACCTGGATGGCAGATAGTGTTTGGAAGTTGGGGCCATGCTACCAAATATTTTACAGCAGCTGTTTAATGTTGTCCTACCCAGTTATTAAAGACAAATGGGAGTAAATTAAAATGGCAAAGTAAAGTGAAGTAAAAACCCTTCTTTCATTCTACTGAAAGACAACATCTAATTAAGGAATATTTGAATTCCACAAGAACGCAGACTCTCCACTGTGACATAAGACTTTGCTTTTCAAACTGTAGCCTAATACAAACCAGCCCAGCCGAGCCCAAGCTGAGGCACAGGGGCCGTGATCCCACGGGCCAAGGGCCACGGCAGGCCAAAGACAGGGGCCTGCTGCTTTGATTCTACCCCAGAATACTTTGATTCTACCTCAGATACCCTCATTGTGGGAGGCCTCCTTTGACTTTTTTGTTCTCATTTCTCACAGGACAGGGAAGCAAGCTTGGCCCAGAGCAGATTTTTAGGTTCCAAGGTTGCTGATGGTGAGCCAGGGCAGCACCAGGCGCTGGCTTCAGCAGCCATGCCCCAGTGCCCAAGTGTGCCTAACTGCTGGGGACAGCCCTTGGATTCTTTCCCCCCTGTTCTGTAGCACAGAAAAAAACCCCCAAACCCGTCCCTTGAAACTGTTCATCATGCAATGCCTGGAAACCTTGAATTACCTTATGCCATCACCCAACCCAGGGCAGTCTGCCCAGGATTTTATCAACATTTACTTCATCAGTACTTAGGTTTCTGTTCTCTAGTTGGCAATGTTCATATGCCAGATGCACTTGCCATTTAGTGCATCCTGCCAGGGTTAGAGAAATGTAACCCAGGAATCAGATTAACCTGGGAGCATACCTGTGGGGTTTGATGCTTGCTGCTGGCACCTGGGATCTTTTCAGGGGTGTGAACCTGCCAGGCAGTCCTTGGAGAGGGAACTTTGAGCTGGGTGCATGCAATTCTGCACCAGGTGGCTCTTAAATAAAAAGTAGAGAAAATGGGAAGAACTTAAGCCCAAATACAAAAATGAACTGCGGGCATTGAGCTCTTCCAGTGGAGTAGAGAAGCAGGGAGGTCAATAGTCCTGGTTGTCCAAGATGGCAATGAGCTGGCAAGACAAGGATTTAGCAACATTTTATAGCCATGTAAATGGAACTACATTCAGTGTTTTGTGAGGTACCGTAAAGCATAAGTCCTTCTGTCTCTTGGCTGCTCCAGTTCTGCTTTGTGTTTTACCCAAAAAGAGACAATGTCTGCAACTGCAGCTAAAACCCCTCTAGACACACATAACACGTGCATGTACTTACACCTGCCCCTCCACACAGGCACCAGTCTCACTCAAATACACTCAGATCATGTTCATTAGAAGAATAAATTCCACAGGGATTTTCCCAGAATATAAGGGAAACAAAAACAACCTTGAAAGGAAGATGATGCTGCTGGCATCCACTTGCCTTCTCCCCTGAGCTCTCCAAGAACACTACCAACACCTTGCCACTGCACAGAGCAAGGGGCACAGAGTGACAGCAAGGTCCCCTTTAATGGCAGATGTGGCCTTATTTAATGTTTTGTAGTGTTTTCTTTATTTTTATTACCTTGCCACTTACGAAGCAGTCCCATCTTTACTAGGGATTACAGCAATGCTCCCTCCCTTTCTCAGCTGCCTATCTGTTGAAGAACCAAGAATTTTACAAAACCCATTTATTGTATCTAAAGCAAATTAAAAATGTCAAGGCGGAGGATTTTATTTAAAAAAAATTATTCTGACTGCCAGAAAACATGGGGCCAAGTTGTCATCAAGTCCATCTTACCTGCTGCCCTACCAGAAGCATCACTTGCAGCTTCCCCTCTCCCCAGAGAACCTGGGAGTCTGGTGAGCCAGCAGGGACAGGGATGGGGTGGAACACGTATCCCATCCTCTGGCTGGGCAGCTGGGCAGCCCAGATATGGGACTGGGAAGGGCAATGCTGAAATGAGTGTGCACAGCCCAAGCTGGTCCCCAGGAGAGAGGGCCCTGCACATCTGTCTGCTGCCTCTGTCTGCTGCTTCGAGGAGGGCATCCTTCAGCTCCCGAGGGAAGGACCCCACCTCTACCCTTGCTGGGGCAGTGCCCATGCTCTGACAAGGCAGGACACCTTCCAGCTCAGGATTCCCCATGGCAACACTGGGCTTGTGACTCACGGAGGGCAGCAGCACCATTTGCTGTGCTAGCACAGGCCCTGGCGCTGCCCAGGGACAAAAGGGAGCGGTGTGACAATACAAGAGCTGCTGGTGACATGGGTGTGTGGGCTTGTCTGTGGCTGCCAGCTCTGGGAAGGAGTGTGGCTCAGTGCTGGCAGAAGGTGCTTGATTGATGCCTGGGTATTGTGGGGCTACAGTGGATGTGTCGTGCCAGCTCCTGCGTACCCAGTCCAGAAACCCAGGGATTATATCAAAATGGCAGCTTACAACCATGCCTAAATAATAAAGGTGCTTTCTTACAAGTGCAGTGAACCCAGCCATTTCCTAATGCCAGCACTACATTTGCTTTCCACATTTGCATCTGTGGCTTGTCTGAGCTCCGCATGTTGGGGAATTTAAAAACAATCATTCGTATTTTTATCCTTGTTTCTGAATGAACTAGGCTCCTGCAGAAAAATAGCAGGGGTGAATATATTTCTGTTCAGGGATATAGCATTCTAGTCAAGGAATTTGGAGAGTAAAAGCATAAATGTGCAGAACCGTGAAGAGATAATATGTGGGGAAATGATTTTTAAAATGTAGAGGTAAAACAAGGATTACACTTTTCCAGAAGCAATTTGTAGACTGTGTGGCAATAAGAACTGGCATGGCAAGTGTGAATCTTGGCTGTGCACCTATAGATGCCATGGAGATCCCTCACCAGCCATTTAGACAAATGATTAAGGCTGGAGGATGGTGTGCACACATTAAGGTGTGACACATGCTCACACACAAACACAGACATACATGTATGGGCACACACATATCTTTACAATTAGCACTGCCTGATTATTCTTTCATTTTCAGAAGGTTCAGAGAGATATTTTTGATTTTCAGAAATGTTGAAGCACTCTGATAATTTATGCTTACCTATGGGGTCTCAACCATTGGGGTGGTACCTGGTTTGTTTCTTGTTGATGTTGATGTCAATAATTTATTTCAATGACCAGAGGGGACGTGCTATGCATTAATGATTGCTTACTTGCTCTATACATATTCAGATTTTGACTCCTGAGACTGTGCACATTTAGTTTACCAAGAGATGCTGCTGCCTCTCCAGCAGGTATTATTAACTGAGGCAGCATTAAAGCAGCAAGAGGGGCACTGGGAAAATATCACTGATAGCTGAGAAGGGCCAGGAACAGATCACAAACTAAACTTCCCTAAAGCTGAAATACACTCAGGACATTATCTTTCAATGAAAGATTATTTAAAACTCAAGTCATTGAGTGCAGAGATCATAATGGGATCAATTACATTTCAGAGCCAAAATTACGTTGCCAGGTTATAAACTCACATTTCTGCCATGGTCCAGTTGCTGCTAGCTAAGCATCTCTTCAGCCACCAGCACTGCATTTTTAAAGGACAGTTTGGGAGATACATGGCTTGGGAGGAGCCAGGGGTGCCAGGGAATCAGTGTAGTTCAAGACTGACTCTTTCCTTCTGTAGCACGGGAGGGAGCGCTGGGCCCAGGGCGCCATCAGCTCAGGGGAGGGGAGGGAAGCACAGACAGAATTGCTAACTACATCTCCCTCCACGACAAACTTGTTTCCCTTGTAAGAGGTGAGATACTTCTTCAAAGCACAAAGGAGAGGGGATAACTGGCAGGTGGGGCTCTGTTTGAGCATGCAGAGATTTTCTCCCCCTTCCCTGAGGTCTATTTTTTGTGGTTGTGGCTGCCTTTGAAAGGCAGTAATGAGGTAGGAAATCTTCACACTCTTTTTGGCATTGAAGGGTTTCAGAGCAGGATTGATGCTGGATGGCTGGGAAGAGGAAGTCCAAAGCAGGAGGAGTATTTTGGAGTAGTGTAGATTTTTTAGTGGCATACATGTAAATAATTTGATATTTGTGACTACATGGACAGCTAGCAGAGCAGGATCATTTACAAGTTTTCCTAAATGGTGGTTCTTGTTGCTGATCATCATTATGCAGACTTGGTTATTCTTGCTTCTGAAAGCCTATCTTCTTTAGGGTCTCTCTGGGATGATGTAAAGTTTTAATTGACAATATGATTTCTAACTCAGCTAATACTAACATTGCCCTTAAGACAAACCAACACAGCACTGGCAGGAAGAAAGAATTCCCTCAGAGGAAGCTGGAAGGTGTTTCTTTTCTCTCTTGTGTGCGAGAAATAAAAATCTTCCCCCAGATCTGCTCCAGGAGACGTGGTCTGTGCACAGGGCTGGGAGCTGGGACACGCAGCCACTAATCCCAGCTCTGACAGACCTCCTTGGTGGCAAATCTCCCCAGCCTGCCTTTCAACACCTGTAAAATGGAAATACTGAGCAGGGCACCCTCCCTTCCGCGGGGCTGGGTGCCGTGTGCGTGCCTGTGTGCAGCCCTGCTCCACACACTGGCATTTTGCTGCCATTTGGTTGGCAGAAATACCCCACAACAGCACAGTGCTCCAGACTTCACGGGCAGCCATGTAGCAGTCATCCTTTGTTTTCTTTAAACGATTTCAACAAAAATAATGTCTCTTTTTTTCTGGAGCTGCAGGCAAACCATTTGGCCTCCTGGCACACAGCTTTCCTGGGCCTCTGAGCCCAGTGCCGTTTACTGGAGGGGCTCATGTTGCATTTTCTGCCCCTTTCTTTCAAAATGTTCATTTTGAGGAGGGGAAGGCATACTCTTATTCTCTTTTATTTCATTTTTTGAGTCCCAGAGATGGCAGAAAGAGCTACCTTAGAAAAGCGTGGCTGGTGTGGAGCAATGGCTGTGCTGGGGATGTTTCCTGGCTGCACGGGCTGTGGGCCTGTGATTAAGATCACTGTCAGAAAGAAAGCAGCACTTTTAGAGGGTTTTTCATAAAGCACCCAGCAAAACCCAGCATGGAGTAGCAAGAGATCTGGTAAATGCCAAAATGGCACTCAGAGCTAATTTTTTTGTCCTTGGAGGGTTTTTTTAAAAACTCTTCTATATTGACAAACTGTCAAGGAGAGATATTTCTGATTTTCAGGCTGAAACAAAACACAATGACTCTCACTATGTCCCTAATAAAGGCAGGCAGGTGAAAAAAGAAAGAAGGAAAGAAATGCTTGCTGGGCTCTTGCCCCCACATATTTGTCAGTGTGCCTGTGACCTGAGCAAGCTGCTGCCTCTGTGGCTCAGCCGCCACCGTGGTGGCCACAGTGTCACAGGGAAACTGGCCAAGGCCACCAGCCACCAGCCCTGGACATGCAGTACAGCCCTCACCACTCTAAACTCCATCTCTGCTGCAAAAACCCCAGGAACACCGAGCAAAGCCTCTCCAATTGCAACAAAACCCACTCCCCCCATTGCACCAATAAAGTAATTTCCCCCTCTTTTCTTCCCTGAGAAAGCCGTGTGTGAAGTTGTGGCAGAGAGGACCCAGGGCACATCAGGGACTGGAATTTAAGAGAGCCGAATCCTACATCCACCTCCTGTCCTGTTACTCCATCCTGGAGATAATTGTGCTGTGTCTGTCCCTCTTTCAGCTGTCCTGTCTTTTAGGTCAGGCTTGTTCTTGTTATTAGTACCACACGTAGAACCAAGGGGCTCCCAATTCACTGTGGTAGTGGTAGTAGTAGTAAAAATTGTAATTATAATTATATTAAGAGACTGAGCTGTAGCCAAAACAAAATCCCTTTTCACACATTCCTATTGAGATGTGATCCATAAAACTGCATTTTTATGTCAACACATTGGCAATGCTATAACCTGGAGGCTGGAATAGGCAAAGGCATAGCTATATTCATATTTATTTTATATCAGCCCATTTTTATACCAGTGTGTGTGTGTGATTACATTGCACATAAGAATTTATTCTCCTGTGTTCACTGAGATATGCCTCCATAGCAGTGTTCCATTTGCACAGGTAATGTTAGATGACTAGTTTGTTATTCTGGGTGGTGCACAGGTGTTCTAACCATTTTTGATCAGATGCAAGCTGGTCTAACTCTTTTAGAGCACCAGAAAGGATCACCAGGCTTATAACCTCACAGAGGCGAGGAATTGGCCCTTGCCACTTGTAGCTTCAAAAAAACCCCAACAACCCAAACCCCAAACTAATTGCAGGAGGTGCCACCACTTCCCTCCTTTGATGTGGCACCTCCCATAGCAGCAGATTGTCTCTCTGGCTCATCCAGCCCTGGAGTCAAGTGGTTGTCTAGAAGTGACTTCTCCCCCTCTGGTATTTTGGCTCTTGGTCTCTAGGTTGGAGGCTGCAATTTTCAGCACCTGCTAATATTTTTTTTTAACAGATGATAGAAAGGAAAATTTCCAAATGCAGCAGATACAATCTGCTGTTGCCTGGGTCAAGCATGGACCACAGGGTTCATTTGCCCTGGAGATGGGGGGCTAATGATGTCCATGGTTCTGGCAATTGTGTTGTGTTCCTCTAGATGGTGGTCGGCATAGCGCCTTTCTGTGAATTCTGTGAACTCTTTGCTGCAGAGGAGAAGCACGTTGTGTTCATGAGCTCTCCTCTTCCTGCTGTAGCACTGACTGGCCCCTCCAGTACCAGGAGAATCCACACTTCCAAAACCTGTAATTTGTATTATTTCAAACACACTTTCATTTAAAATCCAAAGGAAACATTGAACTAATTCAATATATGCAGGTTCAAATTGCAGCGCTACCATAGTAAGAATTCAGATGCTCTGTTCCTTGCAGAGATCATGGCTAAAACAAGTCTTGACATAAAACCCTGCTTTAATATTTCTGGCAGCTCTCTGTCCCACGACTTCCACCACCCTTTGCTAAGCAAGTCCCTTGCCCCCTTCCCTCTGTTTTTCTTGTGACAGTATGTGTATTTTAATCCAATGTAAGTATTTGTTCTCATAGCCTTCCCTGGCCAGCAGGAAGTAATGGGACCTCTGAATGGCTCTTGAGATGCAAGGGAAATAAATAAAAGACAAGGAAATTGAAAGAATAACAAAGAACAGACCATCCAGAGCAGGTTTCCATTAGGCTCAGGAGGCAAATGACAACAGGCATGGGAGGCTGTAGATGAGAAAAATGTCCCAAAAGGTTTTTGCCACTCTCTGATGACACTGACTAGAAATAAATATGCTTTTTGTCTTTCTTCTGAGTCTTAAGTTGATTCAAGGTGTAAATAATGAGAAATGTAGAAGGTTGGATGTTTGCAGAGTGCATGTTATAGCTGGGACTTCTTCCACTGCCTTTTCCAATATATGTGTATATAACTACATGTACACCTTCGTAATGCCAGCCACGTCTCTGTGCTGGTAACAGGGATGGGAGAGCTGCATTGCCTTCCTCCAAAAAGTAGCTGTTCTTCCTTGTCCCAGCCCACAGGTGATGGGTACACATGCTTTTCCCCATCTAACAGAATTTCAGAAGTCACTGTTCAGATCTCTTTCACAAAGTCATTTCTTTCAAACATGCCCATCATAGAGTCAGAGTTTGAAGATGAAATCAGAGAGTCCAGGTGAATGTTATTCTCCTCCTTCCCTGCTTTTGAATTTTTTTTTTTTTAAGTGCTTGCAACACTCTTTTTCAGGTTTGGAAATTAAAGTTAAAGTTATTTTCCTGCCAATGTTTTCTGATTCCATGTGGCAAACATTTTTCTTTACAGTGGAGCAGAAGCCAACATGGCTGCCTCGAGCATGCATTGGTTTTGTGTATCCTGTCAACTCTTTCCCAGACAAAGTGAACAGTCCTGGGATCTGTTCTTCTTCCCCCCAGCCCTCTGGTGTGACAATCCTCAGTTTTAGCACATGCATAAAACTGAGGCAAAGTACTGACTACTTGTAAATACAATTTTGAGGACATTGCTTATTTTATCGGAACTATGAACGCTTTTCCAACTTTCCCCTGTACCTTTCCAAGCTTGGATATACCAAAAAATGTGACCTAACACCCAAAGCACAGACTGCCACACGACTGGCTCTGACTGACTACTCATCTGAGTTGCTCAGGTCCCAGATAAATAAATGGTTTTTCCTAATTGCTCAGTATGTGAACTTTTTGTGGGGACTCTGGCCCTTACAAAGCACAGATCAGTGTTGGTGCGGGGTCTGAGGCAGTGCAATGAGCTGGGGTATCTCGCTGTCCTTTACAGATGGAAGAGGTGAGTGGGCTGTGGAAGTGCACTGGAAGTGTCTATGCTTTTCATCCTTTGCATTAGGAGCCCAGCACACACCCTTGGACACAGGATTCCTGGCTTGCTGGCCACTATTCATCCTGAGCTACAGTGGTTGTGCTTAAGTAACAAAAGCATGAAGCAAAAGGGAAAAGAGCTTCAAGACAAGGCAGGAGTTTTTTGTCAGAGCATCTTAAGTATTTCTGTCCATTGTTCTTGCTACATTTGTATTCTTTCCTGCAAGTACATTTATAAAATCAACAACTATACTAGTTGTATGTGTTTGTTATTAAATAGGGCTATGCACCACTTCTGGATAAAATCCATGGATGTGCATGAGTATTACCTTGAAACGTGTGTGTTCCTCTGCCATGGAGAGGTCCCAGTCCATGGGAACTTGGGTAATGAACTGGAGATTAATTCATGTTTTCTGTCACATGTCTGGTTGTGTCTACTAAGAGGCTTAATTATGGAGTCAGTAGCTCTAGGTCCTAAGGAAGTATGTTAGGCTGCTTCTTTCTCCTTTTAACTTTGTTTTCATATTTTGCATTCTGGACAAGAACAGTTACAATATTGTCCATGTACTGATCCTTATTCACACAGTATGAACATTTCAGCCTCTGCTGAAGAGTTTTAACTGTTTGCTAAGTAAGAGCAGATGTAAAATAAAAGATTTCAGCTCATACCACAGACTAAGTGCCAGGTTTCAAAACCTGTATTTTGGGGTATGTTTTAAGTTTTACTTTAGTTTTTATGGTATCATTGTTTACTGTGTTGTCAACAGATTTACTTCTGCTCTCCCTCTGCCCTTATGATACATGTACTGATGAGTGTTTAACTCTTGCCAGAGTGTGCCTCCCATATTGTGAATAAATTGCAGCTTGAAGTTGCCACATTTTGCTCCCATTGAGGAATCACTGTTTTATTCATTATGGCGTTGCTATGGTTCTGCCACGATGGACTTTGAGTGTGATTCTGTTGCTCTCAGCAAGTACATGAAAAAAATATGGTGCCTTGTCCTCTGATCTGCCACCTATAAATCAAAGAAAATGATTTGACATATAACTAGTCAGATAATTGCCAAAGACATATGCCAGTTGGGACAAGCCCAAAATAATTTTGGGAAATAGCTGACAAACCCATGGGCAAGCAGGGCAGAATGTGCCCCTGCAATTCCATTCAAACAAATCCAGAAATGCCTCCAGAATGAGTGTTGCTTCACATCTGCCCTCTTCTTTTAGGGCGACTATTTATTTCTGTCACTGGATTAGACACCATAACAGAGCAGTGGTCCTGAGCATTGCAGAGATTTGTTCCATGGCCAGCTGGAATCTTGGATCTGTGGCACTGAAGGTTTCCATGTTCCAGCAGAGCAGGTACAGAGGGGAGTTTGGAGAGAGCAGCATGAAGACGAAGGCTGGTACTGGTGGCGATTATCTGAGGGCTTTTGTTTTCACAACAAATTTCAGGGAAAGGATGAGGCAAAATAGGGAGTGAAAGAAAGGGCAAAGGCCAGGCTGCCAGGAGGTCTCTCTTGGATCTCTAGCAAAGAGTGTAGGCCATGCACCTTGGCAGCTAGCTGGAGTCAAGGAGCTCGGAGAAGTCTGCCAAGAGGCAAGGCACAGAAATGAAATGCAAGCAATCCAACGCTGACCTTGAGCTCTGATTGAAGCCAGGTCATTTCTGCAGTCTTTACCCAAACCAGACTCTCCTTGGACCAGCAAGGCTTTGGTTTCTGTATGGACTGCAGATTCTGGGCTCTGACATACCCTGTGGTAGCAGATTTCTGCAAAAAACTGATGGTGCAAGGCCATTGCTCGGGGCTTCACCAGGAGAGAGCGAGCACAGGGGGAAGGGATGTTTCCAAATGAGAAATATTTTTTTTTAATGAGTGATATGTTGGCTTCAGGCAAATGGCAGAAGGTTTTACTGAAAAGGCTTCTTTATGGGATTGTGGTTTAGCTTGGGGTAGCTTAGAGAAGTCTGTAAACCCCAGGAGCTCAAGGAGTTTGACAGGTTTGACAGGCCTTCCTGCTACTTATGAACAGGAGGCTGGGGCAAGTGTTCTTGAAATCACCTCCCTGTTTTCCATCAAAGCATGCTGGCAAGCCAGAGGAAGATAAAAACTGTTTCACTCACCCATTTTATTTTCTTATATAAAGACAGTCTTAGAAATACTTTTTTCCAGATCTTTAACACTTTGCTTTCTTTGGCTCCTCTCAATACAAAATTCCTGTCCACATTTCTAGGCTTTGGATTAGACCCTTCAACAGAGCCTTAAGCACCTTAAAATCATTACAACAAGAATCATTAGTGACACACCAGAAACTGGTATACATCACCTCTAAAGAACGTGCCAGCTCTAAAGAGCCACTCTCTCACCTGGACCCCATTACCACTGTTCAGCTTTTTTGTGTTCATCTAACTCTACCACACTCCACACTCTGCCTTGTCCCAAAGTGAGAAAATAATGGAAATTATGAAAATTATAAAAAATGATGAATGAAAGCCATTGAAATAACGAAAATGAAAATGACTGTAGAGCTGTATGTGTGTCATGTGCAATGATAGTGAGGGCTGCAGGTCCTGGTGATGACAGGGAGAAGAGCCCTCTGTACCCTCCCTGGGTCAACCTATGCCTTCACACCACCCCTGATCTCAGTAAAGGGAGTGAGTGCTTCCAATTAACATCACATACTTGCCAGGTTTGAAAAGCTTGGGTTTCTGCTGTAACAGCAGTGGCTGCTGCTGCAATAGTTAAGCCGTCACTGGTCAGAGAGCTGTTGCAGTGTTTGAGCTGGGGGTCACTGCCCTGGAAAGGGGAAGTCTGGAAAGAATCAGTAATTCATGAAAAATATACACATAAGAAGGAATTTCCTATTTCTTTGAATGATAGCAATTTAATTTAAGAAGAAATCCAGTGACAACTTCCTAGGAAATAAATGCCTTTTTGTAAATCTCTGTGGTGAAAATGTAGTTAGCTGAAAATCAGCAGAATTCTTCTTACCATAGTTTCTAAACATGCCTCAGTTCCTAACCCAGCCCTAAGCTTGGGAAACTGAAATGAGCTCTGATAACATGAACAGAATGCTTAGGGCAGAACAAACCCAAGAGATTAAGTTAAATTTGCCAGCTGAAGAAAGCTTCTAAGCTTTATCAAACATACAAGCTGGAGAAAACTCTGAAGGTGGCATGTGAGCCTGCTAATATCTTCCACGAAATCTTCCAGCCACAAGGAGCTCCTCAGACCTGGCAAAGTTTCCTACCTCCTGAGGAGAAGGAGCAGCTTACCTCCAGAGGCCAGCCTGTAATTCCATAGCCTTATCCCTGGCAGCACCTGACCAGCCCACCTTATCCAGCTGGCCCAGCTGGGAGGCTCATGGGCAAGCCACTTTATCCAGCACCAGCTCAAAAAGCAGAAATTATAATCCCATAGGCAAAGCTCCAGAGAAGCCTAGCTGGACTGAAAAAAGAAAAGCAGGCCCTTCAGTGTAAACCCTCTAGCTCTATTCTACTCTCCTCTTTTTCTTTATTTTTTAAAAATATTTTAAAAAATCATTCTTTTTGAGGTCTTTTAATGCAAATTGTGTATTTCACCTCTTAATTCTTGTACAAAGCCAGTTCCTGCTTTTCTGTGCTCACTGTGGTGGACCGTGTCCTACCATTCTCAAATATTTCACAGAACAAATATCTCATCCCCCTTCTGGATGGAGTCATGAAACCTTGGGGTTTCTTTCACATCACCCAGACACTTACCTGGTTTCTTCAATTATGGTAAAGATGACTGCAAGCCCCAAACTGCTTTGCTAGAGCTGTGCAAACACAGTAAGAGGTGACCTGTATGCCAGAATGCATCATCTAAATAGACAAGACAAAGGAAACACAAATGTTCCAGCTGTGCAAAGAGGAACTGATGTATACTGAAATTTCAGAGAAATTTCCACATAGGGAATGTATGCTAGAAGGAAAAATTTTGTTAGGTCCAACTTAGTGCTTTATGACCTTGTGGTTCTCTCTCTGAGCAGCTTTTCCCTCTGGGATTAAATGTTACCTCCCAGGTTTGCTCTTCACAGGTTGAGATCCACCCGGGGGGCTGGAGGCGTTATCACCACAGATCACAGATTTCTCCGGGTGAATATGGACCTGAAGATGCTCTGAGCTGCAGCTAGCTGCATTATCACCCTCATCACATCCTACAAATGAAAACCAGAGCATCCTTCACATATTTCCATAATTAAACAGTTGGTTACAACCACATGAAACCCTTCCGGAGCTGTGGGAATTTCCCTAAGGCTCCCAGTCTAGGATTTGGGGTGTACCTCCCCCTGTAGTCCCTCACGAAGCATCCCTGCACTGGTGACTGCCCTTTCCTTGAGCAAGGGATGTCCAACATAGCTTTTCAATTTGAGTTCAGCTCCCACTCCACAAGTCATTTTTATTTTACTGGGATACCGGTGAAGCTGTAGCTCAGTAACTGATGTTAAGAGAAACTTTTAACACCTCAACAGCAAATGGAGGAGAATGTTTCCCATTAGTGGCTGAGGAAGTAGTGCTCCTGTAACTTCAGCCTTGAAAGCTAATGAAGCTCAGATTGTGGCCGTGGCCTTTGATGTAGAGATGCCTGAGGTCAGTGCAGCTTTCAGAGGTGCCAGTGCTATGCTGTGTCACTGCATTCGTCTGGGCGGGGGCCCAATAACTCTAATCCTGTAATCATGTTTCTGTAAGCAACAGTATTTATGGTGCAGATAGTGGGGGATAGCTGCAGTGGTAATTAAATCAGGGATAGCTGCAGAGGAAAAGCTAATCCAACCCTGTAATATTTCCAGTAGAGGAAGTTCCAACTACGTCAGTAAATAAGTAGCAAAATACCGGAATCGGTGTAGGGAGAGGGTGTGGGGATTAAAATGCCGTGTTTGGCCATCTAATCCATCTCCCTGCCAGGACCCTCATTCTGCCAGGGGAGTGATGTTAGCACGCTGGCAAAAACCAGGCAATTCAAAGCTGTGCCTTGACACTGCATCTTTAGCTCCCATTAATGCGTGGGGAGGGGCTTAAAGCACCCACTGATGGGTTTGGCACAGCTAGCTCCGGATTTAATTCCTTCTCCTCCTCTGTTTTGCAACCTCAGGCCACATACTATGTATTTCATGTCTTCTAATGGAGGCTGCTGTCTCCCAAGTGCATGTGAATTGTTGGAAAAACACAATGATGTATTCCACTCTAGTGGGGGGAAAAGCATGTATTTGAGTAAATGTGGTGTATCCAAGAGATGAGGAGAGCCTCCAACAAGCTGTTCTGCTGTACTAATGAGTAAATGTATAGACATTTCTGTTATTTTATTTTGCACAACTCCATTATAGGTAAATCTCTTCCTATGTAGTTTTTGTTAAATCAGAGGTCTTTTATTCCCTCACTGTTTTAAAGATGAGAAAAAAATGGGAGTACTTTGTATACCCCTTTTTGATGTGGATTGTCTCTAACTTTGGTGAGGATTTTGTGTGCAAAATTGGTCATGAAGAATCCACTCTGTATATCAAGGAATAAAGAAAACTGATGGTTTAAAGAAAATCTCATGTCAGACTACAGACTTCAATTGCATCACTCACAAATGCCCACATGCACAAACACAAATAGACTAATACATGGTATGGATGTATATATGTCTAGAGATACACATTCACAAACATATTTCCTTTAGCTCAGTGCCTGAAAGTTCATTTGTGGGCATCCTGATTTTTGATATATTATTTGTAAACAGAGGGCCAGGGGACTGGGGTATTTCCTTGACTTCAATGGATGATGAGGCTTCAAGCTGTGCACTCAGATTGGGACCTCTAAGTATCCTGCTGCTGCCTAACAGCTTGCTGAAAAATGACATAATTTGTGACATCAGCAATATGCTGCTTCAATGGGGGTTTGTAAAGTGGTTCCCACCCTTGTGTGTGAGGACAAAAACATCTATAGCTACTAAATCTGAGGTGCCCCCCCCTGTATTCCTCACACACCTTGCATCCTTTGTACTTTTTTGGCATGTGTGGCTGTAAAGTCCCAGTATGGGGAGAGTGATAAGCAGCCGTTCAGCAACATCTGTGCGAGAGCTCCGGCCCCACCGGCACCAGGGAAGATGTCACTTTGCAGAAGAACAGTGGCTGCCAGTGGGAGGTGCAGCAATGCAGATTTTAATGTGGGGATTTAATTTCAAATACAATTCACAGTTTGTGTGCAGTTGAAAAATGTTTGTTACCACCCGGATGTTCAGGACATTTTTCGGATGAAATAAATTTCAATTTGGATGATTGCTGCTTTTAAAGCTTTTTCACAGCTCTGTAAACAATATGTTTTAAATAATCCTAATGGCAACAGTGAAGAACACATCAACTTTAAAATCACCCAAAATAATGCCAAAAAAATTACTGGCAACTTTGGATAACAGGACATTAGTCTGAAATTGATTCAAATATGGGGGTTGTTATGACTTTTGCAAATGTTCCATTCTAAAACACAATAAGAAAAGAATTATTTACCTCTGGGGTAAGTTTGTTTTAAAATAAGATGCAAACTAAAAATCCTCACATTTTAAAGAATGTAGATATCTTCAGAATCTGACCAGCAGTAGTAATGTGCTTTAACTTGAAAGATTTGGTGCTCTTGAGTCACTGCTGTGTCACTGATACATGAAATGCAGTCAGTAGCTGACAGAAAACCCACCCTGGAAGTCACAACTGCCTGGTCACACCTTCAGCATCTACTCAGATTTCTGGATGGGAGGAGGTTTGACACACTCATGGGAGAGGGGCCTTCACACATGGCTCCTTATAAATGAAGTGGGAAGGCATCTCAGGAGACAGGTATCTTTGCAAGTGAATGTGTAGAGAATGAGGCAGGGTACCTGCCCTTTAGAAAACCATAATCTGGGTTTTCCAGCCCACCACCACTTTGCCATGAGACAAAGGTGCTCTGAGTTAGGAAAAACATTGAATAAATCAGGGAGGACCCATGCAATAATACAGGGACTTCTTTATCTCTCTAAATAGTAGTGTTGTAGGTCAAGATACAAGAAAGCAAAGAAGGAAGGAAGGAAAAGAGAGAAAGAGAGAGAAAGGGAGAAAGAGAAAGAAAGAAAGGGAGAGAGAAAGAAAAAGAAAGAAAGAAAGAAAGAAAGAAAGAAAGAAAGAAAGAAAGAAAGAAAGAAAGAAAGAAAGAAAGAAAGAAAGAAAAAGAGAGAGAGAAAGAAAAAAAAAATTTCAAGGGGAGAAGCTGTTCATTCTAGGCATCAAACTAAGATGCAAGAACATCTTAAAAAATAGAGGGGTAAGAAAGTAAATTTCCTATTCCTCCCTTGTTCATTTTTAAAGAGTCCTCTTTATCCTTTTGTTTTGTTCCATCCCTGTACATTTTGTAGCATCAAAGATTTGCTACAGTATAAAAAATTCCTAGAAAGACCTTGGGTAGACACCTGGTCTACCCTCTCATGAAGGCCCTGTGGCAAATGCTTACTTTACCTGCCTTTTCTAGAGAAACTTCATCCCTTTTCTTTAGCAACTCATCTCATTGTGCAACTGGCCTTCAGTTAGATTCTTTCTTGTTTTACAATAGTGAAGATGCTCATGGATGCTGAGAACCAGGGGTGACTCCATTGCAGGGCATGAGGGAATAGGCATCTGTCCTCTCCACCCCCATTCCTCAGCCCTTCCTCAGCCACTCTCTAGTGGTAATTCCCCCGCCTCTTTGGCCACATCTCTGTTAACATCTGCTCTGCAAGCTGTTTTACATACCCATCTACTTTTGCTTGGAGTTGGTTTTTGTTCAGGCTGCTAACTGGATGCTCCAGAGGAGAAGCAGCATAAGGGCTTCCACAGACAGCTCTGGACAAAAATCCCCTCAGATGAGCTTTGGCCATGGGAAAGGGTGGTTTGCCAGGTGTTCCAGGGTTGAATGGGAGGCAAGCATGGAAGGGGACCTGGAAAGGCAGAACTCAGTGGGTTCTGTCAGCCTCTCTTCAAATGCCATCAGGAACCTCGGTGATGCAAAGAGGAGCACATTGAACTAACCATGCAGCTGGGCTTTAGCCTTGTGTTTACTTCTGTGGTGGCAGACATGAAATATGCTGTAGAAGCAAAAAACAATTTCTGCTTTTGCTCATAACGCTGAGTTATAACCAACCTTACCTCTCTGCTGATGTCTGCCCTGGTTTTATGCACATTGACTGTATCCAGAGGGAAAGCCATGGCTTCTATTTCCATACTTGGTTCTCATATGAAATAATAGGGGGAGAGGAGGAGGGGGGAAGATGCAGCTGCAAAAACAGTCAGTGAAACATAAAAATCCCTATTGTTTTGTTGTAGCTCTCGGTGCCCTTCAACTTCTGGGCACAGACAAGACCTCCCCCTGCTCAGGTTCAGTACACAGGGGAGCCTTGAGGCTCAGAACTCCCTTCCTACTTTTGCCTAAGCCTTGCTTAGGCAATTGTAGTCAATTGTGCTTTTGTTCACGGAAAAAAAAAATTAGCCCAATGCATGCTAATTTATAGCCAGGGAAGCAATTAAAAAAAAAAGTTTATTATCCTTTTCCCCCTTGCCTCTCAAATGGAGTGTTACAGCAGCAGGGTTTTTTGGTAAACTTGACACAAACTGATGTCAGTGATGGGGGAGCAAGGCCAGGAACCAAGCACGTCTTTACATCTTCCTTCCACATGAAATGGGACAGCCTTCAGGTTTTCTCTGTCTGCCTATACTCAGGAACGTGCATGCTTTAGGAAAACCTAGGCACAAAGATACACTTATTTCCTTAGGCTTTGTCAGTAAATGTGTTCTGTACACATCACCCTCACATACCCACTTTAAAAAATGCTTGTTAAACATTAAATAAAGAATTCCTAATATAGTCACAATGTAGAGACATATTTACCTTTTATTACTGAACTTACTGCCTGCCTTTTTCTGTAAATTTTGGCATATTCTTAATATTCAACAAAATGTTAGACACCAACTAGTCCATATGATGAAGCAAGTTAACACAGCTTGCCTCTCCATTTTGCAACTCTTTGCACAACCTTAGAACTGCACCAATAGAGGGTTTGCCATTAGCACAGGACTGGCCTTTTCTTTCAGGAGGAACTGATTTTTACAAAACTAATTGAAAAGAAAGCAGCAGATCTCTCTTGCTACTACATATTTTAAGTGGTCTCTGAGCAGAGTCATGGTGTGGAGCTGAAAGTGCCTGAATGCTTTCAAATGAGCAGGTAGCTTTCACCAGTGCCCCAGAAGTCACACAGGGCAGGCAGGGATGGGCAGCCTCTGCAGGGTGAGCTCCTCATGAGGCATCTCATGGGCAGAGACCACAGATCTTCCTACACTCCCACCAAGCACCACAGAGCTGGGGAACCTTCCTCCAGTAGCTCACAGTAAAACACAAACCCTTCCCTGGTGACCCAGGTGCTGATGATTGAGGAGGGTGGATGTGATTTTTCCCCCTGGCCTGTGCTCTCACTGAGTAATAACAGTGATATAACCAGGCAGCTCTTTCACCTCCACTGCCCTGGTTTCCCTCTCATTTTGCAAGTGTTTAATTCTGTGTTGCTCAAGCAGAGGCCTCTTGGTGACAAGTCTGGAGGCAGAGCTGTCAGTGATGGTCAGATTTGCAGACATACATGCACTACTGACTGTATCTAAGCTACATTTTAAGGGAGAGCAGGACATGGAGAGTTAACATAAACCACTTCCACTGGCATCCCATAGAGCAACAGAGAAGCACAAACACTACTTAATGTACTAGGGACTACTGCAAAAGCAGGCCAGGAAGGAAGTCAGCTATCTGGAAGCCTAGAGTAGGTCTTCCCAGCAGCATGAACATCTGCCATAAATTCTAGGTTATTGCAGGCATGTGTCGCACAGAGACAAGGCTTTTACCTTCAGCAAGCTTCAGCTCAGAAAATTCTTAACTGGTGTTTGTGTTTGACAGCACAGCTTTAATACCATTAGCAGCACTAGAAGAAGTAGGAACAAAATTGTAAACAGAAGATCCAAAGCTACATGGAGTTGCACTTTAAATTAAAGAGGCCCAAGAAGGTGGCATAGGCATTTATTGCTCCTCATTCTCATCAGGATGATCAGTTTCAAATGTTGCCAGCAGGCAGTGGGCACCTACAGCAGCCTTAGAGACAGGGCCTCTTGCACTTCTAAAGACATCATTCTGAGCATCACCTTACGGTACTGGCTTTGATATCACATTTTGGGAACTTCAGAATGAATTGGGGAAGCAATAACCCGAAACACAGCGAGGCTGTCTGATCTCTCCTCTGCTTGAAGTAAGGGGCATAAGCAGGATATTTCCACTGTGCATCCCATTCCCTGCGCCCCAGGGTGAGCAGGAAAGCCCCGTTCAGTTCCCACTGAGGGACACCCAGGGCTGGGAGGCAAAGGGAGGTTTGAGGAACATCACGAGGGACCCAAGTGGGGATGGTGAGGGGGAGGAAAGGGGTGATGGAAATGGAGAGCACGAATTTCTGTGCTGTCCCTTGCAGGCACCGTTGGTGCCACGCTGGAGTTTGTGTGTGTGTATGTGTGTGTGTGTGTGTGTGAGTGTGTGTGTGTGAGAGTGTGTGTGTGAGTGTGTGTGTATGTGTGAGTGTGTGTGTGAGTGTGTGTGTGTGAGTGTGTGTGTGTGCGAGTGTGTGTGAGTGTGTGCGCGAGTGTGTGCGTGTGCACGTGTGTGTGTGTGAGTGTGTGTGTGCGTGTGAGTGTGTGAGTGTGAGTGCGTGTGCGTGTGCGTGTGTGAGTGTGTGAGAGTGTGTGTGTGTGTGTGTGTGTGCGTGTGCGCGTGTGTGAGTGTGTGTGCGTGTGTGAGTGTGTGTGTGTGTGTGCGTGTGTGAGTGTGTGCACCACTCTGCAGGTGTCCTTTCCACGGGCACCCTGGTCCCCACTGAAGGGATGCTGTGGCTCTGAGGGTGGCTGGAGGAGCCGTTTTTTCGGCAGAGTAATGAATGTGATTAAATCACCTCCTCCTCCTTCTGCCTTCCTTCCCCTTCCCTTCCTCCTCTGTGTCCAGCGCTCCTGGCAGCAGCCCAGGAAGTCATGGCACAATTCTCGTCCCTGCGGACTGACCATCCATTTATCCATCCGTCCGTCCGTCCGTCCCACGCTCTGTCCCGGGCCGCATCCCGGCGGTCCCGCGGCGCGGCGGAGCGCTCCGGGAGTTCCCGCTGCCGCTTCTCAGCTCCGGGCGGGCAGGACACTCCTCCCGTCTGCGGGTACAAGTGCCAGCACCCCAAAGCCGCCCGAGCACCCCAAAGCCGCCCGCATGCTCCCCCCCGTCCCGCCGGCGCTGCTCCCCGGGGCTCCCCCCGCCGAGCGCACACTCCCCAGCCACAGCGATGGGGAAAATAGAGGATCATGGACTTGTCCGCACGAGCTTTCATTCCCTTCTTCCCGCTTTTTAACCTTTATATCAGTTGTTATAAACTAGCCCTGCCTCGGGACTGTGCCGTGCTCTGAACCCGAGGGAGGTGACAGTGGGAGAAGAGGGTTGGAGGGATGGGATGGGATGGGATGGCTGAAATGCAGTCAAAGTTGGTTTCCCCCCTCCCGACCCCCCCTCCTTCTCCAATTCAAAATCAGGAATTACTGCCCGAGGAGCAGATTCTCCGTTTTATTGGCTCGTAAAAAAAAAGTTTTCAAAGCCTAATTTCCACCAGATACATTGATTTTCCGTTGAAAACAGAATTAAAACAATAAGCGCGAGTGGGTGCCATTAAAGCTAAACCATCTCTGGCCGTTAATCACGGGAGAGAAGGATTAGAGAAGTCAGTGAAGGAGCGCTGGGTTTGAAACGCAAAAATCCGGAGTTTAGGAAGAGTAAGCTCAGAGGCGGCTGAAGCAGCTTAAGAAACAAGGGGAAACCCTTAATAAGAGCTAAAATTCAGTGTCAGGTTACTTGTCGATATTGCGAGGAATACGCCGTTCCTGTAAGGGATTTGTGGTTGTGAAACGCATCCCCTGCTAAAATACCGTTTGATGTTCGTGTCGAAGAGAAAACCAAAACAATCCTTTTTCCTTTTAAGTCCCGATTTCAAAACAAAAAAACCCCCGCCAAACCAAAACCAAGCAAAAGAAAAAAAAAAAAACCAAACCAACAACGCCCCAGAAAAATCCCACTAAATTTCCAATGGGATCTTTGAAGAGTTTTCCTGGAGATATTTGCTTCAAACCTCACAGGCGCAGTACCCCTGTGTTCCCGAGGTCTCCCTGCCCTCCCTTCCCCCTTTTCTGCTGCTTGGATGGTCGGCAATGCCCGGCTAAATAATTGCTAGAATTCGGAAAAAAAAAAAAAAAAAAAAAGGAGAAGAAGAAGGAAAAAAAAAAAAAGCCGGGAAAATGCACACCAGCATTCAGGTGCTAACCTACTTATTTGAAAGCAATTTATTTTCCATTTTGCCCGTTTTCCCCCTTTAAAACAGAACGCTGAAAGAAAGAATAAGTGCTTTAACATTTCAGTGTTGTGCTCTGGTAATTACTTTTTCACTTTTCCCCTAAGTTCCAATGTGAAAACCTCACAGGGGGGTCTTTGCTGTAGCAGGGCTACAGTTCCCAATCCCAAGCGCAAGATCTGCAATTACAAACCCATTCGGTGCCCTTCCCTATCATTAATATGCACAAAATCCTGCTGCTAATCTTATAATCTGTTTTGTTTCATCAATTGCTTGCCTAGCACCAGGCGGGAAAGAAAAAGAGAGAAAGAAAAAGAAAGAAAGAGGAGAAGAATAAAGCCGGAAAATCACGGAAAGCTTCCGAAAGTAAACGGAAAAGCCAAATAAATCGGATTTTATTTTTCATAAAGCAAAAATCGTTAAGGCTGTTAAAAGGAAGCGGGATTTTCCGCTGGAGGGGAGGGTATCCGGGAAATTTAAGGAAAAATCGGAATATATCCAGCATTTTATTTGCATATGCGGTTTCTCCGCGTGCGGGTCAGAAAGTTCCTTCAGCAGTGAGCTGCGGAGGAGGGAGGGGGCGCGTAAACACCTCGGGAGAGTGTATTCCCAGATTGTATTCCCAGAGTGTATTCCCAGAGTGTATTCCCAGAGTGCATTCCCATCCCTTCTGTTTGCGGGGGGAGGATGCGCCGGGCGGGTGCGGGTCCGGGCAGCTCCCGCGGGCTGCTCAGCCGGGCGCTCAGACTCCGCTAAAACAATGAAGACATTCGCTTTTGAAATGGTCCTCATCCTACTCCTCCCTCCCCCCCGCTCCCTCTTCCTGCGCGGTATTAAGGGAATAAAACCATCCACACCACACACGTCCTACTGAGATTAATGTAAAAATTATGCCCCCCCCCCCCCAAAAAAAGGAAAAAAACCCAACTCACACCAAAGAAAAAACCAACCCCAAACAACCCTTATCTCGTATATCTTATTCTCCGTGCCCCGCGCCAGGCCCCGCCGCCGCCTTGCCGTGCACCTGATGATTTATTAACGCAATCTGCGGGGAGAGCGACACGCGTGCCCGGCCGCGGCTCGTCCCAGCTCATCTCCTAAGTAATTGTTTCTCATTAGTTCTGATAATGTTTTAATAGCGCTGCCCGTAATTTAGCCAGCCTGGAATTAATAACGGAGGGTGTCCTGAAACGCGCGGGGATGGGGGGGAGCTGCTCTATAAGCAGGTAGTCTTTAATTAATCAGATTAGCCCGGAGGTCCCCGCGCTGTAAGGGATGCCCCGGCAGCGCCTGGGACGGGACCCGGGCGGCGGAGGGGGAGAGGGGGATCGGCCCTGGCTGCTCATCCCCAACGCCGCCAGGGGCTGCGGGGCTCTCCGGGGCTGCCCCGGCGGGGCAGGACGGGGCTGAGCGGCGCTCCCGGCCCGGCCCGGTCCCGCTCCCCCTCCCGCTCCCGGCCCCGCTCCCGCTCCCGGCCCGGCCCCGCTCCGCTCCCGCTCCCGCTCCCGGCCCCGCTCCTGCTTCCGCTCCTGCTCCCGCTCCCGCTCCCGCTCCCGCTCCCGGCCCGGCCCGGCCCCGCCATTCCCGGGGGAGCCGCCGAGAGGCGCTCCCGCCGCCCCCGCGCTCCCTTCCCTCGCTGCTCCCACGGGCCGGATGGTGGGGTTCTCCCTCCCCCCCTTTTCCTTTCCCCTTAATTAAACCGAAAAGAACCCAAAATAAGTGAAAGCGCTGTTCGGAGACGGAGGGGAAACACACTAAGCGGGGAAACGGAGGAATAAGGCACTGAGGCTCCATACGTGAAATGGCCATGGAGGCGGTGAGAAATGAAACTAAAAAACAACTGTTTTCTATTTACAATTTTAAATAAACAGAACAGCCTTCCCCGCGGTGTTTGTCTAAGTGCAGCAGCATTGCTGCTGTGTAGGTCATGAAAAGGTTGGTGCATAGTTTAAAACTTCCCATTCTGTTAATTTCTTAAAGAACAGTCGTTCATAGTCTGAGCACAAAAGCTCATGATTTAATGAGGAACAGAAACAAAATCTCTGATTGTTGGTGTTTCAAACTTCATTGGAGTCCTCTGGCAACCACAAGTTGATCCTCTGCAGCTTCAATACCCTTTAGCCCTCCATATAAGAGTACATGCTGAATAGAGGACAATGCCTGGTTGTTATGTTTATTTACCCTTACTACAAGCTGGGTTAACCTCTTCAAAACAGCTTTACTAAGCCCGTTAACCACACAGCCCACATGATCTGTAGCCGTATCCCTAATGTGATGTAAATCTGACTCGAGACCATATGCACAAGTTCTGCTGCATTGTGTCTCCAAAAACTACAAGTTTATTGCCGTCCAACCCTTCCCGGGCTGGACGCTTCCAGGAGGAAACTCTCTGAATAGAGACTGCTTAAAAAAAGGGAGAAGAAAGTCAAGAGTCCTGCATTGTTGGAGCATTATTTTTAATGGCTGTTGCACACTTACAGAAGGGCAGTGTGGGGGGAAAGCAAAGCTCACACAGGGTAAAGATTTTCATCGCAGTTATTTCAACTGGTGCGTAATTATTCAAGGCTTTCTCCTTTCTGCCAGGAGTTCTGCATCAGGGCAGGAAGAATCACAGAAAGAAATAGAAAGAATTAAATTAGTTTCCATCTGCTCTTTAACAGAGCTCAGGGCTCATGTTTTGCCTTTCTCCTTCAGTGAAGTCATACTCCCACATTTGCAGTAATTACTGCGATGTCACAGATTTGATGATGTAACTTCATTGCAGGCTATGAGTAGAACATGGGCCATGCAGCAGTGAGCAGTGGTTTGAGTTGGGAATAGTTTTAGCAATTAGCAATTCCAGCAAGCAAACTATGACAGATCTGCAAAATGGAAATGAATTTCTGTTTAGGCCTGACGTCTTCAATTTTACACCCCCCTTCCCCTCCCCAAAGTATTATAGTCATCTTTTAAAACAGCTACTGGGGCCCCATGGCGAGAGCTTCATTTACCAGCTCATTTTTTCTTGATGGCTGTGGCAAGTGTAACAATGTTCTGTGCTTGCTTCAGTAATGGCATGTCGATCATGCTCCCGCGGAAAGTAAACGCTCCCTGGAAAAGAGAGAATATGAACTTCCTGAGACACCTTTGGAAATTGTAGTTGCCCTGTCTTGCTGTTTACAAACACATCTGTTTGCCAGGAAACATCATCTCCCTCAGAAATCCTGAAGAAGTTTTAGGAGACAAGCTCATCGAGACAGGGCAAGTGCATTTAAAGAAATGTGAAGGGCAGCAAGCTCTCCAAAGGGGAGGCAAAAAGAGAGAGAGAGAGAAGCCCAGGGTGCAGCTGGCCTGTTTCAGCCTCTCTAGCTGGCAAACACCGAGGGCCAAGAGCACTGAGGCCGTGTGTGCCAGCTGGGGAGAGGGGCTGGCACACCCCACACTGGGGGTGGCTCTGTTCCCCACCTCTGGCATCACCATCCAGCAGGGCTGTGCCACAGGGCCAGTGGGAAACTGCCTGCAGACAGAGGAAAAGCCAGAAGTTCCCTTTGTCAGCAACCAGCAGTGGGTGTTTGTGGGGGTGGAGGGAAGTTTTCTGGACTCAGGGGTTTGCTGAGGTTGTGCTGCTGCTGCTGCACCTCTCCATCAGTGCTAAAGACAGGCTGGGCCTGTGCTGAGAGCCAGGGACTGGGATGAAAGCTGAAATAGCCAAGTGGGTGGCACAATATTATTGCCTAAATCTCCTCTGGAGCCAAGGTAAAGCCCACTGGAGCACCACATATAGGGAATTTCCCCAAATGGATGCAGAGCTACTCTGTGTGCCTCAGCGGTGGCGATCTGAGAGTCAGGACAGGTTTCAAAAGTCACTTTGTATTCCTAAGGATTTTTGTTGGCACCGTGGTGACAAGTTTAAAACAATTAACTATGAATCATAGTTAAATCTTAAACAGAAGACATATGCTTTAAATAGTGCCAAACCTGACTTGTTCCCTTAGATCTCTAATCCCCACGTGTCTCTGAGGTAGAATTTGGAAGATAAAACACTGCATTAAGACATGCTGAAGTTCAACAGACAAAAAAAATCTTATTTGCAATTCTAACAGTAGTTTGGCACATAAAAAAAACCAAACCTAAAAAACAAACCCAAAAATCTAAATACAAAGGTGCAATGACTTCCCTGAAGAACTCAGAGCTGAGCCCCAGCATTGCATGGGGTGGCTCTGAGAAGCACTGCACACCCTTTTAATGTCCTCCTGCAATCCATACGGGATCACAGGCTGGCCTTGGGCTTGACAGTGAGCCAGGCTAACCCAGAGCAAGGTACAGTCCACAGCAGCACGTGTGCATGAGCAGTGAGAGAAATGCACAGGAGAACAACCCTTTTTCTAGTTTTCATTTGAGGCTTGATAATTATTAAATAGAGGAGTCCAGCAAGTAAAGTGAAAATAAAACCCATTTACAAAAATATTTAGGAAATGTGTCGCTCCAGTGGCATATCTAGCTAAACTGAAGCAGTATTAATTAAATACTAAATCATGTTTTGGAATAATTAAGATAAAAATCCACCTTAAATAGTAATCTAACACAAATCAATATTCTTGCATATAAGAGCAGGCTGCATTAAAGCCATTGAAAACATAATAGTATAAACAATTATTTTATTTAAAGTAAATTTTCCTACTATAATTTGCAATATTTCAGGTAGGTTTGAAGAATGGTAGTGACAGATGCTCAAGGGTTGGTGCTTCAAGTTAATTTTTTTTCTGTACTGAGAAAACAAGCAATCCTACTGCACCCCAACACCAACATCAATATTATTATATTTCTACTATTAATAATATATCACTTCTAATTATAGTTACATCTCTGTAGTTTCCAGTTATACTTTTAAATCTTTAAAGAAAATGCAGTCTCAAACTATTAAATTTATTAAGTGTTGTGAAGAAAAATAGGAACTAAGTAAACATTTTATGACACAGGACTTATTTGAAATAACTCAGGTCTATGCAGCGATCACAAACTGCAAGGTAGATTTTTTAACTGTAAGAAAAACATCCTTTACCTGTCCTTTTTTTTCTGTAGACATCAGTAATGCCTATTCAGTAACAGCTAATTCAGCGACAAAATAGAGTAGAGCTAATTCAGTAACAGCTATTGCTTAGAGAAGAAATTTGCATGTGGGATGAGAGTCATAAGTAGAAATATGTTGAAGCCTCAGATAATCTTTCCTGGTTCTGTGAAAGTCTGACTTAGGAGTACAGCTATCCTAAGTACCTGCAATGGTTTGCAGAAAGAGATGGGTGCCTAGCATTGCCAGTTCTGATCTCTGGTGGTCCAAACCATGGCTGGGAGGGTCTCAACCCTGCCACTGACTGGATACAGAATGATCTAAAGTCAGATACTTCTGCAGGTACCCAAGCTGTACCATGATGAATCATGGCAGAATGTCTTCTTTATAAAGCAACAGTTAATTAAACAGCAAGCGTGTCCTCTCTTCATTAAAGTAATATGTTTAAAAGGAAAACAGGCTAATGGTGTGTACATGGACACACAAACACTGAACCATGTGAGAAACACAGCACATTTCCTGCTTGTCAGTGTGCAGCTGTACTGTGGGTTGCTAGGAATTTGAATTCTTGAAGGAAAAAAATGCCTTTTTTTTTCCTTAACAGCAAAGGGTAACACGAAGTTGGCTTCTCTGCCTGCTCACTCTGAGGCTTATTTTCCCCCTGCTAATTTGCAGTGTTGAGCTAAAGTCCAGAAAAAGAAACTAATTTTAATGCCATTGAATATACCCTATTCACTGACTCTCTTTGCACCCACAGGTTTCAACAGATAGGAAATACCAGTAATTACAGCTTTGTCCCCATGCTCTCTTTTCCAATTCTGCTAGACGAAATTTGCCTCTAGCATTCTTTTGATTTTCTCTCACATGAATATAAAGAAAACAAGACTTTCTATAAACACCGTTTGCTTTGATAGCATTAATCTGGGGATTAATTTAGCCATAGATCTAAATTTTGTTTTTGGCTAATTTTCTCAACAATCTCACACTTCCAGTCTGTACTTAGATTTCCAGTAGTTCTGCTATGGGACCAAGGGTTGGCTCTTAAGGAAGCCTGCAGCATGAACAGGAACAATGGCAGGTGGGTAAAGCAGGGCTGGGATTTGTTTCCATCACATTTGGTGGCTGTGGTTCTTGCTCACCATGCAATCATATAAATCATTCAGAGGGAGCCTTTTCAGAAATATGTAAAGGGATTCTGCCATCCGACTAACCAAATGTGTCAGACCTGCCTTGGGAAGAGACCGGCCCTCCAGGTGGGGGCTGATGGAGAAGTGGGGAGGAGGAGCATGCAGGAGGCAGAGCTGCAGATGATGGGCACAGCTTCTGGGTGGCAATACCTGGATGCAAATGCCTCAGCTGGGATGAGAGGTGGGGGAATGGAGGACAAGTGTGGCACGCACCAGACAGCAGTCTGGAAGTGCAGCCCTACTAAGGAATAGGCAGATCTGTGGGCCAAAGACAGATTGGTGTGCCCCTGTTTAAAGTGGCACAGCACAGATTCTGCTGTGCCTATTGAGTGCCATCCTCCATGCAGCCACACAGAGAATGTGCTGAAGGCAAAGCCCTGTGAGAAATAGGGTGACTTTGGTCTGCAGTGTTTGGGAGCTGTAAGGGCATTTTGGCTGGTGCAACTGCACAGCTGTGAAGGCAGCACAACACAGCCGAAGGGTTTGTAAATACAAAATGTGTGTGCTCCCTCAGCCTGATGGCTCTACAGCTCCGGCAGGGTGGACTAGCAAGGAGGAACCAAGGCAGAAAGTGAATGGACAGTGTGCCCTGTTTGGGTCATCATTCAGACTATCTAAAAGTCCTTCCCAACTGATTGACAAGCAAGGAAAGACTCAAGGCTTTTCCTTCTGGCATGAAGTATTATTCACAGTGACATTTAATGCTCTATTGGGACAGTAGTAACATTTTTGAAAATTAACAGCAATTTATGCAAGATGCAGGCCAGGCTGAGTAAGGCCTTAACAGCTCTACTTCAAATGTCAGTATATCCTAAAATGCTGTGAGGATGGGAAAAAGAAGATTTAGCAAATACAGAAAACAATTGCAAGTGAATTAAAATTATAGACAGCAGTTAGTGGTTTTTTTTTTGGTTTTTTTTTTTTTTTCCCTCAGAGGTAATGGCAAATCATAATCTTGGAAAAATGGAAATTGACAATGGTCAGCTCCAAGTGATGCAAGGACCCAGCCTGCAGGCAAGAGAAGCCATAAGGCATAGCTGACAGAGAACAGTCATTTTCACAGGTCAGGGCATGAAGATACAGGTTTGTGATATAGGAGGGCAAATCAGTTGTGCAATAAAAATACCAAATGCAACTAATTTCCAGGTGGTTGTGGAGACACTGAAGAGATGCAGAACCTAACTTTGCAGCACACAAGCCTGTCAGATTTTATGTTTGTAACATACGAACCTCCTCTTAGATAAATGCAGCCACTCCAGCACAGCTCAGACCTGGCAAAGTTCAACATGTAATTGAGGGCTAGGGCTCTTCTTTGACAACTTAGAATGCAAGCCTGGTCGCATGCTGCCATGAATCTTGAAGATGGCTCTTGTTACCTGTTGTACATCTTGTTATCTATATGTAATCTTAAAGATTTCTTTTATCTATAAGAAATGACATGTATCAAGTCACAGAAAGAGTCTCAGTGTTGGTCTGTCATTTGCCATGGCAAAAGATGAGCACATTATTGCAATGTTTCCTAGAACATAAAGACCTCCTCTTTTTGTGTGTGTCTTTCCTGTATTCGGGAACATTTACTTTGTGGAACTTTTGGGAGTGGTTAAGAGCTTGGAAAATCTGTAAGACCACTTCATAACCAGAGTAATAGTGGTTTCTAGTGGCAAGAAGGTTTTTACCTTTCTAGAAGTTAAATGGACAGGATTCAGGGATCCATTATTTCAGTGTTGTCTAGGGATCAGTATTCTCTGGTGGAACCAGGAGAGGGGAAGAAATGATACAGGTGCTAGTGTTTACCATGGGTATAATGGAATGGTGTTAAATATGGAACTGTGTTGACTTTGACTACACAGGGGATGGACAGGATGGCATGTGAGGTACCTTTGTGTTTTTCCATAAGATCAGGGAATGTAAAGTTTTATACTTCTTCATCTATACTGAAACCTTTTTTATGATACACAATGTTACACGGGATTTTACTCGCACCATATTTTATTACTTTATGTACTGCTGGATTAAGGAGAGAAATAAGCAAGATAAAACTATCATGATACAGAACATTCAAGGCACCTCTTAGTAATGTGACACAATTATCTCTGAGTTGTGTATGGAAGTACTTGAGTTAATTAAAGTCAAACAATAATTGTTCTGGGACATGTGGGACAGTGATGAGACGAGCTAGTCCCCTTTGGCTGGCAATACAGAAGAATTAGATGTACTCCTGCACCTGCCAATGCTTGCAGCCTTTTCCTCAGCATTTTCTCTATCTGTGGTTACCTGTGCCTCTAACCACACCCGTCCCAATGACTGCAATGAGCTCACTAAGGGGGTTACTGCAGGCCCTCAGTTCCTAGACCACTGTAATCTATTCATCAGCCGCATTGGTACTGAATATGAAGATTGTATGCAAAAGTATGTACGAAAATAAGAAAGGATGTAAATTTTGAAGTACCAAATAACTCCTGTAAATTCCAAAAAGTCAGCTGGCTCCCTGTCTGTTGAGAGATGGGACTCCAAGCACAAGCATTGGTTTTGACATCTCTGTGCTCTCTTTTTGGAACCACTGCTGTGGTTCCACTCAATCATTGTCCAGCCTTTGCTGATAAACCTTTGATTTGATGCCTTGGTCTCATCATACATGTAGCCAACAACTTTAACTCCCATGTGATAGTTGCCAGGATTTTCTCAAAGATATTTATACAGGTTACATTAAGATCGTGACTTGTCCACAGCAGAAAAAACCCCAATTGTCCTGTATCAGACAAAAGAATATAACTAATAGTACTAGGTTAATTTGGAATTTAACTAATAGTGCTTGGTTAATTTGTTGTGTGTGTCCCTACATGGGCTGTCCTAGGTCACTGTGTAGAGACAGCTGACTCTTCCAAAGCAGCTTACTCTGGGAATCTAGTCAGGGTACTCAGATGGCAGGCTTGAAGGTGCTAGGGGGTCCTGGGAGTAGGTAAGGCTTTGGCATGTGGGACACTCTGGGTAGTTAAGGAAAAAAAGGAAAAGCAAGACAAGATAATGTGCCAAGAAACAGCAACATGGACAAGAAATCACCTGCTGCTGAATTTTAAATTAAGTATGGGTATAAAATAGGGATTATGTGATGCTTATGAAATTGCCCAAAATCCCTCTTCCACTACTCAGGGGGCTACTGACTGTATGACATCTCACAAGTGAGGAGAGGTCCTTGGACAGAACTCTGCTGTCACACAGTTAGAAACAGTGCCCACTGGGGGCTGGGGCATTGGGTTTTTTCCAACTACTTTTCTCAACACTTTTGCAATACTTCCCTTTGCAGACCACATCCCTGCGGAGTGTGTGGCAGTCCGGTTATCCCCTTGTCCTACTGGGCTCTTTTTGGAGGGGATGTGCCCCTAGGACACAGGGGAAATGGGTGTAAAGGAACCAACAAGCCAGCCACCCTTTTCTCCTCCACCCCCTTGATCATTAGGAGATGCCGTGAGTCAGAGAGAGCTCCCGCACTGCTCTGGCAGCATGGGCCAGAGGCTGGTGTGAATACAGCCTTTGTGTAAATCAGTAATTATGTAAGTGCCCTTCCAGCCCCGGTGACCTGTGTCGGCACACATGGGCAGCGCCAGGCTAAATGGAAATGGGCAGAAGGGCTGATGCCAGCTGGCCAGGGCAAACCTTGTGTACCTCCTAACCCATACAGACAAACGGCCTCAAGTCCACAGACACAGGAAATCTTTGATCCACAGTTATCTGAGACACTAGTTCTTTCCATGGTAGTTCAGTGTCTCACCCACTTCTGAAACACAAAGGTCTAGCTATGACTTTTTGGAGACACCAAAGGAATAAATGCACTAAGATCTGCTTGAGTCTGAGAACATTGCCTCTAATTCTGTAAAATATTAGCTGTTATAAGGCAATAAGAGTTTTGTGTTCTGCAAGCAGGGCAGATTTGGTCTTCTGAGGAGGGAAGGGAGCAGGTGGATGGCAAAGGCTCCCCCTAAAAAGCATGGCATTCGTGAAGATAATTCCCCTGGGATTAATGAAAACACACGTTGTTTGAATGACTCCCTGCAGAGGAAATTTGGAAGTCTTTGCTTTGGGGCTTAAAAAGAATGCTTGGATTTGCTTACAGGTAATGAACAAAGGAGAAGAAGAGCCTGGTCACAGCAAATGGCATTGGGTCTGTGCCTGGGGGAGGAGTGATTATCCTCAGTACAAAGGAATGATTTCTCTTGAAACAGAAGGTTGAGACCATATTTTTGGGGAAGTCAAGAGCTAACAGCTGTGATGGTGCTGAATGCAGGTTTAATTAATTTTTTTTTCTTCTGCAAGTTGTAGCCAAAGAGCTGTCATAAAGAGCTGGGTCATGATTCTACCTTCTCATAATGAACTTCCAAAGGTTAGTGAGCTGCTAGGAGGTGTTCAGTGAAATCTGGGTCAACTGAGAGTATGTTCCAGGCTGTGACAACATAATGCCTCTCTCTCTTCTCTGCTCAGGCCTGTCCTGCCTTCAGAGCAGACTCACACATAACTCTGGCTTTCTTGAAGTGTCTTTGCAGTAGGTGGGAATGCCCAAATAACCAGTGCAGTCACATATGACAAACTGCAGACTTCACAGGCAGTGAGCTGTATGGACAAAGCTTTTTGGGCCACATATTTCCGTAGCCTCTTCTCTTGGACCTTTTCACATTCACCCCTTTTCTGTAAAAACATTATGGGTGGAAGAACACTTGTACACAAAATCTTTGGGGAAAAAAGTGATCCCTGAAAAGGTTTGTCAAAGATATCTTCTTGGCAAGAGCAGATGCTCAGTGGGTCTCTGATCTGTTGAAGCGTGCATAGAGAGGGAATTCTGCAAAGTATCATCACCATTAAGTTTCTGTAACCTTTTTGCTGATACGTAGAAAACATTAGAAATCACCACCTTTTGTTTCTTTTTGCCAGTGTAATCTTCCGCAGGAGTAGAAGTAGTCAGTGAGTCCAGAGGAGAAATCAGTTTGTAAAGCCAGAAGCAGGCCTGTTTGTTTGAGATAGGCTTCTGCCTCTAGGAGCAGATGGAAGGACACAAAAGGTCAAGAAAGAAAGAGCAACAACCACATGAAATAGAGATTGATTTTTGCCTCAAATAACTCCTGAGCAGCAGTGCAAGAACTCTGACAGAAGAAACCCTTTCTAAAGCTCAACAGGTAGAAAGGACTTTGTGATCCTTCAAGTCCACAGTGGGGCAGGAAAGATGAAGAACAAGGGCCTACAAGGTCCTTCATTTCTTCTCCACCTGGCAGTACTGCTTCCAGCCCATATATAAGGGTTTTGCCCCGCTGTGTGAGCCAGACAAGCTGTTTTTCCATCTTACAGTCCCCCAAGCTCCCTGAACCACCAGGGACAGCCCTTTCAGCTGGGGTGGGCCTGGGGATGCTGCTTGGTCCAGCGCCAGAAACTCCTCAGGCCACCAAAGCCCTCTGCCTGAGCAAAAAAATCTATTTAACATCCTTGAATGAAAGGCAGATAGGAGGGATTTTTATTGCTGTCTTTGCATTTTCTTTAGTTACCTTCTTATTGTGGTTGCTGCCTTCCTGCGTGCTTCTCTAGAGGAGGAAGGAAAAAAACTAAAGAAGTGGAGGAAAGTTCTAGAAATCAGGAATACCCTCCACTGGGTTTCATTCTCTGTCTCATACTGTATTGGGAACGGAAGAGTCCTAGAGAGCACACTTGCTGCTGCCAAGCAAATCTTTATTTTATAGCACAAAAGCAGCTTCCTGGACAAACAGCCTATCCAACCATGCATTTTTTCTCCCTAGTGAGCATCATGGTTATTATATGGAAAAGTAAAAAGGAACTGATATTAAGACTTAAGGATCCTTAGATGACCTTCATTTAGTAATTTCAAATTAACCTGAGGTTTATAGTCATGGAAGCAATTGTTAAATATAAACTAGAAAATGCAATCTGAAAGTAAATGACTCCAGGGCACAGAGACAGCATTTGATGCTGAAGGGAAAGGTAGCTGTAAAATACAATGGAGTTGAGGAAAATAATAATAGTGAGGCTTGTTCTGCCAACAAGCATGGAATTGCCCATATTTTTGTATTCTGTGTTTTTTCCGATTTCAGATTCATTTTCTGAATAGGATTGAACAGCCATTTTTTACTGTGATTCTTTATTTCAACCAACAGAGCTTTTGCAGACAGCCACTGCAGGTCCCTGGAAAAGCTGGCTAGCACAGAGAGGAGTGAAAAGACAGCAAGACTGCTGCTACTTAAATTAACTGAAACAATATTTTGGCCGTACAGGCTTCTGAATTCCCTCAGTAAGGCTTAAAAAGAGCCATCTGGTCAGAGCATTACCTCTCTAGTTAGAGCCTGCTTTGGAAATTGAAATGAGGCTCATGAGCACTCGTTAATGCTTTTTAAACAGGGATTTTGGAGGTGGGTAGCTGCCTTGGTGTGTTGTTTGGTGCAGAGCAGGTTTTGGCACGATGGTGGGCAGGTGTCCGCAGTGTTGGGTGCCTTTCCACTCCGTGCTCATAGCAAAGCAGTGCCTGCACCGGGAATGTGCCGACACAGCACGGCCCTTCCAAAAGCAGCTCGCCCTGCATTTACCTCCCCGAGCCGACAGGGATGGGGGCCCATGCCTGGCTGAGGAGGAGCCCAGGGGGCTCTGCAGGGCCTGTGTCCCCCGGGACAGGAGCAGCTGCCCCCTCCAGGGCCACCTCCGGGTGGAAAGGCCATGGAGGGGCACGGATCCATCCTGCTCCCGGCTCATGGCGAAACTTCTCCCCGCGGGAAACAGCAGCGTGCCATCCGAGTCCTTCACCCTCTGTGTTTTGGACACAGGTCTTAATGAGTGGAGGAAAACAGATTAAGAGCCACTGAATGCCTGCTGGGGAGTGGAAAGGGCGGAAGCTGGCAAGAAAATGGTTTTGTATGAGTTTCTGCCCTGCTTAGAAGCTTTTGCAGCCCCGTGTAGTAAAATCTGTCTCCTTTTCTCCCCACCTGGCATAACTCCCTCAGGACTGATTGCACCAATGTAGGAACCAGTATAGCACAAGCAATTAGCTAATACAGCCCCTTCTGCTCTATTGTAGAGGTTCAAAATCCACCCCAGATGGATCTTTCTAAGAGAAAAGCCTTCAACCATGACACAAAACACATTTATAAAGCATTTTTCAAATACTAAATGTGTATAGGGAAATTTTGAGTACTAATATGAGCTCTCTTGATCTCAGTTTTGACATTAAAATTTAATTTGGCCACTTTTTAAAAAGACAAACAACATAACCATGGTCCATGCTTAAATCCCACTAGCACTCTTCATCTTTGCATAGAGATGCACCTGAGCCTAGACTTCTTAAGGCTGGTGCTCCTTAAAGGTGGCAATTTATCACAAATTCCTGGATCTCCCACTCTGCAGTGAAAGGAACACACATTGTCTAGATAACATAAGGGACAGCACATGCCCTGTGCTCTCAGGGGGAGGGCTGACAGTGCTGCAGCCCTGCACACACACAGAGGTACCCTGGGCTGCCACTGCCGCCCTGGGATGGGATCCAGCTTGGTTGGTGGCACCTCAAAACTCAGCAATCTGTCCTGGCCAGTGGGAGTGGGGGCTTGGGCTGCTCCCTCACTCCCAGCTCTACATAAAGCCCTGAGATATAATGCCCTGTAAGGTGCAATATAATCCCTGGGGACTGATGGGATGTGATACAGTCCCATGCCAGAGGGATGCTCCTGTGCATCCCTTCCAAGAGGCATCCCTTGGACATGGTCCCACTTTCCTAGCAACCACGGGCTGGATTGAGAAAGGGTGGATCCCACTTGGCTGGGGAGCCCTCCTGGGGTCCATGGCACAGCCAGGAGGGGGAAGAAAGTCGGGGCAGACCTCCCTGTAAGGCGGTGGGAGCTGGAGCTGGCCGAAGCACGAGGGCGCATCGTCTCTAAGATACAGTGGCTTGGGGTAGCTTTTCCTAAACAAAGAGCATTATAAGAGAGCCACTGCTGGAAATTTCCATTCCTTTGTTGGGTTGATGCTGTGTAAATAAATGCATTCCTAAGATTTTTCATAATCCTGGAAAGGGCCGTAAATGAAACTGTATACTTTGCCAAATCACTGGAGTTCATATATATTATTCCTCAGCTGCTGGGAACATGATATACAATGGCACAGAATATAATGCAAGAAACATATGCTAAAGGTCTTCTTAGAAGCACTCTGTGCATTTGTATGTGGCATACGCAAATATTTATTTTGATTTGCTCTGTAGGATTTAAATATTCAACCCATATTACAACTTGGATTTGTGGTATACTTATCTTAACTCAAAATAATCCTTACCTGACAGGTGACCTTAGCAGCAGCATTCAGTTATTCCCTAGTTTAATATGTGGGTGCTTTGGAAGCATTTGTAAATTAGCATGTGAGATAAATGTGTAATCAACCTTTTACTTTATTCTTCTGCTTTTTCTTATATTTGAATTTCATTTAAAAGTAAGGTAATTTGGGAAGATTAAATTCCAATGATGGTATTGTGCCTGATGTATTTACACGTTGAATGGCTAAAATGCATTTTCAATATCTTACATTTTTGTCATATATAAACACTAACTACTTATAGAAGAGATACAGTCCTGTATCCAATGTACTGGTAATGTTAATTCAGGAGTTACCTAAATAGTAAAGACTGTTATGTCCTAATTGTTAGAAATCAGATATTTTTCTTAAAATAGGCTAATAACTTCTCCCACTAACTCTACTCCCTCAGATTCAGTTTATCTGCATTCATAAGATCACTTCCCTGTTTAATGTAGTACAAATGCTTTAGAAATTTCTAACAGAAACTGTCCTTTAGACTACTGGAATTATGTTTATCACCCTTGTTTTTTATTTTTGAGCACACTGACATCTATCTTATATTTAGACTTTCTGACAGCTATACCCACTTTTTTTAGGATGAATATTCTAATTTTGAAAATCATATCCCCTAGTAATGCAGTTCTACTGGAAAAATATTGAAATGACGTGGAAATAACACTTTTCTTTTTAAGCACATTTTAGTTTTAGATCTCAAAGTTTTAGACAAAAGAGAACACTTAATAAACAATTGAATAAAATACAAAATGAACTTTTTCAACATTTGTTTCTATTTGTCCAAAATACAACATTACCATTTATTTCCCGGACATGCCATTTTTAAGTTGCATTAGAAATGTAAAAAACAGCCCCACAAGCAAAACAACCTAGAAACCAAACCAAAGCAACCCCTCAAACAGGACTATCTCCATAAGGCAAGCCCAAATACTCCTGGCTAGCTGGTTCGGTCTCTAATTTCCTTCTGTTTGGACACTGCCACAGCATCTCTAATTCCACAGTGCTCATCTGAGATCCTAATTTTTCCTGACCTCAGTACTCACATTTGGGGGCTACTATGTCAAAGCTTTTCAGCGTCCAGGATGAAGGAGCCTGGTTCAGCCTTCTTTCAACAGAAGATTATTATGGTAATTGTAGGTCTCAAATCAGAATAGATTATAAAAGCTTATTACTGTATTTTAATGTAAAATATTGTTAACTAAAGGCATCAAACTTTAAACCACATTAATAGCAAACTATGATCCCAGAGACTGCAGACCAGTAACTTATCTACCACACAAACAGCTGCACAAATCCCTCACATTTATTTTTTCCAGGCTTTCAACTTTGATTAATAACATGGTAAAACCATGCAAGTCTCAACCATATTAACCACAGCTATATTTTTAGTCCTACTGACATGAACACTTTAATATAATAAAAGGGAAAGGAAAACAGAAGAGGTGTTTCATTAGGACACGAGGATTACTGAAACCGCTGTGTGGAGCATTTGCCAGGAGGTGGTAGGGGAAGAGTTATTACTCACATTTTAGCATGTCGTTAGGATGTGGAGAAAGAGGATCCCTCTGTGAGATATGTTTGCTTTGGAAAAAAAATTAAGTAATCAGACTGTCCAAGCTCTTCTCACTGACACAGTCATAACAGCAAATTAGAAACTCAGTTAATGAGTTTCCAGCATTACGTGGAAAGCTATTTTTCCAATTTTGTTATAAAATTCAGTAATACGACAGTGCTACGAGATCCAGAAGTTCACATATTAACCTGCCAGTCCTTTTTTATTGGTAGATGGCTACGTGCAAAAAATATATGAAGCATGCAACCTGGTTGGTTAAAAAAATAGCCTGCACCACAAACTCTCAGCAAATTTGCTCTTGCAGCTGATTACAGAAGCTTATAAATATATTTTAAAAGCATTAATGAAGAGGAAAAAAAATTCCCCAAACCCAAATAAACCCCCCCCCCCCCGAATGGCTGATATAAACAAAAAACCTCAGCATTATGTCAGTAAAATAGCAGTTTCAAAATAAATTCAAAGACTAATGCTTGCCTAACATTAAATTATTCAATATTTAACATTTTTGGCTTAATGATTGTATGATACTGGGACTAGAGTTAAATTTGGTCCAGTCTCCTAGTCGACAGCTCATATGACAGAGGTGTTCCTTAGATGAGTTTCTGACACTAAATTCCACTGAATGAATAGTATTAAGCACATAATAAAAATATTTGGCTGAGTAAGTAGTTTGACTTTTTTTCTTGCTGCATGTACCTGCCTACACATTTGCACCAGCAGTATGTTTGTAATGATGCCTTTTGTGAGGGAGCCAAGCCCTGTAAATCGGAATAATGGGCAAAACCAGTCACGTATTTTTTTATTTCTATATTGCTTGCATGAAGAGAGCTACATTTCAAAACTGAGGTGGAGAGAACAAAGAGATCCAGGCACACAGCATCCTAATAGGGACCCTGAAATGAGTGCTCTGGACAGCACGCAAAGAGCATAGTCATGGCAGTGCTGGAAACAGCCAGGTACCACAAAGGGGATGCAATAGCCCAGCAAGGAGAAGGGCTGAGCAATAGCAAATACCTTGACACTTTAACTCTGAGAAAAAAGCATAATATCTGTTTTGACCTTTGCAGCATTTTTAATGCACGACATCCATAGCATCAGAAATGCAGGGGAACAGGGAAGGCAGACATCCCATTTTTTTCTAACCCCCTAGAAAGTGGAAAAAATGTGCAGAAAACATTTATATGGCACCAGTGAAATGAGACCCTATGCACAGTCTTATAGGTGAACTTCTTGACCGGAGGGATTTGTCTCTTACTTGAATGCCACACAAGCACATGTGAACCATTCCCACTCATCTGCACTCCCCATTCTGACATTGGGACTTTCCTTTTTAACTAGCCCAGGCTTGGCTAAGACTAAGATAAACATGTTTGGCTGCAACTTTTTTTTTCTTTCAAAAAGAGGCAAACTGGATTATAGCAAATAACCTTTAAGATAATTAACTGACAATGCCGCAACTAGCATAAAATCTTCCTTCAGGCGACCCCTAATTTAAGTATTACTGGCACAAAGTGGAGACAGATTGTGCATCACCACCGCAATATTTACATAGCAGAAACCCACAGAGCAGGAAACGTGAGACTCAATGATGCACTAAATTAGGAACAATCATATTCTAGTGTTAATTTGCTTTCTCCTCTATCCAAAATCCAGGTCCAGCAATTGGTACAAATGCACATAAAACATTCCCATTTTTAATGATTAAGAACCACAATCTGCAAGCAGTTTCACTCAAAAGTACATTCAATTACTACTGGGCATGTTTGAGGGATCAAACCCCCAAAAGTGAAACAGGTCTACCAACACAGAGATTTTTTTAGAAACCAAGGCTTCCTAATGCATTTATTTCTTTCCATAAATGATGTCTGTGCACGCAGTCTGAGTCCTCTGCAAGCTACCCGACTTTTTGTTGCAAATATTTTCCTCTGACAGTAACACTGTGATTATGCAGCATAATGGAGAAACAATTTTAATTCTCTGATGCTGTAGGTACTTGCAGGGACTCAAAAGGCTGCATAATCAAAGAATTAAAGTTAAAATGGGGAGGAAGGAAAAGATAGCCATTCTATTTCTAAATGTACTGACAAGTGATACATATATAATATCCACTATCCAGAGACAGATTTCACAAGCAACACTCTCAGTTACAGCACTTCGTAAGATAAAAGCAAAGAGCCATCACCGACCTTTCTAATAGAATCTTAAATATTATTCAAATTTGGTTCTACTATGGCGTATTAGCAAAAAAATTTACCTTGCCTAATCGCTGATGTTCTTCAAAAGCAGAAATCAGTTCTTGTGCCCACTTTATTTTTTCAGGGCTTGGAGAGAACTGTTCCTGGACAACAGCAATTTGGTTGGGGTGAATCACCTGCTTACCTACAAAGAAGATTAATAACACCAGAATCATGCATCGACAAACAGATGTTCAAGCAAAATGTTCCAACCACTTGAGGCTCTCATATGCCTTGCAGACTTTCTTGCTCTCTAACTAATTATTTTACTTGGTTTATTTTATTTTTAAAACTGGAAAACAGGCAGATAGCTTTTTGGCAGATTATTTTAAAAGTAAGAATACCTTGTGCTATGCTTGCATTCAGTATAGTTTGAAAGAACCCAAGATTCTTTCTCCTCCCTCCCCATTTTGATCCATACATCTTCCCTCAGGAGTTTCAGGTGCAGTTGCTTGTCTTGGGCAATCAATAACAATTAAGTGTAATGCATCTCTGAATTTGACTATGTAAATAACAGCTCCAGCCACTCTTAAATAAGTTGTAATAAAGTGTGCTCAGAAAATGAGATCTGAAGAAGATGGCAAGAGATCTGTCAGGCAGAAAAGTTACCAGTACTCTAAGGATCATTCCCTAAATTCTCAGTATTGGCTTATAATCATATAATCCCCAATGTTGTTTAAACTGTTGTTGCTGCAATTATTGGTGGTTGCAGGTAGGCTGCAATATTTATTTAGTCACTGGTATAGCAAACAACCACCAGCAGTGCCCTGAGGCTTTATGAAACAGTTTTTTTAATCCTTTCTTGTATAAACATAAGTTAAGAAAATAAAAATAGATGTTGTCTTTTTCACTAGAGATTTTCAAACGTGAATAGACAGCCACATAATCCCTTTTAATCTGTGATTCAATTTAGCTACCTTAAAACAAATACACGTCTAATTTGTTTGACACTTTAAAAAGTGCGGCGTTTGGCGTTATTAGTTTATTTCTATGGGAATTTCACAGACCGGTGGGATCTCTGTGGTTTGCTTTTAAGGTGCCCTAATAAAGGGAGGCTGCCGTAACTCCCAGCTTCCTTCGGAGGAAACAACTCTCCTCGGTGCCAGAAAACAAAACTAGTCAGAGTGGTGAGCCTGATGCCGCAAAGCTGCCAGCGAGTGAGCAGTGCCCTGCAGACCGAGGCTCCCACAGCCCCGCCGCCGCTGCCTCTTGTGCCAGCGAGAGTTTTGCACTTTGCCAGGACAAGCTGGAAGTGTCGGGACCCAAGGAGGTTCCCTGCACAACGGGGTCTGCTCCCTGTCCCTACTGCCATTAGGCCAGCTGTACTTTAGGAACCAGCCCATCACCGCATCTGAGAAGTCTCACGCCTGAGCGCAGGAATGCACCTATTTTCCATGAAATAACCACTGCAAAAATCCCTGGATTGTTTTCATCAGGCTGCAGTGGGTCTGAGTGATAACTTGGAGTACAAAGAAACTCTACTTAATTAAATGAGCAAAGAAATAGGAGTGCTGTGGTGTTGCTACATTCCTTTGCTGAAATGCCACAAGTAGCTCAATTTTACTTCTTCTTGAACAACGTTTAGTTTATGATTTTACAGGCATGCAAATATTAGTTTGAAATTTCAATATCACAACTATTTTAAAAATACCTTAAATATTGGTAAAAATTTAAACCCCATTAAGAACCATAATTTTTGAAAGAAATGACACAAATAATTTTTTTAAACGAATGTGTTTTATCTTAAGTTTACCCAGAAGTTTTTCAGTAATTTTAATAAAATGTCATAATTAATAAGCTGATGATGTTCCTTATTTGTAATACAACAAATTCTCCATAGCTAAACCATTAATTCCAAAATTGAAGTGTGTACAACAATTTCTTAAAAAATCCTATGGAGCTTAACTATTTAAAAAATATGTTGAATATATTTTAAATTATATTTGAAGTCAATCTCTAATTATAACAAAATTAAAATTTGTATTAAAAATACACATATATGACTTTTTAAAAGTGTAAAACATTTCTGTAAAAAGACTTGCTTTTGATAAAGATACCAATATTAGTAAACTATGCTTTTATCATTAAAACACTGCTGAACAATTTAGGAAGAATATAATTGAACTTTTGATTTATAGCACTTGGTTGATTTCTGTCACAGACTACCTATTCAAATAACTGTATTACAGACATAATGCCATGTAGGAAAGAAGTAAATATTTTAAACAGAATTGTTGTTATTGACAAGTTACTGAGAGAGTGCAAAATTGGAAGACATTAAAATTTATGACCACGAAATCCTTTTTACAGTATCACTTGATATATTGTGTTTTAAATCAATACTTGTCAAGTCTTTTAGGTAACTGTATGATGGTGTCATTTTAGTCTCCTACAAAAGACTGAAAAGGAGAGGACACCTAGACTGTTTCGTATTTATATCTGCTCTCTCAGCATGTAGCTCAGGACTTTTTATAATGACTAAGTCAGCTGTTAGAGCTTATGGCAAAGTTTACCTTATTTTTTACACAAACATTCCTAAAACCTATGCCCATTTATATAGGCAACGCACTGATTTAAAGTCCACAGGTAATGCTAGTGTAAAACATCTTGATGGATGCCTATTTATAGATATATAAATTTTTAAATAAATGTAAATATTAAAGGACTATTAATTTGGATGGATTACATTTGAAAACATTTGATTTTATGTTTATACACTCACTGAAGGAAAACCAGGCTGATTTTAACATAATTGGAAAAGAAAACTTGGCTGCAATAAGCAGTGAGGTCTGCAATAATACTTAAATACCTGGTAAATTCTTCATTATATTATTTTGCTTGTTTAATCTTGAGGGAAGCTATTTGATTACATTAAGGGCAATTTCACTGGCCTAATATGGGGACATCTAAGGACATACAACTTAGCTAAATATTTTGGATTTGCATTGCTTTTGAGAGTGGTGAGTTCAGCCCTGTTCGTGCAAATAAATGAATTGTTCTCCAGCTATGAGAGAAATTTGCAAGACTCAGTTAATTTCAGTTCTCTTGATTTCAATGATTTTGATTGTTTATTTAAAAGTAACAGGGAGGGATCTTATATTTAAAAATTAGAAGAATTGCACATTTTGAATTTGTTAATAGGTTGACATTTCAGTACTTTTACATTATCAGAGGACTGTCAGTGGCAAATGCAATGTGCGTACTTCTGCTTTATGCAAAGTCATGGATTAAGCTGAGGCCCATTTGTAATTTTCTGTGATGAATGTGAAATTGGAAATGTTAAAATGTTTAAATTATATAGATTATGAAAAAAAATACTCGCATAGGTTTGGAAAAACATGGTTTTGCTGTCAGTTTTGAAATTAGATTTTATTTCAATCAAAAGAAGCAGGAAAGATTATAAAAATATTAGATAAACTGAGAGCAAAAAGCCAAAGAACAAGTGAAATATTTTAGATTGACCTAAAATATTTTTTTTCTTTTTTCAGAGGAAAAGGAAAGATGCTGTTTTGTTTTAGCTCAAACAGATTTTAATTTTTTTCCCCCACCAAATCCGTAGAATCAGTATTGACCCATCTCTAATTACAGTTGGACTGATTGTCAGGTTGTTTGCTGAATTTTGGAAATGTGTCGATGATAGCTGCAGAAAGGCAGGAGGCAAAGGGCAGGTGCAGTGAGAGCACCTTAATAAAATCTGTACTTTACACAGACTCTTACTCCTTGTATGGAAAGGCAAGTATGACACATGTACAGCCAAGACAGAAAGTAATTTTACACCCTAAATTGCTGTGTGACCTTTTTATTTGTCTTCTGTCTGGACCCTGTTCTAGGGTCAGGCAACTTCCACCATAAAGTCACTGGAGTCCAAATCACCATCAGCATTGGTTATGCTGAACATTTGTAAATTTCCTAAACTGACAGCCTCAGTTAAGCACTTAAATGTGCATTAAGCATTCAAAAAGAGTGCTCTCAAAGGGTCTAGGCACCTGCAACTCCATCTTCTGTCAACAGGAGGTTCAGATGTTTATGTTTTTTCAAAAATGAAGCCTTTCCTTAAGCTAGGAAATATTGGTTGAGACTAGGTAGCTGTCAGCAGGTGCTACCATTCAGCAGCTCTATTATTTTCCCAACTTCAAAGGCAGCCGAGGGACGGGTGGAAGTCCACATGGCCGTGGATAATGTAGCTGTGAGGAGCTAACGATTTCACCTCCAAAACAGGACTTGGGCTTGCAAATGTCAAAGCTCAACAGACAGTAAAGCAGAGCTTGTGCTGAAAAGCATTGATTGCTATTCTTTCACTGGTATGCCAAGGTCACTTAAAATTGCACTTATTTTTTTGTTTGGTGTTTTAAGATGTTATATATAGCTAACTGTAAAACCAGAGTTTGCTAGGTGGCATTGCTAGCACCCACGCTTTTGGTAACAGAAACCTAAGGGATATTCTCATATGTGTATCCTGGATAGTGGTCAAAGAAAAATAATGTGGTGCTCGTCCTGTGTGTTAGAATTCTCTCATGCATGTGTCAAATGGCTGCTTTCTATTGCAGCCCCCAGCCTTTGGTGGCTGCACTGTCCCAAAGAGGCGTCCGAGTGACCTGGTACACCAATCACAGGGTGACAGGCTGCATTACAGGGCTGTGGGGCAAGGAGCCTGCTGCTCTTGCTGTCTGCCAATACCCGTAGGTGTCACCAGCACTTACTAGGGAGAAAGCCAGGAGACTACAAAGAAACCAAAGAAAACAATAAGAAAACAACTTTCCCCTAGCAGGTAGCATATGAGATTTACTTCTCTCTTTTTTTTTCTTTGCTAAAAAGTATTTTTAAACTGCTGCTGTTGTTCAAACAAAGAGAAAGGGCTCCAGGTGTGGAGGAGCCATGGCAGAGTACAGTATTGCCTTTGCTGTGCTCTGGGAAGGGAGGAATCACTGCACAGCCTCTACCCCAACTTCTCTTCAAAACCAGTCAGTCACACGCTTCATGGCAGACGGTTTCAAAAAGCAGCCTGTGACTTTTCAGGCAACATTTCCAGCCACAATTTTTAAGATAGTAATAAACATAGAAGAGCTTGATACCAATGAGTTTTTCAATAAGTGCCCTGAAACAAAAATCAAGTTATTTGTCCAGGTGACAGTAAACATAGCAACCCATTTAAAATGAGCAACGTCCGCGCTCTTTTGAGGCATCGGCAAAAGTCGTACCCGTGAATCCCATGGAGGCGCCTTCCCTCGATTGCCTGCGGAGCCCATCTTCATCATGGAAATCAATGTAAACAAGGTCTATTGCTTGAAGGCCAAATGCCTTTGCTGTGACTATGATTTTTTGCCTGGCGTATAGAATGTCGTGAGTTTCCTTACTGCTTGTTGCACCTGAGAAAATAACGAGAACAAAGAAAAGCTGACAAGAGTGTTTCAAATTTCTTTCTTCTCTCTTCTTTCTGTTTTAAATATTTCTTGTGTTAAAAAAAAAGGGGGAAATTTTGAGATTATATTTAACTGATTTAGAAAATAGAAGAGGGATGTAAAGCTATACTGTAGAGTCAAAATTATACCCCTCTGAGGAAAAAAGATGCTTTAGCAAAAATAAAAAATAACATCCCTCTAAACACTAGCTTAAAAATTCAGATTTTGATTTAGTTTAAATCAGAATTTGAAAGCCTGAAGTCAGTGGAAGCTTTGTCTGGTAAGGACTGCTGACTTGGCTAAAATGAAAGTAATTGTTAGATTTTGCTATTTACTGAACGTACAGTGAGAAGCATTACAGCAAGAGAAGCTTTACACAAATTGATATACTGGGTCCAACTAAATGGTTAAAAAATTCACACTGAGAATAGAATTGCACTTTCCTTGGTTCTGATTCTTGTCACAACTGATGTCCTAAGCTGAATATTTAAGCTTTAGTATTTGAATGAAAAATTGATGGTAGATGACTTCTGAGAAGAAGCAAAAGTATTCATGAGACTTCATGTGCTCACAGGCTACCAGCTAAGCAATGTACTCATGTGAAGGCTAGTGGGAAAAAATAATAACAATAATAACCATAGGGTTACTATTTAGATGGAGATTTTCAGTCTGTAAGGAATATTTTAGTAAAGCAATGCTGATTTTTACATTAACATACTTATTTTTAATGTAGAAGTTCATAGTTCTGGGCTTTTGTCTTTAAATTAAATCAGAAGCTAAGTGCCCTCTTATAAAATAAACAGTGAAGCACTTTTTAATTTTTAGGAAGACTAATAGTGCTTTCATTTGAATATGTGGTTGTATTGACATGTGACAACTTTAAAATAAATTTATGAAAGCAAAATGTAGCAGGAGAGTGTTTGTGCTTGATGTCAAAAGCTTGAGTGACAGTTGTATGTAAAGAAGTGGTGAAGCGGACACCAGAATTTTAGGACTTTCAAATGTAGTTATAAAAAGCATGTGAATGTTGCTTATGCATACAATATTTTAAAATTATTTCAGTGACCCAACAGGGTGAGGGTTTATTTTGTTTGTCTGTTTTGGGTTTTTTTTTTTTTTTGGTGTTTTTTTAAAATTAACTTCTGGTACTGACTGGCAAAAAGCACAAGGAAGTCTCAGTGCCCTGTAGCACAAGGACCACGTTTTAAATTGCCAGAGGTACATTCTGCACTGAAAAGAAATTAAGGAGTAAAATGAAAACGTAAAATGCAGACTCAAGTGTCATTACTTTACTTATTGCTGTCAGAAATTTCACAGGCTTCTCCAAAACAAATGCCATACATAAACATTTATAATAAAGAGGCAAGTAACAACCTATGCTGGCACGGAAATCCTCTCCTCCAAAGACAACTGCATCCAAATGAAAGCCGGCCTGAGATCCTGTTCTCAGTGCTTCTTCACAGACAGCCTTCAAATGAGAACAGAGCATTAATGTCTACAGAAATGCAGGATGCAGACTACAGAGGCTGTTACAGCAACCCAGCATTACCAAAATCCTTCTGAAATGTTGCTCCTATTAAGCAAAGCCACTGTAGGTGCTCGACAATGCGCAGTGCTTTAAAATGACTCAGCAAAAGAAAAAAGTATTTTGCTTTCCCTAAGCATCCAGATAGCAAATGCTGGACATCCATAACAGGTTCCCCACCTTCTGGTTTACATTATGCCCCAGGTGTTACTGTGACCACTACTTCAGACATTTATGTAGCAACATGAAACAAAACATTTGGCAAATATTGCTTAGCAACAAACAAAAAGTATTATATTTGATTAGTTTGACAAGCAATATATCTGGATGAGAAATTGAAATAAAGATCAGAAACTCTTTTATGAAATAAATAATATTAATGGTTTACAATTATTACAAGTTCCTTACAAATAGAAGATTTGCCACTTTAAAGTGTCCATCTATATATAACAAAAAATAAGCTAAGGAAGTTAAAATGCAACAAGTGCTGCAGAAAAGCATTAAAATAAAAGTAAAACAATTTTCTGCTGTAGCTTTTTTCATGAGGAGAGTAGTGTTACTATTTTATATTGGTGTTTGGATAATATTAGCATCTTTTAAGGCTAAGGTACACGGAAAGAGACATGTAATTACCAGCTCTACTAACGGGCGTTCTTCTGTAGCAGCTGGTGGGACACAATCATTCTGTAACAAAGTGTGCTTTAAAAGGGAACTCTCCTGCCAGCATCAGCAACTGCAACATTAAACCTCCACTATAAAATACTGTAGGTGAAGAAAAACCTCAATGGTTTAATATATGATCTAATTCTGTGTTTGGACACTGGACAGGAGCGTGTCCATTTGGTTATGGCTTTATCATGCTCGCAGATAGGTGAGTGTGTGCTGTAAGATAAATGGCTGTATCAAACGACCAGGCTGCCTGTGAGGTACTTCTGGAGGGACTTCTGATCTGTGTGTCCTCAGCTGGTCTGAAACTTTTCCCTTAGAGCTTGGGAGGGGAATGCGGAGTTCCTTGTGCATGCACGAGCTCTTCTGTTTCATTGCCATGTTTCCTTGCTATTCTGAAAAACCCGGACTTGATAGGAAGGGCTGGGGAGGGGTTTGTATTAAAATGAAATTAATAAATTAGATTTGATCTAAAATTACCCTAAAAATGAGCATGTTCTTCAGGTATTTTCAATGTTAATTCTGTGTCTAATCTTAGCATTAAACACTCCATCATACCGACAAAGAAATGACAACATGGAATTTGATTGTATTGTTATTAGTAGAAACCATTATAAAGAAGCAAGTTTAGCAATAGTGAGATAATGATTAACTCTTATTTCAAAGTAAGTGTTACACAAAAGTTGTGTCTGACAGCTACTAAATAGCCTGAAACACTGAGTATTCCAAATCTTTGGAGAGACTTTTTTCCACTCCAAATGTGTTCAAAACAGTAACAATGAATGAAGAGAGGTTTTGATATTTGTTGTGGACTGTCTGGAACTGTTCTGTCATTGGAATACTTTGAATTTATGAAGGCCTTTACAATACAAACATCAGAGTTCAATGTGCAAATGTTTTTGGGGATTGAACAATTTGTATTTTTTAACCTTGTTTCCTTGGTGAAATCAGGGAGAGACTGAGGAGCATTCTCCTTATCCTAGTTTGCTGAAATGGCAAAATATGAACACTTCAAGACTTTCTTACCTTAAAATTGAGCAAGCCCATTGCAGTTTCCACAAAGGGGATAAAATTCATTGGTTCTACAAGTGTTCGGCCTTTTAGGTGATGTAAGAATTTGTCTGAAAACTAAAACTACACAGAATGAGCTATCAGAGGCAAAAAAAGAACAGTCTACATGTATACACAAATGGCAAATATTCACCTGACGGGAACAAACACCCCTCCCCACCCCAAAACCTGATAACTAAAAAAATTAGAACAGCTTATAACAAGGCCTGTGATCTGAAACAGCAATATTCCCATACATTTCTAAATTTGGAGGCTGGTTTGCAAGGAAAAAAAAATAAAAAAAAAAAAATCCAATCTTAGCACCTCTCACCCTGACTTAGTGAAATGCAAATCCGTGGGCTGTGGAAAACAATGAAGTGCTGCTGTACCTGAGGTCCGGTTTTGTTTCAGGTCCAGCACTGCCATCACTGGAAGCGCTCCCCAGCCTTCTAAGTGGCATCCGTATTATTCATTACGGCACCGTTACCCTTTTGTTCAATAGGCTTTTCTTCATAATTTTTTAGCTTACCTAGGAAGGCCTTAAAAAGGAAGTTTAATTCTTTGAAGACCAAAGCTTGCCAATTTTTTCCATGAGACCAGTTCACAGCTAGCTCTGAGCTGCCAGTGGGGTAGCCCAAATTCCAAAATCTATCATCTGGAAACATACAAAAGCTCTTGCACAGATTTTTCCCCTTTCAAAAGGGAAAAAAAAAAAAAAAAAGGAGGGGGGAAAACCTTCAGCCCTATATTGTAAATGTCTTATGTCTGTCCAGAACGAGTAATTTGCGTCAAGATAAACATATTGCAGGTACTGCAAAAATGTTAGTAAATAAAGACAAAAATCACATATGCATATATTTTAAATTTAAGGAATATTCAACTATTAATGGATATCAAAGGAAAGGGAATTTTAATCATCTCTCCATTCAGTCTCAGTTGGGTAAATCATATCTAAGAGATTTGCATAAATATAAACCATCAAAGACTTTTCATCTTCAAAGGGGGTTTCAAGACCCTATAAGCTTTGTACTGTAATCATCGCAGGTCACAACCCTGCAGGAATAAGGCTGCTATGGCAACATAAAAAACTAATGCTTAAGGCTTAGCATAATATTCTGACTAATAGAAAGGAAACTCATTTTAAAAGCTGGCAGCCTATTTACCAGAAGCTGGATTAGAGGTGTTATTTCCCCTTTTAGCTTCCCCCCACCACCCCTCCCCAAAAGAAGGAAAATCTAATCACCCAGATCTTGAAAAAAAAAAAAAGCTTTCCAGCAATTTGCAGTAACTTTACAATTAGGCCAAAATAAATCACAGCTTTCTCCGGTGAAGAATTCTGCCCTCCCATCTCTGCTCTGCATCATCACCATGGCCCTCTTGATAACTTTTCTTTAGTGAAGAGAATTCCACTCAAAAATGTGCAAGGAGAAAAAAAAATCAATTCACTCTGTACAGTATGGCAGGTTACTACAGTGACAGAAAACAGTAAAGTTCACCCAGGCAAATGCAGAAAATGAGGTAATATAATGGTATCAGTATATCTTCTTAAGACTCTTACCTGGCTTTAATTTTTTTAGGAGGAAAAAAAATGTTACTGTGTGTATATTTTAGGTGCAAGTTAAAGAGCAGAATTCTTGTTTTATTTTAAATATTTTAAAAGTCACACTCCTGGAATTTTTGCTATCTTTTGTTTTGAAGGTAAAGCAAAAAAAAAGAGAGCACATTTAATTAAATATTGCCTCCCTTCCTTTCCCTTGTAAAAGATTTGCAATAAGCACCAATACAAAAGGTAACGAGTGGAGAAGTTTCAATTAATTTTTTTTTTTTTTCAAAAGGAGACGATTAAATGTTTCCGGCCCGGTAAAGTGTTCATTTCAGGGAGAAAGGGGGAAAAAAAAGAAGAAGGCGGAGGAAAAAAAAACCCACAAAGCTTGGGGAGGGGATGAAGTAGCAAGGCCTCAGCAATTCTTTCAATTCCAGTGCACACCCAATAGTGTGTCGGGAAGAATGCACACTGGTCGGGATTTGTGGGAGAATTGTCCCGCCACAAAGGAGGGAGAGTTACGCTTGTTATAGTCCAATAAGCCATGCCAGTCAAACAAGTACCCACACTAGGGACAAAAGGAAAGCAAGAGATTCTCATACAAAAGAAAACAAGTAAGCCCATCTTTTAGTTGTGCATCAGCCTCCAGGTTTTCTGCTGCACATAAATAAAAATGAAGGGGGGGAGCGGGTGTGCGTGGGGGGAGAGAAACAGCTTCTGGGAGGCTGAAAAATCATGCTGGAGTGATTTTTTGAGGATTGGGAAAAGAAGGCAGCGGTGTTAGGCAGAGTATGTTCTTTGTGTGCAAAGGTTGGGCAAAGGGAGAGTGAAGCAAAAGAAGAACAGTGATGCAGATGCCTCTGGGGTTGACTTGTTTTCCATGATGGAAATAAAAGTTAGGGAGAGGGAAGGTGGAAGAGGATGAGGTGACAAAGAGCCCTGGCATCCCGTCTCCCTGCAAAACCTACTTGGTGGCAGGAAGGGCTCTGCCATTTTGGTATCATGAATATTCATCACTGACAAGTTCTGTCTAACACTTACACGGCTGTAAACCCTGAGAGGTGCACCCTGGTTAATTTAATTACCCGTTGGTGGAAGGGGATGGAGAACCTTCTGTGGATGCCAAAGGGGCAGCGCCACGGCATGGACGGGGCCTGTCCCACACCTGGTGACGGGGCTGAGCTCCATGGTGTGCTCAGGCCCATCTCCATAGCCTGATCAAGGTTAGGTGCTGAGATTAAAATAGACCCTAATGTGCCTGCCTGCCTTTCATCACAGCTTGCACGCGTGCTAGCTGCTCAGCTAGTGGTTTGCAAAAATATGAAGTGAATAATTAAGCATTATTCCTTTACTGGTATGTTGCAGCAATAATGGTATATCCAAACAAGCATCACTCTTTTTTGACAATTAAAACAATTATAGCATAATTAGGCCTATTTCAAAGTTTTCTTAAGTAATTTGACATGCCAACCATTTACATTTCAGGTTTTTATTGGCTGAAAAGTCAGTTGTGAAACACAAACACACCTGTCAGCAATTAAAAAGGAAGAAGTAGAGAACTGTTCAGGAAATAATATCTGTGCTAATTAAAAACACTAGTTAAAAGCTTCCTGTTTGTTCCTCCAGTTGCCCCAAGGAGTGACCTTCCCCCCAACCCATTTTTTCATATGTTGCTAACATGGTTTCCCATCTCCTGCTTCCAATGCACGTAACTAAGGCTCTTGGACAGACAATAATTTTGCTTGTTAGGGTAGTCTGAGAAGAGTCAGGCACTTACCCTTCTACTTTTGATAATATATTCTGACAGCAATATTGGTTCTTTGTCAGCTGTGGGAGAAATACACCTGGTTTTCTTTATAAATGTGTTCCATAAATGCTTTTTATACAGCACATCACACACACACATTTAAGTGGATGCACTGCCCAATTACCTCAGCCAAGCAACGATATCATATGGCATTTGCAGCCTTCCTCTTAACTCACAGTCATTCCTCTCTGTGCCTGGATGAACTTGGCCCAACAGCTTCAGTCAAAAGCTAATGTGTTGTTGGTACTCACCCATCTTATTTCCTCAACATTTTCAACCTTTGGCAGCATCATGCTTGAAGGCAGGGTCTTGGACTGCAAAAGCACCTCTAGGTCTTCTTCTGCAAGGCCGCTGGACACAGAGTTTATCCTGACACACTTTTCACCATGGCCTAAGTCAAACTCTTCAAGGGTTTTCACTATGTTCAGTCTTGCTTCTCTCTACATTATGTATGAGTTCCGATGCACAAGAAAAGAAAAAGAAAACATATTTTCTATTGACAGAAAAATGCACTGAAAAGAAAACTTGTTGAAATGACATGGGGAAAAGCTAGACAGCCAATATAGTGGTTTCCCCAAAATGTCTGTCACTCTTGGACTTTATTGAAGCAGTCATCACCAGAACCTCGCAATTTTACCTTCTTCTTTACTGTTTCTTTATAACTGGTAAATTCAATGCATGGAGTTTCTACCACTTGCAGGAAACAAGACTTTTGTGTCTGTTAGTGCTGAACATGTGTAACAAACACAAATCCTTATGCTAACATAATGTATTGCACTAACTGTCTGCTCTCTCAGAAATGGCATATTCTTAAATTTGCATTAAAAATTAATTTTTGTAATTTAGCTCTGTAATTTTGCCTGAATGTCGAAAAGTACAGACGTATATATGCCTCTTTGGTTTTCCTTTACTCCATGTATTCCAAGTGCATTAAAGGCAGTAATAGAATTCAAAACATACATATAAAAACAACACTGAAATAACTCCAAGGTTTTTCTTAGACCACATGAATAGGCATTCTGTTGGCACAAAATAAAATCTCCAAAGACACAAACTTCCCCTGGTCGTTTGCTATTTTTGTGAAAGTAAATTTACAAATCTGTTTAATGGTTGATTTGCATGAAGAATACTGGCATGCTTTTCTGAAATGAAATGCATTTCTTAGCCTGGAGAAGGGGGTAGGGGTCGGAGGAAGGTGCTAGGCTCCTTGCTTCCTGCCAACTGAAGTTTTAACCCCAAATTCCTTCCACTCACCAACAGCCCCTAACAAATTTGCATTGTCAAAACGCACACTTATCATTTCATTTGTGAAGAGTTTTTATGGGGCTAATAAAACTTTAAAGCTCCTGAGCCATGGAGGCTCAGGAATGACTTTAACAATATGCAGTTGCTGAATAGAGATGCTTTTCAAGAAAAAAGGCAAACTCAAGAGGAAAAAAAAAACAACAAAAAGAAATCATCAAAGTTAATATCCAGGCTAATACAAATCAGCAAGAGAGCACATGACAGTAGATTTAAACCAGACGGATGCAGACCTCTGCCGGCAAGAGGGGCAGAGGTGGTTTCCCAATGTGGTCTGAGTTAAACAGTGTGAGGGAACAGTAGCTTACAGTTGTCAGGACCGATGAGAACAGGGTCTCCCAGGCCAGTTTAAGACAGCTCTGCAGTGTACTGATTTACAGGGCTGGGACCCCTGATAATTAGGGTAAGTTTAGAGAAAAGCAATTGGTGGCTCTAACTGGTTAAAAGGAAGGAATAATGAAGCAGAAAGTTAATGAATCTGAAGCAAACAGCCTTCAGCTTGGGGCTCCTAGCAGTGCTCCTCCCAAGGCTGGGAGCATATGCCTGTTAATGGGACAGACAGGAACAAGGCACCCATGTATGCATCCCTGGGCTGCCATCAAGGGGTGCCTTCAGAGGGAATCTCTGTAAAATGCAACCCAAAACATGTGAACTGCTGTGAATGGACTCTGTCTGGAGCTGTTAGGAGAGCCACATAAACATGCACGCAGTTTAGTACAAACACGTCCAGCTGGAAGACAGCTCCGGCCCGTGGCTGTCTGATATGGCTCTTCCAAATTTGGTCAACCCAACTGTATGATGCCAATACTGGGAAATACAAATCCCCTATGTTTTCCTTCTCTGACTCAGGGTAACGGGTTTCTAGGGCTGAGCTGAAAGCTTCTGGACATGATGCAGAAGGGTAGCTTAAAATCACACTCCAAACCAATTTATGCTTTTAATTAAAGTCAGATTATCACCGTTTCAGCACACACCAATGCAATTTGCAAAAGAGAGATCTTCCCAAAGTATCCTCTAAGGCAGCACTCAATTCCAGCTGAAGGCACATCTCCAGCAAACTTGCAGCCTAATTTGTTATGATTTTTTTTCAGAATATAATAATGAGCACTATTATGAGACCATTTCATATCTGTTTTTCTCCTCAGTCTACAAACTCCCTTCCCAAAAAAGACAGATCGTGTCTTTCTAGGTATATTTCCATACAAAACACTTATTAACAGGCTGTTGCTGTTATCAATTTACATAAACTAAATGTGCAGCCCTCTGGTACGTATCCCAAAAATAACCAACAACTTCACTGAATTTATACCAACCAACAAACATGGGGAGGGGGTTGATGTTTTTTCCCATATTTTAATAGAAAATATGTTGCTATGTTAGTTAACACACCCATGCCATCTGTTGGGTTGAGAATTGATGCGTTTTCTTAGAACCGCTATGTATTAGATCTGTCTGCCTAGATACTCCAGGAATGGAAATGTTTCCTTTTCATGATATAATAGTTCTAGTCACTATAGTTTCCACAGCAAGAATCAATTTGTGTTTTTAACTGTGGAACAAACTGATGGGACCTGGCTGCCAAAACCAGAGCTTGTGAGGGGGCTGACTGTGCCTACCCTTCCTACAATGGAGGAAATCTGACTAATGTTAGTGGGGAGTATCAGGTTCCCATAAAGGTTTCCAATAAAATATTTCATGGGTAAATAAAAAAATTATATACTAAAACCTTTGACCAAACATATTAAAAACATGGAGAAAAGGGAGAGTCCTTTGTGCCTCATTAGGCAGGGAAATGTAGAGGCTCTTCTTATTGTAGAATTCGTGCAACAGCTAAAATCCTAAGCTATATAAACTACTCCAAAATTGTAACAGAGAAAAAGGTAGTCCTTGATACAATAATATCCTTACTGCCAAGAATGGGAAAACTAGAATTTTTAAGGAATGGTGAGAAAAATATTTGCCCTGTTGTTCACATGAGAACTACAACATCAGATAATACTTTGTCATGAAGGAATAGCTGATAAAGAAATAAACCAAATCATTAAGTAAAATATTTCGTGCTCAAGTAGCTTGGGATGGTGATATCCTCCTTGGGTCCCATGTGAGCTGGGTTCTTTATCAAACTGAACAAGAGAGAAATACAACAGAGAGCTTCATGGAAAATAGTGATGCTATCAAAATGCTTTAAATTTGTGCTGGAAAGTTCACTGAGGAAAAAAAATGGTTGGTCAGGGTGGCTGCTTTAGCACCCCTTCTGTTTGACTCTGAGGAGGACACAGGAAGAGGTTCATTATCATGTGCAGCTACGCCAACTGGTGAAGATAAAGGTTTTGGTGACGCAGCATTGCTGACAAATCCATTGCTACCCAAACACACACACACACACACCCCGAAATTAAAAATGGGAATACGCACAACGCCGGCTCCACTGGCACCCATTAAACCTAATAACTAAGCATCCTCATGAGTTTCTAGCTCTGAATTATCAAATCTGCAAAGAAAACAACATCCGTCCACTTTTACACTCCAGTGGAAGAGGTGGTCCCTCGCGGCAGGGCTGCGCAGTCTCGCCATCTGGAGAATAAATCGAGTGTGAAGTACAGTATAGTTTGGGACCAAGCTCCGTGGCGGCAGCCCAGCAGTTAGTTCATTAGTCCCAAACTTGCGGGGATTAGTGCGGTATCAGCTCTACTGTCGGATGGGATCAGGCAGGCAGAGCGCGAGACTCGGGGAAGGGGGTGGCGGCAAAGAGGGAGCCCCTTGGGCTCCTTGATAAAACCACACTGTATTAGTGCACCTGAATGTGTGCTTTTGGTAACAGTATTTGGAAACAGCTTCCCATCATCTGAATCAGTACCTTCCCATTTCTCCTTTTTTTCTTTTTCTCACCTTTTTTTTCCTGTAGGTTATTTGTCAAAACATAGATATTTCCACTTCAGAACAGAAAAACTAAAGAAGAAAGAATGCCACAGAGCTGGAGGTTCAGCCACCCACTCACCTTGGACACACTATTAATACAGCAAAAGATGGCAAAATTAACAGCAGATGGAAAAATGATATTTTCTTCTTTCTTTTCTAACTGGTACAATTCCCTACAATCCTGCTTTTCATCACTTTTTTCTAGATTTCTAGACCTACCTGATTTTGAGGACAAAATCTCTGTTTTGCTTTATTTTTCTTGCCTAGTCTTCCTCCCCTTTTTCTAAAGACCTCCAGGTCTTAGTGTAAAGATAGTGGTCATACTTAAATATATGTTTGCGTATGGATCCCATCCTGTTAACATCATTTGGTAACAGTTCTTCGTGTGGAAATGTAAATATATGATGCACTAAAATGGCAGGCCAGAATCTATAATCCTCAATGCCATAATAAGTTGGCATGTTTCAAGTAAGAGAGGAAAAATTAATTGCTATAATCACAATTCAAGTGCTTTTTTTGTGACATGCCTGACATGGTTAAAATATACAATTATGTGGTAATGTTAATTCCTTGGAGTGGTTTGTTTACAGAACTTGACATTGCTGAATCTTTTGTCACTTGTATTAGTGCATGCCGTACAAATGCACATCACAAATAAGATTTTGCAGAAGAGCACATACACATTATATACCCATAGTAGCTTTTGTGCATAATAGAGTTTCTGCAGGGGAAAAGTCTGACACCTTCTCCAAGCATAACTCTCCATCAATGAATGCCATACAGAATGAGAGCATACAAATGCCATTTAGTTTCAAACTCACAAATGGGAATGGCAAGAGAAAAGACAAGTCACATTTGTTTTTAAGGAAACAAAGAGAACCATAAATGGGGAGCAGATTGCTTCTGAGAGCAGCAGGTACTTGTCTCATGAGACTTGCTTTCTACCTCACATATATCAGGTACTCATTAGAATAAATCTTTGAAACGGCAGCTATGTATTCCTAGTTAGTCTAGTTTTACAGTCTAGTTAGACTGAAAAACTAAAAAACTGTGCTGTAAAATATGCACAAAGCCTCCAGAAAGTGGTCATTAAATATTTTCTTATTTTTACCTCTGAGCAGATAATCAGTTAACAAGTTTTTAAAGATTTAAGAAATTTTAGAACGCATTTTCTTTTGGTTCAACATGGAATACACCAAACCCACCATGTAACCAGTCCTGAAGGTAAAAAGGGGCAGGAGTGAGGAGAAGCAGGGAGAATAGAGTCTCCATCATGTATGTTGCTGTCTCTCCTCTGTATTTCAGGTAAACATATGTTTTAGCATACAGCAAGACACTGATTTTGCTGTTACTGTTTCCTGAAATCTTCATATTAGTTCTTTAATAATTATTTGGTCTTTTATTTTTTTTTGTTTAATACCAACCTTTCCACTTGTCTGAAAAAGATTCTTCATGACATCAAAATGAGTCATCTAACTCTGTGCACTTCTAGCATCTGCTGCTTTTCTCTCTGCTCTGCTAATTGTCCTTACATGCAGTACATGGTCTAGCAACACTAAAATGATGCAAACGTCAGTTGCAGTCAGCATTGTGAACTAAGCAGCAATTTAATTATGCTCTGCTGAGGAAACCAAATTTCTTTGCCTATTTCTCTAGAAATTCCTTTTAAGGTCTGGGAACACATCAGTGCACTTATCAGCAATAGCTACCCTGTATTTTTAAAAGACAAGATCTCTAAAGTCTGTCCAGGAACAGCTGGGAGTGCTTGCTGCCATGTCAGCCTAGGAAACCTCTCCCTCCCTCTACCAGCGTGGACAATGTGGATCCTGAAGATATTAGGTGGGGGTCTATCCAACACCATCGGAGTTGGGCAATTTCCACATATGGTGGTCAGGTGGCCTGTCCCGAGATGCTGTCAACGTGGAGAACCAGTGAACAAGAGCCTGAGGTGGTCTCAGCCGGCAGCCAGGAGCCAGGGCTCAGGAATCCCAATAAAGCTTATGGGGTGCTCAGCTATGTCAGTACTAAATTTCTGCTGAGCCTGACTGTCCAAGGATGTGGATTTGAATGCAACAGCAAGACATTTCCACGAGTTGTCATCAAGGTATTTTTCTGACTTGCACATATCTCAGAGAAATTTAAACAGAGGCCAGTAGGCTGCTGGAATGAACTGGCACATGTAAATATTCACATAATATGAGGGCTGAGTATAAATGTCTCACTAGCAAAAATGATACAGCATGGGATGTGTGTGTGTGTCTGTGTGTACATAAACACAGAGACAGGCTTATACCTTAAGATTATGTGTACAGAAATGTTCCAAGAGGTTTTTAATGACAGTAATATATACAGCAGCTTAAATAAATCAAAGTTTTGTTCATGCAGGTAGGCAGCTATTCTTCTGTCTGCCAACTTTTATAAACACTTACAAAAGAGATGAAAACAACCTTTCAATTAACACAAATCAAGCTAGCACTAATTTAAGCTGGCTGCAAGAAGTAGTCTCTTTACTTTTTCCCCCTGGCTTACTGAAGATACTTTTTGTTTTGTGACAGATTAGCATCACAAATGAAAATTCTTTAGAAGCATTAGTGTTAATTAGTCTTCCTGGACAGTCCAAATGAGCTACTGAATGATGAAATAAAGCCACAAAATATACAATCTAATATATCTGTTAAGAAAAGGATTATACTGTTCTTTCATCTGAACTTAAGAGTATGTTAATTTTTATAAAAAAAAAATTTAATGTTTTAGATGTATTTAGATGTAACAGTTTTAGATGTATTTACTTGGCAGTATGTAATAGATAGCTATGGAAAATGTGTATGTTTAGACATCTATTTTTTATTTTTACAAGTGCATCTTTTTGTTAATGCTGGTAATGAAATGCACTGCTGTCTGTCAAAAGTACATATGCTTTAGCAAACTATCGATCCCTCTTCAGCAGCTGATTTCAGATGATTCTAAGTGAGATATAGATCAAATGTTTTAAAGATTGGCAAATTATTGCCTCAATTATTTAATAAATTGGTTGAAAAAAATACTAAAAGCCAAGAGAGGTAAACAGAGTTTTTCTGAAAAAATACTAACTGGCTAGAACTTTATGCCTGCTTGTACTGGAGGAACCAGTGTCTGCCCTAAGCTGCTTAATAGCTCCTAGGAACAAGGAATGCATTAAGAAAAATCAGGTTAGGTGTGCCATGGCATTTTTTATCCTTCCTATTCTCTGGAACAAACTTTTCCCAGCATACCTACAGTCTCAATAAAACTGTGTGTTTCAAAGAGATAGCTCGAAATGACAGTTGTGTTTCTGTTGGTGCAAACACTGACTAACAGCTCTTATCTCAGTTTTCATAAGGTGCCTTATCTGCATCAGTAAATTAGCAAATTAATATTCTGTAATGTGATCAAAGCCCCATAGAATGCCCTAAGTGTTCACAGTAAAACTTGTAATGGTACATAAAAGCTCTCAACTCTTCATTTTCAACTTACATTTTAAAGTTAAGTGGTGTCACCTTGTAGATGCATGTCTTTCCATGCAGTGGGGATTCAAGACCAGAACTGGTCACTCAGGTGTCTTACACTGAGAAAGGCAATCCCAGAAGTTCTCCCACCAGATGGGTTCTTGAGACACTTAGAAGAGGACTTCTGAAACCTTCTCATCCCACAGGCATTTTTTAAAGCAGAAATTACCTCCTGTATACTGCATATGCCCATGTGAGATCATGCCATTCATATAAATTTCCATGTACAGACCCTCTGAGAAAATCTATTCCTCTGGATAAATTTAGTTCCCAGCTTCCCCTGAAGGTTTTGAGTCAGTTGCCCACAAGGCACAACTGCCCATGTACATCCAGACTCTCCTTTGGGAGACTGAATCATCTATTTCCTCCAAACCACAATAAAGGTTTCAGAGATAGATCTCTTCAGGCATCATGCCCAGAGAGTGGTTTGGGCAGGAGTGCACCAAGTTCAGCTGTCCCCACCCTGCTCCTGTGAGGCTGCTCCAGGAAAGCCTGTGTCCCTCCAAACACTCACATGAGCTGTCTTGCCAAGCCCCAGGGTGTGCAACACATCCTCAGTTAAAGTTGAAAAACCTCATGGTGGTATGCCACCCTGTTCATAGGCTGGAAATCAAGAAAAACCACTCAAAACCCAACCATATTACAAACCTAGCTACTCCATCAAAACCCCATGAGGAGACACAGGGCACCCATGTGCTAATTATGCGTCACTGCACCTAGTCTGCTCTAGAGATTTACCCCTATGCCATGTGGGCACACATGGCACTCTGCCACACTAGATGAGGGCAGCAGGGATCTCTCCTTGGATCTCACACATTTAGCATTGTAGAAGTAGCCTGGAATTGGGAGAATAACGTTATGAGATGTTCAACACAGGAAGCTTTGATCTAAGGAGCTTTGCACTAAATTGACACAACTCTTGCCTTCCTGCAAAGCAAACTTGTTTTATAATTGTATTTCTCAGCCAGTGCTCACCTCAACAAAGATCCACCTCACTAAGCTGGATTTTGCCAGAGATCCTTCTTCTTTGTCTAGCAGAAGAAGGGCTTGTTTTTGATAGAAATCCCACTTGCATGGATGACTGGGGTGAGTCATGGACCCAACAATCCCACTTCACCCCAAATACAGGTTTTAGCACATCCTGCAGGCAACATTTGCTCAGATGCTCCATATGATGAGGCAAAGCCCATTACACTTTCTGGCAGAGTCCCTGAAGGATGGGCAGTGGTACAAAAGCAGTCGTCCTCCCTTCTTTCCGCCCCCACATCCCAGAAGTGGGAGAGGGGAAACAGCACCAGAACACCATGTCCCATGTGTCCCTGTATTGGCAGTGACTAGCTGAGGCAGAGAGTGATCCCTGATACAAAATAAAATTGTTAAAAATAAACTCCATGACTCATGTATTCATGGCAAGGAGTATGAACCTTTTGGAAATGAATTCGCTTGTGTTCTGTGGTCTAAACAAAACCTGACAATGTGAATTTTTCCCTGCCTAGACCTGTGATTGGTGTCAAAGGAACTGAGATTTTTCTCCAGTTTGAAAGTGGGATCTGAGAAGGTGGTTGTTTTCTAGGTCAGATCTCTGCTAATCCTTCAGGATTGTAGGGTGGTATTTGTACATCACTGATAGATGTATTGTCCTGGTACAGTACAATACACACCTTTATAGACATGATGAGAATTGCTTATTGGTATTCTTCAAAACATGATTAAGTTCCTCATTTAGATATTCCTGATGGCAGTGGAACAAGTTATTAGACCTTATAACATTTCCTTCCCTAAGACTTTCTTCAATTTACTTCCCTGATGAAATAAATAATTTTTAAATGTTAGGTTGGCTGAGAAGGTGCTCCTCAGTGGGGCTTCTGGAATATCTATGAAGTTTAAAGTAAACTTGGTGCTTATTTCCCAATAAAATGATAAAATAAACCAATATATTATTATTTCTGCAACATCTAAGCAGTTCCTACCCTCTTCTGCTTATTCCTATTCCATGCCCTGCTTTTTCCTTATGCAAGCTTTTCCAATCAACTTTTTTTCAAGCTGAGATGCAAACTGGATCACTGAAGCAATCCCATTAGAGAAATGGGTTTTTCAGGCTTTTCTGTGTGGGAGAGTAGGATTTTGGTTTTTTACTCCAGCCTGTTTAATCAGTCCTGTTTACAGCCTGGCCAAACAAACAATTGCACCACTACAAGCAAGGGCATGGCAAAGGAAGACAACAAGCAGCTAGGAAGGGCAACATGGAAAAAGGAACTTCTTGAGCTGTTTTTGTTTTTCTTTCCACCACAGCCCAGCCAGCTGAGCACCCAGCTGCAGCACTGTTGCACCAAATTTGTGCCCATGAGGAGAGTAGTAGGTAGGACTCACTCAAGCAAATGCCTGCATCCCTTAACAACCCTCACTACAAGCCCCCATTCTTACATCCATGTGCATTTCCCCATAAACTTACCTCAGCATAACCAACAGGGGCATCTGGAAGCAGAGCACCTTGTTAAATTATTGATTGCTTGACTAACACAACTTTTGCCTTAATTTATATGGTTCCCTTCATAACACCTTTCCAGACCTGAATATGCAGGGCTCCTTCTACCTGTGCTTTTGTTAGCTGCTCTTGCATCTGTCCAAATCTGACATGAATTTCATTCACTTCAAGCACGCTGTCAGGGTTTGAGTTCAAATTCTTTACACATGGCTTATCAGGTATTTTCTCTCACTTTCTGGACAATGACTCTGCCAAATGTAGTGTAAATAAAAGACTAATAAGAAAATGGATTCAGCTTTGAACCATTTCTATAAACATACAATAAATGCTGGGGTCAGCCTGGACTTTGTACTGATTTAACTACTTCAGATTTATTTGACACCAATAACATTAAGTTGATGCAATGCTCTGGCAAGAAACTATTTGCTAAAATGCTACTAGTAATATAATTTATTCTCCTGTGTGAATAAAATTCATGGACAATCAGGATTTTACAGCAATATAACTGCATTAATACAGTACTGCTGCTTTGTTTATCTTATATTAATTTTAAACCTACAGTGATAAAATAGAATTCAGTGTTTACAAGTTTGACACCCATTAAACTGCCTTTTTTCTCACTTTCTTTTCCTCTTATATTTTTGCCCAACTTGCTTTATTGTTGCGTAACTGTCTGAACAAAGTATGCAGTTAGCAATTTTTTTTTTGTCCTTTTGACTTGATATGATATCATTCTTGTTCTAAATGAAGGACTGCCATAAGAAAAATGTGAAAATGTGAAAATGTGCTCTACTTAACTAAAAAAAATCTATTTTTTGGGAAACTGTTCTGCTTTACTTGCTAATCTGTTTATATTTTTTGATTTCCCCAGTAATAATGTGTTTTGTATTGAGAACAGAAGGTAGTTTTTCCCCCAAAGTGCTCAGAGACATTTTCTCCAGCCAGAATCCCCGCTCCCATCACCTGCATCAGGTGCAGGTTAACCCTGGTGGGACTCAGGTGATGCTCCCCTCCCTTTTCTTGGCAGTGGCCTCTCCCTGTGCTGCCAGCCTGCCACCAAGCACGGTGTCTGTTTGGCAGCCGCCCCTCAAGCTCCGGAAGCTCCCTGGCTCCATTTCCTCGTTCCAGCTGGCCACTGAGGCCCTGGCAGTGTGCTAGCAGTGCTTGTGCTGGTGTGTGCTGATGCTGCTGGATACAGGGGGTTCTTGGTGCCCTTCCCCTGTTAAGGTGTCTTTGCTTTTGCTTAGGGTGGGCTGGAGTGGGACAGTCCAGAGCAGTCCTACATCCAGAGCACTTCATTCTGTTCTGAGGACAAAACACACAGTGGCATTAATGCTCTTTGACTTTATCTGTTGGCAAGTTCCCTACCCATTTCTCTCCTCACTCTTTGATTTGGCAAGCAATCATCTATAAACTTCCTAGGAAGTCCCTCTTTAGGGGCAGTGGGTTTCTGCAGCATGGGTGCAGAAACAAATCCTTCCTGAACCCACTAGACCACTCCAGTATCTGAGGATGCAAGGTACAACAGTACCAGAAAACTATTGTAAAGTTTGTATATTACCAAAGTCTCCTTTTTTCCTGGTTCTTCATTTGATCTGTCACCTTCCCTACTGGGCTTCAGATGAAGTCAAAGAATCACAGGACTGCTGAGGTTGGAAGGAACATCTGGGGGTCATTTGTCCAATCTCCTGATGCAGCAGGGACACCCAGAGCTGCACAGCTGAGACTCTGTACAGATAGCTTTTGAATATCTCCAAGGATAGAGACCCACAGCTGCTGGGAAACCTGTCAGTCCTCAGTCACCTGCACAGTGGAAAAGTGTTCTGATGTTCAGAGAGAACCTCCCATGTTTCAGCTTATGCCCATTGCCTCCAGCCCTATCACTGGGCACCCTTGAGCAGAGCCTGGCTCTGCCCTCTTTGCATCCTCCCTGCAGGTATTATATACATTGATGGGATCCCCCTGAGCTGAACAGTCTCAGATCTATAAGCCTCTCCTCAGAGGAGAGAGATTCCAGTTCCTTTAACATTTTTGGAGCCCATTCCTGAGGCTTCTCCAGTATGTCCATGGCTCTTGAGTACTGATACCTCTGGCATTCTCCTCCACATGATTTGCAAAGTTTAGAAGTCCTCTCTGCTCTTTGTCAGACATGTTTGAGCATATTAAAACTGTCTACTTTTATTTTTTAATGTTAAGGTCCACTAAAAAAAATTACTAGTAATCTGCACTCCATTTTATTTATTAATTTTGTTGTTTTTAAAATTCTCATGTCCCTTCATGCTCTCAGCATCACCTTTTCCAATACAATTCTCACTTCCAACTGAGTGATTCGCTCTTTGCTTTAAGATAATTTTTCATCTGTTGCATATTTGGCTTTATTTCTTCTTGACCAGGTTTCACAGCTTCAGATTCCGTGTTGGCAGTTTCTTGGCCAGTTTTCCCTTCCTGTTGACCAGATATAATCTCTGCCAGTATGGATGCTAAGTCCTCTATTGCTGGCCAAGCGAGAATCAATCATGCTGGATCTTACTAATATAAATTTACACTTAATAGAAATGTAATCCTCTTGAGAATTAACATCTGCCCTAACATAAACTTTGTCACATTTTATCAATGCTTATGAATATTAATTAATTATTCTAGCCCACTTACTTGCATGTTTGTAAATAGACAGCTATTAGGACAATTAAAATAGCAAGATGAGTAGCAAAATGGCTTCAGTCTAACAGCTATATAAATAAATATATATTTAAGAATACTACTTCTGCCTGTGTTTCTCAGGACAGGCCGTTGTTCCACTCGGTACGCATGTGGACCTACTTTCCAGCTATTCTTGTTTCACATCTATATTGCAGAATCACTGCAGAGCCACAGGCAGGATGAACCCCATTGTCCTCTGGAGCATTCAAGCTTAGCACAAATGCACGATCTAGCGACGAGAGCTTTCACGCAGCCGATTCTGCGTGCCCAGAAGTTCAGCTCAGCTTTTTCATCCTGAACAATGGGGAAGCAAGGGGGATAGCCTAATATTTCATCCTCTGTTTTGCCTACGTAGTCTTTGTCCACCAGTGTTCTGTGGCATTAAAGGTGAACCTCTTTCATGCGATAGCTATCAAAAAGCCTTCCTCCTCTAGATAAGGCAATGATGAGTTAGAGTCACTGTTTGCTGTTATCCTGATCTGCTTTTCAAATGAAGATTTGTTTTCTTTGATCTATATAACTTGTTCTGATCCTTCTGTGTCTTCCCACACCATGGCATACAGTCTCTAGGTTAAATACAGGAGAAAATTCTGAAAATTCATTTTTCTGCTGTCCTGTCTCCTAGGCATGCCCCCCTCCCTTCAAGCTTTCCTTGTACTTTTTTTTCACTGCTCGTAGTCAAACAAGTTATTGAAATGTTTTTGTTTGTTTTTTGGTGTTTCCCTCCCTCACCTTCAGTCGATGTTTGTAAAGCATTTAACACTACACCAGGCGGGTTAATTTACTGCGCTGGTAAAACAGGCTATTTGGAGTGTCTTGCAACACTGACATGTTTTCAGCTTGAAAATCAGATGTCTCCATCCCAAAGGAAAGAATTCTTGCCAAAGCTTTGTTTATATCGATGCCAGGTGCAATCTGGCCCAACAGTGGTAATGACATATGAACACTAAACAGTTTGTAAAAAACATACTTCAAAATGAAATCTGAAGCCTGTCTATAAAGACCCAGGTAAAGGTCTTACTAGGAATTTGCCTGGTGTAAAAAAGTATTTCTTTGTAGAAACATTAATTTGGCTTCTGGGCTCCCTTTAGTGTTATTAGTGGCCTCTGATTTCAGTTTTTTCATTACAGCTTGTTTTTCTTTTGCTTCTGGTAGAGCTTACAAAGCTAAAGGTTTACTGTGTAAAAACATTTTAACAAAAATTACTGTAATTACTGTATTTAATATTTTATTTTGTACATGGCTTTTGCATGTATGATTAGGAAAATAAACCTTTTCTTTTTTTTGCTTCACAGAGAGCAACCCTGACCTGGTGAAAATTAGAAATACTGCAATGCAAAGCATACTGCAGCACCTCTTGAAAGGGAATTGCCAGAATTTAATTGCATCCTCCTCTTCTTAAACAAGTTCAAAATAGGCTTTCATACCTAGAGGCGATTTTTTGGTTATTGGTAAGTTAAACCTGTGTAAGAGTCCTGACCCTTAGATGAAGTAACTCCCTGCCCATAGTGTGAAAGCATCAGAAACCCCAGTAGGCTGCAAATTGTGTATGTTTGTCTGATCTCTGTGATGGTCACATCCTTTGCACATCCTTACTTAAGGTAAGATAAAACTGTGGAAAGCAGAGGCGGGTAGACACACTGGAACGTTTTTAAAATGTGCTCAGATTTTGTTTGCAAATCTGTATTAAATTGACACACCCACTAAATCAGCGGCTATTTAAATGAAAATCTGGCCCTAAAAATCAATGGCATTTATGCAGTGATCAGATTCTTCTCTCTTCAGAGGGTCAGCGCTAAACCCAAGCGCTCATTGCTGCTGTCAGTATGTGTGCTGCTGTAAGGAAGGTGCCCAGTGTGATCTACATATCCTATAGGCATAGAGCAAATCGCTTCCTCAAAGAGTAAACCAAACAAAAGCCACAGAACAACAGCAATAAGAGACTATTTGACAAAAAGCTATTCATGTGCAGAACCCATTACCTCACCACATACCTAAGAGTGAGCCAGTGGCTTTGGGTTTTGTCCTAAGAGGAAGCTGAGGGAAATTTTCAGGATGCTTTTCCCATGTGTTTGAAGTAAAATCAGGAGATCAGTATGCCTTTAAAATGAGAGATAAGCCTCTTAATACTTTAACTCAAACTTCACAAATCATGATTTTTGAATCAGTGCCTCAGCAGAAAAGGAAAGACTCAGATTTGCAGATGGCAAGTTGCTTGCTGCAATCTGAAAGGGTCTATACTATAATGGCAAAAAAATATGACTACATACACTTTCTTCCTCTGTCCATCTGCCACTGTTATAGTCTAGTGTGGGGGTGATTTTATTTAAATTTGGACTGTTTGCAGGCTGATTTCTCATTTCTGCAATCATTAGGTTTGTAACAAAAAGAGTAAATAGATTTTTTTTTTAAAAATCCCAACTGCTGCCTTAGTGCTGTGTGACTTAAATAGTGAAATCATTGCTATAGGCTGCCACAGAAGAAATCTGCATACATCTGCTGCTGGTCTGCATGGTATCTCATCCAGTGACTACATATGTACATATTTACATGGAGGGAATCTTTGGGAATCTTCTTAATTCTTGCAAGTACTTTCTGAAATGGAAGATACAGAATCTTCTGGTGGTAATGACCAGGCAGACCAAGAAAAACAGAAGATAAATACATTAATAATAGAAAATGAGTGATGCAAATAGATATTTAATTTATTAATATTTAAAGGTCATAGGAAGAGTCATCTTGTTTTACTCACTTATTATTCTCCTTCATCCAGGGAAATGACACAGTAGATGCCCTGCGAGCCAGTTTCCCCCACACTCATAAGAAAAAAGGTCAGTGGACAGAGGTACGTATTCATCAAGACACAGGGACATTGAAAAGCTGTCAGGAACCATGACTGCAAGCATCAGATCATTCACCTTTCCCCTTGCTCAAGACTTGCCACAAAGAGGACACACAGATGGATTTTTGTTTTCTTGTTTTTTGAGGGAGTGGATTTGCCTAGAAAAAGCCTTTGTGCTTTCAGCCATCAGACCCTCATCATTGCAGCGACTGCCTGGTGGATCTGCCTCCTGGAGTGGTGGTCCTCATGGACAAATCCCCGGCCCAGACTGGTCCCCTGTGCACCAAGGCTGCGTCTCTGGGGCTCTGCACAGGGAGCAGAGGGAGCTCTGCCCCAGCACATCCTGCTCCCCAGAAGGCAAGCTGGTGATTGCAGGGAACAGAAACAGCTGTCTAAGGCTGCCAGCTCTGCCAGGCTGATGGCATAGGAATTGCATCAAATAAGGGAAATTGACTCCTTGATATGTTAAGTTTTTAAAATGGCCTGTGATATTACATGATAAGTCGTTTTAGGGCTTGTAGGTCATTAGCTGAGAGGATCTGAAAAAATAATATGTGAAGACAGACTTCTAAAGGATTCACTTTAAATAGCTTAATCTGTGAGAATGAAAAAACATCAAACTAAAATTATTGCAGAACACCGATTCCCATCTCTTTTACACTGTGGAAGTGTCATTGTGCAAGATGGAAACTCGAGCCCACTGGGACAGTAAATATTTTGAATCTGTGTTTTTTTTTGCAAGATGGAAGAAAACAAAGCAGCTGCCCACAAGGTTTCATCTGCTCTGAGTACCATGGCAACTCCACCAGTGAAGGGGGGAGATGAGTTTGGTCCATTGCTTGGCAGTACCTTGAAAAGTATACCTGGAGGTATAAGTCCTCTAAATACTAATGAAATTTAGCCACCTTTTGGATGGCCTATCTCATGTATTTTTTACTTTCTTTCTTCTTTTTCCTTCAAAATTTGAAAGGAACTTTGATTTTGTTAGCGTTTGTATTCAATATTTGTCCTCCATTAAGATGGCATTGATATAATTTGGCATGCATGTTGTTCTAAAGTCACTGAAAAGAGTGGTAAAGAGCACTGAAGAACACTGTTTGCCATGGATCGAAAAATGTATAAATATTAATATATTTATTTAATGTAAGAAAATGAATAGGCAGGATACATTTTGATGCACAGTTCTGAAATTTGGCTCTTTGTCTAAAGCCAATGTAAAAAATAAATGGGTTTTAAGCCTATGTAAAGTTTAAACTATCCAGCATCTTTGTCACTTATTCCATGTCAAGTGGGTTAGAATGTAGTGATTGTGATAAGGAGGCTTTTCACATCCATTTCTACCAGTAGTAACCCAAGACGCAGAGGGGGGTGAAGAACAAGGGTCATATTTATAATCTGGAATGCTGCAAAATGTATCTCTTCAAGTTTTCAGCTGAACTGAGATATTTATCTTAACAAGATCTAATTAGACCTAATTTCCATAGCATATCAATTATTTTCCTCATTAGAGTAGCTAATGCCATGTTCAGATATCATGGCAATCAAGCTTGCGATTTCTGGAAAAACTGGTTAGAAGGCTTAGTATTAAGTGTGTTTCCAACTGTGAAATTTATCCTTCTGAGCAATGCCTCCCAGTTTACTCACTTTGTTCCAGGATTCTCTGCAGCATATGGCCACTGGAACCCATTAAATAACACAAAGTAAGACAGGCAGCGATGAGTCAAAAATAGCTGCACTAGTGAATCGCCTTTCAAAATTCTGTGTCTAACAAGAAAAATAATGAAGAATAAGACATGCAATTAGAAGAAATTAAGGTCAATTTTCAAGCCGGGTTGCCTACATGGTGGTTTCAAAATCCACGTTAGGCACCTCAAATAAAAGCAGCCTGATTGAACACCTGCAGCTCTTGGCAATGCACTCGTGTGTATAAGGCAGCCAGGCAATTCTTGCACTCAGAGTCTCTACCTCCTGATTTTATTTTCCCCAGTTCCTAAACATCCTAAAATTCTGGGTTCCAATCACTAGGTTTATCACATTCCTTTTTCCTCCTAAGGAAGATACCCAGTGCTTCCAGTGCAGGGCCATATGTGTGCCACATACTTGTTGGACAAGTCCCACTGGCTCAGCGTGAGAGTGAAGGCACTTTTTTCATTACAGGAGCTTGTCGCATTGTATTTGGCCAAATGCATTGTCACAAGACACTTGGATTCCTTGCATCCAGCCTGAGTCATCTACAAGTTTGGTGTCTGTTTGAAGGTTTTTTTTCTAGAGGTTTTGTTACAGAGGTCAGTATCTCTGCAAGGAGATTTATCTTCTAGAGTGGCTGCCTGCAGTATTGAGATTATTCGTGCTTTGGAGGCACCCAGATCCCACAGCTGAAGCACCTTCTTCCTAGGGAGCTACAACAGTCAGGCTGAATCTCACCTCAGTGTTTTCTGGGCTGTTGTCTCCAATCCCAGATCAGACACACAGCATTTTGCTAATATGAAAAGCAGAGGTAGAGACCTCTGCTGCTATAAGAATGTTACACTAGCAGTGGATCTGAGCTCGATGTATGGTTGTACTGACATGCTGCATGGCTGAGGGCAGCTTTCATTCACAGCTACCCCCTAACCAAACATTTATTAATTTTTTCTCATTTAAAATACACCTCATGCTCTCAATGAGTACATCTTGAATGAGGCACAGGAAACATGCAAGTTTCTGAATAAAGGGAATTCTTTACTTGATGCATTTTCATAGAATCACAAAATAGTTTTGAAGTTTTGTAGTTATTATTATTATTATTTGGTTATGTTTGTATCCAACTCCCTTCATTCGCAAATAAAAAGATGCTTCATGTGGCTGTCCAAATAATGTATTCAAAGTATACAAGAAAATAAACAACTCTGTTCTTGTGACCTGTGTTATGAAGAATAAAAAGTTACCTAAAGGTTGAGAGAAGGTACATGCTGTGTTTGTGCCCTTATATCTAAGCATGTCTATGAATTTAATGAACATATTCAGGTATTGTGCAGATAGGAATTCAGCCACATTTCTCCTAATTGATTTGAAATTATATGGACAGTAACGGTGCCAGAAGACAAATTAGTTTGCTCTTTCATACTGAGCTGAAGTTGTTTGGTTTTCTTAAAAGAAATAAAACTGATAATTGTCACTACAGTAAGTAAATATGTCTGAATACATGCAGAAAGCAGATCTATTGGGTAAGAAGGTTACAGAATCTCATTTTGTGGTCCATCTGCTCCCTCTTTGCTTCCCAAGCCAACAGACACTAATCTGGGATGAAGAAACTGACAGGACATGGGGGAGGAGTAGACGGTCATGATTCCTGCATGTTTCAGCTTTTTGATATATGTGCTCATGCCATTGTGATATAATAGAAGGAAAATAACGCAATGGAGTCAGGAGGACAATTCCAACAGTTATGCATTGCAGCAGCATTTTACTGCTCAAGATTTTCTCACATATTCAGTGCAATTTACATGTTTTACCACTGAGATCTGAGCACTCAAAATTAACGTTCAAGGGGGAAAAGATACATTGCTGGAAAAGATTGTTAAGCAGATCATAAGCTGAAATAAACAGTAAAATAATCAGATTGAGTTAAGAAAAGTGTCCAGAGTACTCCTGCTGGATTTTTTCTCTAATTTGCATCTATGCTGATGGTCTTGGAGAAAATGTGAACATCATCCTAGTAAAAATTTCTAGTGGCCGTAGCATCAAATAAAAGTGGTTCAAGAGGATGAAAATGAAATAAAGAGGAGATAGGGATAAAATCAAAATTCAAAGCCACAGACCATGAGTGTGAAAGACAAAGCCAAAGTGGCAGTGTGGCTAATGAGGGGAGAGAGGGATGTGCTACACGACTGTGCAGTAATCAAAAAAAGGGCCAATGGAGCTGTATTGTGTCATCTCCATCTCTGCACAGCTCAGCAACAACAGCATTGCCAGTTTTTACTTCTAATTACGGTCACTTTGTCATCAGAAGGACCATAATGAATAGAAATAAGTTTCAATGGAAGCAAAAAGGAGCAAAGTGGAAAAAAGAGATTAAAATAGATAAATATGTATTGTTTGCTTTAACTATAATCAAGATGCAAGGCATGTACAAATAATTCAAGCATTTGAATGCTTCGCTAAAAGTGGTAAGTTCTTGAACATAAGCAAAGAGCAGCATCACTAGCATTTTGGATAAGAGCTATGAAGAAGTTACAAAAACCAAAGCTGTTGTCAGCAGGGAAGTGTGCCTAATGATTAAAGCACCTAATCCAAGATTTAAAAATAATTTCGACCACATGATGTGAAGCACTGATGCAACATAAGGTCCCTCTGCCAGGTGAAGGCTGCTCAGAATTTCTAAAATGGTAACTGTAGCCCAGATCAGAGGCTGTGAGTGTGCACAAAAATGACTGGACTTCCCTCAGCTAACCATGGATTTCTCATGGATTCCTTCTTATTCCCCTTCCATTCCACCCTTCCAAAGCCACCTGGCTGTCCCTTGGATGTGGTTACCCTCCCTTATGTGCAGGACCATGATGATTCACGAGGAGAGTGGCTTAACTTTGATGCATGAGCCAAGATGCACATTTGTCAGCCTAGAATAGCATGGATCCAAGTCACATCCTTCAGTCTGTGTGATGCCTTCAAATGGCCAGTCATCACCAAAAAGTCAGCCTAAGCTCTATCTCCTCACTCTCCTGTATTTTGGAAGCTGCTCTTGATGCATTCATCTTTCACAGAGGCTGTCAAAAATTCTCTGTTCCCAGGAGCAGACACAGGGCCTAAACTTCCCATGGCCTAAGGACTTTCTCCTTACAGGCTTACTCACTAGGATTAATGGCTATGAATTACATGATATTAATTTTGTGAGAGCCAGGAATTTTACACAGCAAAGCCTATACATAATTACAGATCTTCCTCTGAACTTCATCTAATGCTTCAGGATTTATAAAAATCAAACTTAAACTTGAGATAACAAAAGAGACTCCCAGCACAGCAAGTTTTTCCAGAAAAACCTGCCCAGAACTCTTCTCAATGGTTTAATGTACTGCAGGCACAGAATGCAATCATGGAATAAGGATATGCTTGGCATGAGCCAAGATGTGCATTCATCAGCCTAGAATAGCATGGGTCCAAGTCACATCCTCTGGTCTGTGTGATGCCTTCAAATGGTCAGAGACATCACCAAAAAGTCAGTTTAAGCACTTTCTGCTCACTGTCTTGTATTTTGGAAGCTAGTCTTGATGCATTCGTCTTTCACAGAGGGTGTCAATTGCCAGCAGTAAGAAGAGAACAACTTTCTCTGGATGAGAGATCCTTGGAACGAGTGGCAGGCCCTTTGTGATTAATAGTCCTTGACTGGATTATTTCATGAATATACTCTTGCTTTTTGACTGATGTTCATTGCCACACCGTCGAAAGGAAAATGAGTCTAACTATTCATTGTGTGAAACAGAACTGCTTTTTGATTTGCTTGGAACGTGCCACTTGGTAATTTTTCTTGTTTGAAGCATCTTGGCATCCACAGCCAAAGGCAGACAACTCAAGGACACGGCTGGTCCTACAGGCTCTAGAGAAACCCTGGGAACAAAACCAGGGCTGCAGAGTTGAGAGAAGACTCCACGGAGTGAACGTGCAAAATCAGACTTGGCAGAGAAAGCCACCACAAGTGTGGAGCACAGCCAGGCTTCAGTGAGTGCCTCAGCAGAAAACCTAAGGGCCTTTGTCCAGAGCATGACTAGCAGAGGTCAGTAATGAATAATACAGTAACAACACTTTCTGCTCATCTACATCCCGTGTCCAGCCTTTAGATCCCATCTCTTGGTGCAGCTGGAAAGCCAATGCAACGAAAAGCACTTTGACAACCCATGTGTCTATCATCTGTGAGAAGAGAGGGCCAACATCTCTGCTGACTTTCACTTTGCAGTCACGAATGTTCGGTAGTGTAGCAGAGAAAGCTGTGCAATCACCAGCTTCCAGGTGGCCATGGCAGTGGTTTTGTTCCCTCTTTGCAGGGGAGTCCATCAGCTATGTATGTGGTCCTTCTCATCCTGCAGCTCTTGCTCTGCTGCTAAGTCCTCCCTGCAGCTGCTGAAGCCCCTGCCTCTCCCTCTCCTGCAGGAGAGACACTGGAGTGCTCTGTAATTCCAGATCCACCTGCAGTCTGGCTCTCCCTCTGCATGGTCTGGATGGCACAGGAGATGGTGCTGGTGGCTGGAGACTCCAAGCACAGCTCTGATCCCCTTTATAGGGTCTTTGTTTTCTCCCAGCACATGCTTCTGTATTGTGTGAGCTGCTGAAAATAAACAGCATCCTGGAAACGGCACAGTTTCCGTGGCAGGTTAGCTGATGTGGTGGTCCATGCACCACACTGCAGAGGGTGGGAAAGCCAAATGCAATAGGGCAGGGGATGCTGTGCACCAGACCCATGTCCAAAAAGAAGGGAGCCAGACCAGCCAAAATTACATAGGTGGGCAGGTTGAAGGAGCTAAGTAATCCATCCCAACTAAGCAGACCTACATTGAACTGCTGCCAACCACACATGTAAGAGAAATCACTTGTTGCTGTAAAATGCACCCTGAACACAGTTATAAACAGAATTAACATGAAAACATGGATGTTTGGATGAATGAATTAAAAGCAATGCCAATTTTGATTGGTTCATAAAACACGCATTTAATTATTTCTGTAGATAAATCAAAACACACAATTTGCAAAAGAGAACCCAATTCACCCTATGTGCTTTAGGTCCAATACATTTAGCAAAAGCCAAATTAAAGAGATTGAAAGGAATCTTTGCACTTCTTGTTGAAGAAGAATCCAGCCCCCCTTGATTGCAGATCATGCAGGGGCTAGTGCTGTCCTCTGTCTGGCAGCAGACTCCCACCCTTTCCACCAAAATAACATTTGCTTACTAATAATGTCTCTTTCTCCAAAAGGTGTAAATGGGCCCTTGTTCGAGCTCATCACAGATTCAGCTATATTCTTTCATCTCCAGTAATCTGGAGATTTTTTTCCCTGCAGATAGTTTCTGTGTTCCATTCGCTGCTATTTGCTAGAGAAAGACTCTTGGGCTTTTTGCCCTTTGTATTTCCTCTCTTCTTTCATGTGGAGAAGACTGCCAACGTGGGATTTGCAAACTGCTGCCAATATGGGATTTGTGCTGCTGCGGCTGCCAATCTTTAATTTAGCATATGTATAAAGCTAATTTTTGGACACGATGCTAGTGCCTGGCATCTCTGCAGGAGTCAGCCAGGTTGTAATGTTTGTATTGTACTGCACTATAAAAAAACAATAAAAAGAAAATATAAAGGAAAAAGCCTTTTATCTCTAGCTTTATAGCTACAGATATGGTCTAAATACTTGTATTCTCCCTCTGCATCTAAAATCCGCTTCCTCCTTTCTGTGCCGTAGCCCTTTCTTTTAGATTTGCAGTTTGTGTTGCCTGTATTAGAAGCCAATGATAGGCTCCTGCTCCCTACTGAGAATATCTTCATATTAAAATGTATAAATTCAACTCTTTAGAGGCAGAAAAAAAGACTAGTTTCCCTTTAATTATATTTAAAATACACAGTCACATATGAGAAGAAATATTTTCTCTTTAAAAAAAATATGTTAATACAGAGAATCAGAGAAAAAAATATCATTCAGGAAACATCTTTCTTATGGAAAACATAAGCTTGACTACCCTTCCTTGGCAAGGACATCTATGGTTTGGGAGGATGTTCCTGCAGTGAATTCTCTAAAATACGGCAGTGCCATTCTGGCCACTCAGTGGGAGTGTGAGTGAGCCAAACTCCAGCTCCAGAAGCCCCAATTTGGAGGACCCCATGTGGCTCCAGGGAGCTCCTTGGCCAGGCCTGGAAGCAGGCAAAGGGAAAGCTTCTGGGGAAGCCACGGCCACAGGATGGACTGAGGGAAGCAGCTTTCTGCTGCCCCATGATGGTGGCTACAGCAGGACAAAGGCTGTACTAGAACCACTGTTCCCATGGGTTCCCAGATGGATTTAGAGGAAGAGATTAATTCATTGCAAGAGCCTTCAGTGACAGTTCACAGTTCTTTCTTATGGAGAGGATCTCCTAAACCTGTACCTAAACTTATTCCAGCCCTTGTACTTGAAGGATGGGTATTCACCGGAAGATGTGAATACCCATGGAGGAAATGCCAGTGAATGGGCTATGGTTTGGAAAAGCCTGGCAGACCGCGAGTGGCAAACTGAGCTAGTGACTTAAAGTAGGACCCACTGACTGCATAGAGTCTGAGCATTTGCCCCCAAATGCAGGGGAAAAGATCACCAGACAAACACAGAGCATCATGAGGATTTTGTAAATCTGCTTTTCACAAATATTTAGTATACCCACAGGCTATTTTGATTTTTTCTTTTGTTATCAACAGAGATTTTTGCAGTTTCTTTTCCCACTAGATATATCAGATGAAGGAAAGGGAAATTGCTCTATCCTGGCATCACTTTTCATTTTAATTATTGTGATTTAAATTACCCCATCTATGGAAGCCCACAGTAGAGTGTTGACTACCCAGTAATAGAAGGTAGTTTTTCCGCACGGCTAGACTGGTATTTTCTAAGAAGGAGATCTGCTAGCTTGCCTACTTTCACAGCAGCAGTGCCATGGGCCGTAATGAGACAGGATTATTGTTGCAACTGCTCTTGAAGGCCTCTCTCCCCAGGCAGCCAAAGAATGACTGAGTCACGCAGGTGATGCATTCACTGCAAGATGGACAAAACCCTGAAATCCACATCCCAAATAATCCCCCACATACCCACACCTCTGGAGAAGGGGGTGTAGGGGGGTGAGAACAAAACCACTGATGCCAGAAAAAACCAACCAACCCAAACTGTTCATTTTAAATAAATAAATAAAGGGAGCGGGGGGTGGTGGTGTTTTCTAATACCAATATGCCCTGCACAGTCATGCAGAAGAACCGGAGTTTGGTTTCTAATCGCAGCCTCTCGTTCCCGGGGCTGGCAGGAAGCACGCATGGGGTGAAGGAGGTGCCGTGCATCACTCAGCAGCAGCCCCTCTGGCTGCCTAATGAAAGGGGCTGACAGGCTCTTGTGGGAGACCCATCCAGCCTGCCTTGGCTGGAGGGATGATGGCCTTGGCACAGAGCACCACACCGCGGGAGGGGATTTTTTCCCGGCTTTATAAACGACATCCTTGAGGCCCTGTGTGGCTGCCAGCTTCTCCTGCCCAGCACAGAGCTGTCTAGGGCTCCCTCTGGGGCTCATCCGCCGGCTGGAGAAGCCGTGTTTGAGAAACACAGGATAGCCCCTGGCAGAGTGTGCCGAGCTGGACCACCCTCGCTGAGGTTCCTGCACCTGCTGGCAGGGAGAGCAAGCACTGCGACTGGAACAGCCTCAAGAATAGAACCATTGATAGAAGCACAAACGTAGAGCAATTATTTATCTTGTGCTAGGAGTGTGTGAGGTGGCAATTGTGCAGATCCCACTGTAAGCTAGAAATCTGCTCTATTCCCAGAGCACTGGTGCATCAAGGAAATTCTACTGACAGGCACCTCAGAAATATGGAAAGGATTAGGACTCTGAATGCCAGGATGGTGTCAGCAATGTTGTGCTCACATTAGCAGCCATGCTCGGACTCCCTCACCCTCTTCTGTCATGGGGACAGCAGAAGGAAATGCTGTCATCTTTTCAGAATCAAGCACTGCCACTGGAAGACATGAGACAAATACTATTTTATAGAGCTCCACGAAGCTTCAGAATTATGACACAAAAATTCTGTAGTGGAGAAAGGAGGGGGCTTTCTGCACTTTTGCCTTGCTTTGCAAGTTTCTGCACTGGGCAGCAGCCTTTGAGCACCGGTGATTGCTCTGGGGAGCTGTTCCTGGTGACTAAGGTCTCATTTCCACCAGGAGTACCTGCTGTGGTTTGGATCAGTCATTACATTTCACAGCACACAGGGCTGCCCTCTGCTATGTGCCTGTTGCATCTGAAGCAAAGCAAGCAGTTAAGGATACTTCTACCAGGATAAAACCTACCATAGGTTTTGCTTCACTTGTGTCTGGCCCTTCTCTTCTGATTAAATTCTATGATTTTTTAGGCTTGCCTGATGCAGGCAGAGCCCAAGCACACAGTTTTCCCTGACAAGGTATCACAAGCTCATGCAAGTACCGCTCATTCCCAAGACAAAGATTTTATCCCTGGACTGCAAGCACTGGCCACTGTCTGTGTCTGATCAACCACTAGTGACTCTGCTAAACCTGCCAGAAAATGGGATGTTACCAAGTATTGTTTCTGTCAGAGAGTTGCAATCCTTGGCAGTGCCAAACAGGAATAAATATGAACCAAGTATTTAAACTGCATGCTGCATCATGAAACCTACTCAGACATAAAACCCAATTCAACCCAAACAACAATAAAAAGCTTTTCAGGAGGTCTTGGTATGACCTCATCATTGACCTGCTGATTCACCATTCAGTTAGGCAAAGGATTCATATGACACTAGTCTCCCCCAATCATGTGAGAAGGGTACCAAATAAAATGGACTCACTGGTGTGAAACATGAAATTATCCTCTCACATTTCATCTGTCAATTATTTCACATCAGCAGTCAAGGAAAACAGATGTAATGAACAGCTCATCATTCAAAACAATCACCTCCTAAACCCAATTCCCTTGCTAAATATATTCAGGGGAAGATCAGCAATGGTTGGATTTACACACAATGTGAACTGAGTTCACTGGTCAGTTTTCCATGTTGGGCCACACCAGCCCAGCTGTACCCCACACCTTTGAGTGTCCAGGGAGCTGCCTGCTCCCAACACGTGACCCCTCACAGTGCAATACCATGTCCAGCTCTGAATAGAAGTGCAATGCCTTGATGTCACTCACTTGACAGCCTGGGCATCTACTTCTCCCAGCATACCAGTGCTGAAAGCAGGTCAAGAAAATAAGGACAATAAAATAGCCAGGATAAGAGAAAAACACCATTGTGTCCAGGGTAGATCACAATCAACAATGAAAGTGAGAATACATGAATGTTAGAGCTTCACTTCAAAAAAGACTGATGTTCCCCAAAATAACAGGCAGAGGTCCCATGTTTTTCCATCTATTTTTTTAAAGTCTTTGCCCTTACCTTTGCCGTCCTACCCACATCTGACTTCAGGACTACCAAAGCCTGAACACTGCTGACTGTATCTCAGTATCAGAAATACCTTGGCAATTGCACAACGAGATAAATATCACTGCAGACTGCTATTTAAAAATGCGTTACTATGACTTAAGGGAGACAAAGAGAGAAATTATATTTCTCATAATATGGTGCACACAACCATTACATCCTGAGCTTTTACATATCACCCTTTGCTGACGTAAATACTAGAAATGGATGCTATGTGGTCAACAGAGCACTGCTGAAGCACGGGCAGTCACACAAGAGTGACGTTTCCCACCTAATTGCACAAACACTCCAACAAACCGCGGCACCTCGGAGGTCTGGTTCCTCACTGATATTTCAGTTGTTCACTGCCACAGCCACGGACGCAGCGAATTTTGAATTAAACACCACTGCTTGGTGATGCTGACACTCCCAGTCAAGCATATCTTGATGAAATTAGAGATGCAGAAAATATTTTTTGACAGAGTGCACAAGCAAAACAGCCAGAAGTGCAGAGAGTTCGGTGTGAATGGCTCGTGCAGAGAGAGAGACCGGGGAGATGTTGAAAATTGGAATCTCTGATTTTGGCAGGAAGAGGCGAATTTTATTAGCAATCTATGCCGCAAACATAACTTTCCAACTATTAACAGGTTTTAGTTGCCAAAAGAAAAACACCATTTCTAATTGCTTCTCAGCTCTTACATTTTGCAATGGAAAAAGAAAAAAGGAGAAGGCAAGAAAACTTACATCTCCATTATGTAAAATATCAGACTGGTGGAGAATACAGCAGCATTCCAGTTTAACAAAATCTTCACAAATGTAAACACTTTACAACCTTCTGCCCAAACCTGCAATTCTATGACAAATTAGCACAAACGTATTAAAAATATGCAGGAAAGTTTTGCAAAGCATCATAAGCTATTTAGGAATTGGTAAAATAAGATTGGTTATTCTTATTGTTGCTACCCCCTAGCATGCAGGATCATAAAAAGTCTAAGGGCATTTTATTTCCTTGAAGAAACATGATTTTCCTTTGAGTTTAACAGAATGGAAATTTTAAATTAGTGCAAGAGACAGCAGGATTAATTCCAACCTGTGAAGCTCCAAACCCCACCTGTTTCAGTGTACTTCTTCCTAGTCTAAGAAGGAAAATACAGCCTTTTTGGCTCTGCAAGTACCACTGTGATCCCTGAGCAGAGAAAATTGCTATGATACAATACTTTAATTGTCTTTGACTTAGAGGTTTGGATGGGCTAAATGAGACTTTTAAAGTAGCATGTCTAAACTTCATTGAAAAGATCCTCAGCTTTTCAGAAGGTCCTTAAAAGTTCACTAAGACACAGCTTGTGAAAATTAGTAGCTAGCTCCTTTCCAGAGAAAGGCTGGCAAGCTCAGCTGGGAAATAGCCTTTAGTCAGAGCAGAGAGAGTGGCCCTTGGGGAAGGGCCCAGATAGACTTGGTTCCCAAGGGCAGCTACTTTCTGCCCAGCCAGAAACACACAGCTTACCCCTAAAACCAAACCAGCTGCTCTCAACCATAACAGTGTGTAGCTAAAAATTGCAAAGATGTCCAGTGCTCTGATCATACTGGCTGAGGTGCCCACACATGTGAGCTTTCCAGTTGCATAAGCAAGCATTGACTAGCTGCTCTATGAGGTGACTGGGGACTTTTCCTACCTTACATTGCCAGAACATGGACAGCATATGTACTGGCTTGCACGAGACAGGGTCTTGAAATTGAAATACAAATTCTCCTACGTGTCCTTACTGGAGCCATGGAAGTTGGAGGGAAGAAAATGCAGAGCTGAGCAGTGCCTGGTGTGCAAGGATTTGGAACCCACGCTGATGACAAAGCTAAAGGAGCAGCACTGTTTCAGGGCACAAGGTAGGAGAGATGCGCTCCACAAGGAGCTCCCTGGACTACAGCATGCCAGCTAAAGCCCACTGCTGCTCATGGCCACACTTTCTCATTTGTCTCTGTGGCTGGGTGCAGCCAAGCACGTGTGACAGTGGAGGCTCACCCTGAGACCTCCTGTGTCCCTGGATGTTGCCCACAGCACTGCTACAGGTTCAGGTGACAGAGATGAGAGGGAAGCACCCCATCCTCACAGAAGCCTCTGGCAGGACCCAGCCCAAGGGCAGACCTGATGTTCCTGTGACCAGGTCCAGCTCAGCTCTCATGTGCAATCTGGGTGGCCAGAGCAAGCACCGAGGAGCAAGGGGACAACAAAACCCAGTCTTTCCTTCATCCTTCTGTGAGGTGGCAGAGGGGCCTCTGCATGTGTGCGCCTGCAGCTGGAAGCCAGGCTCTGGGAAATGCAGCAACCACGACAGGCTGAGCACGGCGTGCCCCGCCAGGCGCCCGCTGGGCTCTGCACCCACCCCTACTGCTCGCCCCCTCGCAGTGCAACAATTTACCCCTGAATAAATTAGCAATAATTGGAAATCCACTTCACTGGACCTTACACAGCATGACTAATGTGACTCACTTTTTAGCTCTGTTCCTTTTGTATGACTATCCAGCAAAGAGGGTGCCTTAGAAAAGACAAGAACCAGTAAACTTTATGCTATGGAAAAAGAAATTACAGTCTCTGAAGAGTGATATAAAGGTTTAATGGGTGCTTTGGATGCACAAGAAGCGAGTGTGCTAAGAGTGCTGTGGGGCACAATGCTCCTACTGATGGCTTTTTGGCTTTGTATCCTTGTCTTTACCTTTCAGATGGTGCATGCTAATTTTGGTGGCATGGGGACAAAGCTCACAGAAGTACATCTCTGCAACAAAGGCAGTACAAATCTCCAGAACACAAATAATTTTGAAGAAAAACTCCAGACTTGTGCTGTTTACTAGCAATGTTTCAAGGGCTGGGTGGGCTGAGAGCTATCTGAATCTCAGCCTTTGTCTTTGCCTAGATCTCTTATGAGAATGTGGTTAAGCCATTTTAATTCTTCCTTTATGTAAAAAAAAAATAATATTAAAGGTTATTTAGAATGGTTAACATAGAGAAATTACAGCATAAAAATATTACATGCCAGATAGGTAACTTTTAAGAAGCAAGAGTGCAAACACTGTTAATTCTGGAGTGTCACATACATCCATTTTCTCTCATAACCCTATTCAAGCTCATTGTATCGACCTAATTGCCAGGCTATGTTTTTTCAAGAAAAATAAAATGAGGAGTGTTCAGCACATAAATGCCTGTGTAAGCCCTGTAATATAGCACAGCTACAATATTCAAACAATTTGGCAAACTCTGTGCACTCGCAGTAACTTGCAACCTGGTATATGAAGTAAGCACTGTGAATTACAATACAGAATTTGCAACATAATCAGTGTGGGTTTATTAATGTTATATGCAAATGCCATGTTTAAATATTTATCTTTTGGTACCTGCCAACAGGTATTTTCCATTCTAGGGGGAGTACTTTTCTCTTGATTTATGGATATAATTCCTACTACATGAATCCCAGATATGCATGCAGAAGGAGAGAGAAATGCATCCCTGTAGCTATAATTTTTTCTAAGACATTAGTGAGACAAGTGTTTCACAATTGCTGTGCAGGATCCTTAAGCAGAAATTGTGGTGCATGAAACAATCCCAATTTCCAAGGAAAAAATTATACCCTTTCATTCTCATAGCAGCATGTAACTAAGGTTTAGATGAGTGAACAGATGCATGCAAAAATCAGCCATGAGAATGGAAAACATTCATTTTCACAATCTGCTAAATCTGCTAGGTATGCATGAAATGAAGCCAGAGAGATCTCCAGCAGAACGCAATGTCACAGTCTTGGCACAACGGGGAACTTTCTCAGAGGCTGCTTGTGCCAGCACTGGCACTTTTACTGTACAGCTGTGTTTAGAGAACACTGAAATACACTGGAATCTCAAAGAGTTAATGATACAACTGCTATAAAATACATTCTCTCTACCTCCCACCTTTTCAGGAAATTAGATGGGATTTTTTTTTTCTTATTATTGCAGCTATTGCTTCACATGAAGTAACAAGTTCAATAGTGAGATTTTCCAAGTGTGTATCCCTCTGCAACAATGCAAGTCCCTTATCAAACCCTTTCAATGAAAATCTGGTTTTGTCTTCACAGTACATACATGACCCTGGCTTAGTGATCTCACGCAATGCTGAAAAAAATCTCAAATTTTATATTCTTTTTTTTATTACCGTTATTCTCAGATAGAGAATGAATGAGCATACAATTAGAATGAGTAGATTAAATTGAATTAAAGAGCACAGTCAAATCATCGCCTAAATAGCAGATTCTCAGAAATATGGTTTCTGACTTTTCAAGGGTGAATTAAATGTCTGACTCTGTTGAAATGTAGATCTTATCAATTTAACGTCACAGCTGGCACCTGGCCTCCAAAAGCCTGATTCTCTAAAGCCCAAAGAAAGCAAATGCACCACCCTGTTTCATTCTGGCATGTTGTAAACAAGGGCTGTGGGCAAGAAACCATACATGGAAAAGCAGGAAGGGAGGAGACTGTTTCCTTGAGTGGCAGGACTTCCTCTGGCTGCTCCTTTGTGCCTCCTCTTGGTGCAGGAGTCTCAGGTCTTCCCTTTCCTAAAGAAGGCACCTCCAGTGTCTTTTCCCCTAAATTGCTTGGAAGCACTTGGTTTGAGCAGCACCTTCAGGATGAAGACCTTTTCTGGAAGTGACAGGGAGAGGTTTTCTGCAGAGACAGTGTTTTTTTCTGGTCTCCTGATGGGATTCTTTCTTTTGGAAATCTGGCAGCTTCACACAGAAGGGGAATTTCATAGCTTATCTTTTGGTATCTTGGATCAATTTTAATGGCAAAAAGCATTAAAGGAACTTGTCACATGGCTTCTGAAATCACATGGAGTGTCCAGGATGTCTCCACACTCCAAGGCTGCTGCTCAAGCACTGGCATTTATATTTCTTGGCAAAACCTGCATTTATGTACTAACTCAATTTCCAGAACAGGGTGAAAACCAGATGCCCTTCTTTGCACCATGCAGCTTACACCCTGGGATGTCTACATGAAAGATACTGTGATGATGGGGTTTATTTTGAGGAGGTGGTTGATTGGTAGCCTACAGTGTTGCCCTTTTCATGCCACACTCTGGAAGGGAAAAAAAAACCTATGAAAGGAGGTGTGCTTGCGCCAAGGCACTCTGTGAAGTGTACCTTCCCTCTGATCTATGACCTGGAATCAGTCCCCAGAGGCAGGGAGGTAGATGCTGCCAGGATGGCCCTTGGACTGCTTACAAAACTCTGCTGGAGTCCTGACATGAGGAGGAGGAAAATGAAAAGAGTAGTTTAGAAAAAAAATACTTTTGTTTAGGCCAGATCTGTGACCTGTAAAGCTGCCTCAAAAGGGATACACAGCCTCTATACTTCCTTCAGAGGCTCCATCAAAAGGAATGCCTGGAATCTGCAGCTCTGTGCAGTATAATGTTTCACTGCATACTCCTTCCTCTTTGTTATGCTCCAGAAGTGCGCATTACAATTTTGTACCTTCTTCAATGACTTACTTCTCTTTTTTTTTAGGGTGTTTCTCTTTCTTGCCATTTAAAAGATTTCCAGGGAAATTTCCACCAAAAGAATGGACAAATCAATTGTCTAAGTCAGATGCAACATCAGTATCCACTTCTCTGGCTTGTCCTATAATTGACAATAATGATTTTTAACAGTGCTTTGGGGAATGAGTACTCTGTATTTAGGAAATCCAGACAAAGTCTGCAAGTTTTTCAATATTGTGATGAAAGGATAGTGCCTTTCCTACTATGGTGATTGGGGTGCAAAGCCATGCTTTGGGATGCTATGTCATGGGTTACAGAGATGATTTCACATAAGTGAAAAACATGTAATTCCCATTCTGTGACAGCCTGGTGCAGCCACTTGGAAAAAAGCCACAACAACAACAACAAAAACCCCAGAACTAGTTCACTGTGGTTACAGCAAAGCAGGCTCTTTACTCCACGTGCTGTGAGGCTACCTTGGCAGGCCTACAGGTTGCTTCCACTGACAAATGCTGGGGAACCCATTTGCATGGTTGGATGAGTGCACAGGAGAGAAGATGGTGTGCAACTTCGGCAAGCGCTGGAAGTGCGAGGCACGGAAACGTGTAAAGTGCCAAAAGGGAGCTGGCAGAACATTACACTTGTATGAAATGGAAGTAATCTCATTACCAGAGGTGATAACCATTGCACCCCTGATGGAAATGCATAATTACTGAAAACAGCTAATCAACTGCAAGAGCAGCAGGGTAGCCAGAAGCTCCTATCTAAACCATCTACTGTGCTTAACCCAGTTGAGCTGCTCCTCCTCCTCCATCACCTTCTACAAAAGGATCAGTAAAACATGCTGCACATACAGACCCTCACATGTGGGTCAGCCCAGCTGAGTGATACAGTGCTTTGAATTTTCACTTGCAAATAAAACATGCATCAGTGAAGTCTCCGACTTATTTCTACAAAATGCTCAGGAATGCCACACTTGCAGCTGCTTATTTCATAGCTACATCTCTAGATGAACAGAATTTGGAATAACAGCCTAATATCCGACTTCTGTTGAAAAAAAGTTGACAGCAAGCTTCTTGCCTTTAATCTCTGACTTTGAGAAATCTTGCCTTTAATTTGCTAACAATATATTTGGCTATGGACAGTAAGAGGTGATAATTCTCAGACTAACGGTGAGGGAAATTGACCTGTTAATGGGATCTGAGGAACACTTGCTCAGCCTCATTGATGGTGAAACTGGTAATAACCAGCTGCTGGATTCAGCAGCTGCAAGCACATAGTTTTTTAATTTTTCTGATCCTTTCAGTCTCTATCCAGGCCCTTTCAACAAAAAGAAGAACTGGCTTGAATTGTTTATTGAACTACAACAGGTGAGGGAAGAGTAGAAAGGGAGGGAGAAAATATCTCTTGGCAGTTAAAAGTAAAATGCATAATTTTCTAGTGACAATTAGAAAAGCAGTAAAAACTGCACGAATTGTTTCAAGGTCTTTAAACAGGACAAGCTGCTCATGGAGCTGGCAGGCTATTAGGAAAACGCAGAAATTTCCCTGCTAGTATAGTGATGGTATCAGTTTCATGTCTGTTGAGGATCTGATTTCTTGATGATGTCAGTAAACTAGGAATAGAACCACACAGGGACACATGCACTGTGATGCTTGAAAAAAAAGTCATAGACCAAAATGTACAATCTGTCCCTGGAGCACAGATATAAATCCAGGTCTGTCTTCTCTTAGATTCATGTCCTGACCACTAAGCTAGAAATTCAGCTTCAGGCCTAGATTTGATCTGTGGCCCAGTTAATATCTACTTATTTAAAGCAAGGTGGAGGATGTCTCTGCCACAGGTGTGCATACATACAGATGGAGCACCAGAGTTTTATTTAGCAAGCAGGGTGCCTCTGTCATCACTCCAGATAAGGACAAATAGGCCTGTGCTCCTGGCTTCCTGGACAAGTTTTCTAACCACTAAGAAAATCATGCAATCACACATCTATTTCAGGAAGGAAAGGAGACCACTTCATCCATCTGCCTCCTCAAAGCAGGGTTATCTACCACTCTACCCCAGGCTGATAAGGGCCTTACCCAGCCAGGGCTTGGATACCCCCATGGAGCAAGGACAGACCAGTGCTCTGAGCAGCCTCTTCCAATGGCTGACCACCTGCATGGCAAAGACTTTATTCCCTTTGTCTCCAGTCAGCATCTTCCTTCAGGCAGGCTGTGGCTGTTGATTCCAGCCAGTCTTTGGCCTTCCTCATTCTGTGCTTACATATCCAAGTAATATTTCTGCATTCCTCCTTGGGAGCCCATTCCTGCATCCATTGCCTATATTCTTCCTTTTTGTGTTTGAGTTAAATCAAGAGTTCCCTTTGCAACAATCTGGCTGTCTGCCATGCCTGCCTGTTCTTCCACCCTTCAGATGATTTTTTTTTGTATTTTGTGCAGATTGTCACTGCAGTCTGACTAGCCCGTATGAGCTCCCTTGCCTCCAGGGAAAGCTTAATGTGGAATTGGTTCTGTCTATAGCTGAAGTCTTGTGTCCTTGCCTTCATCACTGCCTTCAGGATCATAAACTCCAGCATCTGACAGCTCCTGCAGCCAAAACTGCTATTGACTGACAGTTCATTTTCATTCAGGATTCCAGCAAAGCATCTCCCCTAGTTAGTTGCTCGGCACTTCCACCAAAAATTTGTCTTTCTTGCATTCCAGAAATCTAAGTGTCTTGTGACACATCACGTGCTCCTGTCAGTAGATTCTAGCATGGCTAAAGATCTCCATGAGAGTCAGAAAGAATTTGAGATATTCCCTTTGATTGTTTAAAGACATATTTGTCCACAGTCTCTCCTTGATCAGTCACCATCAAGACATTCCTGTATTCTGGTTTCCCCTCTGACCCTGATCCCTCAGCTTTCAGTAAGCCTTTTACTGATGCCACCATGGACATGACCATTATTTCCTCTTTTCTAGCCTAGCCATCTTAAAATAAAAAAGCCATGGCTTGTGTGCTTTGCATGTGCTTTGTCAGTCTGCTAGGCAAATTTTGATTGCTCAAGCGCCTCAGACAGAAAATATTTGTCTGATAACCTTGGCATGAAAGAGACAACAAGCCACCACAAGAAGACAGAAACATTGCTAGTAGGCACAAAAGCAAACTTTCAAGCACTTAAGAGTACATTCAGGGATATGTCTAGGAATAGCACTCTTGAATGCAGCTGTCTAAAGTTAACTCAAGGCAACTATAACATGTTCCAGTGCTAAGGATGCTTCAAAATACCTGAAATTGTGAAGCTGCATGATGAAGTAAGAACAAAGTCTATTGTTCATGATATCTATAGATTCGACCTGGGTAAAGAAGAAGACAGGACAAAACAAGCTGACATCATGATTTCATGATAATTACTCAGCACTGGTGAAGCTGCTCCTGAAATGCAATCTCCAGCTTTGGCCACTGACTTTGAGAGAGGTGTTGAGAGACTGTGGAGGGCAGTCAAGATGTGAGAAAGCTTTTGACACTGCTGCATAAAGCAACTTCAAAGGGAATGTGCTAATGCGACAAATGATCCCAAATGGAAGTTCTAGTTTCCCCTGCCAGATACATTCATCAGTAAAACAAAAAAAAGTCACAATTCTATAAATGCTCTGCTTCACTCAAGGAATTGAGCTTGATAGCCATAGCAGATTTACAACACATTCTAAGTTTCCTAAGCACTTATGGAGTTCAGGGTGCCACTTGTCTGGCTGACAAGGTGGGAACTTCTTGCATGTAGCTTGCCTATTTAAAAGGTAGCACAAGTTCTCTTCTCTTGGAGAGTGAGAGTAAAAGAAGGGCCTATAGGCAGCCCAGTGTGAAACCCCAGGCAAGACTTCATTGAGCTGAGAGGCTGCTGCTTTGTTCCACTGTTCCTCAGCAGCACCTCATTTGCTTCCCTAGCATTTCCTCACACCCTGCCTCCCACTTACCAGCTCTTGGACCACACTGGAAAAGAGCCTCCTTAGCTCCAGCTACAACCAGCTCATAGATGTTGCCTCTGCCATTATCTGAAGTGCCCACTACTACTCGTTAAATATGCACAACATACATCATCATCGTCGTCATCATCATCATCATTATTATTATTATCATCATTATCACTATTATTATTATTATTATTATTATCATCATCATTGTTATTATTATTATATTTTTTTACCTTAGTCTGCCTTCCAAGACTATATGGCTTTGACAGGTGAGACTTGTGGCTCTGTTCACCACTAGCAGCACAATGAAATCCCAGAGATTCCATGGCAAAAACAACAAAAAAAACCCCCACAAACAAACAAACAAACAAACAAACAAACGTGGGGCGGGGGGGAGATCTCTGAGGGCCCTTGTTTATGGCAAAGAGCTGCTGCTTTTCCTGCAGGAAACATCACCCCCATGAAGGCACAAGCCATGCGAGGTTTTGCTGTGTAGCACCACACCTCAATGAATGTAGGTGGATGTAGGAAGAGGTGATGTCTGATGACCAAGAATGGGAATTGCTGTCAGAGGTTAGAAGCCAGTTGCTCTTTCTGCTAGTTTCTGTCAATTCACATCAAGCATTACCCAGAGGTTACTCAGTGCATGAATCACCTCTAGCTACAAAATAAAGCATATGTGTGCAGGGCTGCTTGTAACAGCCTCAAGCACTGAGAACCACAACCCACCTTCACATTTCTGGGCATTTCTTTTTCTCCTCAGTACCTCCACAGTACCTCATGGATGATAAGCAAATTTGAAAACATGAAGCCAGATTCTGAGGTCAGGTGCCATGGCTGGCAATGTTCAGGTGATGCTGCTGTTGTTTCCCACATGTTGGTCCTGAAGGAGCTTCTACAAAGCATCTACTCCAGGAAAACACATACTCAGATTCAGGAGTGCTGGGTGGCAGAGCCAAGCATCCTTCATCCCTCTCTCCCCATTCAATAACTTCTTTCACAGCCAGGCAGCAGCCAGTCACAGCAGGCGTAGGATCATATGGAGGAAGGGTGTTCTGCTCAGTAACCCCATTGCCCCCTTGCATCTCCATCTCTCTCTTCCAGAGACTGAAGGCAGATGATGAGTATCCAGTCAGGTGATGTGGCTGCAACTCCCTGGTCATATAGCATAATCTTTCTTTATTTCCACATAATCTTTCTTTATTTCTCACTTGACAGCTGCTTCCATATGGAAAATGAAGAGCTAAGCCTATTGACCCAAGCTGAGGAGATAGACAAACATTTTAAAAACAACCTGTCTTAAGGGCCAAGTGTATATACCTTCCAACTCTGACAGCAAACCTGGAAACAAAATGCCATAGCACTCCTCATTACTTAAGGGGGAAGGAAAGGCAGATCTTTTATCAAGGACCATGTGCTCCTGGGAGACATGAAGTTTGTGTCCTTCCTGATGTGAGAAATCACAGGCACGTTGTACGCCCATTTCTCTGAACACTCTCAGCACCTCAGACCTCTGTGGCAGTGGCTACAAGATCCCAGTGTGCTTTAAAGCATCAGGTTATGGTCTGTTGCATATGGAATAAAGGAACACATTTGGAGGACAGATTTTTGAAAAAGAGCCACAACAGAGGGTGAACTGCTATTTCCCATTCCTAGTAGGGTTCATAATCATTGGTGCAAAATGCATACAACAGGGTATAAATCTTGGTCCTGTTGATGCTAAATGATATGTGTTTTCCCACTGAAATAATGGTTACAAGGTTCTTCCTTATGGCACTGCCTTCAGAGGAGGAAAGATAGCTTGGCCACTTAGGTATTTCACACTCTCATTTGTAATTATTGAAATTGTCTATTTGATAAGAAAGAAGAAACTTATGAGACAAGATGGAAGAAGTTACCATAAAATCTGTACTGGGCCAGCAACACTGAATATGATGTTGTAAAATCTAGAAGAAATTGTTTGTCATGTTTTTGTGACTGGTAAGTTTATTAAGTGGATTCTTCTTAGTCCTCCACATAGAAGATTACTAATTTCATTATTTCAGTGCTGCAACTGTGATTAAGTAAAGCCTCAGATTTTAATTACAGAACATTTAAAATAATTTACAGGAGATGCATAATTCACAATTTTAAGTAATAAAATTTTCGTTCTGCAACTATATTGTGGACAAAGATTTTTAAATTGAAATATGACACGGTACATAACATTATAGCTGTTCAGTTTATGTATTGCAGGACAAGAAAGTTCATTCTCCCACTTCATCCCCTGTTCCACTGCCTGCAGCTACTGTCCCAGAACTGTTCTTCAAAGTGTGTAAGGAGAACTCCATCAGGGTCTCTGTGGAACAGCTTGATGGGCCTTTCAGTAAAGGGATGAGTGTTCCTTCTGCACTGCTGTCAGTCTTCCTACAGCTGGAATGCAGAGGCAGCCTCCCAGGACAGAAGAAGGTCTCTGTGGCTGTCCCATGCTCATTTGGATAACTGAGAATTAGCCACAAGGCATGTACAAATCAATGTGTGGGTTATATATGAATTATCAATTGTGGTATCTCTTCCTACTCAGTGTATTTCCTTTGTATTTGAGGCAGAACATGACCACTCCCAGATTTCACCTCATACATATTTCACTCCATTTTTCCCTCCTGCACTATTTGTGCCATTTATCTTGTCCTATATTCACTTTCTTTTTTTTCCTACTTTTGGGAAAAGCATCTAATATCCCTGTAGCATTAGTTTTTCTTTGTTAATGTCAAAAAATGTTAATCCGTGAAGACTTGCTTCCTAGATAATGTTAATTCAGCTGCCAGTTTTATAATAGGATTATGCTTTCCAGGATTTAAAAATCCCACTTGTTAGCTACAAAACAGACTTCTACTAACAGCTATAAAATCTAATTTAATCCCTATTGGCATTAACTAAATAGCTGAGGTATAATTTCTGTCTAGCTGCACTTAACACCCTGCTATTGCCATAAATATATAAAATTCCCTTTGAAGTTATAAAAGAAAATGTTTGGTAGGATAAACAGGGTCTCGTGAGTCCAATCATATGTTATCTCCAAGGCATAACAAATGTTGTTTACATATTGTAAGGATTTTGTGGACAGCGTATTTAAATAGATTCATCCATGTTTACATGTATTAATTTGCCCTTTTTCTCAAGAAAATGCATACTAAATTATGATCTATAAATATTCTATTTAAAAATAATTGGTTAATGAGTGGAAGATTTGGTCTGTGTGGAATCAAAGCTTAAAATGTAACCAAATAACCTGACTAAGCTGGAAGAAAATACCAATTTGTTCCACATATCCCCTTTTAATGCACAATTGTATTGTGAAACCTTAGAAGATAAAGTTATCTGAAGTCTAGCATAGGAGCAGCTATTTTAAGGCAATCTAGCAAGAGGCTGTAACAAGTTAGGAGGAAAGAATGAGCAAGTCATGGTTTATAATCATCCTAAAATGAACAGCCAGGATCTTTATAACCATTTGCTCCCAAATGAGGAACAACACAAGGATTTATGGTCTTCTGGAGCTCAGTGATCAAAATAAAGAAAAGTATTTATAATTATTTTCTCCCAGTCTTGAAATAACTGGTGAGTACATTGTTCTGGAGAGGGTAGCCCTACTGCACTGCAGTGAAAGAAGGATAGCAAAAGAGCCATTACAGCGACCCACAGCAGGCAGCACTGTGTTATGCAGGAGTTAAAGCAGCAATCTCAGAGCAACCAAGCTGCCTTAAAGATAGAAATTGCTAGTCAGCCTCAGAAAACACGAGAATTTCATTTATGCTTTCAAAAAGATGCAAAGTGCTGATCAGACTCCACAGTCAGCTTATCAATTTCCTTATTGATAGACAAAAAGGCAGTTTATTTTGTGATATTACAGACAAAAAGAAAGATGAACAACCTCAGCAAAGCAGCTGAAATTAACATCCAAATCTGTGGCAGGCTGGATTTGCAGACATGTACACTTGTTTTTGGAGAGTTATACACTATGCTTTGGACAGCACATTTAGGTATGCTAACAACTGCACATGCTCCATACAGCTATAAAAAACACTGTCAAAACAGCAACTTTTCAAATGCAGCTGGATGTTTTGACTTACTCATAATATAATAATAAAACTGGCAAGTTTTTTACTTCTTTGTAAAAGAATTTCTTGCTTGGACCCCAAATTCTGGGCACGGCAATGTGTGACCTAAGGATGCATTAAGAGCTTTCATGCCCTTGGAGCATGCTGCATACTATGGAGGCTGCAGAGCTGTGCAGGTTTAGATGGGAATAAAAAAATGCATGTAGTTCCTAATGCTATATCCCCATTTGTTATGGCTTTTACGGCAGGGACTAGAAAAATTGCAATACTTGCATTTTGTGTTCTATTCTGTATGTGAGTGCACATTAGATTTGTGGCTCTGGATGCCCTCCACTGTCAGTGAGCCAGAGATTTTGGGTATCAGCTTGTTCCATGAAAGTGTATTCTTTTGGTGTGTAAAGTAGAGCTTTACAATCTTTCACAATTTGGAGAAGAAAGTTATTCACAGAATATGTAAAAACCAGGGCTTTAGGAAATCATAATCCATGTGTTTTGTCTTCTGTTGAACAGAGATAAATTGCTCCGCTCTAAGTTAAAGGGATGTCATGGCATGGGTTTGATTCATGGTGGAAATAAATGGCTGGTTTTAGACAGTTCTCTGCTTATTTCACAACTAGCACAGTTCACCTGTCTTCAATTCAATATTTTCAGGTGTATAGGAGGAAGAAGCTCAAATTCCCTAAGGGCTTAAGTCTGAGTGACTCATTTAGACACAAATGTCCTTAATTCATGAAATGTGAAATGTTAGCTGAATAAGGACAGAGAATCCATAGCACTGTCAGTATTGTGGACTCCTGGTCATACAGTGGAAGGAAATGAGGCTTTTGCATAGGTACTGGTGGTTTAGTTCCCACCACTAGGATCCTTTTATCTGGTCTCCAGAAGAATAGTAGAGGAACCCAAAGATACAGATGTTAGACATCATGTTTTTTTGGGTATCTTGGCAGCTAACACCTGCCAAGATTCCCAAGCCTAGCCATGACAACACACACCTTCACCTTCATCTGCAACTTCCACGTGTATGGTTATGCTGTTTCTCCATCTGACATCAAAAATTATTTTCTCTTACCCAGCATCTCACCACATTTTCTTGTGTTGCTACCCAATAACACTACTAAACCCCAGGTGAACAGGTATTGTTTAAACAGTCCGGAAAATAAACCACAGATTTCCCCATAATCTTCTGCGCATCTCTGAGGTTCTTCTCTTCAGTGGGACAGGTCCAGCTTTGATGGCACCAATGCACTGGGAAAAGTACCATGCATTTCCACCTTTCATTCCCTACCTATCTGGCCCAAATCAGACCACAGGGCCCCTGTACCACTACCTGTGACCATAGAGATACCTTGCAGACAAGTTTACCAAAGAGTGCAAGGGCTGTATTCTCTGTGTGTCCTACCACTGTCTGGTCCATGTCCCTGTTGATGAGGGTCTCTGGGTTCCCTCACGCTTCACTTGCCACTCTGTTTTAGAAGTGTGGGCCTTGCAATGAGGAAGAACAAGCAGGGTGGACTACTGGCTATGAAAGCACAATGAAATCTGAAGTTCAAGACTAGGCTCAAGATTAATTGCAATAGAAACTTGGATACACAAACACATTCCAATGCCTGCTCATTTCCAACAAAAAAACGCAAAGGAGCAAATGGTGTTAAGTGCTGAGTACCCCTGAGACTGAGAGAGGAGCAGTACCTTTATCATTTTCTCACCCCATTGGAGCACTGACAACACAACACAATGCATGGCTTTGCATACAAAAAAAGTGCCCAAATTTGATCCCAGAGATTGTTTCTCAGCTACCCATGTAAACTGAACTTTTTAGTATTACCTTGGTTTTCTGTAGCACACTTGGAACTCAACAGCTCCCTTCTAACTGAATGGTAGGTGCTCAATGGCTGTGTAGGCAGGTCCTTCCTGCTACAGGAACAGATGAAATATTGAAATTTGGTCCAGAAATGTGTAGCAACCCATTCTAGTCCTGCAGTTAGCCTTTCGTACCCAGGTGTGCTGATGTGCCTGCAGACAGTGGACTACACACAAAAGTGAAGGACTGTGACTTACAAGTCCATATAAATATTAACTGTACGTTTTAAAATATTTTCCTAGGTCTATTAATGTATTCCTGTCTGAAATCCCCATTAATACTGAGCCAAGACATTTTCCCTAAGTTTCTAGACACCATTCTGTCAGCAGTAATGGTTACATCAGTACATGTCCAAGTCAAACTTAATTGGATACATCTGAATCAGTGGAAAAGAAATAACTGGCAATTCAAAGGCTCTGCTCGAAGAGAAATAGGCATTACTGAGCTCATTAAGAAGAAAATTGCTGAATATTGCGATCTCCTTATGAATCCTCAAATCTTTATGTAAGGAAGATGATTGGCTTGTAGAGTAAAACAATAGGAACAAAAACTTTTATTGTCACAGTCAGTACTCAGGAGTGGCAGTTCTTCCAGGACCATGGTGGGATTAATGAGGAAATGAAAACACTTTACAACTTTCATAAAAATGTATATTCATCAGAACTCTTCAAGGATCAAAAAGGCCTTGCAGAGTTTCACCATACAGTTCAGCTCCCCTACAATAAACCAGAGAGACTTTTGGACTCCCCAATTCCTACAGAAGAAATTTCCCATGCTACTCAGACTTTTAATAATGGCAAGCCAGTGGGGAAAGCAGCATTCCCATTTTAATTTTGTGCATCTTTTGAAAAGAAGTCACCCTACTATGCGCCTGTGTACATTTAATCATTCTCTACACACTTTATCAGCAAGCCTTCTCCCTGTAGGAGGAATACAATTAGGTACAGTACTAATTTATTATAAATAAAGCAAAGACCTGGTAAAATAACCTAGTTATCAATGTTTCATGCAACTGTGCCTATGAAGTACTAGCTAACAGTCTCACTATGAGCCTAGAGAAATACCTGCAGCATTGATAAATCCTAACCAACACGGCTTTATTAAAAAAAAAAAAAAGAGAGATTATCATCATATAATACAGGAAAACTGTTGGGTTTAATTGAAGTAACTAGAGGTTTATGGAAACCAACTGGAGCTTTCTTCCACTAATACTATAAAATCCTTCAATAACATCAATAAGGAAATGCATCTCAACAAAGAAAGCCTCACATTTTTTTTGTATACCACGCTGACCCATTTTATGTATTTATCTCCACCCCCGAATTTAGTTGAAGTGTTGTTTTATATGCAAGAGCCTCTTGTCATCAATGATAAGGACTAAAAAGGTCAGAAGGTCTCAGATTAAGGGGAAAATGGTAGGCAAGGATGCCCTCTCTCTGGAGTGCTGTTTGTTCTGACCCCAGGATGAGATCACTAGAGAGATGGAGGAGGCATTCTCACAGCATGTTTGTGGATGATCTGCTCTTGACTGTAATGAACTAAGAGTCATCTCTTACATATGTGTTATTCATAATGGAACACTTTGAAAGGTGGCCAGGCTTTAATCCTATTTTTAAAAACAGACAATTCAAAAGAATTAACTGATTTTTCCTTCCCTCATGACACAGCCCAATGAGTTTTAAGTGGCTCCATGATGTTAGGTAGGAACACATTTATGCTATGATTCTAAAAGGACATGCTTCGGATTAGTAAAATAGGTCCTTCCCTGGACCTCCTCTTAACACAACCAAATTTCCCCTCACTGCTGAGGAAACTGGGAAGAACAGGAGAGACTCGGGAACCACCACTTCCTCTCTCAAGGAAAAGATATGGGGAAAGGACAAAGCTGAGGCTTTCTCTTCCCCAGCTTCTCTTGCTTAAGTGCTGGAGGAAAGAGCAACATTTTTCTAAAAAAGACAAAGCGGCATAATGACAATTCACATTAAATAAAGCTTAGGAGATTAAACTCTAATCAGTCTGACATAATTCTACAGTGAAGCCCTGAATATCAATAATGTTTTATTGGATGAATGAGCTCCATATAGTTCCCAAGGATCAACAATAAAATTTCCTGTATTCAAGTATTTTATGTCAGAGGAGTGCACAGACGTTTCTCAGCCATATGTTCACTCCAAGGGATGGCTTTTACACCTCTGGTACAAAAAAAAAACATGAGCAGAGGGAACATGGGGCTTTGTTTTGATTCTTAATTATAACACTGGCATTCCCCATGGAAAGAAAAGGCCAAATCCTATCACTTTCAAAATTTGCCTGAGAGAATTTTCAAAGGTCATCTTTGGCAGGAGGGACTGTGCCCTGCCTGGCCTGATGGCACACTGAAGGAAGTTGCAGAGTGCACTGTATTATCCCAGTTTTTCAAAACCACCCTGCAGACCACAAACAAGATAAAGCCACAAATAGCATTGATTTGGAGGCATTAAAATTCTCCAAAACTCTTGCCAAGGACTCAGAAAGATATATAAAGGCTATAGTAGCACCCCCAACTGTTCTCTTGCTTGGCTGACCTGGCAGCTAACACCTCCCAGATTCTCTGAAGAACAGCACCACCAAGACAGGATCCTGCTGGAAAAAAGACAGTTCTAGAAAACTCTCTTGTAGGGGTGGTAATTTTACATAACCCATGGGAACTAACTACAAAATCTCAGCTCACTGTGTCCTTGGAAAACGAATGCACTGACATGGAAATCTTCCTTACTTCAACAGGAGAACTTTTCCACATGATAATAGATCCACCTGACCTACAAGCACAGTGAGTGTTGCAGCTCTACAGAGGAAAGCTACAGCAGGGACTGCTGGCTTGGCTGAGCGCCCTCGAGACAGCTCAGCTCCTACACAGAGATCTTTCATAAGATGCAATTCAGCTTGCTGGCTTATATGATTCATACAAGCATATCAATGCAGCCATTTTTAAAACCTTTTTATTTTTTAGAATCAAAATGAAAGCATATTCAGACCTTTTCCTGTGAAGGGCTGAAATAGATACAAGCTATTTTTGTCTCTAAGAGTGTGATGCATTTGTGATATATCAACACTACAATCTGTATTATTTCTAATTTTATAGTTTTAGAATTTTTATTTGAACTGTACACTTTAAAATATCACCAAGCTCATAATTCTGACTAATTTCTTTAAAATGCACATCAGTGGCAAAGAAATCATATCTTTGTCTGTGAATAGTACCTCAGGGAAGGTAACTTCCTTTTACTAATATTCAATTGTTCCCACAACCAAAACTTAAATCTCTGTTGTAGAAATACCCAAAGTCTTACAGAGTCAGAAACCTTGAGAGGCAGCTGACAGTCTACATCATATGGCACTATGCATCTGAACCTGTAAAAACAGCACGTGGATCCCCAACCAGGATTAGAGAACAGCATGACATGTAGGGTATGTTCAGCAAGACTGATGCTACCTCTGTAAAATATATTTTCAGCAACGTCAGCATATCTACCTATCACCTTTCCTATTCTGAATTTTTGAAGCCCTCCTACTGCTCTGCCTGGTCCCAAAGGTGTTGCAAAAGCCCCTGTGCTACTCATACCAGGATCAGGTGTAACGCTACCTTCAGGGTTAGTACTCAGCATACTATAACAACTTTGCTTATTAGCCATTTCTTCCCGCTGTTTTTTTTTCCTCAGAAAATTAATTGAAATATTTTCTCCTTGAGAATGCTGTGAGGTTTTCTGTGTTTTTCTGATTTAGTCAAAATATCAGATTCAATAAGATTCAAAAGAAGGGGAAAGAGCTGACACCTGAAGTTGTGGTCAATGTTGTAGTTCTTGAAGGTAAGAAATGCAGGCACTGAAATGGTAAAGGAGATTAGGGTATGGGTATGGGTTCCCCCCTTCTGGTGCTCTCTGACAGCCATTAGAAAACATAATTGTGGGGGTAAGGCACAAGGAAGGAAGTCTTTCAAAACTTCATTGAGAGAAAATACTGCATAGAAAATAGTTAAATATTTTTATTTTCTGGCCACAGCTTCAAGAGCTGCTACTGCAACCAAATGCAGTTTTACAAATGTTATAAGTTTCAGTAACAGGAAGCTCATCTTCCTCGTTTCCTTCTGAATGAGCAAGCAAATAGGGCTGCTGACATGCCAGTTTATCGATCTGTCAAATTTTAACTTAATCCTAATATAAACCACACAGCATCTTGTTAAAATAGACCCATTAGACGTGGTTCAAGCTTGCTGCTTGGACTTCCTGCAAACGAAGATCTGTAGACAGGCAGGTTTGGCCCAAGGCACTGTGAACCTTCAGTCAGACCCTGGTTTTCCCCAAATTCCAAAATTCTGCAGCAATTTGAAGGAAGTCCATACGTAGCATTTTAAGTATTATAAGACACAGCAATAAATAGTCAAATTCATCAGTACTATTTGAGAAGAATGAATAAAGGATAGACTCAGCATTGCTGTGTTTCCTAGTGGGTTTTTTCCCCTCAGCTTGAAATGACCCATTTGCAATGGGCCACTGAACACTGTACTTCAATGCAAGTTCTTGACATATCTTTCACACAAAGTCTCCAAACACCTCATAAACATTAATAAATTAAGCTGCAAGAGCAATAAGAATTTCAGCTTCACATTCATAGAACCTATGACTCAAACTCTTCCTGAGTATCTGTGGCAGATCTAAAAATGAAATTCAAACTTCCAATCACTTTGAATTAGGCTTCTCTACTAAATCATGCAATCACAGAGTCTAATTCAGGTTGGGAGAGATCTCAGGAGACCACCTCAAAGCAGCACTAACTACTGCTCTACACCAGGCCAATCACAGCTTCATCCAGCCAAGGCTCCTCAGGGAGGGAGGATACACCAACAATGGACAATTTCTTCCAGCCTCTGACCACCTGTGTGGGCAAAACATTTTCCCTTGTCTCCAGTCAGCATCTCCCCTCATGCAACCTGTACCCAGTTTTTTCCTTTTTTCATTTCTGAGCTTCTCTGAGAAGGGTCTGGCTCTGCACCCATTCAGCTCCCCTCAGGAAGCAAAGTGTTCATCAAGACCCAACTCAGCCATCTCATCTCCAGGATGAAGAAACTCAACCCCTCAGCCTCTCCTCCTGTGCCATGATCATCCTGATCTGTCATCTCAAGTTTTCATTAGCAATTTTCCCCCTAATTTCCTTGAAATCTTATACCCAGTGGCACAACTTCACTTTAACAGAGCTAGAATTTTACCACCCTTGAGAAATTGCTACTGTCAACTTTGTTGCCTTGATCATAAAATTTTGTTTTTCTGTCATTGTTTATTACAAATAAATGCTTATGCTATAAATTATTTGATATAATTAAGCTGCACCTAAAAATACTTCAGTTTTATACACAACTACATCTTGTATCACACAGCAGAAGCCTCTGAAAGGTGATGAAACAATACTAATTCACTGTGACAGGATATATAATTCTAGTCTTTCAACACTGAATTTTAGCAACTGAAAAATGCTTTCCAGTCATCTTCAGCAGCACACAGGAACATCCAGCAATGCTACTTTCACTTTTCAGAATTAAAACAGGTACATGCAAACTCCGTAAAATTTTTCCTTTCCAACATACCTGTAAAGAGCGGAAAATTAAAGAAAGCACTATCCAAGAGAGTCCTTCTGGAAAGCATTAACTCACAAGAAAAAGAAAATAATAAAACTTCATCCACATTTTGAAAGGAAAATGGGAAAATTTTCAAGTCTGTTTTCCTAACTTTCTGGACAAGATACTTATACTCAAACCCTAAACACTGCTTGCTGTAGTCTGAAGCATGGAGACACAGTTAGGAAAACCAACAAATATGAAAATAATGTGACAGCAAACTTACATTCCTGTTGAGAAATAGCTTTTGTTAGGAAACATTTGCACCAATTTCTCGTATACATTGTTTAAGATGGCTGACTTGGCAGTTATTTTTAAAGTTGAACTCAGTGATCTTAAAGGTTTTTTCCAATAATTCTACGGTTCTAAGACGTGGAACATACTGAAATGGTTACTTCCATTTGTTTAAAAAAAAATTTGTTTGCAAGCAAAAATGAATGCATGCTAGATCATTCTCTCTTTTCCCACAGTTTAATGTTAACAAAAACTTGGCATGGGTACTTGACATATATACATCCATCTCCCACTTTGCTCTCCATCCCCATTCCAAACACTGATAATACTTGGGATCGAACTTCTGGTTCCTTGAGAAATATCCTTAACAGCATTTCCCCCCAAATTTCAGGAAGTATATATTTCCAAACACGCCAAGGCTCATGCACCAAACAGACTCATGCTGTTTTGCTCACAATCTGAAGATGCTTTTATTTCAATAACAAACTGCCCACCTGGTGATTCTGAACTAACGCTTCCTTTCCCACTTCTTTTCTTACACTGTTTCTTCCTCTTCCCTAAGAAATGTGTTGCAATAATAACAACATCTCCCACTCCTCTGTGATGACAGCTTATGCCCAGTTCTGTATTCCTGCAAAACTCCCTCCCTGCTTACTCACACGGGATCTCTTTGAGTTCTGGGTAACCAGATTTTCCCAACACCCTCACAAAGCCTATCACTGTGACATTACTCTGTATATCTTAAGAGTTATCTTTGTCTTTCTGGTTGTCACTTCCCCAAGGCAAAGGCAATGTTTTTCCACAAGTTCTCTTTAGTGCTGATTATATCACACAGATAATTTTTAATTACCTTTCTGTTCAGAGCCACACCATCTTCACAGTCCAACACTGCACAATCTACATTTAGTGATGGGATTTTTCTTATCTTCTTTTCATCATCCGCAGGTACATAGAGCACAGCCCGTCTGGGAACATACTTGTGTGATGATGTAAAGCGATAACTGAGCTTAGGAACACCAGCTGGCAGAAGAGAATCCACCCTGTAAAGGATATTGTTGAAATTAGACTATTGGCAGCAATGCTGTAAATCACACTTGACTGTATTTTAAAAGCAAAACATTCATACCTAGATAGTGGCTGGGTTTGGGCTACTTACATATCTTTTCCCTTTGGAAGAGACAAGTTAGGGACATATCAGTATTACAGTTAATTACAATATAAAACTCCAAAACCACTGTGTTCAATAGAAGTTGAAAACTTAATCATAATTGAAGACCTGCCAGGGCTAAGGTTTGTCCATGTAGCTTTAATTACACTGCCTATTCTGGGTGCTACAGCAAGTATGAAATACAGAAGGGTGGTGGCTGGTTTTTTTTCCTTGTCATTGGACTCCTCTGTAGGATGCAGACTGTGCTGGGAATGGATCAGGACTGCTTTGGGGAGGAGCTGCTATTTGCTACGTTTCCTCCAGAAGCTGGATGCCATGCTGTGAATGAAGCAGGGGTGCTGGTTAAAACAAACACAGGTTTGTGAAGTTCATTTTGCAACCTTAGCGTTATATCAACAAATGTGTTTGCAAATTCTAAATAAGCAAGATGGACGGAGGGGGAAATGAAGAAAAAAGAATGAAAACCCCATGTAGTATGGAACCTTGCTACTCTCTTCAGACCTTCACGTCCACAGCACAGACTTCCACTGGCAGAGTTCACAAACCCAGCAGCATCAGCAGCATGGTTTTTGGCTGTGGTGTCTTTTTAAATTTGTAAATGCTTTGTGCACCACACTTTGGTGCCACACGGCCTGAGAGGATAACATCCCTGTGGCCCGTAGGTGTGAGCTCTGGGGTGGTCTCCACCACATGCTGATATTCCTGGTGAGGCCCAGCCAACCTGCTCCAGGCAGGAGCTGGGTTACTGCACTTGGAGGCTGTGGGACTGCCAGAGGAGGCTGCTCTTCAGTGCTGTGGGGAGCTTGCTTTGCTCCATAATTACGAGCACAGAAATAAATTATAGAGAGTGCCACTGTGTTTCTTGGCCTTCCAAAAAAAATCCCCTTGCCTGCTCTTGTTCCTCCCCACTGCATGCTGTACCCCCAGGCCTATTCTGCTACATCAAAGATGAGGACAAAATAATACAATTTACCTTCGTATTAAGCACAAGGCACTTACACCGCAAAATAATCCTACCATATAACACCATTATGCATTATCATGTATATTATTCAGCACTTTGAATAATGCAAAGCTTTCCTAGCACCATGCTGAACATGTCATTATCACATCATGTCAGGGACCCATGCATTTTCCTGTGCCCCTCTTAATAATGCTTCCCAAGTTGCTAGACTTGGATGACACATGGCTACACATACATGCGTGTTTTCTTCAAAGCAAACATGACTAACACTCTCAAATGCCTGGAAATGAGTTCAGTCAATCTAAATCAGAGCCAGTGTGGCATGTCACTGACAGACCACTGTAATACTTGCCTTTCTAAGCTGAATCTGTTGAAGAACCCTCTCTTCTCCTAGAGTGTGCACCCTTAAAGCTGAATATAAGAGTTGGGTTAAAAATATGAAAAAAGCTTTTATCACATTTTAACTCAGTAAACTAAATTTAAAAGGAAAGGATTCCATCATCTGCATATCCTGTGTGGATCCATTTTAAGAGCCTACAAAAACCACTGCTGGGCTCTTCTTTGCAGCATGCCTGGTAATGCTTAACTCAGTTTAAGAAATGGGACAGCTTGGCAGTTAAATAGACATTATTCTATTAAAAGTGCCAGTGTTACCCTTGTTAATAACAGCAACAGCTTCAAGACTCAGGTGTAGGAGGTCCTATCAGCACCTGGAGACATGCAGCTGAATCCACTGAGCCCCTCCAAAGTACTCTCTTTGCCTCTTTCACAAGCTGCTTCACGTTCCCTGCTTCAGGCTGAAGTGGGGATGGTAACAGAACTCGTGGCAACTCAAGTGGCTGCTAGACAAATCCACTTAATCTCATTTTCCTGCAGTAGTACACTTTGGGAGAGCAAGGACGGGGTGGAGAGTGGTTTATCTCAAATGGAAAGAGGAGGATCTTTTTTCAGTGTGACACAGAGGTCAGTAAAGAAGTCTGCAGTCATTCCCATAACATATATGAGGGAACAAAAGTGATTAGTTTCTATTCTCTTTCTCTGATGGCTTCAGCCTTGTGGTTCCCAAGGGCACAAAGGAGCCAAAGAGCTCAGCCCATTAATAGTTAACTCCAGCCTGGAGCCAAGCTGCCCCTGAAGCACCCTTAATGACTGCCTCTCACCAGCCCTCCAACCTGCCAGAAACCTGATAGACATGGCGAACACCATAATCTCAGAGCATGCTGAGATGAGATGTATCTTCTGTCACACATGTTTCCCAGGATTTCTTCTGGGCTGTCATCAAACCAAGGGCTGTTTGACCAGCCGTTTTCCCTCTCACTGCTGCAAGCCCCCTGAAGGCTCTGCATACCACACACAATGGCCTGCAGTGTTGTGTAGGTGAAAGCACCATTACCTGCAGACCAGATTTAGTCAGGTGTCACCAGCCAGGTCTATGAACTTGTGTTTAGATGGAGGAGCAATAGAGCTTCCTCAGCAGATCACCTGACTCCACAGAAGTGATAGACTTAATCAGTTTAAAAGCCATCATTAATAGGCTTAATGCTGGAAATGCTACTGCCTCGTGACTATTGCTGTCTCTCCCTCAGCTAAACAACTTTGTAACCACATGGGCTCAAACAACAGGTTTCTCGGGACATGAATTATTATAAAAAATACACTGTCAATGTGTCAAATTATTAGTTTTATGAGATATCTTAGCAAGTTGAAGAAGAAATAATTTTTTCAAAAAGTATGGCCAGGAAAAAAATATATACAGCAGGAGATGGTGTCAGTGGACCAACACAGAATCCTTCTCCTTTCAAAACTAAGAGCTCTAGAAATATTCATATAAAATAAGAGTTCTCAAAATCAACATCGTACCTCTCTTTAGGTATGACAGCAGTAAATGGCATCAATGCTAATTCTTTGACATATATTCTTTAATCATCACTGTGCATTTTGCCTGCAAAGTCATATTTTATGTTCTACAATAAAAAAGCAGAGAAACACATGGATTAATTAATAGATCCATTTGTCTATAGACTTATTTTAAACAGTGGCAAGGCTTGTGGTGCTCTGTATATGAGCAGTTAGCAACTCTGGTAGGAAACACTCCCTTGATTATCTTGACTTCTGTTATGTTGATAGAATGAAAAAATCCCCAGCAGTTGCTTTTTTAGGACAAAAAACCCACACAGCACTGCAGTCTCGATTATACTGTTAACCCTGTGCCATAAAGAGGAGGAAAATCTTACATATGTTTCCTGGCTCCAAGTATTTTAATGATTCAAACTAAGCTTGACTATGCTTTAAACTAAACACATGGACAAAAGCCAAGTGAATTTGCTAAGACAATGTTTCTTCCTTTAAGCACTGTAAGTTAAAACAAGGACTAGGCTATTGGGTAATGCTCATTAAATTGTTTTACAGCAGCATATTTTCATTCGTAGCATCTGGCAGCATGCTGAGTGCTCTTGGGTCTTGGAAATAAAACTAAATTTCTTCAGCAAACATAACACTCTACTAAAGTCTTCATCAAATATGTAAAAGTAGCTGGCAAGTTAAAGTTTCTCATGGTCCTTTGAGAACCATTCCACCCAAGAGTGAATAGTTCATCCTCAGGAAGGAGAAAAGAAAACCTATTTGACTACTAAGAGACACTACAGTTTGCAATGGCAGCCATACAGCGTGACTGCGAACAGTGAAATTACCCCAAATTATGCAAATTTCCCTGCTGTAAACTGCATTTCCACATTCCAGAATTGCTCATACACATACTTAAATGCACACACCTGTGCAGTGACACTGGAGCCAACAACATATAGCTCACAAAGTAAAGTACTCGCACAAGTGATTTCCAGCACTTTAACCTGTGCCTCTGTTCCCTGTTTATTTGCTAAATCAAATCACCCCTGGAAGATCTGCCAAACACATAGAAAAATATTCATTGTTCAGTAGGCCAAATCTTTCCTTCTACAGTCTTTGGCATAGTATAGGCAAAGTGCTTGAAAAGAGCATTTTTAGACACTTCACTAAAACTATTAAAAAATCTGGATAATTTCCACATGTATTTTTGACCTCTGTGCATGTAACTACACACCATGATATCTGTGGAGCTGTGGAAGAAAGACAGAAGTGATCCAAGACCCACAACCCCCCCGAAAAAGACCCAGCTAATGCAGGAAAACATTGTACAAATTATTTCTGCAATATGTGCAAAAAAACCCCACTCCAGCGAAAATGTAATGGTTTTCCTGTGTTGAATTTACTGGGGAGTAGCACACCAGTGCACACAAATAATCCACCAAAACAAAGGAAACTTCTACGAAATTACAAAGCCCCACAATTTGCATAGTAATTCTTTCTAATTAAAAAAAGAAGATACAAGTTGTTTGTTATAAACATCAGCAGGCCCTGTGCAAATACGGAGGGCTCGCAGCCGCGCTGAGTGTTTGTCAAATCAAAGCGACTCGCTGGAGAGTTTTATTGGTACAGCTGCGGCGCATGCATTTTATCACACATGCTAATAATCCTGGTTATGGCACTAACATTTTAATCATTTGTTCTCTGGGCTTGTTTCTCAAACAATTAGCACTAATGAATGGCCAAAATACCTCGGATCATATATGTCTAATTGCAGTCAAGAGCGGTTATTGTCCGCATGTACATTTCAATTCACCTCTGGGGATAATGTTTGTTAATTGTATTTCTTTATATAGCAAGTGAAAAAAGGCTGTTCACTCAAAAAGGGACTAAGTGTTCTCTTCTTTCCCTTTGTTCCCACAAGAAGCTAAAGTCACTTCAAGAGGCACTTAATCCCATCATCCATGGTTACAATTGCCTTACAGCATCAATCAAAAAGAATCTGAAGTAAAATGATGCAGCTATATTGTGTAATTAAAAGCAATTCAGGTAGTTATTACTTGGGGCATTTTCCAGGTCCAAATACTTAAAATGGCACTGCAGGGATTCTAAATACTGTAGTGTTTTAAATTTGGTGAACTACAATATCTCACAGAGAAAGGGAAGGAATATGCAAAAAAAAAATCTCCTAGTGTGTATTGTAAAGTGAAAGAAAAGAGGAGGAACAGCTAATGTTTGAAGTGACAAAATCTACAAGTCTCCATATAAAAGGGAAATAAAAATATCAAGAAGAGAGAAAAGGGGAGAAAAAAGAAAAGGACAGCAGTTTTCAAGGAAAAGAAATTCCTCGTAATTGTTAAAAAGTTAACATGTGAAAAAATGCTAACATTTCTTCGAATGGAAAACAAAAGCTCATGTCACAAGCTTTACCATCAGAATACAGGTCTCCAAAATCTTAGTGCTCTCCTAGTGGAAATAAATCTGGGTAAAGCAAGCAGCTCTTCTTTAGGGAAAGAAAAAAAAAAAAAAGGAAAAAAAAAGAAAAACACTTAGGTTAAAAGTGAAGAGCTATGATATTTACTTTTGAATAAAATGTAAGGGAAGGAACTTTACGTAACAACTGCCGCTAACCCTGATCCAATTATGTTGAAATTAAAACTGAGAGGTTATCAACATACCAAACACTCAGCTTTACATTTTGATTTCTTCCTTTGTTCCAGACTCAGTACGGTCATTTCCCTGACCCTCAAAAAACTAATTAAGAAACCCCCCCAAACCTAAGCCCTTTCCAGGGCAGGCAGAAGCCACCAGCTCTCATGGTTTGAGATCTCTTTGCAAAGCAGTTTTCTTTACCAGGAGAGGCTTTGTCTGATTTTAAACTTCCCACCATAAGGCTGATACTATGTCTCATAGACGTAAGGTGAAGATTAATTCCCCTGAAGCTGATGGAAGACATAAAGGTATAAAATTGGCCTCCCAAAAGTGAAGAAAGTGAAAGAATAAGCCCTAGCACTTCCTCAGCATCCTAAGGGAGACAGGCGGTCTGCACCCAGCTGCAGGGACTGAGAGTGGTGAGCTGAAGAAGCGCTCACAAAAACTCAGCGAATTAAGAAATTTAACCCCCGTAACAACCAGCTTTGGATATCAAAAGGGACAGATTGGAGGGGGTTGCTCCTGAGAGCACTTGCCTGCTGGAAAAACTGTAGCAGGAAGAAATGAAAAGGGGGCTTCCAAGTGACCTTTCACAAGCACTCACTCCAACTGATCAGGACACATTGCATTATAGCCAAAAAACAGAGAGCTGAACCAAATGGGGAAGGAGAGCCCCAATGATCAAAAAAAAAAAAAAATAATAATGACACAGGGAAGTGTGAGTGGAAATGAAAACTAAGCACCAAATCCAAAGCTGCTGGAAAGTAATTTTAGGAAAAATATGTGTCTTTGTCTGCTATTTAAAAATTTTCCCTATCTCCAGTAAATCAATGTAAGTCATATAACTGGGCTCCAGAGAAAAGATTAATACAAGAAAAGATGAATATAAACCAGGAACTTACTGGCAAAAGCTTAAAATCATGGACCCCTAAGCCATAAAATGATAAAAGGCTATCATAGGTTAAATAGTTAACCAAACTTTCTCCTCCCACCAGCAATAAAAGTAAAAAAAAAAAAAAAAAAAAAAAAAAAAAAAAAAAAAAGACCTTTTATTTACCCCACCATGTTCTTTCAACTACATTTGACCCTGTTGTTTTGGTTCACTCTGAGCTCCATCATGCCTTAAATTGCTTTGACTGAAGATCAGGCATTTTTTTCTTCTCAATTCAAAATGGCCAAATTAGACAGCGAGGATAAAAATAAAAGGACCACTGGCTTCTCATCTTACTAACGTGTCCTGTTTTCAGGGCAGCAAAAATAGCCTGTTTGTGAGGAAGAGGAGAGTGCTACGGTTCTTTGACTTAAGAAGTGAATTTTAAAAGAGATTTAAATAATGGCTCAGGGTGACAAGGGCTGCTGCTTCCTACTAATGGCAACAGGCTGCTCCTCTCGGGCAGCCTGTGTGTGTGTGTTTGCTATCATCCAAGGTTAATTGGTGTCCTGTCTTGGGGAGCTTTAGCATATGTGACATACAGTTGAGGCTTTGCTCCCTTCCTTACGGTGTGGATAACCCTGAATCACTTGTCATGCCCATAAAGTATTCTCGAGCCAAGCTGTACCTCACTTTGCTTTTACCATTGACAAAGTATCTGGCTTCTTGGGATGCTTTCTGCTGCTTAAGCAGACCCACAGCCCTGCAGGGCAATGGAAAAGCACTCTGTCTGTCTGTAGCATATTCACTTTGCCATTAAGGAACATGCAGTTAGGATAACAGTTAATTTCTCTGTCTTCCTAAATATAAAGATATAGAAATAAACGCCAAGTATGGACAGTTTTTAAGAAAATTTTAAGTGTTTTAATTTACCTAATTAATTCAGTTTCTAAGTTGCCTTTTTAAAATCTAAACACTGTAAATAGATATTGCAAAATTTTGTCTAGCTGTGTTTTTTTAAGTGAAACTCTTGCATTACATTTTTTAAACAGAATTGCAACTTGCAGCTGCAATAGGAATTTGCAACACATTTTAAATAACAAAAACATCCCACAATAAAGATGAAGATCCAATACCAATATTGAGAGATTTAGAAAAATATATACATAAATTTGCCTTTTTTAAGGTATGCATTGAGAAGTAAGAAGATATTGCTTTTAGATATGTGATGTTGATGCATGATTTGCTTTGATTTACTTGGGTTTGGGTTTTGTGTACAGACAAATATGCACCAAGTGTTATCAGAGCTGTATGGCACAAAGGAAAAAACATGCCTTTGGAGGTTAAGAATCTTCCAGTTCAGGGGGAGGACCACATATAACCAAAAAGCTGTCCTGGAACATCCCACACCAAAATCTGTCTTAGGAAGTGAATACATAAAACCCATAAATCTGCAATGGTTGCCCTTTTATACAGTCAGACCGATCCTGGTGGCCCCTGCAGAAAAGCTGAACTTTGAAGGGATTCTTTATGTCACTGCAAAACCACTCTTGGTTCTTCCAGTTCTCCTTTCCATCTTACCATTAGGTACTTGCTTCCCTTGCTCCTAAATCTGCCCCAGCCCTTTCACACACTGACTTTGCACCCACCCATCTCAGTGCACATGCACCAAAATTGGTAACGATGTTTGGGCACAATTTCTTTTCTTGCTGAAGGTGTTTCCCCCTCTTTTCTCCCCCACTCCGTTCCCTCAGCGTCGGTTCCCACACCAGGACACCGGGAGCATCCCCAGCACTGAGCTCCTGCAGCCCCGGCCGCCGGCCCAGCTGTGCGCGCATTGGCTAAATGCTGCAAGGTCAAGATCCAGAGCAGGATTCAAAAATTCCACGCTAATTACTGTGATTAAAGTCCGAGTCCCAGACTCATCCAAAGACTCCTGAGCAGTTTAGGAGCAGGCTGCTAATGAGTTATACACAAAGTAAGAAACAGGCACTTGATAAAGTCAGAATCAATAAAGTGCCATTCCTGCCTGTTAAAATGATCTTGCCATCCATCACAGAGAGTCACTATATTCACCAGAGCCTGTGTAGGTTAGATATCTATGTCTGCATGGTGTGAGAGAAAAGGAAAACACTACAGTCCTTAAAACCACTTCTGAATTATATCTGAGTTGAAATAAAATTACACCAAAGTTGTGACTGACAATTTTTAGCAGAAGGAAATGAATGGAGTGTCAATATACTAGTGCTGAAGAAGTTAGGAGAAAGAAGGCATTTGTCATCCACTTTGGGTCTTCCAGAATTTCTGATTTTTTTATTACAAACTGTTGTCGTCATAGTTTTGGTTGTGGTGAGGATATTTTAAAAACTGAAGGTCCCTTCACACTTCTAGGAATTTTTCACTGGTAGACCATATTTTATCTCAATTTGCAATTTACGTCAGTCTACACTTAGTCAAACCACAAACATTTTGATGATTCCTGCACTTAGAAACATAGGTAAATTATAATACTATATAAAGCACAGACATTTTTACCATATAAGAAAAAGAAAACAATATTGCAGTCTTCCCTGCATTTTGAAACTGCTCCTGTAAACCCACTTGAGCATGTGCCCAGCCCAGAGAAATCAAAAAGATTAGTCAAACACCTACAGTTAACCATGTCCTTAAGTGCTTCCAGGACTGGGGATTAATTTTGAATTATGAAACTGTTCCATTTCCATGTGTTCTTAGGCTATACATGGGTCAACCTGCTTTTTTCATGTTTTTGCACAGAGACTTATGCAAAATTGAGACTTAGATGTATATGGATGCAATCCAGGTGGTGAATATCTTTAAAACAATATAAAGATGCTCAATTTCAGCTGGTGGAAAAAAACAAAGTTACATGATATTTTCAGAATAAGATTAAAAGTAAACATATTATTTATGTTTAGCCAAGTATTATTCTGTAGAATTATTACGTGGAGGAATTACTAAGTCAAAGAATTATTTTGTATTAAACTTACTCAGAATGTTTTCTGCACCAAATAACTGAGCAGTGAAAAACAATTTAGCAAGCAATTAGTAAATATTAAATTGCTGAAGAACAGAACTATAAAACTACAATGCACTGCAATTAGATCCAAAAAAAGAAAATGTTGTAATTACATCAAAGCTGATGCAATATGACAGAAAAAAAGAACGAATACACAATGCTTTTAGTTCAACAGCAATTGTGGCCACACTAATTGAAAACCAACTGCTCTCTGGCTTTGAATACAAGCCTGGTGGAAATTTAAAAATATTTCCTAAACGGACAATAAAGAAGAACGCTTACAAATCCTGCAGTGCTCCAGGCAACACTTAACTTTGGGAATGTCTACAGGCAGAAATACTACCCTGCAATATGGCTCAGGATGGCACAAACAAGCATCTGTGTTTATTTTTTAACTAGTGGATTTATAAGAGCAATGAAATCCCTACATAAGCATTTTATATTGACCTGATATGGACTTACTGTTTTAACCAGCTTTTTAACTAACTCCACAAGTTAATAAAGGCAACTACATGAATCCTTACTGCCTACACATTAAGATAAGAAAAACATTCATTAAGCAATATCCAGACTGTTTTAATTACAGGAATATCACTCTTATTTGTAGTATAATGTTCGTTAAGTACAGTATAACATTTTCTTAAAATGCCCCAGAGGCAGTTAAACTCTTGATTAGCTATTAAAAAAAAAAAAAAAGAAATCTCCCTTAACTTCAATCACAGGAGTTAATGCCTACTGCAATGAAATTCCAGCACTTATAATCATGCAAAAATGTCATATGAAAATCTTATTAACCATGAAAACATTATATAAGATCAAATGAATCTTCTGTGCTGTTAGCACTACTCAATGTTAGCAAAATGTTGGACTTTTTCTATGCTGATTGTGGTCGTAACAATAATAAGCCCAGCCCTATTTCTTTTGAAAATTACATGAATTGAAAACATGCTCTTATTTTAATAATTTCAAAATATAGCAAGGAATGCACAAAAATTCTGACTTCTATATTTTCATGCCTTTAACTACATCTCTGTTCTATTATCCAATGTTAAAGCATACCAAACTAGAAGCAGTGGGTGAATTAAAAAACATTATAAAGACAGAACCTTCATGATCTCTAGTAAATAAACACTATTTAGGTGCTTTACTATTCAATAATGAAACTTCCTTTTTTTCCCCTGCCTTTTCCAGTACATTACAAAATTTAACATTATTATTGTTATTGTACAGAGTACAATGAAACATCTATATTTTCTTCAGTGTTTATCCTGCATCTGCCCCTTATTCCATACAGCTCTTGAAAAAAAAAAAGTTGTTCATTTTTTATTTGCTAAGACCACCAGGAATTAAAAAATTGTGAACAACATGATGCATTAAAAATTGCAGTATTTTTAAAGTACATATTGAAACATTATTTTCTGGTTCGGTGTCTTTGACTTTGCATTTTCAAGCTTTTTCAAAGACAAAAATTTTCTTGAAAAGTAAAAAAACCTGAAAGGTGAGATATCAGGATTAAAGGAAATAACAAATACGGTGATGTTAATGATAAATAGGTGACAGCTGTCAGCTCATTTTGATCTTTCACATAAGCAGCTGAAGGATAATTTCATTATATGGGAATGCCAAACCCTAACTCCAAAATGGCCCTCCAAAACCATCTCCTTAGTAAGGTCAGCAAACTAAAAATTGCAAATTTAGCACCCACCAGTGTCTTCAAGCTCAGCACCTCTCTATGCACAGAGTTCCCCACAGTGAGTGATCGGCATTTGCTACCCTGAAAGGGACAAACCCCTCCCTCCACTGAGCTGCTGGGTCAGGTCCTGCCACCCCCATGGGTGCATATTTGGGGGGAGTGGTCAAAGCCCTGGGTGCGCCTTTCAAGGGCAGATTCAGCCATAATCCTCCCCGTGACTCAGGCAGCTCCTGATGTCCCTGGAGGAGGTGAGTGTGCCTGGGGGAGATGAACCCCACCCCAGGGTGTCCCCAGCAGGGAACCAATTTCAAGGAACACATCGGTCATATCATGACAGCCTGTCCTACCAGGCACAACCCTTGTTGTGTAGGCAAGCTCAGAGACCATAAAGGTGCTGAACCTACCAGGCAGATAATATGAATGTGTGATGGGGGATAAACATTAGCCAAGGAATACATTTTAACACTAAATCAGAAGATTGCTATAACTTTATTTTTTTTAGCCCTATTCCTAAGATACTTTTATAATTTAATTCTCTGAACATTTTCACAGAACTCTTCAGATTAGCTTTGCCACATCCCAAGAAACTCAGAAACCTGTCCTAAAACCATGGCTCCCAAGTCCCTGTTTCAGATTCCCCACTGTCAAAGTCCCATCCCATTTGAGGCTCAGTTCATCATCAATGAGAACACTTAAAAAAAATAATCCAGACTGAAAGTCAGATGGGGTGAAAATCAACTTCTCTGCAAATCAGCATGATTAAATTATCAGGTAGCAGCTCTTTTTGGGGGCACCTGATGGGCCTCATTTTATGGCATGTGGAATACAGATAACTTCCCTGTGGAAGTTTCTAATCTGTATTTCCCAGGTGAGATTACTTGTGTGGTTATGGTTGCTATAACATATATCCACTGTGGCCAGTGAACACATGAAAAGGCCCAATGACACTTTGGCAAAGCTGAAGAACCAAAGCTTCTCCCCTCACCAGCAGCCTTGCTCCACAGGACATTCCTTTTCTCCCAGACATCGCAGTTCCATTAAATGGGGATTTCCTATCTCACTGCCTCACAACACTGGTTCACACACTGGTTCCCCTCTCTTAAAACTAAATTTTAGAAAACAGCCTTGTCCTTAGTGGCTGCCTAGAGGGAAGGAAAGAGTTGGATATTAGAGAGAAGTTGGCAGAGAGGGAAGGGAAGAAAAAGAGAAGAGGTCACCAAGCACACAGCTTGCTTGGGAGACCCATGAAGAAGAAATTCTTCCAACTTAGTTTAAGAGTGAGGGTTTTCCTCTAAATTCTTGACACAGGCTGTTCAATATTTATTTAAAAATAAGTGAAGAAGAAAAATCTACTTCCTCCCTTGCAATCTGCACATATAAAGAAAATGGCTTTTAGTTCATAATGATGGTACATTATAGATAAGCAAAAGTCCTGGATTACAGGAAAATAAAATCTATAAGGAGAAATAGGATTAAGCCTACTTCCACATAACAGCTTTTATGACATTTAAATGAGCAGCTGTGTTTCTTTAAGTAAGTGTTATAGCATTCCACATCTGTATAAAAACTGAATGACAGACAGACTTTGTCAAGTCACAGATATATAACCTAGTGAGGATAAAAATTCCCTGTGAAAATGCATAAAGACATTGCTTGGCTTTCCTTTAAGTCTTCCTTAACAACCTGTGTCATGAATATAGGTTTAGGCTTAAGGAAATAAGGCAGTTAGATGACATATGTCTTTTGTCCTGTACTGCACAAAGAGAAAAATTATTCCATTACCGAATCAGACAACTTTTTTTCTTTGGGTAACATTTTAGATATACTTCAGTGTAAAGGCCTTGAGATACATTTTAATTCTGCAGTGCATGCCAACAATCTGTAAGAATATTAAGAAACTGTACCTCCCAAAGTTAATATTGTATATAAGGAATTTGGATGGTTTGAACCAGTTTTAGTTTCACTTGATGCCTTGCTTGCCATCATCTGTTTCCTTGCTGATAGGAAGAATGTTACGGATGTCTCAATTTTTATCTTCTTCCTGAATAACAGTTTAGTTGAGCTGATGTTTCAGTAACAGCAAAATTTGTTGACAGAGATTAACATCAGATGTGGTGAAAAAAAATTTGTGGCATATTCACTCTCTTCTCTAGAACATATCCAGCAGGCAAAGCCTTCCTCCTTTTTTGTTTTTGTGTCATTTGTGTTTAAGGGAGAACATGCAAAACAATGACCTCACTAGTTCTGTGTGCAAGCAAGAACAGAATCTGAGACACCAAGCAGACATTAAAATAGGCCCACCCTTAAAAGTAAGGCTTTCTTTTGGCCTGCAGCCACAATAGTCTGAGGTGAGCATTTATATGTGTGCATGCTTGTGTTTACATATTTGTGTGCCTTTATATGTCTATCTACATACACAATCTATTTATGTATTTGTGCACATATAAATGTACATGTGTACGTGCCATACATGTACATGTGCATACATGTATGCATATAAGAAGACCCAACATGGCATATACAACAGCAGCACTGATCAGTGGAAAGTGGTAAAAAAGTATTGACTTCCATAAATCCAAGGAGTAATAAAACTGGTTTTTTCCCTCAACTTTTAGTCTCAAACATTCCTCATACTTTGCTGGACTAAACTACCTGTTCCTGCATCTCCAGCATAGGCATTAGAGTGGGAGTTCTCCCGTGGAGTACAGAGTTCCCCCAGCACCCCAAATGTACCAGACTGAAGGCTGTTCCACCATTACTTATGGATGACCTTGCCTTGCTTTTGCAAGGCTTGAGGTCTTTGCATCACACACTTTGCATCCACACACTGTGGGCATCCTGTGCATCTTGTAAGCGCAATATGCAGGTGTGACCCTGCATATTTACAGCTGCTGTAGACTGAAGCTGTGTCTCAGTGAGCCAAAGCAGTGCAGCCCCTCATGTTACTGCTGTCTCTGACAAATCCCTGCCAGAATAAAGAAACCACAAGTGACACTCCTTCTTTCCACTTCATCTCCTGGAACTCAACATTTTTAGCCCTGAAAAAGTGAACACTCATATCCTCTTTTCCTTGCCCCTGCTCATACTACTTTGGAGGTGAAGGAGGGGATTTAGGGGCTGTTTCACCAATTCTCTACCAGTATTTGTTAATAGAGGGGAAGAAAGACTAATGGCTAAACCAGGCATTTACAGCAGTAGCCAGAGACATTAAACTGAACCACAAAAGAGGGGGTTTGGGAGAAGAGATTCTAATTCTTTCCTTTTTCCCTTTTGAGAAGCACCAGGATAAGGTGGGGCACACTCTTGTCATGAGTATCTTAAGGGTCTTTTCCAATCCAAATTATGTTCTCTTTCCCTCTCCGAAGGGCACAGTCTGGGCTGTGAAAACCGCAGCTGAGGCCTTGGAAAAACAGGCTCTGTTCCTGTCCTAAGCAGATAAAATGTAAATTGTTTTCCCACCATGACAACAGTCCTACATGCTAACTTGAGCATTTTGAAGATGTTGATAGATTTCGATCCACAAAAAGGATATTATAACCATTAGTAAGTACGTTTTTTTCATGATTCTGTGGCTTATATTAGTTTGAAAAATAAATAACCAGTAGTTAAGTTGCATGTGGTTGTAATTATACTAATTGTAAAATATTCTTTTTCATTATTTTCTAACCTCTGCAAAAATGTTCCTGTTATGAAGAAAACAAACAGAAGACAGATTCTAGACCAGGACAGACTGAATTAAGGAGAAGTGAAGATGAAAGAGGCTGGAGAGACAAATAAGGGTTGCAGGTGGCTGCAGTATATTTATTACCCTGTTATTTTAAAGGACATTCACATCTTGATTCAAAATACACTTTTATTACTCTCTACACCTTTTCCATTGCTTGGAAACAGCAATCAACAAACCAATGTTTAACCTACCACAAGGAATATTAGGGGGGCTTTGACAACAGGGAAGATGGAGAACTTTGTAAGACTGTTCATGTTTGAGAGCCAGTAAGGAAGAAGCCTAAACATCATCTACAGGAGGAAGAGAATGAAAGGGTAATTGTAAGCTGCAAGAAGCTTACAGGTCTGGCAGAGTAATGAAGGGAGAAAAGCCCAGGACCAGGGCACCACACACACAAAAACTGAAGCTGACAACAAGCAACAGGCAGCTCTAGAGGTCAGTCAGAGCAAGAGAGTCTTAACAGCCAGCACACAGCAAGGCAGGAAGGCCCAGCTGGCCAGGAGAGGGGTGACAAATGCATAGGGTCTTGGTGAGATGGCCCCCAGGCACCACAAGGAGTTTTAGGTTTGTGCAAGTGGCAAGGCAGACTCTGCCAGGATATGTCCCCAGCCGAGCCACCACAGAAGACAAGGAAGGAATATGGGAGAGATGAACAAAGAAAGGAGGTGAGACCATGGAAAAGAAACCACACCATCAACCAGGGATGCAAACAAGAAGACATAGTAGGCATTCACTTAGAAAGTCTGAAGAAAACAAGGTCAAAGGCAAGATTAAAAGAGCAAGGTGAAGATGTAATTTAAAGATAAAAAAGGGGAAAAAAAGGAAGAGGACAAGGTCAGTGGAGATTTTGGTGAGGGAAGAATCAATGTAGCAGAAACAGAGAAGTCTCTTGATTCAGCATCAGACACAGAGAAGATGTATTAACTCAGGGCAGCCAGCTGTATCACTTAAGGAAAACAGGCAGAGTGTCATAAGTCTTTGAAAAATGAAACAGTGGAAAGAGGAGTCAAGGATGGGAGCACCAGGAAGGAAGAGGAGGAAGCAAAAAGGAGACAGTGGGATCTTGATTCAGCCACTAAGCTGAGCCTAATGTGAAGAGTCCAAGCACTTGTCTTGTATCATTTGACTAACCACCACTGTGAACCAGGGCCTGGTTCAGGAGCCTTCCAGCAAAAGACTGAAGAAGATGTGTAAAATGCACAGAACACAGTGGTTCAGCATTGAGAATGGAAATGAAATGGGGACTTTGATGGTCATCCCAGAAGAAGTTCTTCTGAAACCTTCTAAGTGTGACCTTTCACCTCACTTCATAGAGAAAACAGAAAAATATTTTTATGTGGCCTTCACGCTGATTTCCTGTACACAAACAATCATTTTAATTTAGGCTTGTAGATTGTTTTGCCAGCACTTAATGTTGCATAAAAATAAAGAAACTTAAGCTCCCTGCAACGCAGTGCAAATGACTGAACTTCCTTTCAGTAGCCAGAACTGCATCTATTAAATGTGTGAAATGCTAAAGGTAACAGTGTCCAACAATAGAAAATGAAGCAAAAGGAATTTAGACCAACCTCAGGAACCAGTTTGCCAAAATTATGGGTGAATGCTAGGGAAAAAGGACAATTAATACAGGGACAGATGGCTAAGCAAAAACAAAAGCCATTATCTAAAACCTGGCTAAGGAAAGCTTAGCAACTGATTGTTCAACAGAAGGAATTAAAGAACTCAATTAAATATAGTACTATCAATAGTTTGGATCGTAAGGAATAAGAAAATAGAGGACTTGCTGTCATTTGTGGCAACATTAAAGTCTTTCTGTGCTTACATTAAATATTAAGGTGCTCAAGTTTTATATGGAAACAGACATTTCTCATCCTTGTGAGAAGGTGGGTTACAGAATGCAAAAAAACTCTAGCCCAGTAATAAAAGCTTTAGTGACTTGAAAATCTTAGAAAACCATAACAGTGTTCTGCAAGGGGTCCGCAGCTCAGGAGATCCTGCTGAAATATGACAGTCTTTCCCTTCCCTCTTGATTCCCCCCCGAAACACGCGTGCATATAGTCCTGGAAAACCATACTCAGGTGAGATGGGCAGTCTTTGGCTGTGTCTCCATGGGGGTGAAAGGTTACTCCAGAACAGCAGCATCATTTTTTGAAGGTGCCCCACTTGAAACACATCAGCTGACAGCCACTACTGAGCAAGAGTTGGGAGAAAAGTACGGGAAGTGGTACAAGAAGATATGTCCCACATGTGTTTAGAGTCATGCTCAGAGAGAGATCTGCGACCTCTGGCAGCTCTTAGCAGAGGGAGGGTGCAGCACAGGCTCTGAAAAATCCACTGGCATCACCACCTGAAGCACTCTCTGCCAAGCAGCCCATGGAAAACTGCATCTGGGGGAGTCTCAGCCGCTCTCATGCTAGGAGAAGGCACACGCATTGCAGTCAAATCACTTGGTCCCATACAAAAAGAATTAACTCCAAATAAATGTCTGAATCTCTGCCTGCAGCCTCAGTACAAACATTGACTCCCTCAGGGGAGCACTCCGTGAAAAGTTGCACAAGTAATGAAAATGAAGCCTTCTAAGAGCTTTACACAGCACAAAATGATGGCTAAACCTGTCTGCCATCACTGTCTGGTATGAACAGTTTGAACCGATAGGCCCCACTCATACATGCAAGCCATGTTTGGTTCTTGTTGATACTTTAGCAGTTCTTTAATTATTGTAGTAATTAGTTGATATGCATTGTTTCAACACATCACATCTCCATGGTGGCATCATCATTTTGTGATAGAGGCTTCTTTAAGAAAAGAAACAGCTTCCTAATTTTTTTATTAAAAAAAGTTAATAATTACAGGAACACTGACAGTGTTGCTATAGTTACGACTATATCAGCCTTTCACTTACAACTCCCCGTTTTCAAGGGTCAATAACTCAGTTGTCAAAAATCCCACTGGGCAGTAGCCTGACACGTCTTAGACATAAATGAAACAACCGCATAAATAAAAATCAGCTGTTACACTCTTGTGAGCATTTTGAATCAAATCACTCTTTCCATATGATATTTTGAGCATCCAACAGGAGGTTTTGTGGCTTTTTTTGTATATATTTTTTGGCAGTCTGTTGGTCCTTTAGGTGCTCCAGCGGTTTCGGCAACTGCCAGAGGGAAAGGAAGAAGCGCCCTCACTTTCTCCTCCAGTCATTTCATCCCATCCCACCAGAAAGGAAGCAATTCTGGACGCGCCCGCTATGGTCCCAACAAAACTTCCCCAGGATTTTCAGGCACAAAAGCTTCACACGCATGTGCAGCAGCTGGATTACCACAAAAGACCATAACGGCCCTAAGAGCCGTTACGGTATATCAAGTGAGTAAACCGAAAACTAAGAAGGATTTACACAATGACCATAGTGGCTCCCTGGGAGCCGTTACGGTCTATCAGGTCAAAAATCCACTTTTCAAAGAGCGCCTAAATATGTGTATGCCCAACAGGGCCTTGAATCTCCGGAGCAACTATCACACACATTTTCAAAATCAGCCGGGGAAGAGAAGGGAGATTACACCCAACAACATAAAGAGAGAAATTTTTTACAATGAATAAAAGACATATCATGCAAATTCTAAAGACCTATATTTAAATGGAAAGAAGTGCATGTTAAGTTGAGAAATAGGTCACAACATGATTTCTTCATTGTCAAAACAGGTCCTTTGAGGCTTTTTCCTTTTTTTCTTTTTTAATGAAAAAGGAAATTTCTCACCAAAGCCAATCACTTTAAAAAAATTAAAAGTTAGTTTTCAAGAAGTACAGATATAATGCAATCACAGCTGGGTTCTGAATTGCAGTTCTGCTGCATTTCAAGTCTCTAGTCACGGCTCAAGTTAGTAACAAGGCTCAGCTTTGCCTCCCTTTAATTCTTTCCCATTGTGTCACAAAATGAACAAGTTACTCAAGACAGTAATTTTCTCCGTAAAAGTCACGTCTATTTTTTCTAAAAAGAAATCTGTAATAAATCATCAGCCTACTTACTTTTTCTTCTTCCCCTTCCTTTACATGACATATTTGTTCCTGCAGCAAACCTTGCAAGAGAACACTTTCTCTCTATGACCTGAGATAACGGTAATGTTGAAAGAATGGCCTCACTTGTCAAAGATTAGAGGGCTGTCTGCAGCCTACACTCGTCTTTACTTCAGCCAAATAGGCCCAATAAATGCTAATACTCAGCATGACGCATTGAGAACGCTAAGCCTCAACACTGACTAAGAAGAAAGTATCACAAATTTACTGAAATTATCTATAGCACAATAGAGAAGAGAAGGAATTAATCAAAGTCTCTCTCTTAATGCAATGCTTGATTGAACTATCCCAATCCCTTTTTAAATAGGATAACCTAGTGGCAAGTGACCCCGATGACACATCCTAGAGAGGTACACAAGTACCACTTGTTCGATTTTTTTTCTTTTATGACCTCATTAAGAAGGATTTTGAAGATTGTTCCTGAGTATGAGAACAAAGTGTCTGAAGATATCTCTAGCTTTTTATGTCTTTAGCCTTTTGCTGTTGAAATGGATTTTGAACAAGTGTTTATAAACTAAGTACATGCACAAGCAAAAAAGAAAATTCCTTAAAAATTAAATCTACTGATGCTACCTTTTCTTAAATGCAAAGACTAGCTAAGTCTCCAAGAAACAAAGTTTTGCCAAGATGAACTCATGATTGCATCTACCCCCCGCCCTGTACTCCCTCTCTCTCCTTTCCTGTTATAGACCTCATTAATTAGATTTGGCGGCAATTTTCCCTTCCTTATCAGGGAAGACAGAGTCTGCCAAATCTGCTAGTGTGAAAATACTCCATCGCCAGTAACATTTTTTCCTAAGTGTTTGTTGATTCCACGCTTGGATTTAATATCAAGGATTATATTTTATAACCAGAAACAAACAAACAGATTTATAACTGAAGACTGAAAGGCAAACAGCAGAAAAAAAGCAAGCCAAGTACTGAACCTAAATGTAGCATTTTTATTGACTTCTTAGAAACCAAATAACCTGGCATATTAGTGTGTGCATTCTGCAACAGACATTCAGCCCCATTGTACTACTTAGAAGAGAATAAAAAGAAACCCTACTGTTTGAAATCCAGCGGAACATCCCCACAACAGAGCACAACTGTTCCCTCATGCATGAATGGGAAGGAGATGAAAGAAAAGATGGACTTCTGAGGTACAGCAAAAAACAAAGACAACAAAAGTGCTGATCATGAGGGAATGACACAACTCATTGCTGCAAAAAGGATGAGAGAAAGGAGCTCAAACAATGGTGCAGACAGCTAAGTGACATGTAGAAGAATTGAAAAATCTACAGAAGTGTCTTTTCTTTCCACACTTGACGAGAAACAATTAAATGTTGGTACATCTGTCATAAAAAAGATAATTGAAACCTGTTACCATCATTATAGACGGTAACTTAACTACCAAAACTGTAACTGTCCAATTAAGTGTTGCTCCCTCTGTTATCTATACCACTTGCTAAAATGAAAAAAACCCTTTAAAGCTGGTGATGATTTACCCCCAGTATAGTTGTTACAAGCCATGGAGCTGAACTGGCACGTTTTACAAGGTGGATATTTAGGCTGCAGGGTACCTATGTCTATTTGTACACACACAGATGGGGAAGGCAGGCACACATGGGTGCATGCGGGCTCACATGCGTGAGCACACGCATTCATGCACTCGCATTCGCACACCCACCAGCCAGGACAAATTTTGCAAACAGATGAGGTTTTTGACAAGGAATCCAAAAAACCCAGATAACTGCCAGAAACCTCACTAGGTGTTTACTCCCCTGAAGGTCCACCAGCCTGTGAAAACAACACCGTGCTAAACTAATCCACTGACTGTTGCTACTTGCTTGATAACGCGCAACGCTCCGCAAAACTGCAAAGTAGTTATTGACCCTGTCAGAACACCTGATTAATGGATAAATGCTGTAATTGATTAGCAGAGCAGTGTGAATTAAAACAGAATACAGCATCAATAATGAGCCACTGACAAAAGGTAGCTGACATAAAATGTAAAATGGTAGCCTGCAGCCATAAAATGTAAAATGGTAGCCTGCAGCCATATCTCATCAAAGACATGCGTTTCTTAAAAACAGAAGAAAACACTACCCCTGAAAAAAACCCACAAGTGCGGTGTCCTGTTCTCTGCATTCTTTAGGCTTTTCTCTTGGTAATGATTAAACCACCAGCAAAATGTTATGGGAACTACTCGAGAATCCACTTCATACATCAAGCCAGGCAGGGCAGTTAAATGACTGCATTATCCTCTGGGCTTCTCTACCCTTAAAGAAATCCACTGCTCTCCATTTTATCCCGGTGAACTGTGATTTTGGAGTGGCGCCGGGCGCATCCAAGGCTGCCTTCAGTGGGGTGCACAGGCAAATCCCACAGTTCATAGGTACACAAGGGAGCCCCACAACGGTGTCACACCAAGGAGACAACTTGGAGCTACAATCATCACATTGTTACACTTGTTTTCCATTCCCTTGAGGGCCTCAGGAGGCCAAATGATCCCACTTTTGTTGCTTTTTCTTTCTGATTTAATCCTCCTCTGAGGCCTTACATTATGCCTGACACTATATGAAATAGATTATATAGATTTCATACAGCACCCGCAAACACACACGTGATGTTTCCCTGCTGTAGGAAAGCGAGTTTGTAACACAGCGTCAGAACCTTTCATGGCACCTATCCTGGTCCTCCAGCTCTTTAGGCACCCTGCATTACTCTGTGCATTAGGCAAGTTGACACACCTTATGTAATGCCATCAGACATATCAAAGCTGTCTTGGTACAAGCAGAAAAAAACATTAGCTTGAGTAGAGCACTTAATGCAATTACGTTGCTCTGACTTCCTGAGCTAGCTCACTCAGAAGTAATTTAAGCTTTTCTACATGACACTGTATTGTACCCAGCAAACACAGCCTCTGCTCAAAATGGTTGTTGCTACCAGGGAAGACTCTCAGAAGTCTCTATTTGTCATTTCCCCCCTTAAAATAAAACCCAGAAACTGTTAAACTGAAGATCCGTGCTTTTGATATGAAAAATACGAAAAATGAAAACAGTGGCATTATTCCCTTGCAATAATTCTCTCAAAATCTGTCAATCTGATGCCCATTTTACATTTCTCTGCAAAGCAAAATATATTTTTCTAGCAGTTCTACAAATTCACAGATATTTATTCACAGATTAAGTCCTTTGGAAATCCACATCATTTAGGATAATTTTTTTTTTTCACCAGCTAACCATTAGACTTATTTTGGGTGCAGAATGATATTTCTCCTTCCCCAGCTGCTTCAGGGCTACTATCTTTTCAGTGGCATCACAACTTTTTAAATTTAAGTATTTTACCAGTTCAGAAGTAGATTTCATTATATCTCACACCAATAATCTAATGCATTACCTGTGTAGGTGATCTCTATTTATCAACCAAGAAAATCAGGTATTTCCAAAGAAAAAGCCTGGTGGTCTTTGGGTTGGAAGATCTGCCTCTCTCCCTTTACTGACCTAACAAGAAGTTACCCTAACAACTTGCACTTTAAAAGCTACAGCTACATCACAAGACTTCTGTATTAGCAATTTAAGATAATTGCAATTAAGGAGGCTTTTAACACTTCCTGTGGTATTCCTGTTCCTTTGCAGCTCTCTGTGAGGACCAAGGGAGGGAGAAACGAAGTGTGCTCTGATGGGTCTCCTCTGCACAGCAGAACATCTCCAGCCCAGCAAAAGCTCCCTCACAGGCACCTCTTTCTCCTAAAACTTGGCTGGACAAAAGGAGGGCCAAGCCACTGTGCATATGAGCTTGTTCCAGGGGAGGGGACCCTGGATCTCCCCTATTGTCCATGTTCTCTGAGAAGTTCTGTGCTCCAGGATACCAGCTGGTTTGGGGAGAACTGAGGCACAGGTACATTTCTGCTATATAAAAAGCTATTGGCATTTCTCTCTTGCTGAGCTTCATCAGGAAAAATAATAGATCCTTGATGAAAAAAGCAAATGGCTGAACAGCTTGGGCATTTTTGGAGTCTGAACCTAGTCAGAGTGATGGTGAGACTGAGCCCAGCTCTCACTGCCAGGACAGGTGGGGTAGCACTGGAATATCAGAAATATAGGCACCAAGGCACTCCTTTAAAAAAAATAAACAAGGAGACCTGCTGACAGCTCAGCTATCTCCTGGAATAACTGCTTTACTTACCTGACTCCAGAGAGCCTGATGGTGCTGGATCCCCAGCACTGGGGGACAGCTGCCCATAGCCCTGATACAGAAGCTTGCAACCCATAATAGGAGAGCTTACATTGTCTATGACCATGTAGAAAACACCAGCTTTCTACTGCTTATTATCAAACCCAAACAGTTTTTACAGAAGTGAAATCTTGTCTCCTTTCCTTAGATATTTTTATATTGTATTGTAAAATATGAAACCTGGTTTCAGCCGGGAAGCATTCTAAAAAGTAACCTAAAAATACTTCCAGCATCCCAAAAAGAGGAGCCTGCCTTAAAAAAAAATACTGACAAGAGATAAAGTTACATAAATTTCAATGGAAGCAGGATTAGGCTCTTTAAATTTTTTTTTTTTTTTGGGTTGGGGGGAGGGGATGGAGTGTGCAGGGAAGAGGAGAGACGAAACTCTGGCAGCTGAAGGTTCAGCTTGATCCTCAGAAATTTTAAAGAAGACATTCTTCTCCACAGCTATTGTCAGGGCTGGAGACAAAAGTAGAGGCCCTTTCAGCTGCTGAACTTAGCCAAAAAGCCATTTGTAACTCCTGCAGAGCAGTGCTTTTATAGATCAGGGCATACTCCAAAAAGATTTTCTCTCTTTTTCATTCTCTTTTTGGAAGATTTGGTTAGGACCCAGAAATTTAGCTCAGAAATAAGCAAAAAATATTTCAGCACATTACAAAACAGCTGTAGAAAGATCTCCAAGTGCATTGCTTTAACACAAACACAGTTTTCAGATTTGGAATTATCTTTTACTAGTTGGTGTGCACACCTGAAGCAGTCATTGCTTCTCAGACATAGTTGTCCATGATTTTTTTTTGGTTTTGTTTTTGGGTCTTGAGAAATATGAATGCATAGTAAAGATGAATTTTGGATTTTAATTTTTCTTCTAGTCCCTTAACATCAAAAATCTGGAAAACAGTTTTAGCAAAAACATTTTACCAATTAGAAGGTGCTACATTTTTTTGCCTAGTAAAACTCAATCAGATTGGCCAGATGAGAGGGGTGCAAGGATCTGCAAAGGAAATGTCAAGGTAAGAGCCTCGCTCTGTTTGCACACTCAGCTAGTGGGACAAAGTTTACTGGAATGTATGTCTGACTGCACTCTAAGGGCTGCTGGAGAATTCAGACCTTAACTGAAATGGTGATCTCACTACCTCAGATCTTCAGGGTCCTCAGATCTTCACCTAAAAATCCTTCCTGTCCCCCAAGAAGAACAACTGGAACTATTTGCTACAAACAAGCAAAGAAGAAAGGAGTAAATCCTACATAATTAAACAGTACAAAAGGAAATGTAGTCAAATAGAGAGAAAAGAAGAAGATTTGAGAAGATTGGTAGGACACCAGAGCCATACACTTAATAAAAGAGAAGGAAACAAACCCAAACATTTTATCAAAGGACAATATTTTAGAAATCCACATGCCCAACATTCTTGATAAACTGCTCTGGTGAAATTCCAACTGATTTCCGTGACTTAAGAGGAAAAGGAGAAATGTCATTAGCTAACTCCTGCTACACATTTAAAGAGAGCCATCTTGTTTAAATATATTTTCTTCCTAGGAGTCTGCATGGCTAAATCATCTTGTTTAAATATATTTTATTCCTAAGAGTCTGCATGGCTAAATCAGTGATAATCAGATGCTTTCAGACAATGAGACCCTGCCAAACCCACACAAATTCTCTGATGTGTGCAGGTGTTGAACATTACACTGGTAATCAGAGTGATTGCCTGGCTTATATTCATATTTAGTGGTGGTGAATGAGCAATATTTGAGTGGGTTAGAAGGTGATCTTGGTACTTCTGCAAAATGAAAATATGGGCTTTGTTTCACCCCAAGTAACATTCCAGCTTTTTGGTGCTCTATTTTCAGTGCAAACCATAACTAGGTGCCCTCCTTTTGATATGTGCCCTAATTTCTTTAAAACATTTTGAATACCACCTCAAGACATTGTCTAACAGTAATTTGCACTCACAACTGAGCACATGCAAGAATAGCTCCAGAGGTAACGATAAGTCACAGCATGCACAGCAGAAGGAGGTTTCAAAAACAATTTTGTGTTTTTTGTTGTTTTTGTGGTTTTTTACATGGGTAAATTAGGGTAGGTAAATGCTGCAAAATGAAGTCTGCTTCTTCCAAAATACCCAAAGCTCTCAATTCACCAACTGAAGTCACATAGAAGTGAAGACCTTTTAGAAAGAAGATTTTCTGTTTCTAGAAGGTTACTGTGGATGAAAACTTGTGCCAGCTGTAGATGAAAACTGCACCAGGGTAACCATCAACCACTTTGAGAAGCTGATGGTGTGTTTGCAGGAGTTATTGAAAAATATAACGCAAAGTATTCTATGTAATGCTACTAAAATATATTCCAAAGTCAAAGATATATAACACAAATAATTTCCAAAGTTAGATATATAACATGAATTTACAAGACTTAGTCCAAATTGACTTGTATGGTTATCTATAATGTTTAGCCCCTAAATTTTAAATGTTTTATGTAGTATTGACCTTCTTAGCTTACCACAGCAGCTCTGTTTTACCAATCTAGACAGTTTTTCAAAGCATATTGGCATTGTTCACACTGAACTCAGCCAGTCACATAAAGATGAACAGAATGTGCAGTTTCTTAAATGAAATTACTTTATTACAGATCTCAGTTAATACCAAATCTATACCATGCAATCTTAGTAACATTACAGCAAACATTCCTCTGGAATCCTCATGCAAAATGGTCACCTGCAGCACACATCTAGCTAATGGGACAATACCAGCCAGTAAAATTTATTTCTTCTTTACATTCAGCTCCCCCTCCAACTTAAGAGTAAGAAAGCTGGTTCAAGAAAACATTTTTCTCCATTTCATGCATGCAACAAAGAACTAGCACTCCTGTTTCCAAAAAAACTAAAGTTTGGGCTTATTATTGAGAATAATGATCAGTATTTTATGGATTTTGTATTATACAAAGGAGATTAAATTCTGTCCAGTGGATTTTATAGCAAACTTCTGTGCTGTAATTCCACCCTGGCAAATCTCTTTAGCATGTAGTTAGTAGTGGCATGAGAGACTAAGAGTTTGTCCAGGCTTACTGCTTGTTTGTTTGTTTGTGGTTTTGTTTGTTTGTTTTTTTAACACTGTGGATTTTTGTATAAAATCTATTCACAAATTAAGTAGGAATCTCGATGACTTTGTTTTAACACTCTCTCCCCTCCCTTCACTCCTCAAAAAAGGGCTTTTGGATGAAGAGTCTTTCTCACTGGGTTCACTGATGTCAAACTCGGTTGACTTTTAGGTACTTGCCTCCAAAACAATGCCAAAGTAGGAAGTTCAAGAAGTTTTTATAGAAAATTCCCAGTTATTCGGTTCTGCATTTGTGGAGTTTAATTGACTTTAATTGACTGAGACCTCTAATGTGAATGGCAACAGTTCAGTCCTCATGCAAACTCATCTGTAGTCACAGAGCTCAGACTGGACAGGTACTCTCAGTGGGCACAAATAGTCTTTAATTTTTTACCCAATGATATTGGCTTTGTGGCATAATAAAGTGGGTTGCTGTTAGTTGATTCTAGAATGAGAGGGCTTTTTTATCTTCCACCTTCAGGTCAGTGTGCTCACATTTTTGATGACTTGCAGTGATCTATGTACTTTTCATGTGTAGTGTGGAAGAGCTAAGTGACTCCCACATGAGCAGTATAAACTTCTTTTATGTTTCTGTAAAGAAAATGAATCACAGGGGACTCCAAATAAAGTTTTGCTTTTTAAACTCTTCTGCTGTTTCAGACAAGACATTAAAATATCAATGCAAAAGTACAAAGATCTTAGCAAAACCCACAGGGATTGCAGATCGATTTTCCTGAAAAGATGTTAAATCAGGGTTTCTTCGCCCCTCTAAAAATGTCATACAGCAACTTGTGGTGCAGCATTTTTTCTAATGTTCCTACCCCGCTTCTACCCTGAGTGTGCCAGGTTACTATCATACACCACGTTATTTTGATTTGTACCAGACAACTCTTAATTACTTCCACATAATTTTAGGCACATGTGCTCCGAACCCTGCTGCTTGCTTCTGATGCTCCCACAGCACCTGCACGCTCTCCGGAGCCCAGGGAGCGGGGAGCTGTGCTGGTGGGGAGCAGACACGACCTGCCATCCCAAGGGCCACCTCTCCTCCCCTTTCAGCTGGCCCGAGGCCAGGCTGAGCCCCAGAGCTGCGGTGGCACCTTCCCTGCCGGCTCTGCGGAGGGGAGCCGAGGGCAGGCCGGCCCGGCACCCCGGCACGCTTATTTTCTTCCGCCCGCGTGCGCGGGTGCCAACTCCGGCCTCCATAAAACTGGGTTACATCAAACAGACCAACCGCCGGCATCTCCCCATCATTACCCCCGACACAAGTCCTGACAAAAGGCGCTGCCAAGGCCTCCACTGACAGCCCGAACAATAGCGGCCACAAAGGCCTTTTCTGCCTGCGCAGATGACATAAATCTGATGCTATAACGCCGGCGCGACTTCAGCTTGCTCCTTATTTATTTATTTAATAAGCCACTGTCATCCATCTCGGGAAGGTGGCTTCCAAACTCCAAATTAATCAAGCCACTGAATGCGAATTTCCATATTGCTCTGCCAAAGGTCTTCTCCACATCAATTGCCGGGAGAAGGCCCCCGTTGTGCTTTGGTGTATTGTGTGCGGAGCTACCGCTGCTGCTAAAAGCCACTCTGTTTTTAATAAACATGCATTGTTCTTTTTGTAGTAAATCCAGGAAATAATACCCAACTGGGAGTTTGGGTGGAGGCTTTTTTGTAGCATGAGCAAAGCGATGGATGCATTTTCATGTCTGAGAGTGCGGTGATGGCTCCATTTGTTATTGCTCAGAAGGTATTTAATTTTTCAAAAATATAAATTGAGCCAATATTGAAGCAATGCTTTCTTGTTTATCTTGGGAAATCCCAAGCTGAGCCCATTGATCCTGCATTTCGGTCACTTCAGCAAACAAGAGGTTTGCTTCAGGTGCCCTGTGCCCGGTCGTTTACCCGACTGCCAGAGTGGGGTTTTCCAGAGCCCTACAGAAGAATTACATTGACACCTCTGAATTCAACAAAATCAAAACCTCACTGGTTTAACGGAGCCAGAATTTTATTAGTTTGCCTTTTAACATTCTTTAGTCAACTAAGTATCAGGTATTAAGCTTACACAAGTTATGTTTGCTTTAGGCAGTCTGTTGATAAAGAGGCAGCTCCCCATGGTCTATCACTGCTGTCTGAGGGATGGGCTGAAATATCTTCCTGAGGAAAATCATGATTTTTCTCTCTTTATTAAATACCTACCTCCCTGTTTTGTACAAGCTCAACCAACTCTCCTGCTGGCAGAGAGGACAAGCAGAAGGGTGGCGGTCCCAAGATGGCAGGAGCAAAATAAGAAGGGTGGCTCTCACACAAGGTGGTGACCAGAGGGACTGGTTGTACATGTGGCTGCACAATGGCCCCATGGACAGGTGTGTATCACAGTCCAGACACTTTAAAAATGCTCCTCAGTGGCACAACAGGAAAGGAAAACAAGAGACAGGTCAACATCAAGAGCAGAAGGGAGATTGATAGGTCTCAGAACTTATCTGTCCCACAACAGTATATTTCAATTCATAAAGATGGGAGGAAGTCTTCTGTCAGATGTTTTTTAATTAGAAATATTTAATAGGGAGTTTTCACTAGAAACTGAAGATGAGGCCTCACCTGCTTTTCATGAGGGATAATATTTTGGAAACAAAACATGCAAAAGGCTATAAATAGTGCAATTAAAAATTCCTTCTCACTCAGCTGCACAGCTTCCAAATTTGCACAAAATTTTAATAGTATTTTTGAGAACAAAGCCAAAAATATCTCTGAATAGTTGCATTGCAAGACAACAAAACAGAATACAGATGGCACTCATAATATGAATAGAGTTTGATGGACTATAATAGGCACAATAAAATCTACCAGTGAACCAAGAGATGAGATAATTATAGGTATGTCCATAGTATTTTAAACATTTCTTTTCCATGAAATAGCAAGAGTAATTTGTCAACTGGATATTCTTACTTGACTAAACTTTTCACTCCAGAAATAGTAGTCTCAAACACTGAGAAAGGAAATAGGAGTCACAAACACTAATAGATAGCATGTTTCATACTTCTACAACCTTAGAAAAACCCAACAGATAATATCAGATTAAGTTCCTCAGCCTATCTCAAATGAAAATTAATGCTCTTCTAATGAGGATTAATTATTTTCCTTTGAAAGACAGACAGTGAAGAAGCTACCCAGAAGCTGCTGCCCAGAGCAAGAGCTGAGATTCCCATGCTGGGCTCAGGCTCCAGAGGCTCAAACACATGACAACCCACAGGAGGGACTTTTACAATCAACTAATAGCACACCTTTGTTATCCCTGCAAATAGGCTGCTTGGTTTCCAAGAACAGAAAATGGATGGGGGCAGAAACTACAAAGAGGCCTTAATTTGCAAAAGAGAACAGGTCTGGGGAGGAACCACCTACATCCCAAGCTGTGCTTTCAGACTAGTTTTAGCTTTTTATTCTGTGAGTCTTCTGTGGAAAGAAGTAGTCCTTCTGTGACAGCAGTGGGAATGGGAATTGCCCAGCAACCTGTGAGGCTGGATAATAAAAAGTTTTGGAATAAACCTGAATGGTGGGTCTGGAAGAAGCTTGGCCATCTACAGGCAATTCCATGCAAAAGAAAACATCTGAGGTGGCAAATAAGACTTGAAACAAGTTATTAGTGAAACCTTCAAAATAAGGGGAATATCTCCAGGTTGAAATTACAAACACACTGAGCTGTACTTTTTAATATTGTCCAATGGTCTAAAGACAGACAAACCAAAGTGTTAGCAATAAGCAAAAGCAAAAAACCTCCAAACCAAAATACACCTTCATAAACTCCCACATGAGAAAGATGATTCCCCCCCCCATTTCAGTGTCTAGGTATCTTTCAGAGTAACTATTTAACATATAATTTTGACACCATATTAAAGACAAACAAAAAAATATGTGCCTAAAAATATAATATAACTTGCTCTGTTCTTAAGTAATGTACTACAGAGTAAGAAAATAAGAATTGTTAATTAATACTGCTCACTGTGTTACAGCCTTACTGATGAAGGGAAATGCATTCAGACTCCTAAAACGCCGGTCTCCAAGACCATCAGGGTTAGTTTCTGAGTGGCACGTTTTTAAAACATTTAATCAGTGATCTGAATATGTGTCAACACTTTCTGGTAGTGTGCTATAAAATGTGAACCTTGTCAACAGAAACATAAAAAGGCGACACACTTGGGACACAGAGCTTTTATGCTGACACACTGTAATAATATAATTTTTAAATTTATCATCTGTTTAGCCACAAGCAACAATTAATCTTTTAACTAATCACACAATGTTTTAAATAACACCTCAAAAAAAAAAAAAACCAAACCAAAAAAACCACCCAAAACCCAAACATGTTTCATTTTTACTTTCCTTGCCTTCACAATTATGTCGCTTTCAAAACCTTATGAGGCAACACACAATAAATTTTGCAATGAGGATAAAAATGTTAGCGAATAATATGTTTTCCCCTCCTCAGTTAATAAAATTACTTAACACTGAGCCTGCGAGCAAAAAGAAAACCCCAGGAGTAAGGCAAGCCTCAGTGGGTTCAGTTCTGTCGTGTTTCTGTCGCATTAAGTGACATTTTATTCCCAAATCACTTAACCTTTGACTTTTATAACTAAACATACAGACCCTGAATTGTTAGCATGGAGGGGACCAGCGAGCGACACTGCTGCCAGGCACCGAAACCAGGTGCCCCACAGTTGTGGGCTGCTAGTGGGATGGAAGTGATTTGGCTCACAAGAACCCAAGTTTCACTCCTTGACACCTGGAGAAGGAGGCAGAAAGAGAAATGGGAGAAGGGGAGATGTTTCTGCTAGTGGCCTCTGTGTAGCACCAGATGCATCCCCCCTCAAATACTGGACCTCAGGAGCACTGTTTTCACAGTTCCCAGCAGTGGTGCATGTGCCAGGCAAAGAAGGGGTTAATAATCAGGCAGAAGTAGGAAAAAGCACTTTATAATTAAAATGTAAATCTTGAACCCAGCTGGAGCTGCATGAGGAATAATGTCAAAGCATACAGATAACTTTGGGGGGTTTTTGTGCAATAAAAGCACAGATCATCATACATGTATGTTCATGTAAGCTCGTTGACATTAATAACCAGCAACAGTGAAGGCATCTCTTGCTTCATCTCCAAGACTCTGACTGCCTCCTTCTGGGTGCAGAGGAACAGGGAGACACCAGCCATGTCACTGAATGTGACTCCATGGCTGGACAAATGCAGTCACATCTGAGAGGTTAATTTTTCTTAGAAAACTATGATGGCAGAGTCTATTAAGCTATATGTCTAGCAACTAAGAAAGCTTCTGATTAAATATGCAATCACATTAATAGCTTTCTTCTTCCTTGCCCAGTGGCCAAGGGCTTTGTCCTCTGCTCTTGTCCACGTGAGAGACTTTGCTGGTGTGACATGCATGATCATGACAAGGCAAGGGCAGGAACCTGACTGCCAAATTCAGTAAGGTACTGAGTCAGTCATGCCAGGATTTAGTTTCCAGTCACAGTCCATGTAAAAATATTTTTCATTAATTATTTTCATCAACAGGGTGGAACAAAAAAATTAAAGTCTTCTGAGATAAATATGGATCAGTTCCCACCACACTTTAATTCTAAAGGACAGTGATATTTGCTTCTTCTGAGAGTGTAATTGCAGGAATCCATCAACTGTAGAACAGTGGACTCCAGGCAGTCTGTGAGAATCATCCCAAACACAGGTTAAGAAAATTACATATTAATTATTTATGACTGATGTCTCTTTAGAGAATGGATCATCTTCCCAAATAATGAATATTTGGTCTAACATAAGAGGGCTTGCTCTGTGATTACAGATCCTTTACACTCCAGGAAAAAGCATGTTGAAATTGTATCTTGAATTAATGCCTAGTGTGGAAGTTTAGAAATCAGCAAAGTGATCCTCAGTCGTACCCATTTTTAGAAAAGGTAATTATGGTCATCCAAAGAAAATAATTCTTAGAATCTATTTAATGAGGGGATGTTTTTCATGGAATGGAACAGGGATACATGCTTCTTGCAATGCACTCCTCATGATGTAGGATCTACAGCTCAAAAGGCAAATATACAGGTAAGGGTATCAGAAAATGGAAATGGAACAGAAAACATATAAATGTGATGAATGACATGTTAGTAGAATTGTTATGAGATGGATGGATGAGTAATGACATTTTGCCCCCTCATTTTATGGCTGAAGCATCAAAATACCACTGCCATCTGTTGTGCTCGCAGATACCCTCAACTCTCAGTGCTAGAAAAGACAGTGTTCAGCTGCACCTGTGAAGACTGTGCAAGGGAAGTTGACCGCTTGCAAAAAATAACTTCAAGAGAGTTGGCCCAGACCATAGGAAGTCATTTGTTCCTCATTCCAGATGACATTTTCCAGTTACTTTACAAATTGCAGAAGCACGATAAGACTTCTGCAGGGCAGTGACTAATGTAAAAACAAATACAATGCTACTATGACAAGGAAGGTGTTCACAAACTGCAGGAAGCAGTTTAAAATAAATTGATGTAGGTTTTGAATTGTCCACAAGTTGAGTTTAGCTTGCTTCCATTTACCTTTTACTGCATTAACATTTCTTTTGTGGTGGCTGCTGCTGGGAACCTATTGTAAGTTTGGGCAATTAGGATTTTTGTTCCATCTGTCCCTCCCCTCAGTCAATACTGTAGCATCAAAAGAGGCCAATTCAGTGTAGGCTGGCTCTGCTCTAAAGCCAGCTAAAAGAGATGTTAGAATTCAGTACTGCTCTGGGTGGAAAGGATGCAGGAGGAGGGGGGGGATGGAAAGCTATAATCATAAAAATGCTGTTTCAGGCTTGTTGAGTTCTTAAAATAATCTGACTTAAACCTCCTACACAATGCACACAAGTCAGAGCATGGTAATATACTTCAATGTAGGTTGCCTCTCTCTCCCTAAATCCAAACTAAAATAGATGTTAGAAATCATTACTGCACTATGTCAAATACAGACTAGGACTGTAATCAGAGGGCTGTGGCTTCAGGTTTCAATGGTTCTTAAAATAATCAGCCTTAAACCTTCTGCAGGAATCAAAGCCTGGTCATTTATATTTCTGTAAGGCTGAGGATTCCATCACCTCAGGCTTCTCCCTGATAAAAAAGCAGCTTGCCTTTTTTTTTTTTTCCCTCCACTGAAATAACTTGTGCATGGCAGATATGGGCAGGTAGAAAGACAGTGGAAACTAGGAACTTCATTTTTGTCAGAAGGTTAACTCCATGTGGAGTCGGGGTATGACCTCAGAACAAAACCTAAGTGCCTGGTCTTCACTGTGTTTTTACCTGAGCTCAGCAGATGTATATTAGCTACCTGAACTCAAAACTGCTTTTCCCAGTGAAGACAATCCTTATATCCCACTACGGAGCACTCTGTTAAAGCAGGCAGCTTTGCTGCCTACTCAAACCACAGATTCCTACTCTCTGATTTTAATGTCAGCAATCCATGGGTTAGCTGTTCAACAACAAAACAAAACAAAATAAGGTGAATGCATTTGATTGGGAGTTTGCTCTTCCCCCACTTGCCCAAGAGTTCCTTCTGTGTGACCAATTAGTTTTTTTCTTTTCTCTAATCCCACCCTGCTTCTGCCTCTTTATTTAATACAGGTTTTCTGTGGGTGCAAATTAACCACATCCTTATTTTCAAGTATAAGTACTTCTAACAGTGAAGTTTCTGTGATTCAGGCTATAGACATGAAAATAAGGTAATCTTCCTATTCTTTTGCAAATGTCCAGGAGAGAATATGTTTAACATTGTGTAATAACATCCGGACCAGGAGGGGGGTAGGTGGGAAGGGTGGGAAGAAGCAGGGATGATCTTGCCACACTGATGCAGTCATTAAAACTGAATCGAGCCCATGAAGAGAAAATGGGCACAAATAACCACACTCACAGGGATATTTGCCTGTTCTCATTTTTGTCAAGATACAGGATGCTCACTGTGTCCTTGGGATTTATAGGCATTAAAAAATATGGAATGCTGGTTTTTGTGCATCCTTCCTTTCTGAGAATCATAGACCTACATGATGATTTTTAAATGAGGTAAATCTCAGGACTGGTTGATTGCAGAGAAAAGTTTGGAAATGTGGGAACCCCAGAGTTCAAAGCCAGAATACTCTCAGCATTATTATTACAAGAGCTGAAATCTTGTGAGTTTTAATGTTTCAGGTGAAAATTCATTGAAACCTCATTCACAGAGGAAATCAGAGACTCGAGTGCTCCAGCAGACACAACACCAAAGCAAGGCAACTGAGTGGGGTTACAGCATCAGGTAGGATTAATGCTCACTGCCACACACAGCTAACACAGACCTGCTCTCAGCCCTGCTCATCTCATGGGGCAGGTCTGGCCCACCTGTTGCAGTAGTTCCACAATCAAACACCAATCCTGAAGGCAAGAGCCTATGGGCTGGGGAAAGAGCAGCCTTCCAAGAGGTAGAAATGTCCAAGACAGCCCCACTGCCTCCTGCAGTAAGAAGGGACTTGGAAAAAATTCACATTACACCTCCTTTGCCCTTAGCAAAGCCACTGACTTGGGACTAATGTGCCTGCTCTCTTTTTGTGGGACTGAAATCAGTGGCTCCCAGGAAGTCATTGAAATTGGAGAAGTGATCACAGTAGTAGTGGGAGAGGCTCCAGAGGAAATATTTGCAACATTCAGGTTTGCCAACACCTAAAAGAGCTGCAGGTTTTCTCTCAGCCTCTTGTGCTTTTTCAACAAAAGGCCAATGCAGCTGGATGGAGGTGGTACAAAGCCTTGCAATAGCTACAGGCCCATGAGGAAAAGAGCTTGTGGTTTACTGCACCCAGAGCAGGAAACCAGGAGCCCCAAACCCAGGGTTAGGTGTAAAACACACAAAAATAAAACTTCAGCTGTGGATCAAATATCAGAAGAGGCCTGTCTCATGACAAGTGTGGTCAATGGATAAAGGGAAAAGATGGTCCTGAGCCAGTTTGCACTGGTATCATGTCCTGGATCAAACCATGGGCTGTCTGTTTGACAGGAAAAACAAGCAAGCTTCTAAAGAGTTAATCCTAAACAAAAGGTTTCAAGTGCTAGGGGAAAGTGGCCACTGGTTACCTAAGTGATTTAAAGTACTTCAGGATATCTGTGCCACATTAATCTTGCATGTATATCTGTCATGTCCTTTAGAAAAAAATCCTTACAAAAAGATGTTAGGCTTGTCTCAGTAAGATAAAATGTTTTAAGCTTTTCAAAACCTAAAGTTTTTCTGTATGACAGAAACATGAAAAAGGATTGTACAGAGTTAAGTAGAATCCACCCACATAAACCAAACAGGTCTGCACCAAACGAATCGTGCTATAAACCTTGGAATTTTACAAGCAAGTTTTATATTAATTCTTTAGAAGCCCTTTGTGCTTATGGTTTCAGACAGAATATAAAAGTACCATATAAATATCAGCACAATATAGTAGGCAGCTGTTAGGTACTTTAACCATTCCCAATCAATTATAATAAACAGAGCAAGCACACTGAATCACATCAGAGCACCATGCAGTAACCCTCCACCTCTGACTTCTCCTTCCTGCCATGTAAAATTAACCTTGCAATAAATTACTTGTTAAATGACAGAACCTGGAATGTTCTGGAAGTTTTTTGGTGGGCTGGGATGGATAGAAAGACTAAAACCACTTTTTGAATAACAAACAACATTAATGGCAGTAAGAGTCTCTCTTTTTTTCTTTTTTTTAAAACCAGCTGCAAAAGAGAAGCAGAACAACCCAAACTATTCCATTCAAAGCAGAAGGGAACCCAAAATGTTGGCCCTAGAGAAATACTGGGAAGCAGTGCAAGCATGCCTAGCAGATGAGATTTACTTAGCTGGCTTAAAATAGACAGAACATAAAGACATGCAGCACTCAAGAGACTTGGGAGACACAACGGGGTGGCAGCAAAGCTTTCCCGAATGGCAGCATGTAAGGAAGGAAAAGTGGGAAGATAACCACATGGCTTGTCAGAAGGAAAGTCACTTTTGGAATTGACGGACAGGCAAACAGCTCCTCAGGTGCAGACATCAGCTGTCTGTCCCCTTTGCTTTCTGTTTACACACCTTTAACCCCATGCACTTGGATGTGCCGCTTGCTTGGGATGGACACGCAGCTGAGCGTGTGGAAAACTCACACTCAAGAAGAACAAGAACCTCTTTTGTGTGTTTGTTACACTGCTTCTATCCAAATATACAGTGCTATTCCAACACCCACAAAATAATCTAAATTATGCAAGGCCACAGGCAATTCTCACCATGACTGCCCCCGCTTGCAGGCTGGATCTGGCTGTAGGTATGGATGCTGATTAGTGGGGTCTGTGTCTGGACCACTCCCGGGTCAGGCACATTGTGGGTCCCACAGGCCTTGCTGAAATTGTACTTTTATTTACAGTATGCTGCGATATGTGAGGTAGGGAGGACAAAATCTGCTGTGTTTATTTACTATTTCTGCCCACACACACACACACTTACAGCTGGTACGTTTTTGGCACTTCAGTAGTCACATGTCTCCTAAAATTATATTCATTTGAATTTAAATACTGCCAGCCAGAGCTATTCTTAATAACTGACATTGTTTTCTATGTAAGAGCTAATAGTTTTAAAACTCTCCTAAAATGAGAATTTCACAATTCTCACAAACTTTGCTTTCATGCTTCCAAACACTTAATTTAAAAAAAATCTTGGAGCTCAAACAACTATGAACCTGACAAGCAACTTGTGGATCTATTACAACAATGTCAGATTAACCTATCCCAAACTGGCAACAAAAACTATGTTTTTAATCTCACTTCATATTAATACTGCCATTTCATATTATCTGTATCATCAAATAAGTGTATTCAAAGTCTTGGAAATATTTTTACTTTCTGCAGTAAGACCTCCAGACATAGAAGTGATAACTGAATGTAGATATCATCCTATGCACTAGACTACCTTAGTCTGGAAATCAGAAAATTTTAAAAAATCATGGAGAAAATATTTTCCTGCAGCTTTCCTCTCAGCTGGCTTTTCTTTAGCACTAGATTTTGCTTCCCAGCAAGAGGATGCTCCAGCAGAAGAGGAACCAGCAATGCACTGATATTTAAAGACCTAGAAACTTGACCTTTCAATGATCCAATTCAGCCTAGGAGAAGCTGAGGAAAACGCATTTAGAAACCAAGGACCATACACAACACAAGGGAGGGTAACAGAGGCAATGATGATCAGAGCACTTTTGGGCAGTACAGTGACTGCTGAGCCCTGCATTCCCATTTCAATGTGACAGAGTCAGAACATGGTACTGTTTCTTAAAACACAAAATATGAGACAGAATTAAAAATTGTACAGAACAAAATAATCCCCCTGGAGCACCTTCCCTAGTTGGTCAGCAAGTCTGTCCCCTCTCAATAAAGCAATAAAACACAGTCTGCAAGGCTCCAAACCTTTGTAATGAAGAACTATTTCTGACATGGTGACTCATATATAAGCTTGGGACAAGAAGGCCATCCCAACAGATTTTACTGCAAACCACTTCCCACAGGCTTGTGTTCAATACTTGATTCAAGTCAGGATGGATGGACGTTAAAGAACATGTGATATGGCTCTCCCTTTATTTCTATTTACCTGTTCTCTGAAATTTTGATATTTGCTTGAGTCACATCACTCTCAGAGACACGGTTTACTGAATGTAGGAAATTAATAGCAGTGGATTGATGGAGAACTTGACCCTTTCCCCTGTGGCATCCTCCCAGAAGTCAGCAATATGGATGTCCCCTCCCCACAGGCATTTTTCTCACAACACAGCAAATACAATCAACATAAAACCTCGTTTCATAAGGTGGCTGTAAAGGGAGAGCTACAATGGAAAGCCTTAAACAACCTGCGGTACTATTTCATTAACATCTGAGCCATAATATAAAGCAACAGTATATTTCCAAATGACAGTGTTTTAACAAAGTTATAAAGTTAAATAGAGAAATAAAAATCTGAGCTTTAATGAAACTCCCAAAAGGCAATGAAAAACAGTGACAAATCATTCTAGGAGCAAGTAAACCCTCATCCAGCAGAGTTTACAGTTGAATTTTGGTAATACATATGTTTTACAACATGCCAATATCTGAATCTCTGGTGCTTCCCATTTTTTCTGCCATTTTGCAGCAGAAGAATACCTACAACCCAAAATACTGTCTCAACACACACAGCCAGCCTGTCACCTAAATTTTGAAGACAACATGACACAGATTCCACAGAGAATTTAAAACAGGGAGAAGCAGAATCAGTGGTTTCTAGTTTCCAGTTGCAAATAAAACTTTCTGGGAAAATTTACTTTAAAGCAGCTTTAAATGAAAATCTATATAATTAAGGGAAAGACCATTGCTTCAAACAGATTGACTGTCTTCAACAAATTTCTCTCTTTCTAGCTACTCAGATATGCTATATTTCCTAATTATCACCTTTTAAGGGCCATCTGGGCCCCATTCCTCACCATCAGGGGGCAATTCCATTTGCATTGTTCATAGGCTTAGTCATGATCAAGTAGTCTGGTGGTAAAGTTCATTAGAAATTAGAAGAAAAGCATTAAACCTCACACAGTAAACTAAGTAGCTGATACCTACATACCCACAGGAGAGATAAGCATTTAATGCATATTCTCACACGACTTAACAAGTCTTCAATGAGTATTTTTTTTTCCAAACTGCTTAAAGAATCATTTAGACTGATCCCTGACCAGGTATGTAATGAAAATTCAATTCAATCTCTGCATACTTCAAAATACTTCTCAATTAAAGAGAAATTAATGATAAAATAACAGTCTATTAAATAAAATCATAATCTGTTTACATCTGTAAGCCTGAAAAGTCTACCAAGCTAATGTAATGATACTATTTCTTCTGTTTTTCAGATGCTTGCTATGTATTGCAAATCAAAGGCAAGATTTTTCTACTAATTGAATTTAACATGAAAATACAGATGTACTCTCATACACTGTGTTATTATAAAATTACAGAAACATCTGTTTGTATTAACCATATGAGAAGAATTACTTTGTATTGTCATATAGCAAGAAATATCAATATACATTTCCCAACAGGCCAGTATAAACATGCATGGGTTACTAGAGGAGGAAAAAGGAGCAACTCCTTGGCCTTGTGCCTGGTTCCTATAATATAATTCAGTATTTCATCATTATGGCCTCTTCAGAAGGTATGAAAATGTTATTTGAAAAACCCTCAAGAAAGGTCAGAGAATCTATTTCACAAAAGTGATGGACCCACGGAAGTCAACACCATGACTGTCAAATGCAGAGTCCTGTTTCAAAACAGAAGTGCTGCAAAACCCCTCTTTGACACAGAAGAGGGGTCTCTCTGTGTTTGCACTTTGTCTCTGCAGTTTGCACTTTGGGTCATTTCATATCCTGTAGCCTGCAGCTTCTGGGAGCTCTATGCTCATATTGGAGATGAATTACCACCACCTCTCTATGAAAAAACACTAGGGGAGATCCTGGTAAACTGCACTGAGACCCACACAATAAAAATTTGGGAATTAAGGACATATGGGCATTACCTGCTATCTTTCAATGTTATTTAATTCTGGAAGTTTTTTGTCAGCTTGAGAAAAGCTGAAATGATGGTGTTAATGACAAAACACTTGATGCTATGAAATGTGATATGCTATAACTTGAACACTATAAATACACTTGCCCAGCTGCATAAAAATGGCAGTATTACTGAGGTAATGTGATGCATTATGCACATTTCACATTTTGGGGTGAAAATGCAAATGTCAGCATATCATTGGCTATATCAAGTCACATATTAATGGCTAGATTTATCTTTTGAGTTGTCACGTCAGTCAGAAATGAACTCAGGCCCCAAGATTCTGGAGTAATTGATTTTGATTTTTCAGTGCTTCCTGTGAAACTAATAAGCTAGCTATAAATTTATTTCCTGAACAACATTTTGTGGCAATACACCTCATCAGGTATTCCACTCCTCTCTTGAATCCTGGAGGACTGCTCTCAGAAGCAACATCTGTGAGCTAATACTGCCCCAAGGAGCATGTCCCGGCCAGCAGCACTGGTAGACAGCTCTGCTTCTTGATCAGGAGGGCATGGCAGGCCCAGGTAGGAATGTCATTAGAAGGCTGTCCAGATGGCCACTGAACCTTGCTGTGAAATGCAAGATTTGGAAGCTTTAAATCCTTCTTTCTGATTTTAGGAAAGATGTATAGAACAGCTGACTTCTTGCCTTATGCTGCTGTAAATTAACTTCATCAGCATTTAACAATTTGTGTTGTGACCTTTTAGAGGGTGTTTTGATTTTGGACATATGAAAGCAAAGGAGATGTGCTGGTTCCAGGTACTTCAGACTGGACAAAGGTCAGCATGGACAAAGCCCACATATGAGGAGATGAATGGAGCTCTGATTACCAGCTCCTCTTGACACTTTTTCTTCTTCTAAAGTAGCAGACAAAGAAAATATAACCTTGGCAGAAAAATTTGGAATTGTCTTTTGCTTACAGATTGTGATACTCTCATTTCTCAAGCATTGTTAATGCTATAGTGTATTATCAATTATTTCTAAATGGTCTTTGGTGCAGGACAAACCTGTGGATTTCTGAATGTAGCTCCAGAGGGAAAAAAACAGCACTGCTTGGAGCAATTTGATTTTATAATATGGAATCAAACTATGCACTTGCAAAACAAGAACAGCTAAAAGTTTATTAATGAGAATAAACAATACCTCTGATTTCATGGGTTGCCTCTCCTAGAAAGAAATGTAGGACAGATTATCATGGTTAATGCAAAATAATACATGCAGGTTCTCTACAGCATGAAACTTATTGCATCAGGGTTTGGAGCATAATCAGAGGCTCATATAAAAATCAGAAGCTCGTATAAAATACCACATATGGAGATCTTTGACAAACAATACTAAAAATCTTAGTGCATAAACTGAAAGTAAAACCACACTACTGGAGACTGGTGACAATGATTAAAATGTGGTGACAGACGTCCTTGAGATCTATCCAACACAAATCATCAGGGCAATACTGGAATACCAGAACTTCCAGTTAAATACTGGAATTTCCAGTTGAAAGTCTTGAAAAAGTCAGTAATTTCCATAGAAAGACTTTTCTTCCTGATCCATAGGTGAAATAACATGAAATAGAAAACACTTTGCCCTCTTGGAGGTTCCCACCACCCTGATGGTTTGGGGGAAAAAAAATGGCATTAACCCCCTCAGCTGCTCTGCCTTTGCTGAGGTTCAAAGACTGAATGAATGCTTATTCCGTAGAAATATTCAACAAATGTAGAGATATTTCAGAAAGAAATTGCATTAATCAGATCAGGCTCCTCTTCTGGATGGTTGCTTTGCCTGTCAGTACCTCTGGGAAGCACTGGCTCACCTTTCTCCTTGGGCAGGAGCATGGCTGGGATGAGAAGTCCCCATCAACTGCCAGCACCATTGGTCACCGAGGGCTGATTTTGGCCCTGGGCTGAGAGAATGCAAAATATTTTCAGGCACCTCAAACAAATGCTTACAGCACGGCCAGTCTGCAGGTGATGAACTAGAGTTTGCAAAATAGATGTTGCCATTTCACATTAAAAATATAGGTAATTTGCCAGCTTTTTCCTACAGCTGTGCCTTTTACTAGAATAGCCTACACCTGCTTTTGAATATTCTTTTATTATTTTCACTGAACAGTAAAACTTCAGTAAAAATGCAAGCCTTGAGTGGAGCTATAAAGCTAGCAAATGCAGTAAAATGTCACTGCCATGTTACAGAATTGCTTTACTACTTAACACTGCACAAGGAGTGTGTTTTCATAGTTGTGTTGAGTTTTAGCATCCTGGCTCCTACTGACTTTAATGGGAATCACACTGCTAAAACTCCATGCACCACTTTGTTACTTCAAAGTAATTTTTCAGTCCCCTGGAGAAGGTCATAGAAATATTAAAAACTAAAGCATTCTCCAAGGATCTCAGATTAAAGACTTGCATCAGACTTTATAAAAGTGATTGGTCAAATATATAATGTACTCTTAATGTTCTAGCTCCTGGTTTGTTTTCTTTAGAAAGAACCTTTGTGATGCTTTGCACAAAAGGCAATATAAAGCGTAAAGAACAGCTCAGCAAGGCATAACACGAAGATACACAGAAGAGTTACTTGATACATTTTTACAGAGGTAAAGAATTACTTATGTTTTTGAATATTATGAGCAAATTAAGGGCAATTCTTAATTAAGACATTTTTATAACTCTATACCATTCGATCGCAAACAACACTGTAACACAAATAGTTCTATTCCCTTTGACATGTTCCCTGTCCTTTTTTGTCCCCACAACTTACAATGTGGCTATGAATTCCCCTTCCCATTTGTCTCTCCTAAAGCAGGTTGACTTAACTGCTCTTTTAGACCCCAAAACACATCTGCTGTCCTCTGTAGTTGGTTTCTGGACATACCCAACCTTCTTTGTGCTTAGAGCTTTGACATCTTCACAACCCTGAGAGGCTTGCCACATTGAAGGCAAACTGTATCTACGCCATCAGCTGCACAGATAGGCAGTGAGTAAAAGCATTAGGAAAGATAATAAAGTAAATATGAATTCAGGAAACTTGTATTAAATTTACCTCCAGGTTACTGATGGCACAAGCAGCAACCAAGATCATAAACTAACTGTATGTCTGGTTGTGTTACCAGAAAAACCTAATTTTATATAAAAAATAGTAATATGACAACCTCAATCAAAATAAATGTAGTTAACAGAATGTAAACAACTTAGAGGATCACAGAATCATTTAGGTTGGAAAAGACCTCTGAGATTATCAAGTCCATCCTTTGGCTGAACATCAGCTTGTCAACTAGACCATGGCACTAAGTGAGCACCTCCAGGAATGGTGACTCCACCACCTCCACGGGCAATCTATGCCAAAGTTTAACAACACTTTCTGCGAAGAAGTTCCTCCTGATTTTCAACCTGAACCTCCCCTAGTGCATCTTGAGGCATTTTCTGTCATGGAGTCACTTGGTGCCTGGAAGAAGAGGTTGACCCCCAGGTGATTACACCCTCCTTTCAGGCAGCTGCAGAGGCTCCCCTGAGCCGCCTTTTCTCCAGACTAAACAAGCCCAGCTCCCTCAGATGCTCCTCACAGGACTTACTCTCTAGTCTCTAGCCTTCTCTAGGTCTTTTCTTCATACTCAACATCTTGTTCAAGTTGTAAAGCTGCAAAAGCAGAACTAGAAACAAATTTTAAAATGCACATTAAACGAAAAAAGAACATTTAAACCGTGTAGCAAGTGCCTTCCATACAGTGATGAAATACCTTCAGCGTTCCACCTGGAAGCAAATTGAGAAGCTCACTAGCCATATCACTTCTCCCAAAATACTACATCATTCATAAAAGCACAGTCAAGGCACATGGAATAAAGCCATATTTATTACCAGACAATCCCAGCTATAATCTTAAAACCACGAATCAAGATAAATATAAGCAAGTGTAAATACAGAGAAAAACTTTGAAGTGGACAGGCATGCCCCTCTCACACCTCCAAACTATTTAAGAAGAAGCATAAACATACATGCAATAGATTTCTGTAAAACTGGGATTTTTTTTGTGTTTCCATCATCCCTACATACAGTTGTCAAGTTACAGACCAATTAAGCTTCTGCTTAATTCTGAAATAACCTTCTGCTGAAGTCTTGAACACAAACCAAAGCACCAGGACGATGCAAAGCAAGTGTTACCATCTTAGCCAATTCACATGAAAAATGACTGTGGCAATATCATCACACTATAGGTATCCTAAAACAAAACAGGTCATGTTTTGCTTTTTTTTTTGTCACAGGAAAGGCAAATTGATGCATAATTAACAATTGGCTGATGCAAATTCTTTTACATCTTTTAATTGGTGTTAATTAGATTAGAAGTAAATTTTCTTTTATCTCACCATTCTAATGCGAACTAATCTTCTCAGCAGCATGTCAAAGTTTCCCTTTTAATTAAACTTTTCAGCTGGGAACTTCGGCAGCACTCAGGCAGCCAAAGATATAATTTAAGGCACGAGAATTGTGCAGGGTTTTATGAATGGAACATCAAAAATTTAAAGCAATGATTAAAAAGGCTCATCAGAATTTCAGAAATCTGAATTTTGTGGAGGCAACAGTGAGCTTTTAAAGCTGCTTCAAGAATGCACCAGCAGTACTCTCCAGCCACCCCTTCCACATTCAAATCCATCCTTTTACAAAGGAAAACTACCCCAAATGTAAAACATCTTCTGTGAATTAACTTCCCCCTTTCATACTGCTTCCCCCGAAATATTGCAGCTCCTCTAAAATTGTTAACGTGCAGAATAAACCACAAAATACATTTAATATCTTTTATGGGAAGTTGACCTAAAATAAAATTTTATATAGTTAAGGACTTTTGATAGTTCTTCATCCAACTTTTTTCTCTCTCTATGGGGCAATGGTGATTGAAACCTAATGTGGGCTGCACAAAAAGGCCATAAAATATTTTACGCAGAAGTAAAACAGTAGCCATTAAGTTTTGCTATGATGTTTGAGTAGATATGCAGCATGAAAACATGATAAAAGAGCCATAAACTGATTGTGATCAAATGCAATTACAATGACTTCTCTCCAATGAATGACATGTACTAAATGCACTTACAGTTCCTTGCAAAATTACTTTGGGCAAAGGACCAAGAAAACACTATATCCTTTTTACGAACGGCAGCTTGCCAGGGAAATCGCAAACACACAAGCTTTAATATCTATGGCCAAAAAGCACTTGGGAACTCATTAGCAAAAGGTTTAAAAGACTCACTTGTGAAAGACAGCTTTTTTTTTTTTTTGTGATCAGAGCAGCATCCTGGAGAGTCCAGCATTTGGGGTGTTGGGAAGAGGTGCTCCCAGAGAAAGGAGAAAGGAGCCCTAGGCAGAGTGGGTATCCTTTTTCCTCACCATGTTTTGTTCCCATGACAAAAATATGCTCCGCAAAAAAGCAAATTGTTTTGCAGTTTTTCCCATTAAAGTTTTGTACTGTGCCCTGACAGAGGACTGGTGAAAATGGCATCATAGCCTAACAAAGATTTTGATAGGAATATTGTCCTTCAGCATTGCATAACTAAGATAGAAGCTGACAGCTTTCACATAAGATGAAAGTGATTACTCTTAACTGTGAGAGTGGTGTGGCAGTGGCATATCTCAGAGAAACTGTGGATGCCCCATCCCTAGAGGTGTTCAGGGCCTGGTCCAGCAGATGGTGTCCCTACACACGGCAGGGGGGTAGGAACTAGATGGAACTAAGGTTCCTTCCAACACAAACCATTCTGTGATCCTATGAGTCTGTGAAGTGGGCTCTTTTATGAAGGTGTATAGGAACCAAGGTCTTGGGAACTTCATTCCTTTTATTGTGTTTTGAAATTTTGATTAGATAACCTGATTTAACTTTTACTTCTCCAAAGCACTTCTATATTTAGATCAAACCTCTGGATTTCCTGAGGGACACACACCAAGGAGGAGACACACTCAGGCATTTGGAGCGTCAGAAGGTGGTGAGCAATGCCAGGTCACTCTGTGGCTTTGAGCAAGATTTAAGGAAGATGGTGTAGAGATATTCCAAGTTATCTCTGTGTCAAAACCAAACATGCAATATTAATGTGTCAACAGCAGTAATTTTCTTCAGAGTGAAATTGTCATGAAGTATTTTGAAAAATGCACACCTGGTAGCACTTTTTCTATAGTACAATGATTTTCTATATCTACCTGCAAATAAAGGGAATGGAAATCAGTACTTTCCCATGGAACTTAAGGCATTTTTCTTTATACAGGAAGGACAAAATAGGGTTGAAGCTAGAGATGTAAATTGACCTGTGTTTCTATTCAATAAAAGAGAGCAAAAAATTTCACAAAACTGTTCCTTCCATTGCCTAAGAAACTCTATGTATTACATTTTAGGGGCAGAAGGGACTGTTTGGTATTGGGACTGTTTGGTATAGGCACTTAGTAGGCTACTGAAACTTAGGTACCCAGGAGCAACATGAGTAGAGAACTGAACCTTCTGAGTGAAGAATAAGTTTCCACCACACCACTGGGATTCACTTAATGGAAACTTAAGATTTAATTAATTTGATTTTACTTGATTTCATTAATTTGATGTTATTTACAGCTTTTAGAGTTACTGAATTATTTGTAAAAATAAAAAAATAGAAAAAAAGGAATACTAACCAGACTTATTCTAATTTAGTGCTAATTATGCAGAGCAGATTTTTTAGAGTGGTGTTAGGTTAAGGGCTTATCTGTCCATTTTATATAAACTATAAGTTTATAACTTACATAACTTACATATAAAAATGATAAGTTTATAACTTACATTAAAATTAATCCAAATATTTCAATGCTATAGAAGGTGTCTTTGTAAGCACCTCTCAGTACACTGCAGAGTACAAACCAGAAAGGACTGAAAAAAATCCTTTCTAACCCTTAGTCTGTCTGAAAAATGTCATGCTATATACCCATATCACCAGTAAGAAAGTGAGGAAATGCACAGTAACTTGAACTCCTTGCCCAGAAAACCAATAAATCTCTCCTCCTAAAAACCAGAGCCTGCTCAGCCTTCTCCTGCCTTATTAAATCATAAACCACAAAAAAACCCCAAAAACCAAAAAACAAAACAGAACAAAATAAAACAAAACAAAAAACCCCAAAACAAAAACAAAACCCCAAAACAAAAACAAAACAACAAAAAAAAGCATTGCTGCAACTTCATATAATTACTGTAAGACCTCCTAGAATGTGTTAGAAGATGGAAGGAAAATTTGTACATGAAAGAGGGGCAGTTCACTGCTCCAGAAGCAATGCTATGATGCAGTGCTGGGCTTTGGTGGTGAGGAACTTCCCTCCTCCAAAGAACTTTCTTTTTTTAATCCTATACATTAGCTTTTTAATATTAATTGTCAACTTTGCAACAGTGACACCAGTCAGTAATTACTAATGGTAATTAAATTCAACTGGAATGTAACAAGGGAAATGTCTATTCCAAGATGTATCTGCTTGTGGAACAAAAGCCTACAGCAGCAGTTCAATAACAGAAGCTGCAGTATCAAATTGGAAACATTCAGACTGACTACACTCTCCCTCTCCTTTTAAAGTGTATTGATTTGGTGAGGAGCAGTTCCTTTTCTAGGTTTTTGAGAAGAGCCCAAACTCATCACTGCTAAACTTCTATACCTTAAAGAAGTGCCAATTGCTCTTGAGCATGAAGTGGCCCCCAGCAGTGGCACGCACGATGGGTAAGACACAAAACAGCAGCATGAACAGTTTAGACCGTGCAAGTGTAAAGACTGTGAAGAAGTGACACAGCCTGACTGTGACCAGTGTCCCCAGCATGGGAATAGTTGGACATTTGCTTTGCCAGTGTTTAACATAGCCCAAGCATCACAATTCCTTCACAAAGGAGATGGAAGTCCTAGAAACTCTGGTTGACTTAAGGCTGGAGAAAGTTCCCACTTCTCTGGTTTTTTTGAAACTGCACTTCCACCTGCACCAAAATCCACACAGCCAAATGAACAATATACAGTAACATCCAAGAATAGCCTTCTGGTCATTCTGGTGGTTGCCTAATGGTGCTCAGTCAAAGGGCACGGGTTCAAGGATTTTGACAGGCTATATTGATGTCTACTGTAGAGCTGGCGTGGCATGGACCACACAGCATCAGCTCTTCCCTCATTTCCAAAATTGAAGGCCGACTGCTGCAAGCATGAAAATTAATGCAAGTGTTGGACTTGCAAATAATATTTAAACTCTTCCAGAAAAATAACTACCTAAAAAAAAAAAAACTCAAACAAAACCCTCTGGAGCAAGGCCTGCTTCTTGGTGGAAACTCTTCAGCTTTCTCTTGCTAAATACCTGGCCATTATAATCTTGGCCATGCCTCTAATGTCTGGAGTTAAAATCCTGAAAAAATAATGTTGGCATGTGTCAGGCAACAAAAAATTCCTGGGAAATAGATGGGAAATAGAGGATTTGGTGAGATTGAAACTTCCATGCAATAGTGAAAATTCCCTAGAGAATCTGTAAAATGTCCAGGTGAACAAAAACTCTGATTTACTTACAGAAACTTTTTGCCAAGCTGCTGCCATGGGAGGATGATACAAGGAGCACCGTGCTGTTACCTCCAACATAAAGTGTCTGCTGGGTGCTGCTTGCCCCCCACTCAGCCCTCACCAAACTACCTACTCCAAAATGAAATGATCTTTGGCACACACAAGTAAATTGCTGCAGCACAGACATATCTGGACAGTAATTAATCACTCTGAATGCTCAATGTGTTTGGATATAAAATTAAGAAAGTCGGGTTGTTAAAAAATGACAGATTTAAGCACCATCTGTGCTCTGTGGCCACAGTGGCGCGAATTCCAAAGGAAGGCTTAACAGTGCATGATCCGAGAATCCCATCTGTCTCAGCTGAAATGAAACAAATAAATAAACCAACAGCCTCATTTGCAAGGTTTTCTCAAGTTTCCAATCTAAAAATCATCTTGCAATAGGAAAGAATACAGACCTGAAAGTATTACATCTTCAAAACCCATCTCGTACCTTTTACATACATTATTAAAGTATTATACATACCTCTATGGAGAAATCTCTAGAGGGGCATATATAGATCCTATATAGATCTATAGAACCTATATAGATCACACATTGTGAGACAGCATTCCTACCATGAGTATGTTTTCATAGAAATAAAGTGATAGTAAAGAATTTATGTGATAAGACTCTTCCATTGATTGGGAAAGCCAAAGTGCCATTCTGGCACCCACAACCTCCTTCCTTTGCCAAGCCATGGCTCACCTGGACCTGCCCCATCGCAGATCTGCCTGTGGATGAAATGCAGCCTCCTCAGTTGCACCTCCCTCTGGCCACCTCTCTGCAAGGGCAGAAGGCATGCAAAACAAGAAGTCACCTGCAACTAGTTAACCTGCAGGATGCCTTCAGTAAAATTTGCCTGGCATGGGAAAGGTAAATAAGTCATCCAGACAGATGAACACTGAATATGAACACAACTATTTGCCTCAGAAAAGCTTAGCCAGGTGGATTTAAGTATAGAGGTGAGGAATACTCTGGTGTAGCTCCTGGCAGTCTGGTCCAAGGCCTCCCTCCACTCAGCTGAGCATCGGGCAATGACTGAATGGACAACATCTGGTTCTCAAGCACAGTTGTGTCCCAGTGCTCAGGACAGTGTTCTCTCTGTCACAGTGCCTCTTTTGCTCTGCAGGAAAGATGAGACATTCCATCCTTGGCAGCTTCTGCCCCTGGCACATACCTGGACCCCCACACTGGCTCAACCCATGTAGAGCTCACCCAAAGGAAAAGAAAGCCCAAAATCGGCACCCATCAAAGCTGAACCCTCTCCTCCTCCCCCAAAGCCACATGCTCACTTTTCCTACTGTGAAGGGCCAAGGTAAGATTTCTGGGGACATCTGTGGGTCTTCTCTGAGGTCTTAAGGAAAGGGCTTCTCCAAGGGGGGCCAAAAAGTGACCACCACATCTCTAGCATAGCCACTTTTTACTAAAACTGACTCCTTCTTGCCATCCTGCCTACTCCAACAGCTGCAAGAGGCTTCTCAGACGTATCAGCAGGAAATATGACCAAAAGGTACTAGTTAGTAGTTTTAGACTTCAATAAAAGATAGCACCATACTGTATAATGTTTTAGCTTCTTTCAAATAGAGACATTTGTATAAAGGCTAAATCCTGGAAAGATGTTTTTTCAGTATCTTGATTTTACCTTCAGTAGATCTCTTTTCATTGTAATATGGAATATGTGGGTACATTCTTCTGGGTCAAGAATGTAGCACTTCTTTGACCCTGTTCTTATGGTGCAATTTGCAGTCCACAATTTTGTATGAGAATTATTTGGATCCAAATGGCAAGCAAATGGATAATATATTCTGTCATTTAAAATTGCTTTAAAATAAGTGGCACTAAATTTGCTTGTTCTTTCTTTAAAAAAAAAATTATGCAGTTTGTAGGGGTCTCCTTTCAGTGAGCTTGTGCAAACTCCTGTGGGCATCATTGACAGCTCGTCAAGATGACAATACAGATGATGAGCACATAGCTCCATATACAAAACTTCCACACATTAAAAGTTAACAAACTGTACTATAGTCCTCAAAATAGGAATTTGCTACAAGTTATAAAGAATAGAAATAAGAAGGGGGAAATGTGGCTATTCTTAAATCTTCTTTCAGGAGATTTCTAGCAGGAAGATGATCTCTCTATAACTAGAGAAATTAAGGAACCTGGAAAAATCACATGTGAGACCAAGCTTCTGTACAACAAAGTGATGCCAGGGTTGATGCTGGCAAGCAGCAGGCAGCAGGCACCAGTCTGTCAAAGTCACTCCATGGGAAGGTCTCAGCACTTCTGATGTCTGGGTTTGGTGCCCCATGAAGGTGAGCCAGCTAGGGCTGCCCTGCTACTCTGCCCTCCTCCACTGCTGTCGGTCTGCTACTGAGATAAATGAGATTTACCCCCACAATGACAGAAGCACAGGGCCCCATTGATGGGGATGGCCAATGCAAAGCACAGCACCCGTGTGCAGAGGGTGAGTTGCAGAGCTCGCCCAGGCATTCCTAGGCACCTTTCCTGGGAGACTGCTCCTCTGGGACACCTTGAGATGCCCAGATTTTGGAAAATCACAAAAAGCACAAGGTACTAATGCCATTTTTGTAATGTACCATTTAAATCAACAACAAATATTTTCTCAATAAACACTGTTTATGAATTTCCTAGGAGTCAGACAAAAGACGTGTTTATTCTCTCAGCTGATGTTGCATAAAAATGAATCTTTTATTCATTTTTTCTCTATAAGTAAACTAGCACATACTTATAAATTTTTCTTTGTTCATCAGTTTCATCAGCTTCACCAACTTTAAAATAAGATGAAAATGCATCTTTTTTCTGTAGATTTTTGATGTAAAACCCTTGGAGTGCAAAAATAGGCACATAGCAGTTCAGATAAGCTGAAAGAAAATATTATATTCTATATATTCTCATAGTACTGTATGGCCTGTTAAATATAATATGTTTACAATACAGTAAATTAAGCTATACTACTAATAAGATATATTTTTTCCTCTATAATTTAGTCTTTATCACTCTGATTCTTTCCATATTAAGACCATATACTGGGTTTTATAAGTGCAAAACTTATAGTTGCAAAGGACAAGTTTCCCTGTGAGAGAGTTTTTGTACTGGTTAGTTAAGAAAACAATGAACTCAATCCTCATCACTGCACACCTTCTCGAGGACACAATCTGCAGAAAGGGTAAACATTTTCATGTGCTGTGGTGGGCAAGCCATGCTTGGTGTGCACCAGAGTGGAATCAAATGGCCCACAGGCTACCAATCCATTTGCATTGCATTTGGTATCATCTCCTCCGTTTACAGAACAGCTGTGTAAACTGAAGGGCAGGGAAGGGAGGGCAGCAGGGATTTAGGCTGGGGTTTGAGGGTGAACACACACAAGAGAGGAAAGAGACAAGTAGGGCCAGGCAGTCCAGCTGCAGCTGTGACACTGGACACCAAGCATCCCTTTGCTACCGCATGGAAAGCAAAGGCAGAGCACCTTGATCTGTGGGATGCAGGGGGACACAGTGGGAGCCAGCACTGGGAAGCCCAAGGACAGCAAGGGAAGAGCATAGTCCAGCTTGGCCAAATTCCTTCAGAGAGGGCACCGTATGAGGGGCTGACAGAGACAAAACTAGAGCTCCAGATAGCAGCCTTTGGACACAGAGGCTGCCTGCTTTGGGGCACCATGGGGCGCAGGTACATCTCCAGCAAGCCCAGTGGGCGGGTGCAGGGCCAGGGAGCCAAGTGGGGTGGGAATGCCAGAGCTGAGGCAGCCTGTGGGGCCGACTGAAAGCACATGGGGCCTGAAGTACCACAACAAAAGGGATTACATTTTCCATTTTGGGCTTGAGAATGTTTTGCAGTCCTTAGGTGAACTGCAACCTGTCTGTGCCTTGCAGTTTTTTGACTAGTAAAAGGACTTGACATGCATGCCCATCTGGTAGAGCTCTGCTCTTCTAGGAGGAATTGTAAATACTTGGAGATTATGGGAGGAAATGAGTAAAAATATAATTACCATAAAGGAAAACACTTAAGAGTTCCCCATAAATTTTCTATGCAAATTAACCCAATCTAATTCTAGCCACATGAAAAAATTTAGATCATCTTAAATGTTCGCTTTGCACTGAATGCTGAAATTGGCTGGGCGACGCTTCTGAAGAGTTCTATTGTAAAAAAGTAAAAACTCAAGCAAGTAACAGGTAAAACAAAAGCCTTTCCTTAGCGCTGAGCCCAAATGATGGTGAAATCGAGTTAAACAACAGCATGCGTTGGTGCTAATTTCCACTCTCAGAGGCAAATTATTTCTGGAAGTCCCCAAACTCTCTGTAATTACCCAGCCGATGTTGGCTGCCTCAGAACAGGCACGGCACCACTTCAGCGACGAACCTTTACAGAAGAGGCAAAGCCACAGAAGTTACATGAAGATTAATAGAAATCTGAACCGCGCTACATTTAAAATAAACAAAAGCTTTTGTAGCCGCGCTGAAAGGCCCATAAAAGTAAACTACAACCTCGGCAAAGCCTTTTAAACTGACAAACCCGGCCGGCAGAGGTCAGGGAGGCAGGCGGGTCAGCGCAGCCCTGCCCGCAGGTTTGGGGGGCGCTCCGTCTCCCCGTTCGTTCGCTCGCACGGGGGCCTGGCCGGGGCCGGGGAGAGAGCCCAGCGCCGCTCCTCCTCCGCCGGACTGAACACTTGAACTGCCCTTCTGTCTCAACAAAACTTTAGTTTGCTGATTGGGCACGAAACAAAAGAAAGACAGCGGGACGCGATTTATAAGGGGGCAGGGTAGGCTGACATGCTATTGTACTCCTGAGGTATCCACAAGCTGTTAATTCCATTTTAACATTGTTAGTAAGACTGTTAACACATCTGACTTTGTTTAGAGACTTTGAAAACATCAACAAACTGAAGAAAAAAAACAAACCAAAACAAAACAAAAATCAAGAACCCCACTCGCACTGGAAGTAAAATATGATCTTTTCAAAGAGCATCAAGCGTCCAAATGTGACGCTTCTGCCTGTCCGGACCTGGCAGCGAGAAGGAGATACAGCAGGGATGCTCAGGGATGGGCATCCACATATTCCTCATCCTCTCGTTAGACTATTTAGCTATCCACATTTTCCAGGTTAAATTTAAAGGACTCGTTTCTAACAGCACTGCCGTTTTGACAAGGAGAGGGAGTAAACCTGGACTCCCCCTCCGCGCACACCTCCTCTCCCTCGCTCGCACTTGCACGCAGGCAAATGTGCAGATTTAATCAGTGTGGAATGTTTTAAATGAATAATTGGGTCTGACAGATTTATTGCAGTTAATTTTGCAATAGAATGGAAAAATGTTTGGATCTCAGCCTTTAAAGTATTAGGAAAACAATTAATCCATCACATAACGGAAATTCCTGTATTACACCCTCATGTCCAATTAAATAATGTCAAGTAATCTTACATTGTAAAATGCTGAAAATTGAAGCTCAAATCATTGAGTGGGATATGTTTTAATTCTTTAAAGAAACTTGAAACAAAAATCACATCAAATTAAAATCAGATGCTTCGAAAAAACGGTTTTTTAGTTTGTTTTATTTGGAGGAGGAGATGTTTTTAAATGTAAAAGAAAAAAAAAAAAACCCAGCCTTACTAGAAAAACGCATTAATTTCTCTTTTTCTCTCCAGTTTTTGCATCAGGAACCCTGCCTTAGCAAGGCAATCTAAAAGCAAATCAAAAGCTTTAGGACGAAGTCTGCGACAGCATTTTAAAAGACCGCATTCTTTTAAAGAACTTTAAAAGGAGATAACCAGCACTTCTCTTTTCCAGCAGGCAGAGGGGCTGATTCCCGGGTACTTACTCAGACACAACTCCCGAGACTTCAAGCCGTGTTTCGCTTGAATAACGTCCCGTAGGATCGAGTCCCCAGTTTAGGACCGACTGACAGCAAACTTCTGAGCCTGAAAGTAAGCGGGATTCGTTTGTTTTTGTTTACAGCCCAAAGCTGCTAATGCTGTAAAATTGCTTAATGTCACACTCCATCTCCTTTTTATTAAAAGTAAGGTAAGAGGGAAAAAAAAAAAAAAAAAAAAAAAAAAAAAAGCCTGCAAATCAAAGAACTTTTCCAGAATAACAAAACCACCGACTTACAAATGTCTTGCCTGCCCCTGAAATTTGAAACTTGGCAAATTCATCTCATTCGGCTGCTGTACAAAAGGTCCCTGAAGCGTGTTACAGTAGGGACCCGCGAGCTTCCCAAATACTTTGGCTGTTTCTAAACTAGGGGATACGGGGCTGCGGTTTCAGGGCTCCCTCAGCTAGAACGAAATGAAAGCGGGTGGTGAAATTTTAATATCGCGGAGGTTTAAGGGGAGTACGTCCGGCTGTTTTTACAGGGGCATTGCCGACGGTCCTGTGGCAGGCGAGGTAGGGAGCGCGGGGACAAAAAGGGATTGGAGCACGTGTCGCTACAGAAAGGCACAAGAAAAGAAAAGAAAAGAAAAGAAAAGAAAAGTTGGAGGTACTGAAGAAGGAGTAAATATAAAACACAAGGAAATACCCTTCTAGTATGTCAACGGCAAAAAAATAACAGACTGTAATCTCAGGTCGCATTTAAGGGCAATAAATACTGTAATGACTTGTTGGCACCTTCGCTAAGGCACTGTCGGCATGGCTGGACAGAAGAAAATGGGGATTACACTGAATGAAAGAAGTGTAAGACTTGGCCACCATCGTTCAATTTGTTTTTCCAAATACAACACGCTTCTTATTTTGCTGGTTTCTTACAATCTTGACGTTCTGGATACCCACATTGCCACCCAACTATTTCTGTTGCCATAACAACATCAGAAATTTGTTCCTCGATGCCCTTTTAAATAAAATAATTTTGGGATTTGGGAGCTTTCAAAGACGGGATAGTTTCCCAATTTAGGCAGCTCACACCTTTCTTACAAGGAACCTATTTGTTTCTGTTTCCCTAAAAAAAAGAAAAAGTAATTTGAAAGCCATGGCCCCTCCTTCCCCCCTTGACTTTGGAAACAGGCCTGTTGCTATAAACAGTTTTTCTGGGGGACTTAGATTTTCAAGAAACAGGCAACCTACAGCAGCCAGGGGACCACCTCCTAAGGCTTACAGAAAGGAAAGAAGTACTGTACATGCAGCCCAGCATCTTAAATAACAGCCAAGTTTTCACGATCTATCCACAGGATGGGTTTTAAGATCTTCAAAAATAAAATATACAACCAAAAATTACTAAGGAAGTGTAATAACACCGTATATTTTGTATGCTGTCATTTCGGAGATCCTCATCCCTCTCTCAAGGCAACTAGAGCTCCCTTTGAGAGCTGCTCCTTGGCATGGCTAATATACTTTTTTTTTTTTTTTTTTTTTTTTTTTTTTTTTTTTGCTTTCTCAGATCAGCTCGAAATGAGTGGAATAAAACAAAACCAAAAAAGCCACCGAACAACCCCTGGCTCTTTACCATTAAATAAATTGGATTCCCTGCACAAACAGCAAAACAATGGCCAAGAGGATGTGACTAACAAACGCCGAGGGAAGAGTCAAGCTGCCCTCTCTTTGCATATGCAGCCAAACAGAAGTCACTGGGGTTGGGATTCTTTCCCTTCCTATTTAACATATCTGTGCATTTCAATAAATTGAAATGAACAATGCCCGGCTTTCAAAAGTTGCAAATTACTGGGAATACATTACAAAACGTGAATAACCCATAACATAGGAAGATGTTTAAGAGTATTTTTCCTTGTTTTTTGTTTTGCTTTGTTTGGGGTTTTTTTTGTTTGGTTTTTTTTGTTTTCGTTTTACGGTTTTTTTTGGTTGAGTTTTGCTTTTGGTTTCTGTGAGGTTTGGGGTTTTATTTTCGGTTGGTTTTTTTTGTTGTTTTTGTTTTTTGTGGGGTTTTTTTGTTTTCGTTTTTTTTTAATGAGAAAAAGAAGTGAGAGAAATCACAGTGCTCTAGGAAAACAATCCTAGGCTGAGAAAAAGTGTGGCTGTGAGATATGCAAGAAACTTCAAGGGATAAAAATGGTTTGAGTGTGTATTTTGCAAAAGAGCAAATATCCATTTATCTCACTGGCTGGTCCAAGCCAGACAGGGAGTTCTTGCTCATGTGCATTGATGATCTTTAGCAAGATGTAAATATTTCTTGTCCTTGCTGCCCATGGCAAGCGGACACCTGCGCACCTGCACCTCGAAAGGGGAAAATTTCCCCTTTTCGCTGTTACCGGTGGCATTTCCACACTGGCTAAAGCACCGTGATGAGAATCGCGCCCTTTCCGAGCAGCCGCTTTGGCAGCACAAGTCGGAGGGCGCCCGCCACGCTCAGGAGAAGGGAGGGGAATGCTCCCCACGCGGGAAGAACTCGACAACCCCCTCGGTAAAGAAACCAAAGCAAAACCAAAACCAACAAACCAAAACCAAAACCAACAAGCCCAGCCCAAAGCACCCCAGGCTTTTGCACCGCGCCGTGTGTCTGTGGAATTGTCTCTCCTCGGGACACCCGCGGCGTGGGACGGTCACGGCCCGCTCGGGGTCACCCCTCATCCGCCCCCGCGCAGCGCAGGGAACGCGGGGCCGGGGCGACACCCACCGGCCACCCCGCGAACTGCGGCCGGGCCCCCGCACCGACGGGCACGGCCGGGAGGGAGCCGGGCGGGATCCGGGCAGGGATCGGGCAGGAATCGGGCAGGGATCCAGACAGGAGTGTGGGCTGTGGCAGGCAGTGCGCTGGGAGGGGGTAGCGAAGGGGCGGGCAGAGATGTGGATGGGGCAGGCTGGGATTCGGTCAGGGTGCGGGCAGGGGCAGAGAGGAATGTGTGCAGGGGTGCGGGCAGGGGGCAGGCAGGAAAGCCACCAGCTCAGCATTCCTGGCTGGCTTTAGATCTCCACAATTGTTTCCCCTTCCCTCCCGGCGGGCCGAGGAGGGAAGAAACCACTTCAAAGAGGAAACTTTCTGCATGAGGCAAAGACGAGAGTTGTTGTGTCTCCCTCACCCGGACCTTACCCGGACTATTACTGTCCTTAATATTTCAGTACTCTCGTACGTCTCTTCCTCCCCCCTTTTTTCTTCTTTTATTTTCCTTTTTTTCTTATTTCTTTTCTCTTTCTTTCTCTGTCTCTCTATTTTTTTTTTTTTTTTTTTTTTGTCAGCTTGCTAATGAAGCTGTTGTTATTCCTGGGAAAGGAGAAGGCAACACGCGGTGAGGGAGGCGTGCACACCGATAACTCCCTTTCCAATTTGTTTTCTCCTGAAGAAAATGGAAAATATCTGCGGCGAAGGAATTGGCCAGCAGCTCCCCCTGGATCCTCCGCTCCCGTCCGGGCCCCGTGGGCTCTGACAGCGGCAGGCTCCGGGGTGAGCCTCTGCAGCCCCAGGCCAACCCGCAGCACCTTCCAGCACGTTCTGTCTAGCATTTTCAAAGGGCTGCACAAACACTAATTAATTACCCGTGCTCCGTACCCGGGCAAACGGGGACCCGGGGATCCATTTTACAGATGGGGAACTGCTTGCACGAGCAGAGCCAGTGAGTCACCGTGCTCGAGACAGAAATTGAAACACCAATTTTCTCATCTTTAAATATACAACCCATTGACCACTTTACCATTCCAAGGGAAGGGGAGAAGACAGGCTGATGGAGAAAGTAATTCCCCATCTTGCATTCAGCCTAGAGACACAAAAAGCCTAACAGAGGCATAAGAGGCAGCTCCCCTCACATTCACTCCCGTTTGCACCGTTTCTTTTACCCTCGAATGCTTTACATAGTCAAAACAACACCAAGAAAGAATTAAAAATCATTATCAGGAGAGGAAAACTACTCATTTGAAAAATATGGGAGAGCTCATAGCTGCTCAGCTGAGCTTTTAACCAGCTAAAGAGCCAGTTTGGGGAGAGAAAGGAGAGGGATGTCCCTGGTGTTAGGAACTACAAAGGAGGAGACTCCAGCATCAATACAGGCCAGAGTGCAGGAGACAGAGACAGAAGACAAATATTCATGGGAGCCGTGGGGGTGAGGTGGGGTGGGATGGTGTCACGGAGATAGATGGGGACCAGATTTTCCAGGGCAACTGAAGATGCAGACAGGCACCTGGCAGGATTTTCAAAAGCAACTGAGCAAGATAGGTACCTAAATCCCACTGATTTCAGTGGATGGGAAGATGTCTAACCTGCTTATGCTATTTTGAAAATCCTATTAAGTGCCAGCTGCATGTTTCAGAACCCAAACACATTTGAAAATTCATCGTAACACTCCAGGATGGATAAATTTTAAGAGCAAAGTGTTGTTGTGATGATGTCAAGAATTAGAAAACAAAGCCAGATTCCCTCTCTGTCCAAAAAGGAATCTGGTGGTTAGGAAATAAGAGAGCACTTTTTTCTATTTAAAGAAACAATTTTGCATCTTTGCATTTAGCCTTCCTCATTTCTAGCTCCTCTTTGTCCTTCGTAATAAACCAACTGGAGAGAGTAGGGATTTAAGGAGAAAACAAGTGATGCTGCCAGGCTCCTGACACAAGTGTGCCGGTGGCAGTGCTGGGGGGACACAGATGGGTGTGGGGAGGGACAGGTAGTGCTGGGCTATGCAGCGAGGCAGCAGGGCTGCAGGGAACGCTGCTGGGACAGCGATGTGCCGCCGCAAATGCGGGGAGGCAGGAGACAACAGGCAGGCATCCGGGAACAGCCCTGCCATCACGCTCAAATGCAAAACGATGTGACTGCGGACACCCGCACACGTCCCTTTACTTTCAGGGGGTGCTTTGGGGCAACTCAGATAAAGCAGTGTGTTACCATGAAATAGCTGTATACAGCATGCACCTCGTTAAGAATTTCAACATTGATGACAGATGGATTATTTTTCTCAGAATCAAGGTGGTTTTGACAGTGTGGATTTTTCTGTAAATTTTGATGCTCTCATTTATATTTTTTTGAAAACTGTTAAAACAGGATTGTTGAGGGACCGCCAGACTTTCCCATGAGTTTGTTTTAAATATTTAGGTAGCAGCTGTCTCTTGATCACTAACAAACTTTAAAATCCACAGAGTAAAATCTTAACAAACAATTGTGTAAAGACAGACTTTCTGAAAGAGTCTACCAAAAAAACCTCCACTATTTTTAAAGCATCTTAGCACCACCAGTCAAACTGACACAGCAAACCCATTGTGTTTTGCAGCAATTTTGTTTTGCTCTATACAGCTGTGTTTTCACAGATGCAAAACCATGTGTCTTCAGCAAAAGGTCTACTCTTCCCTTCAGATGTGAGCGAAGATCAAAGGTTCAAACACAGAAATACAAGCTCCTTTTCCCTTTGGAACGTGTTTTTATTTTTTGCAGTGGCTCTACACCAGAATTTCCATCTGTTGTCCTTATGCAGTGTACAGGTTAACCTTAACAGCCGGGTTTACGGTGCTGTTATCTCAACCCAGAAGCACAGAGATGAATCACTCTCGCATGTAGGCTCTGAACATCTCACCGAGCAGCACAAGCAGAGCTGCCTCAGACAGACATCATTTCATGGACAAGGAGGATCAAGGAGACTTGTTCCTTCCTTTCCAACAGAAAATTAGGAATTTCCTGAATATTATATTATCATGTTCACATATAAAATTGTCTAGCCCTAATCTCTGCTGTAATAGAAATGTGATTCCTTTAAATGGCAGTGTCTCAGTTTGTAAAACAGAAGAAAAGCCTATGGCTTTTAGACAGTGTTACTTGACATTTTATCTCTGCTTCTCCATCAGGCCGGCCAGGAACAGCCTCAGAATTAATGTTCTCCTGGAATCACAGAATGGCTCGGTTTGGAAGGGACATAAGAGATCCTGGCTGGTTGGAAAGGGCCCTGTGTTGCTGCTGTTTCTGCGACTGGCAGGGAACAATTTACCTATACTTCACAATACCGCGGCATTTAATAATGAATAAATTAACAAATAGGGGCATGAAGAGTAAAGCGCTGGCGGCAGCTGTGCCCCGAGAGCAGCACTGAGGTGCCGGCGGAAGCTCCGGGCTCCGAGCAGGCCCCGGGCCGGGCGCGGCCGCTCCGCCGGGCCGGCACTGCCATCTAGCGGTGCTCCCGCCCGCCGGGCCGGGCGCACACCGAGCCGCGGGCACCCCGCTCCCCGGCCTGGAAAACAACCGCGAGCTGCGACAAGGCAGCCCCGAAGCTGCAGGTGAGGTGCGGGACAGGGTCCGTGCCCCGTCCGGAGTGAGGCAAGCCCCGGCGAGGAGCTGGAGCAGCCCCCGGCTGCCTCTCGGCACCGCACATCTGCGCAGGTGTTTATGGCGCCGCCGTGCCCCAGTTCACAGTGTTCCAGGTGTGGGGCGCACACGGAGCCAAAAGAGGAGTCGGCGTCGCAGCTGCCACCACCGAGGTCACTGGGGCGGCCGATGGCAGCCGCGGCCCCTCCGTGCTCTCGGCAGCACTCATGCCGTCAGGAGAAGCCACAGCTGGCGTCGCCGAGGCGAGTGGCTTTACGCACGCCTTGCCCGTGCCGCTTTGGCAGAGGCTGGCCTGAACCCTGGTGTACAGTGCGGGCAGCTGGGCTGCTCGGCACTTAAAACAGGCTGGGTAAATCCTTGGCCCCATGTAAAGCAAAGGCAGTGCCATGATTTCATACATTGCAGAGACTCCTCGCCAGACTGAAATGTCAGGGGTGAGCTGGTGTTGGGCCCCACTCCTGAAAAGCAGGGCTGGGGTGGGGGGCACAGCCCAGGACCTCTCTGGGCACAAGGCAAAGGGTAACCCTGGCATCACACCAGCCCACGCCAGCTGCTCTTCGTGGAATTGCAGCCACATGGCTTGGGCAGCCTGCTGGGGTGGGAGCATCATCATCAGAGCTGGACCCTCGTTCCGTTTGCAGCTTTGGCAGCTAGGATTGCTACCAGAGGATAGATGCCCCTGGCCACGGTGATGGGAATCTTGTCCGAACTCTCCCTTATGCAGTGGCAGCTCTGTGATAGCAGGATGCACACCAACCCCCTCCTTCCACAGCATGCCTTCCCTGGAGCAGCCCAGCAAGTGCAAATCTGCACATTTTATGGGCCTGCATTGAAGGCACATAAGGCTTTGGATTAGACTTGCTCAGTACTTTAATGAGTATTAAATTAGCTTTGGCAGCAGCAGAAACCCCCAAAAGCATGCTATGCAAATTACTCACTTTGAGAAAAACACACGGCAATGTTGTTATTTGGAGAAACCAGCACAATCATGGAAGAATAGCTCATCAGTAACTCTTCCTTTGAAAAACATCTCCAATGGGCACAGTAGGATTTAATTTCTACTTTTTATTGGAGAAAAAAAAATCAACAGTTAATAGGCTTTAGCATTGGCAAAGATAATTGCCAAGTACAGCTTTTGTGAAGTTCAGCCCTTCTTGTTTTCTTCTGCCCAAGTCCCTCTAAATATGCAGGACAAAGACAATGCTACTGTTCCAGAGCAGAAAAAGAGCGGAAATTAGTGTTTGCCAAGGAATCAGATGGACACCTGTATTTTTGTCACCAGATTTTCAAGTTTTTGTAAGTCTTTTAAAAAATACTTTTGTAAAACTCAGCATGTATTGCCATTTGCTAACAAAAATCAAATTTTACAATCTCTTTCAGAAAAGAGATTGCAAAAGGCATGATCTTTTCTTACTCTGTGCACCTCTGGTTGTGGTTGGTTTTGTCCCTTACAGTAACAGCCAGTATTGGGGGAGCAGTAATTCCACATTTCACAAGGGGTATGACTTCAGCATTGTGTTTCCTCATGACTGCTATGCAAACCAGAAGGGTACAGCCTAGGAACTGCTGCTACAGAATCTCATCCCCATCTTACTGCTGCTTACCAACAACCTCCAGGAGTACTCTAAGGCCATTACTCACTAGGGCAGGTTGATTTTTAAATTTTAATTAAGAAAGAATAAATTAAAAAACCCTAAACCCGCTGTCAAAGCTATTTTGCTATTCCGGTCAAAATTGGGAGGCTAAGAAATATAGGCATAGCCTGATCTATTGTTTTCATTTCACTGGCTGCCTATTTTCAAAAAGGTAACTAATATAAAAAAGGAAATAGAAAAAAGGGGAAAAAAAGAGAAGAGAGAGAAAGGAAAGAAAGAAAAACAAAAGGAATGAAACCCATTATTTTTTCTTTAAACAACAGATAGATCAAAAGGAAAAAAGCATCCTTTTACAAAACTCTGGATACATTGCTTTATGTTTATCAGTCAGCTTGAATGTTAGCTAAACAGGAGCTTAGTAGAGACATAGCACATCAGTCAGAGGATGAATTTGTTCTTCATGGAGACATGCAAAGAACCAACACTTGTATTATGATGTGGTGTTTCCATTGACTGAGTACCCATGTGGGAGGAAAGCCTATGCAGTTCAGCCAGGGAGAGGGAGAAGAGGAACATGAAATGCTTTTCAGGGAGCTCTGTGCTAAGCAGAGGCCATAAAACATATACCAGCAGGACACCTACTGCTTTCAGTGATTGAAGGCTGCAGGCAGACATCCTCTTCTGGACCTAACCTGGGATGGCATCAGTCTGGGGTGCTTGGGATCAGGCAGACCGGATGCGATTGCCTCCGGAGCCGCGCTGGTGGGAAGGGGCTGCCTCAGTGCCGCCGTGAGCCCCATTAGTGTGTATTGAACTTCTCCCAGGCGCACCTACGGGAGCCATCGCCTCTCCTGGAGCGGCACGGAGAGGGGAGCAGTGCCACACTCAACCTGCCTGGCTGGCTACAAAGTGCACAGATATGACCTAGCTACCAGCTGCTGTTCCAGGACATCAGTTCCAGTTAACAAGCTCGAGCTGAGCATTTTACTCCTATGCCATGTTTTCGCACAGCCCAAGCACAGTTTTGCTTGCTTTCTCTGCAATAATTAAAATTGAGCTGTGAATTCCCTTCTCTCACACAGATTCATTTTCATTTCAGTACCAATTAGTAAAGGCTCAGCTTTAGGGAAACTGTTGCACAGCCTAGCACCAAATGAAATTCCTCTGTTTCTTCTAATTCAAAAAGAAAGCCTTAGTGCTTCTTTGTTGTGAGAGCAACCTAGATCAGAGAAGTGACAACTCATCTTCACAAAGACAGTAATGTGAGAGCCCACTATCTGAACATGAGGTTGTAATTCAACATGATTAAACAGCCTTTTTGCTGTAGAAAGATGTAAACAATTGTTACAATCATGACACCCGTGTTTTTCCGCAATTGCAGACTTCTTGTGTGCTAATTTGTTAGTCCAACACTGTGGTGTTCCAATAGCAGGGGGTCTGCATCAGCAGTGTTGGTCTTTTTGTTATCAAAACCCATCAAACCTTCACATTTAGTGAGCTCTGCACCTGAGCACCGGAGAGGGGTATCATTGCCTACAGCTTGAATTCATTTTTCTAGAGTTCTGGAATTTGCAACCTAAGCAGACTGAAAAAATAGCCATTTTCCCCCATGAAGTCTGCAGAAAGTTTTGTTTCTCCATTAGCACAGCAACATCTTTCTCCACAATCAGCTTCCCTCATGGAAGTAGGCTATCTACAGTAGGATCATATTGTAGCCTAAGTTGCCATATAGTTCTCAGTTTCAGTTGCATGCTATTCTCCTCCAAGCAGGGAAAGGAAATGCCAGGGCTATGTGTCCACTTTGGGCTAAAGTTCTGAGAGGTTTACAGTGATAACAGGCAATTTCAGAGAGTGAGATTCTTCTGCAGCAGAAACCATCAGATCACCTGCAATGGCCCTGCTGCACTTGGGCATCTTTAGTTGTAGAGATTCCCCCCATAAGAATAATCCAGAAGAAGTGCCATAGCTCCACCAACTATAAGTAAGTTGTTAGACAGTAAATGGGACTTTGGCAGGCTGTGGCTCCTGTGATCTGCCCACAGTGGGGGCTCAGACATTGTGAGGAAAAGCTGCAGCAGAAAGGGGCCCTAAAGGCACTGCAATCCCCATTTCCTTCCACTCCTGCGGTCTTGTTTTCTGTCCCCTGCTCTTAGGAGGACCAGGCTCCTGTCTCCTGCCCTGACTCTGTGCTGAAGAAGCAGTATGGCAACCTCTCACCCATGGACAGCGCTGGGTATGGACCATGTTCTGGGGACAAAAGTGGCAGGGGTGGTGGCTCAGTGACCCCAGACCCCTCAGAGGAGACAAAACACCTGTGCAGAGGACACCAACAGCATATCAGTGCCCAGTATCTTGGTACCATATGCATATTGGTCAATGAAATATTGCAGCACTACCTGCACGTTGGCCCCATAGCTTGGTGCTCTCCAGCTTGGAAGTCATGCTGACAAACCATGGGGGATCCAGTGTCATTTCAGGCTAAAATCTCTTAGCAATCTGCAAAAAAACCCACTAAAATATTTCTGCAAATACTATGAGGTAAACTAACAGAAGGTTAAGAAATAGCCAATTTGACTTTTCTGTGTAATCCAAATTCAGCACACAGTTTATGAAACTCTCTTCAATAATATATTCTTGCAGAGATGTTCTACAGGACAGACCTTAATCATGACTGATAAGGATGATTATTGTCTGTAGGAATGTGTAGGTTTTTTATTTGTTTGTGTGTCCATTTTAAGGTTTTTTAAGGTCTTGCCCTTCCTGGTGGACACGCTGCTCACTAGCACACAGTTATATATTCACTGTATCTGAGGGGGTTGATCCACAGAAGCCCAAGCATGACCTTTGAGGACAGTTCAAGAGACTCAACCAAAAGCAACTTTTTTACTGTAACCAATACTTGATTAACATTAATTACTTTGATAAGTAATTGAAGCAAGGATGGAAACTGGGTCTGCCCCCTACCAAGTGAATCCCTCTACCTATTCATCTAGAAAGTCATGGTTTAACCCATTACTGGTCAAAGCAGTGTTTTGAAAATACAGGCTTGAATAATTAACCTCAAAAATAAAAATGAACTCATGCCATTGCTCCTTATCACTGAGCAACTTCTAAAGCAAGAGGACATTCCTGTCAACATTTTTGTTTCTGTCCTCTTCTGGAAGGGTCTTACCTAGTTAAGTCAAATTCCAAACTGCTTTTGGATGCAGGAGTTTAGATGAGTGACTCTAATATAAGGGGCTAAGAGCTCTGATTCTTGAGTAGGAGAAACAGCTTTCCTGAAAGCCACAGTAAGGATACTAAATCCATGAAAAGGCTGTGATTTAAGCAATGGTATTCTGCAGTACTTCCCCTTGTCTAGGTTTAGGTGATTCCCTGTTCACTTAGAAGGTAAGTATTTCCACCTCTTCTCAAGTCTAGTAAAGTCAACTGCTGTGATGGTCTGTGAGTCTTTTTAGAAGTTTCTACTTGGCACAGAATTAAAATTATTTGGATGTTCAAAAGTAAAAGAGTGCAGATGAAGAGAGATCTGTATTTCCTTAAGTGTAAGCTGACAGTGAAGTACCCATATTTATGGGACACTCATGACTCTAATCTCGTATGCCTTAGCTGAGTATTTGTAAAACAGAAGTATTACCAGCCCTTTTTATCATGAGGGTTTTCTGAAGATAAATTAATTAATGTTTGTTAAGCATTCAGATATTTATAGCAATAAGTGCCATAGAAAACCTCATAAGGAAATTACCAATTCTGTCTTCACAGCAGGGTTTCAATAGTGTGCAGTAAATAAGGCCTAGGGCTACACATTGAAAAATTAGGAGAAAACAAAATATTGAATAACTGCTCATTAACTCAGCATCGTCCATCTTGTTCACTAGCTGAGGCAGGGGTCCTGTGGAAAAAGCTGTGTATGATCTTGATTTTAAAAGACTGTGCTATCAAGCAAATATATAAGGGAGCTGAACTTAACTGCACCAGCTATCTTAATTTTGACATTTCCTCACTCCTGAATATTTTACTCTCCAGCCTTAATGAAGCTGCTTTGAGCTGCTGCAAGACTTTGCCAGCTCCCCTTATAAAAGAACACTTCTAAGAATGCTGTGTGTGGGGAGATACAGAGGCTGAAAGAATGACTGAATCATAAAAGGAAACAATGTTAATAATATCAAAAGAGAGCTTCAGCAAAATTTTGCCCCAGTCTTTTAAAAGGCAAGAAAATATCAGTGAATCAGCTTACATTTCATAACAATAGTATGCAGCCAATGGGAATTTCCAGAGGAAATGCGGTCAGCGAGTATTTACACACTGAAACCAGGTTTGGTCATCAGCATTCAACAACACAGCCTTCCATGCAGTTGCTTTCTCTATATCAAGATTTGGATGTGAACTGGAAGTTCAGTGCCTTTCTAAACATTAGGTGCTAGAAATCAAGATTACTTTAAATAAAACACTGAGAGCACTTAGAGCATTTACGATTCCTTATTTGCAATAGTCCGTGGAAAAGGTGAGCGGAATATTAAGAATATGTTAAGAGCAGAGAAGGAGCATTGCCCTGGTAGGAGTGCTCCTGGGCAGCAGGAGAAGGACTGCACAGAATAGGCTGGAGGGAAGTAGTGTCCCTCCACTGTCATTCTTAGAGAGGGAAATTTGTGAGGACACACAGCAACAAAAATAGTTGTCTGTTGGACAGAAATCACCAAGCTCTAGCTGTGACTGCTGTAGCATGTAATGTGACAGTGGATTTATATGTGACATCACCATAGCTAAAATAAGACAAAACAAAATTTAAAGTAAATTGAATATGTAGCCTGAAAAAAAAAAAAAAGAGGAAATGAAATTGCCAAAGGAATGTATATTCTCCTGTTGGCAAAGTCCAGTATGTTTTTTGCAGATATTTAATCCAACAATGAGTTTTTTGTTCAAAAAAGAAATGGGGTAGTTTAGGAAAAAAGACAAAACCAAACAACCCCAAACCCAAGACTTAACAAAATGTTACATGCTGATTTGCATAAAAAAGATTAGGTGGGAACACAGTGTATCTTGTGAAAAGAAAAGAAACTCTAAAAATAGTGCACATAGTAACAAATTCAAAGCTATGAAAAGAAGGGGCAATGGGAAAATGGCATTTTTCATTTTTATGATGCTTTGCATCTGCATTCATTAACTAAGGTTTTGTATTTTTTGGCTGTTTTTTTCTTCTACCAAAAAAAGAAAGAAAAATTATGAGGAAACCAAAACATACTTGTCATGATGGTAAAATGTTAATTCTGCAAGAAACACTTGCTTATTCTTTCTATCTTGAACATATAAACCTATGGGGAAAAATCTCAAGGATATTTTTAAACTGTGCACCATAAACGTTTTAACATTTGCTTGTTGAGGAAATTTTTGCAGTGAAAAGTTTCTCTAGAGAGATTATTTACAATATTAATTTAAGGCCTTACTTTGTAATTCCTTCTCAAAGGAAAAAAAAATAAATCCCATTGGCTTCAGAGCAAGCAAATTGATTGCTTATGATGAGATAACTGCAATGAAGATTCAAATGATACACTTTTGCGAGGGATTGTGTTTCTTTTGTACTGCCTTTCCAGAATTATGCTAATTAAATGCTTACTAGAATGTCTTTCAATTAATTAACATATTCTCTCATATTCCTCATTTTACAATGGCTTTTAAAAATAATTAGGTATTAAATTCAAGATCCCAGGCACCTGATTCAGCAGCAGGTTGCATTGTGCTGAGCCGCACAATTTATTGTCTACACTAACAGTCATATGAGGAGTGAGGGAACTGTGCTGTCCATAGCTTTTTGGGGCTTTTGTTCTTTTGGTCATATGTACTTTTTGTGGTGTGTCAGCCTTTAACTGGTCTTGGAAACCCAAGAGGGAAATCCCAGACAGCCTGAAGCCAAGGGGGATCTTGCATTGCCTTCAGCCACCCTGTGATTGCATTTGCCTCAAAGCCTTTTCACTTCGGAGACTACTTTGCTTTTAGCAGCACCAGACACCGTTCCCAACCACCAGACCACCGCAAAAGACAAGATGTTAAAGATTTCTTCAACAAGACTTCAGCCTTAACAGGTGTGACTGTCCAGCTTTACACACAGTCAAGGTCAGCTTGGCAAAGCATCTGGAAACGTCAAAGCAAGCTCAAAGCAAGGCCTTCCTGGCCCCAGCCAGCACACCATTGTCTTGGGCTGGTGGCAAAGCAGCCTCCGTGGCAATAAAGGAGTGCTGGCAGCAGTGCAGCATGCAGGGAGCAAGGCTGTGCAAGTAAAGCAGTGCTGGCAGCAGTGCAGCATGCGGGGAGCAAGGCTGTGCAAGTAAAGCAGTGCTGGCAGCAGTGCAGCATGCGGGGAGCAAGGCTGTGCAAGTAAAGCAGTGCTGGCAGCAGTGCAGGGAGCAAGGCTGTGCAAGTAAAGCAGTGCTGGCAGCAGTGCAGCGTGCAGGGAGCAAGGCTGTGCAAGTAAAGCAGTGCTGGCAGCAGTGCAGCATGCGGGGAGCAAGGCTGTGCAAGTAAAGCAGTGCTGGCAGCAGTGCAGCATGCAGGGAGCAAGGCTGTGCAAGTAAAGCAGTGCTGGCAGCAGTGCAGGGAGCAAGGCTGTGCAAGTAAAGCAGTGCTGGCAGCAGTGCAGCATGCGGGGAGCAAGGCTGTGCAAGTAAAGCAGTGCTGGCAGCAGTGCAGCATGCGGGGAGCAAGGCTGTGCAAGTAAAGCAGTGCTGGCAGCAGTGCAGCATGCGGGGAGCAAGGCTGTGCAAGTAAAGCAGTGCTGGCAGCAGTGCAGCGTGCAGGGAGCAAGGCTGTGCAAGTAAAGCAGTGCTGGCAGCAGTGCAGCATGCGGGGAGCAAGGCCATGCAAGTAAAGCAGTGCTGGCAGCAGTGCAGGGAGCAAGGCTGCCCTGCGTCGCGCTCAGCACAGGCACACGTGGCCCCGCGCGCACAGCCCGCTCCGTGCTCCAACGTGGACAGACTGAGGAGCATCTGTGCTGGGGGGGGATGTGGAACAAATAAGTAATTGCTGTTTTTACTAAGTAAAGCAGAAAATTATAGCATATTAACAGCCAAGCGTGTTTGTTGCCCAGGAAGAACCATTTGTTTTCCAGTTTGGGCTTTTTTACTCATCTGAAGTCTGTGCCTCAAAGCACATTAAAAACGTTTTAATTATTATGAGTCTATGTTCTTATATGGATTTAAAGTGTATAAATATTATGGGGGATGGGGAGAAAAGAAAGTAAAATAAATACATTCAAGAAAATGTTGTGTATTTTTAGCATCCACTGTAGTGGATGCAGTTCTGATTTAGCACCTTAGAAAACATATAATTCTTTTTAGAGAGCATTTATTGCATTAAAAATGTCCTGGTTTATCAGACAAGTGTGTGGCTATGTGTATGTTCTCTTAGGCACATTCAGCTCTCTTCAAAAAGACATCCAGCAGAATAGCACTCTTTAGGGACAGTGTTTCAGGGTTGACAAGAACATTAAACCATATTATAATTATCTCTTCAATGAAAACACGGCTTTGTAGTGGAGGCAATGCACGGTCCTCAAGGCGAGTGTTATTAGGCTGTATGTGTTTTCTTGGAAGGAGATTCATGGAAAGAAAAAAGCTTTTAATTTACTGCAAGGAAAAAAATACAGAGTACATGTCATGCATAGCAAAAGGGATTTTACAAAGAAGGCACTAAGTTGAGTGCCTCACTTATCTTCAAGAATGCTTCTACATAATAAGTGTGGGGATCGGTTTAACACAAGCCACAATATAGATATAACACACACATACAATTCCCTGTGACCGTTCATATAGATAACTACAAAAAAATTGTCTGTAAAGTAAGGTAAATATAAAGCAATTGCCTCCTGTGACATAAATGGGTTCTGTCTCATTCTTTGAGAGGTCACCACTGAACAGAATACATTCTTATGGCAGTGCAGATAATAAAATGTGTTATTCTTAATGTGAATAGAAGGATTTTCTAACCCATCTTCCACATTCAAAATACTGTTTTCTCAAATTAATCTGAAATTATAACGTAGGAGTTCTGAAACAGCGAGCAAAGTTACAAACTGCACCAAGAAGATTCTAATATGTTCATAAATGACAGTATTTAATATACATATCTTACACATGCTATCCACACGTGCACATTTGGATTTATTTATTCACATTTAAAAAAAAGAATACTGTGGATTTTTAATACTTTTGTAAATGCCTGAATTATTTTAAACCAAGAATTTTCTTCTTGTTTGTGAAAATGGGATTGCAACTTTGTTTTCTTTAGCATGTTGGCAAGTGGATAGATTTAAATTCCTTAAAATTGAATTAACTAGAAGAAAGAAACTAATGATGTTGGCCAACAGTTACATATATTCTGAACACAGCAAACACCAACAATATTATGAAAATCTTGTGTTAATGGAGAATTAATTGTAAAGCTGTGGCACTTCAGTTGCATGCAGGCAGGTCCAGGCACACGCAGGCATAAACACAAAAGACAACAGCCCCACTAAACAGCTACCAAAATATACCCAATTGGCCTAATACTAGACACAACAGCTTGAGCATTTGTAGGGAAAAAAAAGTCAGAAACTCACCAAATCTTGGTTTTAAAAGCATGCTAGGTATCCGGAGAGGGAGCATTCGGAACAGTCAATTACTTTCACATTTTGTCCCAGGACTTTAAAAGTTAAAGGCATAGTTCTGCCAATTGTGAGATGCCCCATCCAGCACAGACCACCCACAACTACTGATTTTCCATCTGGTGAACAAAACAGACATCTCCCTAATTATTTTTAAAAAGGTTTTTTTTTCTAACATACTTCCTTTATTTGTCTGTGACCTGGAACTTAATGGAAAACCTGGTAGATGCCAACCTCATTTCTTGTAATGAAGCATCTTATTTTCCCTACTTTAACCATGCTTATTTAAAGGCTATTTAATAGAAAGTTATTACCTAAGCTGATCTTTGATAGGACCTAAATTACTAAATAGTTTGAAATTAGAACAACTTTATATCAAACCCTAAATGTTCTAGTTAAATATTAACCGTTAAAAGACCTTCCCTTAAAGCAGCATATTAAAACAGGAAGCAATGAGGTTTACAGTCTCATATGCTGGGTTCCCATATTGCCAGTGTCAAAATTTATGCCTTTTTTCAGCAATATGGTTGCCATTGCCAGCACCACACTTATAAATGCCAACTGTAATTAAAATCTGGCACCTTATACAAGCATTAAACATGCTTACAGATTAAAAAAAAAAATCTTTATTTTAAAATACTCATTGCAGCATATGCAGGCTTAAAAAAAAATTATTCTTCTGCCAGTTTTAGAAACATCACAGGAAAAAAAATTAAGGTCCAAGTTGTCCTGAAAATCAGTCCAGAGAAACCTAAATATTGTGCTGAATTTCACAGTGGATGTATGTGGGGGAGAGATGGCAAAATCTGGATTTTCACTTGAAACGGGCTGCAAAGAAAGAGCATATTTAAAAGTCTGGAGCCTTGGCAGACACACAGGGCAGGTAACACACAGCCTTTATCTCAGCACCCTTTACACTGGCGGTTACAGTTCAATAAAGATGTAAAGCCTCGTCGCTGTCACGGTGAATGCCCAAGCAGGGCTGGGGATCCCACAGCCCAGTAAGGGAGGCTGCAAAGAACAGAGGCTGGGATGAACCCATGGCCTGTTCATCTTAATAGTTTTGGGGATGTAAACATGATCATCTGGGCTTTTCATCCCTTAAACACCCATCATTGGTGCATTGCTGTGCCTCCAGTAGTGAGCACCAGGCTGGGTGGCCAGCTAAGAACAATTCTCTCCCAGGCTTGTCAGCAACAGAAGTGATCAGCCTTGGGGAAAATACGGAGCTGGGGGAAACAGGCCATTCTACCCAGCAAAATGTCCAGCGTAAATTCCTTTTCTATTTACTAGTGTGCTACTGCTAAGTTACACTGCTCTGTTATGGACCTGCTGGAGATGAGGAACCCATGTTCATGAGAGCTCAAAACATAAAGAAGCTACCCAGGCACACAGCAGCAGGTGCACAAATGGGGTGCTGCAGCACCCTGAGACTGCTTCTTAGTCTGGCAGCACTGCACCAAGCACTGGTCTGTACTGCTCCAGTCATTCACCTTGGCTAAGAGGTGAGGAAGAGTCATCCAGCCACACTGTCAAGTAAGTTGCTGGAGAAGGACCACCCCTCAGAAACTCAGCACCACCTGGGGACTCTGCTTGTGGGGAAGTGCCAAAATTATTTTTAAGCAGCAATTGAAAGCAGTGTTTTTTCAAAGCAATTTGATGACAGGTTACAAATTGGCATTTACAGGAACAGCTTCCAGAGCGACCAGTAGATGGAGAGGAACCACAGTGGCTCTGTCCCAGAGCTGGGGACACCATGGACCAAAGGCAGCAGGACTCAGCAGCGTCTCTGCCACAAAGGCGCGATGACCGAGACGCTCCATCGTGTCCTCCGTACCTCATTGTGCTGCTGCCTGAAGCAAGGTTTTCTCTCGTGATCCTACCAGCAGAAGAGGTAATTAAATTTCATTGTGGGGTGTCCCATGTACCAAATGTTTATGGACAGGACTGAAAAATTGTATCCTCGCATTTTCTTGACATCGCTTTCTTGGCTGAATTCCTGAATCCTTATGTCAAGTTTGCACTGATGGTTAGGTTCACTTCAGTTATTGATGACTTTCAGCAGGATTAAATCTTTCAAGACACTTTTCTTAAAAATAAACTACACTACCAAATGGGAAACCTTGAGTTAGATAATTAATTTGAAGCATGTTTTCCCATGTAAAGGTTTTAGTTATTTTCTTGGAGAAAGGTTAATTCTCAGTTTGTAACCACTAAAGTATGTTGCTTTGTAACTAAATATAGCTTTTACACTAAATTTGGCACTTCTTATTGCTAGCCAGAAGGACAGAGTAGCTCTGCTGATATATATTTAAACTTTTCTATACCTCATTATACATTTTTTCAGATTAATTTTACTGTTTTTATTAGAAAATCATGTATGGCACAATTATTATTTACTAGTTGATCTCTTTGTGTTTACTTAGAATTTATATTTCTTTGGATGAAAACTGGAATACAATTTAAGACATAATGAGATGGCTTATAGCTTGCATAGCACTATCTGAGAGAGGCTGAACTTGTAAAAAAATTCTGATTAGATTTAAAAATTTATCTATTAAAATAACTTAGTATTAGCTAGAATTAGCACCAATCTAGTATTTGGTCTTAATATCCTCCAATATTGTAGTATTAGCAAATCTAATCCTCTCATAATTAGCTTTTATTCACAGATTGGTAGAGAAGAACAAGCTTTTCTGCTTCTTTCAACTCCCAATTGGTCAAGTTTGAATAAATTAGTCATTTAACTGAGCTAATTGAATATATTGAAGAAAATATTCTCTTGGTACTTGCAGAGGAGGCTATTGATCTCAAAAGCCGACAGAATACTTCAAACACTTTGGGCTTCCAGAGTTTAGATTTTGACTTTCATCAGCTGAATGGTTTGATCCACAACCTGGAAGCACTGTTTCTGTTTTGGCTGGGGGTGGGGGATTATTATTCAAACAGATTACAGTAAATTTAGGATTTGCTGTAATTTTATTAGGCAATTAGGCATATTTTTAAGAATAAATATACCCAGCATAAATTTTTGAAAACTGTTTTTCTTATTTATTTCTTGATCACAAAGTTGTTGCCATCTCATTGATTTCAGCTCTCTGCTTATCATTTAGTTCCAGAATTTTTTCCTTTAACAGAGGAATATACCAGCATTACCATTACTGGTGGCAGAAAGCAGCAAGACCTACATCTCATATATTTTATATAAAGATGCCAGAACATAATTTTTATCCGTTGTAAACAGGCTGCAAGTGGTCTGAAAAAGAATCTGGCAGTGTCTAAAGTGCTAGAAATTTTCAATGTCTTTCTTTCCTAAACTAATTCCCTTCATGGTTGTGGAGTGAAGACATCCTGCAGGTCCTACTCTCCACGCTGCAGATCTTGTCAGGCATTGCAACAGATCCATCTGGCAAAGGGTCAGAATTCCTGTCTCTGAAGCCAAGGCTTCCCAACGTATTTGCAGTCCGAAATACCAGAAAGGCCCAAACTATTGTTGGTTTGCCCCAGCAAGTTTATGCTTAGGTTCAAAACCATTTAATTTTGCCATTACCATTGCATAATCAATGTCATTTTATGCAGTCATAGATTACAATACCAAACCTAAACTATCATGTCTATTTTTGTTTCTTAGATTCTGCCATTTGTTAGTCGTGCTTTCAGGTTAATATACCATTTTCCAGGCAAAAGCAGTCAAAGAAGCTGATAAAAAATACCCAAAGCAAAAAGGCCCAAAGAAATGCAGCCATTTGAGACTACATTCATTTTCTGGTTTATGTTGTTCAGGAACACCAGTGCTGAGTTTCTGTGGGAAGACATGCTGCCAATGGCATGTGTCTTAGATGATGACACTGACATTAAAGACAAGGTTGACTTAACTGAGGTCTGTATCATTTCAGATATACTCAAAGGAAATCCATTGTGACTGCATAAAGACCACAGTGCACTCCAATTTTGTCTTAGAAATTACAAATCTGGAAATCCCAAGTCAACTTTCACACTCTGAATGTGCCCTTGTGCAAGCACTGTGTCACTGTGTTTTCCTTTTCTTTTGTTCTTTTTTTTTTTTTTTTTAATTTGTTGTGTATAAGACATGGTTCTATTCATTCCAAATTACTGGATCTAGGCAAGATTTTCCCAATTTTAAGGTTCTCTACTAGAATGAAAACAAATGTTAGGAAATGCCACATCACTCTTTGGTAAGTCATTTTCATTTCTTTCCTACATTTACCTAGTCAGATAAACGTGAAATGGGGCTTGAGAGCACTCTAAAGGGAAGGAAGCATTGCTCAGGTTCTGTTTGGCAGAGAAGGTAAAGTATGTAGGTGGAAAGGAGCCCCTTTGATTTTTAGCCTTCGAAAATTTATATCATCAAAAGCTCTGATGCCAGGCTTCCCTACCTTCAGACAGACGTGATCCAATGCAACCAAACTTCTTGAGAGTCAAGAGTTTATGTGGATCCAGCATTGCAAACAAAAAAGAAACTTTTCCTCCTAAAATGAGACTCTTACTCCTTAGGTAGAGAAAGAGAGACAAAACCAAATTCAGCCTGTACCCTCTCTGTAGGGCACCACAGCCTTTACCCTAAGATGGGCACTGTTCAGCATGCTGTTCTTCATGTGCTGTGGCAGCAACTGGTGTATACTGGTGAGCAAACAGCACACATATCAAACCATCCACACTGAAACACACAGATGTGCTTAAAGCATGACAAAAGAAACACGTGGCAAGAGAGGGACTGTCAAGCTGAAAGTGTCATGGGTGAGGAAACACACAACCAATAACAGAAACAAAAGGGGAGGGGGAAAAATCCCAGAGGAGCAGAACCCAACCCACTGGGAGAGATGGAGATTTTTGGCATCAGTCTGCCTTTTGTAGAGCAGTTACTGGCTCCACCAAAATTTGGCTGACAGGCTTCCTTACAGCATGTAGATGTACCTTGCACAACAGCCCTGCTGGGCTGACGTGCAAGAGGGCAAGAGGAGAAAAATGCAGAAAGATAAGAGCTTTTCTTACCCAACACCATTAACTTTCAGTACTTCATTCAAAAAATAACTAGAGAAGACTCCTGCAAAGACAAAACTGCAATCCAAGGGAAGGATCATCTTAGAAGGAAACTGCAGAATTATACCTTCTGGCAGATGTGATACCTGAACCAGTCAGGCTAAACTAGATACAGTGCTCTTCATCGTCAGATAACCTCTCTTGCAGCAGGCCACCACAAGAGGTTATCCTGTAGCTCTAGAAACACCAGCGTCACAATGTGTAAGAAAACAAAGCCTCTAATTAAAAATGTCATTGCACATTTTCATTATTTATGGGTACTGTATCTCAAGGAGTAAGTTAAAGTAGGGCACAGAAGGAACATGTGCCTTTGGAAAATCATGTACTACCTCTTCTGCACTGCTTCTGTGGGAAAGTACTGAAAAGCTCAACCCATGGGTCTCGGGCAGAGGTGGCACATCAGAGGTGGCACATCCATGCCGAGTTGTTTAACACAATGTCACATCTCTAATCCTGTGAATTAAGATAGAAAAAGATTTACTCCATGGTTTGGAATCAGGCTGGAGGAGAGAGGGACTCCAGAGCAGCAGTCCCTGCTCAGAGCATAATTTCATTGGATTGCATCAGGTAAGTGGCAATTCAATTTTACAATTTTTTTATTTTTCAACAGATGTTTGCTGGTTACAGTGAAACTACCAGAAAGGTCAAAAACTTGCATGTTCTTACAAATTAAACTGCCTTCTCAAACTCTTCATTATTACTTATCTCTTCTAGGTTGAGAGAGGGCTATGTGGAAAAAAATATTGGCTCTCCATTGCCACTGAAGCAGTGCCAATAACAAACTGCAAAGGGGGTACCCAACTGCAAACTTTTACAAGCCCTAAAAACTTATACATGAAATTTCAAAAACTGAAGATGAATTACATGTTTTGTTTTGCACAATGCCTGTATCTACTTCTAATACTATTCCTTTCATAAAGTTACTGTTGTTCTCACCACACAGCACACCAAGAATCATTAAAATCTGAGCAAGTCCTGTTTGTTGTTTGGCATGGTTTACCTAAGATAAATAATATCTATTTATCTAAGCCCACGTGTTCTCCAGGAGAAATGGCAACACATTAGCTCCCTCCTGCCCAAGCAAAATACAAACACTTTGTATTACATTGTATCATAAACTTTGGTAGCCAGTATTCCCTTCACAAAAAACCACACATGTTGTCCTCTGCCTTTAGCAGGCACACATGGGTTCCAACTGCCTGCCATTAAGTTTCAGCTTTTAAAACCTGCAAACAAACATACGGTAGAAGTTAAAATTATGCACTGCTGCTAAATTTGCTGTGTGTACTGCAGGAGGATAGTCTGAAAAAAAACATGTTAACAGTTCAACATTTAAACAAAAATGAACAAACTAATTAAAAAATAAAAAAGGGATTATTTTGAGTTTGTATTTTCAATCTGCTACATTTCATTTCTCCTCATTTAACTATCTGTCCAAACTAAGAACACAATCAGCCAAGCCTTTGAGCGAACAGGATCAGTGAGATACATTTTGGGACACAAAGTAATGGGAGCCTTTTATTTCTGTTCCAAGCAGTAAAGCTGCTGCAGGGTGAGGCGGGAGCAGGCAGCAAAGCCAGGGGGTGTGAAGGGGACTGGTCATTAACTTATCAGTTCCAGGCCTTAGCTTTCTAATTGACAACCTCAGGGCTACTTTCATCACTTGTCGACTTCAAACCCACACTCAATTTTTCCTTTAGATAATGATGCAACTATAACATAACGGTGTTTCTGACATATTGCAGCATGTAGCAGTAGGATGATTTCCTCAGTAGCTTAGTTTAACAGGAAAGTAAAAAAAATCCAACTGTTAAATGGTTTCCACATCTATCAACTTCTAAAAAAAAACCTGTCAGTAAGAAAACAGATTTTGTGCTTCCAGTATATCGAAGTCACTGTTTGGTGCTGACCCAACCCAAAGCACCTTCAGTGCTTTAGTATCACTAGAGATTTAACAAAACAAGTGAATGGTTAAGGCAATAAGCCCATAAAACATGCATTCATATATAAAGCCTCAATAAAGGAACCCACAGAACTCAGAAATGTACTACAAGTCAGAGAACTTGAACAATAAATTCCCCAAAAATGTCATTAGAAATATATTACTGATATGATATCTAGAAACCTTATGTCCTTCACAAAGGAAATAGAGAAATAACAGGAATGCTGTAGTGGACACGCCCCTTCAGAGAGCCTGGAAAACGTGACTCACATCCCCCACAGAAATCTGAGCAGTGGCTGAAGGCTGCTGAGCCATTTACACAGAGTAAGGTCCTCAGGAAAGTATATTCATCACAAATTTAAAAAATACTAAATTTTGTCAAGTAACAGCATGTCCACAGGCAGCAAAGCACCTGGCTGTAACATAAACAGTCACATAACCGCCTTTTAATAGTAGTTACAAAGGTCTGAGTCCTGCAGTCGGCTCTGCAAAGGCCTGGGGTCACAGTGAGCTCAGTGCAGTGTCTGGGGCCCTGAGCACGGCAATCCAACAAAAGCAGTGACAGAGAATGGAATAATACTGATGTGCTTCCAAAGTGCAGCCATTCCACTGGCTCCTACGTGATCCACAGGAGGAGGGAGCACAGGCTGAATACCACACTGCACAGCCAGGTGCTGCTGGAATAGGTGTGCACAAGCAGGCAGGTGTGGAAGTAACCCAGATTAACATAGCAAAGATGTTGCAGGCAGACTTGACGTGCAGTCAGCTCTTGTCTCCACTGGCATTTGGGCTCTGACAGTGCAAATGGGCACCCAGGTAACTTCAGCCACAGGACATTAATGTGGCCATGAGTAGTCGGCTTATTCTGGCCTGACTGGAAGAGTTCAGCCCCAGCCATTTCAGATTACAGATGTGGATGCCTCATTCCAGGCAGCAATTGCTACATTTTGGTCATGAACTTTAAAACAACAGCTCCAGCTCTTATTTGAGGATTAACAGGGGAGCAGGTAAGGAAAGCAGAACCTGCTCGGGGAAAAAACACTGGGCTCAGTGTTTCCTTGGGCTGCCTTTCAGGCTTTCTAAATGCATAAAGCATATTGTGAATTTTGCAGATTACATTGCCTATTCAGAGTTGTAACAACAGCCTATCACCATATCACCCCCTTTTGAGTGTTGTACATGCTGCTACTCCTTCTCAAGCAATAAGGAGGCAGGAGCTCTCCCTACAAAATGCCTGGCCCATGTCATGGGCCAAGGTCACCAGTTGCAAAATATTATTAAAAAGCCAGGACAGACTTATTTTATAGCCAAATTAACAGCTCAGCAAAACAGTGGGCTGTAACAGGGAAGACAGTAAGTCCAACAGCTGGGCAATTCAACTGCTAAGGTTTTACTGGAATCACAGCCTGGGATGTTTTGGGGTTGTTATGGGAAAAGAGAGTTATCAACACAAGAAGTGTGAAAACTCAAGTTATTACATGAAACATTAAAGGCAGGTGTTTTTCCATTTTTTTAAACCAAACCCCACCACCTTTGCAATTTTGCCACTCCAAGGCTGCAAGCAGCAGTACAAACTGGTTCCCTTGCAGGGTTTGGAGCATGGGTTTTACAAGCCTGTTTTGCCTTCCTGCAGGCACTTTGAGCTTATAAATGGCACCTTTCAGTGTCCTGAATTACGAAGGGCAGCTAGTCCTGAATTCTCCTGTCGCTTAATGATCTCACATAAAATGAGGTCCACAAAACTTTTACTACCGCTGCAGTTCAAATTCACAGGTGAAGAACCACCAGGGAAAGGATGTGGACATCTTTTGCTTTCCTAATTTTCCAGGTGCGAGAAAGTTTCCCACTTGGACTTGAACAATTAGTTACTCTCAAAGCAAGTCTGATCTAAATAAAAAGACTTCAGTATGTTCCCCTGATAAGCACTGAGAAAATCCAAGGGGAAACCACTTGAAAACAACACACAATAGCACCACATTTAGGTAAAAAAAAAAATTAGGTTAAAAAGACCTTATCTAAGTATTTATTAGTCTTTTTTTTTTTTGCACCTAATATTTTTCACTTATCACAACTAAGTATATCTGACACTCAAGGATTATAGATAATATGTAATTAAAACATTGATTGGTTCTGCTCTTATTCTGGTAATAATATCCAGTGTTTGGAAAACATACTGCACCTTAGCAGTAAGAACAAAAAGTCAAAAGAAAGTCTTTCCAAAAAAAGAAAGGATTTTGTTTGTTACAAATTACTTCTGCATTTATATAAAGATTTAACGATTCATGGCATGCCAAATACAGTGCTAATGAGGTTTGAGTTGTGTTTTTCATTTTTGTTTGAATTTTTTTCTTGCTAAAAACAATTATTAGAGGCCATTTAAATGCCACTGCATAAACCAGGAAACCTAGTAAAACTGCAGGCAAAATTGGTATTTTGTTTCAAGTGTGGCTCAAGAGTCCAATTCACTTGTTGGTGAGCTGCATATTTCAAATAGCACCTATAACTCCTTCAAAAATGGAAGCCAGGTATGATGCTTTTAAAAAAACCTATTTATAACATTCATTAATGAAAAACAAAAATTAAAGAGTGTAAGCTTACCATTTAATTCCTGCCTTGCGAGGATGAACATCTTAGCCTTCCTGCTTTCTTCTCCACTTACCAATGAAAGGTAGATAAAGGAGCAGAAATACCAGCTCTTAATTCTCAGCATCTCTTAGAGGACACTCGTGCCCATAGGAGCTTAAAAACCTTCCTGGGGAGCATTATTAATCTTGCTGCTAGCAGCACAGAATTTTTGAAGCCTATTAAAACACCGTCTAGTCATAGACATGCAAGTCTTGCTTTTTAGTGACCTGGTTTCAAGAAACAAACAAAAAGTCTGGAAATTATGCCAAATTAACTTTCATCATTCAGTTACACGGATCACTGCCCACCTCAACTACTAACTAGATACCAAACATTGTCCTTCAACAACAAACCTTGCCATCTACCACACAGAATAGTTTGAGCTGGAAAGGACCTTTAAAAGTCAGTTAGTCCAACCCCCTGGCAAGGCTAGGGCCATCTACTACTCGATCAACTACTCCACATGTTGATGCTTCAGTCTAATGGAAACCCTGCTTTGACCTTCCTTCGTCCTTGACCTTGCTCTTCCACCTCTGCCTTTGGGCCTAGGAATATTTTCAGAAATCTGAAAATAATTCCAACTGCCTTCTTCCCAGGGTAGCACTCCTGCCTGGCTGCAGCCAAGCTGCTGCCCATTTACACCACTGCAAGTCAAGCCACTATTAATCCCTTGGACTTCAGTCTTCCAAGTAACATGTGCATTACTCCAAAGGCTTTCAGATGACTTTTTAACTGAAAACATCCAGGATGCTGGGGGTTTTAACAAATCATCATAGCTATTGCCCAGCAGCTGATAAGGCTGAAGTTAATGAATGTTGCCAGGAAATAGAAATATAGCTGTGATGAACTAGTCTTGTTATGCCCATATTCAACATTTCCTCTCCTTCCCTTGAAGAGCATTTCACCAACTTAACAAAAACCACAGAAACAAACACAACCCCCCGACCCAACAGGCTGGGCAGATGAAAGATATTCACACTCACTAACCCCGCTCTCCGGTTCACAAAAATCCCACTGACAATATCAAGAGTGGGGAATCAAACCCCTTTATTACCAAGTCCACAGCAGATAAAGCAGCAATTGTGCTTATACAGTAGTGGAAGTGTAGCTACAACATAGCGTGACAGCTTGTTAGTGTTGAAAATATATAAGCTCTTTGTAATTGTGCCTTTGGAATGCCATCTGTCTCGAATTAACGTCCACCTGGGATCATGTTTCGATGACCAATATGGACAGATTACTGGAACTTTAAAACCTCGCTTTCTTTGTAATTGACATTTAAACTGTTTGAAGTTTCTCATTAAGTCCTTTTTTACAAATTAGGTGCAGATGTATAAAGCTAAATGTACAGTACTAAGGGAAATTAGGTCACATGAATGCTCAATAATAAAATGTATCAAGTGCTTAAGTGCAATGAGTACACTGAAATTTAGAGATCAACTTTATGCCCCAAATTCTTCAAAGTTTCATCATTCCCCTTTCATTGCTGCAGAGCCCCTGATGCCAACCATTTTTTAATTAAAAAGGCAGAGAAGAAGGCAGGTTTGGCCACGCAGACAATGACAACTGGACACCCCTGTCCCACAAAGAGCCAGAGAAGGCAGGGCAAGAGATGCCCATTTCACAGGGACAGGCAAATCCTATTTACACCAGTGATGCCGGGAGATTTAAAGGGCACAGGGAGACCTGGGAAGTAAATATAGGTCTGACCAGAAAATAAGGTAAAGTATAGGAAGGAGACTTGTTCAACATCCCAGGGCTAAGAAACCACAAACTGACCTCCAGACCCGCTTGCAGTCGAAGTTCTGCAGACCTGCTGTGCTCCTCAGCTTTGTGGGGTGGAAGAGGGAAGTGCATAAAAGGACAGTGGCTGGAGAAACACCTCCATGCACAGCCCAGCTGACAAAATGAGGGCAAATTGAGTGTTTCCCCTTTCCAAACAAGGAGGTTCAGAACTCGGGGAGGTGTGAGAAAGGGGTCCAGGAAAAAGCACTACCAGAAACTCACATGATGTGCAGAGGACAGGAGGAGATACACAGGGGTTCATCAGCAGAAATTCTACCAAGCTCTTAGCATCAAGGGGCTTTTACCTGCCAGAATGGTTCTTAAGAAAAGAGACCTCAAGTACAGCAGCCCAATCTCCCCAACAGGTATGAAAACTCCAGGGATCCCACTCACCCAGCCTTTATGAGTAGCCAAGAAATACTGCCCCAGTGTGTGAAAGCTCAATGATGGAAGGCACTGAGCACCCACCAAGGGAACACACACCCTCCTTTCCCATGCAGGGCTGGCACTGGACCTCAAGATGCCATCCCACAGCTGGCAGTGTTTAAACTCAATGCAGTCACACACACAGGTTTGGTGGAATGTCCATTAACCTTCTCTCCTGGAGAAAGGTCTCCCACTCCAAGTTAGGACACCATCTACATAAAATGCACAAATTCAAATCCTTTTGGCACCACAGCTAGCACGTTGGTTCTGGAAACAACACCAGGATGCATACCCTGGCTCTCTGCTTGGAAGCATGGAGCTGCAATGGAAGAAGCAGTCTTCTCTGAAAGCTGCTAAACCAGACCAATACTGTCAACCAGATCTCTTTCTGTCTGCTTAGACTTCATCTGTGTGCTTAGACTACTCTTAAACAGAGTGTCTTCAGTACCACTACTTATTACAATGATTTTTAAAAGCTTTTCTGCTCACATCCCCTTATAACCCTGTTCTGGTAAGCTACTAAAACTCTTGGCAAAAGAAGTGTAAACTTTTAACTGGGTACATTTCTGCTGCTTCTGATAAACACCCAAGCGACTCTGCTGTGAAATTGTCCATGCTTCTGGTTGCAAGATCAACAGCAGGCCCCTGCTGGTATCAGAACAGGAGATTCTGGTTTCCTCATCCACAGGCTCTTTCTCTAGTGTTCATACACATCTTCAGTTCAAGGAGGAATTCAGAAAAAAACTGCGTATTTTTAAATGAAATAAAAATTGAACCATATGTAAGCAAACTTCATCATCTGGGAGAGAATAAAACCTGACTGATATAATACAGCAAGATAACAATATTTTCCAGGACGGGATAACCCAATTCATTTGCAAAAGGAATGAGACAGAAGAGTAACTCACTCATTTGCCATGCATATCAAACAAGGCTTCTAAGGAAGGTGTATTTGTACCCAGTTGTTTGCTCATATATTTTACAAATACTGGCTTTCATTTGGGTGATGAGTTTGCAAGGGCAGGTACAGGAGCACGCAGGACTGTCCAGAACAGAGCAGGCTTTGGCAGATCAGTTGAGGTGCCAGTGGTGATTAGCTGGACACACCCAGCTTTGCACCCTGCTTCTCATTAGCATTAATTATCCACCACCATACCTCTGCTGCTGCCGGGATGAAAAGTGGCTCGGGCAGTAGTTTCACAGTCCTTCATGCCAACTGTGGAGTTGCCAGAGTGCACAACAGGGACCTTATATTGGCCCCATGTCTTCCTGCCAAGGGGAAAGGAGAGCAGAGACCTGGTTGAGCAGAAAGCTGGAGCAGAGAGAACAGGTAATACCTCCTTTGCTCTAAGACCTCTCAATGGAACTTTAACCTGACAGAAAAATGTTTGAGTGAATTTGAAACACCAGAGCTAAGGCTCAGTTTTGTGACGTGCTTCACCTGATGGCTGATGGAACGCCCCATCCTACACACATTCCCTGTGATGGAATGCCCTCACACACAGCCCAGAATGCAAGGTAGACTGAGGCTCCATCAGGTCCACCACTGAGACAGGATCACAGTGCCAGGGACTTGATTAGGGGTGCTCAGGGTGTCCCCAATGGGTGCCCTCCCCAGTGTGAGCTGCTATCAGGTTCTCACCCCACTAGCAACACAACAATATTCATTTCAGTGAACCAAAGTGACCTTGTAGAAAAGCAGACTCTGCACATGCAGCTCAGCAATTCTGCCAGATAAAGTGTTTTTATCACTAGAAAGTCACACTTTCAAATAATTTTCACCCCGAGGCCATAATCTCAAAAGACACTCTTAAAAATGTGTAGAACATAAAATGAGTGATTTTTTTTGATTGAGGTTAAGGAAAGAAATCCCTCACAGACATAACACTTTATTGATATTCTTGGTCACAGCTCTGCACACGCTGAACAGGATCAGCTACTGGTAAGGACCACAATTCATGTCTTTCCATTTAAAACCTGCAACAAAGAATAAAACTATTTCACAACTAACAAAAGGGAACCCTTTAATTTGCTACAACAATTTCAGCTCCCATTGCATTAGCACCCTCCAGTGTCCAATACCTGAAAAACATCTTCACTAATTTACCAAGCAGATACAGACTTGGAGCCTGAAACACAAGACACAGGAGTGGTGGACTCCCGGGAGGGAAATTGATGAGAACTGATGATGAGAAAAGAAACTCCCAAATGCTAGAAATTTTAAATGACATAGGCACAGTCTCTGAAGAAGATCTGACACGGGTTAGTACTCGTCAGGCTCCTTGTTCCTAGCAGGCATGCCAGGGTCTGCCCCTTTGGCACAACAGGCTCTCCGTGCCCACGCTGTACATTCCATGCTCTGCAGCGCCCCACTGAGGTGTGGATGCTGCCTTTGACTGATTTAGCACAGGCACCTGGGTATGGATCTGCCTGGGGTATGCCAGTAAATGAATACATGTAATAAAGCCCTCTTGTACGTGGGTGACGTGCTTGGCTCGCTGAGGGCAAACAGGTGACCGTGCTTCAATGTGCAATGCTCCTCTCTCACAGCATCATCACCAAGCAAAGCGAGAACAACAGCAAAAACAGCTGCACTTGCTACTAAAACCAGCTGGATGAAAGGTTTTTTAACTTTTTCCAACACAAAAATCTTTCACAGGCAGAGAGAGCCCAGTAGGCTCTGGAACATGGCAAATAAGAAAAACCAGCTCTGGGTACCTGCCTGATAATAACACAAACACTCGGTCCTCCTTTTCTGGGCAGCACTGCTTCCCCCCAGCCTCACGGGGGCAGCAGCACGCACAGGAAGGAGGAGGGCAGCAGCTGGAAAGGCAGCCACACCACATCGGAGGTGCCTGCTGTAATTAGGGTCCCAGTCCAACAGCATGGCAGAGAGCTCTGTGGGACACAAGAGCCAATTAAATCCAATCAACGTGTTGATTGATTGCTGACATTTGAAGTCATCCCTGTATTTTCTCTCCCAAGTGCACACAGTGAGCAAGGACTCCTCATGCCTCATCCTGCTGTGGTCTCTGACTGCTTGGATGCCCAAAATTCTGTGGTCTCTACCTGCCCAGTGGCCTCTTGGGCTCCACAGCAGCACTGATGACAAGGAGCAGCCAAATCCCACCACGGGGACACCATCACATCTTCTGGGAGTCATGCAAGGGTGTTGTGATGCCTGGCAGCCATGTCCCAACCCAGGGCAGCACCAGCCAAGGAAGCCACAGCTGGAAGAGAGCAGCCTCACCATGGCATGCAGGCAGCCTCTTCTCCCAGCCCTGAACAGTGCTGTGCACACATAAAGGTCATCACCCCTGCCCTCACACTGTGCAGATTCCTCTTCCCCCCACAGTATGAATATTCAAAATTCTTCATGACCAGAAATAGCAAGGCATAGCATTTATGATTCTGCACCAATATGGGGAAAAGGGGGTGAAAACAAGGGGGGAAAAAAAGCATGTATGTGGATGCATCCTCCCCAGAAACTGGCTGTAAAAGTGCACTGAAGGAGGCAGGCTGGAAAAATGACCCTGGGTGCTAGGCAGGATGCTCCTGTGGGCAGGAATGACTGACATGGACTTACTGGGCTCTTCAGAGTGCCTCCAGCACAGCACAAAGCACTCCAGCTGTCCCTGAGGCTCCCCAAGAACACCAGCATCAATATTGCATGCTCACAGTAACATCTACGTTACAGTTTTACAGACTGCACAGGCTTTTGTCACTCAGCTATAAAATATTTACAGAACCACGGTCTCAGCAGAGAATGCGAGAATTTAAAGCTTTAAATATTGATACTAAAATGAATTAACACTTGATTGCCTTCCTAATATCAATACTAAAAAAAAAAGTGTTCCCCTTCTAGCAGTGCTGTTGAAAACCTGCCTTAAATGAGCACAGACCCATCAATCCCTCCCTCTGGCAGAAGTCACTCCCTGCCCCCCGGGAACAGGCAGGCACACACCTGCAGGCAGAAAGCTGGACATGAAACCTGCACACTTCTCCAGCAGGAAAGTGCAGTGGAGCCTTTGTCCTCCGTGTCACTTGTCACTCGGAGCCTGATCCTGCAACACTGACCTGTACGGCGATCCTGTGTTTAAAGCAGAGCTTTTCCTAGCATCCTGCCGAAATCCGTGCTATTCCCGACAGCTATTCACCCACCTGTGGGAAAGCACCGGCTGATTTCGGGCCCTTGACAAGCGGACATGCGTTGCCTACAGGACCTTCCCTCATCCAGGCACTGCAGGAGCCGTGTCCCCCCACAGGAGCACGGGGACTCCGCACCCCCGGGCTCACGGGGGCCCCCAGGACATCCCAAGGATAAGGGATGCTGAGGGGGCCCTGGCACCCCTTCTCCTGCCCACATCACCACCTATGCCGGGCCATCCATGGATGGAGCAGGCGGCACAGGATGCTGTTTGAACAACGGGAAAGCCCCGGTGCGGACCCGGCCCGCCTGGCCCCGCTCCCCCTGCGGGAAATGGGGCACGGGGCCCTGAGGAGCCCGCTCCTCCAAGGCCGGGAGCACGAATGGGAAAGACCCAAGGTCACCCTCCGGACAGGAGCTGCACCAAAGCGGACAGCCGGGCAAGGGCAACGTGCCGGTAACGGGAGCAAGCACGGAATACATCGGGTCGGAAGGGACCTAAAGGACCACCTCATTCCAATTCCCCTCCGGCGGGCAGGGACACCGTCCCCTAGAGCAGGAAGCCGACTGCCATTCCCACGTTGCCCGTGCCCGAGGGCAGCCCCGCACACCCGTGGGGACCGGGGGAGCCCCGCTCGGGCGCGGCTCTGGCCGTGAGGGGAGGGGAGGGGGAGGGGAGGCGGCGCCGGGGGTCCCGCGCCCCGCCCCGCCCGCGCGCGCGGCCCGTCACTCACAGTCTCCGCCTCCCCGCGCGCAGCCCGGCCCGCCAGCACAGCCCCGCCGCCATCGCGCCGCCGCCACACGCCCCGCGCGCCCATTGGCTGCGTCGGGACACGCCCTGCGCTCCCATTGGCTGCGCCGGCGGCGCCCGCGGCACGCCCCCGCCGCGCGCTCGGCTGTGACGTCAGGCGGAGGCGCGCTCCCGGGCGGGGGCCGCGCTCCCGCCGCCCCGGCGCGTCCCGGCTCCGCAGCCCGCGGGGAGCGCGATGCTCCAGCTCCGCTGCCCCCGGTGCGCCTGTGACTGCCGCGAGTGCGAACGGCCCGTTCGTGCAGAGCATGAAGAGACAAGGCCGAGGATAACACAGCATGTAGCAATGGGTGGGGTTGGAACGAAACAAACTTGAGAAAAAAAGGGTCCGGAAAAGGAAATAGGGATTCTGAATCTGTTTTCCAACAGTCCAAACTTAGACTGAGCATATAACATAATTTTCTTTGCCATGATGCTGGAATGTGCCAGACTCACAAAGTATAATCCCAGCAAGTCCTCCAGTATTGTAGATACTTCAATTCATTTCCAAAGGACACAGACTTGGATCATGCAACCTCTCTGTCCTGTCATCTCTCATTCCTGCCCTTCCACAACTGCTGAACATGTTGCCCTGGCCATGGGAGAGAGATCCCCAAGACACTCAATTGCAGCAGCTTTCCTAAAAACAGGAGGTGGATAACGGAACACCCCAAACCAGTGCCCCCATTGGTTGGAAAACCCAGGTTCACATCCACGTAGGTTCACCCCAAGTCTTCATGAAGGGCTTTTTCTTTCCTAGGGTCACTGAGTTTTGCTGTATAACTTTGTTGTTTTCCCAACACACAATTGGCTTTCCTTTGTCAGCGAGCTGTGTGGAAATTTTCCAGTGTGGCTTAGCATCACTTCACTGGGGAAGTGGTGTCAGCAAAGCATGAGCTTCCCCTCCTAGCAGAAATAAAATCTGCTGTTTTGCAGAGCTGTGCTGAACCGTGAATGTGACCTGTGCTCAGCTTCCCTCCCCCGCATAATCTTGCGTGCAAGTCATGGGTGATACCCCTTGAATCTGACACACTGAGATAGCAAACATTTCCTTATCACCAGCAGCATGACAGAGTTAACCCCTCTCAGCACAGGTCCAGTGAACTGTGTGTGGCAGAGACTGCTCCTTCTCCCTCCTGTCACGGTTTCCTCCTTTGCTCTCTCCTCCTTCCAGCCTCACCTCCTTGGGGAACTTCCTCATGAAGGATGATATTGCACAACATGCTGGAGGAGAACCTTGGACTTGTCTCCTTGCCCCTCTCTTATTTCTGTAGGGACAGATTTCCTTCCTGGCACCTCTCTTGTCTTTTCCCCTTCCAGCTCCAAGACTCCCAGGTGTACAAAATGCTCTCCTTCCCTACTTCACTGATGAGGATGGCCTGCAGTGGGGAAAACAAAAAGAGATATGTGACGCCTGATAGACCCTCCTGGCTCTTGTTTCTCCATGGCTCCCCACAGAGAGAGCAGAGCAGAGCACAGCACAGCAGAGCAGAGCAGCCTGGAGAGGATGTGAGCAGGGGTACAGCCAGACCCTACAGGCAGAACCCCTGAAATGTGCATCATGGAGCCATAGAATATCTTGAGCTGGAAGGGACCCACAGAGATCATCAAAGTCCAGCTCCTGGCCCTGCACAGGGCATCCCAAGGATCACACCATGTGCCTGAGAGCATTGTCCAAAAGCTTCTTGAGCTCTGTCAGGCTGGTGCTGTGACCACTGCCCTGGGGAGCTGTTCCAGAGCCCGAGCACCCTCTGGGGGCAGAACCTTTTTCTAATACCCAACCCAAACCTCCCCTGACACATCCTCCTGCCTTTCCATTGAGTCCTGTCACTGGTCACCAGAGACAAGAGAAGAATCTTCCTTGCAGGAGCAGCACTTACTGTGACATCAGGGGGAGGCAGGGTGCTGTGCTGACAGGAGCAGCTCTCAGGTTTTGTCAGAAGTCCAAATAACCTTTCCTCAGCATTAGCAGCTGAGCGTGGGTTTTGCATCAACCGGTGCTGGCAAACTTGGACTGTCCTGGCCTGTTGCGTCCCTTTTACTTGTAAATGATAGTGGGAGCACAGGGACATTAATTAAATCTCATTACCATCTTTTCCCTTCTGTATTCTGGGAAAATACTGCATCTGTCTCGTCCTTTTAAAATGGGAAGCCTTTTAAAGATGCTAAGTTTTCACTTAATTGGATTAAGGCAGTGTAACATTTTCCAGAATGCTCAGAAGGTATTTATGAGCCTAACTCTCACTGCCATCCTCAAGAGTTAGGTGTGAGGTACTTTTGAGGATGTGAATCCTATAGCAGCAGTATGGTTGGGGTTAAGACCCCTGGAGCCATGTGTGCATGAAGAATACTTGCAGAAAAGTGTTGCTGAGCTAATTTGGGACTGCTCATCAGAATTAGGATACTTCTGTGGGTGCTTTTGGGTTTTGTGTCTCCTTGCAAAATCTCACGTGCACATATGTTGCAGCTCAATGTGAGATAACTGCACACAAATTAATCAGAGAGAGGGATCCTGCAATTCTCAGATAAACAATAAATTATGAAGGTCACATGACTCATGGACTGTGCTGGTGAAAATCATTTAGCAACTATAAAAGATTAGGAAAAATATTCTAAAAAAGGATAATTACCTACCAGTTTTTCTTCTCATACTTCAATAAAGCATCACACCAAACACAGTGTACATTTAATGTCCAGTATTTTTTAAAATTGCTGGATTTCAAACACCTTATTTGTCATCTTGGTCTAGTATCTTTTGAGATGTTGAGCAAATAAGGTTGCTACAAAAGAGCAAACCAAATATTTTGGCAGGATATGTGGTGGTCCTTGTTCTACAAGCATTTTCTAATTCTATGATGGTCTCTTGATGGTTGATAATGACAAACCCAAGTATTTTTGAATGAGAAAAGGAAAAAGAAGCAGTGTACTACTGCAGTACCATAGAACTATTAATAAACCATGCCGATAAAAGGAAATTTTTTATTGGCATCTTAGTGGAAAAAAAGAGCCGTGCTGCTGCCTGAAGCTATTGCATGTCAGTGTCCTCTTGACACTCATTTACTTTGATTTTCAAGAGAGAAATGAGCATCATAACAGCCAAGGCATGTTGTGCCTTCCTCTCTGTGTTTGTGTGAACACAAAAGGATGTCCTCCTCAGCTCCTGTGCAAGAATGGGAAACAACTCCTGGCACCAGTCTGGCTGAGGCTCCGGTGCCTGTCTGTGACAGGCACTGGTTTGTGCTGGCCAGCAGTGTCACAGTGCTCCTGTGGTGAGCCTGCTGCTTTGGGCCTCAGCTCCCCCTGCCCAAGTGTTTGCTGCCCCCCAGCTTGGAGAGCACAGATCACCCAGGGAGCTTTGTCCTGCCGTGCCTCCGGTGCCACCAGACTGGCGGGACCCAGGACATTCCTCTGGCTGCCCTGGAGGACTCGAGACCCTGGCAAGGGGGCAGAGACCTTGGCACGGAGTCAAAAACACCTGTGCCTTCGATTTTAGTCCATGGAAACAATTACCAACTTTATGTGAAGAGTTACAAGCCACAAGAGTTTGAGTAGAATGTTTATCACAGGGTGAAAAAGTAGAATTTGGGGTTTTATAGAATGGGGGTTCAAGAGCCAAGATGGAGGAATCTGGGTGTGTCCTGTCCTTCTTCTCCTTCTTCTCCTTCTTCTTGTTCTTCATCTTCTGCTGTGATGGTGACATTTCTGGATTGGTTTAGGGTAGAGACAGACTGTCTAACATAGGTGATAGGTATTGGAAAATTATTGTAAATAAAGTACACGTAGTTCATAGTTAACAACACCCCAAGGGCAGGGGCTGTGCCACAACCCAACCTGCTGGACAGACCTCAGCAGGTCAGAGAAAGAATGGAATAGATAAGAGAAAATAAACAACCTTGAAAAGCAGAACCAAGGAATCTCCACTTCTTCTTCAGTTGCAGAGCTGGGAAAAAAGAGACTTTCTAACACCTCAGGGGTCATCTCAACCACAGAAACCTGAGACCAGACAGCTCACAGCACTCCCTCATGTCACACATCTCCTCCTGTGGGATGAGAGCCAAAGGAGGAATGTGCTTTCCAGCACCAAAAAGTTTTGAGAACCTCCCTCAAAACTGTGTTATCAAACAAGTGGAAATAAGCCAGCATTTTCACGATGAAAAATTATTTGTCCTGTGTCTATTCATTGCACTGTTATGTCCAATGGAATTGCAGTATGTGTCATATCCTAGCAGTGCAGAGTGTTTTAATCCACCATAAATCCATGTAGAATACATCATCTGGGGCATTTAGAGTGATGGAAGGTGGATTTTGGTGAAAATGGATTGAATAGCCCTGGTATATTGAGACAGGATTGTTTTGTCAGGAAAAGCTTCCTCTGTGCTCTTGAAGGGCCCAAAGCTTCCCTTTCTCAACTAGCTCAGAAGCACCACTCAGGCAGCTGCTTCCTCCTCTTGGGAAGGGCAGAGAGCCCCTGCTACCATCATCCTGTTGAACCAGGGGAAATCCACAGCTTTATGCTCTTGGATCCTCTCCAGATCTCAGGAAAGGTAAATACCCCTGCTTACCTGGGGTGTTCTCTGGAGGTTGCTTGTCCAAGTCTGGTTCTCCACCTTTGAAATCAAACTCTTCCCTTCTGCAGTAAGCTGGGGATACTGGTAAGCATCGTCAACAGATAGAAAAAGTCCAAAAAGGCAGAAACATCTGGAAAAAACAAAGGGCTAGCAGCTGAGGTGAAGCTGCAGGGAGTATAAATTAGGAGAGAGGTCCAGCCATAAATTGAAGAAAATGCTTGATAAGAGATATGAAGAATTCCTGTTTCCAGGCATCAGGAAGACATTGCAGTGAATTCATTGCTGTACAATTCAGATGCTGTTATGTACTATGCAATTTTGGGAGGAGATTATTGAAAAGTAGCTCCATGGAATCACTAGAATTCAGAAAAGTCAAAATATTTTCATGCTGGGAAGCAGAACACACCCTGTGTGCTCTCTACACTGTCTGGGAAAGATTAAAAGGTGGGGCAGGATGGGGAAACAGGGGAAAGAACTGAAAAACCAGAGTTTGTAAGAGGCTTTGGAGAGATGTGTTTGCCAGTTCTCCAGGCGGGAGCAGGTGATCTGTTACAAAAAGTTGTGGTTTCTGCACTGGGTTTCATGTGAGCTGGCAACAACTCCTACTCCAGCAGGAGTGTGTCCTTTCTCTGACTGTCCCTTTCCCTACAGGCAGAGCTTGGGGAAAATGACCTTCATGGTCACATAGTGACATTTCCAGATGAAGTGGGTGGTGGGGACACACCTCTGCTTTGCACTGAACCTCTGCTCAGGCACTGTGGTTTGACTTAAAGCAAGGCAGTGATTCTGTAGTTCAGAAGCAGGAATATAACAGACCACGGGGCTATTTGGAGCAAGTTAATTTAAAAAAGAGTGAAGTGCATCATGATGGGCTTCCTACATGAAATACTGGCAAATTGTGAGAGGAAATGAGGATGCAGGAGAAAATGATGATGCATGTGTAGAGAAGGAGTGGCCAAGAAAGCAGACTGTCCTTCTTAATATTGTTATTTTGACAGATTTCGAAACTCCGAACATTTTGTGTATCTAGAGTTGATTATATAAAAATGCTTGTTGGTTATTATATGATCACTTTTATTTCAAAGTCCTGTCTCCCTATAGGTTTGATAATGTTTTCACCTTTCTGGAGATTGATTAAACTGGCTTTCCTGCAGGATGCTTTGAAAGCCAGGAGATAATCTGCAGCCTTGTTGACACCATAATGCTATGACGGCTTGTGTGCCATTAAAATAGATCACAGAAATGTTCATCTATAGAACCTGAACTCAATACATTGTGTCAGTATACAGTATAGATCCCTTAATCCATAGGCTATTATTAAAATAGTGGATTAAGGAGTTGTTTGGGATCACAGCATGCTGTATGTGTAACAAAACAGTTTAGCTGAGATTAGTACTTATTACTCAATGCAAAATTTGATTGAAGGATTCATAGGTGCTTAAAATATCACACTTTTTATTTTATCACTAAATTACTGACTTTTTGTTAAGACCCGAGAATTAATCACTATATATGGAAACAATAAAAACTGAATAATTGACATGAATCTAATTAAAATATTTTAGTTTCATGCAAATATAAAATATGGTAATTGGACATTTAAAATGCATTGTATGAGAATGTGCATGGAAAGGACGTTCACACTTAAAAAAAAGCCCCTGTAAATTGAAAAAAAAACTTCAAATGAGTTCACAAACTGTTATACAGATCAGTGTCAATCTAATCTAAGCCAAAGTGAAGTGGAAACCAAAAGTATTTTTTCCATGCAATCTCCTTCTGTCAGCAGTCTTGGTGAAATTGTCAGAAGACTAAGTTTTATGCAACCATGTGGTGAAGTTGAACTGAGTAAGACAGTGGCAGTTTTACAGACTTGTCCTTAGTGCAGCAGAAGGTTGTCAACAAGCCTTTTTGGTGACATCTCCTCATGAGCATGGCGAGCAGATGATTTGAGGATTACCAGGGAGCTGGACAGGTCAGCCAGCATCTGACCTGAAAATCTGAAAAATCTCTTCCATAAAGGATCAATTCTGCAGCCAGAAGCTGTTTACTGGGTGAAGGGGGAGGGAAATGGGTGTGTCTGAAAGGCAGAGACCCTTGGGTTTGTTTGTGTGTGTAAGTGGAGTAGTGTCTTTAAAACTCACTCTGTGTAAGGGAGAGCTGAACTCTGACACTCATTTTCAAGTAAAGTGGGAGGCAAGATAAAATTTCATGTAAAGAAAAAATTTGTGTGCAGAAATCATGATATTTACCAGATAAGTAGAACAGAGCCATTTTTTTGGCACAAGGTGGAACATGTTTATACTACATTTCTGTTATACTGAAAGTCTTATTAATTTTTTTTTTTCTAATCACAGTTTTAGCTGTGATTTTGTTTGGTTTTATTTTTTAGTCCTGTGGCTGCTAGTCCAGGTCCCTATTGTACTTTGCAGAAGAGTCTTGATATTTCTGAATGGAGGTTCAGACACTTCCATACCAAACAGATTAAACTCCTGTGAGCGTGCCTGTGCTGGAGATTTCTGTTCCACGGACTGTGTGCCAACTGATCGTCTCTGTTAGTTTTCAGGTCCACTTCCTACATCTGCACAGCCTCTGGGCATGTGAGGCTGTGGTTTGTAAGGAGGTTATGAAACCCCAAGCAGAGGGGCACAGCAAATGGAGGCAGCACAAGGCGTCGCTTTGGCAGCAGGAGTGACTTGTGAGCAGGGGTGGCTGTGGCACTTGAGGCCATGAGTGCTCATGCCCAGGGTCATGCAGCAGGTGATGCCTCAGGTTTTAGCTTTTATATTTTTCAGATTCTGTGCCGCTTTATTGTGTACTTCTGAGCTTCATATTAAGGGACAGTAAGCTCTCTTCACAGAGTAGGCAGACAAAACAATTCCTTCTGTAGCTGGGGACCCAAGGACAGCCAATCCAGATCCAGGCCTGAGAGCATAAACAACAGCAGAATGAAGAGAGAAAAACAAGATGGGGCTTCATGGGCTGGAGCTGTAATTGGACAATAACTCAAATATGCTAATGGACCAGAACTTATAAAAGTGTGAGACCCTGTGACTGGTCGTCCATTTGGTGACCATTTTGGGCTCATCTTGGGTGTAGCCCTGGCTGGGCTCTTGTGCTGCCCAAGGTGGATCCATTGAGGCCTCCTAATAAATACTTTATTCTTTAGCTCCATCTGGTCTCTGTTCTAGGTCAGCCTTCACAAGGCATCACAGGGACTGGGAACCTGCATATCCTAAAAAGCATCACGTGACTGAAAATAAAAGAAAAGAGGGACTTATGGCAGCCTTTCAGTGCATCTCCAAAGGAGCACTTGTGGCCAAAGAACTGGGGAATCAGCTCTGGGAAATTGGAGGAGAAAATAGGTAGAAAAAAGCTGACTTCATTTACCTGCACACCTCTCCATGAGACAACATTTAAGGAATGTTCAATTACTATCTAATTCTAAACTAAAGGTTTGTACAACTTAGCCTTTCCTTCTTCTTAGTTAAAAAGTGTTATAACTTGGCCCTGTGGTACTAGCCATTTAGATTTGGTTGCTACTGGCTTCAGAGATTATGCTCCACTAGAGAAAAAGACAGAAAGATGAAAAAAACATTTAAAGAAGTCATAGAGAACTTGAAACTAGCCATTCTACCTACCACTTGGACTAACTTTACATAATTTTTAAACATTTCTGAAGTTCTTACATAGAAGCTTATACATAGTACATTATCCTTTAATGCCAAAAGGTAAAAAAGCAGGAAAAAGAAAACTAGGAAATAGAGCTTTCACTGATTTCCAGTAAGATTTTCTCAACTAGTAAATTTGCTGAGATCAAGAAGGTAAGAACACATGTTCTGAATACAGTGCATATTTGGAATATGTTATTCTGTATATAGAGCCTGAAGCACCATTGCAATGCTGCTGCTTTCTGTCATATCAGAAAGCAGTGGATCTCAAAATAAAATCTTTTTCCGAAGGCTGGCGCTTCACTTCAATAAGGTAATACTTCAATAAGGTAATATTCTCATTTTTATAAACAGAAAAAAAGGATTTGGCAAATGTGATTAGATTTTGTTAATGTTTTTGATGTGTGAAACATCAAATGAAATAAGCCAGGTACCAGAGCATCCCAGAAAAAAGCAGGGACTCTTCATCAGATGAATAGTGGGATGATTTGTTATACTCTGTCCTCAAGCACAGACCACTAATGCTGGCAGCAGAACTCCTTCAGGATCCTTACAGGTGCTCAGGAGGGCTCAGGACACTCAAAAAACCGGGAATTTGTTGCAAATTTACAGAAGCACCTTGCCGCCATGTTCTGTCTCAGCTAGAAGTTTAATGACTAAATTTGCCTTTCCCCTTTGCATGGGTTCAAATTTTGTGTTCATTTCATTGGGTAAAGTTGCCAGGTAGCTCCCCCACTGACTCGTGCCAGTGCCACATGCCACATGCCACAGCAGGATCAAGCTGGGAGCTCTCTGCAGCTCTCCATGTGGATAAGGCAGATGTAAACTTAGTGCTGGTCCCAGATCCTGAACTGAAAATCTGCTGACTTTGTCATCCATGTTTATCATGCCCATCAGGAACACAGAGCTCCTGCATCTCAGCAGCCTCAGAGTGACTGACATAACAGGAGTACTTTGGAAATACACTTTCCATTTAATCTCTATTTAAATTGATTCCAGTTTTGTGACTGACATAGTGTGAAAAGTAGTTGTCATTGTCACAATGATTTTAATGACACATAAATATTTTCTGCCATCAAGTAGAGCACAATAATCCATCATTAAGAGATATTGCCATATGGCACGAAATACATCCTCTAATAACTTGGGCTACCTTTAGATCAGTCAGGACTGAAAAAATTCCCACCTCAGAGCCCAGACCTAAAACTTGGAGAGCAACCTGAGACTTAAATGCAAGTAAAGGAGGGCAAGTAGATGCAGAAACGTGCCACTTCCTATATCTCACATATTTTTTACAGGGAAAAAGAGAGTTGTGCTTTTAGCAAAGCAATATAGAGACTGGTTCAGGTAGATTTGCTCCAGTTGTGGTCATAAATGGCCTGCTGTGACCTGCCAGACCTCCTGAGCTGCCTGGTGGGTGGCTTGAGAGAAGGGATGATTTATGATTTATACCCAAGGTGTTTAGTTGAAATCAGCTGGTTTAAGTAGGAAATCTTGGCTAACCAAGGGTATTTGAAATGAAGTGAGCTCAGGATGGTCACAGAAATGTTTCAGCCTGCAGATCTAACTGGAATGTAGTCTCTCACTTACCATGTTAGGGAGCAAAGCCCCCTAGCCTGGCCTCGCAGGGCACAGCCACAACCGGACGAGGACCCAAATTCAGATTCTGTGAAACAATATTGGTTTTACCAATTTAACAAAGGCTAAATATTCTCAAAGGGGGAATATTTACCAATAAACCTATTGGACTAAAAACTGGGTCGACACATCCATATTCCTCCCTGTGCTAATGATCCAAGTGACTATAAAGGAACTTGGCTAACAAAACACACCACACTCACAGATAAGCCCACAGGCCAGTATGTTTGACAAAAATACTTTTGACAAGGAGGTGTAATTCATTGTTTAGAATCACTGAAATGTATTTTATAACTGTTATTTTCTGGCATTCACCCCAAAGGAGTAGCTGTGCTGCTTATCCAGCTGCTGAAGGCATAAGGAAGGCATCCACTACAGATACAAAAGAAGTGAAAAAATTTGTCATTTTTAAAAATATGTCTATATCACACAGGAATTCCCTACATTTATGTCACATTAACTTGGTATTTCCTATCTATATTTTTAGTTTCACTTTCCAAATTGCAGTCCCATTCAAATAACTTCATCTCAGACCTTGTTTTTTCCTTCAAAAACTCACTGCCATATGGAGGAAACATTAAAATTATTGGATCCAAAGTAAAAACAAAAGCAGCTTAGTGTTAGTGCAAGAGGCTTAAATCAAGACAATTAAACCTAAGTTAAACTGAAAGTAAAAATGACAAATAATTTTGGCTAGATGTAGACCACACAAAACAGAAAGTCATTGTCAGGCATGGTGGAAGCACAGAGTCTTCAAAAAAAGATCATCATCTTCAGAAATAGTGAAATAAACTTCCAAGAGAAATCCATGCTCTAAGCAGACAAGAAGAATGTCTAGCAGGAGTAATTTTGAGAAGAGGCTGCCTTCCAGAGTTCCACCAGGGGATCACTCACTGCCACGCAACCCACTGATTGCAGACCACTTTGGGAAGAAGGTCACTGGTGTTTTCAGCATGGACAGGACCCGGGATAATCCTTCTGCAGCCCAGCTTTCCTCTCCTGTTTGTTATTTTAATGCCTTGGTTTGTACTTAATGCTGCTGTGAGTGACAGCTACTCTGACAGCCGCCTGTGCATCTCCCAGATAACGACGGCTGGCCTCATTAACCACTGTGGCATTGGGATATTCACAAGTAGCCTTCAGTTGTTCAGTTTTTAACAGAATAGTTGAAAATGAGATTGCTACACTTGGTGACCATAGTATGAATTCAGTCTTTTCCATGTATAAAAATCTTGCCAGTGTTCATTGCCAGGAATAAACCTGGCCCCTCAGAAATGCCAAATTTAGGTATTTAATTTGTAATGTTACGGATTCACTGATAGCAATCTGTGATTCTCCACCACAACCTTCCATGCTGCTTCCCAAAGACCACCAGGTGTTGATTGCTAAGGTGGACCTGCAGGTTCTAACTGAAATTTAGACAGCAGTTCCTGTCACAATGAACAACAGCTAATGGTGAGGAGGAAAAAACCCCAACAAACACCTGACCAATTTGTTGAGCTGCCAGGGCAGGCAGTGAGATGATGGAATAAATGGCCCAAAGTTATAACGAAAGCAGTGGGTAATAATTATTTGTTTAATAATTATTGTTCTCTAATTTGTTAGTCCTATCCAATCTCTTTTACTCCAGCTGTGGATGTTGCCACTGCTCATAAGACATGGAGGCAAATACCTGCTTCTTCCTATGCCTTCACTACCCTATTGAAGCTGTGCTAAAAAGTAAAAGAGAAAGAAATGTTTGCACCCACACAAATAAATGTGAAGGGCTGGAACATGTCCATACCAAACTGCATACGTAGCATCTGCACACAAGCCATCTCCTTTTGCCTTTCACTCCAGACAGCCTAGATTTTCTTTTGAAGCTTAACTGTGGTAAATACAGCCCTAATTATTGGTTCCTACAAACCTTTTAAGAGCATATTTATTTGTTCTTCCATGAACTTCTTCTGGTGTGACAAGCCCAGACTTAGATGGATTTCTGCTATATACCATATATGAACTAGCAGTGCTGCAGCTTTATCTGTATTTGCTCAGGGTGTGAGAGTCAAAGTTGAGTGAAACTGCAAGAGGGAGTATTTGTCCTTCCTGCCATCTATTTGCAGCCCAAGAACTTTGCATTTTTCATTAAATTTCTGTTTCCTACTTATCCCCCTTTTTTGGGGTTTAAAACATAATACATTGGTCAAGAAAAACTCTGGGGATTTAGTAATATTCTTAATCTGCCTACATTTGTCTGCTAGTCTTGGTCTATTCAGAAATTCAGTTCTGGATCTAAGATGTCTCTTCCAGAAAAAAAACCCACTTGAAACAGGTAACAGACTAACAGAAAAGACTTGAGTTTAATAAACCATCATTTTCCTGGTGCATAGGTCAATTCTTTGTTTGGACTCTGCCCCCTGGGTGTGGATATTGTCCTTCTTGAAGGGAAGGAAGCCTCTCTAATTTTTATCCAGTGTTACTACAGTCACCCAGCTTTCTGGGATAGACAGCAAATTTAAGGCCACCTGCTGTTTCTCCTTTACCTTGCCCTCCACCTGCCTTGGGGCTGCCCTGATGTGACATCCTGCAGCAGGAGAACACGTATGATTTACCTCTGCTGCTGTCACTACAGCCTGCAGAAGGAGACAGAGCAACAGAACATCAGTTTCTTCTCAGCTGTTTTGCTAGCCTTCCTCCAGTGGGCAGAGAAGAGCAGTTTCCAGCAGGAAAGTTGAGAGGGCTGCTTGTGAGAACTTGCAGAAAAATGTAGGAAACAGATCTGATTTTCTGGCTGCTCCATTTTGTAGCTCCTAAGCAAGGCTGGAGAAATATCACAACTCTAATGCTTCTTGTATCCTTGGGCTACCAAGGGAGAGGATGGGCCATGCTGGAAGCCCACTGACCTCCTCAGTAATATCCCAGAGCAACTGATACTGGTGCATGCAAAAGGTGGGAGCTGAACACAGCCCACCTGCCTTTTCCAGCCTCCAGAGAATGAGAAGTTTGCTCACCTTCTGCAACACAGAGGGCAAGCAGAGGCCAGACTGTGCATGTGCCTGCCCTCCTGGGACGTCACTTCTCTTCCCAGTTGCACATTTCCCTTCTTCACTTCATGTAGTCAAGGCAGTTTAATGATTTCATAGACATCAACCAAATGTGTAATTGCAAACAAATCAAAAGGCAGTCACGGGAAGTTGGGAAAATATCAGGAGGACTGTCTTCTCTACCTGAACAATTTCCCCAAAAAAGAGACAAAATTGACTTGATATAATAACTGAAAAAAACCCCAACAAATCTCTGAACAAAACCCCACCAAACAACCCTGTTCCCCCACCCCCAAAAAAAACCCAAACCACCCACACAAGCCACATCAAGTTTTGAGTCTTGCAGCAGCAGCAAAACAGCAGTTGTGCTGAATTGTTTGAAAACAAGGAGTTAGCACTATTGAACTGAGAAGTTGGAATGTGCCATTCTGCCCCTCTCACTGCCCAGACTGGACAGCCTCTCAGGCCACCCTGTGGGCCCCTATCTGATGCAGCCTTTTGTAGTGAACTTAGAAAAGCTGTTTGAAGGTATCAGAATGGGTTCCTGAGTAAGGACAATTAATCCTTATAAAGCAAGGCTTTACAAATCCAGTGAATTCTCGAGGGCCCTTGCTAGCAGCGTGCCCATACTACATGCAGGAGACGCAATGTTAGCACATTCACCAGTGAATTATTTGGTTAATTACTGTTATTATTCCTTGCCAAGATTTTTGGCTGTGCATTTCTGATCATGCATGTTTACAGATCTAATGCTAAACCCCTCCAGTAGACTGCTTTGGTCAAACCTTCCTGTCATGCCCTTGCCTCTGCTCCTGCATCCTGTGCTTGTGTGCGTGCTGTGGCCCAAGAGCTATCCTCAAATAGCTCGAGGGAAGGGAGAACTTCAACTGCATTTTCACTGCAAGTCCTGGAATCCTGGCAAGTGGCAAGAATGTGTCATCACCCAAACATGACAGGCTTCATTTGTAATCTTCTGGCTTATCTGATTTACAAGAGTTAACTACTCTCATCTCATCAACAGCAAGTTCCAGATGTTTCACATAAGAGGAAAGAGTGCATGATGGCAGCTGTACAGTAATCAACTGATAAATTAAGTCTCTCAGTAGTCCCTGAAGGTTTGTGCTTTAATCTGAAGTGTCCCACACTTGTGTAGACACCTATACCCAAAGTAATTCTTTAAAGTAACAGGAGAATTATTTCATGAGTCTGTTGAGGAACACATATTTATGGAGATAGGGAAAAATAGATCACTAGTGGCTGACATAAGGAGAAACAGCAGGGTACTGAGAATAAAAAAATTAAATTAGAGGTGAATTGTAGGAAGCAGTGTATCTGGGACAAGAACATTTCTGCACAAGTAATCTCCCTTCCTTTAAGGAAATACATAGCTCTGATAGGCTGATGGAGCTGGAGATACAACTGCCCAGAAAGGAGGGTGGTGTCCAAACTGTAAAGATGCTCAAACAGAAAGAAAATGGCCTGTAACTTCATGGCAAAAACTCATGGACATGTGTGTCCCACATCAGCTAAGCTTACTAAAGTTCTTGCTCAATTCCTGGAGCAGATACACTAAACCATACACTGTGCTAAACCAAGCACTCAAGTAAAAGGAGGAAAAAACCGAAGAACCAAAACCAAAAAGCACCCCTGCCCCCACCTCCCCCCCCCAAAAAAAAGCAGGGTGAGGGAAAAGTATGTTGGACTGTTTTACCATTCTGTGATTCTATGCTCACTGCTGTGCTTTATTAGCCATTAAACACAAAAGCATCTACAGCTCTTAAGGATTTACCATACTTCCACTCCAGAATTCCATGTAACTTACCTGTGAAACTCAGGATCTCCTTCAGGTGAGTAACAATTCAGTGAGAAACCTGAGTTTTGACTTAAATCTGCACCATCCATCATCAGGACTGGCTGCAGCAGCCCCTCCCCAGCATTCTCACAAAGCTTTGCAGAAACATTTGGCCACAATTTCACTCCATGGACCAAAGTCATATACACTAAAACCACTCCCTTTCAAGGTTTCTCACTTGCCTGAAATATAGATGTGCCAGCCTGCTTAGAGATTGGTGGTTTTGCCTTTTCCAGTATTAGCAAAACATTGTGTCCACATTCCACCTTTTTGATTTGTACATCAGTTCAAGAAGGACTTGGTTGGTGCTTCCCATCCCTCAAACAGATACTCAGATCAGTGTAAGTGAGCACCTCAGGTGCCTGCCAGAATTTTGTCGTTTCACCTCTTGTCCTCACTTTCAGACTTTTCCTGAAGTCATTTGTGCCTGAAAATGGCACAAAAAGCCTCAAGACACTATGACTGGTTCACAGTCAACTAATACTTATAACATTGCTTACAAGATCCAGCCAAGCAGCTGAGGGCTCACACAACCTGTATGACCACAGAAACCTGAGGGCTCACACAGGTGTTCAAACACAGCCAAACCTTTGAGTAAGAATGGAGGCTACAGAATAAAATGGCCCCACCAGCCTGCCCTGGTGAGTGACAGCTTGCCACCAAGCTGCTTTCTTATTTCTTCTGGAGAAAGAAAATCAGGACACCAACTCCCATATCACATTTTCAAAGTATTATTTGGACCAAGGATTCCTTTCAGACTAAATTTGGCAGTGATGGGCACTCTTTTTCAGACTCTGAACAGTAAGTTTTAAAATTATTTATCAGCCACCAAAAAACTGACACTTCTCTGAAGTGTTTTGTCCAAATTTGCCCTGTCTTCCTGCAGCTCAGCAATCTGTCCTACCTCTTAACCCTCTGAATAATTGACATTTTCTCAGATTGCCATAAGTGCAATTTAAGAAAATACTGGATAATGCATTAAGTTTTTTGAAAAGCTCCGTATTTTGAAAGTTTAGGCAAAAAAACAGGTCTTCCAAGAGGAAAACAGATACGGTATACAGTAGAATGCTTAAATGCCTTAACACAGACCAAAAGCCTAAATTCTAGAAAAACATTTAAAATTATCTGAGGCAGTGTTACAAGGGCAAAAACAACTTTTGAACAGCTCTTCTGTAAAATCTGTGATGTATTAAACTTTCTGAATTGTATCACACTGAAGTAGTCCACACTGAAACATTGCAATTGCAAAACAGCTGCAATTATTACAAGGCAAGGCTGCTTGAAAAGCTGTGTATGCAGCAGATTCAGATTCCAGAAGATAGTGACACATTTCACAGACTGCCTTTAGAGCTGGAATTAAAATACTTGAGAAGCTGCCATGAATTGTCAACTAGTCTGTAGAAAAATCCCCAGGAAAATACACCCATCAGTTTCAAACCCACACATACACCACGGTGGTTTCATCTAACTTCTATTAATCTTTTTTAAACAGCAATTGTAAATACATCAGAAAAATCTGGTTTTTTGAATTTGAATTTCAGTAGCAGACAATTGATTCACATTTCTCAAACTAAGTATCTCTATTTGTGTAAAAACTACTGGTGATTTCAGGCAGTGACAATACAGTAGGTGGTCACAAAACCAGAGGTATGAAGACTATTCTAGTTTTAAACATTTGAATCAAGAGTCACACTACAGATCACTGCAGTAATAAAGAGCAAACACTTACCATACTCACCCTTTTCCTCTTTTGAACACAAAGCATGGAAGATTTACCTAAAATCAGCATTTCCTAGTGACTACATGCTGGGAGGGGCACAAGAACAATCCTGTGCTCATCTGAGCAGAGCTGTGTCTGGCAACAGGCAGAGTACAAGTGCTGTGGTTCATCTGGGAAGGGATGTGGAGCACTGCAGTTGTGTGGTAACTTGTGAAGCCTTGATGTGCTAACTTTTGGGATGCTAATAATGACAAGTTACCTTAACCAAGGATATTTTTATTGGGTCCAATATTCAAGCATCATCAGGTTAAGGTCCTATAGAAAAGTAAACTGGTAAGAATAAACTCCCCCAACGTTATGAATGGCAATTCGTACATACATGAAGTTTAATTTTAAATAAAATGTTACCAGCCAAATTGTGTTATGAATCTAAAACTATCAAACAAGGTTTGAACAAAATACTCCATTTCCAAAAAAAGGCAAATATAGGTTTAATGCCAGTCATCCAAAATTGACATTAGTCTTTTAATATAAGGCAAAAATAGTAATTTTCTTTTATTTTTTAACCTACATTAAGTACAGTCAGCAATAGTTGCTCTACAAAATATGCATCATTGAGATCTAAAAGCAAGATCAGCAGAGAATGCTGACTCATGCCTTCTAAGATCTTCTCAACATAGTGACAACTCCATGGCAATCTCTGGGTTAAGGACTGGATCAATGCTGCCGAGAGCTTTTGTTAAATGGGTGTATAATTTAGTTCCCATGAGCCACAATCACATGTCCATGTTAAAGCCATTTAGCACAAATAATAATTCTTGCAGATCTAAATGTGTGTCAATATAGATTAAACCATAGAAAATGCCAGAAAATACTCTATGCAATCTTTAAGCATCTGTCTCCAATATAATCGTATTTACATATTTTTATGAACTTCTAATATGTAATAAGTCAATGAAGACATTTTTACAACGTTTATTGGATTATGAATTTATAAATTCAAGGACTCAGAGGCACATAGTTTGAAAGGCCAAGAACACCAAAACTAATTAAGTCACAGAAATCAGAATATTTATGGACGTAACACCAGTAAAAAATAAAAATCACATCCAGACTAAAAGCAACACCTCTTAAAGAGTCATCCTTCAAAGTTAGCATAATAAAAAGTTCTCATTTCCCTCAAAGAAAAATAAATCATCCCACCTACCAAGCTAGAAAAACCTATTTACAGTTGTACTTTGATCAGAAGTATCATTAAGTTGTGTAATACAGCCACTTCTATTCTGCCATTAGAATTTAACATTTCTTTCAAAGTATAGTTGTATTTACAAATGCATAAATATTGTAACTCTGATCTTCATTAAGATTTGAATGAAAACAGCTTGTTAAGTCACAATACAAACGTGTTAGTGGAAAAGTAGGTGCATTTCAGTATCATTCTCAAAGAACAGGTAGCCAATACTTCTGATAAAGCTCAAGTTCATCAACGAGACCAGGTTTTTAAGTTAGGTTAATGAAGATTAAGCCTCTTCTGTGTTAACTCTTTACATCGGTTTCTTCAGTCGACTTTCACCACGCTGTATATTTTGGTTACAAACCAAAAGCATGCAAAGAATCCAATTGTCCCTAAAAGAGAGAAAAAAGAAAATTACATATTAGAACACTGACACAGGAGACATTAATTTCTGTCCATAGTTTATAAGTCAGGATGTATGTATCTGTGATCTGCTGTCCTTAGCCTTCAGTACATCAATTACATCAGATAATGGAAAGTTACAGACAGTACTCGGACCTTACAGGCATCAACTACTCTGTAACCTCTCATAATTTTCAGGAGCACAGAACAGATCATGTGGAACACTCTAGTACTAAGATGTTTCTGTTTACTTTTTTGTTCTTGTTCCAGTATGCTGCAGTCCCACTCCTTCACACTGCTCCATTTCACCCTTTCTCAGTGACTACTCACACACACTTTATCTCATCTGCTCAGCTGTCAGAACATTATTATGTTTAATAAACATAATAACATCATCAGAGTTCCCATTACTTAGCAATACTTTAAGGTCTTGGAAAACTAGAGCACCACCTTTATTTCTCCATAGACTGAGTTAATACAAATTTCAAACCATAGTGTAGTTACTACACAACCTATAGTCCTACTGAAAACATGTATTACATACCTTAAAAATAAACACTTCCAAAATACTTAAGACAGTCAAAATGTACACACAGATTTGAACTAAAATTGGAGGATGAAAATAATTTCCCTTATTATTTATTATCCTTCTAGCAGAAAAAAAACAGTGGCTTCATCCCTTCTTTTTGTGTAACTCTTAACAAAAATATTATTTTGAATGTGAAATAGTTAATATAGTTGGGAATTGTTAATTTAACTGGATTACATCAAAATTCAGTCTCAATCAGAATGATACTGGGTTAAACAGCAGCTCAGAACACCTGTTACAGGAACCTTAATTTCCCACAAAAACTAGGACAGGAAAAAAGCCCTGAAGATTATCTGATTTCTGCCTAAATACCTCTTCTAGAATTCTATCCTGAACTTATACAAGCATCAAAGTAGTTCTTCAGAGGAAAAAAACTTCCTTTGTTTTAGATTTAGTAAGAGGGGCAACAAAAGTTGGGTGGTAACTTGTTGTCTATCAAAGCTTGAAAGGAACCATGAATGATATCATGGTCATTTTTTTTCACTTTACGCTTGCTAAACTACTGATGTTGAAGTGATTCATTTACTGTGATACGTAGTTGTGAGCCCAGCTGTGAATCAAAGATTTGTCATGTAGCTCCCGGTATTGTGCCTGCTGAGTCTGATCAATGACCTGGAATGCAGTATGGATGCAAGTGCCTGAAGCATGTGTTACACTGACATAGCAGCAGGGCATCGTCAGAACCCTTCCTCCCCATCCTGACAATTCTTCACAGATGAGTAAGCAGCAGCAGAATAGTTTTCATACAACAATTATGACTTTTTCTTTTTAGCTTTTTTATCATCCTGACATGGGAAGTCAGTTGCCTTTGGGAGCAGTTTTTGCTTAATTGCTAATATGTTCTTTTGTTTAAAAAAAAAAAAAAGGAGAACAGTCTGTACCTTTACCCTACCTCTGATTTCTTCTGCAAATCCTTATCTCAGAGCATTTCAATAAATCTCAGAGAATGAACATAACCTGCTTTTACATTCATATCAACCTAAATGGACATAATTCTTCTCAAATCTTAAGAAACAGGATTATTTCCCCAAATTAAAGGATAATTTGTACTTAATCTTGAGGGAATTAGATAAAAAATTGTTAAGCACAGTGTTTTACAATTCTGTGTAATTAATTGCCTCAAGTGTAACCTCCCCTGATTTCAACATAGAAATTGAAAATTTAAAAAACCAAGAGCATACAGACTGAAAACTGAGTTCTAGTTGCACAGGATGACTTGCATTTCCACTGTCCCAATTACCAACAAATGACTAAGCAGCTGAAAGGGGCTGAGAATAAACCACCTCATCTTCGCATGCTTATGAACCTACCCTAAAAATTTGCTGGCAGGTGTTGCACAGCCACTTGGTCAACTGAAAGTGAACACGTGAGCAAAGGAAAAAAGGGGATGCAGTGGACACATCTTAATGCCTCTAGACAATGCCATGTGACATGAGTGACTCAAAAGAATAAAGGCAAAAAATGGAAATTATACGGGTATCTGAGATGCAAAAGGCAGCTAAACCATGTCTCAGCATAGAAAATTATTGTAAATCCCCTTTATCTTGAATGAATCTGCTCCAGAATTAGTGCACACATCCAAAGTGAACAAAGGAGACAAGGTAAACACAATTCTGGTTTTGGGCAAAACTGTTTTACTATTACAGGCAGACTTGCTGAACATCTGTTGGAAAAGCTGGTGAAACTAAATTAATTGACTTTACACTTATGTAAGGCCTTACTATTTTTCATACTACTTTGCAAGTCTGCACTGCATTTAAAGCTGATCTGCATACAGCAGTACACATTCATTTCCAGCTGAACAACCACACATCCTAGGATTTTTTAGTTCAATGAAACTATCAGTACACCTGGATCAGAAGTAAAGGTTAAGAGAAAAGCAAGGTGAGAAAGAAGAAAACCTGAGCAAGGGAGGCAGAATCTCTGATCTGTGCATTCAGAATGACTTGCAAACTGGTACAGAAATGTGAATAAAAGCAGAGAAGCATAAATTACAAACTATCTGCAAGCAATGCCAAAATACATTGGATCGACTTAAAACAAAGGATGGAAGATAAAACTGACAACTTTTGGGACACAGCCTGATCACTTTTCAGTGAGATTATATAATGCACTCAAGTCCCATTTCTTCCTTTTAAACAGGCAATGACCCAAGAAAATCCTTGCAGGCCATTGCTCCCATTCATCATCATCCGCATCCAGTCTACAAACAGCTTCAATATTTTCTTAGCTGAAGTGGACATGTCTTTGAAATATTCAGTTATACTTAAAATGAACATCATTCTTAGTTCTTTTTTCTTTCACTATTTTTGTTCTCCTAGGTTAAGTGGAAATGAAAATTCTACTTAAAAGTCATAGTGAGATTTGCATTAAAAGCTCTGATGACAAGCCATTTGTAGTCTATGAGGCCTCAAAAGATAGTGTCTACACACAGATACATATCCAAGACTTTGGAATCATTAAAAGTCATCATCAACATGAAGCCTGAAATTATTTAAACCATTGATCAGTTCAAAGTAGTTTCAGAAGTACTGCTCTGTAGAGCAGAGTATACAAGGATGGATTGCATTCTGCTGCAGCAGAACACAGAATTTTTAAGATCTTTTTGAGGAATTTGCAGTTGCTGCCTTCTTGCATCAGTTTGAAAGGAGACTTCTTGCATTTTCACTGCCATTTTCCCACCCTAAACAAGGGCTATTTCTGTCTGACTGAAGACTACAATGGAAAATTTTGTGACCTCATCTCAATTACTGAAGAGGAAATTGAAATGCAGCACCTAAGGTCAGATGTATTTTCCAAACGCTCACAATGAAGATTACAAGGTTCAGACAAGACTGATAAAAAAAAAGTTAGAGAAATTCTGTCTGCTTCCCATGCCACTTCAATGCAATTGGGATACAGGTAAATACATTCTGGAAGAGAGTAAATTTAAAAAACAAGGCATTCTTTGTCTACCTTTACCCCTCTCTCTTCCTTCCAGCTATTCCAAAAAACCTGCTGTTTTTATCTTGACACTGTAACTTTATACTTGATTGTGTGTGATTTGAAGTGTGCTTCTCCAAAGACAACTTATTTTTAAAAACTGAGTTTGTCATATGACTATCACAAAAATAAAATCTGGAAAAGTATTTATCACTTATTTGTAGACCTAATGATAGGCCACACTTTAAGTTAGCAGTAGTTTTGCCTCATCCTCACTTATCTCTTTTATTAAAGTTTGTAAGCACATAGTTGCAATATGCTACACCTGGGAAAAAAATCAAAGGCATACATAAATTTATAATTCTGTATCAAGATCAGTTTTGCCAAGGATTCTACTGTGCAAAACTAAAGGCAGATTCACAATTTAAAATTCAGGTTCAATACACTTACCTGTGAAAAGGAAAAAGATCAAAACCATAATCATGGTATAACCAAAGTATAAAATGGTGCTAGCTGTTCCTGTGATTTGCAGTTTAGAAAAGAAATAATGTATTGCATATATTAGGAAATAAACTGCAGTGAAGCCGCTAGTGAGAAATGAACGCCACTGCCAGTGATAGTCCTAGAGTGAGAGAAAATACAAATGTGTGAGAAATATTGTGCACACCTCCAGCCCACTGATCCTACCAAGGAATGCAGAGCTACCTTCTCTATTATGACTTTATCCAAAAGTAAGTTTTTGCAGGGTTTTTTTATCTAGAGGGAGAAGAACTATATATAACCAATACTGCTTTAATTACACCATTCAAAACTAGAGATAAGTACCCTAAAGATCAATAGCAAATACACAAAATACTAAAATCCCAAATAAGCCAGGTGTACTTATTTCCAACCACAGAAATTTTTTTCCCAAGGCTGGGCATGTCCAAAATGTACTCTGATTGAACAAAATTAATGGATTAATTTAGCACCTTCAGAAAACAGGGAGTGAGAATCTAAAGATGTGACATCTGACTCAGCAACACCCAGTGCAAGGTTTTAATATTTCTTACAAGAGTTGCCAAAAGTAGCCTGATTCACTTTTTAAAGACATAGTTTAAGTACTCATCTAGCACTAGTGTTCATGTTGAATTCTGGAATACTTATTTTTAATTACAAAGGCATGAACATTTTTGAAGGCATTCTTAGAACATTATCAGGTTTGAAAACAGAGGAAATATTTCCTACCTCTGCACATAGATGGAAGTAGCAGAGCAATATTGTAGCCTCAGAACATGTAATAACCAAAATAATGAATACCAGAAACAGGAAGCCAAACATGTAATACATCTGGTGGGACCTATAAAAGGGAGTTAAAAAAAATTTTAAATGGCCATTGTGCTATTATTATTTCTTCACAGGTAGTAACATTACCTTCACCTTAAGTATTTTCGCTTCCTATTGAAAAACTGTCAATTGTGCAGCCATACAATTGACTAATTTATTTTCTAACTAAAGAATAGGAACCTTGGCAGCTTGGTCTGAGAACACTAAGAAAGCAAGGCCAAAGCATGCCCCTGGTTGAAATTTTAGAGAAAGAAATGACTAAACATAATGGTGAAATCACAGTTCCAGTGAAGTCAGCATGACCTCTTCCACTGACTTCAGAAGAACCTAGATTTCACCTCACATTTCAATCAAAGGGGCAAAGCTCCAAAATAACAAGAAATGTCAAATGCTGTAGCTGTCTGTGTTGGGTAGAGGCACCTATTCAAGGTTCAGAAACAGTTTAACAAGATCCAATAACTAAATTGTGCCAGAAGGAAGACAAATTCCTCACAGTAGATTAGTTTGTCAGTGAGCTCACATCAAAATTCACTTATACTGCACTAGTCTGTGGGGCTTTCTTTTTAAAAATCATTACTCTTCTTTAATAAAGATTTCACAAGAATTTGTTCTTGGTTTTTTTTTTTCCTCCCAAGAGTAGTAATACTTGTCTAGCCTAATAACAACTACCAAACAAATCTCAAGTTTATTTTAATAAACTTTACTACTGTCAAGTTATATGCTATATATCAGCTTCAGAGCCACTTCCACATGAAGTCACAAGAGTAGCATGAGAAAACAACAAACTATCTGAAGGTAGGTCAGCTGTAAATTGCTAAGCATATCACAGCCACCTCTCTGCACACCCCAACAAGCACAACAGGCACCAAGTATCATTAAAACATAAAAAAGATATTAACATTTAAATAGTATTAAACCAGTATGGTAACAATGCATCCCCAAATAATCCGGGAAAGCATCGTGAAGAAAACTTTCACAAAAAAATAATCACTTTTTTATGACAGAAAATTCAATTTATGGTGAACTTACCAAATACTATTGAGAATGAAGAACAACTGTATAAAGATACATCCAAAAGGAAGAATCCCTCCCATGATAATACCAGGTAATGGCTTTGTATAGAACGATTGCTCAGGAATCTGACGTGGAATTTGATTTGTGCGAACAGGGTGTTCAATAGCCTTTAAACAAAAATAACAAACAGCTAAATAAATGAAGTATCACACCTTTTTGCTTTCTTTTTGTAATGACTGGTGGCACAAAGTCTACTCTTTATTTTGAGCATGTACATACCCAGCTACACTACATTTGCTTTTGCTCCAGCTCAGTTACCAACACTTGCTTGGCAAACTTGCTAAAATACAGCTCTTACTGAAAACATAGTGACAGATATTTTGGACTTCCATTTCAATGTTTGCCTATCTATCATCTGTTACAGAGCCTGAGCTGATTTACCATATTTCAGCTGGGGTAGTGGTGGTGCAGATTCTTGCTTTCACCTTCTAAAAATTCCTGTGTGTTGTCTTTCAGGATTTACTTAAAAATTGCACTAGGATAAACTTACTGAAAGGACTCCATCTGGCAATTTAATCCTAATTCAAGACACATGCATGGATCAGCATGGTGAGAGAAAACAATGTAAAGCACTATAAGATACATGCATATTCTGTATCTTTTGGCTTTCATAACAATTACATCAAAAGCATCAACAGATACTTCCTTTCTGATTTGATTTTCAAGTTTTTGTGACACCTACCACATTGCCTGATTAGCTTATCAAATCTTCCTTCCTTAAAAGAAGATGTACACACCTGTACAATGCAGGGGAACTTAATGGAATTTCAACATGGTTATCAGAAAAAGCCCACTGAATTAAAAAGTGCCTACTAAAACAATATTCTCTGAAGGTATTACAAGAGATCTACAGAGAGACAGAATCCTGGCTTCCTATGCAGGAGAAAACCCACAAATCTATCTGCACTTATAGAAATTTATTTGTGGGGGACAGTAACCAGTTTTTTAAGAAAAAAGAAGAAAAAAAGAACCAATCTCATTATTTAATGATTTGGTCACCAAATTATTAAATGTTTGGTCACAGAGAGCTGTCATAAAAATATGTAAAATTGATTGGTTTAGGAGTACATCACAATTAATGTCTGCCAAGCAGAGATAACCATTTACAGAACACTTATGCAAACAGATTTCACAGAACTCTAGCAATTTGATCAGGGAACATCCTCAGTGTAAAGGGCAGACAGGAACAAGAAATACATAACAAAACCCAGAAATGCAGAATTTGCTTTCCCTCATGCTTGCTGGGTCAAGTACTTGTTTTAGTATATGAAAGAGATGCTAATTAAAATAAAAATGCTCAAATCACTGATTTATCTGTAGCAGTCACACAATTAAATAGAATGACAACCCAATTTGCTGCAGAGAAGTATCACTGTCACCAACCATTTGTCACAGCCTTGGAATACCAAGACTGGTTCTCTAAGGCAGTTCTAAAGCAACTGAACTGGAGCCAACAGTGCAACTAGCTAAGGTGCTACCTCAGTCATGGCCTATACAGAGAAAAATATTTGTGTGTGTTTATGTATGTATACCCTTAAAAAAACAAATTTTCAGAAACACTTACGTTTTTCTTAAACCCAAAATAGGCACCAATAAATGTCAGTGGTACAGATATGCAAAACCAGAGTGCCAAAATAGCAACCAAGGTACCGAACGGAATAGCTGCTGAAGAGCCTTCTCCCCAGAGAATGAGGTTCATGATAAAAAAATCCGCAAATACAATTCTGAAAAACACAGAGCACACTTAGAGCACAGAAATACTTCTGAACATTCAGTAACCTCGACAAAACAATGGCACTGCTTTGAGATTTTAGCACGAATCTCTGCTAAAACCAAATGACACTCACAAAATATGAAAACAAAGAGATCAGACAAGCAATTCTTTGTTAATCTAGTGGGACTGAACTCCAGCAGGCACTGACGTTCCAACTAAGCTATTTCAAATATATGCTTGTCTTAACTACACTTCAGGGTAAGACTGCTTGCTGTGATTAAGTGGAAAAAATTATCAGAGTGGTTATACATTACATGACACTATGTAAGACTGACTACAGTGAGGTCAGAATAGTGCAGTCCAGAGAATGAAAGAAAACAATGAAAAAGTGGGCCTCAAACTTACTACTATCATAATGCCTTTTCCTAATCAACCTTTTCATGTGGTGAGAGTAAACAAACGCTTACCAAAAAAAAAAAAAAATCTAAGGATGATATGCCACTAACATACCCATCTTTGTCAAAAGCACCATGATACTCTTGGAGCTCCCAGAATAAAGGGACAATGTAAGATTTACCTGTATGGCTGAAACCTAAAAAATTAGCTATGCACATCAGAGAAGCAATTTAATTCTCCTAATCATGACAATATTCTCAACTTACCCAGGACAAAGGAATGATGTCAGCAGGACATTTGTTTTCCATTTCTCACCTCCAAATGCTGTATATTAAAACATTTGACAGACATTAAAACATGTATTAAGCTCAACTATTAATTTTCCAGTCCATTTACCTGTTATACTTAACTTACAAATACTCAAATCATGTGTTATCATGCCCAAAACCAGTAAACTAAATATTCAGTAATAAAATTGGATTTCCTTATCCTATTGCTTAACCACAGAACTTCAAAGCAAAACGTCTCAGACCAAGGTCAGGAAAGGTATCCAACTAAAACTGTGTTTCTGATGACTTTATCTACCCAAAAGAGGGAGCAGATTTGCAGTATTTCTAAATCTTTAAAAGATGTTTTAAACCTGGAGTGATTAAGAAATTTAAGCTTTCCAGCATTTGACTGCAGGTTTCAGTAGGTAAAGATACATAAATATGTGAAAACCAAGCTTAACAGTTTTCTTGAAATAATTCTTGCCAATGAATCTTACAGAAGAGTCAGAACTAACACGCTTACAGAAGAAGGGATGTTTTCTTGAGTCTTAGCAGCATTAAGCAGTGGTGATAACAAAAGACCAAAGATAGTTTTTTTTAAGAAAATCTTTATGAATTTGCACTATGCTGATAAAAATTCTAGTCAGTATACTTTCAAATGAAAATATCCTGCTGGAGTGCAGTGAAGCAGATAATTTCATCTGAGCACTGCCATAATGACATGCTTCTTTATTTCAAGAGTCAGAAGTGATTATGGTTAGAGTGATTTTAATTAAGTTCCAATTTCTTCATAAAAACTTGGTAGAATGTGACAGCAGTTATTAAGATTAACCATTTCATTTCAACTCATGTTTCACTTTCTAAATGCAGTTTTGAAAAAAAAAACCCAACTTTTAAAATTGGATATCCATTTCAGTTGCATTTTGTTTTATAGGTCACATTATTTGTATACTATTAAAAAAATCCCATTCATGCTTACATGCTCTAATACAGGGTATAAACCACTTCCTGTTATAACAACAAAAATATCTCTGGATCAGTCATTCACTATCTTAGTAATTAAACACAACATTCAAGTATCAACTAAGTGATTACCAATAAATAAAATATTACATTTTATCCTTAAAAACTACATTTCCACCAAAGACAAAGAGATAGCTACCAATTTACCACTAATACACTTCAAAATATCCTTCAAAACACACAGTATACACCACAATATCAAGAATAATTCTATCCTCAATTATGCTCTTAGTAGTAAAATTTCCTTCTGTTTAAGTCTTAACTAGCTTGGATATTAGGAATACTTCATTTTCATGTCACCACCACTATGCAGAAAACTCCCTACAAGATACAAATTCACTTTTCCCACTGGTTTTCCCCACATGAAAACTACAAAATGGTAAGAAAGAAGACCTCCAGTATCTACTGCCAGGCTGAAGTTCTGAAATAAACTTCTCCTGTAGCCCCATATATTCACAACTAAAGTAGTTCAAAAGATCCGTTTCTCTCAAGTCAAAAATCCTTTCACCTTGAGTAAGGTAATTAAAACAAGCTGTATGTGGAATGCCATGCTTCACTTTAAAATAAATCAGAGGATACAGCGGTAAACCAACCATCTGAGGCTGGCAGACAGACAGGTCTTGAAACAATAGCTGGGATCAGTGAGGGAGCACAGTATCAACTAACTCCTGTCAGGGGCCCAGACACCACAGGGCTGACTTCTACAGCTACAGAACAGTCCTTCTCCCCGTGCTCCAGACAGTCCAATAAGCATTATTCTCCAAAATAATTGGATCACCAGTCTCAGGCATGCAAGAACTGAGGTTCACAATTTAGGGGTGCAGGTGTGTGTTACCAAGCAACATCCACAGCTAAAACTCAATGCAGGTTTACACAATGCCCACAGTGACAGGAAACAGAAGCAGAAAACAGTCTGATGTGAAGATGTAATGACCCTAGTACTACTATAATTTAATTTCACAAATACACAGCAGCAAGAGCAATTCAGGGTCTTTAGGTATGATTACATCAAAACCAGTGTAACTATGTCAAGTGCTCTATATATATATATATATATTCTGTTGTTAAGGTAAGTACATTTCCCCACGTTGCCCTGAGGGAAGCTACAAACAGTGCGGCAAAATAAAAATCAGTTCTGTAATGATAATTTATGTTAATGAACTTAAGCCTTGTCATTTTCAGTAACTATTACTCACATTTGTAGAATCTGGCAGCAACATAACCGGCTGGAGTTCCAAGCAGCACCCACAGAACTACAGCACAGGTCATCAGAGCTCCCCTGTTAGCAGGTGACAAAAATCCCAGGCAAGCAAAAACTGTGAAGCAGAGATGCAGAATTTCAGAAATGATGTTAGAAACCTTAGACTATATGTTTGACTTAAAGCCAGTACATCAGCTGTCTTACAATCTGTGTGTACTAAGTTGCATGTCTACTACATCAGCTCAGCTGTTTCTAATGACTTTAATGAAATATCTAGACAAAATGATACTGCTATTTTTACTAGCACCATGCAGTGAAAAATCATGTACAATCAACTAAATCCTCCCCACTTTACTTACACAGGGTAACAAAAGTCATTATTAAGATTTGTGTGCCAGAGCCTAGAAAAACTGACAACAGCATTCCTTTTCTCGGGGGCCTGAAAATATCACCATGAACCAGTTTCCAGCCAAATTCTTCTTGAGCGTCTTCCTGTAAAAGAAATACATCTATTTGAATACAGTAGATTGCAACTCAAATAGCCTGTTACAGCTACACATTTAACTGGAAAAATTACATTCCAAATAAATTTTAGGAACTACATTTTAGGCTTACAGTGGAATCCATTTGATTGTATCTTGCAATATCTTTATGGAGTGTCCTCAACATAATCATAGCTACCATTCCAGACAGAAAGAGGACAATCACCAGGGAATTCATAATACTGAAAAGAAAAAAAAAAAGAGAAAATTAATGAAAATCATCATTCAAACTGCAATGTAAACACTTCAGTACAATAAATTTCCTCCTTACCTAAACCACTGGATGTGAGTGTGAGGCATGGATTCCAAAATATAATCCCATCTTGATGCCCACCTGATATTTTTTTCTTCCTGAAAGAGTAAACACATGAACATCAGATACAGTCAGTATCCAATTAGTACATTTGAAAGCTGATGTTTGTGCAAATCAATCTTAAATCTTGTGACTAACTCAAATTTCAAGTTCCATGCTTTACAGGGAATACTTCAATAACAGCTACCTAGAGCAAACCTAAGATTTGACCATAGAATCTAAACCAAAATATTTTCTGAATTTGAACACTTGTGTCTTTTCAAGACATTAAGGCTTATCAAATTAATTTAATTGTGCACCCTCCCTTCAAGAACTGGAATGGAATAGCAGAATAATGAAAGAACATAGATTTTTTAGCACATTAAGTCCATATAGCAAGAAACTAAGCTATGCTATACAGTCTCCAGATGATACTTCACTCACTACATCATGCTCTGTCTAAATTATCCTTTGCTTTCATCCAACCTTATTTCAGTACCAAATACCAATCCCATTACGAACAGCTTTTACTGCAGGACAGGTGGGGAGACAGAACTTAGCAGAGGGAAGCAAATTATTCCTCCAGGCATTTCAACAGATTAAACTTATTCAAAATGAACATTCATTGATCAAAAACACTTCAAAAAGAACATTTCTTTGTTTTATTTTGCAGAGTAAACAGGAAAAAAGGAATAGACAGTGTTAATCAAGGTGAAGGCGGCTATTAAACAAGCCAACTAACAAAACTGGCTAGGTGTCTGGCAGGCTGTTATTTCAGTAATTTCTAATTTACAAGAACAAGAGTACTTTCCAGTAAAGCCAGATTTTGAAAAAAATCCAGTGGGTTAAAAAATGTAGTCAAGATCACATACACAGGTCACTGAGATAACAAAACCATGTCTCAAAGGAAGCAACAAATTTCTAAACCAGTATCAATGACTCTAGGACAGAACTGCATTTTTCCTCATACCTAAACTGCCTTTTTTTTCTCTTCCTGAGATGACCTGGTCTGCCAACCCAATAGAAATTCAGAAGATTACCTCCAATTGATGTAACACTGTGCACAAGACAGGTGCACACACACAGCTGGGCATGCCATTTTTAAGGACAAACAATAAAATAATATGAAGCTGAGGTCACTCTTGACTACTGACTTCTCACAAGTTTCCAGAAATACTTGCTTTTCGGTATACAAATTCATCTCAGCACCACAACTGATATAATTTCTCAAAATATCATTATATAGTATATACATAATATAATCCCTCCTACTTCTTATACTGTTAATTGTATTTTGAACTCAGAGTGGAAACAGTTTGAGAAGGAGTAGGGAACTTTGATACACAGTTTGTCCAGCAAACTCCATCTACAGAAAACCAAAACAAAATCAAAACCTCCCTCTCTTGTCAGCAGAATGAAAAACATTCAGCTATCACTGCTGCCTGCAGTTGCCCAATATACTGCTCCTCTGCTTTTAAGTAGAGAGTAGTAGAACAAAGACTGCCAGCTTCCTACTCTTTTGAAGGATTCCAGGGGAGGAAGACCTTAAAGAGAAGGCAGCTTTTGCAGCAGGAGGGCAGAAAACTATCAGCTTCAACCTACCTACACGAAACACAATTTCTCAGACTTAAGAACTTGGATTGAAAAATAATCTACCAGACAATCTAGGCAGATGTGGAAAGTGTGACTCTTAAAAACCACTTATGTGTTTCACATCTACTCTCTATGTGTTGGTATGCAAAACTGTAAGCTATGTGGTTAAATCCCAAGCCACCTCTGACATTCCAGTTCAAATAAAGTTTTAAAACTACAAATTTATTATTCTGAGCCAATTTTAATTGCCCATCTTTATAATTCAGAGTACTAATGCATGATTTTAAGAGGTAACCACCACAGAGATCTTAGTACTCACATGAAAAGTAACTGAGTATGTGTAAGCAATTTTGACTTCTCCACTGGCCTTATTACTTATATCCATGGGCACTCCTGAGCAGTCGGGGTTGTCTGGGTGAGTATGCTTGTAACTGCAGGGAGACAAGACACACAATGAAAGCCACTTCACTGACAACATTCTTAAGAAAGAATTCATTCATCTTAGAAAAGCATACCAAGGATTCTTCCCTTCAATATAAGAACTGTAATTAATGTCTCATAAATTTCAGGACTCATAAGGAACATATCCTAAGCTCAGGAATTTCTGAAACTTGAACTTCTTAAACAAGATTTGTCTCTTCTAAAAAGAGCACAGTCTCTAAAGCAGAGTACCAAAAATGAAAGAAGCCTTAGTATTGCTATGAACTTCCAAAACATTTTAAAAGTTACACCACCAGAATTACTAACTTCTCTCAGGAAAAAATACTTTCAACTGAACCAACAATGCTACAAGCTCAGTTATACCATGAAAGACAAGATGCTAAGAAATAACACAACAGACACCAATAGTGCAAAAGCCACATAGACACCAGGACAACTGATGAGTGTAGCTGTGAAATCTTTCTATACAAATCCTGATTGTTGAACAGATCAAATCTTGCACTCCAGTCAAGCCTGCAGCAGGCACTGGTGTCCTGTTCTGATACAAGACAGAATATTCCCTGGTAGAGAAATACATGCATGCACACACACACTCATCACACCCCACAAACACTTACAGGTTTTATTTTATCTTTTCTTGGTCCAAGTAGAAGAAAGTGCACCAAGGTCCATCAAATTACAAAATTACATTAGACTGTCCTAACTACACTACATCAATCAACAGGAGAGGTAATCTGCAGGTCACATATCTGAAAGCATTTCTGACTAGCAGCAGGTTCCCAGATCAAAGCAAGTGTCCTGGGATGGATGACTTTTTGATGACAAGTTACTTTCAACTACTAACCTTTTTGGTTCAAGTTTAGCAGCAACCAGTCTTGCTCCCAGAGCTTCATTCTCCACAACATGGTAATAAATTTTTATGTCAACATGGTTGAAAATATAAAAGGTATCCTTTTCATGAAATTCTGACTGCAATGAAAAAAGGTTATATTAAACAATCAAAAAATATAGACATCACAAAGTGACAGAAGTCTGCATAACAGAATTTTAGACTGCATATAGTTTTTCTGTCAAGAAGTTCTAAAATATGAATGTGAGATACTGGAAATTATAAAGACAGTAAGTGCCTTCTTGCATTAAAAACATAAGTTAGAAAAGTTAAGGCTAAGAACAGTCTAGTAAAGTTGAAAAGAAGAAAAGTTAATTTAAAATATTTAATATATATTTATTAATAAATTTAACTGAAGATTTCCTATTTTATTTAAGTAGCAACCTGAATAGATAACTAAGGGACAAGTTTTGTTATTAGAAGCATTTCACAAGCATCAGCTATTTTAAAACAAAGAGTCTATTTTTCAGAAATTAAACAGAACCTCCCAAGACGATGCAAATAAATGCTCTCTGTGGCAGAATCACCTTTGAAACCAAAGATGCACAGGGATGAAGAGCAAGCAGCAGCTAAGAATGCTGAATGCAAACCTCAGGTGAAGGGAAATTGGAATTTAGTTAGCTTAAGAGGTTGTTAAACTCACAAGTAATTTAACAGCTATGTCTGATGAAGTTAGAACCTCTAAAGTGTTCTATCCCCACCCTTTCTATAGAGCAGCCCCGGTTATACGAATAGTTACATAAATGAAATGTTATTCTACAGTTATTTATTCAAGGTTATTTATTCAAAGGTTATTTTCCTTTAATTAAAAGCAAGCCTTAAAATAAGATTAAAATAATATTGCCAGATAACATATTTGATCATAAATGCATCCATTCACATGGAGATCCTGAAACCAACTGATTATGGAGGCAATTGAACAAAATTGGCAACCACAGAAATTGTTATCTTCGGTAAGATCTATTAAATAAAACCAACCATTTTGAAAAACCCCAAAAACCTATCCCAAGTTCTCAATGACCTTGCCATGGAAGAGGTCTGTGGTAGTCAAAGACTTCCTGGACTTTCTGTTGTATTCTTATCTCCATAATGCTTTCAGTGCACTTATCTGGATCTCCACTATATGATCTATCACAAGAGAATCTTTTTCCATCAGCTCCCAGTTTTAGGAAAAGCAAACCTTCCAAAAGTACACACAGGTACAAACATACCTATGCAAATTTGCTTCCATGAAAACACCTCTATCCCACAAAAATGTCAAGTCCAAGCCTTCAAACATTTCCATTTCTTAGGCAATGAAGGATGACCTTTACCCTCCACATGTACTGAATATTATGCATGTTCACCCCCTGATCTTTTAGAGCTCTTCTGTACTATGAGGCATAAGAGACAAGGTTCTTAGGCTTAGATCAGGCTTTCAAATTGAGGTACTTGCAGAGACCAAAACACTCACCTATCTTTAGGCAACATGTGTTCTTAAAATAGCCAGGACTCACCATAGAAACATGACACAGGAGAAATGCTAGTCTCTAAATTAGTAAGAAGTAATATCTATTAAAAAATATATAATTGTATAAACATACATTAATAACACAGGCATCTTTTGGACGGCCATCTTCTGTAATGTAACAGCCAATAGGAAAACCAGGATTACAGAACCTCTGGCCATCTTCCACATCGTAACACCATGTCACAGGCATGTTGTCCACAATCCTGTAAATGACACAGTGACACTTCACCATTTTTCAAAATACACAGTGTAATGGAAACAAAACCAGATTAACATTAATCTACTTTGCTATATTCATTACTGGAATATTAACTACAAGAATAATACTACCCATGGAATTGCAACGATTGCCAATCCAAGTTGCAAACGAGTTACAAGCACGGAGCTCTTCAACTGAAACCACTCTATTCACTGCACTGCTTCATGAAGTCCCCATGCAAAAACAGCCCAAAGCCCAAAACTCACCCAGTCCAAATTTGTAACAATTTAACTTACTATTTTGTCTTTAAATAATGGCCAAAATAATAAATTTTGCTGAACCAGCTAAAATCGACAATATCAAGTTTAAGACGAAATAAGAATTTTTTTGAAAAGCCTACATCACAAATTATTAATTCTCCAGCTTCCTCATTGCAAAATACATTTTTCATAGCACTCTTAAAACTTTTTTTTGCTATTTAAGAGAATTCCTAATCATTAACCTCATTTATAGCTACCAAAGAGTATGCAACATTTTAATTAGATGATTTGCATTACCAAAAAATTGTAAGCCATCAAACAACTGTTTTTGTAAGAACTCCCGTGTCTGAGAGAGTCAGTGCCAGCTGGCTCCAACACAGACTCCCTGCTGGCCAAGGCCAAGCCCATAAGTGACCAGAGGCAACACCTCAGGGAAACAGATTAGGAAAGGGAGAAAAAACTCTTCACAACAGTATCTGCAGCTGGAGAGAGGAGTGGGAATATGTACAACTCCGCAGACACCGAGCTCAGTGGGGGAGGAGGGGGGACAAATGCTCCCGGCACAGAAGCAGAGATTCCCCAGCAGCCTGTGGTGCAGCCCATGGTGAGTCAGGCTGTCACCCTGCAGCCCATGGAGGACACAGGGCAGCAGATACCTGCTTGCAGCCCATGGAGGACCCCACATCACAGCAGGTGGATGTGCCCTGAAGAAGGCTGTGATCCCATGGGAGACCCACACTGGAACAGGCTCCTGGCAGGACCTGTGGCCCCACAGAAAGATGAGGCCACTCTGCAGCAGGTTTGCCAGGACCTGTGAGTCCATGGGAGACCCACACCTGGAGCAGCCTCTTCTTAAAGGACTGCATCCCATGGAAGGGACCCCCACTGGAGCAGTTCCTGAAGAGCTGCAGCCCATGGGAAGGACTTGCACTGGGGAAGTTCATTAAAAACTCTTCCATGGGAGCAACCCCACACTGGAGCAAGGGCAGTGTGTGGAGAGTCCTGATCCTGAGGAAGGAGTGGCAGAGACAACGTGTGATGAACTTGACTCAATCCCCATTCCCTGCACCCCTGTGCAAAGGGGTGGTGAAAACTGGAAGTGAAGTTGAGCCTGGGAAGAAGGGAGTGGTGGGGAGGAGGAGTTTTAAGCTTTGGGTTTATTTCCCAATACCCTTCTCTCATTTGGCTGCTAATAAATTAAACTGAATTCCTCAATTTGAGTCAGTTTTGCCCGTGACAGTAGTTGATGAGTGATCTCTCCCTACCCTTATCTTGACCTTTTTGCTATATTTTCCCTCCCCTGTCCACTTGAGGAGGGAAGTGCCAAAGCAGCTTTGGTGGGCACCTGGTGTCCAGCCAGACTCAACCCACCACACAGCTGGACTCAATGATTTTACAGATCTTCTCCAACTCAATCAATTCTGTGCTTGTATATTTGAAATTTTATCTCCATAATGTATGCTAGAGAGATTGCTTGCTTTTGTTAGTGTTTTCATCTCCTAATCAAAACAAGGCAACATTAACATATTGCAAGTAAGTTTGGTTTGGATAAAAGCTTTCCTTTGCATCCATGCAGCAAAGACATCCTGAGCTGCCTTCAAGCAGCAGCAGCAGCAATGCCAGAGCAAACTGGTAGTTTAAGAAGCAAATCATTTTTCACAGCTAATCTTCAAATTTAAAATTACTTGAAGAGATTATACATGTGGAGCAAATATGCTAATCAACAGTGTTCTTATGTGTCTCTCAAGAACATCTGGTGATGAACATTGTCAGCCAAGATATCAGTATAGCTGTTGAGTCCAATTCAGTATGTCAATTCCTAATCTTATTAAGTGGCTTTTGAAACCTGAGAAGTATTTTGCACCATCTGTGTTCCCCAGGAATTTCATGATAAATGGAAGCTGGATAATAACCCTCTACTGAATCCTCACTTATGCTACCTTGTTCATCCCTGTACAACATACCTCTGTACCATACTCCTGGAGCATGCATCATTAATCACAAAATCCAGCCACGGCCACGTTGTGAAGCTGTGGCTAAGGAGGACTAACAGACATAACCAAGGATTTTTCACTGGTCCCTAAGTTTTAGGGCAGTGGGCAGGAAAAAAAAACATAGTAAAAATGCAATTAAAAGAATTAAGAAATAACCTAAATTTCAAGGGAAGTTTTCACACTGAAAAACAGAATTACATCTTACTTAAACCTCTACTTGAATACACTAAGTATATTTTTTAAACAATTTAATCTACAGGGGAAAAAAACCCCAAACCAGTCTGAAGTACTTTTTTGTATGATTAATTTTACACAGCTCTGTTTCAGCTTCTATCAGCTTAAGTTATGGGTTTTCCTAAAAAAAATTACCTTCTTTCAAGTTTTGTAGTCTTAGGAAGCTATTTTTAAGTTGCACACCAAAACATACACAACCTTTTATAGCTGAGTCTTTTATGCCAGACTCACATGCATTACTGAAATTCAAAGTGGTGCAAATATTACAAACAAATGCAGTATTTAAGAGGAATATAATCAAGTCCAGCATGTTTGAAGCTCCACTTGTCTTAGCATTAGGCATATACACTTCAAATCCTTGCAAAAGTAGCTGTACATTTCAGAATTTCTTTATAGCCTCCTTGTTCACCTACCTGAACATATGACTCTTGCCTGTGAACCCTTCTGACATAACCTATCAAATTCCTACTACACTCATTTTCAAGAGGCTCCCAGAACATTTACATCAGTGAACTACAGTTTATCCCCACAAAGGGATATCCCATATCAGTTCTTGAGAGCAGTAGAAAATGCACTTGTTGCCTTTCCAGCTGTTTCAAAGTTAAAGGAATGGAACATAACATTACAGAAAAACAGTTAATGACAGTGGCAACATTCAACCTGCATTTTTACTAAAATACCCAAAAAGTTTCAATCCAAATAGATGAAGACCAACACATTTGTTCCCATAAAGCAGGAGGCCCATATGTGCAATTAGAGCATACCTATGAGTGACACCAATGAATGATGCTCATGCATTCCTTGCTAAGACATGCCTCAGGAACTCATGCCCAAGTTGTTCCTTCTATTCTTGCACCTGAAAGCTGCCGTTGGCAGAGCCTGCCAACACATCAAGCACTAAATAAACACTGATAACATGGCTGGGACATTTCCAGTGCCAAGACTGAGCCTGCTGATAAACATTTCACAGGTCTTGGATGTGGGTGCAGTGTTGGGAAACTGAATATCTGCCTGAGATTCAGCACACTCATTCAGCCTTGCCCCACCCTTAATGCCTATCTGACAAGGATTCAATGTCAGAGCTCAAACAGAGCTCCAAGGTCAATCAGATGGTTACAGAGAGGCCCAGAGAACAGGAAAGGACCAAGCCTTTATGCATTCCTCAAAATTATTTAATTAATTAGTTTTCATTGGCCACCTTTCCCTTCCACATCCATAGAAGAGAAACAAACATTGCATAAAAGAACTGTTGATCCTGTCTCCTGGACACAGCAATTCAAGGAGAGCGCAAGGGCTCTCAAGGAAAACAAAGATAACATAGCAAAAGAATAAAGGTCCTGTAAAACTTTTCTCAAGCTAAGGCAGGACTAACTTCCACATTTACAGGTGAAAAAAGCAGCAGTATTTTACAGTAAGCACAAAGCTTTGTGTTTAGAAACAGATTCATTTCCATTGCTCCTAATGCCTATCCTTCAAGTGAAGGAATTCTTTTTTATGAAGATGACAAACAATGTAAGATTTTATGCAAAAGCAGAAGGGGAAGAAATTAGGTGCACATATCTATTGTTCCATCTATTAACTTGCAAATACAAAAGTATAAGCTAAATTATCACCAACATACTACACTAACCAATCTATGAATTTTAGACTTACCAACTTACCAGTGATGTTGATAATTCAGTAGCATACTTTTTTTCAAAAAGTCTAATTTCTGTTTGTCTTCTGGCTTTGTGGTATCATATGTTTTTGTACAAACAGTTTTACAGGTCTCCTTCTTGTTGAATGTGAACTAAGAAAAATGAAAGACTCATGAGCAAAAAGGTTGTAACAAACTGTCTTATTTCAGTACATAACAATTTACCCCATACATTTCATTGCCTATACTATTATAATGAAAACACCTAACAAATTACTGAGACTAGGTACATCAACCCTCCAGAGGAGGTTTCTATACCGGTGTGTGCTCTAAACCCCTCCTGTGCTCACTGCAGGAGCCCTCCAGCAAGAGCTCCTTGTTTCTGACTAGCACACATTTTCTGCCATGATTTACCAGATAAGTGACCTGACCTCTCAGCAGCCATGCTGGCACAGGCAGCTTCAACTGGAAGCTTTCTCTCCAACTACCTCTGTAGAAGAGCATGTGAGAGCTTCAGTCAGCAGGACAGACCAGCAAGCTAACACCATTTATAATTCTTCCATTTTATGGCTGCAATATTTTCAGATCTGGTTCTAAGAAGCAGGAGTGCTGAGCAGCAATAATCAGGTTTTGTCAGATCCCAAAGAGAGAAGATAACCTGCACAGCACTTCAGGCTACAGCCCCACACTGCAGAGCACACAGTTACAATTAGGTTAAACTGACAGATTTTTATCGTGTGGAGTTTCAGATGCTGAAGCTTTCTCAGATAAAGCCTTTGTGAAAATCATCTTCAAGATTCTGATCTCCTTTGGTTACATTTGAATGCACACATTACTGTCAGAGAACCAACCCTGTAAGGAGATGGCTCTATCCTCTCCCCAAACAAGACTTGGCCAAGGTTTTCAGATGGACGCTTCTTTCCTTCTGCTTGACAAAAGTCAAACCTGAATTAGAGAAAAGATACAAAAATGAATAAAATATTCTAAGCTGCAAACAATGTTCCCAAATCAACATGTTAATCACAAGTGAAGGAGCTATACAGCTTTCCCTGTAGACAACAGTTTCTTCATTTAACCTGTGAAGTGTGAAAATCACTATCCTGGTTTGAGAATAAACCAGACGAAACAGAACCAACACTGGAGTCTCTTCATCAGCTATCTCAGAACAGTGTAGCATAAGTTTCTTTGAGTAATTAGAAGTTTCCTATTTGAACAGGGATTTTAGACAAGAATTAAATCTTCATCTAGAGTTTAATAATGACTCTCAGAAAAAGAGCATGCAGGCCAGATTCCAGAATTTGAGGGAAAATAAAAATAAAAAAGACAGAGACAGCTCCCTTACAACAAACACTATTAAACGGTTATTACAGTTTTATTCACCAACACATTTAATAGCACATCCTCCACATTTTTCCAATCTATTTTTAAATATATCACATTAATGTTCTTTAAAGTGTAGACATAACTGATGCTTAAGCTCTTCAATATTAACAGTATTTTGACTGTTAAACTATTTATAGCAAAATACTATTTATATCAAAAACTTTACATAGTTGTACCAGGCACTGATACATTTAGTGCACTCCTATGGATGTGTACAAAGAAAACATTTAACACCTCATTAAGATAATCGATGGGATGTTCGCACCTCATTACCACTTTAACTCATCTGGCAGAGGCTACTAAAGACAGAGGTAAGACTTTGATCTACAGTGACAACTGATGCAGTAAAGTAGCATATATTTATACACACAGATTTTAACCTTAAGTTACACTACAACAGCGATTCAACCTGCATGAGGGCCTATAAATCCACGCACTGAAGTTATGAGCAGAAAACTGAGACAAAGGAAGGAATGTAGGCATCCATCTGCTCACTGAAAATTCTGTATTTGTAAACTTATGTTAGCAAAATAAACAGCCATGCCTCAGTGGCACACTGCTGTAAGAAGAAATGCATAATACTATAAGGTAAATGAAATCAATCTTTTTGGAAGAATGGACAATTCAAAAGGCACAAATGGTACCATATACTTACGCAGTGTATTCGTAGGGGAGCACAGACTCCACTGAGTCAAGCCTGTTCACAAACAGCTCGATTCCAGACTGAAAGAGCAGAGATAATCAGCAGTTACATTTAAAACACTCCTTCAATTCCCATAGATATACAAAAATAGGTTTGTTAGAATAAGGTTAAGGAAAGCTGAAAATGTAAGATTTGTGTAATGGTACATCTTGATGTGTAATGCACTGTATCTGCTGGGAGCACAAGTAAGGCACTATCTAACCATCACAAAAGCAGTGACCACATGACAAAACCACTTAAAGGCTAACATAACCATTCCAATTACAAGACAGCAGGAAATCATGCACAAAAATAATATCATTAGCACAGCTGCCAGTGTTTGAGTTTAATGTACCAAGTTAAGTCATATTAGTTATCATCAGAACTTTTGTGAAATAAAAGTCTTAAAAGAACATGAAGGAAAGTGCAGATGAGACCAGACTTCTCCCTGGATTAAGGATAATTAAGGATGCTCCACAATTTTATATGTGTAGTAACTATAAACTGAACTATGATAATTTAAACAATGAATTCAGACTGATATATTTTAAGTTTAAACAGAATCTCTTTTCAAAGAGAAGGCAAGGATACCCACATTTACCTTCCTATAGAAGTTTTTCACTAACTCTATCAATTCGAGTAAGAACCTGAAATTCAGTTTACTGTGGTTTCAGACTAGTTTAATCAATATATATTAATTACAGATGGGCTACTCCACTTATATTGAAAGGGAAAGGACTCTCACCCTTCCCTCTTACTCTCAAAATCCCTTCCCTTATTCTAGTCTTGCAGTTTCAATAAAATTCAAATGTTTGCCGTCCACTGCTTTTGGCAGTTATCTGCTTGCACAGTAAACCAATCCAATGGGCTTCAGCAGCAAAAGACTTAAACAAAAATATTTTGAAGAACAGTTCTTAGTATCACAGCAGGCTGTCCTCACTTCAGCTGGGATAGAATTTACTTCTTAGTAGCTGGTACATTGCTGTGCTTTGTATTCAATGAGTGAATTATGTGATAACACACTCAAGTTTTAGTTATGGCTGGGTAGTGCTTACCCTGAGTCAAGGACTTTCAGTTTCCCATGCTCTCCCAGCACAGAGGTGCACAAAAAGCTGGAAGGAAACGTGGCCAGGAGAAGCTGACCTGAACTGGCCACGGGGCCACTCCATACCATGGAATGCCACACTCAGAATATAAACTGGGACAGTTGGCTGGAAGGGGATGATCACTGCTCTGAGATGGGCTGGGCATCCATCAGTGGGTGGTGACCAATTGTATTGTGCAACTTGTTTTGCCTGGATTTCATGCCCCCCTCTCTCTCTCTCCCTCCTTTTCATTAAAATTATTATTACTTTTTCTATCATTAGTAGTATGAGTATATTTTTTTTTCAATTAAACTGTTCTTATTTCAACCCACAAGTTACTTTTCCCCCCATTTCTCCTCACCATCTCACTGGGGTCAGCAGGGAACACACAGCTGTGTGGTTCTTAGTTGCCAGCTAGGGTTAAACCACAACACAAACTGAGCTGCCTTACTGTGTAATCAGACAAAAGCTGAAGGGCAAAACAAAGGTGAATGCCCTCAAGAGCAAACCCTCTCCCTTTCAACAGCAAGCCATCTATTTTCTTACCAACAGAGGAGCATTTCCTCCCTATGAAAATTCACTCAAGTTTAGCCAAACCAAGAAATTCTGGAGGAAAAGAAAAGCCAGAAATGTTCACATGTATCTGCAGCTCAGATACTTCAGCTGGGTACTGTGTTTTACTGATAACTTAGCTGTCCATGTGCAAGTCAGGATGCAGTCCTGGGAGCCACAGAAGTTCTGTGAGCTGTTAGCATGACCCACTAAGTGAAGACACACCTTCAGGCTCAGCTTTCCCCTGCCCTAAGCCATGCAGACCTGCTGCTCACCTCTGGATAGTCTATGCTTGTCATAACTCTGTAAGTCACTTCAACTCCCAAACACAATAGGAAACTAGACTGGCAAAAAGCTGGATAGTTTCCCTGCCATGTTAAGCTCAAAAGCACAACAAGTAACACAGCTGAGTCAATGCAGAGGACAGGAACACATTGCCCAGGGGAAGGCAGCAATGAAATCTCTCACTCCCAGCAGCAGCAGGGAATTAGACTGCCTGAGCTGACCACAGAACCGTGGCCTTAAATTAGCTACTTTCATCAGAGGAGATTTACTGAATGCTGCAATTTTTCCTAAGAATTATATGCATTACTGCAGATCAGCACATTTGATAAACCATTTCCATACAACACCAAACCCTTTTTGGAGCAATCAGGATTTTTTAAAACTGAGTAAGGATTCTTAATCTTTAGGCAAGAATTACTATTTCAGTCTGCATAGATCCCATTCCATTTCTGATGATTTTCTTACCAAAACCAGAAGAAGCAGCCAAACTGAGCTTGCCCAAGCAGATTAGCAGGAAACTTGGAGAAAGAGGGAAAGCCACAGGTCTCACTGCTCTTAGCTACATGCCCTGTAAACATCTCATCCCACCTCACCAACACAGGACAGGAGATCACAGGGATCATAACAGACAAATAGTAGGTACTGACATCTGGATCGAAATGCTCAGGCAGAGGAAAATGCACTGAGATTGCAATTAACAGTGATTACTGCAAGAAACCTGTCCAAGGAAGCTTCATTTTATCCACTTACATAAATATGATACAGCAATAATGCAATCATATATTGTTTCCCCTTACCAGGAACCAGAGCACATTCAGCTGCAGACTACATGGAGAGAATGAGATGTGAAGAGTGCTTTAGACTTCTCCATATGCCTGTGTCTAATGTGGAAATTGCTAAGAGGTGGCTAATTGCAGAAAGAATTTTTGCACTACTGCAGCTGTTGAGGTGTTCAGCTGCCTGCTGGTGGTACATTTAAATTACCCAAGTACCTCATGTCACATTTATTAAATGATAAAATCTCAGGAGAAGACAAACATTTTGTACGTGTTTTATGAATAAAAATGCAGAGACATCTGAGAAAGATCACCCCATAAGTGTCTCAAATTGGTTACAAAATACAGTAGGCTATGAGGTCCACCTGACTTAAAAAAAAATAAATCTGCCTTCTACAAGCTTAAAACAGGAATAATCCAAACATTGCCATGTTTTTCAGGGATGTTGTGAAAAAACACAAACTGCAGCTTGAAAGCTTAAGCCTGTATTTGAAAAAACCCCATTCCTTAAGAGGGTGGTGCAGCACTCTAACAGGTCACCCAGGGAGGAGATGGCACCTCCATGCTTGGATGCTTCCAAAGCCTGCTTAAACAAAGGTAGAGCTGAGTTGATCTAACGTTGACAAGAGTAGTGTTTTCTGTCCTCTCATGCTCCATACTCATGAGGCTGCAGTATGTGATGACCTGTTGAGGTCACTTCCAAACACCATTTCTGTGGTCCTGTAAAAGAATGTCCACAGGACATTTTACTACTACAGCTGAACAGCCTTCATTGTGTGCTTGGCTTATTGCCAGCTCAGCTGATTCAGGACAGCAGAAGGATAAGGTCAGCACATGGTATTTGCCAAAAGCATACAGTTTTAAGCAAGCTCTTATTCTGAAGAATTACGAACCAGTGTTTCATGCAAGGCAGAAGCTGAGAACTCAGAAAGTGCAAGACAGCCGCTTTCTACAGTAGTAAGACCATGGATCATAAAACTGATTAGTCTTGAACTTTCTCATTCAAGTATTAAAGCACAGTCTGCTGTAATTTCCATCCCAGCAGCAGGAAACAACTTCAAAAGGTGCCCCAAAGAAGCAAAGATGATTTTCATCAGAGGAGATTTGCATTAATGCTCCCCACCAATATCCTTACAAATGAGTTACTTGGTTACGCAAACTTTGCCTGTCCCTTCTGCAGACATGAAGGTAAGTTTAAGCTTCACTTGACACTCCGGGCCCTGGCAGCCCCTACACTTCAGGTTCCCGCAGTCAGGAAGACACAGCAAGGAAAATGTTACGGTATGTTTACTCTGCTATCTGCTCCAGTCACCAGCTGCTCGCTCCTGCCAAGAATCACACACACACCCCTCCGCATGACCTGTCACTGCCATCCGTACTTGCTGCAGCTTCCTGCAGGGATTTGAAAGGACCCAAGCGATAACCGGCCGGAGCTTCCTACTTTGCTACTTGCCCGACGTGGCCGTAAGTCACAGGATGAGCCGACAGCTCCCTCCTTCCCTCGCAGGGATCGTGGTCACTTCCCAGCCCGGCCGGAGCAGAGCCAGGCAAGCACCTCTCCATTCACCTGGGTCCTCTGTCTCATCAATTTCCGTTTCAAGGAGCAATGGTCATAAACCAAATTACAAGAAGTTTCACCTCCACACGAAGAGGAACTTCTTTACGCTGAGGGTGACAGAGCACTGGAACAGGCTGCCCAGAGGGTCACGGAGTCTCTCCCTCTGGAGACATTCACACGCGTTCCTGTGTCACCTACTCCCGGCGACCCTGCCTTGGCAGGGGGGTTGGACCGGGTGTCTCCAGAGGTCCCTTCCAACCCTAACAATTCTGTGAGCGACTTGAGCACAGCGGGAACGGAACCACGCTCGGAGCCCCGGCAGCCCCAGCCCCGGTACGGCACGGCCAGGCGGCTCCAAACCCTCCGGACAAACTCCACTACGCAGCCCCGCGGCAGGGGGACAACATCCAGGCCGCGCCGCGCCCGGGCGGCCTCGGGGGCCTCCCATCAGCGCCCCCCGGGCTCACCTTGCACTCAGGCTTCTCCTTGCCGGCCTCGCAGAAGTTGACGGGCGCCAGGCCCGGCAGGTAGAAGGAGGCGGCGGGCGCGGTGGCCGCCGCCAGCGCGGCAGCGATGAGGAGAAGCGGCCGCAGAGCCATGTCCGGCCGGGGGAGCGCGGGGCGGGGGCCGGCGGGGCCGGGGTCGCTGGGCGGCAGCGGGGCCGCGGCTCCGTCTCTCGCCCCCCGCGCGCGCCCTGACGCGGCAGCGCCGCTTCCGGCTCCCCCCTCGCGCGCGCGCGCGACACGTCGTCACCCGCCGCGCGCGGGGCCGCCAGACCGAGAGCCGAGGGGGGGGCGGGGCCTGCGCGCGCGTTCGCTTCCGGGGTGTCTCGCGCCCCCGTTGCCACGGCAGCGCGGCCCCGCCCGCCCCGAGCGGCTCGCGCGGCGGGGGGGGCAGGAGGGCGTGAGGGGAGCCCGGCGAACGGGCAGCGCGGTGAGCGCGTCCTGCTCCTCAGGTCTGGGCTCCTCCGTGCGAGAGAGACCGGAGCTCCTGGAGTGGGTCCAGCGCGGGGTGAGACAAAGATGATCCGGGAGCTGGAACATCTCCCCTCTTACCAGGACAGGGTAAGAGGGCTGGGCCTGCTCAGCCCCGGGAGGAGACGGCTGGGACGGGAGCTCATCCATCAGTGTCGAAGGGAGGGTCCCCAAGGATGGAGCCAGGCCGTGCTCGGTGGTGCCGAGCAATAGAAAGAGAGGAATCCGGCAGAGACCGGTGCACGGGAAGTTCCACCTGAACGTGAGGATGAACTTCTGTACTGTCCGAGTGACCGAGCACGGGAACAGCCTGCCCGGAGAGGCTGCGGAGTCTCCCTCACTGGAGATACCCGAGAACTGCCCGGACACAATCCTGTGCCGTGTGCTCTGGGGTGACCCTGCCTGAGCAGGGAGGTTGGACCAGATTTCTCACTGTGGTCCCTTGCAGCCTGTCCCATTCAGCGATTGTGTGCATGTCCACAGGTGATAGACAGGAATGGTGCCCAGCTGCCATTTGGGACCCCCGCACCTGGGCAGTCAATCCCAGCAAAGCCTGGATCCGCTGATCCCAGTCAGGCTGCACTGCCTTCATGCCTGTCCTGCAGTCCTTGCTTTTTTAAAAATACATTTTGTCTTTTTTAAAATAAATTTTGTATTCTAAAAAATAAATTATAATTTTTTAAAAAAATAAATTTTGACTGGGTTTTTTTTTTATTTTTTGTGTTTTTTCTTAATTCTCAAGGGTTTCACTGGGAAGAGGGTCCTGCCATGCCCAGCCCCTGTTACCAGCACCCTTGAATTCCCAATCATTTTCCGTTCAAGAGTTCCTAAGTGAGGAAGGGGTTATTAGAATATAAAGTTAATTTCAAAGCACTGAAACAAAACAGGAGCTTCTTCTAGATGCAGCAGAATATGGTTGTTATTGGCAAGGAGGGGGGTGAGGCATTTTTTTTAAACAAAAATATGAAAAATTGTATGCAAAATACAATCTCTTTAAAATAGAAAATCCAGTCTTTATTCCTCACTTCTCCTCCCATGGGCTCTTGTGGGGAATTATTGACTGACACAGCTAGGCAGGGAGCAATCACCCCTGAAGGCTGAGTGGCCTCCAGACTCAGGTGTCCTGTGACCATGGCATGACACTGCCCATACCAGACTCAGGGCAAACATCATCCCTGTCTGGTTTTGGTCTTTTTAATTCTTGTGGGTTTTGGGTTTTTTGATTTTCATGGGTGGACAACTCTTCACGGTTTTCAAACCGAATTCTTGGGGTGAGGCATACTGCTGGCTGAGTGGAGCTGGGGAAGAGGAGCAGACAGACAGACAGATCTTAGCTGTGGTGGCTGTCCATTGCAGCTGAGCATTCAGAACAATCTCTGTCCTCATTCTCTCCACGTCATCAATGGCTGCTGTCATATAGCACTGGTAAAAATCTACTGGAAAAAATCCCCTCCAGAAAACCCCCAGCCTATAAGAGAGGCAGACATAAAAAGTCTGTTTTGATAATGTAGGAGAGGACATTGCTCAGATTATAATTTTACCTTTCCCTGCTTCCTAAAGCATTCCATCCACTTGGATTTGTGCAGCTTCAGAAGCTCCAAACAACACCCTCTCATGAAAAACTATTTTTGTAAATGCTGCAGCATTTCCACTAATTGCCTCGGTTCTCACAACACCTTTTATTTCATTTCTGCTGTTCATTACAGGGCTCAGGGCTCACACCTGTTGATCACACAGTCCTGCAGTAGCCAAAGTGTCTAGGGCAGGGTGAAGCTTCAGGTGGGTCAATTCACACAGCATCTGACCAAATACGGGATTGAGCATCTGAGCACCTAGATCACCGAACATAGTCCTTAGGCAAGGTTATTTTAATAAATGTGTATGAATTTTCAACATTACACAAGCCATTCTTCAAGTTTGAGATGAATGCATGGTAATTTATAGCATATACATTAGATATTTTTGAACTCTCCCTATATTTAAAATATAAGCTGTTCATCTACCTTTCTCATTCCAATTCCTACTTGTCTCATCCTGCAGATATCCTAAGAGCACAATTATAAGATCAAGCCTTATGACAAGCACAGCTGGAGAAGAAATCCCAGTTGCCTCTTTTTATTTAAAATTACTCATGGTTAGGATAATCAGGTTGTAAATGACCCAAGTTCAGTTGCCTTTCTGCCACAAGGGAGTTCAAATGTATCTCCCATTTCCCAGGTTAATATTCCAAGCAAATTACTTTTGTGGGCCTAATTCCATTCCTTTGCATGAGAGAATATTTAAAAGCCTTTGCCCATCTAACCCTCCTCTTCCTTGAGAACGCTCCAAAAGCTGCGCCAGGAGTAGGAGTTGCCGTGTGTGCATCGATGCTTTGTGAGCTGCTTCAGTCTTCCCCCTTGCTCTGCCTTCGTGACTGCACAACCTGCTGACTCAGAGCTATTTTAAGGAGTGCTCTGCCAGTCAGTCCAGACAGCATTTCTGTGCATGTGGAGCCATATGCTGTGCTCCTCGCTGCTCTGCAAAGGTGATGTGGAAAAACTGTTTGTAGGCTGTGTTATTTTGGAGCAGTTATAACCATGGGTTACAATCCATGGTCATCGTCCTTGAGATCCAGTTTGAAGCTGGGCAAAACCCCTCCTCTCTAATTTATTGAGAAATTCAGTGGGAACTTGCTTGATCATTTCTCTTCTTGAATTTCCCTGCTATGAGTCTTATAGCCATAGGTTACAGTTCAGGGGGTGTGATTTTAGTACTGGCAGAACAAGTATCATGGGTTTTATCATAAGAAATTTCAAGGTTATGCAAGACTGTGAAGTAAAATGCAGGAAAAAATACTGTGACACTAATGAACCAACATAAGCCAATGAAAAAGGACATTCTGTGTTTTTTCCTGATAAATTATTGTCATAAGAAAATACAGAGATAAGAATATAGAGCAGTTGGAAACTTCTGAGGAAGTGTCACTCCTTGAAAAGGCATTTATATGCCTTTTCTTTTTATCAGAAAGTGCTGTGAATAACTTTTGCTATTCTTGTGGTGGTTCTCACATTTTGCTTCTCGTGTCTGGGCTCCAAGGGGTGCCTTCTTCCTCTGAGAATTCACAGTTCCCACAGTTCATCTCTTCATTTCAGAAACAAAGTCCCAGAAGTCACTCTTATCCTATAGCTCAGTGTCTAATGCCTTCTCCTAGAGTATTCCCTGCTTTGCCTGAGCACCTTAGCAGCCCAGCTGTGGGGCTGTCCCACTTGCTGTGGAACAGACAAATAATCCTTGCTCTGGCAGATAAAAGCACACAGTTGTTTTTCCCACTACAGGTTACAGTTCTGTTCAAATTTGAGTACCAGAAGAACAAAATAATGTTCTGTTGCATAACTTTTAGGGTGCTAACTGGATACAACTAATGTCCATTTTGCTGCTAATTGTCATTTCAACTTTTTTTAAAAATATAAACGATCTATTTGCAGTCTGGAACCTGAAACAACTAAAATACAGAGCTTTGTAAATAAGTGCATTCTTTTTCTCTCCTGAGGCAACCAACACTAACAATGACAAATTTCATATTTGTTGTTCATATTTGGGGGGAAATGCCCTGCTGTTAAGTAGCTCCTACACTGGTAGGTTGGCCATTTTTCTATAAAATGAGAAGTAATGGTGAAGACTTCATCAGGGCTTGGTGGCACGCAAGGTGTGCCTCTCCTTCAGGCCCAAGTAGAGGCACAGTCTCTCTGGGAAAATGTGTCCTTTCATACAGAAGCCACATCATTACCTAAGTAAACAAGGCAGTGTTCTGAGTAGTCACAAGGTGTGTAGAAACTCATCTGGTTGTGCCATTGCAGATTTTGTTTAGTTTTTAATGACTTGCAAGTCTGGTTTCCTAGCACCTTTTTTTTTAAATCTTTGTTCAGTCATTAGATTCAGCACTTCCTGTGATTTTATGACCAACTTCAGATTAATATTTAACATAAATCCTTTCAGGCTTTTGGTATGCTGTGGAGGCCTATGTCCTTTTTCCCTTTGGAAAAAGGGAAAGGCACTAGAAACATGCAATTATTCCAATGCCTGACTTTCCAAGTTAAAAAAATAAGAGACTGATTGAATAAAATAGGCAAAGAAGGGCTCTTTCAGGTAAAAACAGCTAATGGGTTACATCTAAAAAGAAAATGCTGAGACAATTACAGTATATTTAAAGCTAAATTCAGCTTTTAATATACTGTATTTGCCTGAATTTAATATTCAGCAATTGCCTGAACAATGGGGCAGAGCCTTTGGAGAAATGAGTGTGCCAGGAGGGCCGTGGTGATGCCTTGCAGCAAGCACAAGCCAGACTCCCCCGGGAGGGAGAGGGGACACGTGGCACCAGCCAGAGCAGCCTGCACACTCTGGGCCTTGGGAGCAGCCACATTTATGACTTGTTTCAGCTGTTGCTGTTGGTAAGGTTTCTCTGAGGTCCCTGGTGAGTTTTAAACCGGCACAAAAGGAAGTGTGGGAAGATTGCTGCCTGCCTGGCTCGCATCTCCCATGTCTGGACCAGGTCTGGTTCAGGCTGCACCAATTAGTGTGTAAAAATATAATGCTGTTAACATCAGTAAGAATTACAGAGACTGCAAAGAAACAAACTCTTATACCCTTGATATGTTTGTGGATAAAAAAAAGGAAAATGCTTTCTTTTTATAGCTCTGTGACCCCCAAATCAGTTGAGATGGTTAGCTGTTCAGCAGTGAGCATGGTCAAGTAATGGTTTTACTGTCAGCTTAAATGTACAGGCTTATTTAAGTTTTCAAGCTTAAATCACTCTTAGTAGTCTCTGATTTCTATCAACTGGAAAAAGAAGAATCTGCTGTAGATTTTTTTTCTCCAAGAGACTGCTCAGGATCTTTGACAAGAGTTAAACTAGATCTTTTGGGAAAAAATAGTTTTTAAAAAGCATTATAATCTGTTTCTAGCTCATAAATGGGAACACACAGAGACAATTTCCTTATTAGCAGTTAACCTGTGGTCACATTTCTGAAGTGTTCTGTCCTTGCCCTGTATCCTTCCATGGAATGACAATAATCACACTTGTAATCAGCCATTGATAAAGGATTTTACGAAGGCCAGTTCCTGGTGGTAAATTTTGCACTTCAGATTGTGAGAAGCCTTTTGGAACAGCACAGTAAAGGCTTCAGAGCTGATTTGAGATGCACCTACTGGAAATCTAGACATGAAGGCATTGAGGCAGTTAAATCCTTCTGAGACTCCTATTTTTCCACTAATTTCAATTGAGAATTATGTTCCAAATTAGGAGCTGGGTATTCAAGTACATTGAGTTTGCACTGTGCTCCTTAGGTCTTAATTTCAGTCCTCGAATTTTGTACATGGTATGATGGGTATTTATAGAAAGAATATTTGTAGCAATGATTTTCCCCCACCAGTGCTGCAGGAATTGCTTTGCCGCATGTCTGGCACTGCCTGGTATTCAAGTCTCTAACAAGGACTGTATAGCACTGTTTAGAAAGGGGGTTTCTCAATAATCCCTTCTGTTCCTGGAATTTTATGCCCTGAAGTATGAGAAAGGTGATCTGTTGGAACTTTTAAGCTTGCTTTATCCATGTGATCTAAGTAAAACTATGACTGTTCTCCTGAAAGACTTAAGCTTTTTTTACATTTCAAAATATTTTAGTCTTGGGTAGTGTCATTACCTTGTTAAATACATGATGAATCAATATGAAATACATATGAAAAGTTTGCTTGTTTATTTGTTTTTCCCAAATCTGGAGATTCTGAGTTTCATCCCCTACTTCTAGTATTGAAAAAAGGGGTAGATGGCAGAGCCCAGTTTCCCTACTTTGCATCACCACAATTCTCATATGACTACTCCTTACACTAGCCTCTCTTGGGAAAAACATCAGCCCTGGTATTTGTCAGGCTCAGAGGAACATTCCTATTTAAAAAAAAATCCTGAGCTGGCTAGAATTGTTCTTTAATACACAAGATTTTCAAATAGTAAAGGAAGCAGGACTTGGGGCAAAGCAATGCTGGAGAGACAGTGAGAGTGACACCCCTGGGATCAAACCTGTGTTGAAATGGAAACCAGCTAAATGATGTATAGATTGTCTTAAATGACATAGGGCATCAGGCTGGTACCCTACAGAGATGTTACAGAAGCATCTCTGAGTTGATTTTGTCCTGTCTGGCAGTTGCAGTGGTGACAGCTCTGTGGGACTGTTGTACTAGGTGAAGGTGTGGGTGGGAGTGCAAACATCCTCCCGAGGACCCCCCTGGTGGGAAGGTGGCCTGAGCAGTCCCGTGCCTGGGCCACATAAAAAACTGGGCCAAGTTTTCCACATTTGGAGCACTTACCTGGGCTCAGCCCCTGCCTGCAAACACTGGGCTACGTGGCTGATTCCTGCCTCTCCCACTGGGGTCAGAGCAAGTGGTGCATGGCAGGAGACAACTGAAAAGGTCAGGAAACAAGCAGCTATCGACTGGTGACTTGTGCTGGGAGGCAGCAGGCGAGTAACCTTGCTCCATTTTATGGTAGCGCTTCACCTGCAAGTGCCCGCTGTGAGTGAAATTGCCTGGGCTGGTGCTGTCCTTTATCAATTTCACTCTCAGCAGGCTCTGCAGGTGAAGCATTTCATTGTAGGAGTCAGACTCTGCTTTCTCCTTGACAGCCTGAAATAGAAAGTGGAGAAAGGGAAAAAATAATAAGTGGAGAAAAGCAAGACAGAACCACAAAAAGCAGGATGTGTGTTAAATGGTAATGGTAATGCAGTGCAACTAGCCCTTTAAATTGGGGAGAATTTGACACTGAAAAGAGTTTTGCTTAGCTCTTGTAAGCTCGGCACTTAGAAGTAAAAGAAGTGAAAGGACATTGCAATTAGAAGTGAAAAATTACTGTGAATAATATTATGTTTAAAATATCACATAAGATGATGTGGGTAGAACTAAAAGATAATTTTCTTGATCATCAGCCCAGCAGAGAATTTTTGTGGCTGTTTCTGGGAGAAATCCAGACAAAAATTCTTTTTTCTTCTTTTTGTGAATTCTGCATTCCAGATTTATATGCCTTTCTTTTTGTGGATTTTGTTGAGGTTTTTTTTGTTGCCCTTTCTTAAGACAATGTGTGTGACTTGCAGCGTTGCTGGTTTCCTGATGCCACTTTCCTTGGCTTCAGAGAAAAATTCCGCATCCAGGATTAGAACTGCAAAATCGGTATCTGCATCTGAACATCTGACTGCCTGTTACTGGGGAAAGAAGTGCATTGGTTCAAGGACAAGGACGCCAACACAACTTTGAAGTTCCCAGACTCATCTCTTTCCAATCAGTTACATCCCAGGGCTTACTGGGAGTAGGGGACAGCACAGAGCCAAAGCACTGGAGCTGGTTCCTGGTTCCTAGTGGAACTGCTGGCATAGAGATGAGGAGTCTGATTGCAGAGCCACAACCATCCTTCTTTAACTGCAGTGAGCTTATACCTTCAACCAGATCCCTGTGTGCAGCAGGGAGCGTGGGAAACGTGATGCCTGTATTTCCTGTAGGAGTTCCACAGCACTGGAAACTCTGTCCTAGATATGTGTTCAGGAGGCAATTACAATGTCTAGCCCATCCCTGAAGTTTTGTGGATAAAGAGCAGCTTTTTGCTGCAGTGACATGAGGCATGTGCAGCTTTACCTAGTGACTTGTGGTTTGCTGCTGGTTAATGTGGGAAAACTGGATGAGTGGCTGCTGCTGCTGAGGAAGGTGTTCTGAGTGGGAAAGATCACAAATCAGCAGAGCTCTTGAGTTTCAGGAGCAGAAGCAGTGGACTAATGAACTTAAACCAGAAGACTTCAACCCACTCAAAGAATTGGTAAATGCAGTCTTGTGGAAAGGAATTTTAATGGGAAAGGGAGCCCTGGAGAACTCTCAGCTCCTAAAAGAGGCGCTGAAGATGGGATGAGAAACCACTCTGATGCAGGAGGCTCCCAGCAGGAATGGGGAGAGGCCAGTGTGGCCACCTAGGAAGATGGCCTGACAGTCAAAAAGATGCAATAAAAAGTGGCTTGCAGGCAGGCAGTACAAGAAAGGTTTCTGGTGCTGTCCCATAAAACACTCTGATGGGTAAACTGGGGGCATGTGGTCTTCGTTAAACTACTGCAGAGTGGGGCAAAAAGGAGGCAAGGATCAGACAAGTATGTGGAAGATGGAGGAGGAAGAAAGATGTGGAGAGAGAAGGTGGCACAAAATGGGGGAACTTTGTTTCCGCCAAGACTAACAAAATAATGTCCAGACTAAAAACTCAGCACAATATTACAGATCTACTGTTGTAGTTTCATGCAAATGCCTTTGCCTTCTTGGCAAAGTGTGTGACTGTAAACAGAACGGGATTTGCGGGATCAGTGAATACAAACCTGCCCTAAGCAGACAAAAATATTAAGATCCTTCGCATGAAGATTTTTGTTTTCCCAAGTGAGGGAGAAAAACAAGCAAACCTACTGCAACTCTTCCCATAATTAATTCCCTTTTATATTTTAGAGGGTGGGGTCTCTAAGCACCCAAATTTGAATTATTAGAAACAACCAAGAGATGCATTTTCCTACTGGGTAGACTGCAAGAGGTGGTTTTGCCAGCTCCCACACACAAACTGGTTTAATAAAGTTATGTGGCCTCATTTGCAAATAAACTTCTTTCTTAGGTGCCCTCATTACCCTTTTCAAAGTGATGTGTTAGGAGTGCTTCGATATTTCAGGGGACAGAGTGCACCAGGAGAGGTACGTCCCCCTATAGATTTTTGTATAAATTGTCTGCTGAGATAATGTTTAAAGAATCTTTAATGCTTTAATTTTTTTCTTGTAAATACATCCCAGTCAATAACAGGATGGAGGTTTGCGTAAAACTTAATTAAATTAGCAATCAATGGGTTTAGGATGACAAAAATTGATGTAAAACACTAGGTAGGGGAATTATTATCTCTGCTATTCTGTATTATTAATTCATTGTAAACCAGAGGAATGCTGGAAATTTTGAATTACATGCTGATTAATGTCTTCCATATCTCATAAAAAACAATACGATTATGTAAAATAGAGAAAAAAGCAAAACTGCCTCTTCGATTTATGACTGGTAGGTAGAACGTTGTTCAGATGTGAAAAAATCCATGCATGTTATTTACATGGGAAAGAGACAGAAATGCTTGGGAAGTCCTGGTGAAATGAAGATGGCTCTCTCTGTGGCCTTTTCTCTCTGGAAATTACAGTATGTTCACTGGGAGTTTTACTTACCATGAGACATTTGGATCACTGTGCAAATAGGCAGGAGCAGGAAACAGAGGCTGTAATGAAAGGAATCACACCTGACATGTGAATTTGCTAACAAATCAAGTATACCTGTAATGAAAATCATCTCTAAACACTCCTAGTGGTGGGTAGGTCTGAAAAGGTTACGTGGCACTGCTCAGAAAGAGGTGTTTGTTTGCCATTCTTGGCTTTGGATGAGCAGGAATACAGAGCAGTGCTGCAGAGAAAATGGAAAGTAACACAACCCAAAATCTGTCAACACCAAGAATTTTGCAAGCCAGCTTTCTTTTTCAGTTTCAATGGTCAAGTCAGCTTTCTTTTTCAGTTTCAATAGTGTGACTCTGCAACATGCAGAACAGTTGTAATCCTAGATTAAAATAATAGAAAATTTAAGTGTGGAAGTGGTAATTACTGTTGTGACATTACATGGTACTGCAGCTGTGTTCACAGATACTGAAGCTGGCTGCACTGGCTAGTATGCTGTACATTGGATGCTTCACAACACCGTTTCAGCAAGGATCAGCTTCTGCACTATTCCTCCTTCTTATAAATGGGTAAGGACAGAGTGGTAGTCTGGAAGGCTGACATCGCATTTGACACAGCAACCTATGGTTTGTAAGACCTCTTGGTCCTGTATTTGTGTCTGAAGCATGTTGAGTGCTTCAGGAGTTTTGCAAACCAAGGAAAGAAAGAAAGAACAATCTTTGCTGACTTGGCCTGCCAAAAATGGTGAATCTGGAAGCAATTACAGAAAACCAGCAGCTGAGCCTACTAGTGCCTCAACACCTTGGATGCAGTGGGAAAAGCTTCTTGAAGGACACAACTCTATTTGTGTGATCTGGCTGAATGGAAAATACATGCAGCTGAATATGCAGCCTGTGCATTCATTGATTCAGTTTGGGTGACATGTTTGGGTTGCAGCAAGCTGTCTATGTAGTGTTGCATTGATTGTTTGCAACCTTTCCTAAAATAACATCTGTGATAGTGAAGGAGGCAGTACCTACACTGATAGCTTTATGCCAAGAAATGAGATCATAGAAATGTGGGTTGGATGAGACCCTGAAGATCACCCCACTCAAAGCAGGACTGCCCCCACTGCTAGGTCAGCTGTGCCCTTATCCAGCCAAGCTGTGAAAACTCTCCAAGGCAGGAACTGCCACCTCTTACCTGGAGCATCTGGCAAAGAAACCTTTCCTAATTCCAAGCCTGAGCATCCCCACCTGCCATGTGTGCCTGTTGCCCCTTGTTACATTCTCTGAAACCACCAAGAATCTGGATCTGTCATATTTGTACCTTCTTTTCAGGCAGACATAGGCTGCTGTTCCATCACCATTTGGGCTCCCCTTCACTGGGAAAAACAAGCCCAGCTCCCTCTTCCCTCTCATGCTACATCTGCTCTCCAGACACTGGGCCATAGTGGCACCCTTAGCTGGACCTTTCCAGTTCATTTCACATCCTCCTTTAGACAAGAGTCCCAAAACTGGATGTTGCACTCCACCTGCAGACTTACCAGTGCCGTGCAGATATCCAGCTCAATCTGCTGGCCATCCTCCTCCCAGCACTCTGGCATGCAATCTGCAGTTAGTTATCTGCAATAAGATCACATTCTAGTCTCACACTCCTCTTGTCACCCACCATATCCCCCAGGTCCTTTCCAGCAGAGCTGTTACTTCACAGCTTGAGATTATAATGTCCCACATGCAGAACTTTTTAATGTCTCCTTGTTGAACTCCATAGGATTGCTGAGATTGCTGCTGTGGTAGAGGTACATAGTTCTTGCACTTGCTCTTCTAATTTTTCACATTTTTAGAGAATACTGGTGACACAGCAACATAGCTCCAGGCACAACCAACTCTTTCAGCTGCCCAGGGCCCCCAGAAGTCTCTTTGCTCCTATCAGTGAAACAACATACCTTGATCTCACAAGGACACTGAAAATCCCTCTTCTTTACTGTCTTGATTTCCACACCCACCTTTGTTTTTTTTAGCTCTCACATATTTATTCATTTCTTTTTTTTTATCCAGATGGGGTTTTTGTTCCTGAATGGTACCCACTTCTGCTGGCAAGCCAGTCCTGTCTTAGCATGGAGTATTAGTGCTGCAAGAGCAGCTCCTGTGGGTGGAGGAGTGTTGAAGCTTTAACCAAAATCCAACAGGGGAGTGCCTGTGGGAGGTCATGGCCATGGCCCACTGTCCTCACTCCTGCTCTTTGCTCCCTCTCCGAGCCAAATAACAAAGCATTTGTTCCTGACAAGCAGATGGAGAGGAATTGGCAAGGAGCCTGGATTCCTTATAACTTAATCTCTGTCTACTCAGCTGTAAGTAAAGAGAGTTTTGTCTCAAAAGAATATGATTTCTTTGGCTTTGCCACCAAATATTTGCTCACTGACAGATTTTTATTCTCACACTGTTTTCCCGAGAGAAGACATGGGTAGTTAGATTTCCAGCTACTGTGAAAAATGATCCTTGGCTAAGAGAGGATGGATAAGAGGCCATTCACTAGAAGGCAGGTTACTTCTGATGAGCATATTGTGCCCATTACAAGGTTTTTTTTCTCTGTACAAAATGCTATCCTACCTCAAATATTATAACAGAAGGAATTCAAGGCATAGAGAAGCATGGTCTTTCATTTACTCCAAGGAAATCCTGTTGAGCTAGACGAGTTGAGGAATTCACATAGAACGATTATGAAGTTTCATGGTAGGCTGCTCTGAGGAGTTTTGGAGACTTCCTAGAATTTTTACTGCATTGTAAAGGCCATTTTATTAGAAATGGACAAAAATTAACCTTAAGCTGTCAAGTGACAATATTTCAACATGCAAGAAATCATAATCATATTCCTTTACCTAGAATATAGCAACAAACCTTTAAACATCCATAACCTTTCTTTGTCAGACAAAGTGCAAATGGTCATTTAGTTTTTCTCCCCTGACTGTCTTTTTCAATTCTTACAGAACTGGAAGAAGAATTGGACACATGTAACTCCTGCAGAAGCTACAGGTGGAATGTAGCCCAAAATCCACACAGGAACATGAGATGTCTTCCCTCTTCCCCAACTGCCCACTTTTTGAATAAATTGCTGAGTGAAGGGGTAAGCATTGTCTGGCAGTGAGTAATTGGCAGGTACAGGGATTCTACTGCCTGCCATCAAGCCAAGGCTGAAGTCAGGAACCTAATCATACAAATATATCAGATATTCCCAATATGTCCTGAAAGTTCCCCAGCAAAGGCAATAGTTTAGTTTCCATTTTACCTGCCTGTATAAGATTCAATCCTTCCCTGCTAAGAACAGAGAGCTCCCAATAGACCCATCCTAGGTAATGAGTGACAACAACTGCAAAAGCAGTCAGGCTTTGAACTCATGGGTTTTACCCAGGTTGGCTCCACCAGGATCCTGGTTTCTCCTAGAGAGAGTGATATTTTTTGGTCAGTTGATTCAGGAATGAAGGGGAGGACAGCACAGGGCTGGCAGGAGCACAGGAGAAGCTGGCTCCATTCCTGGGACTGCATGCTTTTCCTGTGTGCAGCAGGAAACCTGTGGTGTAAATTATCCATGTGTCCCAGGGCTGAGAGCAGAGGGCACCAGACAAAGCACAGATCAGGTGCTGGTGCTGCAGGTAGGCAGACAGCAAAGGCCCAACCACAGAGGGCACCCCCCATCTCTTGCTACTGCTAGTCAGGGCTATATTTAGAAGCTTGGTTAATGAGTAAAAGATATATGAGGAAATAGCTGGTCCTGCTGTGCACAGGAATGGTGCTTGGTGGCACTCCCGAGGCCAAGGAGCCGTGCCTGAGGCTGTCATGCTCACAGGTGTGTGAGCTCCTTGAGCGCCGTGCCATGGCTGTTCCCTGGTCCTGCACAGCATCAGCAGCCCCCGCAGAAGGAGAAGGCTTCCCCAGCCAGCGAGCCACCATCCTGCTCTAAGCTCACCAGTGCCTGCTCGGAGCGGAGCAGCCGTGCGTGTCTGCCCCGTGCTACCAAACAAAAGGCTGCCAACCCGCTCTGGGCCTCGGGCTGGCCCCTGAAGTGGCTGCTGAACGCTCCCTCACTGCCAGCTGATCAGCTTTGGGGCTGTGCAATTCCCCTTTCCAATTACTGGCCCTGCTCCCGGCGCTGGCTGGGCCTGGTGTGTGCCAACAGCCAGGCAGCGAGGCAGGGACTGTGGGCTTAGGGTGGGAAGAGATGGGAGAAACGGTGAGCCAGAGCAGGGACCTGCATCAGCCACTGGGAGGGCATCACCTCCCAGCCACCTTCTCAGGAGCTCCTGGAGGTGCCTGCTCCACTGAGGATGGAGTGATCCGGAGGGGCCATGCAGAAGCAGCCCTGGTAAGTGTGGGACAGAAACTCGGTGGGAGGCAAGGGATGTCGTGGCATGGGGATGCTGAGGCCAGGGGACACACAAATAGCTTTCTGAAGTGGCTTGGGTATAATCGAACATTTGGGGGGCATGGAAACAGAGAGGGTGAGCCCTGCTACCCTTTTTTCTTTACCTGCATTGCCACATTGCTAAAAGAGGCTTGGGGGAATTGTCCATATAAATCTGAAGATTCAGCAGTTAAATACCAACACTGCTGTTCCAGGTACTGTGGATCTGATCTTTTCCCCTATCATAGGCACAGTGTAATTTCTATAATATCCATTTAAAGTGGCCTGAAGCTCCAGAACTGACCTTCTGTGACTCTGAGTCAACAAAAAAGTGATCCTGCAGTCATCAGGTATCTGCTGGCTCACGTCACAGAGGCACCAACATGAAGCAGTGTGCCCAGTGAGGATGTCTGGTGGAAATTCCAGCTGGCATAAGACTGGAACCCTCTTCTCATCTCCTTCTGAAGCAAGTAGAGTGCTGCTGTGTGCCAGACATCCCTATGGAGTATTTTGTACCTGAGACTGCTTTGCAAGCGGGACAAACCATGGTGGAGCTTGTGCAGCCAGAGTCGCTCACCAGGGATGGATGAGCAACCTGTGGAATGCGGAGGGCAAAGGTGGGGAGTTAGAATCTTCATTTCCCCACTTCCCCAAATTCTCTTTTCCTGGGAGCTGGGCTCCTCACCCAGCCTGGCACTGAGGTTTTATTGGTGTGAGACTGGAAGCCAGCTCAGACTGCCACTGCAGGGCCTGCTCTTCACAATTAGCTGAGAAGACAGGTCTCCAGAGGGACAAAGGGCTTCTCACCAGGAGAAAGAGCTCTCAAAGTGTCAGTTCAAAAGCAAATCCTATCTAAGTTGAGAACAAAGAGACTGCTGAGACTGTTGGATGGGTTATGATTTTTAATACTCCAAAGAGATGCCTTTCTGGAAAGACTTTTATGAAAAAAACCCAAACAACCACGAGTGTGAACAAATCATGAAGATTCAGTCTTGGCCTGGAAAGAAAAGAGGTAGCATGCATGGCCCAGCAACTATCCTAAAACCCCTGCGGCAAGCAATAATCTTGAAAAAGCCAGTGCAAGCTATGTTTTCAATTTATAAATTAAATGTGTTTAAAATTTATGAACTTTGACTGCACGAGTAACTACTTCATTAGACTTTAGGGCTGCATGTTTCCTTGACTTTTTTCACGGTAAAGTAAAACACATTTCTAATAAACATGGAAAGAGATTCCAGGCTAGAGTCACCACTTTTATGTAAAGGACCCTCCAGACTCATTAAAAAAGTTTACCACCTAAATAAAGCAAGCACATTGTAATTCTTTAACTCATAAAGTTGGTAATATACAAAGAATATTGGCCTACTCTTCCATGTACACTGCTTGGTATGGGTGAATGACATACAGTAAGGGGTTTACTGGGAGGAAATTAGCATATAAAACTATGTTTTGCTAAGTCTTAGACTGAAAGATCAACTTGAGGAACAAGAGGGAGTAAGTTGGGCTCTGCTCAGATTTGCTGAGTAAGCATGGAAAGTTATATACAGATACTGAGCCAAAGCTGTAACCAAAATCACTCTGTTTCTCCTAGTTTATATCAACTGTTTAGTCCTTTGACAGTCAGCAGTGGAAATAGGGATGGAGGTACAATGGTGACTGCACCATGCATTGGCCCACAACACAAGGCTGTGGCTCAAACATCTGGCACCAAGCACTTCCTTTTCCCAGCACTCATGCATCCACAGCTGGAGTTTTGGGACTTCTGCCTCAAGGGGAACATGGAAAAAAACTGGAAAGATCCAACTGAGGGCTGCCACCATGGCCCAGCATCTGGAGTGCAGATGCAGCGAGAGTGAGGTGGAAGGAGTTTGTTTTTCCCTGTGAAGGGAAACCCAAAGCAGATCTCCCTGAAGAGCAGGTACAAAAAGGACAAATCCAAAGCCTTCTTGGTCACGTCAGGGGACTTAACAAGGGGCAACAGGCACATGTGGCAGATGGAGATGTTCAGCTTGGCCTTTTCCATCAGATGCTCCAAGAGGTGATGGTGGCTCCTTGCTTGGAGGCTTTTTATGACTTAGCTAGATAAGGCTAATTTAATGTATGGTGATTGTGGTAGTCCTGTTCTGACAGAAGATTAGAATAGGTGAGCTCCAGCAGTCTCATCCAACCAACATTCCTGTGATTCTGTGGTTCTTTTTCCCAGAGCAACAGAGAAGCATGTCCCAAACCATCAGCCAGCTCACCTGGCCTGAAGGAGAGGGCAGCTCTCCCAGATTCCATCTCCTGAGGGCTGCTCTCAGCCTAGCACTTACAAGTGAGCATTAGTCTGTGTGGGGTTCAGAACCAAGATTGCAAACAAACCTGTCAGCCTTAGCTAGCCAGTGCCTTAAAGTCATTGATATCTGACTTCCATGTGGTTGTGCCTTGCAGTAGTCACAGCTCAGTGTATTTGTGCATGCCAAAGCAGCACACTGGCAGAATCTTGGGTTTTCAAAACTCATCTTTCAGCAAGAAGTCACTAAATTTTCAAGTCCAGTGATGAAAAATTCCTCATTGACTCTTACTCTGCTTTAGCAGACACTTTGGCCTTTATGTGAAGCTTTGTATGTGTCATTTGCATTCAATTCTCCTGCACTGGAATTAGTCAAATGAGAATCACAGGCTTAGCTTTTTTCTGGTTAAAACTCTCCTCTGCAGAAACCCTTTCCTGGGTGTCCTTAGAAAGTGTCCCTGACCCTTCCATGGTCTCACACAGCCAGTTCTCTCCCTACCTCACAGCTTCTTTCCTTTTAGGCTACAGGGGTGCTGAAAATAACACTGGAAATCTCAGTTCACAGTTTCTTGCATGACAGCAAGCAACAGAAACCACCCAAAAGAGCACCTTTTCCTGAGCCAGCTCTCACATGTTTGCAAAAAGGGTGGGACTGCTGAGCAAACAGACCTGTTCCCTCTCTGATTACTTTGATACTAAGACCATATGGGCCTCCGAGCTGGTTCCTACTCCCTGGAGTTTTGTTTGTGGATATTGCATGTTCCTTTGGAAGAAAAAACCAAAAAAACAACAAACCCAAACCCCAGTGATTTTACTAAGTGAAACAAGCAGGTACAGTAGTTCTGCATATGGTGCTAGTAAAATTGTAATAGTGAAAGTTGGCAAGAGTCAAGCAGCCTTTGTTTTAATTCTCTGGAGCTTCAGGTAGAGCCTAATGTAATTACTTGCTTTACTTTGTAGCATTTTAAGAGAGAAGTGTGTGTTTTAAAAAGTTATATTTCCAAATAAAGTGGTCAAGTCTGGAGAAGACAAAGTGCCTGATTCTGGTGCCTCTGAATTCAATAGCAAAACTCCCATTGACTTAGGGCAGGATTATGTCCCAAATCTAAGAAATAACAGCAAACAGACCTGTGCAGTTTTTTAATTCACTGTCCAGGCCACCAGTTTGTAACTTTTTCCTATTTTTTATCCACTTAAGTTCCAGAAGGTTTGTTTGTCCTCAGCTCCACTCTCTGCATCTGAATATTAGAGCTGAATTTTTTTTTTCACATGAAGACAGCTACTTTGCAGTATCTCAGTGTAAGTGGGTGAGTCCAGAGATGCTGAATCTCACCTACACAGACACAGTGACTTCACTGTCATTTTTTTCATGGAATAACAGAATATCCTGAGTTGGACAGGACCCACAAGGATCATAGAGTCCAAGTCCTGGCCCTGCACAGGACAACCCCAAGAATCACACCATGTGTATGAGAGCATTGTCCAAATGTTTCTTGGACTCTGTCAGGCTGCTGCTGTGACCACTCCCTAGAGAGCCCACTCTGGTGTTCCACCACTCTCTGGATGAAAAACCTTCCTAAAACCCAACCTAAACCTGCCCTGACACAGCTTCATTCCAGTCCCTTGAGTTCTGTCACTGGTCATCAGTGGGAAGAGATCAATGCCTGTCCCTCTGCTTCCCCTTTTAAAAATAATTCCCCTTTTTAAAATAATTTTGTAGACCACAAAAATGTCAATTATTTCAAAATTCTCCAATTTGTCAAAATGTCACAAATTTAATTTTCCTAGGTAGATTCAAAAGCCCTAAAATTGAAGTCATTGACATTGCACCAAGAAGAATAAAGTGTTTGAGTGACTTCTAGGAGGAGCTTTTGATTTTTTCTGACTGTTTATTTTTGTGATTGATTGAGGCATTAACTAGGATTAACTTTCTTGTTGATAGCAAGCCCATGAGCTTTAGAACCTGCCTGTAATTAATTGAAATCTGTCAATCTGTGTTGTTTACAAACTCTCATCAGAAGTCAGGCTGGAATAGGTCTTACAGCAGCCTAACCCAAGCTGCTGTTGATAATATCAGTAAAGACTGACCATTTGATCACCAAATTAGAAAATAACATGGATCTATTACTTTTATCTCTTGGGTTTAGTATGTAACATATAAAGACAGCACTAGTGGGAATAATTTTTAACTTGGATGTACAAAATCATCTCACTGTACATTTTTTTCTTTAACTAGCTTGTGATTTGAAACTTTTTCCACAGTAAACTCCTGAGTATATGTATGTCTTCCTGATTTTCACTTAATGCCTGAATAACAAGGCTGAAATGCACCAAGATCCTTACTCTGCCTTAATGTTGACTTAAGAATTAGTCTTCAGATCCCCCTGTACAATAAATAGTACATGAAGGAGCCTTCCATGGCCATCTGGTGCCAAACAGAGCCTTCTATCAGCTGCAGTTCACCTTCTCCTATGGTTCCTATGAGGAATGGATTTTCCAGCACCTTGGCTCACCCTGTGTTTTCTATTCAGGTGTTTATGGTCTCTAATCAGCACCTAACTTGCCTGTGCTGGAGTTTATCCCATACCTACAGTGGGGTTTTCCTCAGGGCTTCTCCTGGCCTGCTTTCAATCTCTGGGGTCACGTGCTTCCAGAGCGAGATGGAAAGCACCTTTTATTTATTAAATGGACAAAACCCCCAGTAAAGCTGCCCTGGCTTTGGGTAATTTCAGTCCAGTGAACCACAGGGTTTGTTATTGAGGTTTTCTTATAGATTCTCTGCAGCCTCTGTAGGAGATTCCTTTACAAGATGAGGGAAAGTGTCCTGAGCTTGAGGTGGCAGCTGCTCCAGCTGAGACTGGTGGGAGCCTTCCCCTGCCTTGGCTTTGTGTGCCCTGTCCACCAGACCTCCTCCACACCTTAGGAAATGCATCAGCCTTGACTCGGGGTGTGACACCTGGGGCTCTCCCACATCACAGGGGCTCTAGTGACAGAGGACACCTTTAAATCCCAGATACCCTTAGGTGTCCTCCAGGAGCCAGGGCCTCACTGCTCTCAGGGTGTTTTGCTTCCTGCCATTGGTTTGTTCCTCTCTCCTCCCCACACCTGGCCTTGTGTAAGGAGGACTGTGAAAATAAATTAAACTGCAGCACCTACACCAGTGCCTTTATTTTTACCAGGAAACAATATTCCCTCCCCTGACATGTGCCAAGTAGCTGCTGCAAGCTGGAAGGCTGCACAAGTCCTTGGGACTGCCTGTACAAACAAAAGTTGTTATGATGTGCCTGCAAAAACTTGTGAATATGCTTTGGGGACATGGAAATGCCTGCTGGCCCCTGGGGTTCAGAGGAGAACATAAGGGACATAAGGGTCCAAAAGCACCCTGCAGCAGCATCCTCCCATCCAAGCCTTCCACACTGCAGGGCCCTGAATCACTTTCTCCCTCTCCTCCTGCAAGCCCAGACAGCTGAGGAAGTATCTGGTAAATAGGAGTTTGGAGACCTTTTTACAGTGATAAGATAAAGAGCAATGGCTTTAAACTGAGAGTGGGCAGGTTTTGGTTAAATATCAGGAAGAAATTCTTCACTGTGGGGGTGGTGGGACACTAGAACTGTCCCCAGAGAAGCTGTGGATGTCCCATCCCTGGAAGTGTTCAAGGCCAGGTTGATGGGACTTTGAGTGACCTAGTGTAGCAGAAGGTGTCCCTTCCCATGGCAGGAGGGTGGAAATAAGATGAGCTTTAAGGTTCTTTTCATCCCAAACCATTGTGATTCACTCAGAGTTGTTTTACACACTGCTCTGAGTGAAAGGGAAGGATTTGCCTCCACCTGAGGTGCCCACCAGCATCATGGTATCTGCATACAGAGGCAACATCGGGGCAAAACATTTCTGTCAAACCCTTACAGCACAAGGAAAATGCATTTTTCTATGGAAAATTTCATGGGAAGAGCTCCTGAGGGCATCACCCTCACAGCTCTGCAGTGTGTTGTCTTTCATAAGGAAGGATATTTTATAGTGGCTGCACTATATTGACCGGGTTTTGCTTCCTGACACTGTACACCCATCACCTTCCACTGGCCAAAAATCCCAGTTCTCCTTATTGTGTGGCATTTCCCAGTGCAGTGCAGGGCTGGAGGTCCAAGTCCTCCCCAAAGTGTCCCCAGAGCAGCAGCTTGGCAGAGGGTGCGAGTGTGGAAAGTGAGAGTGAGTTTGCTTCGTGTACTGGTGAGTGCTACCAGCATTTCCGTCAGCTAAATTTGGGGGCAGCCACTAAAAACAAATCCCGAAACCACTGAAATTGAGGGGGTTTTGTCTGGTTTCTAACAGAAGAAATAATTGCCAGCATCAGCTCTGAATAATTTCACGCTAAGTCACGACGTGCAACAGTCCAAGGTTTGAGAACACAAGAGTTAGCCCAGAACTTTTTCTCAGTTTTGCTTTGAGGTAAGTTGGTGATTCAGAACGAAACCTGGCTAAAACCATGATGGTTACTTAGTTTTAAACGTTACCCTACCCTACCCAGGAATATTTGGGGCTCATAAATGAGAGCTCTCTGTGCCCAAAGAGGCTGAAGCACACTTCAGGCAGGAGAGCAAACATCCAAGGAAGGACATGGGGGAAGCTCTAGGGGGATTGTAAGTATTTCTCTCAGGCAAGTTTAACACCTCATTTTCTTAAATGTCTTTAATTCATACGCACTACGAAGCAAAGATTTTAAACCAAAAATTTTGGTGCAGCACCTGGGACCCCATTTCTTGCCCACATCTTCGCCGTTGGGTGGAGGTGAGGAAATGTGAAGAAGACGCGTTTGATGGAGGTGCCAGCGTGGGAAGACACTTGGCACCGAAGCTGTTGGAAAAAATCAGCTTCCAAGCGCCGTGGTAGGGAAGGTTTTGCATAGGATGCTGCGCACTTATCTAGAATTTCAAAACTCAAAAAAAAAAAAAAAGATAAAATATAAAAGAAAAAAGAAAATACAAATATGTATTTTTCACCTGATTTCTCCCTCCCTCCTTTACGTTAATTAAATTAGCGTAATTAACCGGCTGTTCTAACTCCGTGCCCTTGCACAGAGCGTTCCCGGGGCGCTGGCAGGGGCACGGCCCGGGCTCTGCCCCGCACACCCCGCACTGGGAGCGATGCGCGCCCGTCCCGCTCCGCTCCTCCCTCCCTCCCTCCCTCCCTCGCTGTGCCGGGGACCTCTAGCGGCACCGGGAGCCGCCTCTGGCCGCTCCTCCTGCGGGCACCCGCCCCGAGCTCCGCCATTCACCCTGCGGCCGAGGAGATGGAGGGGGAACCAGAACGGGCTCTGGCTCTGGGCTTTCTGCAGCCCGGTGCGCCCTCAGCCCGTCCCTGTAGTTTGTGCTGTCTGTGTAGTGAGGATATTGCCCCGATATTGAGCCTGCTTCCCAAGACAGTGGGCAGCAGATTTCACCTCTAGGTATCCTAAAATGTAGCTTCTGAGGATTAAAATCTATTTTTGCTTTCTCTCCTTTTTCCTAATTTCTTGTTGTAAATCGACATTTCTTTGGCATCGGTGACTATGGAGAGGATGTGGTTTAGAAGTTCAGTTTCCCTCCATGTCCCCTCCCTGCTCCAGATAGGCCCAGAAAGAGTCCCCTCCTTCTCCTGCACTTCTTCCCACCTTTTTCCAGCACCCTGCTGACGCTTTCACACAAGACCAGACCCCTGGACAAAACCAAGCTCCTGGGCCAAAATGGACTGATGAATTCAGCCTCATCTCCTATCTGGGCATCCTGGGGTGAGAAACAAGTCCCAGGTGCCCCTGTCCCATCATCTTCCACCCCGGGCAAGGAGGTTTCCTGTCCCCCAGGCCAGCTGCTGTCACCTCAGCAGCCCCTGTGGTCCCTGCTGCATGGAGGAATGCCTGAGTGGCCTTTGCCATGCTCCATGCTCCATCTGCACCAGGCAGGGCTTGTCTCAAACCCACAGGTAATGTGGGGTGACACATTCCCCTCCCCCCCCCTTACTGAAATCACGTTTCTTCCCTTAAATGTGGGGGTTTTTCACCAACTCCTCATCCTGCCTTGCCTGTGTGGGGCAGGCTCTGTCACGAGCCCCAAACACGGCTTCACAACTGGTGTGCAGCAGCAATCATGCAGACATGAGAGCAACCACTTCCTCCCTCCAGCAGCTCTGTGAATCCACACCAGGACCTGCAGACAGTTCTGCACACCCTCCTCAGCTCAAGCCTGGAGAAACATCTGCCTTCAGAAATTCAGAAGTCACTCAGCTCTCCTTCCCTGCTGCACCATGCACACACAGGAGTGACAGCAAAGTGGCTTTTCCCTTTGGAGCATCTTATATGGGGAGCGGCAGCATCACTGCAGCTGTGGTAGGCTGGGGTTCCTTCCTGTGCCTCCTGGAAGCCCTGGAGGTGTTAGATAACACATCACCCTGCTCAGGGCTGAGTGCCAGGGCCCTGCAGGCACCCTGCACCCTCAGGAGGCCAGAGAAAGTTCAACACCACCTGAGAAAGGGGAACTTGCCCCTTGGCAAACTCCCTTCAGCAGGAAAGGAAGGAAAGGAATCCCGATGTGCCATCCCACTGTGGCACTGCCCCGTGCCACCCGGCTCCTCAGCGGCAGGCAGGACAGCAATCTCACCCAGCTGCATTTCAGGGAAGGTTTCCCTGCAGGAAACAATCCTTAAGGAAACATTTAGATTGGCCTAAGGACGTGGTTTGCCACCTCTTGAGCTGGGTGGCTCAGCAGACATCCATTGAAGCTGCTCTCTGGACCTGGTCTCCAGTGGCCCAGCAGGGAGCATGGTCTGTCTGCTCTGGGCTATTTCTGTCACAGAGGCCCTCACTCCGTGCATGAATTTGCATCTAATTAGCATTTGCTTAGTGGACCTTACTCAAGGGCCTCAATGTGATGCCTTTCTTTTACCTTGGACTGGTTTTTGATGAAAACTGAGTCATCCAAGTGGTAAGCACTGTCAAGCTTAGTACATTTTACAAGACTTTCTCCTTTCACAAGAATTCCATGTGAAGGTACACGATCCCTTGGCCCAGCCAGCCAAGGGGAATCTACCCACAGATATGCTCCACCTCAAAGAACAGATGAAAACATTCACATCTCAAGAAGAAAACGTGTTTCTGAACATAAAACCACCTTCCCCCTCATCCTCACTTCAGTCAGCCACTAAAAACATTACAAATATTAATCACATTGTCAATACATATCACACCAGAAAAGGTGTTTGTGGTTTTTAAGTAACAAGTCAACCATACAAATCAAATACTGGGAACAACTTGTCTGCAAAATAAAAAGCATGCAAGCAGTGAAATAGAATGATGTGGGTGTTGGGTGATCCAGCAGCATGAAGCCTGTGGGCAATGCAGCTTTGGCAGCGGAGGGGCAGTGGGAGCTGTGTTGGGAAGCACTGGGAGCCCTGTCTGCCTGTGGGAGGATGGCAGGACCAGCCCCCAGCAGGCTTCCCTCTGGAGCCAGGCTGGCTTGGCTGTGACCAGACCTTTTGTTCCCTGGTAGGAGAAGGAGCTGAAGGCAGAAACTGCTTTCTCACCTCGAGGCATTCTGTCATGGCCAGGCCATTAATTCATGAACCAGTGTGGGAGGGGAGACTGTGCATGCCCTTATCTACACCTTCCGAGGAGGAGCAAAGTCAGGCAAGTGAAACTACACTGTCTCCATTTCTAGTAAATAACTAATTCTACTCTTCATAGGGGCTGGCATTTAAATCAAATTAGAATGATTACTCTATTGTCCCAGAGTAATTGAATGCATTAAAAAACACAATTAAAAAAAAAACCCCAAAAACCAAAAAGAAAACCCAGCCAAACAGAAAACCCCTCAGATAAGACCACTGCAAAGAAGTGCCTTTGCTCACTTTGTGAATTGTATAATTAATGGTCAAAGCCAGCTGAAGTCATCAGATGACTACCACACCAGAGAGATGGGAAATTACTGGTCTCCCTCAAATTTCCCCCAGCTCTTGAAAAAAAAAAAATCCCCTTTGTTTCTTGCCCTTTTAGAAATATTCTTCCTTATTCCCATTTGCTATCAGCCAAGCTTTAACTCATTCTGACACCAACCATTTGCAGCCACAGCAGTCACTTCCCCTCCTGAGCAGGGGCATTCACATGCTTACAGGGAGCCAGACACTGAAGACACACTTAGGAGGATTTCCTAAGAATCCTGAGCTGAATTCCTGCTCACCTGAGGGTAGCCAGCAGTAGATGATGTGATGGCAGCACTGCTGTAAGAGCTGGGTAAGGAAGGAGACCTGTTCTGCACTTGAAAATGATTTCAAAGTAGCAGGATTTTAGACATCTTGCTCAGACTTTGATTGTGGGTGTGAAGAACAAAACACTTCTGTCTGACTGCACTTCTCAAAATGACACATTTTAACAGCACCAAAGTGCCTGGGCTGCTGCAGACAATTAATGCTAGTTGAGAACCAAATAACAACAACAAATTAAAAAATAATAATTGTCACTGTCATATTTTCTGAAAAATTTGCCCAGGATTTTCTCCTAGGAAGCTGAAAAGCCTCAGAGAAAATTGAAAACAATAATGATCTGATTTGCTTCTCCTCTGCTTTGCTGCTTTAGAATGTAATTTAGAGATTGTTTATCCAACATGTGAATTGTTTTAACTTAAGGACCAATCACAGTCAAACTGTGTTGGGACTCTGGAAGGAGTCACAAGTTTTTCATTATTATCTTTTAGCCTTCTGTCTGTATCCTTTCTCTATTTTTTAGTATAGTTTAGTATAATATCCTTTAATATAATGTAGTATCATAAAATAATAAATTAGCCTTCTAAAAACATGGAGTCAGATTCATCATTTCCTCCCTTCATCTAGGAACCCTGAAAATACCACAAATAATTTGTTTCCATAACATGCAAGCATCACAAACAAAATACCAGGGGAATATTTTAACAGTCCCTAAATATTTCCAGCATGGCTCACAGGCAAGGTCCCTCTTTGGGATTTCTGGCTTCCTGGTGCTAAACTCTACAACTGCAATTTGTAAAGAAACCAATGTATACCACTTAATTCCCTCCCTTGGATCCCTGTCCGTGAGATGCAAATCATTCCTCTGTGTCTCCTGGCAGAGGTAAAATCTGTGCAAATGCTAGGGTGGTAAGCAGGGGGGATGCTTGGCCCCTGATGGAGAGGAATTATCCCTGCCTCTGCAAGGGGCTGCCTTGGAAGTGCTGGGGCTTCCCACTTGTGCAAAGCCTTCCCAACAGGAAGGAGCTTACAGCCATGGGGCCTTAAAAGGCAATTTTTTTTCCCTCTGTGCTGAGGTCAGGCGGGAGCCTCGTTTGGCCTGGCTGAGCTGTAGCTCATGGCTTTGGGGGGGTGGCTGAATGGGATGCTGAGCAGGCTGTACTTTTATGTGTAAAGAAGGGAGTTTGTTGTTTCATGGAAGCATCTTCCCTTAAGCTAAGATTTGATTCTGGTTTTTTCCTTAAAAAACTTTGTTTTGAGGCAAATTTTCTTTATCTCCCATGTACATAAAAAACTCCCCTGAAAAGGCAAAAAGCTTGTACCATTTCGTTTCTGGTTTTTATGGAGTGCTTAGAAGTCTCTCCACTTGCAATTATGCTGACAGATCAAACCCTTCATGATCATAAATCATTTAAAGCATGAAGCATCAGGTGTAGCTACAGTACAGCCCAGAGACTCAAGTGTTTTCAGTAAGCATTAGCAGCTAAAATGCTGCAGTCTTCATGAATACTTTACTAGTAAATGAAACCCCAAGAAGCAAAATTTCCTCTATGAATAAAGAATTTGGCAAATATATTCCCAGGCACGTAAGGGAGGAGACCAACCTCAACTTTGACTCAGGAGACAAGACTGGAGAAGCAATGGCATGTAATAAACATATTACAACAATATTTAGTCAGCAAAACTTGAAAGGTACTGTTTAAGGTGGAAAGGATCTGTCTGGTCTTACAGGTAAGCCCTAAAAGGTAAAATTTGATGGCTGCAAAAGAAATTCTTCCATATAATCCAGACCTTTACAGCATATCCAAAATTCAATCTCATTGAATGCTTTGGTTTAGATCAATCTGCCTTATGCAGTACATTTTCTTATGGAGACACACAGAGTTGCAACACAGCAAAGAGAAAAGGAGCAGAAGGTGTGGAGGGTTTGGTGAAGTCCCCTGCCCATGGCAAGTGGAACTCAGGGGAGATCTGCTAGGGAAGGGAGCTGCAGAGAAATGTGAACCCAGGCCCTACACAGGAGCAAAAACAACACCCAAGGGCCACATGAGAGGCAACTTAAACTTGAATATTTAAAGAGATTTATTAAACCTTAACAAAAATACAACAAAAGGACTACATAAGGAAAAAGCTGCAGCCCTGGGAACTGCCCCTTGTGCATACCACATGGCCAGTTCATCTTCAAGATGGATGCTCAGTCTTTTATACCCCTGGGGCTTGCACCAGCCAGGCCTGGCCTCTCCCAAAGTCTGTCAGTCAGCTCTCCTTTGCCATTTATCAATGGAGATTGCTTTCTTGTAACTGGATTGGAGCTCAGGTATTGCCATGCCTCACCCCCTAAGCACCAAGCTTTTCCATTCCCAGCTGCCCCATGCAAGGGACACATGTGCAGGCTTCTCTTTACCTGTCCTAGACAGCCCAGGCTGTCTGGTGGCAACAGTACAGGGGGGAAAAGGGAACTCTGGGGAGAATAGAGGGCATCTAAACCCCAATAACATAACTATACATTACTAAAACTTTTCTTAATATTCACACAATGGTCATCCCTAAATTGCAAGAGCCAATCATCTCATTATCCATCTATGATAGCCATGTAGAAGTTCTGGCCCTATAAATGAAGCCCTTCCTGCATGAGGAGTGTGTGTCCCAAGGCAGCCCAGGTCCATGCAGGCACACAGCACGTGCAGGGGTGTGTTGTCGCAGACATTTTTTCATAGAAATCCTTCCTTTGGGATTTGTTCATCTTCTGGGAAGCTGAGGCCCCAGAAGAAGAATGTAAACAATTGTTATCGGCTGCTGTGAAATGTAGCAGGTGCCCTGTGATTGGCTCATGTTCCATGTTTATAATTAAGGGCCAATCACAGGAGCAAGCTCGGGGATAGATTCCCTGGACACAGAACTTTGTTATTCATTCTTTTCTATGCTATTCTTAGCTTAGCAGCCTCTGCAACTTCTCTCCTTATTCTTTTTAGTATAGTTATAATGTATTATATATCGTATATCAATAAATCCAGCCTTCTGATCATAAACTAAGATTCTCGTCCACTTCTCTCACCCATGAAGACCTCATCAGGCCGCTGTAATAGTGTGTGGCAGCTCCGGCTGGGTGGCACCTCTGGCTGGGTGGCTGCTCTGGCTGGGTGGCACCTCTGGCTGGGTGGCACCTCTGGCTGGGTGGCTGCTCTGGCTGGGTGGCACCTCTGGCTGGTTGGCTGCTCTGGCTGGGTGACACCTCTGGCTGGATGACAGCTCTGGCTGGATGGCAGCTCCGGCTGGGTGGCAGCTCCGGCTGGGTGGCTGCTCTGGCTATGTGGCAGCTCTGTCTGGGTGGCAGCTCTGTCTGGGTGACACCTCTGGCTGGGTGGCAGCTCTGGCTGGGTGGCTGCTCTGGCTATGTGGCAGCTCTGGCTAGGTGGCTGCTCTGGCTATGTGGCAACTCTGGCTGGGTGACACCTCTGGCTGGGTGACACCTCTGGCTGGATGACAGCTCTGGCTGGATGGCAGCTCCGGCTGGGTGGCAGCTCCGGCTGGGTGGCTGCTCTGGCTATGTGGCAGCTCTGTCTGGGTGGCAGCTCTGTCTGGGTGACACCTCTGGCTGGGTGGCAGCTCTGGCTGGGTGGCTGCTCTGGCTATGTGGCAGCTCTGGCTGGGTGACAGCTCTGGCTGCTTCCTCCCGGCACTGCGTCCTGCTCGCGCTCAGCGCCGCGTGGGCCACTCTGCGGGTGAATCATTGCTGTGGGGCAAACAGATTTGTCTCTTGGCTCTGCCCTCACCCAGTCTAGGCTGCAATAGCCACAAAAGCCAGACTTCACTCTGATCCCCACCTTTGTTAAGAAAGGTTTTCATTAACAAATGTTTTTATTCCGCAACAAGCTGGTCCCACCCTCCCCCAAAAGCCACAGGACTCTGCAGGATCAGAGCTTGAGGAGGTGGAAATACACACACAGAGGGGCTGAGTGCTTGGGGCTGCCTCTGCACCTGTTGCAGGCACCCTTTGAGCAAGCAAGAACAAACCACTCTGAAAAAAAAATGAAGTGCCAAGATCTCCAGCTATTCACTGCTCACAGTAACTTCTCTGAGGTTTGTTTCCTTTCCCACAATAAAGCACAGAGCACCTTGCTCTCTCACATGCAAATGCTGGGTAGATAAATCAGCAGACAAAGCTGAGGTATTGGGGTGGGTTGGAAAGTGCACAGGCAGGCCCAGAGGGTGAGGGTGGGCAGGACAGGTTCTAGTTGGAGGCCAGGAACTCCTTGTGTGCCCCAGGGGTCAATATTGGCTCCAGTCCTGCTCAATATCCTCATTAATGACATGGACAGAGTGGCAGAGGGCACCCCCAGCACATTTTCTGAGGGCACCAAGCTGGGCAGAGTGGCTGATTTGGCACAGAGTCGTGCTGCCATCCAGAGGGACCCTCACAGGCTGGAGAAGTGGGCTGGCAGGAATTTCATCAAGTTCAGCAAGGAGAAACACAAAGAAGAACATCCCCAGGCACCAGTACAGGCTGGGGACTAACCTGCTGGAAAGCAGCTCTGCAGAGGAAAGGACCTCAGGATCCTGGTGGACACCAAGCTGAGCACCAGGCACCCATGTGCCTTTGTGGCATAGAAGGGAAATGACATCCTGGGGTCCCTTAGGCAAAGTGTTGCCAGCAGGTTTGGGAGATGATCCTTGCTCTGCTCAGCACTGGTGAGGCCACAGCTGGAATCCTGGTTTGGTTCTGGGCTCTCCTGTACACAGAGACATGGACATACTGGAGAGTCCAGCAAAGGGACACAGAGATGATGAAGAGACTGAAGCAGTCTCCTGAGGGGAAAGGCTGAGATCTGTGACTGTTCAGCCTGGAGAAGGCTCAGGGGGATCTCAGTGATGTGTATAAATTCCTGCAGGGAGGGTGCAAGCAGGACAGAGCCAGGCTCTGTGCAGTGCTGTGCAGTGACAGGATCAGAGACAACAGGCACAACCTGAAGCACAGGAGGATCTGTCTGAACATCAAGAAACACTTTTTCACAGTGAGGGCGAGGAGCACTGGCACAGGTTGCCCAGACAGGTTGTGTCTTGAAGATATTCACAAGATGTCTCAACACAGTCCTGGGCTATCAGGTCTGGCTGTCTGCTTTAGCAGTGTGGTCGGACCAGCTGCTCCGCAGAGATCCCATCCAGCCTTCCACTCTGTGATTCTCTGAGGCATTGGTGCATGGAACAGAGCACCCTGTGGCAATGCTCATGCAGATGCTAATTTTTGCCATAGGATTTCCCTGGTATGTGTTAAACACGGCCAAAACCTGGCCGTAACACGGCCTAAACATTGACCGCAAAGAATAAATGGAAAAGACTCACAAGTCACAGAATATGAGGGTGCCCTGCCTAAAAAATTGTTGTATAGGATCATAGAGATCCAGACTGAATGAAGATGTGCATTTTTGGCACATTTTCCATCACACACACTCATTTCTGTGGTTTGTGATCATCTTCTGTGTCGGTTGTGTTTTGCTCATGTTGTAGCTGTACGTTATGAATTTGTGTGCACATATAGCACTTGTGGCCCTGGAAAAAGAAAAAAACAGATAAAAATAGGACTTCAGTTCTCCAAATTTGCCTTATGATTGTGTTTTTTTAATAAGCATTTAAACGTTGTTTTTAACCACAGAAATCAGATACCAAGAAAACTTTCATCTTATTCCTGCAGAAGCAAAATGGAGTTTCTAAGTCATAGCCCAGCGTGGGAGAAAGTGTGTTTCATGCTCACTGGAGGAAGTTATTTTAGAATGTGAATTTCTCCTGCTAAGGTGCCCTTGCCCTCCTGACCAAGAGCTGCCCCTGTTAGCACAGCTACCCCCTCTGCAGCCAGGCTTAACAAAGCCACAGGCACATGGAAATAGTGGTGGTTGCAGGGCCCACCCCCAGGCTCCATGCCCACGTTTTGGGGCTGGAGTCAAGGGAATGTGGAAGGAAGCAGCTCCCAAAGCTCCTGCCATATTGTGCTCCACTGCTTGGGATGCTGAAATGAGCTGTGCCACCTCTCTGACTGCTGACTGTCATGACTTGGTGCTGCCCCATCATTTCCAGAGCTGGTGCTGCCTGTGCAAAACAAAATCAGTCATATCATGCAGAAGCAGATTTCAGCCGCTTTGTTATTCAGTATTTCCCACTTAGATTTAGGGCCAGATTAGGTCTCAAACATATCAAAACTCCAGTAATTGTTTTCTTCAGATTTTTATCACAAATTGGTAGGAATCAGATTTTTATTCATCTACAATTCCCATCATATCAAGTTAAAGCCTCTAAAACATTGTCCTCCCCATGCAGATGCTGTTACTGAATGAGTGAATGTCAAAATCAGGGATTCTCCTAATTTCTGCTCTTCTGCCAGATGAATAATGGTGACCTGGGATGCAGGGGCTGAGCTGTGGAAAATCCCTGCCTGTTGCACCAAAACTGAAAGCATCTGGAGATTTTTGTGTCTACACTCAAAGCTTCCTGAAAATGTTTTGCACTAGAAGACAGAAAATGTAACCAAAGCCAATGGGGAAAGCAAGAAGGGAGAGGAGATGATGATAGAATGGAAAGAGGAGGCGCAAACTTCCTGCTGTCTCTCTGTCAAGGGGCTCTTACCTCATTTGTTGTGCTGCCTTGCCCTCAGAAAGTCCAGCTCCAAATCATCTCTCAACTCTGGGAAATCCCAGCAGGTGTAAACAGCTACCTGAGGTGCTGAGTAGCAGCCCTGGAGGGAGCACAGTGATGGAGCCCCAGCACGTGCCTGCAGGTGCAGCTCCGGCTCCTCCTGAGCTTCCTTCGCCACCAGGGCCGGGCTCAGCTGTGGCCTCAAGGACCTGGTCCCAGAGGAGCTGCAGCCTGGCTTTTCTGCTGGGCTGGGAAGAACATCCATGGCAAGGTCTCCAGCAGCAAAAGGAGGCTGCAGGGAGCCTTTGTGAGATGGCAGAGAGCGGTGTGCTCTGAGCAGGGTGTGAGAAGAGCCACAGTGACTCTGAGGCGCACATCTGTTCTGAAATACACAACATCTGGCTCTGGAGGTAGCATGCAGAGGGTGCCAGGCTGGGACCTGGCTGGAGATATGCCATGGTTAAGGACCATGGTACACATTTCAGGAGAGACACCCTCCATGCCAAGTGTTTGGGCAGGACCCCCCAGAGGTGTCCCCTGTGCCCTGGCAGCAGGGACACCCCGGGACAGCAGGTCCTGCTCACCCTGGGATGGATACCTGGGCTGTGGGACTCTGCTTGCTCCCTGCCAGGCCCAGGGAGGTGTCTTTATGCAAACATGGACACAAGAAAGCCTAGACCCAGCTTTGAAGTTGAGCCTCACTCCTCCAATCCCACTGGGCTCAGTCAAGGGCAGAGTCTCCTAAATGAGAGGGCTGCAAACTGGGCTGGACAGGGCTTCTCTACCCTGTCTGAGGGGAGATCCCCTTTTGGCTCATCCAGGGCTGCAGAGGCAGGGAGTGGATCCCCACAGGTGGGAAGAGGATCCCCCAGTGCCCTGCCCCATGGAAAGGGCCTTGCTGCTGTGCAGGGCGGGGAGCTGCAGCCGTGCTGGAGCCGTGCAAACGGGTGGAGCTGGGCTGCGCTCCTGTAGCACAGCACCTGCTGCACACAGGGCAGGAGCGTGTTTTGCACAAAAGAAGAACCCACTTCCTTTGTTCTGCACTGCAAAAAGAAAAATAAAATCAGGTGGAGAGCATTGCTTTCCCTCTGTCTTATTCCCTGGGCCCTGGGCACAGTTGTCACCCTGGACACGGCTGTCACCCAGCAGTTTGGGCTCTTCCATCTGTTTTTGAGGCTGGTGATGCCACTTGGGCCATCTTCCCCCTCTGGGGAGGAGGGGCTGGGACCCCACCGACCCTCCTGTATCCAGGCCCCCTTTACACAGGGCCGGCACTTCCCGCTGCCGTGGGCTCCATGGGAAGCCCTCACGCCCAGGCAGGCCGCAGCTCTGGGCCAGCAGCACATGATTCCCCTCCTGGGGTCTGCAGCTCTCCTTTCAGAGCCCGGTGAGCCCAGGAGACAGGAGGGGCTGTACAAAGGGCCTTGTTTGACTGCTCGGAAAAGTCCCGGGCGCGAATTTGCATCGCAAACCTCCCCGTCCATCCCTGCCACGCTCGGGTGCTGCCGGCCCGAGGCGCTGCGGGCCCCTGGGTGGAAGCCAGCGGCATTTTGCTGAGCTTCATCCAAATGTATTTCCTCGACGGTGTTAATTTGTGGGGACAAAACTCTCCCGTAAGGAGGGTGGGCAGGAGCTTTGCAGCGGCGGTGCCGCAGTGAGCCCCGGATCGATGGGAGCGGTGTTTGTCTGTCTGAGCTGCAGCTGTTTGTCCTGTTTGTCCTGTTTGTCCTGTTTGTCCTGTTTGTCCTGTTTGTCCTGCAGTGCTTTTGGGAGGGGAAGGGACGGTCCTGGGCCCACCCGCTGGGGTGGGCTCAGCATTTCTGTAGAAGCAACACTTCTGTAATGTTAAATCCATTGGCTGCTTTCACCATCACAATGAAACAGCTCAAGAACATTAGTGCCCCACGCAAGTCTGATTAGCTTAACTCTTGACAGATGTGCAAGTAGAAAACCCCTATTTTACTCCTATTTTACTAGGGAATATTTTTAATAATTTACTCAGCAGTTATTCTGTTATTAGCTGACCTTTCCCTCTGTGTAATATAAACCCTCGAGCAACAAAAGAATCTTCATTAACAGATAAGCTTGTTAGCCAATTTTCACTATTACTCTTGCTAGGTACCTTCAACTTCTAGTAAATTCATGACCATAATGTGTAATTTCCATACAGATGACTCACAGTACATGAGTACACAGATTAGTACTGAGTTTAATGTCACTGTTTTAAAACATTAGAAATATTATGCAATTAAATAATTAGTGGAGCTTTACTGACCCAGAGGGAAATATGGAAGTTTAGCTTAACTGTAATCTTAATCTTTGTATTTCTTGGCTTCAGTTTTTCATTAGCATCCTGAATGCCCCATGATGGGAATTTCCTGGTTTATTAGGAATTTTTTTGAGGGATAAAACCAGACACTAGCAAGATCATCACCACCACCACAAAAAACCCCCAAACTCTAGAACCATTTAAAAAAGCATAAAAATTCCTCTTGGGATATGAAAACCCTAGTGGTCTCCGGTAAAAAAGCCACCATGGGGAAGGCCATCCTGCTGGCCACAGGGCAGGCTGCACTTCTGCAAACATTTGGGAAGTGCTGGGAAGGAAAGAGCTCTCTCCATGCTGTGGGACGCACACATACGGGGCTGAGGGGTAAATCACAGCCCTCCATGCTGCAGGACACACACATACAGGGCTGAGGGATAAATCACAGCCCTCCATGCTGCAGGACACACACATACAGGGCTGAGGGATAAATCACAGCCCTCCATGCTGCAGGACACACACATACAGGGCTGAGGGATAAATCACAGCCCTCCATGCTGTGAGATACACACATACAGGGCTGAGGGATAAATCACAGCCCTCCATGCTGCAGGACACACACATACAGGGCTGAGGGATAAATCACAGCCCTCCATGCTGCGGGACACACACATACAGGGCTGAGGGGTAAATCACAGCCCTCCATGCTGTGAGATACACACATACAGGGCTGAGGGATAAATCACAGCCCTCCATGCTGTGAGATACACACATACAGGGCTGAGGGATAAATCACAGCCCTCCTTGCTGTAACACACACACATACAGGGCTGAGGGATAAATCACAGCCCTCCTTGCTGTAACACACACACATACAGGGCTGAGGGATAAATCACAGCCCTCCTTGCTGTAACACACACACATACAGGGCTGAGGGATAAATCACAGCCCTCCACTGCTCAGCACTCTGTGGGTACAGAGCCCATCGTGAGAGTTCCAGCTGGGACAAGGGGCTTTGCCCCACTTTCACCGCACAATGTATCGTCTTAATAACAAAAATAGTTTTCCACTGAGGGCAAAGTGTTTCATTCAACTCGATCTCTGCGCTAAGGAGCCGTGCCTGGTGATGCCTGTGTGTGTGAGAGGCAAATCTGGGTTTCACCAGAGGCACAGCATGGCTTGCACTGGGCACAGGCACAATAAGCTCCTTCGAACATGTGCCACAATTTATTGTAAAAGCTGCCACGGTCCGACCGTGCTGCCGCGGCCATGTGCGTGTGCCCGGGCTGAGCGCTCCGCACCGCACGTGAACCAGGGCTGAAGATGTTTTTGTCGTTCGGTTGCATTTTGCATCCCTGTAGAAGTTTTCAGAGTAAAACCCCAAGTCGGCTCAGATGTCGGGAGCGATTGCCGCGCAGGTACAGTCATTTATCTTCTCCAGAACAGCCACTACTGAGAATATCCCCCGCGGCAGCAGCGTGCCTCTCACATACCGAAAGAAAAAAAAAAAAAAAGCCCCACCCAGAAAGAACACAGTTTTACTAACCCTAAGGAAAAAAACCCCAACAAAAAACAACAAACAAAAAACCCCCAAATCTCACGGTGCTTTTATAATGTGAGCGAATCCCGGGAGGCGCTCACACTGCCGGGGAGCCCCAGTGCCGGACGCGGGCGGGAGGCTCCGCGCTCGCTGCCCCCCAGAAGTCGGGCGGGAGGAGGAGGAGGAGGAGGAGGAGGAAGAGAAGAAGGCGGCGGCACCGCGGCACTCAGGTTGGAGCCTCTGACCTCCCTTTCGTGCTTGTGGGTTTGAGCATCCCAGCCCCTCGGGGTCCGCGCCGCCGGGGGAGAGAAGAGGCAGCGCTGCGCCCGTCCCGTCCTGTCCCGTCCTGTCCCGTCCCGTCCCATCCCGTCCCGTCCCGTCCCGTCCCGTCCCGTCCCATCCCATCCCGTCCCGTCCCGTCCCGTCCCGTCCCGTCCCGTCCCGTCCCGTCTCGTCCCGTCCCGGCGGTGCTGGCGGCGGGCGGCAGGCGCGTCCCGGGAGCTGCCGCAGCCCCGCAGCCCAGGGGACGCCGCTGTCACCAGGCGTGAGCGCGGACCCCGTGCCCAAAGCGGGGAGAGCGGCGGGAGGGCGTGCGGGGAGCGGGGCTCGGTGCCGGGCTGCTCCCAGCTCCCCGATCGGACTAGCACGGGTCACGGGATTTTTGGGGGAGGTTGGGGTGTTTTTTTGGTGGAAGGCTAGGTTTTTTCCTCTGAATTTCTTCAGTTTGGTTGCTGCTTTCGTCCTGCCCTAGGGTTGTGAAAGTGATCCTCAGCACTTCTGCCTGCCGGTGGGCATTTTCTCAATGAAGCTCCCCATTCCCCTGACAGTAATGAAAAAATGATATCATTGCCACCAGATGAGTTTGGGACCTTCCTTGTGTGACAGGCAATCCCCCCTCCCAGCACCTCCAGTCCTTTCTCATATTGATTGGACTTGTGAAGAAACAAAATTAAGAGTAGCTCGTGATAAGAAAAGGGGAATGAGTCACAGCCACTGTTGAGATGCTCTCACCAAAATCACAAGAGAAGCATTTTTCCAAATGACTCGAGCTGTGTGCTGCTGGGACGGAGCAGGGGACAGGGCTTTTGCTTTGTGATGAGGGCCAGCTCTAAGAGTGCCACTCCTGTTATCAATAAGCTGCAAGTTTCACGTCTGTTCTTATTCCAAGGGAGAGAGCAAGAGCTCGTGAGGCACCATGGAAATGGCTCTTGTGGAGGACGTGCTCCTGCCCACCAACCTCACCTCCAGCAACCAGAGCAGCTGCAACGTGCACAACCAACACTTCTCAACCAAAGTCATCTTCTCCCTTTTCTACACCGTCCTGCTGGTGTTCGGTGCCTGTGGGAATATCCTGGCCCTCTGTATCACCTTCCAGCGCAGGAAGAAGAAACTCAACTCCACCGACCTCTACCTGGTGAACCTGGCGCTCTCCGATGCCCTCTTCACCCTGGCACTGCCGGGCAGGATCACCTACTACATCCTGGAGTCTGACTGGCCCTTTGGGGACTGGTTCTGCCGGATCACAGCTTTCCTTTTCTACATGAACACCTACGTGAGCATCTACTTCATGACCTGCGTGAGCGTGGACCGCTACGTGGCCGTGGTGCGCACCCGGCACCCCGGCAGGATTCGGAAGATGAGCCGGGCCAGGGCCGTCTGCGTCCTCATCTGGGCCTTGGTGTTCCTGCAGACGGCTCCGCTGCTCCTGCGGCCCATGACGCGCAGGATGGGAGACAAGCTGACCTGCATGGAGTACTTCAACTTCGAGGAGATTCCCAATCTGCCCTACCTGCTCCTGGTGGCCTGCATGCTTGGCTTCTTCCTGCCTGTGGGAATCATCTTGGTGTGCTATGTGAGGATCAATCTCAAGCTCTGCCAGACAGCCAAGGAGAACCCGCTGACGGTGAAGAACGGGCACCACCACCGGGCCTTCACTGTCATCCTGGTGGTTCTGCTGGCTGTCCTGCTCTGCTTCAGCCCCTACCACCTCAACATTGTCCAGTTCATGGTCAGGAAGATCCTCTACCAGCCGTCCTGCCGTGAGCAGCAAGCCTTCAAGATGTCCCTGCAAATCACGGTGGCGTTCATGAACCTCAACTGCTGCATCGACCCCATCATCTACTTCTTCGCCTTCCGGGGCTACAAGCGGAGGCTGCTCCGCATCTTCAGGAACAGCGGCTCCCTGGCCACCTCCTCCACTGCCAAGACCCCCTCAGAGAGCAACAGCAACAGCCAGCCGCCCGCCTCCAGCTCCGTCTAGCAGCACCAGCCCTCCCTTTGCCCCGGCCTGTGGCTTATGGATCATTCCTGATGGCAGGAGGTGGAGTGGAGCTGCAGGACCAGCACCTTCAACAGGCCCATGGCTCCCCTGCCTGGAGCCAGGGGCTCTCACAAAGCCAAGCTGACAGGGACAAAGCCCTGCCTGGCTCTGTGTGCCTGGCTCTGTGCTCAGCGCTGCTGCACCTGCCAGCCTGGAGCACGGAGAGGCTCCTTTTCATCCCAACCCAGAGGGGCAGCTTGTGCAACTGCCCTGCCTGGCACACCCAGCTGGAGGTGTCCCAGCACTGCACTGCACCCCTCTCCCATGCCTGTCTGCACCCCCTGTGGGGCTGGGGCGGGCTGGTAACCACCATGGGTGTCCCTCTGCCCCCTTCCCTGCACTGCCCCTGGAGCACTACAGCAGCATCCCTGCAGGCTTCAGGGCAGGCAGCATGAGGAAATGGACTCAGGGCACTCCAGGGAAAGGCTGGGATATTATTTGCATGCAGAAGATGGCCTACAGCTCCTTCTCCACACTTACAAACAGCAGCTCTGCTCTCTGCCTGCCCAGCATCCTGCTCCTGCACCAGGGCTCTGCATGGGGCAAGCAGTAACTGTGGGGCATGTGGGAGATGCTGGAAAAGCCCTCTCTCGAGCAAGATGTGTGAGGATGTGAATTGTAGAGCTCCTGGATGTGCTGCTGCCTACATTCACCATTTGTGTGGCTGCTCCTTCCCCAGGGTGCCCTTCCTCGCACCTGACCGCACTGCAGTCACCCTGGGACCCACTGCCAGGAAGGGGATGGTGGGAATAGCCTGGATCCCAGCCCAGCTCTAAGGCTGCAAACCTGCCCTGCATGTGCTCATGGGGCAAACCTTCCCATTAGTCCTTAGCAGAGAAATAGGAACAAGAGCTGAGAGTGGCCTTTTGTGACCTTGACCGGCCTAGAAGCTCGTGTCCTGAGGAGTCTGAGAGCCCTTCTATGGGAGTGTACTTGTGACTATTGCCAGAGCAAGAGAAGGAACCCTGGGACATCAGGTTCCTGCTGAGGTTTGTGCCTCTCAGACAAGGAGAAAGTTGGCAGGAGCCTCCTCAGCTCTTTGCTGAAATCACTAGACTATGATAAAAAACCCACACAGAGCATTTCACAGTTCCTGGCATGTCTAGTCTTTTCTTTGAAGTTGGAAGGGACAGACACACACACAGACATGAAAGGAAAAAAAAAAGCTACTTATTTTACTGAAAAGTATACCTGAAAATGCTTCATGAACAGACACTTGATTAATACAAATCATTCTTTAAGGTAATAACCTTTTTTAGGCCTAGAAGGTTAATAATACTCACATGCAGCCCTTCATTGTTTTAAATGCACATGAATGAGCTTTTGGACAGGTTTTACTTATGGTATGGGTTTGAAGGCTGAAGGCATGCTGAAGGCTAACTAAGAGGGATGCCTAAAACAACTCAGGTGGGAAACAGACTCCACTAGGTCCTTTCTGGAGGCTGAGCCCTCCTCAAAGCAGGTTTAACCTCAGTGCTGACCTGCAGAGGGCCTTTGTCTGAAAAGCATATTACAGTGGACAAGAAAGAGCTGGGATGCAATAATATCAGGATGTCAGTGGTCTGAATACCCTTGAAGGAGTCTGGCTAGGTTGGTAGTTGCTGTACAGTTACATTGCCCTATTAATATGTCTGGGAAGTGGTGGCTGGAAGGGAATCTCTGCATCACCAACAACCATCATCCAGCAGCCCACCCAAAGCAGGACTGTGGTTGGCACAATGTCAGGCTGGACATGGCTTCATGCAGACAAGGCTTGGAAACTCCAGGCAAGGAGGGTCCCCTTGCTGAGGTGACAGTTCCCACTCTGCATTGCCCTCTGGATAAAACCATTTTTCCCACTGTCGTGTCTGAACTTCCCCATCCACATGTGGTGGCTGCTGCCCCTAACATCACCTACTCGTGCTATGAAGAGCTTGGCTCTGCCATCTTTGTAACTCAAATCCCACAGGACTGTGTTGGGGCTGCCAGTGGTTCGTAGCTGTTGGTTTCCATGTGAGCACCAGAGCAGTGGCCAGCCCTCCTACTCAAGGTGAAGATGTTGAGATGTTTTGCCAAGCTGCAGCCCACAGCTGAGCAAAAACCAGTCTATGACCAAGCCTTCTCAGGAGAAGGTGGAATATAAACATAACCTTGTTTGCTCCTTATTGGACTCTGCTTTTCTCAGACGTACTTTATCAAGAAAGGCACCTCCACCTCTTGCCACCAGTAGGAGCCTTTGGAGTAGGAAACAGCCGAAGAGTTGGGTGTAGTGATGCACAATACAGGAGGGATCCAGCCTTTCTCCTCTGGATGGACACCAGCCTCGGCTACTTTGCTTTTGAAAGTACAAATCCAGGGACAGCAGGCAATTAGCTGGAGCTGAGGGAACATCCATGACATGGAGAAGGAAAGGACTTGGCCAGAGTGGGTCAAGAGGAATCGGGGCAAAGAAGAACTCTGAAGAACCCTCTATTGCCCAGACTAGCTTACCCACCTGTGGGTGCTCCCAGTCTGCTTGCAAAAGGAGCATTTCTCTAAAACTGAAGAGAAACCATACACATTTTGTCTAGAGGCACAGTAACATTTTCCTACCCTTTGCTGTTCACCTGTTCAGTCCAAGCTCCTTGCATGGTTCTTGCTGTACGCTGCTAGCCCAGCGCTGCCATGCTCAGACCCACCAGCGATGCCTTGGAATCACAAAAACGCATTAGCACAGAATCTCATTTAGGTTGGAAAAGACCTCTGAGATCATTGGGACCAGCCATTAACCCAGCACTGCCAAGGCCACCGCTAAACCATGTCCACAAGTGCAGCACCTGCCTGTCTTTCAAATACCTCCCTACGGGCTCTGCCCGGCCGCTGCTCCTGCCCTGCCCCGGCTGGGGGTACCCGTGGCGGAGGGAGCCCCGACGGTGCCTCCGGGCGAGAGCAGCAGCGCCGGTTCCCTCCAAAAGAGGGAGTCGGAACCTTTGCTCGGCGATAGAAACACGCCCACGGGTCTAAGCAGACCGTGACAGACGGGGCTGTGCTTCCCCCACGCGTCCGCTGCCGCGCAGAGATGCGGCGCCGTTGCTGGTGGAGGCTACGGGAGACACACGGGGACCGAAGGCGTTCCGTGCAGAGAGGTGTAACTGCACACTGTGCAGGCAATTCCTGCTTCTCTGCAGCCTATTGGTGCTGCGCTGTCTTCTAAGAGAAGTGTGCACTTTTATCTGAGGGCAGAAAGTACCCTTTGTGGACACACAACAAATGGATAATACACGCACAGATATAGCATATAGAATGTACTGTCTGCATCAGAAGAATATCCTGGGCTGCGTCAAAAGCAGCAAGACCAGCAGGTCAAACGAGATGATTTTGTCCCTACATTCAACTGAGGTGCAATCCCACCTGGAATACTGCATCTGGAGTCCCCAGCACAGGAACAACATGGACCTGTTGGAGCAAGTCCAGAAGAGGGCCACCAAGATAATCCAGGCTGTGGAGCACCTCTCCTTTGATGACAGGATGAGAGCCTTGGGATTGTTCAGCCTGGAGAAGGATCCAAGGACACCTTAGAGCACTGAAAATCTAAATAGCTAAAGCCTCCAAGGCAGCTGGAGAGGGACTTTTGACAAGGGCCTGTTTTGACAAGAGCCTCTAACGACAGGACAAGGGGAAATGTCTTCAAAAAGAGGGCAGGTTTAGATGAGATATTAAGACAAAGTTCTTTACATGGGGGTGGTGAGACACTGGAACAGGTTGCCAAGAGAAGCTGTGGATGACCCATGCCTGGAAGTGTTCAGGGGCTGGGTTTGATGGAGCTTTGAGCAACCTGGTCTAGTGAGAGGTGTCCCTGCCCTTGGCAGGGGGGCTGGAGAGAGCTCAAACAGAACAGCTTTTTTCCCTTAGCAGTGGGTCCCAATTTACACACCTCTTCAGTCTGTGCTTCAAATTGTCCTGAACTGAAACTATTGCACGTTATACATGATATCTGTAAGCCATCTTTGTAAGCTAGTAAAATATTGCGATGTAATTACGCACAAATCTACTAAAAATAAAAGCTTCTCATGGCCAAGTAACAAGCCCTGGTGTGATTGATCAGGCCAGGAGATGTGGGCAACTGTTTTCTCCTAGAGGTGCGCCTGTGCCTCTGCCTGCCCCCAGGCAAATGCCCAGAAGCAGTGAGGGGCAAGCACAAGCTCTCAATCCACTTCCCTTACACAGGTGCTGTGCTCTCATGGAACAGGGAATTATAAATCACCTTCCATGGGGAAAGCTGCAGGACCTGCAAGGAGCTGTGTCCTTTCTGCTGCAGGTCTCTCCACATCTGGGATGGAGAGGTGCCAGGAGAAGTCAGGCTGGCAGGGATAACTGCTTTGGAAGCCAGAACCATCTGCATTCTCACATATGAGTGGCTCCTGGGTTTGCTGCACTGCCCAGCTGCTGGGATTACACTGCTTTCTCACTCGCCACATGTACCACCTCCTGCAAAACTCACCAAATAAAATGTGAGGATTTCCCCATCAGACAGCCCTAAACAAAAAAAAGAGTGGATTTTCAGTACGAGATTAGCCATAACCTTGCATATTTTCATTTTCCACATGAAATTCTGCAAATTCTTTTAAAACTGAACTAAGTGCAATGCAATATTCTGTCCCTTTTCTCTCAGCAGGCCTTCTCTTTCTGTCCTCAGTTCTACTTTGCTCCTCTTTCCTAAACTCAGTTCCACCTGCCTCAATCTTTCTCAAGTCCTTTCCTTTGCTAATCTTACATGACACTTATGGTCCCTACCCATCCTCAGTCAAAAGGTTGGATCCTGCTTTCACTTCAGCCAGGATCCTGCAATTTTTTACTCATTTTTGATGTGTATTCCTTTTGGAGTGCTTTCTCCACTGCAACCATTCAGGTGTAGAAACAGCCTCCTATAAACAGGTATGAGTCAAACTAACTTCTCCTTCCTCTTGACAGCTGAACTCCCAATGTGTTGAGTTTCTCAACAGTCACACCCATTTGTCCAGCTCCAACATTCCTCTGCTCCCACCGCTGGTGTCTCACGTCATATTTGCACCAAACACTGCTGGAAGCACACACCCTCTTTGAGTTTCAGAGTGCACTTTCTGTGGTGAAAGAATCCTTTTACATATGGAAACAAGAGGAATGTAATCCTACTAAAAATTAAACTAGTATTTTTTTAGTAAATGCACACACATTTTATATATATATATAAACACATACAGTGTTTGTGTATTCATGTGTCTCTCCTAGTAAAGCAGTTCATTTGCTCATTTATATAACATACTGATTACTGTGGCCACACAGTTAAAGAAAGCTGATCTCACTTGTGGAAGAATAAAGGAAAAAACAAGAATTTAATTGCAATTTTGTATCAAACCCCTCTATCAGTTCAAATGAATGCTGTGCATTTATTTATCCTCAAACAGATGCAGTTCCCCTCCTAGCATGGGAGTTGTAGTTGGGGTGTTTCCAAAGCTTGGTGCCATTGTAACTGCACAGATACTCCAAACACACACGTTTGAGAGGGGGGGGGTCTTTGAATACAGACTTTTAATTTCTTTTAACAAACTCTTAGCTCCACTAAAATTCATTGAACCAATACATAAATATTCTGACCCACTCTCTGTATATATACACATGCATACACACATATGCATATATATAATCATATATATACATATACACACAAACAGGAGAGCCAGAAACGCTGTCCTTTGCCCAGTGCCTTGCAGTAAGTTTTTCTGGCTTGTTCTTCTGTTCCAGACAAAAATAACAAGATCTTTTCTCCACCATATATTCCAAAAGGCACTGGCAAGTGCTAGACAGCACAGGCTGGTGTGTGAACCAGCTGCAACAGTCCCTGTGCTCTCTCAGCAACAGGCAGCCTTTAACGCTTGTTTTGAGGGAGAAAAATTGTTTGGTAGGTCTTGAGACAAATCAATCTCCATCTTGGCAAAAAGTTAAGGCTTGAGAACCTGAGCCTGGTGGCTTATCAGGTAGATTTACACACGTATCAACCTCACTGTGGGTGTGTTTCAAAGTGTCATGTAACTGTCTAGGAAAGTCCCCCAGTAAGTTACTCCAGTGCTGTCTCACGAGATGACATTCCCTGTCTAGTAGGGAAATTTTAACAGCAGCAACTACTTTTATTTCAAGATATCAAATCTTGGCTTTACTAGAACTAGAATGAATTTTCTAGAGACTTGAAATCCAATACGTAGAAAAGTATTCTGCCTTTTTCATGGTGCCAAAAAATATGACTTGTGTCACAGAGATTAGAAACTGTGTGATGAGACATTCAAAACTGTATCAGACAAACCCAGCGTAGGCTGTGAAGAACACGCTCCCCACATTCCCAGAAACAGTTCATGAAAATTTCACCATCAAATGGAAACTGAGTTGTTTTCCAGCTCTAACGTGTGAATCTTTCTTCTATGGTTCTTGCATGAAACAGGAACTGTTTTCAACAGTGTCTCAGACCCTTCTTTTACCACTTCTTTTTTTTTTTTAATTGGAAATCACAACCCTGGAAGAATTTTGAATACAAATTTTTCTCACAATCAACTGGACTTTTCAACTGACATCACCAGGACCTGCATTTTACCCCTTAGGTTTAACCATGTTTTGCAGAAGACCCAGCAAAATAGAATTTTCCAAGCAACCATGGCATTTGAATACCCCCTGTACAGGCAACAGTGAGAGAGGATTTAGACTTGGAGAATATCCACTTACATACCCCATATGCCACTCAACATGTTTTAAAATTCCAAGGAATACTCTTTGTGCTTGTCCCTACAGCAGGGCAATGTCTGAAAAGGGCAAGTTTATTTACTCTGGGATAGGTATTTTATTTCCTACAGACAAAATTTGACTTATGAATTAATTTAGCAGTCTTTATTGCTATTTTTGGATAAAATATTTGTGAAGGAAGAATCAGTATGTTTCAAAATTAAAACCTGTACTTCTTTCAAAAGATTTAAGTAGTCTGCATATACAGATTATGGTAGGACTTCTTTTTCTTACATGTATGCTTTGCTTTCTAAGACAGCAGGTTTCCAGAGTTCACTGGGCACAGAAGTGTCTGTGGTCTACACACACACATAGCTTCAGCTTCATACAAACAAAACCTTTCAACTGTTTTTAAAAAGCAGACCCTCCCTAAATAATATGATCACAGAAACAAGCTAAACCCTGAAGGAGATTGATCAAAGCCCAAGAAAATACACTGTCATTCCAAACACCCCTTACTTAACCCACTGCAAAATACCAAATAAATACATACAGAACACTGACTTAATTAAAAATTATGTCATGTACTGAAAGCTGCACAAATTTGATGCAATTTCTAGATAATGACTTGTATGCCCAAAGGACTTTTTTCAGTTTTATCAGTCAATTAAAAAAGGAAAGAGAAGTACCACTCTCTCCCCCTAAATCTTTTCCTGTAATTTCCTGCTATGTTTTCCAGGCCAAGTGAGACTGTAAAGGTCTGTGCTGTGGTACACAGTGTTCATCTGGATTTCCAAAACATCCCCTATGCACCTGTTATTGCCTCTGTTACACTTCTTATGCCCAATGCCTTATTCTAAATGTATACTTGTAATAAATATGCCTGTGTGTGTATAAACAGACACACATGCACATGCTGCACACACACACACAAGTACAGACAGAAACATACGTGAAATGTGTAAGATACACGTGTAGATTGGTTCATGGAGTTGCACTCTGGAATCCTGCATTCCTTCAGATTGCTTTTATAGAGATGTTCCCCTTTCTGCACCCCACCTCCAGCCACTCCTAAGGTGCTGATACTGAGCACTTCTGAGAGTCAAGCCCACAAAGCTGATTCAGGAATCAATCCAAGCTTCAAACCCAGCATGGCACAAACTTGGCACTTCTGTCCTGCTGCCTCTTGTGCCTGGATCACCCCTAATGTTAATGCTCCAGTGGTCAACACAAAGTTGACCAGACAGTGAGGATTCAGCAAATGCACGGCCATCCTCATCTCTGACACTAGAAAACTAGACTTATATGTAGAAAAGTTAGTTTTTTATAATTTCCTTTTAAGACAGTATGTAGCCTGCTGAAAAAACTGAAAGCAGCACATAGGACACCACATACATCCACTGTTCTAGAAGTCATCTCTGAGTTAGACATGGAAGTCATTCACATCATTCCAGTTCTGATCTTATTGCATCATTCAATTCACCTTTATTGCTTCCAGTGAGTGTCTTCATGACCCGTATTTGAACAGCAATTCACTCTGCTTGTAAAAATTCAAATTTACAGTGGTCACTTGCCATAGCTCACCATACACACACGAATCTTCTCTCACCTTATCTGTCTATGATGTGCTGAATGACAACTTTTATTCAAAAAGAAATTTGAGAAATAAAATATTACAGGCATTAACAAAACTTTGCAAAGAATGACATAATAGTCCCATAACCCTTTATTGAGTTGAAAATTAAGTGATCTTCAAACCTCTTATCACTGTAATAAAAAAATCAAGTACTGTAAAACAACATTTAAGCTAGAGAAATTAGACTTGTAAATGGAGAAAATATGATTTTTCTTGACAGGTAAATCTAGTTGTTGTAGTTGTTGGAGCTTTTTTTTCCTAGTCATTAATTCTGATAACGTCTAACAAAGATTTACAAGAAAAAAACCACCTATTTTATTTAAAAATAAATTTAGGTGATATCCAGCAACGAGTAGAAACTAAAGTTAATTTGAAAAGGATAACCAGACTAGAAACCACCAAGTGATCCAAAGGCTTGGGAACAGTTCACATCATTTCTTAACATGGCTCTGAGTCACCTGTCACATGGAGCTGTGTCTCTCTCGCTCTGCAGGCTGACCTTGGTGAGTCTGCCCAGCAGGTGGCTTTGATCCTCTCCCAGGCAGGTACAAACCCATCGGGTGAAGCTCCTTCACACACAAAACCATCAGTGCTGCAGTAGAAAATTAGTGGCTACATTTAAGTCATTATTTGAAGCCCTCAGAGCTTCTAGAGCATCTCCTCTGGAAAACCCCATTTCCATAAGTCGTGCAACCTGGAAAAGAAATGAAGTAACACCACTTTAAAACCAGAGTTTTGTTCACACTGTGTGCACATTAGTCAATAATGTCAGAAATCACTTTTCCACTGATCAAATACCTATCAGGGACAGCGTGCTTCAAAACCTTGCTTTCTACCACTTAATTCAAAGCTGATTGCAGAAAATGCCACACCTGCATTTTCCTGGCTGGTCCAATTTTGAAAGAAGAGTAAAATCTAGAGTCTGGTACCACACATGACAACTACAGTCTCACCTGGGGGCTTACTGCTCTCAACTAGAACAGGATCTCAAGAAACAACACTGACCAAAACACAGAATTATAGAGCAGATGAGAAAACCTATCCAGAATGCATCTTCAGCTCTTTTCCTTGAAAAGATCTACTTCTCCAGAGAGCATAAAAAAACCCCTCAAAACTATTAATTCCAGGTGTTGGGGTTTTTTAAATAAACCTTAAAGTTAGTTTTTTAATAAACCTAAAGTAGAGGAAGTACAATACTTAAACTGGTTTAGGAAAATTCTTGCAGGGCTTCTACATATACTCAAAAAAGCAATTTTTTTGTCAAAAACTTCTGCAAAGCAAAAATCAATGACATCTGACAGAAGAAAAGCATGGAAAAGGGCACATTAAGATAGTGATTTGTTAAATCAATAACCACTTGATCAGCCCTCTTTAAAATATCACATACTTGACACCTAACCTTTGTGCTCTGTGTTAACAGATATTTAAAGCACCACATGTAAAAAGACAATGCAAATTTAATTTGTGGTCAAATACCAATTTAAATTACATTTAAAATCTGTAAGTCTCACTTCGGTATGACTGAAAGTCACAATATAACTAATTCACTTTTATAATTAATCTTCCAGAAGTGGAAAAAAGGTGTGGGAGGGCAGGGAATGGCATGTCAAAGTAACTGTGGCTGCTGGCAGCATAAAGATTCCTATTCCTGCTTCAAAGGGTCTCATGGCCAGACACCACAACGCCTGAACCTGGAGATCCTGGGCTACAGAAGCTGTCAGAGAGCCACTGGCACTCCTCCTCCTCTGCCTGCAGTGAGCCTGCAGCAGCAGAGTGAAGCAGGAACGCAGAGGAGGCTGTACACATCTCGAGAGGAATTTTCCCAGGGTGCAAGACCAATGTGCAGCACTAGCACTGAAAGTATTTTTAAAAGAAAGTTGCCACCAAAAGCAGCTTTTCTTTCCTCTAAGACACCTCCAGAACTTTCAGTATTTTTAGTCATCCCTGCTTTGGTGACTTCCTGAGAAATATACAAGTGCCAAGTTTGCCCAGAGGCGCAGGTCCTCCTTTTCTTCATATAAATACACCCCCACAACACATTTGAGAACAGCTACCTTGGATGTCAGAACATCAACCTTACAATCCACTGCCACGTTTTTTCACCTTCTCATAGGGAGAGAAATGAATTGTTACTTTCAACACTTCTGCAGCAACAATTTAAGTCCAAACTCAGCTTTGTAATCTGTAACTCTTATTTTTCATCTAAGATTGTGGGTTTTTTATAAGAAAAAGGGCAGGCAGTGGAATGAAAGCTAACCACAGAAACACACTTCAGAAGTAAAGCTTTAATTGCAGTTGCCATGAATTCTAACTTTAAGAAATGGTGGATGGAATTGCAACGTTCCTATTTGCAGAAATACTCATCAAGCACCACAGGGAATAGTAATAACAAAATCCTCTTTTCATCTGAGTATATTTTAACCTCAGGAAATGAATCCAGCTCCAGGAAACAGTGTATAACTGGCAACAGTAACTAAAGGTGCTAAAACCCCACAAGAAATGCAGAGATTTTTGTACCACAAGCATTGCAAATGCTCACAAACTTTAATGTGATGAACAGATGAAACCCTTGCATTTCTGCCATTTTAAGACAACTTTTGGCATTATTAGTACAGTCTTGAAAAACCAAAGGTGCTTTAATGACTTCTTCTTTGCAGGGTAACCAGAGAGCCTTGGAAATGACAGCAATCAAGTGAGCCCTACATCCTCAATGCATCAGAAAATATAAGTGCATATTGCTTTCATAAATCTGGGCTTTGGGAAGAATCCAGACTGGCAACTATTTCATTACTTTTGGCCCAAAAATATAAGTCCCCATAAGCAGAATTTGCCAGTAATTAAAGGAGTAAGCCAACCCAGCAGGGAAATCTTTTGGTCCATTCCATACTGGCACTAAGTAGGCCTTCAGGGTAGCCAAAGTTTCTGGGCTTTGTCTCAGGACGTGCTTTTTTGTGTGGGTTTTTATTACTATTTTCTTTTTTGTTGTTGTTGTTAGTTGGGGTTTTGTTGGTTTTTTGGGAGTTTTTCTTTTTGTTGTTGGTGGTGGTTTTTTTCCCCTTTCCAGATGTAGCCCTGAATTTTTGCAGTCAAAAGTGCAGTAAAAAGTTTTGAACATTTTGAACACAATCTAACATCCAATCAAAGCTAGAAATCAGATCATAGAAAAGACTTCTGTTTGGGAGAAGCTCAGCTTAAACTAAAAATGACATTGCTGCTACCAAGTGTTGACTTACCTCCTTATAAAAAAGGAAAAAGGGAAAGAAACCTAATCTTGTTTGAGGGCAGCAGAGATCTTAAACTATAAAATGGCCAATACAGCTAACTGCAGATAAGCTACAACCTGGAGAACTTGACTACAAGCAATAAATTCTGAATGCAGGAATAACACCAATCTTAAGTTCTTCAATTTCTAAGTAAATAATCATCTATTTTGAAAATAAAACTATCAGAAAAAAAGTCTAGAAGTGTAAATCTATACTTGATAAAAAGGACACAATCTTGTACGTGGCATCAATATAAGGAATTAGTCGGCCACATTATGGAGGGAAACATCAAAGTTTTAGCCCAAGTGTGTTTTGCATAACATTTTTATTAAAAAAAACCCAAAATTACTGAATTGGAAACTTAAGCTGGGGACTTCGAAGATGATTTCTACATGACAAATAATGAAATTCATTTATCATTCTTCTTTCTTTGAAACATTTCTTATATGAGATTTGAATAGTTTCCACTACTGAAACCATCAACATCTTTAAATACAAAATACAAGCAGTAACACATAAAAGTAGAAACTCCCAAGTAGCTCTGTAACTCTGGTTTGGATAGTAATGACAATATGCTGTCTCTGTATTGCAGCCATTACCTTATATGCTCATTTTTGCTGCATAGAGAAACCGTGTAAACAGATGATAAAAAATTAGTAGAGATTAATTCCTAACCATTTAAAATACCATTTTAAAATAGAAAGTGTTTACCTGCTCTTCAGAAACCTCAGTAGGTGGAGGTATGCCTTGTTCAGATGGGTGATCTTGATAATTTGCGTTATGTCTATGACGTAGAGGAGGAAACAGTCTATTCCAGTTAATCATCCCGCCCTGAAAGCAGACACCACTGTCAGCCTTTGCAAAAAGAACTACAAATGTTTTAAGCAAAAAATCATCTGTACCACATTATATCAAAGCAGATGTTTAAGTAAAGTACTTTATTTTAAAGTACAGAAACTGCTGTAGTCTCCTGTGAAGCAAAAACTGGACTGGTTACGTCTTTACTTGTTAATTGAAGTAATCATTACAAAGTAAGGAAAAGAAGGAGGAAAGGATGTTTCAGATCCATTTGGATAGATCTGTTTAGTACAGTGCTAGGTTTCTGAGGCTGAAAGACAGCTGTCTTTACTAACAGGGGTTGTAATGGCAAGAGGGGCAACAGCAGGTCCTGCAAGTACTTTACAAAATTGCTGCTGAAGTTAACGAGGGAAAAAGAGTACAAGAAATAAGTAAGGGAAAAAAGCAAAAGGGGCTTCTCAGTGCATCAGTAAAATTACATCAGGAAACAGAATAAACCCAAACTTCAGGACACCTGGGACTTCCATGCAAGTGACTACTTCTGTGACACCAGTGTGACTTGCAGACCCACCACATTTACCTAACTTCTGTGTATAAAATATTGTTGCAAAATCTGGCCATGTTCCAGTGCCAAAACATCTTGTAACTGCACAGTAATAATGCAAATAGACAGCAGTAACAAACATAGGTCTGGTGCAAATCACAGAACTGAAACTTCCTCTTAACAACCACACTTCAACTCTTGTAACAGCAAGGTATTTGGAACATAAGAAATACTAAAATACAAGCTTTATAATAGTCCAGAAATAATTAATCCTCATTTCATTAGCTTAAACCGACATTTTTGAAGGGATTTTGTGTCACAAAAAGCCCATAGATCCCATAAGCAGGTAACAGCAAACCCCAATCTCTCTTTTCTATAGTTGAAACATTTTTTGAAGCCTGTCAGTCTGTGTTGTCCTTTCCCTCCTCCCCTGTTACTATGGAGAAGATCCCCCTCCCTTTCTGTATATATAGGACATGGCCTTCCTTCCTTTAGTTGCTCTATTTTAGTTCTATAACGTTGTTTCTCAGAAGGCCTTCCTCTTACGAGAGCTTTTTCTTTTCTTCCCTCAGAGTGCTCTTCCTGCCTTTATATATCCTTAGAGCATTAAATACCCTCTGCTCAATCAGATCAGCAACAGCTAAATGCGCTCACAAAAAAAAAAATATTTAGCATTCCTGCCCTTTCCTTTGTTTCCTTCCGTTCTGTCCAGAGGAGACTCAACCAGCCCAGACACCACAGGGGGCAGTACAATGGCACACTTAAAAAAAGCATTTGAAGAGTCATGAGACTTGAAACATCAGCTTGAGAAATATTCTAGTCCCTTCTATACTAGAGTACATTTTTCCTTGTGAAGATGTGAAATAGCCAGAAGCCATCACCCATTTTCAAGACATAGATCCCACTGTTAGTGAATTTGAATTTTTTAAAAGTATGTGTCTACATTTCCCATACTGTATAAAATATTTGCTTAACATTCATGAGGTTTTGATCAAAGAATTCTGTGTAAGTCTCATGTTAGTCAAACAGCACAGTGTAGTAAAAAGGAGAACTGGTTTGGTGCATCAGCCTAAGGAGAAAGAGGGATCAGATCTTCTACTGACACCACTGCACTCCCTTGTGGTCTTGGGGAATCGCCTCCTGTACTTCCCCACATATAATTTCCCATAACTAAGAATTACTTTGAGTTTGAACTTTGAACTTTGAATTTCTCAGAGTCTACTAAGCTCTACAGTTCAGTGAGAGCACTGCGCTAATGCTGCTTTACCTGTTTTTACTATTTAGAGATGACTTGAGAAGAAAGTAATGCTGCCACAAATCATTCACACTGAATTGGTAAAAATACTAACAGGACTATGACACATCCCTTTGAGGCACCATAAGTCATACACAATAATGTATATCAAACACAAAATCTACAATATACCTTAATTTGCCTTTATCTCAGTGTACCTGAAGACCAAAATAAATGTACCTTTCCAGCAGTGCCCTGAGCTTCAATACTGAGCTGCCTATTCCAGTTTGGTTTTGCATCTTCTCTGTCCTGGGCTCTCTCACCTAATGCTACAGACTTGTCTACTTCCTTACCTTAAGCTTACAATACAGTTTGCATTAACATACACAGAATTCATTCTTTTCAATAAGAACTGCCATTTCCTTACAAATATTTTCTTATAACTATTTAGTTTTGAAGGTTTACAGCAGATACCTTAATAAATTACAGATGTTGACTGAAGCATTCAAAAGAGTTTCACGTGAAGACCTCTTCCCAGAGAAAACAGACTAGACCAATTAGATCAAAATCAAGTATTTCAATTACCTTTGGAAACTGTGGTAAACATAATGTATCAGCTCTTAGCTATATTAATGAGAGGGAAATATTATATTCACATACCAACATTAATGGTATGTGAACACTGATGGTTAAGATTAACCCCAACATTGTGATGCACAGTTCATCTGTGTAGTCTTTTAAACTTCACCAAAACCGGGTGCATTAGGATCATTTATCTTAACTGAAAGAAAATTGTTTCCCTTCACAGTCTTGCTTCTAGTTAGATGACACACATCCACAAGGTCAGGCTCAAAAGAGCAGGGATTCAAGGAACTGCAGCAGGAACTATGGGACTGGTAATGTGGTCAGTCTCATAAAGGTAAGGGAAAACTGGGAAGCGCAACAAATGTCTTAAATCCACAGGAGACTGAGATCAAGGCTATGGATTCACAGTATGGATGGTGACTGTGCAAAGACCTTCAGACAACTTTAACTATCACAGCAGAAACATGAAGATCTGTTTTAAATTGAGCCATACCAAGCACCAAATAATGTCTTTACATAAATAATGTCTTAACATCAAGTAAGTATCACAAATTCCAGTTCAAAAATGCACAGAAGGAGATTTCCAAACCAATATTCATTCTTGCCTTACAGAAATTATTTTGCAGACCTCCCCTTCATAATTTCATTATCATTTCTGTAGCACAGTGGTTTTACACTGTGCCACCAGACTTACTTGTGAGAAGTCAAGAAGATTTCACATGAAGATATCCAGTCTGATTAATTTATGTAAGTGATGCTTCTAAACCATCTGAGACTCCCTCCTGGGAAATCAGCAAACCGTATTTAAGCATTTCACGCCACACTTGACCCTCAGCACCAACACCCAACAGCACCGGGGAGCTCACACCAATCTTCCCACTCTCCACAGAAGCTTTGTCTCAGGTAACAGAGCTCTCTGGAGTGGTCCAGAACACTAAGTAGTGGAGATGCTCCAGGGTCAACTATGGAAGCTCCTTTCCTGAGCATCATTTTCAGTGATAACACTTTCAGTGTGCCAGTCTAATCCATTTAGTGAAATCCAGGCAGTTCTTCTGTGATTCCAGTTAGCAGTTTGTTATAAAAAGAATTAAGTTCAACTCTACATGGTTTGGGGGCTGAGACTTAACATGACCCAGGACTAGGTCAGGAGGATGCTCTAAGCCTCTTACATCCAGAGCTAGATCCTACAACTGATAGACTTAGGATATCTTGCACTGAGATTATCTTAGGCAATATTTTTCTTGGTCCTGATCTTTGGTGTTGGGGAGCAGCCAGTGCAGGTGTTCCGCTAGAGAATGTGGAGCACTGAAAAATTCTAGACCATGATTCATAAAAATGCTGTGCACAATTTGGTGCCTGGGCCCTTATCTCTGTTCCCAGCTTAGTCTTTGACATGTCATCAGGAGAAAGATTTGACAAAAGCACTGCTTCATTAATTATTTGACTAGAAGGGTGACAAGACAAACCTAAGAAAGGTCTGTAAGACTTTCTTCCCCCTTTAATCCAATGCTGTAATTTTTTAGAAAAAGTCAGAAGTCTCCTCTTGTTTAGCAGCACAGACTGGGTGAATCAGTTGATTTTAACTTCTTTGTTACTGCCTGATAGGAGACAAACATACCAAGGAAGTAATTTTACTGGTCTCTAATAAATCACTATTGGAAATGGATTAGGAGAACGCTGGTGATGTTGGAACTTCTGTTACAGGACGACAACAAACTCATCACAAGTTTAGATGACCAAAGAATGAGATTTACAAATGGAGTGAACTAAAGAAATGGGGAAAACAGCAGCTCTTCATTACAGAGAAGGTTTTAAGGAAATGCCATATTGATGATTTACTCCTGGACAGCTGCCAAGCCTTTACGTACAGAAGCTGTGTCTTCTGAAGTCACATCCTTGATTCTGTTTTTCTTTTTTAAAATTTGGGTTGTTGTTTTTTTCTTTTAATGGTGCCTGGGACAATTCTGTTTACAGGAAAGAAGCATCCTCCTTTCCTGCAGAATAAGGAAGAAATATCTAGAACTAGCAAATGTCTCTGATTGTACAGCCTGCTGAAACCTGGCTATGCCACTTCTTTTCAGATAATCTCCTTCTTCTCTGTTTTGAAAAACAGGTCAACCTGTTTCCCATATACACACCTGCCATGGCATATTTTGTAAAAAAACTTCTTATCCAAAGCTTCACAAATTAAAGTGTTGAATTATGGACAATTAACAAATATCCAGTTATGTAGCCTTCAGATATGCACATATTTTAATTACATTAATTTCAAAAGAAATTAAAGGCCTTTTAAAAATCCTCTTGAAAGTGATGCACGTGGTTAAGATATTTTGATAATGTTATCTCCTGTAGATGGTTAATGCCAACTTGCCATCTCCTTGCACAAACAGGAAGAACCTCCTGATAGGTCACGTTCACCTTTTCTTAACATAATAACCACAGTGAGAAAAAAGAAAAAGGAAATTGCTTTGCATTTCACCTTTTAAAGTTACATTTGTAAAATATTCCACTCTGTATAGAAGTCTTTACTTGATAAAGACATAAATACCATCTTATTTTTTTTTTTCATATAAAGCTTCATAACAAAATTTACTGAAAATAAGAAACACTGACTTGCTTTTCTGGCATAAATTTTTCAACAATGTATTGACTCCAAAGTCCATATACTGATGATATAAATAAACAAACAAAAAAAAGCATAGCCTTGGATGACACGATATCTGCTGCCCTAAACATTGCATAAGAAAGAAAAATGGTGAAATTTCCAGCACACTTACTCAAAGTCTAGCCTGTCTCTTTTTGTAACAATAAAACTCTTCTGTTTTTTGGTTGTTTGGGGAGAATTTTTTTGGTGTTTTGTTTTCCTCTTACTTTAATAACTTCCCTCTTTTAAAAGGAGGTAGAAACATAACAGCATTAATGTTGTAAGCGTTGTTTTTAATGACAGAAAGAATTTTTCACCAAGTAAAGCACCCCAGCAATTTCTAATGATATTCTAATTTCCTGAAAAGTTATTCTACAGACAAGTCTATTCAGCCAAAAGGCTCTGTCTCCAGCTCTTAGTTTCTGCATCCTGAACTTTGATGCCTGCATTGTCTCTGAGGAGCTCATATGTCACACAAGTTCAGAAATCCACATGTGGTCTTTTCTGAAGCCTGATCAGCTATTTCCTTTGAAATCTAGAAGGAACACCTTAATCTGGCTTCTGAAGCTGCCTGAGAGACAATGGAAGGGATTTCATGCACTGGCATAACACTGGGAGTGTCCAGTGTTCCAGCTACTGAAGGCAGGTCCACCAGCATGAGCATGGAGTCTGTACTTGAGGAAATAACTTTAGCTCTGTATTAGACATTTTGCACAAAACAGAGTCAGTTTTAATCCTTACCCCATGGCTCTTTGGATCTGGACTTGTGACACTGAACTGGTATTGAAGCATAATGATTAGATAATTCTTCACTTATCTCCTATGCAAAAACCCTTTCAAAGAGTAATAAGGAATAAGAAGAGATTGGAATCAAAGTGAGAAATCAGAGTTCTAAAATTGTTTTGATTTAACAAGCTGAGATAAACTCTTGGCACAAAGGAAACTCAAACCTAAATCCTCAAAAATACTACATAATCATACAAATACTACATAATGTAAATATACATCCCTTAGTATATAAAAGACTAGTCTGTAATGACATAGGGAAAAAAACATATCAGGATCCCATTCTGGGATGTGATGGTTCAAGTTCTGTCTTAGCTGCAAATAGGATTAGCTTCCATTTATTAACATCTCAAAGTCAATATTAAAGGTGTCCACACTTTGCACCTGTGGCACCTCTTAAGGTATCTGTCCTGATTTCAGCTGGGACAGAGTTCATTTCTTCTCAGCAGCTGGCAGTGCTGTGTTTTGGATTCAGTATAATGTTGGTAATACACTGATATCTGGGGGTTTGCTAAGCTGTATTTATCTTAATTCAAGGACTATTTTTTGTGTGTCTCATGCTCTGCCAGTGAGGAGGTACACAAAAAAAGGCTGGAAGGTTGCATAGCTGGGACAGCTGAACTGAGCAGGACAAAAGGACATTTCACACCATAGAATACCATGCCCAGGATATACAACCGTGTGAGTTAACCAAAAGGAAGGCTGATCCAGGTTAGGGAATGGGGTTTGGCCTCTGTCAGCCAGTGGTGAGCAATTGTATTGTGCATCACATATTTGTGGGTTTAAAAAAGTTATTATTATTTTTATTATTATTACTACTACTGTATTTTACTTTGTTTCAATTATTACACTGTTCTTATCTCAACCTAGTTTTGATTCTCCTCACCCCTCCACCAGGGTGGCAGGCAGAGGCGTGAGTGGCTGTGTGGTGCTTCATTGCTGGCTGGGCTTAGGCCACCACAGCAGCACGTTAAGGAACAAGGGTGGAACCAGCTCACAGTTGTTATGTGCAAGTATCAGAGTTCAAACCAGAAAACCCACATATTAAGGAGGACCATGTACTATCTGAAGCACAGGCTTCTTTTTCACTACATACTATGGAAAATGGAAGAAGAAATTAGCCATCTGGAAGAATAGCACTCTGGAAGAAGAAATTGGCCATCAAGTCTCTCTAAGTGCAGACTGGAAGGACAACAGAAGCAGACCTGGCATCCAGTAACTGACTGCCCCCAAACCAGATGCCTTATTTGCACCATGTTCATTAGAAATGAAGGGACAGGTACACCTAAAAAACCCCTGCCTCTGTAAACAGAACTTGATTCAACAACAGTGGAATAAATACTCTGGAAATGTATGGGGCAATTTGGTATCTCATAAGCTTTTTAAAGAAATTGTCTTTAGTTAAATTGCCAGAGGAAAGAAATATAGACCAATCACATAGGAGAATAAAAATATTCTATTTTCCAAACTATTTACTTGCTTTGAAATAAAACAGTGTTTTGCTTTATGAAATTGTCCAATCAATGCTTCTCTAGGGAAGCTGATTACAAATATTAAACCAAATTCAAAGGCTGTAGCTCAAAAGCTGAGTCAAAATGAAAGAGAATTTCATCATTCCAGTCCAAGAGAAAAAAGGATTGTTCAATATATGAGCAGGGTGCTACCAATGAGTAGGAAATAGAGAAACTCAATCCTGTGATTGTGACAGCTGGCTGTTAATGAGACACACTCAGCTTATTCTACTTGTACTAGGGTCTGCTGGCTCTATTTGTGTCAGCTTGTGGAATTGCCAACTTCCATAAACAAGACAGAAATCTGAAGTTTCTGTGGTAGTCTGTAGAGGAAATAGTCATGAATTGTTCATTACCGGGAAATTCAACAGGAAATTCAACATTTGTAATTTCACATCTAGAATCCATAAAAGAAATCACGCAGCAAAATAATCCAGAATGTCTAGACAGCAGTGGGTTATCAGCTGCTGCAAATACATTGCTGAAATGAAACTATTAAAAACCAGAGTTCAGGCATGCCAACATCAGCAGCATATGCAGTTTTTACACCCTATACATTCTTGATATAAATACAAGTTTATTTTCAACACAAAGAAAATAGTTTTAAACAACTACAGAGAATAACCAAGGCTTGAAAAATGCCAGAAGAGCATAAAAAAGCAAAGGATGAGTTTAAGACACACAGGTCTGAAGGAAAAGATATTGTTCTCTCTACAAAAATGGAAACTGTCTGTTATTTCAAAATGTGTCCACATGTGTACATTGGCATGCAGAGGAAGGGAAGAGTGATGGAATACTGAGTCTAAATTTAGCCACAGTGATTACTGCTGCAGCATACAAGCGTCATTCATGGGCTGAAATGAATCTCTAAATCACTCACTGCTTAACAGAATTCTTTAAAAATATGATGTCAAATCCTGTGCACACATTTCCCTGGAGTCTAGGCATAAAAGCTTTTTTATCCTATTGGTACCCTACATATCACTGTCTTTGGAGTTTATGCAAGTGTTGCTAAAGGCAGTTTCTATTAAAATATGTCACAAAATCCCAAAGAAGCCTTAGTACCACAGACTGATTGGAATGGAAACCAAATTAGAGAAAAGACTTGTGTGATACTTGGCTAAAAGTCTCACTCATTTATTCAGGTAAAGCAGTCTGGTAGTTTTCTTCCTGAAAATGATACACGCATTTGTGGAACAAAATGGAAAAGCTGCTTCCATCTGAGGTCTTGGCTGTGACAACAAGGGGTTTTGTGGACTTGGCAATGTATAAAGTTGCAGAAGGTCCTCATGGTTCAAAATATCTGTTGGACAGACTTCTTGCTGGTACTCAGACTTGTGAAGTGATTCAAGAAAACTTCATTGAAGTGCCACCTCAGTACCAGTAGAAAAGCTAAAAAATAAGCCGGGTCTAGCTCTTCACTTTGAAAAAGCAGAATTGGACTGTCTAGGAGTATATTCACTGGGGGATTTCCTTTCTACCCTCCTGAATGAAGATAACATTCCTGAGGAAGAATTCTTGAGCCAGGAAAACCTTTGCTCCATTAATCTGTCTTTTTCCAAGGTCGGGAGTTTATTCCTTAGATATAACCAGAAGGTAAATTACCAATTTAGACACACAGTCCTTAGTTGACAAAATCTGAAACTTGCAAATTGTTCAGGATATGAGGCTCCCCATAATAATGCAGATACTAAGAGTGCCTACCCACAGAACATCTCTCCTGTGTCCCAGGAGAAAGACATCTAATGAACGAACAATTAGAGGAAGTCCCTTTGTTATAAAAGTCTGGTCTTTGCAAGCAGCAGAATCTCATATATGATGAAGATGAGATATACATATGAGATACCATGTGGTATGAATCTAGGAGATTCTGCCCTCAGTGAAAATTAATGGCAACTGGAAGAGAAGAACAAGAATACAGGAGGGAAAAGACAGCATAAGCTTGAAGTGGCCAACAGGTTAGACAGAGAGGCAGTGAAATGAAGATTTTCATGTATGGCTCTAGGCTTGTTACAGTCTGGAGCAACCTGGTGAAGCCCTTCCCTGATATAAGGTACTTAAGAGAATTAAAGAAGGCAGCAATATGATGTCCTTAACATGCTCAGCAAAAATGCTCTGCAGATCCAAAACCCATTCTTTCAAGACGAAGGGACTGAGGCTGATACACCGCCCATCCTGAATGGGCACAGCAAGGAGTGCTCCAAGGGGTTGTACTTAATGCCAACACAAGGTGCTCCCCACCTTTTTGCAACCTTCCACCACCTCCCTATAACAGTCTGTAGTGACATCAGAGTAGCCAATATCACCTAGGCACAATCTTCCCTATCTGTTCACAGTTTGGTTCTCTGCCAGCCTCCCTCCACATTCTCAATGGGAAGTGAAAGTCAAGTTTATGCCCTGATACTCACACTGGTGCACAGATGCTGCAGTTGCTTCCCTTTTCCCACCAGTGTTTTATTTGGGTTACAATAAAGATAAACTTTAGAAAAATGCTGAGAAATAAAAGAGACCTAGAAATAGAAACATCAGGAGAGGAAGACCAACTTTTATCAATATTACAGCAGCAAAAGGATAAAATAGCAAATGATTACTGGTGGTCAGACATGACAGGAGAGAACTTCTCCAAAGTGAAGAAGCATTTTATATAGGAGCAAATACAAAGTATGGGAAACAAGAGAGATGAAGGAGAAGAGGTAACAAAATTTAGGAGGAAAATGGCACAGTGGGGAATGAAAATGTGACAGTGATATGAAGGGGAACAGAAGATCAGATAATGGGAAAAAAAGAAAAACAGGACAAACTATTTACAAAGTAGGATAGACAAAAGAGTGTGAAAGAAAATAACTACAAAAGCAAAGTTTAAAAAGCAGCAAAAAAATTGCAAGCTGGTATTTTCAGTAAATGAATACATATGGCACACATTTTATTCTACTGCCTTTAAAGGTGAATGCTGGTGATGCTATGTAATTCATTTGGGGCAAGATTGTAATTTCTCAGCAATATCCACAGAAGCAAATAAAGAACACAGTAAGATCTAGAAAGTTTTCTAGATGAACACTACCATGTGTTTAAGGGCTGTATCCACAGCAACTAGAAACAAACACAAAACCAGTCACCATTTAACCACACTCCCCTGAGAAACTATCAACATAACAGCTTCTAGCAACATATGCAGACACAGTGCCCGCTGAATTTTTAAGAGCTAAAATGAGGTACATCGAGTAATGAACTTGGTGGGTTTACTTTCAAATTCTACCACACACTCAATCCACTCATTGAATTCAAGGGTGTTTGACAACCCAGCACTCACACACACAGTTCCATGCTTCAGGTTCCTCTAGACCAGAAGAGTTCAGCTAGAAAAAGACTGGGAATGGTAAAGCTCAAAGAATTGCCAGCAAAGAAATTCTGGGGTGATTGTGCCTTCCTTTTTCTTTTTTGTAGAAAGCATTCAAAGTGAATTTTGCTTTGGATAGAAGTGTTTAATGAACAGCAGGGGGAAAAAAAGATAAAATTATTTACATCTCAGTATCATAGAGGTATACTATAAACAACTTTTGAGAAAGGCTTTTCCCCCCATTTTCTTCCCCCCCCCCCTTTTTTTTTTATTTAAACTTTTTAATGTTGGTTTGCATAACCTGTCAGGCTCATGTTCTTCAGAATTTCTTATGAAGACTCAAATAGTAAACTTACTTATAAATAGATGCTTATAAAAAGTATCTATTTAAGAGAAGAGCCTCCCTTATGAGAGTCTGCCAAAAGTGCCCAGACAATGGAGCCCCATTAGAAGCACTGATGTTCTCCATCTACAATGCTACCAACATCCAAGGAAACTGCATTGTCTCATTTCTCAAATAGATGAACTGAAGGGTAAAGAAGTGGGAGGAATGAGCAGAGCACCTTCCCAAGGGGCAGTTGAACAAAATTCTTGCACTATGGCATAGAGAAGAAAGTTAAAGTTCATTTCCCTCACCAAGCAAAGCAGAAAGTGTGAGAGAAAATGTTAATTTATCTCACCTATGGCTCACTACCTACAGACAGCATATTGGGACAACAGAAATCCACACAACATTTATCCAGAATATAATTAAAAGCCTGTTTTGATGACTGACATATACTTCACAGCTTTCATTATTTTCAATTTCACAAAAAAACTATCTAAGAAACTGAGCTGAATTCTTTATAGCTTCACTCCCACAGGTAAAATTACCATCTAAATTCTTTTCATCTCTAGCATGATCTCTTCCACTCCACTGTCTTTAAATTACACCTTGCCAAATTTCTAAAGGCAAAAGAATTGCCCAAGTACACCAATCCAGAAGATGGTTTTCAACTTTTCAAATATTATTTTGAGATGAAAATAGTCTGTTTTTCATTATTACCACTGCACAGCAACATTTGTGAGTGATGCTTTTTCCGATTTAGCTGATGACCAGTAAATTCTGTGAATGAGTCATTAAAAAACACCAGGTGGGTCAAAAGCTTTCATGACACACCTTTTCTGCAGAGCCTCTATGGAACATTCATACATTGATCCTATGGCCTATGGATATGATGGCCTATGGATATGATCACGGGTTTCACAGATTAGCACTACCAGTTAAATAAAGGCTGTGCTCAAGTTAAAGGCTAAACATGAAGGTAACTTGAAAGTGTTTCAGCAACTTGTAAAGGGAAGCATCTTACTGATGTTCAAACAGTGTTCCTGCATTTTAGTCAAACCCCTCCACCTTTTTAAAGAATTCTATTTGAAGTCAAACATGAAAAGACATTTTTCCACTTTCATTGTTCATAGCCTAGGGAAAAGACAAGATGAGAAGAAAATGTTATCAACAGTTCTTTTATCATTTACCGTTCTCAACTTATTTACCACTTTTTGTAATTAAAGAGATATTAGAAAGACTGTCCTTCATAACTGGAAGTGGCTTCTTTCTCACATCTGAAGAAACCCGGCTGCACTCCTCACAGCTGCTTGTAGTCCAACATACAGTTTCAATTCATTTTCTATTACAAAGGCAACGTTCAAGAATTGAGTAATTTCTAGTTCAGTTCTTATGTTAAAACTGATCAGCGTTCTAATAGGAATGGAGAAAAATAGATTAGAAGTTTCTGCTTGAGGAATAATTTCATCATATTGAAATGTTAAGGAAATAAGAAAACCAGAATAATGTTATCAGGGACTAGAAACAAAGATTCATACTCCAGCTGCAGGCCAAAGCTTTATGCCATCACACCTCTAATTCTGGGAATGCATTAAGGGTAACACAGCTATATCTGTTTGCACTGCACTACCCCCAACACAAAAAGAACTTGTGTATCAGTATACAACTGTGTTTCAGGCAAAGAAAACTCAGTGAAGACAGAGAACGTATCTAAGATACAGGAATTGAGACACCACCTGCCTTGTTTTGCTGCCCTACAACACAAAGACTGAGAATATCTGTATTTGTTAGTTTGTATAAAACAGAGAAAATAAAAAGACTCTGCTATTCTGTTCAATAAGGAAATAAACCAAGAGGATTAAACATGGCAAAAAGAAAGTCACTTGTGGTTTACCTCTGTAACTTAGAGATTTTAATTTCTGCCCTTAAGAAACAACCTATACACCTACAAACAAAGGAATTTCATAGAAAATTTTCAGCCTCTCTGAAAAGGCTGCTGACCAGACAGATACTCAAAAGAGTAAGGAGCATTTTGACTTTCTAACTTTACACAATGGCTTTCACTAAAGACACCAAGAAGCAATCACTTTACCTTTCAGCCTCACTTTTTGTGACAGAATGCCAGGAGTACTGATATCCCCACAAGATTGTCTGACATCCTGCTCCCATCTTGTGAAGCAGTTTTAACATACAAAGCTATACAAACCACTTAAATGGCTATCAGCAGTACAACAGTGTATGAAAGACTGATGGAGAAAAATTTAAAAATAATTTTAAGAAACAGGAACAATGCAAAATCTTTGAACCAAAAAGATATAATCCTTAAAGAATGCATAGCAATACCTGCTGCTGTCTCTGCCGCCTCATTTGGGCAACCTGAGACATCATGATTTGACGATCCAGTAACTCCATTCTCTGCTGCCTCTGGATGTCAACTGTGGCTCCCATTCCCACTCGAACTTCATTCGTTGGCTCCGCAGATGAGAAGACTGGTTCAAGAGTCCAAGAAAATATCTTTGCTACCCATCTGGGTACACAAAGAATTCGATGAACTTTTAACATACTGCTATTGTAGCACATCCCAGAAATCTAAAATAAAAAAAAAAATGTTAAAAAAACCCTGAAAACCAAAAAACGTAAGTACACCACATTTACTTTGAATTTGGCTGCAGGTAACAGTCGGTCTTTCTGGTTTTTTAAGCACTTTTACTGTATTTACTCACAGTTCTCAGTCAAGAATCAGAGAACAAACAGGGGATTTCTTTACTTCCCTACAACTACAAATTGCTTTTTTAAATCTGTGTGGTGCATTGCCTGTGACTCATAAAGGTTCAAGGGTTTTTTTGTTTGTTTTGGAATTTGAGCCCAAGCCAAATGACCCTTTCTAAAACTGGTCAAAATGAAAATAAAATTTTAATTTCTAGTAAAAGAGCTGGTCAGGGTATGCTGCATGCTGACCTGAGAAGATTAAGACAGCTCTTGAAAATGTTGAAGCACTCTACACACCCCTTCAAAAAAAAACCACCAAACACCTTTAAGGCTTCTGTCCCCACCACCTGAATCTCTCCTTCTAGTAAAAATAAAAGCAAACCAGTGGAACTGAAGTTAAATCTAAGACTATGCACACACTCATTCCAAAAGAAGCCCAGCTGCCTTACAGGAGGGAAAAAAAAAATTAAAAACCAATTCATTAAAAACTGTGATACTGAAAAAGCCAGTTTTCGTGAGGCCCTTCTCCTGTCTATAAGAAAAAAACCACACTCCCTGTGTTTGTGCCTGCCTTGGGGCTTGATTTCATTTCAGATTCTGCACAAGAAAGAGAAATTATGAGCCCCATAAATGGAATTACAGTCATCCCTCAGCCATTATTTTGAATGCCATTGTGAAGCCACAGCACTTGAGCCCAAAGCGGTCCCATCTGCATTCTGCGTTATGCCACATTTCAGCATTTGTGACTCTTTACTGTCTATTATGCCACAAGAATTATGCTGTCACAGCACAGTGAAATGAACAGGAAGAGATCTGAACCTCAACAAATCTGTGAACATACCCCAGCAATGAAATTATGCGAAAAGCAATGTAGAAACTCTGAATCTGATGTATTTATTTATTTATTTGGGATTTGTTGTGTTTCCCTGACATTTGTATAAAGATACTAAATGCACTGCTGATTATACGAAGGGACACAGTATAGGAAAAACCAACATTCCTTAGGAGTGGGGATATTTTTCAGATTATTAACAAGGTTATTGTTAAATATTCAATGAGGTAGCGAGACTTTTAGCAAAAACACATTCTGCTTTTGGAAACAATGATTTATGTTTTATACTACTTTCATTTTATGACTCACAGTTGGATGTACAGCCCAAGCTGCTGGTTGCTTGACAGCCCAAGCATAGGCTGTCATTTTAAAATGAGAAAGAACAGTTCTAAACTGGTCTTAACCTCTTCAGTCTTTCAGTCATGCTATGAGAAAGGAGGTAAATGCGATAAAGGCCATAATCACATCAGAGTGAAGGCTGCCTTTAATTAAATCTTCCTCTGTATTCAAAGGAAGATCCTAACTGGACAGGGCACTGTAACAGAAGCTTTTTCATGACCTCAGAGATCCTTTCCTCAGCTCTAGTGAAACTGTTCCAGATGACTGTAAACTCATGACTAAAACTGTGCACATCAACTGGAAACTAAGGCATAGCTATAATTGCCAAAAACAAAAGGAAGAAAATTCTTATCACTTCTGCAATTCACTTGGTTTTGGTATGTACTGCTTGAGGTGTCTGCCTAGCAAGAAGGTCCCCCAGAAGCAAACCCCCTGATCCTGAGGGAGTTAGGTAGACAGGCCCCTCAGTCAAGAAAACCTAGATTGCACAGTAACTGAAAAAGCAGTTCTGGGGGAGTGAGAATTACTGAACCAGACTGCAAATATTACATACACATTTAATCTCATTGTTTTCGTCAATGCGAAATGCACAAGCAGCACTAGAACACAGAAATTATCTCCCTTCCTCCCACCTTGTTAGGTGTAGGTACAGGTAGTATCATTAGGCTATGGAGCCAGGACTCCTCTTTCGTTCCAGGGATTCTGCACCTGATTGTACAGGGGTTAACTAGGCAGGGAAAGAAATCCCACTCAAAATACTTCGTCCAACATCACACCAACATTCCTTCACTTCTTTCAAATGTCCCTCCTAGAACTCATCTCTGCTCTCTCTTACCACCTTTGAAAAGGTCTAATGTTTTCAAAAATCTTGAACGGGTTCAAAAAGTCACAAGAACAAAACAAAGCAAGTGGTGATAGGAAAATCTACATCTCCCTGAATATATGACAAATCTAGACACGTGTCTGAACATACTAACCACAAAGAGAATCATTATTTATCAAGTCAAGACAGAAAATAGAGCAATGAGACAACAGCAGCCTATCTTTGGTGTCAGTGCTTTGGAACTTGTTTGTCTCAGAAGGGAAGGCATACTGCAAGCCTCAATTAACAGCTGCATCAGTAAAATCATTCTTGTATTTTTCTTAGCGGAGATGGCTGGGGATAGACTCATTTAGGTTGGAAAAGAACTTTAAGATCATCAAGTCCAGTTGTTAGCCAGTACTGCCAAGTCCACCATGTCCTTAAGTGCCACATCTACTTGTCCTTTAAACAGCAATAGAGATTGTGACTCAACCTCCTTCTGCCCTGGGCAGCCTGTTCCAGTGCCTGATGAACCTTTTGGTGAGTAATTTTTCCTAATGTTCAATCTAAACCTTCCCTGGCACAACTTAAAGGACATTTCCACTTATCTTACTTGGAAAAAGAGATTGACCCTCACCTCATCACAATCTCCTTTTAGGTAGTTGTAGAGAGCAAGTCATTCCAGAGCACTTAATCAGGAGAAAAGGCTTCATAAGGCTAAAAGTTTATGGACATGCTAAAATGAAAAGCTATTATATGGAAGTATAAGATACTTTAAAATGTTGTGGTCAGTTATATCAAATTTTCAATAAGTTTCAATTAGTGAGGACAAGATAGCTATTTCCATATTTCCAATAAACCCAGAATGGAGACATTTGTAGTTAAAAAAAGTCTCGTGATTCAGTCTGGCTCAGTGTCATACTCTCATCTTAATGTCAAGTATTTCCAAAGAACTTCCTCTATAGCTGGTTCATATGCAGAACTTGATAGATATAATTTTAAAAATCATAAGCTTTGACTAAGTAAAAAGCAACTTTTTACACTGTTTTTGTTACTGACATTGAGTGAATTTTTAATGTTTAATAACATAAAGCAACATTGTTTATTCAATGAAGATAAAATAACCTCATTATCTTCCAACTTCAGCACTGTACATCAGATTAAAGGGCTACTTCCCCCAAACAGAGGAGCTTCCACTGTATTTTAGCCGCCAAAAGTCACCACAAAAAAACGTTGTGGTTATGTTCACACTGTTAAAATGGAGAATTTGTGGCTAGCAACATAAGGTGCATCTTAATTTCTGTTAGTCACAACATCTTCCACCATATTGTATGTGGTACAGTGCTAAGAAGAGGAAATGGAGGATGCTGGAAATTCTCTGGCACACTGCAGAATAAGTGTGTGCTTAGATATTTTCAGTTTCTTAATGCTGTGACTTACTACTGATTCTTCACATGAAGTTTCCTAACCTTGTCCTGCCCCCATACAAAGCCTGACTTCCCCTCCCCTTCCCTCAAGTCCTTCCAAAGTTGTACATTTTTGAGAAAAAGGAAGTAGCTGTAGTTTCTCTGCAATTAGGTAAATCAAACATAGAAGCTCTCCAGTATTTTAAATTGCAAAGATACATATGCTCCACAAGTAGCTGGAATAGTATTTAAAATTTAAATATTTAAATTCACTGTACTTGATTAATACCAAAAAAGGAAATCAAACAGAAAAAAAGTAGACAGACTGGTGTAGACAATTATGTTGAAAATTATTTTAACTAATAGAACATGACATCAAATACTCGATTATTTTGTTTGGAAAAATGTAAATACATTCATCATATGTACTCAAGACTTTGCTATTTTCAGATACAACAAATGAAAAGCAAATAGTTTTCTTAAGGTGAAGTGACATTTTTATATCTATTTTATCTGCTTAATCCTTAGTATGTTCTGAATTCTAAAAATTAGACTCAAAAGATGGGTTGAAATTTGTGTCAGGATTCTGTATTTATCTTCATTAGAGAAAGCATTTATCAAACCAAGAGGGATTGTGTGAAAACCACCCAAGAAACAAAACTACCCAACAAATAAACCACACTACACATGTATTTTCAACTTCTGTTACAATTCTAACAGATTATTTGGTTTGGGTTTCCTTTTTGGAAATTGTTGCAAATACTATAAACAGCCTTTTGTAAAAGTTACCCTGAAAGAAAAATAAGATTATAGAGATACTAAAATATTTCTCTTCAATTTTGTTTCCCGTTGATTTGGCTCATAAATTTTCCAGATACCTTGAAACATTTTTTCAGAGTTCATCAGTGCTTAATTGGTCAGATGGAATCATTATCAGCTAAAAAACATTGTGTGTGTGCAAGCATGACTGTACTGCCATTTCAGCACAGTACAGCTACTCTTAACTAGTGCTGGTGTCCTAAGCATAGGTTCCCTTGGTCTCTGCCAACATTCTGTAGGTGATGATTAACACATTGTTAACCAAATCTCTTTAATTACAAGATCAGGATTTGATTAATCTGACCCAACATAGATATCTGTAATTTAAAAGCCTACTTAACAAGCTGCTTATTTAAAGTTGGTGTCATAGTCACCAGAGAGAAATGGGCACTCTTAGGATGTAACTCATCCTTTGGCAGATGTCTCCAAAGTACACACACAGCTGAATTACTCTCATGGATTCCCTCTCTGAAAAAGGGCAACACTGCTGCCAAAAAAAGCAAATACTGATAGAACAATCTAATTCCTAAAAAAACAGTTGGTATAGCTGATCAAACAGACCATAATTTGGACACAGAAACTCTTCCTCAGATCTAAGAGAAATTTAGAAGTGAAATACAAACTGAAAACCAATATCCCTTTTTCTACAGAAGCCACAGATATTACAGATAAAGTGCCTTATGACATGTTATTACCTTTTCCTGTCCTTTCTCACTACTTTCTCCTTCTTCCAGAGCTGGAAATATCTGCATTTCCCTCCTCCCCAGACAATTACAACCTCATTTCCAAACCAACATCCCCCGTATTCCAGATGAATCAACTCCTTTTTTACACAGATGCATTAAGTGATGCAGGAGTAAGTGCTGGTAGCTTAGTCAGCTGTCACATGTTCACACCTTGACGTGGGCAGGGTGTCACAGCTCCCACCACAGGGAGCATTAGGTCAGTAAAGTCAGTGGAATGTAGTGGCACTCAGATAAAGTCACTTACAGTCACTCAGCTGAACACTGAGCACCGTCCACACAGAAATACTGCACGATAGTTTTGGGCAGGATTCAGCACATGTGTTAATGTACATGGACTTGCTGGAGCAAGTCCAGTGCAGGGCCACAGGGATGATCAAAGGACTGGGAGCATTTTTCCCATGAGGAGAGGCTGAGAGAAGTGGGGCTGTTTGGCCTGGAGAAGAGAAGGCCCAGGTGATTTTACCAAAGTAAAAAAATGCCTGAAGGGAAATGAAGAGGACAAAACCAGGCTTTTCTCAGTGGTTCCCAGCAACAGGAAAAGAGGAAATGGGCACAAACTGAAATATGGGAGGCTCCCTCTGAGGATCAGGAAACACTTTTTCACTGTGAGATTGACTGAACACCAGCAGAGGTTGCCCAGGGTGGTGATAGAGTCTGCATCCTTGGAGATACTCAAAAGCCATCAGAACACGGTCCTGGGGCAAGCTGCTCTGGGTGGCCCTGCCTGAGCAGGGAGGCTGGACCAGGTGCTACCATCAAGTGATTCTGTGAACTGAGTACCTGCTCTTTGGGAGGTAGTTCTATCAGGAAAGGGGAATCACATCCATTACACACAAAACACATGGTTTTACTTAGGTAAGTACTTAAGCATGGGCAGAATTTTTAGTATGCGAGCAGTCTCACTGATATTAGCAACACTACTGATATTTATACTGTAATACCAATGTCAGATATTCAGAAATTAACTAGATCAAACATTTAGCAAACATTTACCTGAATCCACTTACAAGCACAGTTACAAAGTGTTCAAAAATCATACTTTGACTAAAGTCCTACATGAGACTGAATGTGGATGACTGAAGGATACCCAGACTAACTGGAGGATGAAGGACAATGAACAGCAGGACACAAATGTGGAGGTAACTGCATACATTAACAGACTCTGACCAAAGATTCTCTTTGAGAAAGCACATATTTAATGTGAATTTTAAGTATGTAGAAGGGATGATATTTTAAACATGAACACTATACTGTGAGGTAATACAAATGCAAATACAAAATGTTTTAAAACAACAAAGAATTCAGGATGCATTCTTCAAAATCACTCAAGAAAGGTGTGAGAGAGGAAGAAAAACAACAAGAAAATCAATTATTCCTGATCAGCTGATCAGATCTGATCTGATCAGATATTAGCTACATAACAGTATTTTTAAGACAGGAACTAAAACAATTAAAGACTGGTTTAATTATTTTGCTCTCCCAGCTGAATCACTTTTTATCCTATATGAGTCCAATTATAAAGGACTTGAATTCACTATACAAACACTCCTCAGCTGGATGAACAACTAACAGCAATGATGGATAAAATTCTTAACAAACAGAACTCAAAAGTACTACTGAATTACACTTGAGAGCATTAAACAGTATCTGTAGTCTATGTAAAACTAAGTTAGCCACTTCAAAATTATGAATAATAACTAATGTACTCAAAAAAACAGAACTGAAATTAAAATCATGCACTCAACACTGTCTGAACTTTCCATCTTAACCTTAAGCTGTTAAAGTATAAGCTCTAAATTACAGATTCTCTACATTTTCCAATATCTAAATATAAAAAGCACAACTTTCCATACATTCTGAGAAAAGTAAATCCCAGCATAGTAACAATGCAGAAAACTGTTGCATTCTGCTTAGTGAAATCTCCAAGTCAAGCAGGGTTTTAGAAACTTCTCAATTTCAGTTTCCTAAGGTTTGAACTGAACTCTACATAAATTCAAGGCAGCTCACAGGAGACTTGGTGGGTTCCAAATTTTAAACTTTATGCAGTGCAAGTCATCTTGCAAACAAATAAAAAACTAACATGAGGTAAGAAGAAAGGCTAGAACACTAAAATCACAGAAAGGGCCTGAAAGATACATTCCCCCTATCAAATATAGCCCTAAGCTACTCAGAAAAACCCATGGCCTGTGATCTGTCTGATGACATTATCCTAGAAAGTGGAGGGAACTGCATGCCTTCATGGGACATGTCTTCTGCTGGTCACCAACCTGAGATGACTTCTTTAAGCAGATGAGCTCAAGCTATGAATAAGCCTTGACACACTTCTCAAATTTCAATTTCTACAAAAGTATGGCAGGGAAAAATGTAAAGTGGGAATCCAAAAGATTTTAAAGGGGTGGGAAAAAAAGGGAGAGAAGATGTCTACATCCAGTGAAACATGAATACCACTTCTTAAGGTGTTTTGACTATTTTAAAGAAAAAAAATAGTGAAGAAAGTGTTTCAAGCCTTCACTTAACTTAGCGCTATGTACGACATGGAGGCACTTCTGTAAACAACTACTGAAAGAATTTTGGGCATCTCTAGTATGTTTCCTAATTTTATGGCACAAACCCCAAAAAACTCTTATCACAAGAAACAAATTTTGTCTGTATGCACCAGGCATCATATATTCCTGGCAAAATAAATCACAAGAAATTAAATTAGTCCTATCAATCATAAGATGATTACAGATTACTGATGACATCAGATTTGTGAATTTCTTTACAGTCTACTTCATAAATTCTATCTTCCTTATACATAAGCATAATGTATTTAAACAGCATGTTTTATACAACATACCAGCAACTGACATACCAAAAGTACAATAATTGATTGTCCAGTTTCATGTGGACAGTAAAGAAACTGCCTTTAAGACCGTAATCCTGTGCTGGTTTAAAATTGGATCTAGCAAAATATACCTTATCACAAAGACAGACAGAGCAGACTTTGTATTCCAATAACAAATCATGAGCTGTAATTTCTGCACCTGAGAAAAATTCATCATCAAAACCACAAATTGTGAAATATTCCATATCACCAGGCATATTACATCAATGCCCACCTGCCCACACAGACTCATACATGCATATCTGTAATGATGGCATCACTCAAAACCACTGAAAACAAGAACTCAAGGCAGTAGAGTTCCCAGTACCTCTATACCCTGCCTAGAATTCACAAGGAGGTCTCATGACACTTGCAAGGATGTAACTAGAAAGTCAGATCCCATTTAGTCATGTTCAAATATAGACTGTGAGAATTTAAATAAACTTAAACCAGGAACACTCTGAAGACAAAGTGGAAACTGATAACAACTCAAATATTGTGCTGGCACCATCCATTTTAATATTCCACATAAGCAGAAGTGTAACAAAAGCTAAATGACAAAACAGCATCATAATGCACTCAATATGAGTGCCTAAGTGATCTTCAGTGCTTAAAATACAGTGAAGTGTCTACCAGGCAATGAACCAGTGACTAAATATTACACCTATCTGACTTGGTGCTCATGCCTTTACTCATCCTTTCTGTACAAATACCTGAAAATTTGAGTCCACAAAGACTAAGGCAGTAAGCTAGAAAAATGCTAAGACTTATAAGAATTACATAACATAGGTTATCAGAATGACTTAACATTCATTTGACAATCTATTTCTGTAATTGTACATATACATGTGTTATCAACCAACTACACCTTTAGTACTAAAAGGTACCCTTATAGTGTTGCATATCCTTCCTCAGATTATCTAATATACCGTGAAACTTTATTCCTTTATCAAGTTTTCACAAAAGACACCAAATTGTAATTTCTAACAGAAGAGAAAAAGAGACTTCTTAATCACAGAAATGTGGCAGATATACTGTGCAAAAGAAATGGCTGAAAATCCTAACATGAATTTTTTTTCAAACTGCAGCACTTCTTATCAAGTCATGGACTGCAGAAAAAAATTGACACTGAAAACACATCATAATTGATGATGACTTAATTCATGCTGACTGAAGCAATATGAAACCTTGAAATGATTTTTTAGCCATCCTGTGACACAGAAGTAACTCAATTTAATCCTATGGGTTTACATCTAAGTAAAACATACTGTCAATCCTTAATTAAAAAAAGAGATAATTCATAAAAAAGATTACTAAGAAAGTTCAGCAAGTTTCATTATATAGAAAAATAAAACTTTATATTAAGAGGGAATGAAAAGAAGAACTGTATAATGTATAATGAAAAAAAAATGAGCTACTCTTTATATGTCTGTATAATCAAGTATACACAGAGCTTCTGTCATCAGGAAAGAGGGAGTTAAAATGCCTTTCCATTTCTTTCCTTTCCTTCCCTCTCTAATGAACACCTGTTAGAAAGGAAGGGCTATTAAAAGAGCCAGCAGAGTAACAGGAAGGGTAGTGTGTGTGGAGGAAGTCACAGATCCTTCAGTGGGCACAGAGGCTTGGGCTGATTTCCAGGGGAGATGTATTCTGATTTGTTAGTTGCACTGCTTTCATCGATATTTATAGCAAGATCAGATCATGAACAGACATCACTGCTGCTCTGTCACTCCTGTTATGAGTTATCCTAGAAACTCACAGTCAATGCAAATGGTAAGAGATCAAATCACTAAGTTGTAGCAGCATTTCCTTCTGAGCTCAACCCAAATTCAAATTAGTAGGTTCTATACAGCAAGGGCATGATTTGAGTTCTCCATCAACTTAATAATGAGTTCCCTTGGAAGTGGCGGCACTCCCACTGTTGAAAAAGGTTACAGTCCTTTGGGCCAAGAAATCAGCCTGAGCTCCTAATTTCTAAGTCTGTAAAATTTAAAAAGAAGCTTATCAGTATCTAACAATCTGAAAAATTTAGCACAATCTGTTCCAGCACTAAGCACTTTACCAACAACAGAGTCAGAAAGGAAAAAGATCACAGCTCCTTTATCTGACTGATGTGATGAACATGATTTTGTGCCCTTACTGCCACTGTCATTGTGAGAAACAGCTATATTATAGATTTCCTTGGAGAACAGCAAAGCATGAAAAACCTTCACAGCAAAGTTATTAAAACCTGAGTTTTGGAATCAAAGCTTGAGGCTTGCTGAAATCTGAAAAAACAAACCTCAACCTGGGGTACACATTTCTACCATTTCCTCAATGATCTCATTTGTAGTTGTGGGTGTACAACTATATCCATGGCAACAAAATTAATTTTATGCGGGGAGCAACGGCACCCTGAAAATATTAATCACCAATTTTGTTGTCTATCAGTTTGTCACCAGCTAGTCAGTGCTTCACATATTTAGAAATTAAAGAGGAAAACTTTCTGGTTAGCAACACTGAGTGTTACTTAGTAATTTCTGTTCTTTTTGAGCTCAAATACACTGTGCTGCTCACAGACATAACAGAGTGTTTTAAGTAACACATGATTTTTATAACAGTAAGACTTACCAATCCACTTAAGGCTAAAATCCAGATGTAGGAACCGGAGGTTAAGAGCTAGAAGACAAGAGCAGGGATTTAAATTTTTATTTTACAAAGTTCTTGCTATATGAACCGCTAAGTTGCAATATGATACAGGTTATGCACTCATCATGACAATGAGAGACGTCAGACTTTTACCTTTGTTAAAATTCAGTTTACCATTAAAAAAAAGAAGTATTCCATAAGGAGCAAGTGGAAAAAACACAGGGATCCAACAATTGTTCTCCTTCTAGAGAACAATACATTTTATTTTCATATAGCTTACTAAGTATAACAGGATGTCAGTTATAGGCTGCACAGAAAAACAGGTCTGAAAGACAGACTGAAGCAAAGGAAATGACTCAGCAGCAACAGGAGAAGAGTTCCAAGCAGGCAGGCACTCCAAGTGAAGCTCTCAGACATGCAGTCACAGACAAACTGAGCACCAGCATCAAAATTAAGGAAATAAAGTTCTTACCCAGTGACATATTTGCTGACATGAAACCACAGAAATAAGTTGGAGCACTTTTTTTTTTTTAAATCCTGATAAGTCAACATGGCAGCCCACTGTTTCTAGCAAAGTATGTGATTAATCACCTGGAGAAGGTTATTACCAACTGGAAAAATGGACTGAAAATGGTCACTAAAATGCTTCTGCGTGATGCTGACTGCACCATGAGAACACCTTCCCTCCAGAGTTCAGACTACGGAAACAGCGACTTGAGATAAGGGCAGAGTTTCCAAATGAGAAGAAGGCAAATGAGTCTCCCCTCAGGCTCTGGGTGATGGCAGCAAGTGTTCAGAGCTCAGCAGGGAGAGATCCCACAGAGATACAGGGCTCAGTGACAGCACTGATCCGAGCTGGACGTGCTGTGTGCACGGAAGCAAAAGGCAAAAGACCCGATGGAAAACAGCCCACACATCAGCATGGCTTTCCCAAAGACTGCAGTAATAGTGCAAGTGATGGGCTCACAAGAGAGGAAACAAGATTTCTGAGACCAAGAAAGTAAAGTGCTGGAGCAGAAAGTGAAGGAAACCAAAGTCTGAACAGGAAAGAGGATGAATAAAATGGTCATGTGGAGCACAAGTCAATATTCTGAAACTGACTACTTATTCTAAAATACTCTCTCCCACATTTCACATAGCTGTGGTGTATTCCCCATTGCACACACCAGAGCTATTTTTGAATCTCTAGAATATATAGAAGTGAGCCTAATTTCTCATAAATTTGCACACCTCATCATTCAGGTTGTGACACAAATGTCCATTCATTTCCAGGCTGCTGGGTCTTGGGGTTTTTAAATTGTTTTTTGAATAATTACTGGCTTTCTATACCAAGTTGCTATATTTTTCCAGTCATATTTCACAGAATACTACATGATGTTGCTGTGCTCTATGTTACACTATTCTAAGTTACCTGTCACATGGTAAGGCATGATATACAAGTAAAATTAATTTATATAAAAGTGAAATTCAGACAAAACCTTGATTATTTACTGACAGTCTTACCACAAAAAACCCTGTATTCTACAGCTTTGTTTGAACTCTTATAGACAAGGGAAAAATAAGCAAATTCAAGAATATAAGCAAATTAGAAAGGTAAAAGATAAAAATGCTTTAAGATCAGGTTCCATTTTAATCTCTTTTTGTCTAATTCATTTTACTGACCAAAAAAAAAAAAAAAACAAACCCCATGGAATTGTCTATTACATTTTCCCATGTAAGACAAGGTAAGAACAGATCACTTGCTCACCACTTCAGCATACTAGAAACACGTTTCTCTATGTTTTAGCTGATGGGATAGTTACTAGCTAAATGTATGCTGAATCATGCACGTGGAAGTATCAAAATTCACAGACAAACAGAAATACAAACTTACTAACAACATTATTAGCTTATTAAAAGATGAACAAGCAAGTACATACCATACCTGTAAACCCAGTATGTAGACCAGAGACTTGTTTGTGATAGAAAAGTGGCCCAATACTTGTGTCACCTGCACTCTTGGAATGGAGGAATAAAACGGAACAAACAGCGCAAACACAGGACCCAAGCTGCAAAAAGAAAGGTCCAGATGGTTATCAGAATGATACTAGCAACAGTAGTGTCAAACAATCAAAGGGAGTTGATTTTTGAGTACATAGTAATCAAAATGTTACACCACCTTGCAAACAAAGGTCTTCCTTGGGAATACACACTAGGTAACTTCTGGCATTCTAGGCAACAGATTCATTAGCAAATAAGAACGAGTGACAAAAAGTATTTTATTTCCCAATGTTTAGGACTGGAGGCAGAAGAGAAGGCAACATATTTCATCTAATAGCAGATTCTTCCCATAAAGCACAACACACAACAGTGTGAACAGCAGTAATGTCCTACATCAGAACAAAATATGATTCAAATGGACAAATGGCAAGGATTTTACTTTTCCAAAAAGGTTAAGGAAACCACTTCACTTATGAAGCTAAGCTCCTGGTATTTACCCAGACTTAATGTGTTAGAGGATTGCCAAAGACTACAGTACCTAAGATGGGAATAATGACAGTTTGATTTAACTTCCCTTTGCCAGTGACTTGCATGGCCCTACAAATAAACTCCCTTTAGGGTCCTCACCTTAATCACAACACAAGATGTTTTTTAAGTTTTAAACCATCACTGCAAGAATGACATAGAATCTAAGACTTCAAGCACTTTTTACAATGACCAGATGCCTAGACTGAGCTTGTGAACATGAGCTAGTGCATTTCATTCAGACACTCAATTTTGCATATAATCCTTTTTACACAAACAAAATACACCTGTATAAACAGACACAACACATTACTGAAATAAACTGAAATTACTGAAGTTCTAAGAGTCAAAATGCTATAAGAAAGCAACATACAAAAATTATTCTTCATCTGAAGTTATTCCATTGTACGCAATATTCACTGAAAAAATCAGGTTTTACAAGTGAAGATAGAAGAAAAACAAAGAAAAAATTTATTTTCTCTTCTAAGAAAAGTAATTTTAAATTATTTCTTTCTACTCTGACCAAATTAAGAGAATACCACAACTGTGGCATGCTTTTCAGGTTTTATTGATCCCGTGATAAACAGTGACTCAGAGATAGAGATTCACATGCAACAGTGCACTCAATCATAAGATAGGAAAGTACAAAAAGGAATTTCCCAAGACTGCAAGTGCATTTAAAAAAGAGATTAGAGAATGCTAAAAGGTTCCCTAAATGTTAGTACTTACCAATTATGTCAACAAAGACCACAGAAAGCACCACCCCAGCCCAGAGTAGCTATCAGCCAAATTCCAAGTCTAGTGTCTGACACTGCTCAGTACCCAACAACCTAGAGGAGCTGGAGGAAACTTAGTGATGGCCCTTTTCTGCTAAAACAGTAAGTTCATGGGCACTACAGAAGTATGCCCCTCAAGGAATCAGTGTTTGTTTTTTAGACAGAGCTCATATCTAATACAAATAGGTATTACCCAAATATCCATTCAGGTATCTTTTTCTTAAAATGTCAAAACTGGTGCCCTTCAAAATGCTGTGTGAAACTCATTTGGACAGGCAATTCCACTGTGTGAAAATTCATTCCAGTTAATTTTAAACTTTCACCCTCAACTTTCTTTATATGATTTTGTACTTTGAAAATTTCCCTTTATTTTCAGTTGTCTTTCAATAGTTAACTAATGCCTTTTTTTAGAATATCTATATGGGGATGCTGCTCTGTCAGCAGCTCTGTCAGACAAGTCATCCACAGAATAATACTAGAATGTGGCTGACACAGTAAAGTACAACAAAAGGATGGTCAAGGAAAATGTGGACCCAGTGGTGAAAAAAGGGACCTAGTGACAAAGGACAAGAAAAAAGCCAGGACATTCAATGTCTTTTTGGGTCAGTTTTCAATGGTTAGTTTTGCCTTCAGGCCTTGCAGGTCCCTGAGTGTCCTGTGGGACTGGAGCAAGACCTGCTGTGAAGGAAGACATTTTGGAGGCTCTCGAGCCCAGCTGATCATACAGGAGGCAAAAGGACCACATAGGCTGCACCCCAGGGCTCTCAGGGAGGTGGCCAATGCTACCTCACTGGAATATCATGGTGATTAGGACAGGTTCCTGACTGGGTAAGTGCAAATGTCACACCCATCTTCAAGGAGGGCAAGAAGAGGATCCTCACAGCTTTCTATCCCTGGGAAAGTTACAGAGCAAAGCTCCTAGGAGCCATTGCCAGCTACACGATGGACAAGATAGCTGCTAATATCCCATCTGGATTTACCAAGAGTGACTCTGGTGCTGTGGATAAGGAAGGGGAAGATGGCAAATGTTGTACACTCTGACTTCAGGATGGCCTTTGACTTGGTTTCTTCTTCAGCCCTTAAAGAAAAACAGGGAAGACATGCACTGCATAAGCAGATTAGAGGGAATCTGGCTGCACTGCTGGACTCAAAGGGTTCTGATCAGCAGCACCAACTTTAGGGGCAACCACTTACTAGCAGCTTCCCTCAGGGATCCATAGTGGGATAAACGCTATTTATTGTCTTTATTAAACAACCTGGATGATGGGACAGAGTGCACTCCCAACAAGCTGGTGAGTGAAATCAAACTGGAGGGAGCCGTCAATACTTTGGAGAGCAGGACCACATTCAGCTATTCCTTGTGAAAATGGGCTGACATTAGAAATGTTAGGGAGTTCAACAGAAGTAACTGTGGAGTCTCCATATGGGTTAGAACAACCTTGTGCAGTGGCATAGACTGGTTAGAAAACAGATTTGCAGATAAGGAGCTGGAGAATCCTTTGAGTGTTAGCCAGCCTTTGAGTGTCATTTTATCCTTGCAGAAAAGGTCAATCACATACAGGGCAGCATTATCAATGTGTTGTCATCAGGCCAAGAGAAGTAATTGCTCAGCACTTCTGAGCTTAAACCTAAATCACTGTGTCCACTTTTGGGCTTCATGCTTCAAGAAAGGTTTTCATATACTGGAGCAATTCCAGACAGGATAAAGATGGTCCAGTATTTTACCAGGCTGCCCAATCTCCATCCTCAGAGATACAGCCTGGACACACAGCCCAAAATAACCCATTTTTGTTGGACATGTTTTGAACCCAGGGTTGAAGTAGACAACTGCCAAAGATCCTGTAAAACCTAAGCCACCCTATTGCTCAGTGAAAAATCAAAGCCTTATTCCTGAAGCTCAAGATCACTGGAGGAATTTCTGTTCCTGTATTTCACTGGACAGGTACAAACACCCATCCACATACTGGAAATAAAAGGACTGGCTCTTAACTCTTTTAGTTATGTCAATTAGCTGTTTGGTACCATATATCAGATTCAACATCTTCAAGTGGAAAACATATTCTTATTGAAAGACTACTTCAGCGTTTTCTTTCCCTTCACTTCTTTCTTATCCTCTTGTATTTGCTTTTCCTCTCATCTCCTTTAGTCTCCTTTTCTGTGCTTTCTCTCTTTTAGTAGAGACCTTTGCCCCAGCCATTTGTTCATTATACCATAAGAATATCAGGAATGTCCTTTCACGTGCCATGATTAACTTCTACTAGAAATCTGTGATGTCTGTATGCAAAGAAGGGCTATAGACACAAGCATATTCTGACTCTGAACTGAGTTTTTGCCCACTTCATATTTAGGAAGTTAATTTTAGTCACATGGGTTAGAAAATGAAATTTTCAAACAACCCAGAAAACTCTAAAACCTGAAAACTGAATTCTAGAGTTTGAACATTCTACAAATCCATCCCAGAGATGTACTGTAATAGCCATCTCTACAATAATTACATCCCCATTTTTAAGAGCATGCTAAATTTCAACATTTGAAGTGAAACAGAAACACAGTGACAAGATAGGAACATTCGACATCATATGAATCTATGACATTGGTTTTGTAAAAAGAAATAAAAAAAAGTCATATACAAACAATATTCTTGAAAAAAATAAGTCAGAGATATAAAAATTGTCTGAGAAGGAAAAATCAGGAGCAGATACATATTACAAGAGAAATATACTATTTAAAGTCTAAAAGAGTGACTATTAAATGCAGATTAAAATAAATGATTAGCACTAGCAAATATATGCAAAATACAGAGGAAAATATATACAAAACAGAGGAAAATGGTTCTAAAATGCATGAACAAAGGGTTAGAAAGCTTAATAAATGTAGCTTCTGCAAAAATGCTTGCTGCTGTCAATAGAAGTTCTGTGGCATTAAGTTTGCAGAAATAACCTATTTTATTCATAATGACTCACTACACTTACTAACTGCTGGGCTGTGTTTTTCTTCATTCAAGTTCTCCAAAAAACCATTAAACTGACAAATTCACAACCACATATTTTTGGGGGGACTAAAAATATCACCTATAAAAACAGCTGCAGATTATACAGGCACGCAAGCAGGACACTTGCAATTCAAGTTACTAAGTCACTTCAGTGACCTGCATTCCTACAGTCAGTCCAAACACTGCCACATTACACTTAAGGTTCCAGCCTTTACTCTGAAGATGCTAAATATTCACAAAAACATTCCTTAAAATTAATGAACTCTGTGGAATGTGACTACCCTTGATGGTTTTGTTCCTCTACCTGCTAGAGTCCTGGACTCAAAGGACTCACCTACTGCACCCAATTCTTTCACTACACATGAGCAGGACAGCCCATTGCCTGAGGTCTCTCAATAGCAGCAAAAGCCTTAGGCTTTGTTAGCCAGTACTCACTAGCTAATGCCAACATTTCACAGGAAAGCAGTAAGAATGCAGAGAAAAATTTAAAAATGCATCTCGAGGTGAAAAGAAAGGTTCCTCCTGTCCATGGATATCCCCACAGAATCCATGCAACTTGCAGTTCATGAAAATTTGAGACTAACCATCTAACCAACAGCTTACAATCCCCTCATGAAGGCACAAGTCAGATACCTATCCTAAAGTAAGCTTTAATTTTTAATGCCAAGACTATCCAACAATATATTTTGTAACCTGGGTTCCATGTTCCTCACCTTGTCTGCCGAAATCTGAACAGTGTTTGCACATACATGGTAAACACAAATGTATGTCTGCACATATATGGTAAACAGAAACACTTTCTGAAACACAGCAATTTGTTAATTTACATGTTCAAATCCTGGAGCAGTCAAACAGATATTGGACCAACAGCAGCTGTATCAGACAGAAAACAAACAGCTAGAAGGATAAACAGTTAGTGAAAGAACATTTAATTTATCATCATGCTAGGCTGGATTGGTAGCTAGTACGCCAGTGTGACTCAAAGGGTACAATCTAGTACTGCATCTTATTCAAAGGAAGGCAATATTTTATCCGATCAAAGCAGGAAACACATACTGCCGTTGTTTTATAATGATAAAACAATTCTGAAGCAAACATTTCCTTTCATAAGAAGCTGGGGTACTAATGTCAGCCCTTGAGCAAAGACATGAGTGCGTATCTCAAAATTTCCCATTTCCACAGCAGACCTTGGGCACTGGGCACGGAACCACACTGTGGTATCACTTTGCGTACATATGAAGCAAGTTCCCTGTGCGATTTCCCTTTAAGCAGTCCTGAATTCTCATTACTTCATTGAAAGCAATTTTAGTCTCTGATAAAGCTGAAAAATTAAAAAATTATTCAAAAACAAGTAAGGAAAAAAAGTCCAGAATAAGACTGGTAAGTTTTCCCAAAGACTTTCTGAATGTGATGTTAGAAGATGAATGCTCCATTAAGACTGAGGAGCTGAAAGCCCTAGATAGAGCCTTTCAGCTCTTTGGCATCTAAGGGGAATCATGTAATATGTACAATGGGAGTTCAACAGCAGAAAAATCAGTGTACAGTCTCTACCAAGTGCTCCAAGTAAGTACAAAAGTAGCTCACAAGGCTCTATGTTCTGCTATAGCAAAAACATTTCCTATAATACAAAGTACCTTTGCCATTAGATCTGTGTTTACTTGAGGCTTTCTGATGAGATGGACGTATTAGCAGAGATCCTATCTCTCTACACACCTTAACCACTACAATGTCAGCCAACACCTGGGCTGTGAACACAGCCCCAACATTTCCAAGGAGGCATCCTGCACTCTGCATGGGTTGGACCTGCCAAAAATAGCCTTATCATGCCTTGTTGGTTGTTTAAAATTAGGTCACCAAATGAGGTCATGAAACACTCCTTTGCAGTCATGAATGATCAGTATCAGTTTTTGGGGAAAAGCCCAGGTAGCTCTCAACCACAACCTCTAACAGCAAACAAAAGGATTTTCCATCTGCCTCTGAACTCCAAAACCCTCTTAACACAAAATTTACCTCTTACATTAAGACTTCTTCACCCAGAAACAAAGTTATTTCAGGTACAAATGGGTTAACTCAAAATTTGACATTCCATTCCTTTCCTACTCCTTAGCCACTCATTCTTGTCAATATTATTTTAGGGAAATCAGGTTTGTGTCTTAGAAGCTTTTTATCTTTCATGTATTTACCTTACTATACTATACTATATTATTATTATTATTATTATTATTATTATTATTATTATTATTATTATTATTATTACTACTACATATAAATGTAATAAACAGCTTACAAAGGCAGACATTCTTACTAATCTCTCAAAGTCCCAGAGTTCTTTAACTCCCTCATACGTTTTTGAAAGGCATTTCTGTAAATCCTCATCATTATGATACTAAAACCGTGCTGGGAATGTCCACAGGCGTTTGAGGCGTCTTCTTTAACACCACATCTCGGTATGTCTCAGTTTTGAGGTTTCCTCATGCTGCATCAGATCTCCTCGGTAAGAAGTTGTTCTAAGTATGTACTGATTACACAGCTCTTTGCTGTAAGTTAAAGTATTTTTACATGCAGATGGAATATAAACAAAGTTTTTCTCAGACGAGAGGGATTTTAGTCGGTCAGCAATTACTCAAGTAAACCTCTGGTAAAGTCCCTTCTGTGAAAGTCAGCAGTGCGTAACTTCAGGGGGGAGGTGGAAGTGTTGTTTCTAATTACTCTCTTTGAGCAGACTAATTGCAAAAGGATCTAAAATAGATGCTTTCACATCCCATAAAACAGTAGGCAGCAAATCAGGGCTGGGTATTTTTTGAAGCACTTGAAAAAACCCCACCCCTCCCACAAAAGACTCACGTAATCACTCTTGAGAACAATGTGCAAGGGTAAACCTTCTCAGTCAGGCCATCCTGTCAATGCCCTTAACTGCTCAGAGGATCCAAGAAGCTACAGAGATGTAAGTACAGAAAAGAACTAACTTTTTACTTTTTTCCTTTGCCACTGAGCAACAGCAAACAATTCCAGAAATATTTCCTTTTTTGCATTATATTGGATATTTTCATGTGGTAGTAAGGATAAATGAGCTTTGTATGGGAAAGGCCCATGGAAGAAATTCTCTGATATTTTATATTCCCATATTAATATGCTGCTAGTTAGTTTCCACTTAAAGGATCTGTTGATCTACAGCATCAACAAGCTATTCCAACTCCTTTCTCATAGTACAGCCTTCTGACAATCACAGGGAAAACATTTCATACTGCCTCAACTTAGGCAAATTTTTAGCAACACTAATTCAAATTATACCAGTGCAGAAGTAAAGGTAGAAGTAACAAAGGAAGCACTGAAGCTCTAAAGTCACTGAACCTCACAGAATAATAGTAAGAGAAAGCCTTAAAACAAATCCATACTGGGTTGTGAATGCATAGCTTGCTTTTATCACATGCATTTCTTGTCTATGAAAACAGCCTTTATTATCAGCTTGAAAACTTCTCACTCTTCTCATGTCTGAACATTGCAACAGAGCATTTTAAGAGTGCAAAGTTTTATGAGGTAATTCCTCTTTTAACTTCTAGTGCACATTTCTTTCAAGGTTTTTAGAAGGCATTCTTCTTCTGAATTGCAATGACCAAGTATCTTTCTCCTTATTACTGATATTTAGATATATTACAAGTAGTATGATTTTTGTGCACCTCTTTTGTGCACTCCCAATTTAAAAGGATACATTTTTCCTATTATACTGGCAAAACAAGACAGACTGTTCAACAGACAGTAACTAAACTATGTTTTATCTTAAAAAGTAAGAGAGAGTACATGCCTTTGAGCATAAAATACAAGAGATCTGTCTAACGTTTTCATGGCTGCTCCTGAAGACACAAGGCAATTGAAAATTTACCTGGCAATTAGTTTTTAAGAGCCCAAATATTGGGTTTTTCCTGGTCAAAAGACTCAGGAGCATGTACCGAGAATAATAAACTTAATACAGAAGCTATAATCTGAAGCTGTAAATCTGAAAATTAAATATTATACCTTTATGGGTTTCATGCAACTCAGAAAAAAACCCCAAACTCAAATAGGTGTGCATGTTTTCCAGTACTAAAATACAAATCTTCATTTGAATACTTTTTTCTTCTGCTAGAAAGAACACAATTTTCAGTGGCTCACACTATTATTCTGCTTATTTGCTCCAGTTTTAGGCTCTCTCCTTTTTACATTTGGTATACCTAACAAGTGTAAACTGAAGGGAAGTTAATCATCTTAGCATCAGTACAGCTCTCTAAATCAGTATGTATTTTAGGCAGAGATGATTTATGTTAGATAGGTCTCACACTTTTTGTAGAACACATCATCCTTGTAAAGAGATCGAACAGATAAGACCAGGGTGCACCCTTCAAATGAATTCCACTTTTTCTTTAATTAGTTATGCACTTCAACTCAACTCCTTTTATTTCCATCTCACTTACTGTAGTTTATATTATTTTTAGCACCAAATATAACTGTCATACAAAATCTATAGTAATAGACTATAGACTATATAAAGATACCACAGTGTTGTGCACTTGCATATTCTGTTAAGCAACTAAAGAATATTCTCATTCTTTATAGCCACTGTTAAGACAATTTAAGACACTGTTAAGACAATATTTGGGATTCTCTGACATGTGTGTTACAAATTTGGGTTTACTATGCCAACAAATTTGGATCTATATCAAAGAGGGATAAAGGCAGTAGCCTGGAAACTGTCATCAAAATTAGCTGTGGGTTGTGACCTGAGGACTCAATCTTCAGGTCATTAGGCTGACTCACTGGCCTTTAGAACACAAACCTCAACAGCTTTTGAACAGAAATTAACAAACAGCACTAGAAGCATATGAGTGTTAAAGTGTTAGAAAGAAAGAGGAAGCTTTAGGACATGTCTGTCTCTCGCCTCAGCTTTTATTAAACTACATGCAGTCCCCAGCTGCCAGTCCACACATGCCATATTATGCACCTTAGGTATATGTTCTTTCTATTTTAACAAGGTGTTCTGCTATGCAATGCAGCACATACACTTTTTAATACGCATAGCTTAGCTGAATCAAGCCCTTTTCTCAAACAGAGAACACTCCACAATAGAGATCACCTGTACAGTAAAACTGAAATACAAACAGTAAATATGACTGCTCTACAGGAAAAAAAATAGTTTTGAGATTAAGGAAAAAATCAAACCTACAAAAACACAGCACTGCATATTTCCCATCTTCTTCTGTTTTAAAACAATGTAAGACCTACACAGATTATATCTATAGAGAACTGTAAAATCAGAGAATCTTGCACAGAAGAGAAGTCTCTTTCCTGACCATTCCTTTAAAATAATTTATACTCTTTAAGCAGAGAAAAACAACATTAACCCTCAATATGATTTGTTAAGGAAATATTGTCCATCTCATAGTGATTAAACCATACTGTGTAGCAAAAGCCGGTAGAGATCTTTCTAATGCTGTGCCTTTCCAAGAATATAATTAGTATCCTTAAATTAGCAACTGGACCAGGGACAAATGGACCAGGGATTCATCTTCAAAGAATGAAAATTATGAAGAGACACAGAGAAATCACACATTAGACTACAATAGAGTAAAAGCCTTCTACATGTCCCCTGTTCTGCCGAAAAGACAGATGGTGCTCCTCCGCAAAAGCAGGAGATGAGAAGAATAAATTTCATTTAGCATACAGAGAGAGCTTTGTACCACTGCTTGCACACAGTCTCAACCCATGTAATCTAAGGTGCAAAACTGCAACTGCTGGCTCACAGCTTAAATCTATTCTTCTTAACAGTTAAATGTATGTAATATTATGATACTACATACAAAGCTCATCACACACAAACATGTTTGTGAAGCAGAGGTTTGGATTACACAGAACTTCCAGACTGGGGTCACTATCCTGTTCATCAAACACCTTTTGCTGTGGGGATTAAACACAAAACAAATGTATAAACATAAAACAAATGACTGATGCCAGTCAAATGTTTTCACACAACATGCATCTCCCACACAAGCTATTTTTCCTTCTTTGATGAGATTACAATATCAGTTTAGAAAGACACCTGCACAGATTTCAGACATGCTAGATTCTGTAAGCAGCTTGCCATTGTGCTGTGAACTTTTCCCCCAGATGGATGCTATGGCATGAAACATCAAGAACCACAGAGAACAGACTAGCAGCTGCCTAGCTAACAAACCTCATAAGTAACTGACTAAAGAAATTTGCTGGTCAAAAATGCAAATATAGTCCTAAGACTTGAAAATGGCAAGGGAAAGAACATTATAGACCAACCTGCACTGGTTGCAAGCCTGGGCATAGTATTTAACAGTAAAATTAATTTTAAACTCTCCCAGGCATAAGGTCCTCCCAGGTCAAAGCAGAGAGCAATGGCCATGCCCTTACACTGGAGATATCCTATGACAGTGAATCACAGAAATACTCCTGGAGCAGAGTGACCTAACTTCACAAACTCCCAGTGCACTGCTACACAGCTCTATCTTGCATACATAGTGCACTGAGCAGAAAAGGCAGGGATGGAGTGGTGAGTTTGCCTCCAGGCACAGTAATACCAAGAGGCATCTGGAACCCCAAGTCCTGTGGGGGACACAGCTGCAGTTTGAACAGACATCACAGGACCATTTCACCTTGTAGTGAAATATTTGAGAAGCTTACCTCGAATTGCCTAAACCATGAGATTCTGTAAAGAGACTCAATGAAAACAGCAGTTCCAAATTAATTTTAGAGACATATAAGACAGAGACACACATTTTTTTAACAGAGAGGTACTGACCAAAGACTAGAGTGCAAAAGGGTAATTTGCTTTCTCTTCAGTTCTCCAAGACAAACAGCATCATAGAAAGTATGCTTAAAAGAAAAGTTACCAGAATACATACACAATAACTAAAATAATATAATCTAAACTACACAGAAGATTACATTAACTGAGTAAGTGGTCTGTGTCACTGAGTGTTTACAGACTCAGAAAATGTGAACACCTGAACAGCCTTCTTTACAATACAGATATACTGACAGGAACTCTCAATACTTTATACCTTAACATTTTGGCATGTAACTCTAAGCCAAAAACCAAACTGGTAAGGGATATTAATATTATCTTTCTTCCAAGTATATACTTCAAAGTAGTATAATTAATAAACCTAGAAAGCCACTGGAAGGGTCTTTAATCCAATAGTCTAGAAGAGCAAAAGTTTTAGTAGTGATTCTAGAGTTTTAGAGTGATTCTAAATTCATTGGTGCATCTGGATTTGGGACAGTACATGGCCATGTTCTCATAAGCTATTCAGGCACACAGCTCATTAAAACAGAGTCATGTCCAGCTAATTTGAGGTTTGCAGCAATAAGGATGTAGCATTCTCAATTTATTCTCCAATAATACAAAACTCACAAAAAGTATTCAAAATGTTCTTTTTTTAGATACATTCTGTAGAGGATGTCATATGTTGTATGTGTAAGTGGATCACTCAGGATTGCTGTCAAGAAATAAAGAGCAACCTGACACAAGGAGTAGGTTTTTTTAAAAAAGATGTTATCTTACTTAATAGTCCAGACACTTTTCAGGAAGAAAAGAAAATGCAAAATACCTGCTGAGATGAATGGAGTTCATCCAAAAACAATTAGAGTTCAGAAGTACAAAGAAGTTATCACAGCTTGGGTGATGCACATTATGATGGATGCTATCAACTTTATCATCTGTGTGGGCCACAAAACAGCTAAAATCTCTCCTTTTTTTTTTTTTTTTTTTTTTTTAATGAATATATTCAGGTACTGTAGCACCTAAACACCTTGGTGGCTCTCAAAAATGCCCACACATACCTACAGGTAGATAAAACACTAATAGTAATCTACAGCATTGTAAAATATGCTCCCTACATTAACAGTCAAAATATTTTGGGGATAACAGAGGATGAAAAAGAATACTTTTTGCCCCTAGGGCTGACTCCCACAGCAGGCAGAAGAGCCTGCCAAAGAGCACAGCTTGGCTGACTGCACGCTGCCCCAGAAGATCCATGAGCTGTGCTTCTCCAGCTTTCTTCTCATCCATTTGTGGCCAGTTTGTCCTGCCATGGAACTGCTCCCAACATATATCCATGCTAGCACCATGGATAGACACAAACACTTGTCTCAGCTAGGACTCCCTCTCAATATAGCCACACTAATATGTGAGGATGAACAGGCTGTTTTGAACAACAAGTTCTGGATTAATTTATTACATTAAAGATCCAACTTCATAGCACAAAATTAGGTAACATGCAATTTATGAAATTCTACTCTTGATGTAAAAAATTACACATTTTACTGAATATTCAGGTTTCTTCCTAAACTATGGTTCAATATATTTGTATAATAGATATTCTACATTTTACTAGAAAGACATATGAATGGATGGGACAATTATGTGCACTCTTTTTGAATCTAAACTATTACAACTTTAAAGCAAAAAAAACCTCATGCACTTAATATGCTGTAGCTAGTTACTGCAATTGAATTGTTTATCACAAATCTTAGATTATCCTTTCCTAAATATGTTGACAAAATTATTTTAACTAAACTTCAAGAAAGAGATTAATAGAAGATAGATGTGATGCTGGGAGTGTGAACAAAAATTAGAAGCATTTAAATATGAGAAATAAAACAAAATACCTCACTGACTCATATACAGGTACCTACACAACCCACACCATTTTAAGCAAAGCCTGTTACACTTAGGTAAAACAAAATCCATCCTAAAAACTTCTACAAGGGAAAAGATGGGAGGAAATCAAACCAGAACTATGCTCAGGGTAATAACTACTGCATTAATCAATCACCAAACACACTAACACCAAGACAGCATGAACAATGCAGAATTAACTAATATAAAATTACTGACATTCCTAAACCTGCACTACAGTTGGAACTGTTATTTACCAGATTGGTTCCTTTATTCAAGGCACAGAACTCCCAATTCAGATTTGACATACAACCCTGAATGCAGTATCCCCATGTCTTGAAAGACAGCACTTACTTTACAAATACCTAAGAATCAGAACACTGCACATCTGTCAGTCAGAAATTACTCACCTGTCTTCCCTCCTATCTATGGAATGCAGCAAACACACACTTAATGTACTACCTGGAAGTCAAATCTCTTCCTTAAACATGTAAGGTAACTAATTTACATATTTTAATACACATCATCCACTATCTGCAGGTTTACCATTTACAGAGAACCATTAATTGTGAACATCCTGAAATAAGCAGTACAATCTCCTCAAATCATGAAAGAAAATACTAGCCTTTAAATGCTTTCACAAGTTAATACAAGGATAATGAATGCTTTCTAAAATATGTGATTTAAATCCCTTAAAATTGAGAGGTATTTCCCAGAAAGAGTTTTTGCAAGTGCAACAGGATACAGTTGCTTGTAAATATCGTGTGTTGAATGACAGATCCTCAGCAATAACATAGATACGTTTATAAAAGGTACAAGACAGACTCAAAATTCTAATTACAACAGCTTTTATCTTCAGGTAGTAATCTTTGTTAAAACAGAAGCAATCTTGTTTTGATTGCTGTTTAAATTCATAAATGGGGCCTCTAAAAGGCACCCTTTTGTAGAACAGCTGCCTGAGGAGTAACATGAGATGCCCCATCCTTTCTGAGCTTCATGCTTACCCACACAACTGTCAGGTAACAGCAGACCTAGGAAATATTTGCACCTTGAGCAGTATCAACAGAATGGGGTTCTTCCCATTTCTGAAATTCTGCTGGATCATTTTAAAATATTTTTTAGCCCCCCAAATCACTGCCACTTTGCAACTCTTCTATGCTACTTATGACTGTACAGATGAAACTATTTCTGAAATCTACTAAACTGACAAAGTATAAAATAGTTCACCTGCACTCTCTCTCTTTAGCAGGGTCACTAAAGAGTGATTAAAGTAGTAGTCTTGAGAATTTATGTATGCAACGATATTTGAATTAGATTCCAAAAGCCAATTCTTAAAACTAGAATTAAACAAGTTGTGGTTGGAATCTATGATCTCAAAGGTCTTTTCCAACCTAAATTAGTCTGTGATTCCATTATAACGTCAATATGGTAAGAGTGCTGAGAAAATAAATGTTTCTCTAAACAAGTTAAAGCATCACAGTCTGAATTTTTAGCAACAAAAATTCCCTTAAAATTATGTAAACATATTTAAAACATTTTGTCTGCTTGTCTAATCCTTGGGGACTCCATTTGATGCTTTTTCATGTAATTTCTTCAGACTCTTTTTTCCCCTCAAGGTGCTTTAAACAGTCTCCCAACTCCTGAGCATCTATAGACTTTACTTCTAAATATATTACATCCCTGGTTTACTACACTGTCCCCTGTCTGGTTTTCTTTATTAGAGAGGCAATTGGGAACAAGACAGAAAAGCCAAAAGGAGGCATCTGTTTGTTTTCAGATAGAGTCTTGAAAAGTATTTCACAGCAATTAAGTTTCATTTCATTTTTTTAGTCTTATTTTGCAACAGAGGCTCTCCATTGTTACGTAGAAGTAGTTTATCTGCATTTCTTACAAAATGTTCCCTTTTGTTGTTTTTTTTTTCTCATGATAGGTCTACTGAGCTTCCTGCAACAACAGTGGTGGCAGAAATGGACCTTTTCACAGCCTCTGAGACCAACATTTCCACCTGTGACTTATACGAGCACAAAGACACAGCACGGATATTATTGTCTGTCTTCTACGGCTCCATCTTGATCCTTGGGGTGCTTGGAAACACCATTGCCCTCACCGTCATCTTTAAAAACAGAAAGAAGATCAACTCCACTACCCTGTATTCAACAAACCTCGTCTTCTCCGACCTGCTGTTCTGCATTGCCCTGCCAACCAGGATCGCCTACTACGGCATGGGCTTCCACTGGCCCTTTGGAGAGGCGCTGTGCCGAATCACCGCGCTCCTGTTCTACATCAACACCTACGCAGGCGTCAACTTCATGACGTGCCTGAGCATCGACAGGTTCTTCGCTGTCGTCCACCCCTTCCGATACAAGATCAGAAGGATTAAATATGCCAAGGGCATCTGTGTCTTTGTCTGGTTTCTTGTATTCAGTCAAACTTTCCCATTACTTATACAATCCATGTCACAGAAAGAAAATGAAAGGACTACATGCATGGAATATCCAAACTTTGAGAAAATAGAACATCTACCACTTATACTTCTTGCTGCCTGTTTAATAGGGTACCTTATTCCTCTGGGGATTATTCTATTTTGCTACACTCAAATCAGCTGCAAACTTTTTCAAACAGCCAAGGAAAATCCACTGACTGAAAAATCAGGGATAAACAAAAAAGCCATCAATACAATCATATTCGTAATTATAGTGTTTATAATATGCTTTACTCCTTATCATGTTGCAATCATACAACACATGATTAAGAAACTTCAGCGAGAACCCTCGTGCAGTGAAACGAAAATTTTCCAGAAGTCACTCCACTATACTGTATTTCTGATGAATTTTAACTGCTGCCTAGATCCTTTCATCTATTTCTTTGCATGCAAAGGATACAAGAGAACTGTACTGAAAATACTGCGACGACAAGTGAGTGTATCAATTTCAAGTGCTGCCAGGTCACATCATGAAGAAAGCTCCCGTGACGCAGGAGAAACGCAAATGACGGTACTTGCTAAATCCCCCAATGGAAAGCTACCTGAAAAATAAACTCTGTAGTACTCCACAGTGAACCAAGACTAAAAAGCCAGGGTCCACAGCAAAAACTCTTAGTCCTCCCCTACATTAGCTTAAGTAAAATTCTGCTTCTCAGGATGTCAGAGAATCAAGGAGTGATGGACTGAAAAATATTTGTCACAGGACAGCAGGAAAACTCAGCATTATAATCTTCTTGCTGTATCCTTTTGACCGATCTCTTATTTTTTCCAGGAAATATGCACCATTGAGGATGTTCAGATTCCATGTTGCACATACATATGCCTGGATGTTACTAACTCAAGCAGAGCCAAATCACAGTTAGGATTGAGCTAACAAATACAGCTTACAATTCAACCAACTACAACCAGAACACCTGAAAATTTCAAGACCTCTAGCTGAGCTCCAATTACAGCAATGGTTTTGTTGGACCACTCACACAGACATAGGAAATAAAATTTTGAGATAAAATGGACAACTTCTTTGCTCATTTGACTATGACAAGTTTATAGCTCTTTGGAGGTGAAACAACATTTTACAGTATTTGGAGCACAAATGCCTTATTGGACAATTCACATAGAAAGCATTGTCAAATGTAACACATGAAAAGCTAATGAACTGTTTGGTTCTTCCCAACACTGAACATCTCCTGCATGTAAAATCACTCATCTTCACAAGGTGCATTATCTCTTTACTCCTTTTCCTAAAGGAAAACTTTCCTTTTTAGTGTATATTGTAAAAAGTCACTCTCTACTCCTGTTGTATATAGATTATTTATAAACACGAATTGAAGCAAGAGACTGTAATATGAAAACTGCACCATTTCAGTTAAAAGAACAGTGATACAGTGTTCTTCAGAACTTCTGCTGAAGTCAGCCATGGACATAAGACAAATGCTTTAGAAACCTGAATAAATGTTCATAGTTGAGACCATTCAAAAAGTATATTAATGGATTAATTCTGATGGTGTGAGATGGCTACCTCTCTTTAAGCACTGTTTACCTGAAAGATCAATAAATGAGAACAGCAGAACTAGCAGGGAAAGAACAAGTTTTCCCATCATGCCTTCATACAGCATATCTGGGATCCCCTTAGGCATGCTGAAATTGGCTCAGGAAATAGACCAAATGACTTAAACACATCCTGCTGGAATCAGCTCAATACCAGCTGAGAATCCAGGATGTAAGCCCTGGGTTCCTGCTGATGTGCCCTTCCGTCACGTTTCAGCTTCCTTCCCTACTTTATTCCTGGCACCTCTATCTTTTCTTTAGTGTTCTATCTTATTAGTATGCCTTCACTGGCCAACACAACTTGGTAACTCAACCAGGAGGCTGTGATGGAAAATTAAAGAGTGCCTGATAATCATCAGTAAAGGCTATGCCACATGTTAGAACAAATTTTATTTATTTCAGCTGTATCTTTCTGACACTGAGGTTGTATTGGAAGTCAAACAAACATATTACATTTGTTGTCTTTGCAATTCCTTCCTTCCTCACATGCTGACCCCTGCCTACCTGCAAACACGGAAGGGCTGTACCTGACGAGCAGTACAGAAACATTAAATTAACCATTAATATTTTATGGCAAAGAAACCACAAACCCCCTATATTTCATACCACTTAGACTGCCAAAATTGAGTTTCTAATTCTAAACTACTAATTCTCTCTTTCCTAAATATAGAAGACACTATGCAGCTTCAGAAAAGCAGTGCAAGAAGAAGAACTTATCAGAAGTTCTACTTAATTCTGTATATTCTAGTGGTTCTGTTCTTGTCAGCTTTTTTAATAAACTGTTTTAAAACATTATTTAAGAAGGTGTTCCTATTGAATTAAGCAAATGGTAACCAGATAAAATCATAGACCACTGATGAATACCTAGAAGTGGTAGAAATAAAATATATGTATTGTTAACATCTCACTAGTAGAAGCTTACTTTATTCTACTAATGTCTAGGCTTTTTGAATTTTTAGCATGCATTTAATCTAACTATGATTATAAAATCTTAACGACAAGAAGCCTTTTTTATATTTGCCTGTAAAATGTAACTTAAGTATGTATTAAAACACCACATACAGCAGGTAACTACACTTTTCTAGGTGAAGATGTCTACTGAACATCTTTCTCTACCCCATTTTCTAATATTAGCAATTTTGTTATTTTCAATATTGGATTTTGTTTCTAAATCACACCAGCATTCCCAAACAGCTAACACTACATCAAAATACTGCTCTAGCATGAGTCCAGTTAGATATAGGTCTGAGAAAAGCTACTTTTTTCTCGTTATTTAAATGTTTCTCAAATGAAGAAGAAACCAATAAAATAAAAACTTTTAAAAGCTAAGATAAGCTCAGTTTCCTGACAAAAATCCTGCAAGCACTGACATACAGATGGACAATGACAATTGACATCTCTGGCAGCTGATGCCAGTGTTCCTCCTCACTCCTTGTCAGGATGCACTCACAGCTCAAGCACACTTGTGTCAACGAGGAGACTCTTTTCTGTCATCTGCCAAAAGCAGCAGTGAGGGATTCACTTGGCTTGGGACACTGCACTGAGGCAAAACATTTAGAAAGCATCTGTCCTGCTCCTTGTACCAGCTGTGGCATGGGGTTGGCAGCCATCCTCAGAGAGATGGTAACAATTTGCGGCATGGGAGCAAAGGAGAACAGTGAGAGTAAAAAGTTACAGATGTTCTCAACCGGTTTCCTCCATGATGCCCTTATCTAACTTGTGGCTTGAAGTAGTGTGAGCTTTGCAAGAAAAAAGAAGCTGTTTCTTTAGGGGAAGCTTTTCACACATTGTAAGCATTGTTCCTTTCTGTGTGATAGGCTGGTAAATGGTCACATAGACCTGGGGCTCTTTCATGCTTTTCACGTACAAATAAAGTAACTGACAAGTAGCAATAGGTTTAAATGGCATGGTCATTGTGAGGATCTGACTGGAGCATTTCAGAAAAACTGGGTCTCTATTTGGAGGGTGAAGTCTAGTCAGGATCCTGAAACACATGTTCTTGAAAAAACAACAGAATCTCTTTTATCTCTCAACTTTGGAGTGTCAGTTGCTAAGAGAACTCCAACTCTGTGGAGTCCCAGTTCTAGTACTAATACTGCATGTCCACTGCTGACATCTCTCTCAAACCTACCTGGTAGGGAATGTGACAGAGCATATAGGAAACAAAAATTACGATGGTGGCCAACTGGTACATTTTAGCTGTCTCTAAGTCCAGAAAAGAAAGCTGGATGGGCATCTACTGTCAAACACATGATCAAGTAAAGGTGCACCATGTGAAAATTCCCAAAACATGCACGCTTCCAGCAGAAGAGCATTTGGTACCTTCATCTTTTCTTTCGCTGAGAACACAAAACTAAACAGGAATAGTGCAAGTACCCTCAGCTGCCTTGGACTCTAAGGTATTGAAGACTAACTGAAACTGTGGAGATAAAGAAGGCAGTCTTCTGTGGCTTACAGTCCCAGCAGAAGAAGACAGGTATCTCCCAGAGGATTGCTGTGTGCCTGTGTGGTCTGTGGTTCTGAAAGCTATATGGATGAGGAAACTGTAAGCAGCATGGTCATCTAGCAAAAGACAGTGACAGCAACTGTCTGAAGTTGTAAATGTGCCACCACAAATAACACAATTCTTGAAAGTGGTAAGTGACTCCTCTTAAATCAGCAAACTCATTAGTGTAAAAAAAAAAAAAAAAAAGGAAGGTTTTGAGCTTTTTTACATAGACATTCCGTTTAATGAAATTTTGTTCTGAAATTTAAAAGCTTTTACATAAGTAAGGAATGAAAAGACTCCAATAAACCAATGAGACAGCCTGCAACATAGGAAAAATAAATAGCATGCAGCTGAAGAGAAAGAGAAGAAAAGCTTTGCCTAATATGACCACTTCTGGAGGAACTGAAAAGCAGTGACATACTCTGTTCTCTTCTATCACCACGTCTGTGGTACGGAGCAGGGGAACAACTGGAGATAAACTAAGGTTTGTATTCAGCAGTCTCCCACTGTGCTGGCTCAATACAGAGCCAGTGTGTCAACAGACACACTAATTACTCAAAAAACAACAAATTCATCTGAGTGCAATATTTCCTAATACACTCTTGGCTAATCTGCAGCCTGCAGACTAAGACTGTGGTACAAAATAAATACAAAAAACTCTGCCAAGCTGCAACCCTTCTCTGAAGAAAAATGGGAATTACTGTTTGTGTAGTAAATGCTAAGATATATTTCCTCAATTTTTTTCCCCTTAGAATACTCCCTTGGCTTCCTGCAATGTCTAACTTTGGACTTCCTGAGGCAGATGTCTCATCTTTGCACATGACAGCCCTCAATCAATGTTGTCTTCCATCAGCCTGTCTGGTCCCTTTTTGAACTCAAATAAAATATCTGCAACTGCAGTGTTTTGCAGCAAAAAGCTGCACAGAACAACTACCCATGGTGTCTGGAGCCATTTTTTGTTCACTTGTGACACCTGCTAGTTTCATCTGAAGTCCCTTGCTTCTCGTACCAGCAACGAATGAACACAGTGACTTTCTATTTACCCTGCCCACAGTAGTTGTGACTTTACAGACCTTCACCAAATCCCCTTACTTCAAGTTGTCTTGTCTCTTCTCCTGTAAACAGCCAGATAAAAGCTGTTCACCACTTCATTCAAGCTCTAAAAGAAGGAAAGAAGGCAAGTATAAATAAAGAATGGGAATCCAGCTGTGTTTGTGCTGTGTGGCAGAAGAGAACAGGGTATCTCTATACACATGAGATCAACAGCATACTGATCTACTTTTCTTACCATATTTGCATAAAGGTTCTCTAAACTAGGATCTTGCCACATGACTGACAAATTTGGATAACCTTGCTCCAGGGCACTAAATAAGGAAGAACTGGACTTCAATGGATGGGAAAAATGGACTCACATTAGCCAGCCAAATGCAGAACCAAGCTAGAATAACTCCACACAACAGTGGAGGCTGGGCATGACCTGGCTAGAAAGCAGACTGGCAAAAAATTCTGGGGTCCTGGTAGACAGGTTAAAGAGGAGCTAATAGCGTGACCTCATAAACAAACATGGCTGTGTTTAAAATAAATTCTTTCCCTTCCATTTGGTACGTGAGATCATGCCTGGAATTCTGTACTAAGTCTTGGGTTTCCCAGTAGATGAAAGATATTTGGCATATTGGAAGAAGCCCAGCAGACTGCCACCAAAAATGTGGAAGGAGCTTGCAGCACATGTTACTGGAGGAGAGGCAGAGGGAACAGAGATGGTTCACACTGAAAGATGTTACTGCTATCTCCAACAGCTTAATGGGGAGGTGCCACAGACATCTTTTATGAAAAATCCTTTCCTTAAGATTTTTTCTCCTGAGAAGCTGAGAGTCCTCAGAAACAAAATGTAAACAATTATTATCTGCTGCTGTGGAATGCAACAGGTGGATCTTTGACTGGTCCATGTTGGTTGTTTCTAATTAATGGCCAATCACAGCCCAGCTGGCTCGGACTCTCTGAGAGTCAGGAGCTTTTGTTATCATTCCATTCTTCTTCCTTTACTTGCAAGCCTTCTGATGAAATCCTTTCTTCTATTCTTTTAGTATAGTTTTGATTATATATATATATATATATAAAATAAAATAACAAATTAGCCTTCTGAAACATGGAGTCAACATTCCCGTCTCTTCCCTCTTCATGGGACCCCTGCGAACACCACCACAGGGAGGGATACAGAAAAATGGCAACACCCACCAACAGGGAAAAGTTGCATCAAGGACCAATTAAACATTAAGAAGCATTTTTTCATCATTAGGAAAGGTTCCACAGAAAGCCTTTGAAATATCTGTCCTTAGAGATACTCCAAACCTGATTTGACACAGCCATGCTGAAATTTGTACTTCCAGGGCTGGGCAACATAATCGCCAGTGGCTCCTTTCAACTTGCCTCTGTTATGACCAGCAAATTAGTCCAAGTTAGACAGGAAAGCAACATGAAACTCAACTGCCTTGCAGTAAAACTAGCAAATTACATAACTTTAAAATCTTCTGGTCTTGCCCTCTACTTATGCCCTTATCAAAATGCTGTCATTAGCATCGTCCTAAAATAAAAGAAAGGTCAAGACATGGCACAGATTTATTTTCACAAAACTGCATTCATTTTTCCTCACTGCAAAAGTATGAATTTCTCCTCTTCCTCTTTTGTTTTCCTCAGTTGTGACAGATGTTGTGCAAAGGGCTAAACTAAAAAAAGAAAGTTTTGCACCTGTTGGAAGGCAGCAAAGTTGTGGTTATCCTATCCCCTCCAGAAAAGTATGCATTGTCTTATACCATGCAAAGGGAGATCTGTGTTCCTCCCTCTAATCAGCTAAGCTTAGCAGTTTCATCCTTCCTGCATGTAACTTTCAAGGGAAGTTGTGGTTAGTTTAACTCCAAGGCAGCCTGCTTTAAATATAGAGATGCTGAAGACTCATTATTCTGAACTGACCAGCCAAGAGTAGCCAGAGAGTGTTTTATTGGCAGCTACTGATACCAAGGGACTTAAGTACTAGGTATCTTAGTATCAGAGCTCTGAAGTATGCACAGTTACAGCAACTCTGTCTAGCAGTAACAATGACAAATCATTGCTCCCAGTGGGACAGGGAGAGATGAACCTCCCCAGCCAGCTGCATGTGTGAGGCATTTTTGACAAACAGGGACAACTGAAGGTTCCTCACATGTTATCAGACTATAAAGACAATTCTGGGTCAATTCTTTGTTTTTGTCTTTCAGATAAAATCAGTGCAGTGTATTCTCAATGCCAGCTATTCAAAACAACTTGAATACCCACCAGAACCTTACTTCATTCACTCAGATGGGGGCAACCCAACTATTTTAAATGTGCAAGGAGCAGCTGCCAGGATAATCATGTCATCTGAAATTACTGACATAATAGATTACATTGTATTAATATCATTAAGCAAAGGTGTTTTAGACTTTAACTCTTTTTAAGCCAAAAGCTAGAACAGAAGCTCTACAACTAACATACTCAGATACCAGCACCAAAACTAATGACCACGAACACAAGGGGTGACTGCAAGATAAGCAGCTCACAACTCCAGGTACAGCCAGGACACCTCCGCCCCTCCTTGCTGCTCTCCTGCACCATTCCAGCTGTTCAGCCAGCACCTGCATCCCAGGCCCTTGGCATCCCTATACCCAAGAGCACAGGGAGAGCTGCCCACAGCTGGCAAACCCAGAGGCCAAGCTCACGGCTGAGAGGCCACTGCAGATGGAGAGCCCAGGGTCAGGAAAATGCCTCCTGATATCTGAATTGGTTTTACTGCCTCCACAAAAGGTCTCTCTACATGTCCTCCACTGCATGAGGAAGCTGAACTTGGAAAAACTAATTCCTCTGGCTACAGCCCTGCCTTCCTAATAGTGTGGCTGCTGGTAGTGTGGGACCACTTCACTGTGCAGCTCAGCATCTCTATTCAAGCAGTCAAGCACAACTGCCATCACAATCCCTTTGCAGTGCTTCTTGTGCTGCAGCTTGTAAATTCCTGTTGAAATTAAGTGATTACTGATTGGATTTGTAATTTTTAAATACCCCCAAAAATAATTTTTGGAACAGACATCAATAAAGAGTTAGTACCATAACGTATTTTAACTACAGACGAAGTCTCATTTTCATATGGTCCAGACAAGGTCTTCATAACATGAAAAAAAAGGGAAAAAATTCTCAGAAATCTGATTCAAATGCTCTTTCAAGAAGTGCCACTTTCTAGTCCCAAACAAAAACAGGAAACAAGTGTGCCTCACTGGCCACAGACCCACAAGCAGAAAAAGGTTTTGCTACTCTCTTTTGACAGTGTTACTCAACTTTGTGAACATGTTCACAAAGGCAAAAAAAGGTCCAGGCAACTAAAAACCATGACTTATACTCCATTTCATCTGATGATACAACACAACTGCTCACAGCAGGATTCCTCCATACACAGGATGCTGACAGCACTGGCCTGGGAAAAATGTCAGGGTGTACAGGCAAGACATACCAACAACTGCAGAGCACCTCAGAACTATACAGAAAACTTTATTTTAGTTAAGTGACCTTTGCTTAGAACAGCAATACTTCTTCACTTGATGAGAAAACATAAAATCAGCTGTGTTTTAAACCAAAATGTTGGCAGTTGCAGAAATAACCTTATCAATAATGATTTACCCACTGTAGCAGACAGCAGTAGACAGCTATTTTGTGAAGAGGCAGTGACCCACATAACTACTAGTTGAGGTGCAGGCCTCTGGATCACACATACTACATGATCACTACTTACTCAAGGCACATGTAATCAATATTATAAGTAATCACTATATGCACAGTCAATATATAATTACCCAGTGTGTAGTCAATGCACACTGAAGTATATGTGTATAATGAAATGTCTCATTCATATGAATTATCTGAAACAGTTTTGTGACTGCAGCTTTAATAATGATATAAGAGTATATATTGCTCAAGGGGGTCTTGAAAGCCATGTCCTTACTCCCTGCTGGGTTCTGCAAGTGAATGATCAATCTGTACTGTGAGATGACCCTGAAGGAATACAGGTGATGTCAGAGCTGGTGAACCTCACCACAGATGGGATCTGCACCGTGTGCTGCCCCTGACCTGAGCTCCAGCCAGTGCTGTAACATCTCATTGTTCCAAGCACTGGAAAAGATAAAAGATTTCATAACTTGTTACTGGCTTTTCTAGGCTATTAATGAACAGTTATCTGCCTTGCAAGCATTTGTGCCTTTCTTACAGGGATTCAGTCCTCTCCTTAGTGCAAAAGACCTCCTTGGTCTTTTATTTATCACCTTTCCAACTGCAAATACCAGAAGGATAACAGATGAGTTGTAATTCTTTTTCTCCAAGAAGTATTCTATCAAATCAAAAAGACCAAAGCCACTGAGCTAAAAAAATTTAATAAGTTAATTTTTGTTATGAGCAAAATGAACAAACAAACTAATGATAAGGCTTTGTGGGAATAAAAAAGGAATAAAAACATAAGCAAATTACTAGTCATGGAAAACCAAACAGTGAATGATCTTAAAATCTGTGAGACACTCAAGCAGTGCTCTCTCTGAGAAAAACTGTAATCAAGCAGTGGTTGTAAGAAAACAAGGAATTATAATATGAATTTGAAAAAAACCCCACATTTATGGTCTAGGGATGGTAAAAAACACACAAAAATGAAGCAACCAATTAAGGCTACATGAACTGGGAAAAAATGGCTAAAATTTTTAGTGATTCCTCTCCTTCATATGTAAGAGCTTAAATGTTGGTGTAAAAAAATTCACAAACACATCATAAGCTGAATAAACTTGTGTTTTATTTGTTCAAAACAAACTAGTGAAACAAAAAGCTCCCTAAATATAAAAATTCAGATTTTACTAGTTGAGAACTCTTGTCTGTGCTTCCCAAAAAACCCCACTTGCTGGTCTTTGGTAACAACACCAAGCAAATCAAATACTGTGGGTAACATCACAGTTGTTGGGCTTAAGTTTTACGTTTTTAATAATTTTCAATAAGCATAAGATTCATATAATCCATATAATTCAATAAGACTGCCAGCAGAGTGGTTAAAATTCTCTTCAAATTTATGCTTTCCACTCTTAATATCTACCTCCCTCTTACAAAAACTGTTTGTATGGAGAAACAATTTCTGACTAAAATGTCAGGTTTTTCTTTTAAGTATATTATTACAGAAAAAAAGTCTGCTTTTATTTTTTTCAAGTTTTGTTAAAAAACAAAAGATAGCAATTTATCTTTTCCCTTCTTTTAATTTTTTTTTTTTAGTAAGTTCACACTGTTGGGACATTGTGCAACTCTCAGTAGCAGCCAACTCAACCCAAACTTCCTTACCATTTCTGTTTGTTCACACATAACAAGAAAAAATTGAAACTGCCTCACCAAAGCACATTTCTTTCTAATCTGCTACCCTGATTTTAACAGACAGATACTAAATCGCTCAGACATGCAGTATCTCATCATAATATGCCTACTGTGGAGTTTCTTCATAACAACTACTGCTTCTAATAGCCCTTGTTTAAAATTATCCAGTGCAGAAATCCAATTACAGCTCATTTATCTTCAAAGAGTTTAGACAGCTGGCATTATTTAGCCAGGTTGGCAGAGACACATGTAATGTTTACCTCCATAAGCTGCTTACAGAGTGCTGACCACAGAGATTAATCCTGCTGCAGGGCAGACCAGTTTCCAATTGGAATAAGTAGTTCTCAGATCCCTAACCATGCTTGGTACTTTCCACCTAACAAAAGCAACTAAGCAGCAAGTGTGAAAGTGATGAGTGCCTGCAATTACAAATGCCACTCAATACGCTTAATTTTAAAAGCACAGCTCATTTCAGGAAAGCCTTTAGAAGATGTTCTATCTTGTTTCCAGACATATTCAATCATTGGTAATTTTTTTTTTACTTTTTGCCAAATTACCTCCCACAGCTTTCATCCTCCAAATACTGTTACTGAACATGAGTGTGCCTATCTGAGAGGTGCAATATCAGATTGACTTCACGTCCCAGCTGCAAGGCAGAGGTAAGTATCCTAATTATTGTGAAAATGGAGCATTGCCACATTTCAAGATCATCCTCAAAATCCTCAGCAAATCTTGACACCACTTAAAAAACACCTGATTATGCATTTGTTCTTACATGTGATATCTTGAATGGCATAACTTTGTACAGGGCAGAGCTCCTGGGTGATAATGACTCCCCTTACAATTACTAAAATCAGAGTTTGTGATATACCACAGAGAACCCCAGGTCATAGGTTATGATCTTCTGCCTCATCTACCCTCATCCTCTGTCAGGGGTTACCAACTCTGCAGCAATTTGTGCCTTAACATCAGGCACCTGAGGCTGGGCTGATGTAATCAACTGTAAATCTTGTGGTACAGAGCAATGGAAAAAGAAAGTCCTGTTCTATCTCCCAGCTACATGTTTCCATCACTTTCCTTGCTCTGGTGTTGGTATGCATCCACCCCAGAAGTGAGCAGGTTTAAAAATTTAAGCTGGTGGGAAATTATCCCAAATGACAAAACATACGTACATATACGTTTTATATTCAAACATTATCTCCTGATAACCACTGCCTGTAAGAAGTCAGATGACTTGTGCTGCAAGATGTAGATAGGAAAGTACACGTGAGAGCCAACTGGTAGCTCTGTAAGCAGCAGCCCACACTTCAACCAGCTCAGCCCTGCTACAAAACTGCACCTTCAGCAGGTGAAACCAAGCCATGCTTGTTCCTGCTGCCTCCTGTGCAAGGCACAGGCAGAGGATTGGAGAACATGGCTGGGAACCATGGTTATGGTTTGAATGAGTTCCATTCTTTCCATCAGTTGAATGCAAGTCAGAGCCCTCAGTCCAGGTGCCTCAGACTCCCTTACACTGACCAAGTGTCACTTTGTATTCGATATGGGTATTTTTTGTCTACCATTGCTCTCTCTCTTCTGCCCCATGTGTTAAGATCTTCCTATTTCCCTCAAGACTCTAAGTATGTTTGGTCTCATTTTCTGATCCTGTCCCCTTACTTTTTCAGCTCTTTTCACAATCAGTCCTATATTAAGCAGAAATTACTTTAAATGAGTCCCTGCTATACATTTTTGGCACAAGATTTTTTTTTTGGATGGTATTAATCAGTGACAATCTAGAAGTGCATTACTTAAGCACTTAAGGACAAAGACATTTCAGCTTAATGCCAGAAAGGTGGACTTCTGACTGTCTACTCCCCTTGTTGGTTAAACACAGTGTGAAAGGAGTGAAACATACCCTAACGTTTCCATTTGCTTACCTCAAACTTCTGACACACAGAAGGAGTTCAGAAGTAGATCTGAAGACAGAGATATGCAGACAGATATTACGTCCCTGTCTCCAGTTATAAGCAAGAAGTCCTTTTTCTCCTTTGAATGAATCTTTGCAGGAACATTCACTGGGATTACTGCAAACATTCACTTCTTTTAACCACAGCCCAAAAAAATGTTACTTGAAGAAGGAACGTAGTGATCCCACTGTGCAGCCCCAGCCTTGTGTTTGCCCCAAACTCCCCTGTCACCGCACAGGCTGCTGTTTATTGTGTCAGCCTGTACAGAGACAGTTATTGCACTGAAGAAGCAAGAAAAACTCCTGAACAAACTTTAGAAATATAAAAAGAATAAAGTACTTGATGTCCAGGAGGTAAAGAAGTGCTCCAGTTCTAAAAAAAAGCGGAGTTTAAATGAAACACCAGCAGGTTGATTTTCTGACAAGTGATACAGGAATGTGGGATGAATTCTGAGGAAATCTTAAAAAAGAAAAGAGGAGAAGCACAGGATGTTCTACTTTTTCAGCCACACAGGTTTCAATCTTCTTTCAAACTTGTGGCAGAGCACACAACCACCAAAACACTATCAAAAGGTGAAAAAAGCTGGTGACCACAGTCTCAAAGAGCTGTGATGTGAGGAAAGATTGCATCAAACAAACATCTCACTAAGAAGAAGGATCATTAAGTGAAGGCAAGACAAACAAAACCACCTCTCATCAAGCCTTTGCTAAAACCCCTGGTGACAAGAAATAGAAAAGCTCTTCACAGAAAAGCACAGAGATTAAAGCTGAGTATCCCTTTATGGAACTGATTTCATTAAGTGTACAAGACACAGAAATAAAAAGCTAAAAAAACTGAACTAAAGTTTTAAAATTGAGAAACGTATTTTGTCTCATACTGATGGGAAATCAGCTCACTTATGAACTACAAAGGAGTAAGTGCTTCTTCTTAACTGTTTCTCAATGAAGAATTTTAGTGGACATGCTTTACGAAGCCCAAAAGCTATCTGCAGGCCAGAAGAAATTTACAAAAAGCAAAGAAGTAGATGTAGTGTGACTGCATTGCTAGCTGAGATAGTCCTGAACAAAAGCTCCCTCTCAGATGGAACACTGTCATCACAGCTAATTCATCTACATCCTGGCCATTTGTCAGAAAACTGGAAAAAGTGTCTGTAAGAATCTGTGCCTGGTGGGCTGTTTGGGTCCAATTCGGCCAGCTATGGACCCCAGCCCACAGGATCTTACACAGGATAAAAGGAAAAGATGAGAAGCGCTCTTCTCCACATGGGGACAAAGTCCTAATTTTATTTCCTTGATAGGAGACACCAGATCATCCAGGTGACTCCCCAGGTGAAGAAAAGAGAGAGATGCCTCATGGCGGGGGGGGACATTTAAACTCAGGGGAATGGGGGATGGAGGAAGAGGACCACAGCCAATGGGATACAAGTGAGGAGGGGGTGAGGGGAGGAGTAAACCTGGGACAAACCATCACCACCAGAGTTTCTGGGAGAGGGAAAGACCATGGGATATAAAAGCGGAATCCCATGAGGACACAAACATACGATTCTGTACAATAGTACAGAACACAGTGCAAACCAACTAAATAACTATTTAGTGCAATACAACAGGCGTCCACATATCTGACTGGTTCCAGAACAGAGGAAAACATTTTTAAAACAGCTCTGAGAAACCTCAGATTTCCTGCTCATGACACACCCAACTGAAGCATTCAAAGTCCCTCTCAATAATTTGTCAATACATAAAGTCAGTTCCACCAAATGATCAGTATCCCTAACCAAAGCTGGAGAGTGATGTGTCACCCTTCATGCCTGTGTAATGCACCATGGCACTGTCAGCTTTAAGCTGTACCTGGATGGACAAAGGGACCACCCAGCCTGAGGTTGCTGCCTAGCTGATATACAGATAGGCAAACTAAAGACACAGGGTCTCTGTTTCTCAAAAGATGTCACAGGCGGTTCCTGATTTAGGCCATGGAAATCTGTGACTGCACACCTGGTAATGATGACAATAGGCTATAATCCCATGGACACTGGCTTTACTGCCACTGTATACTCTCTCTCAAACTGTGCCCATGTGCAAGGCAAGCAAGGAGCAAAGCATCACCTATGGACACGGTGCCAAGGGGCTCACAAAGACACTCACATCCAGAAGGATGTGAGGCTGCACACCACAGCCTGAGTGAAGTGCCTGCCCTCCAGGCCTGGACAGGGATAGTCTGGAAGCAAACTCATGCTTCTATGAGGGACAGCCAAGCCTTTTATAATCTTTCTGAATCTAAAGAGAGCTGTCTAGCAGATCTTAAGGATCTTGACACTTATTCTGGTAAACTGCCACTTGGGAGGCACTCTACTGAATCAAGAAGAGCAGGTAACCTCATTTAAGATAAGCACCTACTTCAAAGGCCCTTCAGACACATATAACCTCAAAAGTAGAACCCTATACTGGGAATGATCCAACTTGTAATGGAGATAGCTTTAAACTCTAATACATATAGTTTTATTCTGCAAACTTCTTGCCTTAGAGAAAACATATCTGATAAGTAGTGATCCAAGACCCTGGCATGTTACACACCTGAATTTCCAGGGTTAAGATTTCATTGACTTGCTTTTCATCATTATTAGATTCACAGCTGTTCTTACTTCACCTGAGAAATATTTTCAAAACATGCAGATGTTACCTGAACTTACAGCTCCCATAACTTCACCTGTTTAATATTTCCTGGAGTAAAGGAAGTGCAGAGAACCCCCTGGGTAGCATCAGTCTCACAGAATCCTTTGCATGGACAAGCCTAGCTACATGACAACTGCCTGTGCTGGGGAGGGAGAGGTGGGCACCACACATGAATGAGAGCTGTAGCCTTTCCTACAATCTCCTGATATCTGATCCTTCACTGCACTATGAGCTCCAACATTTCAGCACAGAAACCGTGCTTCTCTCTCCACTACTGATCCCTCAAACAGCTCAGATCACCCAGGCCACACCTGAGTATGCGATGGGATGAAGAGGGTCTTCACTCCCAGCTCCCATCTGATACAAGCATTAAATGATCTTATCAGGATCTGTATTTAGCATAATGCTTGGGCAGAGTGGAGCCAAAGTGCAGCAATTAATGTTGACCTATGTGGCAAAGCACACAAGCTATTTTTGCCTCATTTACTATGACCTATTTTCATGGTAGAGACAATAAGTTGAAGCTAAATACAGAATGTGACTCATATATTCCGTGTTCAATATTTTAAGCATAATTCTGTAGAACAATTAAGTTATTGGCTACTCCTCAGTCCTCTTCTACAGTAAATATTATTAGTAAATGTTGTGCTATTTTTTAGCTGAGCCATTTATTTAACTACTTTTGTACTCTTGGTAAAAAAATCAAATTTCTTCTAACCACATTATGATGAGGATATTGTAACAGACATCATAACATATCTTCAAAGGCTGAAGACTAGTAAAGGCAGGTTTTAATGTTTATCTTAGTCACACAGTTTGGCTTACTTCACAATACTTGAACCTTAAAATGTTTCCCACCATTTTAGGGCTTTTTGGTCAAGAGACCATTCACACCTCCTTGTGATTCATGGCTGCAGTTCGACTTTTCCAATGAGTAAGTACTGTAAGGCACAAGTTGCTGGCAGGAAACTCTTTAGCTCGTTCATGATAAAACAGTAACAAAATAGAAAAGCTGTAGCAGAGAAGTGATTTCTTTGCAAAACAAACTTCCCCATTAAGACCACCATATATAACCCTTTTTCTCAACGACAGACCAAGGTATTTGAAGCAAAGTGATGACTAAACAAAACGAGAGTATTCAGTAAGCATAAAATAAAAGCAAAGAGGAAATTTTAAAAGATGTTGTTACTTATACTGGATGTCTTCAAGGTCATTTAACTCTGAAAAAGAGACATTTTTATTTCTAAATTCTTTAGAGAAACAACTGCAATACTTTTTTTATTAACTGCGCACAATATCTTCTGTTTCGTGCACATTTGTTTTTTAAAGTCTCAGCCATAACAACTGTACCTTCTTAGATACCACTGAACTTACTGAATCAATTTCTGTTCATTACTTTGGTAAATCAAGAGGGGTTTCTTTAAAGCATTAGTCACTGCAAGACCTTCTTTGTGAAGTTACTTCATTACCCTCCTCATCTGTCCTAGGAGACCAATCCTAGCACCACACTCCATTTTGCAAAAGGCTACAACAGGCAGAGTATCTCCTCACACTAAGAATGTCTTTAACTGCTGTGAAGAATTAGTCATTCATTCTTCTTCCTTCTTCCTCCACTGCAATCAAATAATTAACTGCCCTACAAATACAGGGAGAGGGAAGAGATTCAAAGAACATCACTGGAATGGAAGCAGTTCATTCTGTGATGGAGGACAATATCATTTACATGAAAGGATATCAGATCCTTAAAACAAAATGTAGCAATGTATGCTCGTAGCAGAACTAGACAGGAGACAACTGATGTTTCTAGGATGCAATGACTCCTTTAAGCTGGTTTCCCTTCAGATCAAATGACAGAGGGCACTGCAGTGAGCCAATTTGCAAACAATAGCTGAAATGATAACTTGTACAGAATTGTTTGGCACAGACATCTACAATTAGCTGCAGGATTTCCTTTTAAATTCCAGAGGGACTTCCACATCCCTGTCTTTCTTTACTATGGCTGAACATGACGAACAAACAAGGTGTTCCTAACTCCGGAAAGAGGAAGGGAAGAGAGGGGAAAAAAACCCCAAGCTGCCAGTAAAGACAGAAAGAAAGCTTGATCATGCCCACGTGGACTGAAAATAACCTCCAAGGGTCAACTGCTGAGCTAAAAAGGAGGCCCCTATTCCCACATAGGAAAGAAGGCATTGTTTATTCTCATGAAATAATTTAATAATAAAACTTTCTGAAAAATGGAATGCTGTGCAAAGAGAGTCGTTGCTATTATGTCTTATTTTAATAAAGACGTATCAGACAAATACAACAACAAAATCAGAAAAAGGATAGCTTAAAAACACAGAGTTGCTTAATTTCTATTATTAGTTTATATCCTTGTGCTGTATAACAAAGCCAAAAGAAGAACGGTAAATGTTTCCAGTCTTTCTTCTCTTCCTCCACTAGGTGTCTTCTAATTCTTCACTTTTTCGGGGTAAACTTAGACTATGTTCAATAAGAAAGTCTTTGCTTACAACTCATTCTCAGAATTGTATCTTAATGTACAGAATTAATTGAACAGAAATGCAAAGGGGAGACCTGTATGAAATGTAACTATTTGAGCAATAACAGAATTTGAAGTTCCACAACTATGGGAACAATCACAGCTTCCATGCCACATGGTATGTCCCTTTCATAGGAGAGACAAAGTGGCTTTCATTCTTTATAATCAGTTTTCCTGAAAAACTGGCCAAGTAGTGCAGGTGTATAAAGGAATTAATCCATCAGCCATTTCTGCCGTTCCAAAGATGAGTTGCTATGCTTGTTGAAGATCTGCAGATGGCAGCATTGATGCAGTAATTAGTCCTCACCACAGCAGAGGTCAAATCAAAACCATTTCACCCAACTGTTTCATATTTGAGGCTAAACCCCATTTTCCAGAGTGAGAAATCCTAGCACCAGGCAGTACAAGCACTGGGCCAGGAACTGTCAGGCAGTTAAAGAAAAGCCACATCCAGGATCACTACTACAAGACACTGTGTCAATCACTCACTGAATAACTGCGACAGGTTAGGCCCCATTACCTTGGAATCATCTAGACAGTAATGAATGCTGTGAACCCCGGGCTGCTGGTTCAGAGACAGCCAGAGCTGCTGTCCACAGTTCTTATGGTCACCTCCATATGCTGCCAAATTTGAAAGAAGAAGGAATACAGAGATATCCAACATCCTGCCACCTTTACTGCCCTTTCTTCTCTCACTGTTCCTTGTTCAAAACAAGGTTTGCACTCCCTCTCATTTCTGCTATTTGTAAGTGATATGAATTTGGTGGCCTCAATCATCAGACAGCACATAGCTCAGTTACAAGCAAATAAAGGCAATGTCCTAGATGTTCTAAGACTAAAATAAAAAAGCATTGACAGGCAGTATGGCTTGGAGGCGAAGGATGAAAGTGGCAGAGAATACGGAGCACACAAGTCCCAGTTCAGTTTCACTGCTCCATCCTATCTTAAAACCACTTTTACCAACACAATCACTACATAAGGAAAACAGCTACTTAAGTTATTGAACTTCAGATTTATGCCCTGACGTACTCTCCTAGGCCTCTTGTCATGATAAAGCTTGGGATTTTCAGCCCCTTCCCTTTAATGTGCATGTGTGTGTGTGTGTGTAAAGGAGATATAATTTTTGTAGTTGAACAGTTAGTTGGGAAATACAGAGTCCTCTGACTGGACGTAGCTCTGTAGCTAAAAGACAGTGACTCTGAAATCACCTGCTTGCAGCCAGCTCTGCTGTCCACCATAGCCAGCTCAGAGCACAAGCTGCCCTTGTCCTGGAGCACTGAGCACACTCACACTCAGCAGTTCTTTCATTTCCCTCCAAGGACAATGCTGAGCCTACACAGCAAGCAAACCTGCCCAGCAGAGCTCCTAACCAACCAGATTCACTGCTGTGCAGCAGGCAGCAGGCTGCTTTGTCCCAGCCTGGATTATGCCAGCCCCTTTATCATCCTGATGTTCCTCCTGTGTCACCTCAACTCCACCACAGCACCCCAGGCTTCACAACCCCAACACACTGCTGCTGGTTCATCTGTGCCAGGGACAGGTGGAGCAGGCAGAGCAGCATTAGGAGACCATCACTGTAGGACACTGTAAGGCACTCTTGAATTTGAAGTGCTTATTCTAATTCACACAGCTCACTCTCACTTCAGGTACTTTTGATTAAACCCTTCACTGCTCTGCTAAAGCCTATGTAGCAATTTTTAATTGTTTAATTTCTGATAACATCTACTTGGGCTAGTTACTGACAGAGCTTGTCCAAACTCCTGAACTCTGGAGGAGTCAGAACAACTCTCCCTACCCCTGCACTTGAGTTCATCAAAGGAATCTGAGTACATGCAAGTCCAAATAAGACATTTCTTGTGAAACACTAACTCTATTCCTGGGAGGAATATCAGGTTTCAGAACAATACTTCTTATGCACCTGAGACCTTTAAGAGCAGTTTAATAGTAAAAACATACGATATACTTAGTAAGGAAAGAGTATTGGGAAACAACCCTCTCCCAGACACTTCCAAACTGGAACTAACTAGTTCTTGACAATGCAGCTTTAAGAAAAGAAAATAAAAAAGTTGAGCATTCATGCCAGTTTTAAAAAACTGTGAAATATCTGTCATGAGAATTGTGCACTTTTTGAATTAGGAAAGCTGCTTCCCAAAAAACAGAAGACAGGAATTTGTCAAAGGCAACGTGGGGTCATCAAGGAGCATGGAACTGTGCAGGTATTTGCCATGAGCTAATATTAGACCATGGACACTCTGAGATTGCTGGTGTGTAAAAGACCACTGTCTCCAGCCCACTACCCCACTGTCACAGACATCTCAGAGATGCAATTTTCACTTTAATTAATTTGGAAAGTATTGTTTCTTTCAAAGGCTGACTGACAGTGATAAAGAGATGAACTACAGGCCAGATGCACTGTATATTTTTAGGCTATTTAGTGACACAGGGTGTGTCTTGGCTGTACAAGAGGTGGTGTACAGGGTGGAGGGAAGGGAGGAGGGGTAGGAAAAACCGAAATTACCCAGGAGAAACGTGGAATGTTGATTTTTTTTTTTAAGGGAAAAAACAAGATCTCCTTCCTCAAACCATAGCATGTACTAGCAAAACAGGGAAGAGAAAGCTCACTATAACAGTAAATAAGACATGTCAGGTACAGCTAAGTAGGCTGCAGTTCTCTTAAGCTGCTCCCTTTTCCATTCCTTCAGCTCTGCTGCACACTGCATTTATACCTCCTCACACATGAGTGGGAGAGGAGGGATAGTTGTGCCACAACACAGCCTCTGAGTAACACACACAGCAAAACTGGAAACAACTGCAGTGAGTTTATGCATTCAGTGCCAACTTTTAACCAGTAGTTTATTCTTTAGTATTCACTGTGGTGAACACAGTATGGGAATAAAAAATGAGGCCAGTTTTCATCAAGGTTGAGAACAGTAACCCAAAAGTGCATGTGAACTCACCCACAACAGCAAGCCAGTAAGTTAACACACTGACATGGGAGAGTTGCTTCCTGCACCACTGGTGCAGTGAGCCATGCAAGAAGCTTCAGTTCTTTCTTTTCAATAGATCCCAACGGTGGAAAGTTTGAAAGGAGAAGAAGAACATGAGCTCAAGCCAGCTCCCTACCAAACTGAGGCACAGGGTAACCCTACTGTCCCACTGCGTTCAGAACTTCTCTGTATCAGCTGGACAAAGCTTACATTACACAGTAAGTGAACAGGAAAAGCAGACTTTTCTGTACCATGACTAAACCACTGAAAGAACCAGCAGCGCATTAATTCTGCAAAAGCAACAGCATGAAGGCAATCTCTTTAGTGCTGCACTTTGAGGTCGTTGCAAGTGATCAAACTCATTTCTTCTGAGGCTTACTACCAGTCAGTGAAGACACCATGGCAGACCACATGCACTCTGCCCTATCCTCAGACAGGAAGCACATTGGCTTAGCTTTTAACTACTTAAAACCAGCTTTAGCACAACATAATGCAACTAAAATTACCTTGTCTACTGCTCAAAGTTCAGAATAGCAAAAGAAGACCCCAGATGGAACTGAGCATTTAATTCAGTAGAGGCTGGAGCAGAGGAAGTACTCACCCATCTGTGGGAAACCAATGCAAGGCACTCATTTCTAAGTTATAAAACAGCAAAGGAAATAAAAATAGAGCCAGGTGCTTCCTACAGCAGAAACCAAAGTAACAGGGGAATGTGGCACTGCAGAGCAGCCCACTGCCTCACAAACCACAGGCAGTGCAACTTTTGACTTGGGTGTTCACCTCCAAATGCTTAGCACCCTGCAGCTGCAGCCAGCTGAGCACCTAGACAAGGAGTATGCAACTGCTGGTACTGCAAACACCTCTTTTCAGCCTCCTGCTGCCAAACACAGCTGCCTCTCCATGCCTGGGGGAAGGCCTGCCAGCCTACAAGCAAAGAGGTTTGGCTGCCTCTTCTCCACCAGGAAGGCTGTGAAAAGCCTGAGTGAAAGCAGAACACACACTGACATGCTGCAGCAAACCAGATGCATGGCTAACCTGCCAGCAAGCTCAACTGGGCTGCTGCTGGCCACCTGTGTAAACTGTGGGATTTGATCTCAGCTGCCCTCACAAGGCATGACCTCCCTTGCAGGGTCAGAACATCAGCCACCCTCCAGACAAAATGACACAGCTACAAGAGGTCACACTTTCCACCCTCCCCCAAGCAGACAACAAGCTTAGAGACAACTCAGAGCATATGGGTTCTCTGATCCCAAACTCAACATCTGCCTGCCTCCTGTTAAACCCAGAATCACTTTTGTACTTCCTCTTTTGCTAGGGGAGGCACTGGCTGTCCACTTGCCTGTTCTGGCATAAACATAAATGCATAAACTGCATTCACAGAGCAGTTCAGCTTAGAAGGTGCCTCCACAATTCTGTATTTTTACCCAAAATAAAGTACTCTTGCCCAGGAGAGTGCAAAAGTCCAGTTCTTCTCTTCCACAAGATAGACATATGGCACTGAATTTCACTGAACAGTTGAAAACAGTGCTTTGTTCTGCTGAAGCATGCTCTGGAGCTGCTTTACTAATGATAAAGCCACTGAAGAGTTTTCAGCACTGGTTAGCCCTTTTAAGATACACCTTAGTCCTAAAATATTAAGTGCTTTTAAATAAATTTATATTTCCCTAGGGTGATCTGGGCAGGATTTTCAGCTCACTGCATTGAAAAGGCCTTTGGAATGATCATAAAAGAACAAGTTTCATATTAATTCCCCTGAACAGAAAAAACCCTAAATATTTAAAGGTTATCTACACACCAAAAATCATGCCCAGGTCCCTCCCTATAATTACTTTAACAATCACACTGACCCATGCAGACACCTACATGGTAACACAAACCCATTCAGCTGAGATAAATTACATTACTACAGTAGAGAGGGGTTTCTTTTTCCAGAAGTTATATTGAGCACTAAGTGAGGATCACCTCACCACATTAGTTTTACAGTCAGTGAAGAAAGACATTCCCACAAACAAACCTGATTCTGGCAATTTCTGAACTGCAGGGCTTTGTTGCTTCTGGCACCAAGTGAACATCCTGGCAAATTCTTGGCCACATGTCAGGTGGAGACCAAAACATTATTGCTCCCCTACTCAACACAGAACTCTCTGCTACTACCTCCCAAAGACTGCCAGCCAGAGACCTGAAGCAACAAGCACTCTACAGAGAATATGGCATGAGCTCCTTCTCCAAGTTGCTCTTCTAAAGGGTGGATCGTTTCTCAAGCTAACAAGAGGTAACACAGGAAGTTAGTCTTCTCCACCTATAAACCTTTGTGACTACTCCCATGCCACCTAAGATGTCTGTTGCAGTGACACAGCTGAGAGATTTTTACTCCATTTTAACACAGGCTAAAACCTCTTTTCATACAGCATTTTTCAGCAAAGCTCTCAAATTAGCATGTTATTAATTCAGACAGCAAATAAAAAATAGAAATATTGCTGCTGTGTAAATAAAATGTTGTAATTACAGGCATAAACAAAGTTGTGCATTCAAGTGAATCAAACTTCTCATTTCAAATGCAGTGACTTTCTGTCACTTTCAGATTGACTGCTATCCAAGGCAATATAAAGAAAATGGGGATTTCCACAAAAAATCCACCAGACTATGCTCTACTGAAAATACATTTACATTGTGCTTATTACAAACTTATGCATAACCAAGATGTGTATTCTTGCAGATACCTTTTTATGGAAACTTTAAAATACGCTTTCATGATACCACAAACATTTAAAAGTTGAAAATATATGTAGTACAACAGCCCAGTCTGACCACACTGGAAATATTACAAACGTTTGACTGTTGAAAGGTAATAGAAATACCAGTTCACACACACCCCATCTATGTGAAATAGTAACTTTTAAGTATGACCAATAAAAGAGCTCAGCACTAGTGAGATTACGTCATTGTTTCCTGCCTGAGAAGAGGAGCTATTTTAGCTAAGTGAAGCTGAGCAAAGAAGAGGAAGTCTAAACCTTCTACAGATTTGGGGCCATGAAAGAAGCATCTCTGAAGAAATTTTGTAGAGCACAAAAGGTGAGTAACAATCCCTTATGCTGTGCTAACAAAGTAACTTGGATGTTCATACATGTTGCTAAGAGACTTTGTTCAGAAGCAGAACATGGGCATTAATTCTAAAACTAATGAAAAGATATTTAATTTTTAATGCACTTTCAAAATATCAGCAGCATTCTATAAATAGCATTTAAAGAGAAATGATTGCATTTGTAAAAGCATAGTACCATAAATACTGGATTTTAGGATTTTAACAAAAATTTTAAGAGTATGCAATAAACGAAAACATTGGTAAGTACATTTATCACTAAAAGAAAAATGCTTGTTTTCATGAAATGAAAAGCAGGAGATCATGTTACTTGGTGCCTCTGTGCTTCAGTGAAAGCCATGTTATCCTTGGGGAACTGCAAACCAAATATAAGGGACAAAGTAAAAAGGGGGATTGGGAAGAGAGATACACACATGGCCCTTTAAATGGAACCACTGTTACCTAACTTACATTAAGAATCTGAAGGAAAAGATTTAATTGTGATTTTGCTCTCAACATCTTTGTCTTGTACAGGGCACCTAGATGGCCTTCACAATTCATATTAGACATTCAGGATGTCAGTTATCATTAAAAAATTAAAAGATCAATAAAATATAGAGATAAACAACAGAGTAGTCATTCAGAATTAACACAGACAAGTCTTCCAGAAACCAGTGAACCAAGGGCTCTTCAACAAGTGCTCTAATCAACACCAGTAAGTAAATGTTCCCATTATGAAAAATGGCAACCAGGGCAAAAACATCCACTCAGAGGCACCCAAAGATATGCTTGGGCTGACCTGGGAGGTACCAACCTGAACTCCAAGCAGAAAAGTACCAACGAAAAAGCTAAATATCTCCAATCGTGTATAAATGCAGACAGGTAACATATGCTTTTCAAAAATCTCAATATTTCTTACCTAAATAAATGCTACATTTTAGGTTCTTAAAAATTAACTGGCATGCATTTAAATTCACAAAGTTGGGAAACAGTCTCCAAAAACCAAGGAAAAAAAAAAACACAACAAACCCTTTCTGTTACAGCAAGTCAGTTCTTCGATATATCTCAAAACTGCTGCAAACTTGGAATAACCAGCAAACAAGGCATGAAAAGTAGATGACACCAGATTCAGCTTCCTCTCTTCCCATCAACATCAGGCTACTGGTTATTTTAAAAATATGATCTGACCAGAACTAATTGCAGTCACTGCAAGTCCAAAGGAGACAAGAGCAAAATCAAAACTAAAATCCATGATGTTTCTTAATATTCAAGTGAATTATTCTACCTGTCTTATACATTACTATCCAATTCACCTGCCAAATCACTCAGGATATTGAGCTTAGCAGCTCTGAACTGTCAAACACAATCACTAGCAAGAGAAAAAAAATAACAGAACAAAAGACGGGAAAAAAACCCACTTACAATGTGCAAGGGCAAGGGGGAGGTGTATATTAAGCAACATTTGGACAATTTTGTGCAACAATAGTGAAAGTGGAACAATGTGCCAGATAATATTTTAACTATGCTGCTAGCACATGCACAACATTTTTAGCATATGCCATCTAACCTTCAATAAAGTTTGCTAGCATTATTTAATTATTTTATTTTTCTTACTTTTTGGGTTCTTCACACAATGAGGAACTTGAGAGGCATTTATACAGATGCCCCCCAAACCTCTTTTTTGTATTACGTACATGGCTTTTCCCAAACAAAACATAAATTCTGTTGCATGTTCTAATGTCCTCATCTGAGCACAAAACACACCTTTTTTGTTTTGTACAGCTGGAAAAAAGACCTCAAAGTTAAGGGTTAAATATTTCTATGCATAACTTTATTATATCTGTAAACTGAAGAACTGTAAGAAAATTAGAATTCCAAATTTTATATTTCAAAGCAGAAACTAACCTACATAAAGATTTAATAGGTCATATTTAAGTTAGTTACTCCATGGTAATCTTCTCAAATGCAGCTGGTATTTGCCAGTGTCAAACCAGGATGCCAGATTAATAAACACTAGTTCAATCCCCTATGCATTCCTGTAGCACTGAGAAACACTGGGTAACATTACAGAGAAAGCATTAACCAGATGGGCAGTAAGAATAAACCTGGGTTTCAATGCATTCTTCACTTCTGGAGATAAAACACACAGAACTAGGCACCCTTCTGCTCTTGAGAACAGTTCTGGTGCCTAACAGATACTGTGGAACTTCCTTGGCTGTTTGTCACAAGTGGGAAGATCAGACAAACAACTAACTTGTTCCTCCTCCTCCTCTTCACAAAGCTGCCACAGGGCTGGGTAAAAGGCCAGACAAGAGGAACCCTCCCACATAAAGTCATGAAACTGTGACCACACCAAGGGCCAGGAAAGTGCTGGGGGTGAAGGTTAAACAAAGCACTCATGCAAGCACCAAGTAAGGTCTGCCATCTTCCAGAGAAAACCAGGGACCCTCTCCTACACCTCTCATCACCTCAGCCTGCACAGGGACATTTCAGATGTCCAACCCCTATGATCAAGAAGCAGGATGAAGGAACATAACTGTGCTCTGGGGTAGCTGGCTACCAGACAGCAACTTTTCCCCCAGACAAATACTGTTCCTATATGGCCTGGCTGGAGACTGTGCTGCTTTCCTCCTTTTTAGTTTTTTAAACAGGAAGTCTATTAATCTATTAATTTTACTCATATGTTGGGCGGGTGGTTCTGATGCCCTGGGATTAAACACTAATTAAACATGAGAAGCTATGCAGATACTCAAAGAGTTTTTTTAAGTGTCTTTAATAAGCAAGCACCTGCTCTTTTGGGAGTTAAGTAGGTCCTACACAGATAAAAGGCAAAGTCAATACTCTTTGCATATCCAAATGTCACTAAATGCCATGCTGACTTGTTTCTATTCATAACTAGTTTTAGTCAAGAATTTTTTTAACAGAGACAGCTTGAAGAAATATTTTCTTTAGAAAGTACCTGTCATAGCTCAAATACAACTATTTCAATCCAATTATCAGCTACTGATGCACACCTGAAATGCCAATCTTGACTTTTTGATTCCTTATATTAAAAGCCCTGTAAGCAATAAAGATATTATATTCAAACATGCTTATAAATACTATTTTCACAAGTCTGACAATACATATGTTTCCCTCAGAGGATGATAATATATTTGCAGTCAGAAAAAGCAACAAAACTAGCACATTTCAGAGTTAAACAATAGTTTCATCACTAAACACCATCCAAAAACAAGGATGTTTGTTTTTAGGATGTTTCTTCCTGTTTGTTTTTAAAGACAGATTTTGTCTGACAATAACTTCCCATATTTTATCTAATTTTAGGGGATTTATGGAGTGCAACAACTATTCCTGAGTTCAATTAAACTATGACGCCAGAAAACTCCCACCCAGAAGAATACAGGATTGCATCACTGGTCTTCTACAGCTTTGTGTTCACAGTGGGATTGCTGGTGAATGCCACTGCACTGTGGGTGTTCAGCTGCACGACCAAGAAGAGAACAACTATAACTGTTTATATGATGAACGTCGCATTGCTTGACCTGGTTTTTATCTTTTCGCTGCCTTTCCGGATAATCTACCACGGGACGGAAGCGTGGCCTTTTGGAGATACCTTGTGCCGGATCCTCGGGGCTTTCACCGTGTTTTACCCAGCCATTGCTCTGTGGCTGCTCGCTTTCATCAGCGTGGACAGATTCATGGCTATTGTCCAGCCCAAACATGTCAAAGAACTCAAAAATACAAAAAAAGCTGTGCTGGCTTGCGCTGGAATCTGGATAATGACCCTCTCAACAACATCCCCGTTGGTGTTTTTACGATCTGATCCAGACCAAGCCTCAAATTTCACCACCTGCATGAAAATGCTTGATATCATCCATTTAAAGGAAGTAAATACACTGAATTTTTGTCGCTTGATTTTTTTCTTTCTGATCCCCTTGTTTATCATGATGGGGTGTTACCTAGTCATTATTTATAATTTTATTCATGGCAAGACTTCCAAACTGAAGCCTAAGGCCAAGGAGAGATCCATAAGAATTATAGTTACTCTGATTGCTCAGGTACTCATCTGCTTTGTACCCTTCCACATCTGCTTTGCCTTTCTGATGCTTCAAGATGAAAATACAAGTTACAATCCCTGGGCAGCCTTTACCACCTTCCTCATGAATCTCAGCACGTGCTTGGATGTTATACTGTACTACATTGTTTCCAAACAATTCCAGGCAAGAGTCATCAGTGTAATCCTTTATCGAAATTACCTTCGGAGCGTGCGCAGGAAAAGTTTTCGAACTGGAAGTGTCAGATCACTCAATAATATTAACAGTGAAATGATATAAAAAGAGGAAAAATGTCAGGGGACTTTTACAATGCAAACAAGGGATTCTTTTTCCAAATTCTAGCACTCAGCTACACAGAAGGATGTTTGATAACCAAAGGTAACAGCTATATTTGTTGCATTGTAAATGTGACAGAAGCAGAATAATAACTGCACTTCTTTTTATTTGCTCAACATCTTTTGTTGTTTCACCTGAAATGAACTAAAACCTAGCACCAGTGTTAAACTTTCCAATGCTTTTATCACCTCAAACGACTGTGAATATTGTCAGATGTGAAAGAGACTATTAATATAATAAAGTAGACAACACTGAAGAATTATGATGCAATGCATATATGAATTTTTTATATTTGCATAATCAAATGCTCCTGAAACTACTGTATATCCCACATTTCTAAAATTAATTTCATTCTCTCAATATCAAAGTCATTATGACTTAATGAGAAGGCATATGTAGATAAAATTTATATTTCACTTAATTAAAAACTTCTTTGATGCAAATTTCTTTGTAAACGACTACATTCTGCAGTCATAAAAATACCATCAAAGGGTAAAATGGTCAGACTGTTCATCACCTACCTGTGGGTATGATGTGCAAATTTATTACACCTTACTTTTGCACAAAACATCTTTTTACATATAGGAAAATATTAATTTCTCCAGACACATTAGCAGCCTATGTCCTAGCAACAAACTCTACGTAACAAACACAAGTAACTGCAGTAGCTACTCACTCAAGCTTTCAACTTCTTTTGAATACTCAGACACTACAAAAAATGTATTTTTATAATATCAAACACATGCTTTTTGTCCCTTATAAATCAATCTTTAGATACTTTCAACAGATTCTCTGGAAAAGCAGAAATAAAAAAGAAAACATCTGATATGGTGTTTAATATTAAAAATCTTACTCCAAGAGCTTTTATTATTACCTCAGAGTGTGCAACACATGGAAACTCAAGTGTGTGTGATCTCATCTGCCAGAAGTTTAACCACAAAGGGCTGCAAGCTCTGTGCTCCTACTGTAATATGCATCTATTTTATTAAGTGCAGAAATCTCAAACATAGGTTATTCAAAACTGAACCACTGAACACCTTAAAGCTGTAAGAACTTCAGCTGCAAGCACGAAATGGAGTAACAACCTCTGGCACTCAGTTTTTAAAAAACATACAAAATACCAATATGAAATGCATGTTCATTTACAAGTGAACATAAAGCACATGACTTACAGTCCTGTTGCCTTTCTGACTTAAGACAGTAATCAGCCCAAACTGATTGCAGTTTTTACAAACTGAATGGATGCAAACAATTTAGACTGAACAAATACAGCAATAATTTGTGTGCTGCAAGCCATGTTGCAATCATGTTAACAGAGGAAATGAGACTAACAGATTGGAAACTAAACATTGTATGGATAAATTATAAATTAAACACAAATCATAGCTAATAAATAAATGTTTGAAATTACGGTAGTTGTGCCAAGAACCTTTACACTTCAGTTCAAAAGAGGATTAAATTAATTTGAAGAGTTACACGAAGAAAGGTTTTTTCAAAATAAAATCTTGAGAACACAATCCCTTGAAACTATATCTAAAGGAACCAATTCATTAGGAGCTACTTACAAACCAGAAGGCAAGCTGTTGATGGTGATGCCAAATACATACTGAGTGATTTCTACAAGGAGAAGATCAAAAAAAGCTGAGAGCATCCAAGCGCCCAGTAAAAAAGACTGGAAAGAAAAAGGTTAATTTGAATCAATTCAACAGTTTCAAAATAAGGTTTTAATATACCTCTAAATATAACAAAAAATAAGAAAACCTCTATAGTAGTTAAATTAAGATAAATTCAATCTTTAACACAACGTAATTCCAGGTCTACTTGTCTAGATACTGAAGAATCAAGAGTAAGATTGTTTCCAAAATTAAATTTGATGAGTCTGATCTTACAAGTGATACTGCAAATAGAAATCAGAATAATCCACTGACTGCAAGGTATTATCAATATAAATTTAAATTTATTAAAACCAAATTATCTTTACAACCCTATAACACATTTCTATACAACACACTAGAAATAAAACTTCAGTATTCATCCAGGAGTACAAGACTAAACTGTATAGAAAAGTTTCTATTAAAAAACTCTCAAAATTGAACTTACTGAAAATTTTCTGCTGCCATATCTTCTTTCAAATATTCGGAAGTTGTAAATGAGCAGAGTGCTGCAGAATGTGTCTTTCAAATCAAGACATATTGTTCTTCCACAGACAAGTCTCCAAATCTGGAAGGTTAATATCATCATGTTAAACCACTCCTCCTTCAAGGAAATTCTTTACAGAATTTGTGCTCAGAGAGAATGCAATACTGGAGTCAGGTAAGAGAAACACCACACAGTTAAGGAGGAAAATACAGAGAGTCTCTAAAATATTTTCAAAGCAGATGTCTAACTGTTAAAATAAATAAACAATTGAAATTAACTCAAAATACACTTTGAGGTTCCTAGTTTACACTTAGAAATACAAATGTAAATCACATCCCTAGTGAATTTAGAATTACAAAAAAAAATTTTTGAAGAAACCTCAAGATACAAACTAGTACAGCGTAACTGTTCTAAGAAGGTCTAACCAGATCAGCTTGCTGGGCCATGCCAAGTTGAGTCTTGAACATCTGTAAGGATGGAAACTGTTCCTCTGTTCCATCAGTCTTACCGTAAAAACCTTTATCTTTAAATGGGATTTCTCGTATTTCAATTCTTGCCCATTGCCTCTTTGTCCTTTCACTGGGCTTGGCTCCCTCACATGAGGTATTTACAAGCACTGGTAAGATCTACCCTAAACCTCCTCTTCCCCAGGTTAAACAATGCCAGCTCTCTCAGCCTCTCCTCATACACCAAATCCTCCAGCCCCTGACCAGCCTGGTGGTCCTCCACTGGAACTCTCTGCAACATGCCAAGGTCAATTTTGTATTCAGGAGCCCAGCACAAGGGACAACACTTCAGACTGCTCCCACTGAGAGTAGAGATGATCACCATCCAGGCCTCCTTGTGAGGCTCTTCCTACCTAATGCAGCCCAGGATGCTGTTGGGCTTCTTAGCCTCAATGCCGCATTTCAATTTAAGCCTCCACCAGGACCCTCAGGGTTTTTCCTGTAAAGTGATTTCCAGCTGCTCAGCCCACAGCCTGTACTGGTGCATGGGGCTACCCCTCTCTGATGCAGGAGTTTGCATTTGTCCTTGCTGTACTAATGTTCCTATTGACCCTTTTCTCCCCTCTAAATGGCTGCAGAACTAACAGGTGTAGCAACTCCAAATCCAAGTTTTACATCACCCACAGGCTTGCTGAGGGAACACTATGTCCTACTGTCCAAGTTATGAATGAAGACACTAAACAGTACTGGCCCCAATCCACTCCACTCAGCATTCCCACTATCCCATGTCAACTTGCCCAGTTTTAAATGCTAGCCTGAGTATGATCCCTCCTGAAGTCAAGACTGGCAGGGCCATGACCTTGCAGCTGAATATTTCATGCACTAACTGAGCAGCTCTCACACAGGCTATGAAAGGCTTCTAGCCTTACTGCTCTTTGCTTTAGCCAGCTTAAAAAAACACATAGATGTAATGAAGATCTTTTACACACAGCATTTTCACTGCTCTTGAAGGCCCTCTGTATGGAGACAATGACCTTTTAGTTTTGGACAGCACATATTTTGCCTTCCAAATCAAATGTACTCTTCTTCAACTGTTCACTTTAATTTGTGTGCTCTCTACCAGATTTAAGAAGTGTTAAAATCCAACATCCAAAATGTTTGTTCATTCCTTGAAAAAATACCTTTCCACTAAACACATCCTTGCAGGTGAATTTATTCTAAACAAAATTTCTTTAAAGAGTTCTCATTTGAATATTAGCACCAGACAGGAGTTAAACAATCTGTTCTCTCTGATCTCAGAGGTACTCAGTGATATAGTACATAGCTTGCTCCAAGGGCTGTGGCAATAAATGAAATGATCTCATGAAATAAAAAATCCAAACTCACAAATTCCCCCAAAGCAGCACAATAAAAGTGTCACGGCTTTTACAGATACTTGCAAGTGTTTATGGTTAAGACACGGTAGAGATGTTTTCTTTGAATAAAATGCAGCTACTACTGCTTTTCAGCAGATCAAACATATGGAAAAAGAGGATTCCTCTGAAGACAGATCTCAAAACAAACAAATAAACAAATCCCAAACCCACACAATTTCCATTAAAACTTGAATAGTTTCTCAGACTTTTTCATTCTCCTCCTCAAATACTTGGCTGTAACATTTTTAAAGGGCAGACATCATTTATGTATTTTCACTGCACTGCATCAGCAAGATACTTGGTAAATATGAGCAGTGCTCTTGCAGAGTTGTAATTTATTATTACAATAAAGCTCTTGTTTCTGACAAGAAAGATTACAGAGACCACAATAGCACAGAGATCACTAGCTAGGTCTAATAATCTTTTAATGCTTACAGGCTACAGCTGGCATCCTCAAAGACATTAATTTGACTACATACCTTTTGTTTGATGCAATTGTAATATCTGTGGGGTAAGATAAACACAGAGGCATTTGCTAACCTTTCTCTATTGAGCAGCAGTTTGCCACTTCCAAAAATTAAAAATATCCCAAAACAAATACCCACAGAACTTATGAAAGTGCATTATTTCAACATTTAGAGCTGATACTATAGGATCCTTAATTAAATTTAAAATAAAATGTTACAAGATACAATATCTAAAAGATGAAGTGTCTTAGTTTGAAACAGGAATGAGTATGAAATTAAACAATTCAGCCAATTACTGAAGAGCACCACAAACTCCCCCATCATCTGGAATTTTCAATTTAGAAGCAGCAGTTCTATTCAACAAGCAAAGTTTAGTTTTCCACAACTGACTACAACAATTAGTTAGAGAATGAAAATTATGGCCTCTGTTGTTAAAATAACTAATTTATAATCAGCATGCCTAATCAAAGTAGCCCTCTTCAGCCTCAAAAATTAGGCACAATAAGACACTGACATTCATATCAAAATACTTGTATTAATAAATGGGTTAAGTCACACTTCATTCACAGCAAGTTTACATATGCCAATGCCTGAAAGGAAAAACAACACAAACCAAGTAGTTTCCCAGACAAGAAAAAGAAATGAAAAGCTATGTTGATTGTTTCAGATCAGTTTTTCTCATGTTTTCCAAAAAGCAGCATACTGGGGAGATATAAAAAAAACTATAAGAACAAGCTGGTCTACAGCAGTGAACAAAGGGAAAGAACCAAAGGACAAACAGACTGTGGGGGAAAATTGCACAGAAAACCACAGTTTGCAGTCTCTTTCCACACAAAGTAAACAGACTCACCTGAAAATCCTCTTTTACAGCTTGTAGGTTATAAGCAAAGAACTTCTGATAATGTTGGAAGAGCAGAGTCAATAGAATCGAGATGGCACTTGGGACTAGTAACAAACTCTTTGACAAAGGCGCTTTATCTTAAAGACAAAACAAATAAACAATCAAACCATTTCAGAGAAAAGTCTTTCACATTCAAAAAGTGACATATTTAAACAGGTGACTGGAAGACATAATAGCAGTGACACCATCTTGACTTTTTAGCTCAACAACTTCCCAAGTTCTCAAAAACTTGTGAATAGATGGGAAGAGCACACTAATCAAAGGAAATGTTTAGAGATATTAATGACAATTGAATATTAACAGACATTTTGTTTCCAACATTGTGCCATGAAATTAGCTCAGCTAAACCTAAGCTCTTTGTACCTACTGAGGTGATGTCCTCCTATACTGCCCTCCTAAGGCTCCATCGCATTTCAGGAAATAAAATAATCACTCTGTTTTTCTAGCAAAATATACATGCACATCTGTTAAATACTTCTGTTTCCATTGCCTTAGGGATTAAGATTTGATTTTTCTTAGAGGCTATGAAGCAGGAACCACCTGAATAAACGGACTTTCTCACCACTGCATTTAGATCCACCATTCAAGCAATCATATCTAAGTCAATTTATGTGATACTCATCTTCCATTCAATCATTACAACTATTCATAAAGAAATTACTAGATTCAGAATGTTTGTGAAATGAGAACTTCTTTCCTTCTAGGGGCATGACTTTCAGAAAGGACACACACAAGAAAGCAGGCAAAGAACAGTGAAATCTGCAATACATATTTCGCATTTACTAAAATCTGCCAAGTAGAATATTCAGCAGGAGCATAGCAGCAATTCAACCTAACCTGCTGGTGCAGTTGGTGCAATAAAACACAAACTCTTGCCTAAAAACTCAAGCCAACATGGAGATTCTGAAATGTTATTCATTCTATAACTTCTCTCCTTCTCACAAATGCAACCTGAATCACATTTACTTCCTATCCAAACACCTCAGCTATGGCACAAGATCCATTCTTTTTCAGACAACTGTTTTTGCAGGGTACTACAAAAATCCAGAGTTCTGTTGTCATTCTTCCTAATATAATAAAAGGAGCAATGAGATTACATTAAAAGTACTAATGGGGAGTGAAGAGCAGGAACACAGCAGGAACAAAACTGCATGAAACAGCATAATACAATAAACATTTACTACCTGTCCAGATTAAAGTGAATATCATGAATGATTTTTTCAACATCTGCTGTGCACTAGAACAGTAAACTGCTAGAAAAAGCAGATGGCAATAGGCACCAAAGAGAAGACTTTAATCACGGCACAATCCCACTGCCATCAAAAATATGGCTCTTGCTACATAGTATAAGCATGATCCTCATCCAAGTATTAACTGATGACATCAAGAATTGCTTTGATGGGCACAGTGAGCTGTTCACCACCTTGAAGTCTGCAGTCTTCTGACGCTCACCATGGGAAGAAAACATCTATGTGTATCATAATGAAAACTTGTACTTAAAACTATTAATTCAGTCCACATCCATACCTTTGGAGTTCATTATTTAAAAATGCAGTTTTCATTTAAGCAAGTATGGCCTTGAAGAACCATCCTTTTATAGAAATTAGGCAGTGACTTGGATTGGCAAAGGTTGATGTTACTATGCTAAATATAAGCTTTACTTTTATGACTGCATCAGACACCAGTCTGGCTGATTCTTTTTATTTTAATGCAAGAAAACTGTCCACATTTCAATCTGCTATCTTTCCTTGGGTTTGTTTTTTGGGTTTTTTCCTCCAAAAATAGTCTATATTCTTTAGACATCCTTTTTTTATTTAATTATTCATTCCTCTAATTCAGTTGGACTTTTCAAAACCATCTGAAGCCATCACAGAACTGTACAACACTGGGGAGGAAAAAGAAGCTGGAACTTCCTGAAAGCTACTACACAGACAATGCACACAGACATTCATTTGAAACCTCACACAATACTCCCTGAGTTAACTTAGTTAAATTAACATTTCTTAATGTGAAAAGGTCAATTTTATAATCAGGATACAGATTTTTCATACTTGGAAGTACAGCCTAATTCGGAAGAACTGCAATAGTCACAACAGTAAACATTTCTGAACCAAAGTTTGATAAAAATTGTTACTTTACTGTATTTTAAATTTAAATTTTACTTTAAATTTCACTTTAAATTGTTATTTTACTATATTTTACTAAATGCATTTACATTATTTCATTAATTTTAAGAAACTAATTAGTTCACAAGAACTAATTAATCCTATAAAACTTTTTACACAAGGATCACATTACCACAGACACACATGAGAACAAAGTCTCTAGATATCCCACCATGACTATATTTTTCTATACAGGTTTAATATGTAGATTTTACTGCAATTTTTTATTAGATCATTTTTACATTACAGGTAATATACACTGAAATACTTCATCCTATCAAGTTAATTCCTAATTTGAATGCTTTCAAAAATATCCAACCAACAGAACCTTATCTGTTTTCTCCAAAAGTGTGAACACACATTTTTATTAAAAGTCTCCTTTTAGCTTTCATCTTAGACACTTTAAACTCTGATACAGGGAAAAAATAATTATTATAAAACATGTCATCAAGTGAAAAACCACAGAAGCACCTAACCCATGAATCTGACTGTCACCCACAGGAAACATCACATGAGTGATGTAAATTTCTACTCTCCAGCTTCTCATAATGCCATCATGGTTGAGAAGTTTATTCTTGTCTGGTGAACTTGAAAAATATAACAATGCATCCTCTGAAATTCTTTTTCCAAGTGTTTCACTGCACAGTGTAGCAGTTTGCTTTATCCCTCAAGAGCATACAGATCCTTCTTGAGGACTGCTGTGAGATTGTGGGGAAGGAATAACCTTCCCACTACTGTGGAATGCCTCAAGCATGTCAGACCAAAAATGACAACAATGCCAGATTTTGCACAATCAGGCATTCTGATATCCAAGTCAAATTCCTGGCTTACAATGCAAAGGTAAAATTTAGAAAGCAGAATTCTAATCCAATGAATGTGCAAGCATGGATGAGATGGAACTAGTTACCACAAATCTACCAGGGCACCAGTCTGCTGGCAGCACGGTGTCTTTATACCACATAGAGAAAGAAGAATGAAAGGATAAACACTCATTTTGACCTTGAAAGTTCAAATATATCAAATACTGTCTTCAAAGACCTTGGAATAAATTTGCAATCCCAAAGTGCTCCTTAAGTGGCATTTCTTTCAAACAACAGGCCGTTACAGCACTGGTGCTGCAACACATCTACTGAGCATCCACCTAAGTACCCAGAGAAATTTTGGTAATAACCAGCAGAATACACTGACACTATGATGAAGAGCAAGGAATTAGCTTCCACTACAGATCTTTGCTTCCTCCTGGTGCAATGGAGAAGTTCTCCCCCAAAACTGCCCTCATAATCTCATGGGCAAGTGTCCCAACCTTCATACTACCAACTGTGCAATGCGAAGCTGATCCCAGGATGTGACATAGGTGAGAAAACCACTTCTAAGCCTCCACATTCCACCCCTGCACTTACTACAAAGCCCACAGATCCTCTTCTTCCAGAACCTACTACTCTGCTGGTTGCCAGTGCCTCTTTTACAGTACAGAGTGAAGGATACAAGTGTCCATCTGTCACAAACAGAGGGGGAGGTTTATGGCACAACTGCCTGAGTTGCAGCTTCAGAAATCAGCACTGCACTAACGGCAAGAATGAGAAGATCCAGCAACAGCTACAGTTTTTGAAATTATTTCCTGTCCCTGCCTGTTCATTACTCACAGATGAAGAGACAGCAGATGGGCATAGCAAAACAGGCAGCCAGACCAAGCTACTGTGGCAGAAGAGCCCTTGCAGGAACAGCTTCACCCTCTGGACTGCTACTCCAGGCGCAGGACTCAAGTGTTGACCTGGGACAGGATCTCACTGCCGGTTGATGTGAAGTGACGAGCCGGCTGATGAGCAGCGGCTGCAGAAGCTCAAATCAGCTCAGGGCAATTTCTGTGGGGATCCCTACTGAGCTTACACAGCAGCTGCAGAAAACATGCTGTGTAACAACTCTTTTTTTCCACTTTCACCTGCAAATTTCCCAAACTCAGCTGCTATAAGGCAGGCATGTCACTTTCAAACACACAAATAAATGCTGGGTGCTACTATAATAGCACAAAATACCCACAAAACAGTTTTGAAATGCTCATACACAAGATCTGTGAATTAAACCATAACTAATAACAACTGAATCCACAGTACTTCCCAAATGCACTTATGCAATCTGCATTTTGAGTGGTTGCTTTTCCTGCATTAAGCCACCATGCAGATACGAATCTATTGTATTCCAAGATCTGTCCAAGAACCTGCAGTGGGCTAACCAACCAGCAGTGATGTTCATTTGCAAGTGAAAACAGTAAGAGTATCACTGCAGGAACAGTTCTTCACCAAATGCTTCTAAATTCAATCCAGAAGCTGAGAGGTGAATAATATTAGTATTAAGAAAGTTAATAGAGAAACCTGTGATCATGCTTTAAATCTATTTTTTAAAGGTACAGGCAAGACTGTAATCAAACCACTTGCCTATACATTGACTGTTTAGAAAACTGCTAGGTGTAGCCTAGGTCACAAATTAAATAAAAAAGGAGATACAAAAAGAAAAAGAAAAAAAAGAAAATCTTTGTTTCTAAAAGCAATTCTTGGAATAGAAACTGAATCAGGTTGAAAGTATCAAAAATATTCACCCTATTCAGCAAACTTTTCCTCCTTCCAACCAGAGCTGTTACCATACTACTTTTAGTATACACTGTCAGAAATAACAGGTACCACAAAACCATGTGGAGATCCCCACACAAGCTTGAAATGAAATGAGCTAGCTCTGCAGAAGCAGAATAGCCACAGTTTTGTGGCCTTCAATGCTGTGCTGCTTTCAGGGCTCAGGCTAACCAGGCTGCACAGTGGCATGCTGATGTACAAGCTAATTTGCTTTCCCATATAGTACTGTACTGCATAACACTGTTATGCACAAGTGTTATGTATTCAGTACATGCTTCACTTTTCCTTCAGTCATAGCACAAAGCATTAATTTACATCGCTTTATTATTTTCCCGACGCCTCTGCACAACAGAGTTCAGTCCTGCCAGTTATGCAAGCAGAGGAGCACAGAGATCCCTTCTTGCCTTGGGGATTTTTAACAAATTGCTAGCTCTGCACTACAAGGTTCACAGAGGTAAAAGGCTAAAGTTGCACTAGCTAGTTCAAAGGGTTCTCCTCCCTCCTACTACAAGAAATAGCTTGTGTGCAGTAGTCAAAGTAGTCAAATGTTTTTCAGGTGTAACAAGTGTATATGCTTTAAAAGATAGACTCAAATTTTACCTTAATGACTAACTCTTAACAGACTTTCCTACTAGTACATAAACAGCACGAAAAATATTGGGAGGGGATATTACAATGTCTGCAGAAAGGTTTCGTGTTGGTCTAGCTGGTTTAAACTGCTGGTAAGGCCTTTGTGTCCTATAAGGGAAAGCCTTCCTGTGTACCATCCTCTGCTCATGGCAAACTAGGCAGCACTACAGTAAAGCAAACAGCCAGGCCATTCACACACTCATGTGAGCCCTTGCAGAACTGCTCAAGTGTTTCAGCAGCATAGTACACGGGACTGAAGCTGCCAGCAGACTGCAACACAAGCAACCAGCCTGGGTCTGGCACCTCAGCCCAGCTGTCAAGCACACCTAAAGCCAGGCGCTGCCAGGATGTCCCCTGAGCACACTGCAATGCCCTCTGACAAGTCAGCTCACCTGGGTTAGTGCTCTGATAAGCCATCTGCATATATCTGCACTGTCTCTTACTAGTACCCAGAGCCACTGGCTCTTTTCTCCACAGCATACCAGCTCCTCCATTATTCCAGATAACAGAAACAGTTTCCACAGCACAGGCAAACTATCTTTGTCCTTTTAGAAGGTGGTGTCCTTTGTTTCCTGGCTTCCCTATCTCACAGTCGTACCGTGTACCAGGTATGTTTATTTTTACATTTACATCTCCTTGTCCCAACATTATAGATGTCAATTAGTCTGTCAGAGGTTGCACAGCAGGCTGCAGGAGCCTTCAGTGTGACCTGGCATGATCACTGTTATTGCTGCTGAATCAGGTGTCCACTTATTTTATTCAGGATCACTGGCACAGGTCCCATAGCCCACCAACACTGCCTTCTGCCAGAGGCTCCCAAGCCCCAGGGCAGAACACACACACAGAGTTCCCTGATACAACACCAGGCACCAGCTCATTAACTGCCTGAACCATCAGATTCTGTGCATCACTGACAGAACCCCACACTCCTGCTGCTACTGCAGCAACTTCTGCTACACACACAGAAACAACTCTGAGGGCACAGGGACACCTGAGACTGCCACAGTTGTGCCCTAGGTGAGCATATGTCACTGCACCTAAATCCGTGCCTCTACTGGAGTTTGTCAGTGCACCCGTACCAGCCCAGTCTTACTGTAAAAACCCACTTTAGGTTAACAGTAAGGTCAGTAAGAACATTTGCCTATTTATTTCTGAGAAGGAAAAAAAAGCACAACACTGAGTGTGGAGCTGTGTCAGGGAAGGTTTAGGTTAGAAAGGTTCTTTACCTAGAGAGTGACCAGGCACTGGAACAGGCTCCCCAGGGCAGTGATCACAGCACCAGCCTGACAGAGTTCAAGAGGCATTCAGACAATGCTCTCAGGCACATGGTGTGATTGTTGAACTGTCCTGTGCAGGGCTAGAAGCTGGACTTGATAATCCTTGTGGGTCTTTTCCAGATCAGGATAGTCTATGATTTTCTTTCTGCAGAATAACATATTACCTAGGTTCTTTTCCCTACCATACATATGTTTCTTATGACAACCATTTCCCACTCATCCTTCTGACGGATCATACCTAGCAAAACTTGTAAATACTGACCACTTTCCACCCATTCAGTCTAACAAGGATACTTTTCCTCCTCCATTCTTTCTCATAGAATTATACAAAGACACATGCCATTGAAAAGTCCCTCTACAGTATCTGATACTTTTCCTCCTCCATTCTTTCTCATAGAATTATACAAAGACACATGCCATTGAAAAGTCCCTCTACAGTATCTGTTGGGGGGCACAGGGAAAGATGAAAAATCAGGAGCTGCAAATCAAGGTACAGTATTATCAGATCCATCTGAAAAAGACTCTTCCCTTCTTTGGATTCCTCATACAAAATACAGCTACAACTAATATCCCTTTTTAAATGCCAGAATTATTCCCCCCTAGTCAGAGGGTGCTTTCACACTCAAACTGATTTCACAGAATCAATTACGTTAGAAAAGACTTCTGAGATCATCAAGTCCAACCTCTGACCAAACACTACCTTGTTGACAAGACCATAGAACTGAGTGCCACATTCCAGTCTTTTCTTAAACACTTCCAGGGATGGCAACTCTACCACCTCCTTGGGAAGCCCATTCCAATATCTAATTATCCTTCCTGTGAAGAAATTCCTCCCAATGTCCAACCTGAACCTCCCCTGGTACAGCTTGTGGCTAAGTTCTCTGGTGCTGCTGGTTACCTGCAAGAAGAAGGCAAGCCTCACTTTGCTTCCTTTCAGGTACTTGTAAAGAGTGATAAGATCACCCCTGAACCTCCTTTTCTCCAGGCAAAACAAGTCCAGCTCCCTCACCACCCACTCCTCATAGGACATGCATTCCAGATGCTCCATCAGCTCCACTGCCCTTCTCTGGACATGCTGCAGCACCCCAATGTCCTTCCTAAATTGAAGGGCGCAGAAATAGAGACAGTACCTGAGGTGCAGCCTCACCAGTGCTGGGTACAGGGGGACAATCACAGCCCTGCTCCTGCTGGCCACACTATTGCTGATACAGGCCAGGATGCCACTGGCCTTCTTGGCCACCTGGGCACACTGACTCATGCTCAGCTGGCTGTCAACCAGCACCAGATCGTTTTCCTCCGGGCAGTTTTCCAGCCCCTCTTCTCCAGACCCGTAGTGCTGCCTGGGGTGGCTGAGACCCAAGTGCAGGAGCCGGCACCTGACCTTTTTGCACCTCCTACTGCTGGGTCTCGGCCCATTGATCCAGCCCGTTCAGAGAGCTCTGCAGAGCCCTCCTGCCCTTCAGCAGACGGACAGACGGACACTCCCTCCCGTTTTGTAAGGAGCACGCAGTTAGTCAGCAAAGCTTTGACTTAGCATTTGTCCTCGCCTGCTCTTAGGACTGTGGTGCCCAAGTCCACAGCGCAGGCAGGTCAGCTCCCCACTGCTGCTCCCAGACGCTGCAGTCTGTCCTGTAAAACAAGCTCAGAGCCAGCCCCACACACCTGCCGAGTCAGTTCAGGCAGCACCGGGACACGAAATTATTTACATGTGCCGTGCAGAGCTAGGGGCACGTTACGTTTGCCTTATCAATAAACTGGATTTAAAAAATAAGTTAAATTTCATATTTAGAAAAGAGGGGTTGCTTGCGTTTTCTGATACGTATCTTGGCACGGAGATCTATATCGATGTATGCAAGTACATATAAACACACAGAGAGACACGGACAGGCAGACATACACAGGCAGACACACAGACACATACACAGACACACCCGCGGCTCCTCCCGCCGTCACGTAGTTTAAAAGTCCAGCCAAGGGAGGACCGAAGCCAGCGGCTCCCCCGGGGCCGACGGCGGCAGCGCCGCCCGCGCTCCCACCCCTGGCCGCCGCCCTCCCCGGACCGCGGCGGGGCCGGTACTCACAGAACCCGTTGGAGCCGGTGCTGGTGAACATGGCAGCGGCCCGGCCCGGCCCGGCCGGCGGGCGCGGCTGGCGGAGCCCCCGAGGTCGGGCAGCCCCTGAGGAGCCGCGGCGGGCCGGGGCCGGGGCCGGGGCTGGGGAGGGCTAAGGCGGCCGCGATGGGCCAAACGCCGCCGCCAGGCGACCGGGCGGCGCCCCCTGCCGGGCCCGCCGGGCGAGCGGGGCCGCGGGCGGCGCTTCGGTGTGCGTGTGTTATCTGTAATTACTCCTGTCCTCAGAAATGGGAGTAACTTCTCTCCACTGAGGGTGGCGGAGCGCTGGGACAGGCTGCCCGGGAAGGGCCTGGGGTCTCCCTCTCTGGACACATTCAAAACCCACCTGGGCACTTTCCTGTGTCACCCGCTCCCGGTGACCTTGCCTTGCCTGGGGCGTTGGACTAATCGATCTCCAGAAGCCGCTTCCAGCCCGAACTACTCTGTGATTTCGTGGTTCAACACGATTTACATTTTAAATTTGCAGGTGCCTTGAGGAAGGCTGACTCCTTACCCTTGGGAAAACTCTGGCCCTCGAGGCTCACCCTGATCTGGGGAGTCCAGCAGGTAAATGTCTCATTAGGAGCCGTGGGCGAGCTGTCATTGCAGCTAACGGAGACAGAGCCAACACAGACAGCAGAGTTTGGAGAGAAGTCTGGAGGGCTTTTAAGGTGACCGAATTAAGGTGTCTGCTTTAGGATCCAATTAATTCCTCCCCAGGCTCCACCAAGGGACCACATTGAACAGATCACCACGAGCTCTAATGGCACATCAGACCCCAGCTCTCTAACAGCAAGGTAGGCACTCAAAATGAGGTGAGCCAAATTCCCAATTTCATAGGAGACATGGTATCATAAGGCTGAAACTGTTAGGGCACCAAATGTCACTGACATGTTCAATGAAAATGCAGAACTCAGACTTTACTGAAATAAGTCATGCTGGGCATTTAAAAACGTGACAGTGCTTTGCAGCACAAGGTGTGTGCGCTTTGTGTTCATGTGGTGATGGAACTGTGGGCCTCAAAGTCACATTTACCTTACTACAGTGCAAGACTGAAAACAAATGGCACTCTGAAACTGCAGAATATGACTTGTCAGCTAGGTAACAATTTTGAAGTAGGCAACCAATAGTAAGAAATTTTAGGTAAGTCATACATTTCTTATATTCCATAAATATACCATAAAAATGCATTTTAATATTTGCATTCAAATGCAACTATTAACTAGCACTCAGAAATGCTGAGTTCCTGAATCTTTGTAAACATAATCTCCTAAACACTGCCAAGGGGACGTAAAAAGACCTTTTGCTTTGGTTCACAAAGGCTTCAGCTAAGATCAGCATATCAGCATGTCTTTTGAAAATGGCCAATTTCCAGCACTATCTTCAGATTTGTGTTGCTCACTTGTCCTCTCTGTACAAGGCCTGCATCAGGCAGGTGGGATTGGGAGTTACAATCCGCTCAAGAGCAGGAGGTATGTCTAAACCAGCCAGGAGGAAGAGACAAAGAGATAGCACATTGGAAATCCTGACTTATCCCAAGCTGAGGTTCTTTCCTCTGAAAAGAATCTAAATTGGATTCACAGCATGAAACCCATCCATACTTTGTGTCTTTGGCTACAGACAACCAGCTTACTCTCTGCTGTTAAAGCGCAGCTGGAAGAAATGATTTGCTACAGAAATTTTCCTTCTTTCTTTCAAATGCAAATGACTCTGGCTGCTGTATGCTACATATGCAAACTCTGTCTTGCCAGTGCACTGCTGAATGCCTGTAACCACACAAAAGCGACAGGCAACCCTCATTTCTAAGGAATGGAAGGTAAATAAGGAGGTGCAAAGCCTGCAAAGCTTGTAATACCTCCAGCGTGAAACCTCTTTGGGAAAAGCTTGGTGTCTCCTGAAGCTTTAGGGCTCTAATGAGGTACTCATGGATTAATTAATTATCATTTTGAACTTTTTTGACTAACCTCCACTTAAAGTAATTAAGCCTTTTTGTGGATCTGGCTTTACTATAGGTGAGGATAAAACCTGAAAACTTTTCCAGTATTGCCTGTGTAATAGGTTTAGGAATGTTGTTTCAGTGCTGAAGATAAAATTTGCCTTTTTTTCTTTTCTTTCAGTCTCACAGAATCAAGTGACAGAGCAATCATTATTTAAAAGTTTACTGTCCTAAGAGCCAAGGCCTGGTATTTTTCTGTTTTATAGGCTCTGTTTTGAAGATCTCCCTAGATTGATGTCCTGCAAGGTAATCATATTAGAGGGATTCTCCTCTGCCACGTCAGGCGCTAGAATTGGATTCAAGTCATAATCACTGAGCGTACTAGAGACTTAGGCATGTATTCCACTCAATGAGGATGCATTTGAGAAATGTTTAAGGGCCTTTTTGAAAGCAGCTCTGTGGACTTGTTATCATTGACAGATACAGCAAAGCTGGATGAGTGGCAATAGTTGGCAAGCTTCTCCCAACAGCAAACCAAAACCCTTGCAGATTTGTCAATACTGCTGGAATACAGGCAGCTGGCTCTCCATCTATTCGCTGCTATCTTATAAATGTCTACAAATACATTACAGAGTCTTTGAAACCCCTGATGTTTTTATCTCTTTTTTTTAATGATTATGTCAATATTTCTGAGAATACAGCAGATGAGTTTTTTCTGTGAGAAAACTGCACACACCTTGCTAATAATGACAGTTTCACATACTGATTGAATAGTAGAGGAAATGTAGGTTTTGCCCTCAAATAGAGTGCCAAGCAGAGAGGTATTTTTATCACAACACCATCACCATCAACTGGTAGTGTGTCAAAAGAATTAAGCAAATTATTTGCATTGTTGAAGTATACAGTGTTGACTACTTTGGAGTTAAATGAAATCATCAATCCTCATGCTTGCCTTGGAACATATCCCAGAATAGGAAGGCTAGCACTTATCTACTAATCTACTCAGAACAAGCTTAGAAGGCTTTGACACTGCTCAAATGTCAGCTTGAATATCTCCCATTTGTTTATTACATCTAGTTAGTGGGGTCAATGTGGTATGGTCAAAAGAAAGTTATTTAAATTTCCTGCTCAAAAGAAAATCCCAGGAGACTGGAATTTAGATTTCTATTTTCTAATATGATTAGGTTGCTTTCTTCTCTGAATTTGCGATGTTTCTGAAGCAATTTTTAATTACTAATTAATCTCCAACAGTCAGATTCTCCTCTGGCGTATAGAATGAAGGACAGCAGCAGAGTAAAGCAGGATGGAAATGTAACACCTTGCTTAGGAATTTTCTGACTAAACTCAATGCAGGTTAATGATTCTGCAGGTTAACTGCGAATGTTCTCTGTCTCTTTGACATCTAGGGCTTTCATGGCATTCATAGTAGCTCTGGCAGTTATTAAAATTATCTGGAATATTAACAGATACATAGATAGGTTAATGCTAAATTTAATTATTTCAGTAAATTCTCCCTACAGTTTCTAACCTTTGTATTCAGTTACAGAAGATGTTAAGGAAAACAGCTGTGCAGCACACATGCCCTGCAGAGGAAAATTCAGCAGCAGTGCAGCTTGCTGATAGCAGCTTGCATAGGAACAGAAGGCAGAGACTCACGCTACGGAAATCAGACTGATTTGACCTGTATGTTTCCAAAATTAGTGAATTTCTCTCACTCCTTCAGAAGTGAACAAGACTTTATACTGCAGCAGACCTCCTGTCCTTTTAAAGTCTAGTGTGATCATTTTATTACATAGTTTTGGGGGTTTTTACTGGAGCTAGAAGATACAGAATGTTTTCTAGCTCAGTTCTTTCCATGTAGAGCTGGTAGGCATATAGTTAATAAGGGGCAATGGAGTGGCTGAAGGGATATTGGGCTTTGTTTGTTATTTTTGCAATTGATTTGGCATCATACTATAATAAAAAATTTAGAATGCTCAAATATGTTCTATTAGTTAAGGTGCTAAACTTAAAATGCCACGTTAAACCTGAATGCCATGTCAGTGTCTGGTAACATGAATGTGGGCAGCTATTGCTTCAGTAACTCAAACACATCACTGGCTTGTTTTCCCACTGGGCCCCCTGAATGGCAAGCAGTGACAGTGCAGTAACAGTTTAAGGTGCTGGCTTATCTGGAGCTGAGCCACATGCACTTTTACACTGCAGGTCTTAACCATCACTTCCCTTTTAACCATCAGTCATGTGACCCCAAGCACTGGCACCAAATGCACCCAGATTTTGGCATCTCTGTGTTCAAGGTGCAGCACCAAGCACTTGATCAGCAGCTTGGTCTCTAAGTACTCATAAAACACTGCCTAAAGGTACTTAAATTCCATGTCACATTTATTTTCAATAAATTTATTTCAATAAAGGTTGAGATCCTGTGAAAAACAAGAACATATGGCAGGCATAACCAGGGACCAGATCCTAATGCAAACATATTGGGAAAGCAAGGTTAAGACAGAATATTAAAAACTCAGATTAAAATCAACAATTAAGAAGCACCAAAATCAATCTGCCTATGCTCATGTTTTATTTCACTTAGATGAGACTTCTTGTGAGAATTAAAAATGCACTGGTCTGGCTGCCCTTGTTTAAGCAGCTGTCGCTGCATTTTAGATCACTCATTTGAAGGCCATTAATTTACTGCAAAGTAAATTGTGAAACATAGTAAGCATTAGCAAAATGATAATGTTTAAGCATAGTGCTCAGAAGACCCAATTAAGGAATCCATTAGGAGGGCAAATAATTATGTATAGCATTGCATAACATGATGTACTTTGCATATCTGTGTTCTCTGATGCATACAAGAGATCAAGCACTAGTCATCTATTTCAGACTGAATTTATGTCAAAGAGTACCTTTGAGATCTGGAGCATATGCTAAATTACCCAAGATAACTATCAGTGATAGCAAAAACACTAGAGCCTTTAAGATGCAGAAAATTATTTGCACAGTTCCACACAGGTACAACTGTGCTGAAATTGCCTATTCTGAAAATCAGATGTTAGAAGATATTTATGAAGTTTTTAAAGGCCTTCCTTATCTCTGATAGATACCCATATTTCTCTGTTTCTCAGATATCCTCATCCTCTTGCTTCACATCCATATTGCAATGTTATCTGTGTATCTCCACACAGTGCAAAGATTATTAATCACCTGTGTTTACACTTGGAGGCAAATCTGTGTTTAAGGGAATACCTGATGAGCCACATCATGATGTTATCAGGCCTGTAGCATAACACTGCTAAGAGATTAAAAGAACCAATAAAACTTTAAGCAGTTCTCATTATCTCATTTGTATTTGAGTTAAATTTGAACATGAAGGAATAATCTTGTCTTTTTTTCACCTAATTACTGAAACCAGAAGTTTGTCTTCATACAATTTTATTGAAATACAATGATCTCTCAGAAGACCTTGCAAAAGAATAGAGGATATTCATCCCAGCAATATACTTGCACAATATTTGCAATAGAAATATGTACACCTACAGGAAATAAGCACTCCAGGTTTTCTTTTCTCCTCCATAAATGTTGATAATGGCAAAGTTAGTTGTCAAAAAGCTTTAGCATACAAAAGTGTAAAATTTTGCCCAGCTGTGTCCTTTAAATAGCTATCAGAAAACCAAACTGCTTTTCATTATCAGAAAGAACTACTGTAAAAACAATCAGTGTATTCATATATAATGTTTAGGTATAGTAGGGCTATTAAAATCACAGAGAATCTACAGTTTATTACAATTATTCTTGATTCTTTGCTGTACTCTTTCCAGTATGGACCATTATCTGTTTTCTGCTACAGACATTGTAACACTAGGTAGATTTCTAAAACTGAAGATTGGATCTAGTCAGAGACTGAAATATAAAACTCACTAAATGCAAACATTGGCATTCTTACTGCATAATTGCCTTCTCTGCACATAGGAAGCATTTCTTGCTTTACTTGCTGAACACAATTTAATATACTTAGTACATTTCTAAAATACCTAGAGCGCTTTATAAATTGGGGCACTATAAAATTCTCTGGTTGTGGGGCTAATTGTAGTAGAAATCACCAACAGTGGCAAAGAAATCTTTCTTGGTATGATGACTCAGCTGCCGTTCTGGGCTCTTCCTCACCTCACCCAGGAGGTGGGACAGTGTCACTCTCCGGTCAGCTGGCACCACAGTGAGAGCACTTTGCCACTGAGCTCCCAGGACAAGCTTGACTGGGGTGTTAAACCAGAGAAACAATTCATGTCACCACAATTTTCAAAGTAAACCCCAAAATGCCTGGGTGATGAAGCTTCCAGGGGACCTTCCCACATGGCCTTCAGCCTGGACAGACCAGCCTGGGCTGCCCTCACTGCTCCAGGGTGGCTCCTTTAAGCAAATGCAGCTGCACTGAGGAAAAATGAGGCAGCAATTGGGAATTCATTGCAAGAGGAGGAACTGGAAGGCCCTATTTGAGGAGTATTTTCCTTTAGTATTTTAATATTTTCTATTTTACATGTGTTGGAGCTCTTGCCACAGACTCCTCTGGGAACACAGGCAGTGTTGGGTAGCTGGGTAGCTGGAGCCCAGACGTGTCCTCCTGGCTCATATATTGATCTGGCAGTTGTGCTAAAGGTTGAGGCCATTTTTGGCCCCTAAGAAATGGTAATGAAATACTAAATCTGCTCATACTAAAACTCAAGTTTATTGTTTTGTTCCTACTGTAAACTAAGCTAGCAAACTTTTCAAGTGGGAGAAAAATAAACCAGCAAAGTCAATACACTTCTTTATATGTACCAGGCATGCATTCACTGCAGCATTTGTTCCTTAGATATGTATTTGTTCTCTGAGTATTTATACTAATAACTATATATTTTCCACATAAGACTTTACACAGGTGACAAGAAAGGGTTAGTACACATACTTCATGAGTACTGGATGGCACACTGCTGTTGATTAATTTTGTGTGTGAAAGTAAATTGTAAAGAAAGTTTTCTTAGCCATTCTCCTATCATTTTGATTCCAAATTTCACAGCAGTTAGTCCCTCCACAACAGCATGGTTGAGGTCTCAATAAAAATGGATTTGAACTTATTGTGCAGTCAATATGAGTAAGAGCTGATATGTTTGTGTATAAAGGAGAAGCAGCTTTTCAGCTGAATTCAGCATCAATGATTTTGCTGGTGACATGTACATTTGGGGATAAAAATTAACCATTTGTATCCTAGGCTGCCTCACACAAACCCCAGAAATTTTGCTTGCTTGGAAGTTAATTGCTTTCTTCTGAAGGTCCTTGTGTAGCTGGACACCATGCCCAGGAAAAGCACCAATTTGGGGCTTAAGTATCTGCATTTGATGCAACACTTGAGATGCGTCAGTACATTTTGCTGTAAAACAGGAAAGGAAAAAAAAAAAAAGGCAACAAAAAAAGAGCATGTCAGCCCCAGGTGATTTACGGCCTGATTCACAGTGCCCTGAATTCATCAGCCAGAAGCCTGCGATGTTTTCAGCAGACTTTGGCTCAGATGGGTGCACTTTAAACTTGCAAACCGCAGACAGTGCAGCGGCAAGCTGGGGCAGATGGAAAGTGGCCGTCACGGGCGGGATGATTCAGGGAGCAGATGGGCTCTGCCGCGCTCCGCCTTCCTGCCGAGCGGGGAGCGGCGGGACACGGAGCTGGCATCCGCCGGGAGGCCGCCTGTGCTCCGCATGGATGGATGGCCGTGGCATGAATGGAGATACTGAGGCCAGAACAAAAAGAGAGAGAGGAAGGGAGCGGTCCGGGAGGAAGGCTGGGTGGAATGTGCGGAATTAGCGCAGGGTGGAGCAAGAGACAGGAGAAAAAAACAGAGGCACTCTTGGGGTTATGCAATTTGGCAGGTCTTAACCCCTGACACAGGCGGAGGAGGAATCCATAAAAAGCTCCGAGGAGGAGAAGTGGTAGGGGGGATTGACGAGAAAGGTAACACCAATAGCATAATAGCATGGAGCCCATGGTCTGTGCAGGGTGGCACGATGACTGAAAAAAAGAGAAAGAAAAGATGAAAAGGAAAATGAGATAAAGGAAAATACTAAAAGCAGCATTACTGAATTATGTTGAAGAACTCTGGTTGCTTTAAATGTGGTATCCACTGTGTCTCCTTTTCTGTGAGTTCATACAACAAAAGTTGAGTTTTCTGAGCTGCACTAACTAGGGTGTTCTGTACTCTGAGTAACTTCATATTCCACATAAGGTACAAAGAAGTGCAAAAAGTGTCTTTCCTGTGTAAAATACAAATATTATAGGACCTTGTGAGTGTGGGTATAGGCAACACCCAGGAAAACCCTCCAAATAACGTGCAGGTAAGTAATTTTTCTTGGAGAGTACTTGCCAATAAATGTTTCATGTGCATGCACACAGAACTACAGTACACACAATCCATAATCTGTGAGCTAAAGGAGGTGCTGTGAGGCTGCAAAAGAGATCAGGGTACTTCTCCAGCAAAAAACCCTACAGTTTAAAAAGTAATTTTGTCTACTGTTGGTACTTCTGTCATAGAAAACACTTAATGAAAACCTGGGCTGATCAGTGACTATGTCATAGTAATGGCACACGCTAAACAGCCCTATCAGCAGCTTCAGCCTATGGGAATGAGCCTCTCCCTGATATGAGCAGAAAATGGGACAAGATCTCATTGTGGTACGTTAGAAAAAAAATCCTAATATAATTAAAAACTCGATTTATGAACTTTGAGCTGAAATTTGATGACTCACTGGTGTTTGATTACTACTAGCGCTCTTAAGGAAGTTTCAAGGTTCTTTGCAAGTAAGAGGCAAATACTTTCTAAATCCAGAGAGCATGAAACTTGGCTTCTCCCTTCTCTGAAAGAAGCACAAGGAAGAAAATCAGTAAGTGGATCACTTAATTCAAGTGACATTGTGCAACCAGCTATGGTAAGAATGTGGGGTGGGGCCTGAGAAACACCATTGACGTGGAAAATTGGAAAAGGTGTGTGTGTCTTTCATCACGTATTAGATTTCTTCATTTTGTCCTGCTGATATAGTAACAGCAAAGATGATCTTGTCAGACATAGCCATAATTAAAAAGACATTGGCCTGGATTCAAGATAAGACTGTTTCAGACTTTGAGAACAGAGCTGAGATCCAAAGGGGTAGTAGATTAGTCACTGCAGAATTAAGACCTTCAAGGATTTAATTAGAGTGTGGAGAAAAAAATCATATAGACTTTCACAGTGGGTAGAGGTAAAGGTGGAGTATTTTCTCTTTCCTGCATTGTCACATTTAAGAGGTAAGCTGAATTCATGAAAAAACCAGACAACGTTGCCAAAATCCAGGTTCTAATATTGTCTTGGCTAAACCACAGCAATTGTGGTCCCTCTGTCAGCACCCCGGCTGGCTTTCCTACAGATCTGAGGAATGAAAGAGAATTGATTAGATTTACAAATAATAATTTAACCAAGGAAAAAAAAAAGTAAGTATGTTTAAAGGGAACTCTAGATTTTGGCCTATTTGAGAAGATGATTAAACAACAGATGTTCCTGTCTCCTACAAAGCTTTATTGACCAATAACCCTGCCCCCTTAAATCACAGTGTACAAATGAGTGTCTTGGTTTTTATTCACAGTATGATAACAAAATGGGATAGCCTGACTGATAAATCACTTCTAGGCCTGGGAATCTTTGCCAACAGCTTGCATAATCAAACTGTCTTCAGATCCAACAGGGATTATTTAATCTCTTTCCTGCTGTGACAGTTCTCATAATTTGACTAATTGGTTCTGCATATTCCCACTGCCCAAACATGAGGGAGCAGGCTGCTGATATGACTGTGTCACAGTTTCTTTGCACAGGTACCTGGTCTTTCAATCAGCAGTGCTGCTCTATGGCAACAGGGAACCCTTATTAAACTGTGTGGGCTCCAAAGAATGAAAATGGAGGTGTGACCTCAGATGCTTATACCACTTTAGCACACATAAATTTATGGGGCTGGATGGGAACCACCCAAGGGCACCGAGAGACTTGGTGGGACTTGTCACCAAGCCATTTTCCACCATTTACCAGCAGCCCCGGCTCACTGGAGAGGTCCTGGTTAACTGGAAGTCAGCAAATGGGATGCCCTAATTACTAAATGTGACACCCATCTGCAAGAAGGGCTGGAAGCAGGAGCTGGGGAGCTACAGGCCTGACCTCAGTGCTGGGGAAGGTCATGGAACAGTTCATCCTGAGTGCTGTCATGGGCTATTACATAATTAATATTACTGTTCTCCCTTGCAACCCTGCAGCAGGTTGTTACAGTCTCTCTGGTGATGGCTGCCAGCACCACAGCACAACTGGTAGAACAAACATGCAGGTTGGCTATTAGGAAAATTTTCTCCACAGAAAGGGTTGTCAAGCATTGGAACAGGATACCCAGGGAAGTGGTTGAGTCACCATCCCTGAAGGTATTTAGAAGACAGGTAGATGTGGCACTTAGGGATGTGGTTTAGAGGTGGATGTGGCAGTGCTGGGTTAATGATTGGACTCAAGGATCTTAGAGCTTTTCTTCAACCTGAACCATTCTATGATTCTATGATTCTGTGATTCCATGATTCCATGATTCTATGCTCAATGACTTAAGTGCCAGAGGCCAAATGCCTCATCCACTCTCCTCCCATGTCAAGTGACTTTTTTCCAAGACTTCCTGTGTGGAAACTCTTGTGCAATAGCTATGAGACATAATTAGAGTTTAATTATTATTTAATATCTGCCCTCTGCATAGACTTTCCTATTTTACAAGAAAAGCTGTCTTGAGGTTTAGCATAATCTAACACAGAATAACTTTTGCACATAGAACACCAGCAAGAGACTCAGTACTATCACTTGATGAACAGAATCTTTCTAGCACTTGTTGTTTCAGGCTTTTCCTTCATGTAAACACATTTAAAGAACTTGTCATAACTTGTGCTCACCAACCAAGAAGATGCTGGGAACAAGGCAGTGGTGGTAAAGAGGCTGCTCTCCAGCCCAAGTTTACAAGTGGAAATCAAATGTGGGGTTAAAGTGCTCACTCACCCCATCCACCATGACCTCCATCAATACCACCTCCAAGAGAAGCACCACCCTGCACAGGAGTCAAACACTGTGGTGCTGTCCTGCTCAGCTATTTCATGTCTTATACCACATGATCCATTAATATAGTACTCAGATGGGATTATTTCTGCATCCTGGGTCAACATCTTGGAAGGTTACATGAGAATTTCTCCTTGTCTGTTAGCCCCATGTTATGACTAGGTTATGTGCTGATTATAGTTCCTTCCTTTTCAGTTTTGGCTGTCCCTTGTGTAGACAAGTACTCAAGGATTAGGCAAAGGTAAAGGTTTGGTTCTCCTCTCATGTTAATTTGATTTTAGATTTTGTTTTGATACCTGTAAGCATGTGTATATATATATATATATATATATATATATATATATATATATATTTATATTTATATTTATATATATAAATAAATATATATATATACATATACACGTATGCATATATTTTGCTCATCACAGCTTTCAACCCTGAAGCATAGAAATATTTGTTTGGAGGACGTGTAAGAACAAGCTGGTAGCAGAATGTGTTTCAGTACTGCCTTTGCCATTCTGCCTCAGTACTGCAGGCGCTGCAAAATGGAAAAGCAGCCCAGATGTATTACAATGTATTACAGCATCCCTTTCTTATGAGATTTAGTACCTTCTGTGATCTTCTTTTATGTGAAATCCAGATATTTTCAGAGAATTCCTGCTTTTATGTTTCTAAATGAAAGGTTTTTGAGGCCTTGACATGGCAAAGAAAGATTTGAAAAATGTGATTCAAGTTTGGCCCAGAGATTCAGAAAGAAAACACCAAAGCTAATAAAAGGCACTTTATTATCTCTGGAGGCTTACTCATGTGTTTTGGAAAGTGCAATTAGCAGTATTTTGTAGGGTCATCTCCGCCCTACTTCACCTATGCAAACAATTGTACCAAAAATAATAATTATAAAGCATTACTACTCTTATTTTGTAAAAGTAGCAATGCTTTCTCACTCAGACCAGCTATGCAAAGGATAGAGCAATGATTCTGTTTTGTTCTATTGAAATTCTTGGGCAAAGTGATAGTGATGTTAAAACACAGCTAACTGACACAGCTCTTCTTTGGGGAGATCAGAAGGAGTCAGAAGCAGCAGACCAGAAAATTATTAATGATAAGAAATTAATTGTGGCTGTGTACATTAAAAATAGCCTATGTATGCAGAAACTCTGTGCTCAGATTTTATGTTCACTTCTCTAGGTATTTGGGGCAACATCATCTTGCCATTGTGTTGGTGTGCACAGCTGACATCCTGCTTTCTGTGTGCCCCTTCTTAAATGGAGAACTCTCCAGAAACAATGAAGGTGCCCATAGGGGCTGTGCACTTAAGAGCTGAACTCAAGGATCCTTCGGGATCCTTTCTGACTGAGAATATTCTATAATTCTTTCTGTGATTCTGTGAAGCAATTCAGTTAGGATAAAATGTCCAAAAGATGAGATACTTTTAACACAAACCCACCAGCCTCACAGGATAAAATACTTCATGGCTGGAACAGAGAGCAGAAATGTTCAGTGACATGGAAAATGAAACAAAACAACAAATCTAATGAAATTGGCCAACAATTTCTTTAGTGTTTAGGCAAGATTTCTTTCAAAGCAGCCATTCTTTCCCCACCTGTCAAAATGAATTTCAGATTGAAAATGTCATATATTTGATGTAGATCATTAGATGGATTTAAAAAATCTAGCTCCATCCATTCATTGCCTTAAACCAAAATCACTTTATTGCAGTTGAGGATTTGCCCTCTCCCTCCTCCAAAACTGAGAAAAGATATAGCTTCCTCTTATCACTTCATACAAAAACCAACTCACAAAATGTGTGAGTTTTTTTAACTGTGTTAAAGTTCATTTTGTTTAGGCATGCAAATCTCTTTCCTGAACAATATGTGCAGCTATAATTTTCCTTGCAACTAATTCACCCTCAGAGTTGTGGATGATTAAGTGTCTTTACCACATTTGATTGGCAGAGAAATAAGCACTTTCAAATTTATTGTAATTGGGCTTTGGGTTTGTTGTTTTTTTTTTTTTTTTGGTCTAGCCTTGTTAAAAGCTTAGTTACCTCTCTTGGAACTGACTTCATGAACACACTAACTAAATACTTCTCCAAGTTGTTTTGTGAAGCACAGCTAATTAATGCAGTGAAGTACAATTGAGTTAAGTAGGAGAATCACAGCTCATAAATAAAGATAAGAAAATTATAAGAGGTATGACTGATATGCATGTAATTACCTGCTTGGGAGGCAGCCTGATCTGGAAGAACCTGAAGACATTTGGGAGGCAGGAAATCCTGTCTCATCATCCTCATTCCATCCATGACTCGAGCTGCTGCAGGCAAGTTGCTCTGCCTCTCCCTCCCCACATGTTTGTCACTCAGTGACAGTCACGTAAGGGTTTATTAATGAAATAGACAAAGCACCTGAAACCCTCAAAGTGTGATTTTGGTATCTGTGAATATTAGAATCATAGAAGAGTTTGGGTTGGAAGTGACTTTAAAGATCATTGAGTTCCAATCCCCTGACAAGAGCAGGGATACATTTTGCTAGACCAGGTTGCTCAGAGTCCCATCCAGTCTGACCCTGAATACTCCTAGGAACAGGGTATCCACAGTGTCTTTGGGCAACCTGTTCCAGTGCGTTACCAGCCTCAGAAAGAAGAATTTCATTCTCAAATGTAATCTAATCTACTCTCCTCCTTCAGTTTAAAGCCATCCACCTTTGTCCTCTAACTACACGCCCTTGTAAGAAGCCCCTCTCCAGCTCTCTTGTACCCCTTTGAGGTACTGGAAGGCCACTACATGGTCTCTCCAGAGCCTTTTGTCCTCCAGGCTGAGCAGTCCCAACTCTCTCAGCCTGTCTTCATAGAAGAGGTGCTTGAGCCATTTGATCATATTTGTCGTACTCCTCTGTCCTTGCTCCAACACCCTTCTTACCTTGGGGACCCAGAGCTGGATGCAGCATCCCAGCATCACCATCCCTTTTGATGCAGCCCAGGATGTGGTTGGCCTTCTGGACTACAAGCACACATTGCCCATGTGGAGATTCTCATTCATCACACCCCCAAGTCCTTCCTCTCCAGGCTGCTCCATATTAAAGGAGCTGCTCCAAATTTTCTTTCACCATTCTCCATATCTCTCAAAAGGAGGAAACAGAAACTCATAACTTCTCCAGTGGCTGCTCCTTGAATGTCAAACAATTCTGACTTCTATTATTCTAATGAATCATGGATCAGGTTGCAAAAAAGGAATATTGACGGTAAGGTGCATGATCCTGAAGAGAGTGCTGCCAAAGAGCTGTCAATAGCACAGAATCAAGATCTTATATGTCTTTCAACCATGAACAACAAATCAGTGTCAATCCTCAAAAAAAAATTATTCATGTCTCAGTTATTGCCAGCTAATAACTAATAAAACTAATTTTAATCATTTTATAATCATTTTATAATGCTATGTTAATCCATAGTTTTACTCAAAAGCAATGTTTATTTTTATATGTCAATGCCTGTTTTGTAACATTTCACTCCTACAATAGACAGAGGAAACAAAATCCGAAGATGGGGAAATCCGAGAGGAAGTAAACTGGAGGTTGAGTCAACACTGTAACCTTGCAGTCAAAGGGAAGGTGTAAAATCCTGAAATGCACACATCTGCTTCAATGAGCCCTGCTGATCCCAATCCACATGCACTTCGACAGATGAGGGAGATTCCAGTCATTTCTGCAGCACTATTCAGGCCTTGCTATGTGTGAGGTGTTTTAAAAACACATCTGGAACCTCTGTGTTTTCCCATGTTACAAAGCAACTACCAAGTTGTAATACTGTTTATATTGTCTAATTTAATAACACTTAAAGTCTGAAAACATCACCTTTCTAATCTATTGGGGTTTAGTATGGACCTGGTGAGAAGATTCCTGTGTGAGCTCCTTCCAGGAGTCAGTGCACAGGTTTTAGGGCAGAGGAGGAGGAGAAAAACCTTTTTGGGTTCCTGGCAGCACAGTCTGTAAATTATTTCTATTTCAGTGTGTTTAATTCAGGGAAGATTTTTACTTCCACTCAATTAATCTAATTTATTTGGCTTATGGAAGTCACCTTGCATGTGTGCCAGGCTATGGCATAGTGGCTTCTCTTGCCGCTATAACTCTGTAACATCCATTCACAAAGTCTTGAATTTCCTGTTGGGGTGGATAACTGCACCTTTAGGAGGCTGGGAAACAAATAGGTTTACCTCTTTCATAGTTTTATGTTCTGAGTCATCACTGAGCAAACAAACACTGTAGTGAAGAGAAGAAACCAAGAAAATGTCTGAGGAGGACAGAGAAGCTGCATATTGGTCCCTAAATGCTGAAAATATCAGGAAATGCAGAGGATGAGAGGAGAAATCAGAGAGGTATTTGTAAAAAAGTCAGGTTAATGCAAGGTATTTTACCTTTCTTGTTACAAAATTTTTCTCACCCAGGTACTTGAAAGATAATGACTGTAACAATATTACAGCTGCAGCAAAATGGAAACCAGCCAGGTCCTGGCTTTGTTTCTGGCAAGAGCTGAAGCACTTTGTACCTTTGATACTGTTCCATGAAACCAGGGGGATGAATCATGAAAGGGAATTACAGCATGTAAAAATGCAGGAGTTAAGCATTTTAAAAACTCTCTTTTCATCAGGAGGTAAGTAAAGAGGGTAAAAGACAGGAGAAGGTTGACTGATCTCAGGCTGACTGTTTTGAACAGTTGACTCAAACAAAACAAGGCTATTTGGATGAGGAACATAAGACTGGAAAGCTGGAAGACTTGGGTTAAATGCTAACAAAACAACTAGAATTTTTGAAACAGAGGAAATTACCTAGCCCAGCTGGAGCATACAAGAGGAAGGACAAGAGCCTTCCACAATGCCAGACACAGAGATTTCAGAGGTCTCCAACAGAAAAACCAAGAACCAGAAAGACAAACATGGATCAAATTTCAGATCCTTTGGGGGAAAAAAAATTAAGGAGCCATACACATTGTAACAAACAACAGGAGCCAACACAATATCTGGCATCAGGATGGTGGCGTAAGATCTGCCCAGGATTACATCACTCAGCAAGAGCTTGCCAGCAGTAGCAGGTTGCTCTCAGCAAGCTCTGAGGGATGAGAGCAGCCCTGCTGGCTCACAGGAATGCTTTGTGCTGTGCAGCATGCCAGGGGAATGAATGAGTGAGCAGAGCAAGGGAGGAAAGAAGGAAGCTTTGTTCGGAGAACAAACGGGATATTTGCACTCAGGTGTGCGAGCCAGGGTGATACCAAAGGCCACTGCTACTCGGGAACATCTCCAGCAGTAAAAGGGAAAAAAATCTGCTCACACCCTGGCTAGCTGGTCATCAATAGGAGGGATGCGCTGCCTTGAGGAGAGTGGCCTGGCAGAGACTCAGCCAGGATTATATCATGGTAGTAGCAAACCCAAGTCCCTCTCCTTGCAACAAGGACTGCAACACTGAAAGGCCTTAAGCAGGAGACTAGTGGTGTGTCTATTGATTTTTGCTGTTCACTCTCTCTCTAGATGAATTGGGAGCCAGGCTAGTTGAACAGAAATGTTCAGTAACTGTGGTAAGACTGACCACAGATTCCTGGAGGGAATTTCCCTACATGCTGCTGATGGCTCTGCAAGCATCTTCAAAGCTGGGGGTGGGCAAGAGGGCTGGCATCCAGGGACTGACTCCAAAATTGGAAAACCACAGGATTACTTCTGGCAAGAGGGAAATGCATAAAATGCCTGCCGCAAGAAAGGTGCTTTTATCAAGGTTGGTGAGATTACAGTAACATTGGCAGGCCCAAGCCCTCAGTGATATTACTCAGCCAGGGCTAGGAATCCTGCAGACTTCACAGGATCTCTGGCGTTGCTCTGTGCAAGATGCGGCATTTCCTGTATTTCATAGCAGCTGGCAGCTCTTGGGGACTGTCAGTAAGCAGCTTCTGCACCTAAGTGGATAAAGTGCACAAGTCATACCTGCAATTCAGCCAACCATGTGTTGTGCACTGTGTATCTGACCTGTGCAGGCTCTGTAGCCTTGTAGCCACCCAGACTGGCTCTGCATCCCAGGGCACTCAGCTGGCCAGGCTCAGTCTTCATTCATGCTGAGTAGACAATCCACACACATCCTACAAGGCAGAGAGGATAAACATGGCCTTTGTGATTCACTGTGCATCCCAAGAATGGAATCTGTGGAGAGCTTTTCAAAGACTCACAGTTACTGCAAGAAAAGCAAAATAACACTTTTGGATTTTTTTTCTGACCTCATCTGGATGTGGATGTGACCAGCCCTGGCTTCTGTCCAATGTTGCCTGAAACAAAACTATTTGTCCCATGAAGCCCTGTCTAAACTCATGCTATCACAAGTATGACAGCAAACATTTACATTCATTTCTTTGACATACCCTTGGACTCTGCTGTATCAACTGCTGACAGAGTCAAGGACCTGACACCTGTCTGGAGGTGGCCTTTCTTGCTTTTTTTTCTTTTCTATTTTTACTATTTTAGCCACCTACTAATATCAGAGCTGCTAACCAAAGCAGATGTGAGTGTCTCAGCTGTCACTGGAAGTGGCATTGTAAACAACAGGATCCAGACCACATAGCACTTTAAAGATCCAATTGCAACCAGCCAATATACAAGTGGTGACAAATAGGAAGCCATTGCAGCCCTTTAGGCATCAAAGCAGAGCTTTCAGGAGGACTATCACCATTGTCAGCTGTTTCATTCATACCTCTGAGTACCATCTTACACGGAGTGTGCTGCAACAGCTCCTTCTCAAAGCTGCACGTTCAGCTTTAATGAGAAAAGGAAAGAGGCAGGCAGAAACAAAGTAATTGAACTGCCACAGTTATGGCAGCCCTAAGAGCAGCTGAATCAATGAGAAGGGGAAAAGTGTATTGAGGGTAATGAAGACTTTCAAAAGGAAGAATGTCACTGAGAAGGGCAAGGTTAGAAAAGCATCATTAAAGCTAAATTTAAAGCTAAATGTATCGGTATATGGAAAGGCTTGGGCAGCCTGAAAGAAATTATCTTCACAGAATTAAGCATATATTTAATTTGACTTCTAAACCAGCTTACACTTAACCAGTTTTCCAGTACAAATAGTAGCTGTTCTTATCACAGCACATATCCCCAGAAATTTCGTGTGAGTGTCCACTGCATGCCAGCCAACCTGTCTACAGAAAACAGTTACTTTAACAAAATCATTGTGCTTTTGATATCTGGAGAAATTAAATAGCATATACACTTTGCATATCTTTATATATTTATCGGGGACTGATGACTACAGTGCATCATCTGTTGGTAAGAGAGTGTTTGAACAGCTAATTTATTTTATATTTGGACATAAAACATTAACTCAAGTCTGGTTCTGCTAGCATTTCTAGTACCCAAACTTTGCTGGTTTTAGGATTCTTACCATATTTTCCAACAAAAATTTTCAAGGGGGCTTTTCAGAAGCACAGCGCTTTTTATGGCAAGTAAAACTGGCAATACTCTTAAGACAGACTTTAACAGTAATCAAATAACTGATTTTTTCTAGATGTCAGTGAACATTATATGACCTTTCATTAGTTTATATAATAACTTACAGTTTGTTTTTCCATGTTATGTTAAAAACTGTAAATTGAAGTGCTGTAAAGTTTTTTATGTATTAGAATCAGAACTAATTCTGAGTAAAGTCATTATTTGACACTTGTGTTAAAAGCTTATTGACAACAAACTGTATTATATGAAATCCTGTTTCATTTTACCAGTCAAATAATTGAAGTACAAGTAAAATACTTTAGAGTCTAATGTTATTGAACTGTACAAAATATGTCAACAATCCACAGCATTCTATTAATTTCAAATACTAGCTTGAGTAGCATTTTTTTTCTTTCCCCTTCCTTTTTTTAAAAGTGTATGAAAATCAGGCCTGATCTAAGGACTCCCAAAGACTGCATGGCAAGGGTGTGATGTTCATGTGTATTTCTGAGTATAAAACAGAAGTTTATTCCATTGTGCATCTCCAAATTAAATGTACAGAAAAAACCAGTTTGAAGTACCAAAGGAAATTACTACACAGGAGGAGTTCAGATAACAATCCTATGTTTGTTTTCTAAGGAGCACGGGTTACATGCACTGTCCTGACTCCATTGACACAACTTTATTAAGAAAAAGAGCTACCGTGTGATTTTAAAATTCATTTTGGTTTTATGGTGTAAGCACATCCTATCAGTGTCCCTGCCAAGGTTTCAGTTTCACACTTTTGTCCTCCTCAGGCTACAGGCTGGGAGGGAATCTCACATAGGAGAGTGGAGAGGAGGAAAGTTAGGTGTCTAAAAGATGGATGTCCATATCTATAGCAGTTGCATTTGTCTTCCTTTAGCACTGATGGTCAGAAAGGGACACCTGCAGAGAGCAGCTCATGTCCAAGGTGCACAGCTGAAGTAGATCCAACAAAGTGCCCTCTGGAAACACTTGTTGCTGCCTTTTATTTATATGGTGGGGTTTAGGCAACTGTTTAGATGGTGAATTGTATGTACCCCAACTTCAATGTCTGTGTTGTTTTGAAAACAGAACTAAGGCATCTAATCTACTTTGCCCCATGGAAGTGACATGCAAAGCCTATGGTGGGATCCCAAAGTTACTGTAAATTTGCAGCTTCTTCAAGAATGCAGATGTAGCTCTCCAGGACTCAGCATAAACCCAAAGAAGCTCACACCCCTTCTAGCATACCCCTGCCTATTGCCATAGTCTCTGACTGTGCTGCTCTCAGGGAACCCTGATGGGTCATGACAAGGGCATTCTGCCAACTCTTTGCCACCTGAAAGCAGTTTTATGACAATAAAAATCACAGCTTTAACAGGCTTTGTTTCCCATTTGTACGAAGACAACTCACCTAGGCCGTGGTAGAAGCCGTGTCTGAAGTTGAGATTTTGCAGCATCCAACCACCACAATAGTTTCTCATTAACATTTTTCACAGTACACCATGTCTGGCACAACCCAGTGCCTCTTCCATGGGCTGCTGCACACTTAACTGACTTCTCCACACTAGAGTTTACCCTGGCATTGCCACACCTGAAGCTCAGCCTGTGGAAAGGCTGCTGGAGAGCTGTCTGGGAATAGCATGCTGTGGTGGCAGCTGGGGGCCGTGTATTGCTGGGGGGAAGGATGTTGTGGGACTGTCCTGGAGCAATGCTCACATCCCACTAGGTTTCATCAGCTCCTCTGGCTGCTGGAGCAAAATATTCTCCTGTGTGGAAAGGCACAGCCTGTTTTCTAGGACATTCAGTCTGCTCTTTAAATCAAAGTTATTCACTCTTTCCAGTCTAAACCAATAAAGAGTTGTGGACAAGGGAAGAGTTAATTTTCAAAGCAGAGGTGACACAGGGCACGAGTACTATAACCATTTGCCTTGATTCACTGGAGTTTTATAATATGCATTGTGATGTGGTATTATAAAAAAATGGACTAAATTCAGATTTCAAGTTCATTTTAACAGCAAGTAAAATGTTTGGCTGGCAAAACTTGCCTCTCCGCAGGCTGAATGTGCTTCCGTGCTAGCAGCTTCCAGGAAACTCTTAGGTTACAATTACAAGAAGTTAAAACTGCAGCAGCACGATTCTTAACTGGAAGTCAGAATTTCCTTTACACCGTTCCTCTTATGCTTAGTCCTAAGGCTAGCTTAAATACTTTGTTTCTTTTCCTTTTCTGTTACATTGTTTTGGTCTATTTGCCACTTGGTTATTGTTTCATTTTCTCGATCTGGTCCTAACCTCTAACTGTTCTTCGGACTTTCTTTCACTTTACGCTGGATTATCTACCTAAACCAGCATTTTCCAACAATCCTTTCAGGTTATGGCAGCTTCTCTTTTAAATTTATTATGAATATGTCCAATTTTGGAAATTGAAATTATTAGGCAAGCAAATATTTTGTACTCTCTTCCAGGTTTCCTAATTACATGACCAGTAATACAAAAAAAAAAAGAATATAAGCAGGAAAGATGGTGATAAGAACAACAAAAGTAGCATTTGTTCTGAGGAATGGAACTGAAATACATTAAATAAACTAAAGGAAGAGAAGAAAATAATGGAGGGATTCAATTGAAAGATACAGGAATTTTTCTTAAAATGGTATTTTAGACGACTAAAAATGATGAGTGAAGATAACTAGAGCATAATATAAAATCTAAAGAAAGTGAGGCATGATGTAAAAAGTCTCCCAAACATGGAATCTAGGGATGATGCTTCAGGACAGATGGTATCCCAAACAGATCTGTGCTCTGCAAACTTACATGACCCCTTTTCTTTAAATTAAGATGCAAGGAGATGACCCTGAGAAAGTAAGAAAGTGAGAAAGTGAGAAAGGGCAGAGCTGGAATGCTGAGTGACTGAGCCACAGGGACAGAGGACAGTTTGTTTGATCCTCTCTGTCTGCTGTTTGAACATAGATCTGAAAGATGATAAGGGCTGAAGACACCGCCCAACACATTAGAGGTTTTTCTGAAAATAAATGCAAAGCTTGCTGAAAGCAGGAGCATTTTTATTTAGTGGAATTTTACTCACTGTTATAGGATTGAGCAACAATGCTGAGAAACGGAGACAAAATTAGTGTCAGAACAAACTCAAGGCTTTATGTTTTCTTACTTATTATATATGTAAAATATAAAAATAGCATATTTGTTTATATGGTTGCTTGCATCACAAATGTGAGTTTTACAGATGATTTATCAGTGCTGCAGCCCCTGGAACGTGCCAGTAAATCTGTGGCCCTGTGTCTCCTTACAGCTGCTTTTGTATTTGGAATATAAGCCATGTTAACTCCTGAAGGATTTACCAGTTCAGAGGACAGCTGCGAAGTGTTTAGGAGAGAACCTAAGGACAACATGGCCCCAAAATAAATCTGGGTTTGGCTGCTCCATCCTCTGACACGTGAGACTTCCCTACAGAGAAAAAGACTTCCGATGGAGGAGACAGAGCCTTCCAGGGACCTCCAGCAATTACTTCCCCACTCCGCACCACAGGCTCTGAAGCCTTTTTTCTGTGAATTTCTCTTGTCTAACAAAAGAAAACAACATAGTATATTGGTGGATGAATGGATGGAGTATGTGTATTAAAGAGCAGCCAAAACATTCCAGCAGACGCACATTTTTCCATGAGTAAAAAAAAAAAAACCAACCAAAACCAAACCCAAACAAAAATGTATTACTCACACTGCTTAATAGGTTTCTGGAAGGCTCTTAGGCTTTATGGTTGCTACAGATACTACTACACATAACAAGACAGCTGTAGCTTTCAAACAGACAGTTTGAACGCAGTCACTTTTTGGACAACTAATTCTGAACACACATGTGATTAAAATTAAATGCAAGGCCTGTTTGGTAGTTCTTGGGGGACAGAGAAGTGACATCTAAGTGATGTAAATCCTATATAGCAAGCAAGATCAGTTTTAAATGTAAATTTCTCTTCTGTTTGTTTGTTCGCTTGCTTTTTTTGAAACAACATAAATACATATGAAAGAGTACATCAGGAAAATCTAAGAAATCAAACCTAAAATGACCTTTTTCCTTTGTCCTTGCAAAGGAAGGCTGACAAATGTTCATGAGCTTCCATTCATCATGTTTCATAGGAAAATAAGACAGTGGAATCTGATTCATTCACTCACAGGGATCCTCCTCCAAGACCAATGTGCTTAACAGCTAAACAAATTTCAACTCTCCTTCTAAGAAATCTGAATTTTAACCTAAGTCACATTGTTCACTGGTCACATTTGAAAGGTTTCAAGTAAGGATTTGAATTATTATTTTGATTAGGATTTGTTGTTCTTAGGTAGTATTGCACCAGGTTATAAATTCAGTCTGTCATATAGTCCAGGATTGATTATGAAGTATTTAACTTCCTTAGTATTTATATTTCTTAGAAAGATGTCTGACTTTTCCCCTCCTGTTCTGTAGTAGTCACAAAAATTCCAGCATTCCATTTTAAAATTTTCTTATTTACACCACATCCACAAATTCATTCTTGCAGCTGTTCCTCATGTGATTATTTCTAGTAGTGTCATTGTGGTTCCCCATGTGAATAAGGCTCATTGTTGTGGGATACCATCATAGACTACAAATATGCAAAAATTATAAAGGAACAGGAAACTTTCAAACCCTTGACATATTTTCTTTTGGTTTTGGATATGTACTGTTTTTCAAGTTTGCTTGGCTTTTTTTTTTGTTTTGTTTAATTTTGTTTTAAGATTGCCCTGCAGCTATTTAAAAGTTGCTTTAAAAAGTTTAAAAACTGATTCCACAGGGTTACTTTATGTAAGCTAACCACAGCAAGCAGTTAGCAAGCAGTTTTAAAATCTGCCAAACCAAACTCCTAGCCAATAAAAATTAGCAATTGTGCAGTTGTTTATAATAGTTGTATGTTGTATTAAAATATAAATATTTAGAATAAAAAATTCTATAATAATTTTCTTTTATGACAGTGTACTGCATTTGTGATACTTGTGACAGTGTTTCTTATTGTGACTGTTTATTATAGATGACAGCCGGAATTGGCAAGGAAGAAAGCACAGGAACCAAATCTTAGCATTTTAGAGTATATATTTATTTTAGAGTATATATTTATACCAGAGAAACAAGCTCCTAAATACACTACTTGAACAGATACTAGACAAGCATGATAGTATCTGTTTTTTTTCATAAACAGAAAAAAAAGTTTTCTTTTTCTTGTGAACAACATATGGTGAAAGCTGATCCCTGGTGCCAGCAAGGATCTCTGCTGCATCAGTTCCTCTGCTGTGGAGGTAAGAACTGTGAGATTTAGGACTCACCTATGGTGTAAACAATCACTGCTCAGTCGCTTTGCTGAATACAGATCATGCCCTATTACTTATTTCTCAGATCATGTCTTGGAGCTGTATCTAAACTGACCTTGAAACAAGGAACACTTATCCAAATTCTTTGAGTAGGAAGAAGTTACCTACTCAGAATGGAAGAAATGTGAGCTATGTCAAACTCAGGGAATGAGCAGGCAAGTCAATAATGGAGGATTTGTGCTCACAGAGACTACTTTGAATTACAGTGTCTGCAGGAGGCCTTGCCAGTACTTTTATGTGTTAAGAGGTTATCAGCCATCTCCTCTATGCTGCTCTGAGTTTAAAGTGGGTAGGGAATCCCAAACATTAACACTGCAAGAAATGTATTCCTGATTTGTGTAGTAAGGGATGTAGTATCATAATAGTAAATACTGCACGTGAACACTGATGAAGTGTCAGAATTATTCTGCAGTTTTAGTGGAAACATCTTTGACAACATCAAAGAAAGACTGATTACAGATAAGAAATCCGGGAATCAGCATATGGTCTGGCTTAGCTGGAAATCTCCATCCCCACTGAGAAGAGAAATCCTCTTCTAAAGGTTTCAACAATCCTTATGCTGATGATAAAAGAAAGATGTATCCCATGGTAGGCTCTTAAGCAGCTTCTGGTGGTCATGGCATGACACGAAGCATCGCTTAAAAGAACACAGCAATCCTAAACAGCAGTTCACAGAAAACTGTGAAGGTAAATAAACATTTTAAATTGTAAAAGTCAAACTGTAAATAATTTAAAAATATGAGTTTATTGGTACAAAACATGACACATCTATTTTTACTTTTGTTAAGTGTAGGCTTTTTAAACTTGGTCCAACAAAAACGATCTACACTGTGTTTAGAAAAACCAAAATAAACTAAAACAAAATCAGAGCAGCCACTCAGAATTCCTGCATCGATTTTCTATCAGGTTTAAAATCACACAGTTGTCATCCTCCATTGGCTATAGAAGAGAATTATGTGGAACTCAGTTCATCTTGCATGACTAACTCTCCAAAAGATGTCAGCAATACTCATGGGTAGGGTCTTACAACTAATGCTGAAGAAGGAATACTATGCCAGAAGCCTGAATGCAACTGATTGACTGATAAACTGAAAGGAGTGTCATATTTGTCTTAGGAGTCAGTAGGAAAGACAGAAAGTGAATGATTTTGTATCCTTGTGAACTTGCATAGGAATATATTTACACAGAACTACAGTTATCCTGGTTGGAGTTCAGCCAGGCCATGGGAGGTAACATCACCTCTGCTTTTCAGAAAAAAAGAAGGTACATTTATACTGTGCATCAGTGCAGAGAAATTTTGTTTTGTTTGCTTATATTAATTCTGTAATACCTCTGCTGAACAGGAGAAATAAAATTGGAAAAATGAGCCTTTAAAATTTTACATGAATGGGTAGGAAGATCATGTAATACTTACTTGGTCCTTCTTCAAGTTTCTATTGGCAGGGTTACAAGAGCTAAGCCTAAAACATAGAGTTTCACTGAAATTAATTACATCATTCTGCAAAGCAGGCAATGGATGTAGTCTTATAAACAGCAACATGCTGGAAATTACAGAGAAACTTGCACTAAATGCTCCTTCCTTTAACCTCATGATATAGCCAGATTTCCAGGTAGGGAATAAGCTAAACTAATTTTTGCATTTCCATTTATGAGCAGCAGAAACATGTGTGTGCTCTTTTTTACTAATATAACTGAAGGAAATAACCTCAAAGTAATTTACGGTGTATCTCCTCAGTGGAAATACATATTTATTCTACCTTACACTAATCAGGTATTTGCATTTAGGATGAACTTTGTAGACCTGGGGACACCATCTGATACGAAAAAAAAAAAAAGGTGTTATCTTAAAAAGGCATACCATGGATGTCATGGGGGAGAAGAGACCAGTGTTGTATAATCAAAGTAATTTTTAAATCCTTGTACCTTTCTGTACACAAACTTTGGCATGCTCTTCTGTTCCACTGGGGGCAGTGGGGAAGAACTAAATGCTGCTATTCAGAAATATCTGTGTGCACTGCTTGTATAATATTTGGAAGGGTAGATTAGCTGTATCTGGGACAAAGTCAGTCTTAGCCAGATGCAGCAAAAACACTTCATTATTCTTTTCAGGCTCTGGGAGAATTTTAAAAAGGAGCTCAAATGAACCTACTCCAGCACATCCTTGAATGGGTTAGTATGTTTGAAGATGCTAAAAAATCTACCTATCAGCAGTATTGTTTTAATTTAACTTTCACAGGTATAGAAAACTAGTAAATATTTTTAAATTACTGATAAAATGCTATAAAAATGTAGATTTTTGTGTTGATGCCTTTCAGAGCACCTCAAAAAAAAAAAACAAAAACAAAAAAACCAAAAAAACACCCAGAAAACCCCTTACATCTTCTCTGGATTTTAAAATTCATTTTTAAGTTGTTTATTATTTGTAAAACCTCCAGACTGTCTGCTTAGCTAATATTTAGTGAATACACCCTTGCTTCCTCTGATCTTTCAGTACCTACTCTGGCCATATCATAGAATAAGCTGAGTTGGAAGGACCCCCAAGGATCATCCATCCAACTCCTGGCCTTGCACAGGACATCCCAAGAGTCACACCATGTGCCTGAGAGCATTTCCCAAACACCTCTAGAGCTCTGTCAGGCTGGTGCTGTGAGCACTGCCCTGGGGAGTTGTTCCAGGGCCCAAACACCCTCTGGGGGCAGAACCTTTTTCTAATAGCCAACCTCAACCTCTCCTGCCTGTTTCCTCAGGTCCTGTCACTGGTCACAAGAGTGAAGAGATTGGTACTTTCAGTGACCTTGAGCTCAACAGCTCTTTCCCAGCTGGAAGGATTTTCAGGCCAGAAAGGTTATGATCATTTTGACCACCACAGCAACAAAAGCCAAGAAATTTTATAATGTGAGCTTTGCTTTGAGTCCATAACTTGAGGGGTGACTTAGATCACAGGATTTAGAAAAGCCATTGAATCTTAATTTAGAAATTGGGAAATAGAGCTTAGTGGGTCCTTAGGGATAATACCAAATAACTCCTCTTGTGGCTAAAAGAGAAGGCTGTTACTCTACATGAGCATAATTTCACCTGCCATTTTTTGGTTCTCACTGTCGTCTTAGCTGACAGATTAAAGAGACTTTTAATATTTGAAATTCTCTTATAAATCCTAGTACATTATGATCAAGGTTTCGTATAAGCTAGGCAGATGCTTCTTCATTCCCTCACGGCAAGGCAGATTTTCCTGGCTTTCCAGTTTGTCAATCATTTGTGTTAAAGTGCAATAACACTATTTCACTAAAAAATTGATGAATGCCATATATAACATCATCATTACTTCTTAATATTCCTTCACTTTTAAATCCAAAGTTTGTACCACAAGCATGAATCTTCTTGAGTTGTTCATAACCATACTATAACACTTCTATAATTTGACTTTTAAATATTCTTTGTACTTAGATGCCTTTCTTTCCTGTAAATATTTATATCTGCATCTATTTTTTTTTCTCAGATAAAGTTATACTGCAAGTTTTGTATAAATATATTTTTGAATAGAATATTAGCATTCAAGAGAATATACATTAACATCTTCATAGAAACCCATAATTATACAGTTATATTATTAAATACCCTTGCCAGGTAAAATACTAATCCCATTAAAAAACAGGCCTAAATTTCAGCAAATCATGTTGATATTAGAAACTCAATAATTCTTTAATTCCTACATGTGATTCTTACTTTTGACTTGCAAGATTTTGCCAGAGTCTCATCATGTTATTTTAGCTCCAAACCTCCTTTGCTTTACACTTCTAATGGACACCAAATCAGTTTCTCCTCTTCATTTCTGGAAAAAAACACAGGTCAATTATTACCATGAATGATTTAGAATCCCATAAAATTCTGTGCTATGATTTAGTTGGTCTTGAAAGTTTAAATGTCCTAACCTTTACTGGTTGCTCTTTAGCATCCTTACTAAGTACTGATTGAATAAACATTTGCAATTACATCCATGAAGTATTACTGCCATGAAGTTTTACTCAGGTTTCTGTTAAAAAACAAATGCTTTTATGCATTGGCATTGTTACTCAAAGTTGTGTATTTCAAAGTAGCAGGGAAACCATGCCATTGTCTGGATATTTTTCTTTCTTTATCCTGATATTTTAAAAAAATTATTCCCCTTGCCCTTTAGGCAATGATCCAAGACTTTTCATTCCTATATTTAGCTACTATTAGTCACTCTCATTGTTTCACAACTGTAATTTACCATTTCATATTTTCCTTTTGTTTTATACACAGAATTGTCACTGTCTTTTTCTTTCTTTAACTAAATGGATTTAGTTGTAAAGAAACTCTGATGATTGTCATAACCTAATTTTTTGGGTATCCTGTATGGTTTTCTTAAGTAAACTATCATTTACCAATTTTCCTACATATCTCTACCTATACAGGTGTAATTTAGAGTTTTTTCAGACTTGGAACACTGTCTTTTTTCCAGGAAAATACATAATATACATGAGAATTATTTATAGAAAACAAACACAGTTAATTATGCAAACACAGTTAAATTGTGCCATTTTACATTCAAGCAATGGTTAAAATCTCTAGATTAAACTGGTTTTATATTGGTCAGAATTGTCAGAATTTAACCTGAGAGAGCTCTGAAAATATCAAATTATTTAATTTTAGAAAATAATCATCTATAATTTATATAAAATCTAGGCCATGTTTACTTGTGGAGGTTGGAGATCTAGACATATCCTACAGACTGAGATACAAAAATTAAAAAGATGATCATAAGATAACTCATTCTAGCTAAATGTTTACATGACTGCTCATTCAGATAATCTCTCTCACCAGTATGCAATTTTCTGTTTTATCAGCCTAAACATTGACTCATAAACACACCAGGTCTTGGACTTGTGAAAACAGAAACTCAGTGATCTTTAGTGAGCCTGGCAAGTCCCACTCTCTGCACATTATGTCTTTCTTAAGGTATAAACTAGTTGGAACACTCAAGTTGTGACAGACATCCTACCAAAAAATCCCAGCTTGTGGGACAAATGAGCTTTTGATGCAGGTCTGCAGAGCATCTGTAGGAAAGATCCTTCAAGGACAAGAACTCTGTGTAAGATACACATTTGTGTGTTTGAACATATTTTTATCCTCTGTCTTTCTGAAGGAATTACCTCAATTACTTGGAATCTTATTAGTTACAGATGTATCTGTGAAGCAGCCAAAAAAGTAGGCCCTTTATCCAGCAGTGTGTGCACCCTCATACACAAACACTTTGTGCTATTTTTTGTCCACCTGAAAGCCCCCTTACCCCTTGCCCACAGCACTCAGTCCCTCTGTCCCTCCCTCCCTCAGTGGTGAGCTGTATATTCAGTGTGGAGAAGCGCTGTTAGTTTATATAAAAAGGCGCTTAAGAAGATAAAGGTGCACAAGCTCTAATGCTCTCAAATGCTCCAGGCATTTAAACGTGTCTGATGCCTGCATACCTTCCAGCAGTGCTGCCAGCCAGGCTCTCAGCAGGAACTCCTGGTAATTAAACATGCTACAGGCATCCACACTTCTACAGAACCACAGAATCAAATTCTTAGGGGTGGAAAGGACTTGTGGAGATCACCTAATCCAGCCCCCCTGTCAAGGCAGGGTCACCTGGAGCAGGTGACCTCCCTTGGCAGCCTGCTTCAGTGATCTTCCACCCTCAATGGAAAGAAGTTCTCCCTCATCTTGAGGTGGAAATTCTTGTGTTTGTGGCCATTGTTCCTCATCCTGTCACTGGGCACCATGAAGTGTCTGGCACTATCCTTTCGAGACCTGCATTTGAGACATTTATATGCATTAATGCAATTTATATGCAGTCTTCTCTTCTCTAGACCAAACACACCAAGCTCCCTCATTCTCTCCTCCTGTGAAATGCTCCAGAGCCCTCATCACCTTTGCGGTCCTTACTTAAATAAGGACACATGCAACTTTACCTGCAAACAGATACTATTTGTGAGGGCAAAAAGGTGAAAAGGAAAGCCTCAGAGAAAAAGCTGGATGCATGAGCAGCACACATGCTCATACCACAAAATATTTCCCAAAGTTTTGGACTCTTTCACTTATACAGCTCCATGTGCACGTGTGTCTACAGGTACAGAATAACATAATGGACAAGGTTGGAAGGGACAAAGTTGGAAGGGACCACAGTGGGATGTGTGGTCCAACCTCCCTGCTCAAGCAGGGTCATCCCAAGCACAGGGCTGTGTCCAGGAGGTTCTTGAATCTCCCGTGAATGAGAATCTGTAGTCTCTCTGGGCAACCTTTTCCAGTGCTCAGTCATTCGCACAGTAAAGAAGTTTTTCCTTAGATTCAAGTGGAATTTCCTGTGCATCAGTCTCTGCCTCTTGTCCTGCTGCTCAGCACCACCGAGCACAGCCTGGCTCCATCCTTTGGCACGCTCCCTTCGACACTGATAAACATTGTCTCAGACTTCTGTTCTCGCGGCTGAGCAGGCCCAGCTCCCTCAGCCTGTTCTCACACGAGAGATGCTCCAGTCCCTCTCATCTTTGTTCCCCTCCGTTGGACCCGCTCCAGGACTCCCCGGTACCGTACTGGACACAGCACTGCACCAGGGCTGAGTAGCGGGCAGGATGCCTCGCTCCCCCGGGCAGGTACAACCAGCAGCGGCGACGGCGGCAGCGCGGGCAGCAGCCCCGGCCGAGGCACCGCCACACAGGAGCCGCCACCGCCGCTCCCGCCGGGGCGGGGCCGCTCGCAGGCGGCAACTTCCGGCTCGGCCCGGCCCCGCCCCGCCGCAGCCCCGGCTCCGCGCCGGGCCAATGGGGGCGCGGAGCCGCAGCCGGGCAGGTAACCCGGCGGCCAATCAGAAGGGCGCTGCGGGAACAGGTGGGCACGGCGAGGCCCCGCCCCCCGCCCCGCTGGCGGCCGCGCCAATCGGGGCAGGGAGGGAAGCGGAGAGGGAGGGGCTGCCCGCGGCTCCCGGCGGCGGCGGGGCTGCGCTCCCTGCCTGCCCTGCCCGCCCCCCGACGGCCATCCCCGGCTGTCCGGCTGCCCGTCCGTCCGTCCGTCCGGCGGCCGCGCCGGGAGGGCTACGGCGGCCCCGCGCCGAGGGAGGGAGGGAGCGCGGAGGCAGCAGCCATGGCACTCGTGGCTCCGGAGACTCGGAAGTTCACGCGGGCGCTGAGCAAGCCCGGCACGGCGGCCGAGCTGCGGCAGAGCGTCTCCGAGGTGGTGCGCGGCTCTGTCCTCCTGGTGAGTGCGGCGGCGGCCCGGGCGGGGCTCCGGGCCGGGCCTGGCGGGGCTGCGGCGGCGGTCCCCGGGAGCGGACGGGCCCTTTGATCCCCGGCGGGCTGTCGCGGCGGCGGGCGGGCTCTGATCCCTCTGCGGCGGGCCGAGGTGCGGGGCGGGCGCTGCCGGCCGCGGGGGATGCGGCTCCCGGCGGGCACGGCCGGGCGCTCCCGCCGCTCCCCGCAAACTTCACCTGTGGAGCGGGCGGCTGGAGCCCGGCCTGACGGGACACGGCCGCTTTCGCGTGTGTCGAAATTGCGGCACGAAAGTCATCTTTCATCTCGCTGCTCTCTTTACAAGTAAGATGCAGCTTTTCGTTGTGTCGTGCGGAATGGAAGATGAGCGCTGGCAAGTGCAGCAGGAATGTTTTGGTGTGTTGTTTATCCCGCTGTCCTGTACCCTGCTCGCACATGGTTGCTGCTCTCTCCAGTGCACAGTTGGGCGCGTTCATTTAATTGAAACTGCTGAAAATAAATTTGTGTAAATAGTTGTCTAAACCAGGTGTTTTAGTTTAGAGAAGGCTGAGAGGGCATCGCTGTGCATATAAATATCTCAAAGGCAGGTGTCAAGAGGATGGTGCCAAAGTGTTTTCAGTGGTGCCCGGTAAAAGGACAAGGAGCAATGGCCATAAACACAAGAATTTCCACCTCAGGATGAGAGGGAGCTTCTTTCCATTGAGGGTGGCAGACCACTGGAACAGGCTTCCCAGGGAACTCAGGGAGTTTCCATCTCTGGAGACATTTGAAACCCACTTGGATGTGTTGCTGTGTCACCTGCTGCAGGTGACCTGCCTTGGCAGGGAGTTTGGACTAGATGATCTCCAGGAGCCCTTTCCAACCCTAAGAATTTAATTCTGTTCGATGCTGCACTGAGGCTGCAGGTGATGACATCTTAAACAGCCTCAGTAAGACTTTCCAGGGTTTCTCTCCTGGGACTCTTATTCATGGTATGCATTTGTTTTCTTTGCGGTTTTGTTATCTCCAAGGGGAATGTTTCAGTAAGCATTTAACTCTGCGTAAGTGAAGAAGTTTTGGTGCTGGCATTCCTGATACTGGAAGCTGATCTGTCCTTTGTTCTTTGCTCTTGCTAAGTATGGTCTTGTCTTGTCCCAACCTCCTGTTGGGACAGTGTCTTGTCATAGGTGTGTGTTTTGAGAGTAACAAATGCTGTAGCTGTGATTGGAAGACAAATACCTTTTTTTAAAAAGACAGTGGCTCTAAAACTAAATTGCCCTTTACTCATCTATGTATCACAGAATTTATAAAACATGCAGAGTTCAGAGTCTTCCTGGATACTGACAGCTTTCCACAAGGTGCTAGCACATCTACATGGAGTGAACATCCAAATATGTTAACACTTCTCCAGGGGCCAAGTACTTACAGGGATCTGTGGAAAAAGAATATATGTATTTTAAAATACTTTTAGTTTTGGGGGAGCACAAAGGAGATTTAGGTATTTTCATGACATAAATGGGTTTTTTTTGCAGTAGTCTGCAAACCTGCCATTCCCTCCTCTGCCTTTAGAAGGTTTTTCCTTCGGTCACTCATGACTAGTGTCAGTGAGTTGGAAAATATTTATGTGCATCTTTAATTAATTCAGGTTGACCATAATAATGGTGAATCTGGATTAATTAAATTATTAAGTATGTAATAGGGTGATAGGCACTAATATCCCAGGTGTTTTTATGCTGTCACAGCAGCATGTTCTGCAGAATTTTATGGAGATTAAAGAATTGATGGTGTGGAGTGATGTACTGTCTTGAGCTTATCCTGGGTAAGGTCTTCATCAGCATTTTAGAGAGCAGAAGGGGTGACTTGCCATTCATGGTGAATTAACATTCGTGTCAGGTTTTTGATCCTTTTATGTTAGCTTGATGCATGAAGCTGATTCCCCATGTCCCTCACTTACAGTCTTGTGCTGAAGTTCACCTTCTTGTTTCAGCTGTATTTTACCCAGGCTGCTGTGTCTCTTTTACTATCAGTGCTGTTCTTTTTATCACTGAACTCCAATGTTCTTGTGCACACACTGTTTAAATAATGAAATAAAAGGCTAGTAATTGCAAGTTTACATTTGCATTTTCTTCCTCCTGTTAATATACTGTAACTGTTTTTGTTGAACATTGATGTTTGGAATGAAATAGTACTTTTTTTAAAGGAGAAATTTCGGTGGGGATAGTATTGTTTTATAGTCTGCTATAGAAGACTTAAAAAAATATTTGCATCTCTAAGTTGTACAGGTTAACCTGTTTCTTATCTGTTGGAGGTTCTGGGCTTTGTTATCTGAACAATCTCTTAGGCTGACCTGGTGAAAATACGAGTCTTACCAGTGTTAGAGTAGTTGTGGAATGCTCTGTTCAGATGTGGGACTTTAAAGTAAAGGAGACCCACTTTCCTTCCCAAGCTGCCTCTCGCAGCTCTTTGATATAGCACTTTCCCAGGATTTTTTCAACTGAGTTGTCAACAAATTGTCTTGCTTAAAACATAGTTCAGCACTGGTTACTACAGGGATCTTACTGTCATCACTTGCCCATGAGCAAGTGCTGAGGATTTCCAGTACTGAAAAACTGCTGTTGGCCATTGACTAGTGGTGCTGTGTAGAATCTGGAGGTAGGAAGGAATTAATTCCAACTAGTAATTCATGGTGAATGGTCTGTCCAGATCTTTACAACCAGCTATTGCTTTGAACTGTACATCCCTGCAGCAGAATGTACTGAGCAGTGATGCAAAACATGCAGTCATTACTTGCAGTAGCAGATAAATGGGAACTACGAATATCTCTGAGCTTGAGTAGATTCTGTAAGTTGCTATTGTGGCTACTGTTTAACAGTTCCATCCATTTTTACAATCAACAATGTGTGGCTAGATTAAAAAGGGAAAAGAGAAGCTTTGCCCATATTTAATGAGGTTTATTAGATCACATTATTAAAATATGCTTATTTTTTCCATTTTATTAATGTCCTTGAGATTATATTGATGAAAGAGAACTGAAAACCACATGTCAGCAGGATAGTGTGGTATATCTTAAATTTTCAGATAGCTCTTCATTGGATCTGAAAGTCAGAGACTTTCAGCCAGTTGACAGACTAAATAACTTGACTGTGTAGTAAAAAAACATGAAGCAGATGCGGTTTGCCAAGCTAGTTTTCATCACAGAATGAAGCAAGCTGTCTTGTCAGCATTTGACATCTCATACATTCTCTCTGTTGGATATAGTTTGCTGAACCAACAAGTACAGTTTGGTTGGCTGAAAGGAAATCTTGTTATTTGGCAATCAGCTTTTCACTGTGTTCTAAGGCCCATAATGCATTTCTTGATTATTTGGATTTAGTTTTTATATTTTCTGCTTGACAGTAGCATCCTTGCTGAATATCCTCTTGTGCATTGTTGATGTTGTTTTGACTTCAGACTTGTCATGTGACTTAATTTGATGCCTCTGGCCACCCAAATACATTTATGTCTGAGAGGGAAGATTATGGAGATGACAAGTGTGTCTCTTAAACCAGCAATCTTGCCAAGAGCAGTTTTCAATGCAGTTTTAGTATTATGCATAATTGAAAGTGATGTCTTTAAGTGATGATGAGTTACTCAAAGCATGTTGCATACAGATCAGTGTCTTGTTCAGTAGTATGTTAATGATAACTCATCTCAGTGACAAAATTACTCTACATTAGGGTTATTTATAATAATATACCTATATTAGAGCTGACATTTAAGGATAATAAGCAATTAAGATAATGTTTGGCCTGTGAAATTTGATCTGCTTTAGCCTAGCTGTAAATAAAATGCCATTGTTGAATGTGCAGATAATGAAAATGATGAAATATGCCAAATAATGCAGCAAAAGTTGTTTTCCTCATGTCAAAATTAATATTATACAGAAGAAACTTGCGATATGGGAAGTAAGATGAAATCTGAGAGATTCCCAAATTGCTCTATACATTTCTTCTTTTTGATTTGGATATGTAAAATAGATTTTAATTATTTAAAGGCTAGAACTGTATCTTAAGACAATCTTGGGCTTAATACATTAAGTTCAGATACCTGATGGAGCTCTTGAGTTCTAAAACTCTCTCAGAAATTCAGCTTTTCAGACGTGGTAGAAAATCAGTATATCACAAAGGCAATGCTTGGATCTCCTACTGAGCCTTTGATCTCAAATTCATTGGTATTCTTTCTTTTCTTTGTAAGAAGACTTATGTCAACTTGGTCATTCCAGTCCTGATCTCTGCTTCCTGTGAATCTCAACTCCATAAGAAAAGATGGTGAGGTGCACTCTATGCTGTGTTACTGCCAAGTTTTTAATACGTTTCCCCAAAAATACTGGGACGATTAGGTAGTATTTATTTTGGTTTGGCATTTTCCTTTCTGATTCCTGTATCATTTCATATGCTGTGTGCACAGAGGGCTTGTGTGCCCCTCCACAGCAGCTTCTCTGTATGTGATGAACAGAGTATTTGGATCCTCATTAAGTGCCAGATTTCAGTTGTAGCGTGTCTACAAAAGAGGGTTGATGGCTTCCTTTAGCCAAGTAGGAATTAAAAGTGGTATGTAAAGGGATGAGGAAGGACTGGGATCTTTTAAAGCTGATGGGTACAGAAAAGCTGGAAACAAGGATGAAGCTTGAGCTGTCTGTACATGGAATGTGAAATTGTATACATAAGGAATTTGGAAGCAGCAAATTGTTATGAATGGATGAATAAAAGCAGGGATATGTGAACTGACACTCAAGATTTTAAAGGAAAAATTGTTGCTGGCAATGAACATCACCATAACATATTTCATCTTGTAGGAACGTGCTAAAAATGGTGATGCTAATTCAGTCACTCTGAACTGCTGAACTTTCTTTACCTGGGGGAAAAAGCCTAGTCCTTGACCCTAAGAAGTTATTTTAGTTTATGGTGTGTACTGCTTACCTTTTGTAAAGGAAATAAAAGTACTCAGAGAATAAGATATTTTTAATAAAGGTGCTAATTTTATTTCTGCAAAGTGCAATATATAAACCTTTTGGATTTGGTACAAGATAGAAGAACACTTCTGGAAAGTGGATACTGCAAAGAGGACTCACTGGGTGTGATAGACATTTCTGTGGTTGTAAAGATTCAGAGGCTGGACTACAGTACTAAAGTTTCTATTAAGAAATACCATTAAACTTATTTGAATATTAAAATTCTTGCTCAGGAAGGCAATTTTAAAGACAAAATACAGGACAGTTGAGTTTCTATGTGAACAGGTAGACGTTTAAACTTTCAACAACATTAGATCATTCTTGTAAGGTGCAATTTCTTTTTTTATTATTTTCTGGAATTTTTTTCTTTCCAGCTAAACAAGGATAATTATGTTTAAGATAGAAGAATAAGTACTTTATATAAGTAGTTTTCTATTGCAGCAAATGTCAGATATACCTGATGCTGTTTTGGGTTTTCCATCTTACTCAATATGGGATACCACAGCATACCTTATCTTTCCTCTCTTCCTCCTACTCATGCCCTTTAATCCTCAATCAGGATGTTTCTATCTCTTTGGAAGTAGAACTCATTACACCTACATTTATACTTGGGACTTTCACAACTCAGTGATTATTATTTTTTAAGACCTTGTGCAATTAACTTAAAAGCATGTATCTGACTTAAAGTCTTTGGTTGTGCTACATTATGCTTCAATGCAAATGCTTCAAAAAGGTCTGTAACCACTCATCTTGAAAACTAGTGTAAACTGTCTTTTCTGTTGCATAGATGTGAATGCTCAAGTAATTTTTAAGCCTGTGTGGTCATTGGGCTCTCTTGTGAGTAGTGTGTACCTGAGATTAGACGACCATCAGAGATATGAATGTGTATGCAAGATCAACAATTTGTGAACTTGTCAATTTTGCCAGATGTTTGTATTGTTGAGGTAACTTGGAGATTCTGACAAATTCATGTTGGTCTGCTCTAAAAATAATAAGTTATTAATAAGTTATTGAAGCAAACAAGGGGAGGTCAGTTATCAAGACAGCAAGCAGCTTGATTGTGGCCTCCTGAGAAATGTATGGCCTATATTGCTTTTATTTAAGATTTTTTGTAATTGTTAGAGGTGATTTGATGCCATGGTTCTTTATGGAGATAAAAGGCACAGTAACATGTTCTGTGCTGGTGTTCAGGGAGCTTTCATTTAGACCTGAAGTTTCTGATGGTGACTGAAGAACTTAATAATGCGATGGCTATAGAAAATAATATGTATTAAAATAATATATATGTAAAACTTCTTTCCTTAGCTGCTGTTTATTTTTTGTTTTGAAATTGAATAGTCTCAAGTGCTTCATTTGGCTTGGGTACACCATCATTTTACGAGAGTAAAGACAAATCCATTTTCCCTTGCCCCTCCTTAGATTGTCTGTGTCCGTGGAAAGGATTAATTATGCAAGGCAAAAAAGTTGCAGAAGTAGTCCATGAATGACACAACACTTTTCTCATTGAAGTATTTTTGAAATAACTTATTTCTAAAGACAAGAAGATACTCCAATAATTCTGGTCAGCTAGCTTATTCAAGACCTTAATTTAGAAGATGGATGGATGGATGGATAGATAGATTGATTTGTGAAAGGTGGCTTGCATTCTGTCTTAGTCCAGAGGCACTGATGTCTTTGATCTCTTAAATTTAATAATCTATGAGATAGTGGTAGCTATTGCATCTTGAGAAAGGTACAGGTTTGGTTTTTTTAAATTTTATTTTATTGTAAGTAAAGTTCTTTTTGTGAGAATGAAAGTAAACATGTATTATCTCGAAATAGAGATTTCTTCTGGCACTAAAAGTGCAATAAATTAACACACATTGAAACCTAACTCTTTTAACATTAAGGACTGGATTTCTTGTATTAAGCAAGGGCTAGAATTCCATTGGTGGAATTGACTCTGCTTTAGGAAAAAGTGTGCTAGGTTATCTGAAGGTCTTCAGAAAGTTGATCAGAAACACTGAGTGGGGTTTTATGAAAAAAGCTCTTGTGGACCAAAAAGGTTTGGTCAGAGAAATTCAACATCTGTTGCTGGTGTTGTCTTCTACTTATACTCCCATTGTGACCATTTGGGAGAAATAGCAGCTTTGCTGCAGATACATTAAGAAAATAAAAAGTCTTAATCTGACTGCAAAGAGTGAGGGATGGGATTCCCTGTTAGTGTAAGGATGGATGGCTGCATCTGTTACAGCAGTTTGTCATTTCCTCATCTGTGCCCAATGGATCAGGTGTAAGAGGAGGAATGGGGAATCCAGCACTGTCTTCTGCATTCTCCTGCTGGGTCCAGGGATTCCTGGCAGTTCAAGTGAAGGGAAAAATGAGGAAGAAGAAACCAAAAGCCTTTGTTAAAAAGTCTGGATCTGGCACCTCAAGCTGGTGAAACTAACCATTCCGTTCTGTGACTAGGCAGTGTTACCTTGGGCCTAGTGGTGAATATCCAGAATATAAAAAAAAAAAAAAAAAAAAAAAAAGGGCAGCAGATAACTTCTCTCCAAGGGATGCAAAGGAGTGCCATGGTTCTGTCACACAGTACCAGGCTGCCTGAGCCTGGAAGGGACCTTTGGAGGTCAATTGGTCCAACTCTCTGCCTCAAGCAGTGTCACTTAGAGCCGGTTGCCAAGGCTGTGTCCAGGGAGCTTTTGAGGATCTCCAAGGATGGAGACTCCACAACTTCTCTGGGCAGCCTGTGCCAGTGCTTGGTCACCTTCACAGTGAAAAAGTGTTCCCTGATGTTGAGAGGCAGCTCTTGTGTTTCAGGTTGTGCCCGTTGCCTCCAGCCCTGTCACTGGGCATCCCTGAGCTGAGCCTGGTTCTGTCCTCTTTGCACCCTCCCTGCAGATGTTTATACACATTGATGGGATTACCCTAAACCTTCTCCAGGCTGAACAGTGCCAGCTCTCTGTCCTCATGGGAGGGTGCTCCAGTTCCTTAATCACCTTTATGGCCCATTGCTGTGCTCTCTCCAGTGCATCCGTGGCTCAAGCAGACTGCAGGCTCTTTCAGGCTGGAGTACTTGTTGTTGGCAATGTTAATGGAGGCTTTTTCTGCAATTCTAGTTTTAAACCTCTCGGTCCAGGCCGAGTTTTGGGTTGGGGCCCTCTCTGAGTCAAAAGGCCCATTTCACCAGAGAACCAGCTAGAATTTTTCTTCAGCTCAGTAGCTGATGAAAAGAATGCCAGGTACCTTTAGAACAACATTTGTAATTCAACCCCTGCAAGCAACTGTGTCAAAACAACAACAACAAAAAAGAATATGAAAGTTCTAGATCATTTTTCAATCTGGAGACTGGGAGGAGGAAGAAATAAGTCAGCTGAGGCTGCACATTGCCTAAAAAATCAGATTCACAGCATTTCTGTGGAAAGGTTAAATGCAAAGCAGACCTTGTTTTGTGCAACATTCTCAGTAACGATAGTTCAGAAAGAAAGTGACAACCTTATAATTCTGAGCAAGTCAAGGAAACATGATTTGGACTGGCTTTTTTTCTCCTAACTGTATTTAATACTCATGGAAAATTTCTTCTAGTAACAATTCTAGGAAAGAATACTGAAAAATAAAACATGTAGGACATCGACTCTACAAAAGTAGTTGCTTTTCAAAATGATACCTTACTCTTCTAAACTTGTTTAAAGTTTTCAGGGAAGAATGAACAGTGTTAGTCCTTACAAGTAAAAATTAAATAGTCCCTTCTGAAGTTTCTTCTGCTAAGAAACATAATTTTTTTCATGCAATGGAAGTATCAAGTGACCTCACATAAAATTAGCTAAGCTACCTAAATATGCTTTAAAACACAACTTTTCCCCAAACCCAAATAAAACAAGAGAAACAATGCCAAACCGCCCAAAATGAAAAAAAAAACCAAGGGAGATGAACTCATAAATGTAGTCACAACAAACCTGAGAAGGAGTAATGCTGATCCATAGTTGCTAGGGTTCAGAGAAGCCTGTAATATAGATCCATCAGTGTAAATAAATAATCCTTAGCTGCTGCTTTGTGTACTTCTGTGTGTTTTTTGATACTCAGGTGGAGCTATTGACTTAAGAAGAAATGGCACGTTGACAGACACTGATCTGGGTTTGGAAATTTGAGGCATAGATGGAACTGTTTTTAGTACTTCCAGGTACTCTGTGGGTGGGGAGGAGTTGCTTGTTGAATTCAGAGATAAGACAGGAGCTTATATTTTGACTACTATAAAATTATTCTCCCAACAAAGAGTGGGAGAATTGAAATCAGAATAGATAAAGCTTGCATAATTTGAAGTAGAGAAAGCATTTAAAGATCAGGTTACATCAGTGCAGGATGTAATACATTTTACTTGTTATAACACCCAAATTGTAAAGTATTTAATTTCAGGAGCCTGGAATTCAATGTGACTGAGTTTATAGATATAAAATTTGGTTTCAGCCTGCAAATCCAGAGCCTCCACTGCCTTTGGATGCTTTAGTTTTGGTATGGAGATACATGATCTTGCTACCTTACTGGTTACCCAATACACAGCTGCCCTTCATGGGCTGGAAGGAGTGCTGAAACATACATGAATGAGAAGGTGGGTGCTCCACAGAAAGAGCTGGGTGTTTTCCATGCAGAGGTGAATGTCAGTAAGATAGTTCTTGTTCTCATTTTAACAGGTTTGTCAGGAAATCAAAAGTCAAATGGAAATGCTGTGGGTATCAACATACAGAAAATAGGCTTGAGTTTTAAGGTGATGGAAGGGTTGTCATCCATTTTCCAGTTTGATCACATTGACAATACTATTTGTCAATCACACTCTGTTCTTTAATGTTGCATAATGGTCTTTATATCCTTGGTTTCAGAAGGAGTCCTGTCCTTCACCAGGCTGCTGATTCTGACAGAGAATCTGCTTGCCCTTCACTTCATGCCTTTCTGGGCTTGTTTGTAGCCATGTTGGGAAGGGACTACCAGGCAGCTGAATGATACAGAAGGGAAGCTTTGTGGAAATAAGATAGAAAGTGATCTCACCTAGCCAATGTCTCATTTTTCCCAGTACAGTGATGTTGTCAAGTGGCATTTCAGATGTCTTTCTGCCAGGCATATTTGCACCCACTGCACTGGCGCTTATATGTGCAATGTCATGTTGTCTGATCTCATAGGTGGTTTACCTGAAAATTGTAGTAGTATGTTTGTCTTCAAGGGATGTTCAAGGAGGCCACACTCTCACTGTTTGCTAGTCCAAAAGGGATTTTAAATCTGTGTTGGTCCTCAAACGTCAGTGAGTTTAAAAAGAGCATTCAGGTTAATGAATAGATGACACACATCATAATTATTTGAAGGATGCTATTCTAGTTTCCTGCAGAAATTGTCCTGGGATTCTTGCTTGCCAGGCTTGTTATCACTTTGGAGTTATTTGCCTGGTATTGTATATGGCTTAATATGGTTTCTATATTAATTTCTTCCCAACCAGAGCATACAACATGATCCAGTAAGTTTTTCCTCACATTAAATATGAGGTTCCTATTAGGAAAGAAAAATCAACTAATCCTGCTGTATGCAGTCTTGCTGATAAAGTTCAAGGGACAATACACCCAGCATAATATTTTGGCAGCAATTCATCTCCTGTTGGGGAAGTTGGAACTTGTTCCTGGCAGAGCTCGGAACAAAGGAAAGGAGAAAGACCTGAACCTGAATGACCTTCTTAGACAAACTAAAAGTAAAAAAAGGATGTTCTAGCCTGAAGTTTCTGCTGCTCTTACCTGAATACAGTAAGCTTGATAAAAAATGTGGGGTTTTTTTCTCTAGTCTGCTGTATTATTGACCATTATTTATTCCATCATAGTTTCATAATAAAATAATATCTTGTAATTACTGTCTTGGTTTGTAGCTCTCTGACGGAAATAATATTCTGTTATGGTTATTGTATCAGCTACTTAAAATCCCAGAATAATAATTTTTAGTTTGGAAAGCTGAAAGTTACATGACCACTAGATGGAGTCCACTGAGCATATTTCAATATCAGAAATCCTGTGTTATGGCTTGCAGAGTTAAAAGGGCTAGGTGTTTTGTGTCTCATGCTTAGCAATAAATGCTCATTTATTCAGTTTAGATCAGCTTGGTCAACTTCCCAGAGTTCTTTGGGTTGTTCTTGGTATGTCTATCCTCGAGGAATATTTAAGTTTGAACTTAAAGCACAGAACTGGCAGATCCCATTGCTCATCTGTGGATCAAAGTGTACTACTCATGTAAGAATGACCTGTGAGAAGATTGAGCTTTCTGCAGCTCTCAAATATGAAGATATTTAGCTCTCAATAGCTAAGATATTTAGCAATTTGTAGCTAGCAGGGCTATAAATCTGTGTGCATCTCTCCATCAGTGCCTATATAATCCCAGTCATGTGTGTATGCAAGATTTGAAATAGCATTTCTGAGATTGCTTCATTTATGCCTCCTCACTTCTCTAAAAATATAAAAGGCATAATAGACACAAAAAATACCTTGTACAGGTAGGACAGACTAAATCTTCCTCCAATTTTCATGAGCATTTGCTTTTACTTTTGATCTTTGACATTCGTGGCATCTTGTATGAATGATAAACTGCCTCTGGTCTTCAACCTGGTGCTATACTCAGTATTTCTAATGTCATGGTAGCTTTTTGTTTCTGTTGGATGAAAATCTCTTCTTAGGGTCTTGCTGAGTGCACAGATGCTCAGTCAAAATTTCTGGGAATTTAACCATACTGTTCTCGAGACTACTCCTGGAGTAACTACAATGGCTTTCTTCTGAAGGATGAAACTCTTCTGGAGCTTTTGTCTTTCTGTTTCAGTGGTTAGTGTGTGGCTATCCAGTTTACCACCACAGAATCATGGAAATACACTTCCTGAAATGCAGATATCTAGAAGTCACCTAGTGCAATCCCCTGCTCAAAACAGATCTGGTTAGAGCAGATTGTTCAGAGACTGTGACAACCTGGTTGTAATACCCACAAAGATGGAAATACTTTAACCTCAGTAGCTTCATGGTTAAAAAGAAAGTAAATAAATCCTTTTATGCAAATGGAATATTCTGTTTCTGTTTCCTCTTGTTCTGTGACTGTATCTTCAAGAAGAATCTGGCTCTTCTCTCTAGCTTCCCATTAGGTTTTGCAACAGCAATAAGATTTCCTTTTAGCCTTCACTTAAGGCTGAACTATGCAAGATCCCGTAGATTTTTCTCATATGTGAAACACTATGATGGCTCTCCATTAGACTCAGTCCAATATATCAATGTCTTTCTTGTCCAGAGGAGCCTGCTCAGCATGTTGAACTCCCTGTTCAGCAGGATGTCATCCTTATCCCCTCATCCATCCTTATCCACTCATCCAGACCACATCTGGCTAATTGGGCTACAAGGATGCTATGGGAGACTGCCCAAAGCATTCTTTCACTAACAGTATTCAGTGTCCAGTGTTGTCTCCTAGTCCACAGAGCCAACCATCACATCACAGAGGACAAACAGGCTGGTCAGGCATAATTTGTTCTGAATAAATCCATGTGGTCTGCTTGGAACTGATATACATCTCTTACTCTCTATATGTCAAGAAATGGCTTCCAGGAGGGTTTGCATCATAATTTTCCTGCAGATTGGAGTGAATCTGGCCAGCCTGTAGTTTTCCATATTCTCCTTACCATTTTGGAGAGCAACTATGAGGATAACTAAGGATAATCCATATTGAAACACATCTTCTGCACTAGTTTTGACAAATCAAGTGCTTAAGAATTTTAAGACAAAATAAAACTCACTGTTATGGCCACAAAGAAACTTTCAGCATAGTTTCTTCTCTCTGAAGAAACCTTGCTTCTTGAAGATAATTACCTGGTAAAACTCTCCTATGAAATCTCCATGCAGCAGTCATTGCAGAAACAGTATTTGCAAAAGGAACTGACATCTGAACTTTTGGTCCTCTGTGAGCACTCCTGTTAAGTATGAAGTGTTTGATATACACTTCTTTTTACTCTTGCAGGGCTATTGGAGCTTCAAGTCTTAGCTGCAGCACAGCTTTTTCAGGCAGAAGGGAGTGTGTTGCCTTCGAAATACTGTCATTGGCTTGTTAAGGCACCCCAAAAGTGCCAAGTGATGTTGGTTTTCACCTCTGGACTGAGATGGCTTTAAGGCCCCATCTCTAATGTTCTGAGCCAGTGTACAGGCAGCTGCCAGATGAGAGATGGTGCTCCACCTACAAATGCTGTCATGTTTTGTGAAAAGTGGAATTCAGTCAGGATGTGTAAGATCTCTGAGGAACCGGACATTTAGTCATGTCAAGATGGCATTAGTTTGGGCATTTTAATGTCATGGACAACTTTGTAGGTGAAAATACAAGTACCTGCTGCTAATGTTTCAAGAGGTTAAGGATGTTCTTGTGGCTCTTATGCTAGGACTTAGGTGCTTGAATCCTTCCTGAAGTATGCTGTCTTGCAGATAGGGGTCTGTGTCTCTATGAAGTGTTTTCCTTTAGTCGTGGCTTTTCTGAAGACAGAAATATGTTTTGTAGTAACCCATTCAATTGGAAGGTCTCCCTGTTTTGACCTCTACCCTCTTAACTGTTCTATTTCTGTCTAGGAGTCTCCAAGTTCTCATTTTGGTACTGAGAACTTTATAGGATGAGCTGAAGATTTTCTGTCAACCCAGGCTGATTCCCTAACCTTCGTATGCATTAAGCATTGTCAAATGGAAACTTGTAAACATTGTTTAGAACTGATTGCTAACACACATTTAATTTGTACCTGTGTCATTATGCTTTCTTGGAACTCATTTGGTTGGCAAAGGATTGCTTAACATGTTGATTTGAAATCCTCCAGTTCCCAAATGCAAAGTGATTATTAGTAATTTACTGTAATCAGAGGAGTGGTTAGGCCCTTAAAGCAATTTTGTTTTTTGGAAGGAAACTAGAACTTTATTACTTTTCCAAAAGAACATTTCTCAAAAATACATGATTCTGAACAATCTGGAGCTAACACAGCTAAATAATTTTTTCTCCTCCTGGTACAGTCAGTGCAGATTGAATATAGTCTGTAGCAGGGAGGAGCTTGCTGTTCCCCATATAAATGAGTGGTTTGGCTTAGGGGTGCAATGTTTGCAATTACACTAACACAAATAGCTCGTAAGTCTGCATGCTTTCTGGTGTAGGCCCTTTTGCGTAAACCAGGAGAAGGCAGGCATTAGTGTTGTCTCCTCCCTGTAGCCTTACATTCCTCCCCTCCACTCCCTGCCTTGTGGAAAAAGACCTTTCCATAACACAGGCTCAGCTAAAGGCAGTTTGCAATGGGTAGTTTGGTGCTCATATGTACAGTCCAGGCTTTTTCATATATTGATTTGTTCTGCTTTGGTATTTTTACCATTGGATTAAGACTTTTACGTACCTTGAGTTGTCTTTTAGCTCTCTTCAGTGGGCAAAGTGTAAGAATTTTTCTGGCCTCCCGTTTGTCCTGGTTCTGGCCAGGACAGGGTTAATATTTGCAGTAACCAGGAGGGGCATGGCTAGTTCCCAGAGGTTATTCTCCAATACCTTATGTCATTTTCTGGGGACAGGGGAAGGGGTCTCTTGCAGTGGGGATAGTGTGATGGTGGTTCTGGTGTTACCAGGGGTGTGTGGTGATCAATTGTGTGAACCATTCACCTCATTCTTGTACACTGTTATTAGTATTGGTGCTGTTACTGTGTTTTCTTATTTAATTGCTGTTTCCAGTAAATTGTTCCTACCTCAGCCTGTGATCTTTGTGCCTCTAGTTCTCCAGCCACCCACATTGTGGAAGAGCAGGGGGCAATGAATGAGGAGTGTTTCAATGGCAATGGTTTGGAATGTTTCAGTGGGGACACTAAATTGGGGAATATCTTTACTGAGCCATGACACCATTTCACTTTGAGATGTGAAACTGAAGTGAATAATATTGCATTGTGTCACATTGCTACCTGGATGATCACTGCTTGTGCAGTGTGGTTGCTGATTACAATTCAAGGAATCTCCTTAATGAAGGTGGAAACTTCCACTTTGCACCAAATTAATAAAAAGTCTGCTTGTTTGCAGGCTTCTTTGCATTGTATACTATTCAGGTTTCTCCCACTCCCTGTGGTTTCTTCCTACCCCACATGTCCCCATAATGATTTCCCTTTCAAGCTCTGTTTGGAATCACAGAATCTAACCTGAGTTGAATGGGACCCACAAGGATCATAGAGTCTGACTCCTGGCCCTGCCCTGCACCATTCCCAAGAGTCACACCATGTGCCTGAGAGCATTGTCCAAATGCTTCTTGAGCTCTGTCAGGCTGGTGCTGTGAGCACTGCCCTGGGGAGCTGTTCCAGTGCCCAAACACCCTCTGGGGGCAAAACCTTTCTCTAATATCCAACCCAAACCTCCCCTGACACAGCTCCAGGCCATTCCCTCAGTCCCTCAGTCCTGTCACTGTCCAGAGAAGAGATCAGTGTCTGCCCCTCCTCTTCCCCTCATGAGGAAGTTCTAGACTGTGATGAGGATGCTTTTCATGGTGGTGTTACCATTGTGTTAATCCATGTCAGTTTCAGTTGCTGTTGCTAGAATACTGTAGAAACCTGATGCTAAATTTGTTCAAGATATAGTTGGAATTAATTTTTCTCTTAATTGGTTTTGAATTAGAACACCTCCTAGGGTCATTTCCAACCTGAGTTAGATTATGGTGTTTGTCTTTTCAAATTAAATTTTTTGTCTTCCTATTTCTCCATAACCTAGCTAGCTAGTATTTTACAAGTAAGGTAATTTTCTAGACATGTGGAAGAACTGCCTTGTGCATGATAACTTCTTGTTAACTGACCTGTTTTTCTCATACTCTCTTAGGGTGTAAGCTACTTTTTCTTTTTTTTTTTTTTTTTTTTCTTTTTGCTAGAGGCATTTGCTATTATAAAGTCTTTGAAATCGCATGAAAAACCCTCTAATCAGTTCTTCCTTTTAATGATCTCTTAACTTTTGATACCGTGTTTGTAACCTGAACTTTGTCAGGTCTCTGTAATCTACATTTCAGATGGGAATGAAGTGGGCTTCTGCACTACAAACAGTTAACTTGAATGTATTTTTGGGGAATGCCTTCTGTGGTAATTCCCATGGCTGTTTTCCCTTGCATGTTTGTAAGGATGTCGTTATCCAGCCTTAGTGAATGGAGAACTGCATTTCCCTCACTGACCTACTTCTTCTCTTCAAAGAGGGTAGGATAGGTAGGGAGACGTTGCTGTGCAAGCTTCATGGTTATGTATGAAGTATCTCTGTTCTTCATAGTAGAATTTATGCCAAATTCTTCACCATGACCTTTTTTGTTCTCCCCTATGATAAAGCTGCTCATTATTAGCAGAACTGCCTTAAAACAATTGGTATTTCTCCCAGTATGAGAAATGGTCTAACTTCTGCCTTTCTGAATATGGGACTGACAGGAACTACTTGGATCACTGTCTAGTATTGTTGGGTTTTTGGGTTTTTTTTATTGATGTGTCTGCATGTTACTGTGTTTTATCTAGATTAGAAATGTAATGAGAAGCATATTGACATGTATTAGCTAGGCAGATGTTAGGGAAAAATGCTATTAAGTCTGAAATATTTCTTGAGAAGTATTATTATAGCTTGCAAATGTTTCCTTGAGAAGAAAATTTCATGGGGACAAATCTGTGGCTGACATCTTGAATCTGTTTATTCCCTCCCTCCCTGCTTTTAATTTAGCTTGTTTTAACTCCACTGCAACAATTGTGATGCTGTAAGTTCACTTTTTCATCCAATTTTACAATTTGGTAAGTAAATAAGTACTTTCAGTTTAGCAGAAATATAAAACTCACCAGCACTCTCTGACAGGGTGACACAGCACTCTTGTGATGTGGATTGGAACAGTTATTTTTTGCAAATTGTTTACCTTTAAAAGTACTTTTAAAAATTTGACATTTCTTCTCAATGTCAGTTAAAGATATTTATATGCTTGTACAACAGATACTGTTGCAGTATGTGAACTAGTACCCTGTAGTGATAAATTCAGTCAGTACAGGTGTGAGTCACTATAAAACCGAGAAATATATGTATTTTAAATTTCATTCTATGTTTTTGTTTTAGAGGTGGATATTGATCTGAACTAGATAGTCTCTTTCTTTTTTTTTTTGCTTTTCCTTTTCTTTTTTGACTACAGATTATTTGCAATCAAGGACTAGTAAATTCACCTTTGGCAGGTGGGAATTGACAGATCACTTTGCATGTAAGAAAGAAAGGGAAAAGTGAAGAGAGTCTTCAGCTCCCTTGTGGTTTGCCTGAACTGATAATAGCATGCTATGACGTACAGGTTTGATTGAAAGAAGTGCACATAGCATGCTATTTTCTTTGCATAGCAGCAGTGATTTAGTATTTCCCCCTCATATTTCCAGTGTTTTATATTGAAGCTTTTTGTTTCAGACATTAAAAAGCACATGTAGGTCAAGTAAAGAAGTGTTTGCCAGTACGAACTCTGTGCTAAGCATTCTGGGAGCCTGCTTTCTTGCAGCAGATGAGGATTCTTTGTGGCTGGCAGCAGAAACTGCAGCAGTATCTTTGCAGTTTCCTTTCATCTTTGATTATGTTCTGAGGATCTCTGAATACAGGAGCTCTTTCCATAACCCCTTGGAATATCTTTTCATCTCTCTGGTGGAGTGCAGCACATGCTGAAAGCCTCCTGTCTTCTACAGCTGAGGTATCCTCTGCTTTTCATCGCCCTCTGATTTTTTGTCTTCAGCCGCTGGATTTTTGGCAGTATTTGGCTTAAGCAAATAGGATTACATTTCAGCAGCTGATGGTTTCTAGTCGAGGAACATACTAAATGTGGGACATAATGAGGATTGTACAAAGAAATATTTCTGCAAAGCACAGGAAAATTACTCGAGTCGAGCAACGGAAGAAGACATTCTGCAAATGCAATCAGGGCTGCTAGAAATGCAAAATTCAACAGATTGGGAATGGGTTGCACGACAAGTGTGATTCTGTTTAAAGGCATTCGTACAGTTTTTGAGAGAAACTGTGGTTATATATGCAAACAGCAAGGGGAAAACAATGCCCTTGAATACACAGCATTCAGCTTGCCAGATGAAGATTCAGAAATATTGATTCATTCATTCCTGGTAAATAAAAACTTGTTTCATTAATAATTTTATCTGCTAATTGAAAGCTAAACTAAAACTAGAATAGCATGTTTGTTTAACATCTGCTATGTACAGACATGGATATGTATCTTGTCCTGATATTGTAGGATGTTAGTGCATGTATGTGGCATGTTATGTATGTGTGCATGCAGCTGTAATGTTAAAGCTTAAGATTCATATTCCTTGTATCATTTAGATTTATATGATAGCTCTGAAGAGTTTCCACTCTGTAATTGTTGTAGAAGACTGTCTGCTCTTAGATCTTTCTAAACATACTCTTGGAATGTATTTGGCACTTGGACTGAGGAACAACTGATGGTTATGTTATTTGAAAAAACTGAGGAAGGCATTGTTGCGGAAACAATAACCCAGCATTTAAGGTTTATTTTTTTCTTATGGATTTGAGTATATTTTTTTTCTCTGAAATGGTTTAACTGTTCTATTTCTGTTTAACTTCCTGAAAGGGATACAGGAGCATTCTAGAAGGAAAAAAAAAAATGGTTAAAGGTAGCAATAACTGTTTCCTGAACCTGCTTTGCTCTGAAAGGCTTTCTAGGTGTTTCCTGATATAAAGAAACCAGGCTTTAAAGTGAGACTGTGGTCTTTGTACCCCCCAGGTTTGTGACGTGGTCCTGCGTCAGGTGTATTACATTTAGGCTTGAGGGGGTGGAATTGCAAGAGCTAACTAATGTGCATAACTTGCTTCACAATTGGGCTAGTTAAGGATTTTAATATTAAGTCAAACCAATTTGAATTTACTTGCTAATTGCTTTGTCACTGGCTCGGTAGTTGGGATGAGAGGGGCGTGGTACACTGAAATAGCTGGACAGATTTTGAGCTTGTTATCTTGCTGGCATAACCATGCTGTGCAACTGCAGCTATGGAAAGTCTTTAGAAATTTCATAAAGCTTTTGTTGCCTTTGTGCTGTTCAGATCCTTTTTATTTTGCTGAACTGAAATTTAAGGGAAAAAACAGGTGTGTGGTTGCACATATGTGTGAATCTGTCTACTTACTCATATGTATATGTATGCACACATGTATATTTCTGTTCATGGATACACACACAAGCTTCTAGGAAAGAACACAGAATAATCTGTGCTGCCTTCAGATGCTTTAAATAACTTATAGTATGTGTATTACCCTTCATGATAGCATTGCATTTGCTTAATATAGTTTGATATTACAAATAAAATGGCTTCCTCTGGGTATTAAAAGCCTTTTTACACTGTTAGCCATTTTTAAGTTAGCCTCATACAGAATATTGTTAGAAATTTATTAAATTCTGTGTAATGAGTACTTTCAATTACTTTGGTAACCCATTGAATTTACGACCTAACACCCTTACTAGCCTAGAATTCTGCATATAGTTAGGTGAATGAATGAAGAAATACTTCTTTTTTTTAATGTAATATGACTTACTGCAACTTGGAATATGCAGTGAAATGTTTTTGTATATATTTTTTCTTTGTTTCACATGGTACTGTTCCAGCAATTATTTTTCTTTAATTTTGTCCTTCAGAATTGATACAAACTGGCAAGATATGCTTAAGCTGCCATTTGCAACTGAAGTTCTACATCTGGCTCTTGAGGAGTTGGATTATTTCCAATTCCAAAATGTCTAGATGCTTTTAAATAATGACATTATTTTTTTGAATTTTCCTTTATGGCTTTGGTAGCTTGGTTTAACTGGAAGTAGTGGATTAAGATAAGATATTTTCTGGGGAAAATACCTGAATGTTAGTATGGAAGAGTGTGTGGAATCAAGGAGTCAGAATGACTTCCTGCTCATTTTAATGGACCAGCGTAGTCCAGACAAATAAAAGTCAAGGTTTTGCAAGAACAGACCAGGAGTTTGTTTAAAGGTCATGCTCTTGATAATCAGAGCTGGCACTGACTATTGCTCTCTTAGGTGTTGTCTGAGTCTGGGGAGCAATTGCTACAGATTTAGCCCTGAAGATTGGGAAGTGGGATTCTCTGAAGAATGGGGAGGAGGGGGAAGATACTGCAATCCTGGCAAGAGTGACAAGTGATTTTATGGAACTTGTTGAAGTATATAAGACTTGTATCTCTTAAATTACTCATTTATCTCGTTACATAATGTCTGTAGGCTTTGCTATGAAAGCTAGCTTGTCTAGCTCTTTCCCTTCCAAAGTGGTGGCTTTCAGGGGGACAAATTGTGTTACTTCTCATCAAGAAGCTGTGCATGGAGGTGGAGGCTCCAGGAATCTCATCTCTGAAGAAAACCTGTATGGCCAAGACCAAGAGTGACACCAAAGGCAGTGTCACTTGCTTGTGTTGTTTTTTATTTTGGTGATTGTTGCAACAGATGCAAGTGGGTGTGTGGTTTCACCTCTTTGTCTGTGCTGTAACATATCTGAGCTGCAATGTCTTAGCTTAGCCGGTTTGGCTGTACCTCCTATCACGTCTGTGTAGCCACTTTGGATCAACTATCTCCTGATACAGAGCTACTGTCAAAACACCAGTGAATTTCAGGGAGTCCTTTCAGTTAACAACACATTGATCCTCTTGTAAAATCCATGTTGAAAACCTGAAAATTTCCAGTGAAAAGGAAACTCTCAAGGAGTAGCTCCACTTGAAGAAAAAAATCACCTCTTCTAAGAAGCAAGTAAGGAGGCAGAGGCAGTTGATTTAGCATATGTTTTTCTTATTTACCCTTTAACCCAGATGTCAGGAGGTTAAATCTAAAGTCTAGTTAAATCTAATTAAAGTTTTATCTTAAGAGGACCTGCTCTTTTGATTGCTTGAAGGAAAGATAAAATGAAGCCCATGTGAGAATGTGTTCTCAGGAGTACAGTTTATTTCTCTCCATCTCATGTCATTCAAACTTGCAATGAAAATGGTATAGCTTATCTTCAGGCATATTTCTAACTTGTCACTTTGTATTGCTAGAACATGGGGTCTTGTAGGGTCTTTAGGTCCACATGTATAAGGATCTTTATTTTAATTAAAGATTATAAATTTAGTTTGAGATGCTGTTAAAAGTTGCACCAAAATTAATGAAATTATATTTTCCCCAAATGCCCATCTTGGGCATATTTATGTTTGGCAAGTGTTGAGAAAACATTTCAATGGGCTTAATTTTGTAGTAAGTTGAAGGATATAGTTTCAGAATACTAGCTTGAATGCTTATTTACTTTACTTAATTTTTCTCAATTTTCCTGTGATTAAAAAAAAATTAATCTGCAGAACAATATTGCATGTTATTTCTTTTTATATTCATATTCTGTTTTTGTTTAGGTTTTTTATTTTTGGTTTTGGGGGTTTTTTTGTTATCACTGTATAAGCAAACATTATCTCAGAGTCAAATGTCAGTGTACAAGTTAGGTCCTAAACAGCTGTTTTGGCTGGTTGATAAAGGTGGAAAATGAGCAAGGGTAAATGATGTGGTGATAACAGAACTAGCAAAATTTAAAAATTTTGAGGCTTGCTAACAAGCCCCTTGAAGTATTTGGTGATGGAAGAAGCTGGGGTGAGTGGGCTACCAGCACCTATGGAAGAGCTGGAAAATTCTGCAGTGAGACGGACTGCGCTGAAGGACATTCACTTATTTTTTACATATTTGTCTGAAAATTGCAGAAAACAACTCCTTTTTTTTCCCATGCTTGAAATGCTTTCTGTTCAGTTTGCTTTTAATGGCCTATCCAGTGCTGGCATTTCTCTCATTAAGCTTTAGAACCTTGTGGTTTGGTAAACCTACTTAAGTTACTGTGATGGCTGTAGCTTATGCAAGATGGGGCCTGATAATTTTAAATAGTCTTTAAATTTGTTATGTCTGGTGTTGAAAATATCTGTTATTTAAATTGCTCTTACACAATCTCTGAAAAGAAATGTGAGGCATGTTGAAATAGCATGTGCACAGCTTTTATTAGGGTAGATTTAGGTGTTGGCTGGAAACAGAACCTGCTGCATTTTAGTAGCTGCACTGTCTTAGTCTGTGTCACCAGTTGACTTGACAGCAGCATCATCATTAGTTCCTGAGTTTTTTGGTGACTGCTTTTCCTGTGCTGCTCATGAGTCATCTGGTTTATTAATAAACTGTGACATCTTTTAAGATATACCAAAGTCTGGGCATGTGGGAAGATTGACTAATGACAGCAGTGAGCTACATCATTCTGGAAATAACTCCACAGGAGACACTCAAGTTGCAGATATTTTGGTTTCAAAATGAACTATATATGTATAATTTTTAAGAAAGATTCTTCTTAATTTAATGTGTTGTATTTTAAATAAACCCTAAAGCGTTCCTTTACTGAACAGGTGTGTTCTTGCTGTCTGAATTTGCAAATTAATATCAACTTGTTTGTATGAGGTAGAAAGGTTAGTAGAAATATACAAAAGGAGAGAGTTCTGAGGAAGTAATTGTGCTGAGTAAGTGGAAGTTGTTTTATTTTAATATGCTCAAACAGCTTATGCAGCAATTCTGTAATGGTGTGCAGACAATTTGTATGAGTTAGTCTGTTGTTACACTCTCATAACTTGCTTCAACTTGTAACTGTATTACCAGTGGCTTTTATTCATCAGCAAGGGGAGCATTAGGCTTCATTAGGCCTCTTAATGAGGAGGAAACAGATATGTATGAGTACAGCATCTAACTGTGGCATGGGGTTTTTCATGGGTCACTTGAATTAGAGCACTTCTTTTATCTCCTTTCATCTTATTGCTCTGCCTGAATAAAAACCTGGCGGCTGATGTGCTGACTTGTAGTTTTGGCTAAATCTCCTGATGGTTTCTGTAGACTTCTTTTGTTTTGACCTTTCATTAGATTCCTTTGGGAAGAATGCTCGAATGTCCATCTCCTCATATCCCTTTGCCCTCTCAGCAGGGGAAATTGCAGCACATATTCACCAAGTGCATAGTACCTACATCAAATACACTTCTTTGAAAGATGCATGAGAGGACTATCAGAAACAGGCTGGCAAGCACTCAGTGCCCTGGCATGCAGAAGATAAGGTTAAGCATTTTATCTCCAGGAAAAAAGTCTTCAGGCCTGGAGATAAAATCAGGATAGTTGGTCAAGTCTGCATGCATAATCCATTGTTCATCAATGACAAAATGTGTTGGACTAGCACAGAAAGATGTGCTACCCAACCCAAAAATGTGGCCCCAGTTTACATCCAGGTGGAAAACATATTCCCTTTGAATGTAGCAGAAGGGTGTCTTGTGCTGAAAGAAGTCAAAAAGTGTGGAGCTAAAAAACTGCAAAGAGCAACACAACCCAATCAAACAAACAAAAAACCCAAACAAAACCAACCAACCAACCAACAAAACCCCTAAACCACCCTAAAAAACCCATACAAAAAACTCCTGAAACCCCCCTGTAAAGTTTTATATGGATTTAAGGAATGAGAAGAAGACTGCTGAGGTAGAGAAGCTGCACATGTGAAACTTTTAAGACTAGAGTGCAGACTTCATGAGCATATGGAAAGGAGTTCACTCCTCTGCTCCTCTTTCTTGATTAATACTTCTATCCACTTGCTTTAGGAACTGCCTGAATGCTCACTTGACTCATCTATAGATGTAGGTACCCTATTCTGTCATGAAATTAAATGCAACTAAAGTAAATCATAGGATCATGGGATCCTTTGGTTTGGAAGGAACACCTTCCCCTAGCAGGTTGTTCGGAGCTCCATCCAACCTGGGCCTGAACACCTCCAGGCACCTTCCCACACCTCCCCTGTCTCCCCCATCCTCAGGCTTGCTTGGCACAGAACTACTTCCATTTGAGTGATTGTCAGACTTGGGGGTTTGATCCACTTTTTGTGTGTCTGTTCTGCCCTGTTAGTTTCTGATAGTCATAAGGTCCTGTCCAGTTAGGAAAAAAGCCATCTTTAATCCAATACTGTTCCCACAGTCAGTCTGCTGGTGTATGTCGTGTCTGTAAGGACATAGGTCAGAACCACTGTTAATTCAGAAGTGCAGTTTTGATCTTGACATCTCCTATTTGTTTGATTTGTTTTCTTTTATTTTTCCCCATGGACCTTAAGGAAGTCTGGTTTTGCCCAAAAACATTCCTACTAAGATGGTATGAAATTAATTGCATCACAAGTTGATACTTCATAGATAATGGTATGCAGATATGTGACATGGACAAAAGTTAATCTGTATTTTTTTTAGCTTTGCTGTGATTTTACACTTGTTTTGGTTTTTGTGTCACAGTGTAGGAGTGCCCCAACTAAGCTACTGTATAATGAGATGTGCCATGTCTGTGTTGACAACTTTAGCCAAATTCTTATTCTGTGAAATAAAGCTTTTAAAAAATGCACTGTGCAGAATTGCTATGGATCCAATAGAGATGCTCACTGAAACAATCCTTTAACTTTATACTGCTGCTAAAAGAAAAGCTTTTTTAGTCCAGCTTCTTGAGTGGTAGTACAGACCTCTACATTGGTGTCACATTTTTTTCATTGATGCAACCTACTCATGATTGAGATCTCTTCTGTGTAGTATCTCAGCATTTCTGTCCTATCCAGGCCACTTAACTCTCTCTCTAAAAGTAGGGTTTTGAGAGTAATTTTCCCTGCAATGCAAAATTTAAGATTGTATCATTCATACTGATTTAGAGATACCTCTACAAAGGGTGATTGTTGTTCTCCCTCTTGTGAAATAGGCTTATTTCTTGCTTTGCCAAAGAAAGTGAACATGAGAAGTTGCATAATGTGTAGCACACTCCTATCTGTGTCTTACACATTTTCTTTTCTCATCCCTGTTTCCAAATGAGAATGTTCCTATTGGTGGGACTGCAAATTACACATTTGCAGTGTTTGCCATAGAAGGAGTCTTCCTGAGTTTTGTGTGACTTTTTCTGTTTCATCTGAGTGTAGCATGGATGGCAGGGAATTGCCAGGTGAATTGCATGCTGCATTCCATCTGCTATCAGCCTTTTTCTTGAACTTGTGCATATGTTCTTCCAGGGAAGCCCTTATCTGTTGGTCACTTATGAAACTTGGCAGCATTGAGATATGTATAGCTGCAACACTGAATCTTCCACTGACTTGTGAAATGTTAGCCTTGAATGCAGCTGCAGGGCAAGCTGCCAGGTGTGGGAGGGCAGTGCTGGAATATCTTGTACTAATACAGAGGAGAGCAAGAAGTACTGGATTTTAATGGTCCTTGTCACACTGCTAAGGTGGGTCCATATTTTCAGATAAGCTAATGCCTTAGAAATCCAGCCCAAACCAAAAACCAACCAACCAACCAAAGAAACCCAACTCCCAAAGCCTTAGCAAAACAAAGCATCAAACCCCCCCCTCAAGTTACCTATCCTTCTCATTTTTGAATTATTTTTTAAGAGATGCTGTGAGTTGCCAGGGAATTTAGAGACACAAAGTAGAGAATGTAGCCACAGAGCAGAGAAGATGTGTAGGGTTTTAGCAAATAATATAAAATCCTTCTGTTTTCCCAGATACAGGACATCCAAACCTACAGTAATATTATTACTTCTCTTGTTCTAACTCCTCCCCCTCTGACTGCTATAGGTTAGGGACAGTTCTTTCCCTAGAACAGCTTAGAGAGGCAAGTTTTGTGCCTGTAATTATAGCCAGTAGGTTTAGTGACCTTGATGCAGACTTTAAGTTGGACTTGAAGCAAAAGAAGGGCCATCAAACCAAACTACTCAGATTTTAGGCTGCTCCTACACAGAGGCTGGGCAGTCATCTTTTCTTCCATTAAAGTTCAGAGGAATTCTCATATGCTGCCTGTTCCCTTACCATCACTCGCTTTTTATTATGTGATGTTGTGTATTAGCTAAGTAAGTTCTTGAAGTGAAAAGTGATTTGAAGGAATCAAATCTTTTGTCTTTTGGGCAGCAGACTGGCTGGATGAATCACTGGGGTATGCCAGAACTTTGTTACCTATGTAATTTTGTAATTAATTAGGCTGTTTCTTAGGACTGTATGATGCAAGAAGAGAGACAAATATTTGGCTGTTGGAAGTGGTGTGAAAACTATGGTTGCTAAAAGTACCATGTGAAGTCCTTCTAGCCAGAATGTTTGTAAAAAGATGAATTGCATTGTTTCCATAATAATGTGAGTTGTTTTGCAGATAGGTCTCTAGCCAGTGATTTCCTGCAGTTTTGAAAGCCGTGTTGGAAATGCAGTCAGTTTTTGCACATTTTTTGTGTGACTTTTTTTGTGTGTGCACTATATTCCTGGATTTTCTGTTGATCGTTATTGAGGTAACTGACTGATGCAACAAACTGAGTATTTTTTTTGTTACTTTTTAAAAATTGCAGTTAAGGAGGTTAAAACTACAGGTCATGTAACAAGATTATAAAAGTTTCATCATATCCTAAAGTTCTGGTTTTCATCTTTCACTTTTTGAATTTAACTGTATTATTGGTAAATTGTTTCAATGCACTACTTTATTAAAGTAGCTTAAATATTTTGACAGTGTGATGCCTGAATAGACAATATCTCTTGGAATTTTGTTTGTTTGGTTTGCTTTGATATTTTTGCTGTGGTTTTTTGTTTGTTTGTTTTTCCCCCTAAGTATTTTTAAATTAATTAAATCCTTGAGGTAATCACTAAATCCTCAACAGAAAATGAATGTTGGAAGTACACATCAATTTGGCAGTTAAGGTCTGTTTAATGCAGGATACAGTTCCAGAGGTACTGCCTCACACTTCTGTTTTTGTTACATGAAAGAACCTCTTCTACTGGTGTATCTGTGAGTGAAATGCCAGCTAGAAATTACATGAGTCATTCATAAAGAAAAATAGCTTCTATATCTTTAAACTGATGTTATAAAAATGTTAGCCTGTTGGCTTTCTTCTTGTCCCTCATCACATTTGGAGAAGAGTAGGGAGAATGGCAGGGAAAGAAAATCACATTTATACTGAATTAAAGTAATCCAGATGCATTCAGGAGAAGTACCTGACCAGGGTAACATAATGTTGCCATTTAGAAGAAGAATGCATTGTTAAATTAAGCAGAAATACTACTTGCAATGTATATCATTTTAAAGCCTTTATTAGTATGAGTGTTCACAAATGCCTTTTGCATAACAAGGTTGTGCATTTCTGGTTGCAGTTAAGTATAATTGCAGACCATCTCAATGAAACAAATTCCTGTTCGGCAGCTGCATCCTCAAGTAATGGTGTAATTTAGTCTAAGCTGTTCTGTGCTTCCGTTCTCTGGAAACAAAGGGGGCTGGTGCAAAATAAAAAGTGTAACTAAATGTTCTTGAACTATTGTGTACCTTGCTTTACACAGGAAGATCTGTTTTGTAAATTTGACTGAACTGCTGCTTTCCTTCTTAACTCTTAATGAAGCTTCATAAAGTTTTCTGTTTTCTGGAGTTTGGTTTCTCAGTATGAGAGAGGCAGCTTAAAAAGTACGTGAATTGAACTTGCATTTCCTAGAGAAAAAGTCAGAAACATAATCAATCATTATTGTCTGGGCAATAAATAAATGTTATTTTTTCTTTCTGTCCACTCTTTAGAAAAGTAGTTGCATTGTGGACACAATTTCAGACTTGTTCAGACTCAGTTTCATGAGTGCGGGCTGAAATAGGAGTATGTTACACAAGTGTGAGAGTGGAAAGAAGAGGAAGGGAAGTTCTTCAGACCAACATCTTATGTTAGGTCTGAAGAACAAGAAACCTGTGCCTCAGGTTGTGCCTTCTTAAGAATACTAGCAATGAAGTAGGATAGTTGTGCTTCTCCACAACTTCATCTGCTTTCTGCAGTTTAAGGTGACTTTCTCTTCTACTAGAGAATAGATAAAAGTCTATGCCAAGTTAAATTTAGGATGTGAGTTATATTGAACTGAGATAACTAACTGTCCCAAGAGAACTGAGCACTGAATGAAGGTGGTGGCTTAGTTTCCACAGCTGTCGGTTCCTTAGTAGACAGAGTCTAAAATAAGGATGTGTTTCTCTGGGGAGTTGAATTTTCTCTCAGATGTATTTTTGCTTGGTAAATACAGCTACTGAGGTTTGTGAACTTGGAGGCTGCAACTCATTAGTGTTGAAAAGAAACAAAGGGAAAACCAAAATATTCCTCTCAAAACCTGGAGAAAACTGCTCATCACCATTCACTTTTTTTTTTCCCCAGGAGAATTTAGCTAAAACTACTGTGTGCAGAAGTTGGAGTAGTCAAACCTTAAAAGTTTCCAAAAATGTCAGCTAGGTTGCTTACAAAATTTCTTTGCAATTGCACAGAAATTATTCCAATAAAAATTCTGCTTCTTATTTTGCCACTGTATTTGTGTGCTGAACAGTGACTATAAGTAGTGCTATGGTAAGAGAGTAGATTGGGTTAAAAAAAGCAAAGTTGAAGCATGACTTGTCACCTGCCAGGGGAAGTGGTAGAATCACCATCCCTGGATATGTTCAAAAATAGACTGGATGTGGCACTTGGTGCCATGGTTTAGTTGAGGTATTGGGGTTTGGATTGGACTGGAGGATCTTGAAGGTCTCTTCCAACCTTGTGATTCTGTGAATTCTGAGATTGAGTTTATGTTGTAATTAAAGACTGGAAGGAAGAGAGCAGCCACGGAGCACCGTTGTAGCCTGGATATCCTGAGGCCAGGAGACATTTCTGCAAGCTGTTCACAAGGCAGGGCTGACACCCTGCAGGGTTTGGTACTGGCCGAAGGCAGCGAGCGATGGCTGGCTGGTCTTCATGGCTGCACAAGTGTCTTCTTCTCAACTGCCTTCTCTCAAAATGAAGATTTTTTTTGCATTGTCTTCTCTGTGTTTTTGGATGTTGATCTGTCATGGACACCTACAGTGTTGAAGGGTTCTGAGGAATGGGGAATGAGCACAAATAATGTGCAATACAGGAGTGAGCTAACTGGCTGAAGAGAGGAAGGAAGCAAAGGGATACTGGTAGTTGAAGAGTTAAGTTTTTTGAATTTTATTTTGAGTTAGTGTCTTTGTAGAGTATGCAAGATTTTTACTGTGAAGGCAATTTGATGTTAAGTGAAACTTTTAATACAGATTTAGCACTAAGATAAAAAAGGTGATGCCCATTCTTCCCCCCAAAAAGAGTAGGGTATCTGTTCAGGGAGAATGTCCTTGCTTAGTGGCGGATTGTTGATAGCACCTGAGTAAGTGACGTTATTGCAAAAAATTTTAAAAAGCACAATAGTTAGGGTTGCATGCTTCTAAAAAGACACAGTTGTCTATAAGTGACTAATTCTTACACTTAAAATATTTTTGAATTATTGACGCCTTGATTTTTATACATGCTGTAAAATACTCAGCCTGTTTTACATAGTAATTTTAGATATGCACATACTCTTTTGTGTTTGGTTCATAACCTTAAGGCGTTAAAATGGATCCACCTTTTTTTTTTTTTCCTTCCCCAGAGGAGTACAGCATGTTTAGGGGCTGGCCTTTGTCTGTCATGCATTCCCACCATAACAGATTTAGCAAACTGCAGCTGAGAAGTTAGACTAGTTTGTGCTTTGTGCTGCTTGTGCCAGGGAAAAAGCTTTTGTTTTCACTGAATCACTGGCATGTGGATTACTTTGATGCCAAAAAACATACAGTTTTGCTGCTGTCTGTATTTTCAATGAAAGAATGCAGGCAAGAACAAACAGAAATCCTAAGAAAGAGCTTTCTGTAGAATCTCCACAGAAAGGCAAGGATGCAGGTCCTTGTGAAGTGCAAGGAGAGAGTCCTGTGCTTGTGCTGGTAAGAATTCTTTAAACAAGCTGTCTCTTCCCTTTAATAATTCCTGTCCTTTCTGTCAATGAAAAACTTCTTAATGTGATGCAGTTGAAAAGTTCGAGCATTCTTACTTGTGAATAATTTGCATTTAGGATTTAGGTTTGATTCTCTGTGGGTTGTCTGCCTTGTTAATTGATTTTTACTGTTCTAGTTTATCAGATATTTGGTTCTCTTTGAGTGTGACTTTGGAATTTGGCTTTCAGACTAGCTGCTTTTCAGTCTCTTCTGTCTGGCACATTTGTACAGCTCTTTGAACCTAGCATGAAAGCTACATATGCTTTAATACTCTTCCTAGCACCTCTGTTTTTTAATTGCCCAGCATATCTTCTAAGTAATGTATCTTTGAACTTCCTGAACCGTGTGTGTAACAGTTAAATTTTACTTAAATGATCAAAGAACTGTCTAAATAATTAATGACTACTTCTGTTAAAGTATCTATTGATCTGTTAAAGGACTTCTTTTTCAATTCTTCCAATGCAAATTATTTAGGAATTTAAAGTTCTAAAATAGCTTCCAGTGAAGGAAAAGGAAAATTTTCTATCTGTGGGGGAAATAATCAAATAAGAACTATTTTGTCTGAAACACTGCTAGACACTTAGTTCTGTTGGGACTTTAATAGTACAGCAAGAGAACATAGTAAGTGAGCTGCAACGAATCTGCCAACTCTGTTCAAAGGAGAATTGGTAAACTAGCACTTGTATATTAGTAGAAAGAAGTACTTTGACAGTTCTTACTAAAATTTCAACTTCATTTGGTATTATTTCATTCTTAATTGCTGCTGCTGATGGTCCTCTCTTTATTTGTCTGCCTATAGTTGAAGTTAGTGGGGTGATCCTCAAATTATAGTGTCCCCCCTCCCTCTTATTTGAGCTTCACACTATGTATTTAAGAATTGAACTAAAACATTTTGGCTATCTGTATTTAGTAATGCTCATCTGTAACTTTTTGGGAATTATTACTGTATATAACTGAAAGCTTACATGTGTGCTAGTAAGACAAACTTTCTTTTCCTTGTCACTGGTTTTTTTTTGGTTTTGTTCTATTCAGAGAGTTGTTAGTAGACTGTGGGATTTTTTTGGATGGGTGTGTTCTGATTTCTGGTCCAGATTTTCATCAGTACAATATGAGCTAATCTTCTGTGTGCTTTCCTGCCTTTGGAATGTTTAACTTTATTTAGAATTGTTTTTATTCCCCCATGAATACTCAGAGAGGATATTAGTGTTTCTGCAGATACTTGGAGTACTGCAGCCAATCAGCAAGGCAGATGTACTTATTTAAGAAGGAAAAAAAGGGAAACACAATACTGTGTTTACTTATTGCCATTTATTAAGTACCTCTTTATAATAGTATACCTCAAATACTACTTTATTTAATGTTCATGGAATAATACATCTCCAGTGTTTTCTCTCATTTTTTAATTTTTTGGATTAAGTGCATGCATTCAACACAAAGGTCAATATTTAAAGGGAAGAACATTTAGGTTTTGGATAGGTCACATTAAAAATCTCTTCACGGTCATTTCAGTTACTATTTTGTTCTTAATCTGTTTACATATATATACACAAATGTATATATAACATAATTATAGATCCCTTTTGCCTAGTTATTGGGCACAGCTAGATGAAGTGGTGCAAGTAACCTGCAGCACGTGTGTTGCCAGGCACAAAGCGAAGAGTAAGGTGATATGTTTCATTTGACATTGACATTGGGGTCCATTTTTATTTCATTGGGCTGTGATGTTGCAGTAAATTTTTACTGGCACAGTGAAGGTAGGTACCTTGTCATTGGTGCAGGGTGCAATGAGGAAATAACTGAGACTGACAAAGTTGCTAGTTGCTGCAACAAATTCTAAACAGCAGAACTTCTTGTTTCCTGGGTTAAAAACCTGGGAATTATATTAGATAAAAACCTGGGAATTACATTAGATAGCAATCCTCAAAAGCATATGAAACAGTAGGCTTCTGGTTTACTCTAGTAATACTTCTCATTTACTATTGCCTAAAATATTTTTTCAAGTGTGGATGTATTTCTTTTGTGCAAATAGATTTGCCTATCACTCAATTTAAGTATTCTTTATAAAGATGAGATAGGATCAGCTGTCAGAAAGCAACAGATTTTTTGTCAATTTATGTCATATTAATTTAAGTTTTTTCAACTGTAGTTCACTGAGAGTCTGTTGGAGTATTGAGGGAGCTGGGTATCTGTAGCTGGAAGACTCCCATGTGTTATTGAAACAATGTTATTTGATTGAGTGCTGTGCCAGAATTAACTTTTCCTGATTAGGTGGGTGGATTCACAGAAAGAGTCATCTGCTGCTTTCAGTGCCAGTGTGTCAGTATGTGTGTGCTCCTTTGTGTTCCTGTGATTTGAATTACGTTGTGTCATAACTTTGCCCTTGAGGTTAACAAGCAAGAAGAGCCCATGGAAAAAGCATTTAGATTTTCCAGGTGGTGCCTCAAAACCCTGCTTGGGATGAGCTGCTGTTGTGCTAGCTCTTGTAGAAGTTACTGGATGAGTGTTCCCGCTGTCCAGCTGCATTTTGATAGTCACAAGTAGTAACTGCTTATCAAAACAGATGATGTTTCTGGGAAGTTGGATCTTTTGGAGGCCATCTTTCTGCTTGGAAACTTGCTGGCAGAATAAAATGTAATAGTTAAAAGTAAGCTCTAGGATACAAATAAATTCTTGAATTAATTTTTAAAACCTCAACCTGGGCAATTTATTTTCTGTTTATTATGGGACAGTAAGATACATGGAGCTGTTACCCATGTTTAGTATTAAATAATCTTACTGTATGTCCACAGTGGCTTTCCTCAGGCCACTATTAACAAATACATAACACCTATTCATCTATTTATATGCTGCTTCCTGCTAGTGCCTGTAGCTCCATTTTATTCCTTATGGGAACTTGTTAATTTGCAGGTGTATAAACCAAGCAGGTTTTTATAAGGTAAATTATGTTTTGTAGCAGGAGGCTAATAATATTCAGTGTGTTTAGCCTTACCATCTTTTGTTTTCTGAGAAGAGAATTGGACAATAACAATTGTCTCAATTTAAGCATGCAAGGAAAACATGTCCTGTGGGTTTTTTTCTGTAATGTGTAATGTAGGTAATCACTGAACTCTTAGCTTAAAATTTATTTTATCTGATGAATTTTGACACTGTTTGTCCAAATATATATACTGTATTCTGACAGATTAAAATGCTTGCTGTGTGGGTGTCATACTTCTGTTTTGAAATATTTCCTATTTCTGATAAGTTTCCATGCTTATAATACTCAGACAATCCCCAAAGTGTTATGGCAGAAAATTTGCTCTGTTATCTTTCATAAATAGAGCATTGGCTGGCTCAGGACCAGCCATGAACGCCTATGCTCTTAGCATTTTCCTAGATTACAGAAATAAAAATGTTGTTGGCTGCAGATTAATAGGAAAAGTTAAGCCTTATTGTAAAGACTGACTTTTAGTGCCTATAAATTTGATGTTGCCGTTTTAACTGGGCTGAGTTTTATCTGTGTCTGCTGGTCCATAAATCGTATTTAACAATCGTGTAACTACCCACCATATTTTCTTTTATATTACATGAATTAATAGACCATATTTTTTTTTTAAGTGTAGAAGAGCCTGAGAGAGAATCTGCTTCCTTGTGCTGTTTTATGTCTGGCTAAATGCCAGTATCAGTGTGTTGTTTATTGTTTTCTTTTTTCATATCTGGTCCAAACTGATAAAACATCCTCTTCCTTTTGAATCTGACAAATGACTAAGAAAGAAATGAGTAACATTTAGGAGAAACCCAAGGAAGCAAATTCTTCATTAATTTTTACATAAATGATACTACTGCAAATCAAGTACCTCACTGATTAAATAGGAGAAGTTTTTATTTAAGACCTCAGCTTCAGTGAGCTTTAGATTCTTTAAAAGCTTCTCATGAGGGAGGATTTTTCCTTTTAATCTTGTATTTACAGCATGCAAACGAAATGTAAGCAAAGCTTATATTCTTTTAAGATTCCTTTTCATGAATTTTATAGTTGGGGTAAGCCAGTTTTGTGACTACAGGGCAAAGAGAGGCATTTGCAATTAATTGGATGATTTTTAAAGCTGTATTTTTGCGTTTTGAATTAGCTGTGCTAGACAAGTGTGTGTGTGTGTGCGTGTTTGTATGCCCATGAAATAATTTTAGTTGCATTTTCTTTAAAAGTAATCCCTTTCCTCTGGTTTTGCTGGTAAAATGAGAGAAGCCAGAGCTAGCTTTCTTCCAGTGTTCACCTGTCACCTTCCCAAGAGTATTACCAGGAGGATGGACATAGCTCTTTAGCACCAGGGAGAAGTGGATGAGAGTGCTGAACATGTGCAGCACCATGTCAAAATCCATTACCTGTTGTCATTATATTGCAAAGGTTCTATATTGCAAGAGTTTCATACCTCCTTGGTGTTTCTTGTAGGCAGCTCCTCAGAGCACTGACTCACCCTTTGTCTCACAGTGGCCAACTGACTCCAGCTCCATTTTCAACCAGCCACCCCACTCTTTTATAGCACTCTTCTTCTTATTGGCTACAGCTGCGGCCTGTTAAAGTCAGGCCTGCTCCTAATCTTTAATAATTGGCCCAGCTGCAACTCCTTAAGGGATAAGATTACTTTCTATTCTACCTTTGTTTTCTTATATTCTATCCCCCTACAATTACCCATTTGAGATGACAGCTTTCCCTTGCTACCAGGCTGTGGAATTGGGGCTGTGATCTATCCACTTGCTAGTTCAGATAGTAGCTGTCCTGCTTTGTGAGTTTTCTGACAATATTGATCAAGCACGTGTTTATTCTTTCCTTTGAAAAGCTCCCCAGATTGCCGCAAGTGGTCACACAGCATCTGAGCAGCATTTCAGACACAATCTGACAGGAAGGCCCCTGGTTGGAAGGAATTCTCCCCAGCCAGATCACCTCCTAATCTGTCACAAAAGCTCTGCCCCAGTTGCTGGTCTTTGTGTGAGAAGGCCACTTCTCAGAAATGTGCCACGAGAGAGGGGAAGGGTCCTTCTGGTGTCAGCCCTGCTTTTAATTGCTTTAAGGAAATTGTGAAGCCAAACCTTTTCAGCTCACTGCAGAGACTGTCTCCACAAATCAAATGGTTCTTCTCTGCACAGTTTAATTTGCAGTATTTATTTTTGCTTCTCCTAAAGGTCAGTCATCCTGCACCACTCTCAAACCAACCTGTCACCATAGCATGTTGTGTGTAATTTCTCATGACGAACTCTTGAGGAGTGGTCACATGGGAAGGGCAAACTTGGCCAAAAGGAGTGACTGGGCCACATTGCTGTAGTAGTCTCTAAACCTTGCTTTAATGTAAGAAAGAATGTAATCCATAGAAGCTCAAGATCAGTGGTTGGCAGGTGGGCATCTTGCTTGCCTGGATAGGTAGAGAGAGACCTGTTACACTGAAAGTGAGAGAAAGGTGAGCAAAGGGTGTTTTGGTTTTGGCTGATGTGTTGCCTTGTACTTCACTTATAGATCAGTAAAGTTTGAAATGCTCTTTGTATTCTGTTATCTCTCTGTGTTTAAGGAAGAAAATTTGTAAAGGACAGTTATTGCCTTAGTGAAGAGTTGGAAGAGGTGAAGTTACTGTAGTTTATTTGGAATCAGAGCTGGTTATGACAATCTGTTGGAGGGGGGCTGCTCAATCTGAAATTTTATGAAGGGGTAATTTTGCAGTGTGTAGGAAATGTAGTATGTAGGAAATGTAGTATGTAGGAAATGTTTCAAATAGTTGGGTGGACAAGGTGTTAAGGAAGTGTGGAGCACACCATTTCATTAGCTTGGGATTCACTGCAACAGTCTGAGCACTCAAATGCAAACTTGCAACCAAAATATTTCGTGTAAATTAGTACATTAGAGGAAACATAATCTTTTCTTAGGTTGTGTGTGCATTATGCTTTTCTGAGCTAAACTGTCCAACCATTTAAGCTGCAGAAGGGTGCATGAACATAAACTTAAGCCTTTTCTGATGGACGCTGACATTAGTTCTTGGCTTTGTGATAACTCGTGTTCATGAATGACAGGAGAAGATGAGGCAGGAGCTGGGGTTCAGGTGAGAAGCTCTCCAAAGGTGTCAGAGTGCCATATGGAGTGAACTGAGCAGCCCTTCTCCATCTCATCTGAGCAGAAAGATGTCAAACACAGCATAATAATCATGCCTCTTAGGAGTATTGGTCTGTGCTGAGTATGTTGTTATATAGCTAATGAACTTGTAGTAAATGCTTCCTGTGTGATTGTAAATGGTAGCTGTTTTTCTTAACAAAGCCATATTTTGTTCATATTTTTTGGTAGATTTTTCCAGACTTTGCTTTTTTTTGCCTCTTCAGCTGTTATGCTTTGTTATGTTTCCACATTTTTCTTGCCAATAAAACTACTGTGTGGTACATATGGGGGAATCTCAAATAGCTTTTAAATAGCCTGTGAACTAACCCTGAAAAGACCAAAGCTTTCCTAATTCCTTGACAAACAAATTTATTCGATTTGCTTTTGGATGAGAAAACACCTGTAGGGTTTCTCAGGAATATTATTAATATACTATTGATTAACAGCAGTTACTGATAAAGATATTTGTTCTATGTAGGACAATTAGAATTTGGAAGGTTATTGGCATGAGTTATATAAAACAATATGTAAAGTTTATCTTGTCATTTTACCTATAATGATGACAGAAGCTGGTCTTGCTGCTACAATTATCTTTAATTTACCTTGCCTATAAATCAGTACCACTGATCTTGAGAAAGTATAATTTGTAAAGTCTCTTGTAGTTGTTGCTTGAAAAAAAAATTTAATTTTCTGTCTGTTACTGTGATGCTGAATTTTAGTTCAAGCTGGATTGTAACCCCATCTTTGCATTAGTTTGCACACTCCAAGGCAGAGCTTCCTTGTTCAGAGCTCTGTCTAAACCTGCTTTGCCATCTGACCACTTAACAGAATGCTTGGCAGGGTGAAGGTTTTTCTCTGTCTGATTGTGCAGGGGCAGCTGTAATGCCTCATTTGTGGAAAGAGGTTTTAATGTGGAATCAATGCACAGTTACTGAGGAAAGCTACATGTGCAATTAGGAGGGAAGTAGATGGCCTATGGGAATTTTGAAAAAAAATAGAAAGAAGGAGGAATGTCAATTAGCCTGCCCCTGCTGCAGGTTACTGCTGAATTAAAATACAGCTCAGTCTTTGAGCCAAGGTTGTTTTCATTCCTCTTAAACCCAAATCAGAGCTTTCTGGGCTGTATCAAGCAAAGGCAACAATCAACATAAGAGACCAGTAATTTTTTTATAATTTTTTTTTTGCAGTGAGAATCATATGTGATTATGTTAATAAGCTCTGGCTTACTGGATTTTGTGAAATAGTTCTGAGGCAATCAGCATGCTTGTCTCTAATTGTCACTTGCACTTCCCCATATGGTGTAACATGACAAAGTCTGCATTTTGAATACTGTATGTTTTTGATATAGATGCAATATAATCCCACCAATCTTTTAAAGAGTAACTTCTAGAATAAGTCAATAATTGTAATTTTCCCTCAATATACCTGAATTTATTTCGATTTTTTTTTTCCTGTAGGCAAAGCCAAAACTTATAGAACCGATAGACTATGAAAATGTCATTGTTCAGAGGAAAACACAGATTTTGAATGATCCTCTACGTGAGATGCTACTGTTCCCTTATGATGACTTCCAGGTAATTTAATCCACCCTGGTTTTGTTGTGGGGATTTTTTGTTTGTTTGGGGTTGGTTTCATTTTTTACCACAGGTTTTTAGTAGTAGGAGTCATGAGGTGATACCTTCCTATTTTTTTGTTTCTTAGCTCTCTTTAGCTCCAAAAATGTGCACAAAATCTTTGCTGTGGGTCCCATTACCCTGCTTGATTAACTCTTTTGGGTACAGAAGAAATAACACAATTTCCTTGTCTGACCATAAGATCTACTTATTGCAACTCAACAATTTTGCTGCCTTTTAAAGTAAATGATCAGTCACTTGTAGATCTTCCTCCTCCCTTTCCAATGTAGGAAATGATGTGATGACTGGTTAAAAAAAAATCAGCTTTCTTTAATTTTTAAATTGATTTTTCCCCCCCATTCTTAATAGTGAAAGACATGAACCTCTTCAAATGCAGTCTGCTACTCTAAGCTGCATCATCCCAGCCAAAACTGTGTTCTAGCAAAATACCCCTTATGTAACAGAGTTTCTGACTTGATTAAGCCAGACTGAACCAAGCTTTGGGATAATATTGTTATATTTTTTTAATGATGATGTTTATAGAAATGAATAGTTTATTTCAGTACACTTCTTAAAAAATCTTCTTGCAGATCTTGTTAGGATAACTACCAAGCATCTTAGACACTGGGGTTGGAGTAAATAGTGAAGAAAGTCTCTTGTCCACATGCCCATACCTGTAATCAAAATGTCTATTTGAAAAGTATACAGACATCTGAACAATCTGTAAATTAATTTTATTTAACCAAGTAGTTGAAGCTAAGTTTGTTTAATGTGGGGAAAGCTGATGATGAGTTGGTATATTTCTACTGAAGGACATCTAAAATCCTATAAATTACATCTTGAATTTGTAATTAATTTTCTCTGGCCTAATAGAGTGTTTACCTGAATGCAGCTGGACTCTCTTTTTAATACAGTCTGGGGACTTCTTTTTCTCTGATTCTGACACAAATAACTCTACTTGCAGTCTTCCCACTCTCAGCTAAATTTTTTTAGTTTTGGGAAGCTACAGTTATTTAGAGGGGAGTTTGGGCTTCATGTGTTCCCAGCCCCACATGGAAGTTTATAGGAGTAAAACTTCTTGAAAAGGATGTTGTACTGAGAGAAGTTTCGAATATGGAATCTCTCAGTATGATACCCTACACCTGGTGTTGGCTTTGGGACTGAAAAACATGAGTGGGCTACACCACCAAAATCCCCTTCTGCAGGGTGCCTCTTCAGTATCACAGATGAAAAGTAATCCAGGCTACTTCTGCTAAGTGTGCCCTTATCTGATTGACTGCTTCACTTACCAGGGTCATTCCGGTGAGCAGCTCTGAATTATCAATGGAGAGGAAACAAAGCCATCAAGAATATCCTCAGGCATTTTGTCTGAGCAGTCTGGGGCTATGGCTGAAGTGTTTTACTGCTATTTCTAGTGACCTCCTGCAGTTCTTATCCTCAGGCCTGTATGAATGAAGCTAGTCCATAGCTCAGTCTCATCCTTCAAAAGGAATGAATGAATTTTGTCATAAATGGTATTGGTTTGGTCATCCTTTGTTTGGATTCTGTGGTCAGATTTTTATCAAGGCAGGCATTGAAGTGTGTGTTACATCAGAAGATTTCCTTCAAGTAGTCACAGTTTTGGAATATAGTCAGTTTTCCTGTTTCTTTATCCCTCATGAGTATAATATCTGAACAAGTTTTCTGGGTTTCCCCAGTTTTGGTAGAGTCTCATTTTATATGTGATTTACATGAAGACAGGTTTGTGCTATCAAACTGTATTATCAAACTTTTATTTCTTTCAAAGACTTGCTGGCACAAACTAACTCCAAATATTTTTGTTGTACACATGACTCTTCTGCACTACTTTGATCTATCTAGCTTGTTTTCAACAACACAAAACATTTAAATCTGTCACTCAATATATTAAGCAAATATTTCCAAGTCAGAGAACAGAAAACTCTTAAGTACTTATTATTTTTATTTGAAAGCTAAACCTTTTAACCCTGTTCAGTTTTCCATAGCCATATTTACAGGTTTGAAATCACTAGTCATTACATAGTTGCCAGTATCATTTGAATAATTAAAAAAAAAAAAATTAAGGCATATTTTCTGTATTTACCATTCAGCTTCACATGTATTTTTTAATTCCTCTATCTTAACTTGTGACTGTCACTCAGTGTATGAGCAGCTCTTGGGTAAGCCATGGCTCAAATGTTTGATACTGTCTTCATGCCCTTCAAGAAAGATTTTAAATAGTGAACTAGAGCATTTGGAACTATCTGTAAACACACTTAGGACTGTTTATAGGTGGAAATGCCTGCCATTGTCTAGAAACCCGTTCAAGCTATTTCCTTTCAGAGCATTCAGTTTTTATCTTTGCAAAGTTCTTCCTCACACTTAGGTTAAATTGATTACAATGTAAAAACCCTTGCCTGGAAAGGAAGCTCAGCAGTGTTAATTTATAATAACATTAAAAGTAAGGCTATTTTGTTCAGCATGGCCCTAAAACTAGCACTTAAATGGCATGGGAAATACAAAGCTTGCAGTACTAGATATCACTTTCAGAATTTTTGGAAGATTACAGAAAAAGATGCATGTTTTCAAAACAGCACCATTGATGATACCACCATTGAATTTATGTTAAAGTTTAAATTACTTACAGAGAAATAGGAAAGAAATATTTGTGCTTGATTTGGATTTTTTCAGGTAATGCAGTTAGATAACTGAAAGTTAATTTATTAGGGGTGAGAAGCTTGTATTAAAGGAACACCCATATTAAGTTTTAGTCCATATCAGAAGTGAAAAAGCACAGCAACTGGCTTTTTTGGGATCACATATAGCTTTCTTCTCTTCCTCTCTTTTTCTCTTCCTCAGATTAAAATTGTCTAGTGAGAGAAGGGGGGAAAAAACAACACAAAGGGGGAAAATAGCTCTTTTTCTGTCAGGTACAACTGTTCTCTAAACATGCTGTCAGAAGCAGCTCTAAGCTCAAATCACTACCAAAGAAACATTTGAGCATGGATGCTCAAAATGCTCAGAAAATGCTCCAGTCTTGGAAAACTCATAAAGTTTGAAGGATTGTTCCTCAGCCAGCTATCTGGTTACCGGAATCTGTCCAGATTTCCACTTAACTGCATTTGCTGTTGTCCCAAATGTTGTTAGCTGAGGTTATGAAACCTGTTTTCTCTCTTTTTATATATGTTTGATAGCAGTTCATTTACTTTTCATAAGAACATGATTTCTGTTCTGCTTTGTGCAGAGCTTCAAATCCAAAAAGTTGGCTTGTAATGTTTTTTCTTTCAAGTTTTTTTTTCCTTCATGCTATTATATCTAAATAATAGCAAGATTTGCTTTTCTGTAGTTACCAGAAGAGCTCTTAATCAGCAACTTCATCTCCATATATTGGGTCTTTTTAAATGTACCACTTGAAGATTGTTTCAGCTGCTTTTCACAAGCTCAAGCTCTGAGTTTTCTGCACTGAATTCACTTATCAGGTTACTCCCTACCTTGTTCTCAACAAATTTATAGGGGCAGACATGTTGTGGTTGGAGACATGTTTTGCTCTTGGCATCCCTGAATTTGCTTTCATTCTTAGTAAGTGAGGTGTCTAAATTTTGTTCATGCTTTGCAGTCTGTTTATTTTTAGCTGCATTTTTATCCTCTTTTTCATTTTGTTGCCCATACAAAATGTTTGTTAGTTATGATGGTAGAACCACTTTTCTGCCACTTGTTGGAACATCTCTATTAATGTTCTTGCTTCTCCCAGTCACAACAATGCTGCCAGATTTTCAAGGCTATCCCTCTTCTATCATCTTAGTGGGAGCAGCCATCTCCTTTGTAACAGTAAATTATGCATTGGATACTCTTGTATCCAAGCTTTTGCCTCTTCATGGCTGCTTGTAAATTTCTCACCTGAATTTCAGTAATTTGCTCAATAATGAAATGACTTCATAACAAAATAGCATTAGTTTAAAGCAGGCCACCTCCATGGTGGTGGTTGTCATGTTAAAGCTGTATGCTCAAGGACTGCAAAACTGGTGATGTTTATCTTAATTGCACAGTGAGTAAAGAAACCTTAACCCAAACAGTACTAGTGTGTACTTGGCAATAAGTCACCCTTTATCTAAATACTGTGCTTTTTTTCCTTTCAAAATGCATAAGTTTTGCATACTACCTCAATTTTTAAAGGAAATCATAAAACCATAGAAGGATTTGGGTGGGAAGCAACCTTAAAGATCATCTGGTTCTAACTCCCTGGCATGGGCAAGAACACCTTCTGCTAGAACAGGTTGCTCAGACCCTTGTCCAACCTGGCCTTGAACATCTCCAGGGATGGAGCATCCACAGCTTCTCTGGGCAGCCTGTTCCAGTACCTCACCACCCTCACAGTAAAGAACTTTATCCTAATATCTCATCCAAACTGCTTTCTTTCAGTTTGAATCCATTCCCCTTTGTCCTGTAAAATGATGCAAATTCAGGCTAAATTTGCTTGTAGCAAATAAAATGTGGGTGCATTCCTACCCTTATTAAATTTGTCTTTGCAAAGTTATCACAGTGTAATTTTGAAGGCAGCTTGGTGGTTTAGCTTAGACAACATTTCACCTTTGTTATTTCTGGGTGTGAGCCATTTGGATTTAACACACTTTCACTTAAAGCTCTCAGCTTTTATTTAATGCCAGTTAAGTACTTCTGAAAATAGATCTTGTGCCAACTTTGCAGAAGTAAAACTAAATCCAGGTCATTCTATGAGAAGGCACATCTTCAGTAGAGGAAAAGCAAAAAAAAAAAATCCAAGTAATGTCCTTATTTTAGACAGCACAAGTTAAACTCCTCAAATAACTAATTTTAAAATATTCCAAGTAATTTCTCTGTTACTTTTTCCCATTCAAATCTCTTTGGTGTTTTTCCTTAAGTCTTTAGCCAACTGTTCTAAATCAATTTAGTTTGGAAATTAGTTTATAATACAGGTTCTGACACCTCCCATACAAAGGATTTGACACTTCCCATGCAAAGGTGAAGTCACTTCTGACACATGGTTATTTTAAGGCCAGGATCTCACAGCTTGCCATCTTTTCCATTGAGTCTTTTAGAACAGTTTCTGTCTCTGCATCTGGAGCATGAGCCTCTGTGGTAACAGTCTCACTGGCAAACACAACCTTGGGGCAGAAAGAGCATCCATTGCAGTCTGCTCTCCTTGTGGACACGTTCACTATCCACATTCCATCAGGTTTTGGGTAGTGAGGACTCTTTGGTTGACTTGGGGAAATGTTCTTGCTGCTGTTCTCTTTTCTGAGACCTCAACATACCCTAAATCCCTGGGACTCAGTCAGGAAGTTGTGTCAGTACAAGTCTGTTAAGTGTGTGCCTCAGTGAGTGCGTGTGAGTCCTGGCTCGTGTTAGAAGTGGCCTTCCTTAGTTTTGACAGCAGACTAATTGAAAGGGTTTTTTAATTTTCTTTGAGAGCATGAGACAAACACTTTATGGTTCCTGAGGCTACCATAAATCAAATGATCACTCAAACCCAGAGAGTTGAAAAGTTTCATTTCTACAGAACAGTTCAGCCAATGTAGTTGTGAAGAGAGTTTGTTGAGAAAACAATCCTTCCTTCTCTAATTTTTCTTTTGGAATATAATGTGTATTTATGTGCATGCTTTCTTTTAGAATATTGTGGTGCTGCTTAAGTAATTATTTTTAGGAGTTTGCTCTAAATCACAGTACCTCACTCATTGCATTTCCTGGCTCTTTGATGCACTACTGCAGCTGATGGATGTGCTGAGAAGGAGACAAATGCATTAAGACAATTACTAATATGAACAAATTGACAAGTCAGATTCTTCTGGTTTGTCACTGATATTGAGGCAGTATTAAGATAAAAATCTTATTATATGAGAACAACTAGAAGAAAAGCCCTTAGTATTGTATTGATAGTTGTCTAGCAGGGTAACTGCAGCAGACATTTTAAAAGTATGTTCAGCAACTTCAATTTTACTAAATTATGCTACAGTGTTAATTTGATTGATGAGTTCATGAGTTTCCCGTGAAAAGTGCCTGGTAAGATACCACCTCAGTCTCTGTTTTTTCTTAAAATAATATTTTTTTAGGAAAGCACAATATAACTGTATGCTTGTAGAATATATATAAATACTGCATGTAATATTTATACATTATACAAAGTATAAATAATTTCTCATCAAATATCAGACTATTTCATTGGAATAGTATCTAGAAATTCTGGTCTTAAGGAAGTTTCTATTCTTAATAGAAGTTTTTATTTCCATAGCTTGTGAAAATGAATACTTAATATGATTTGAAGATATTTCTAGAATTAAGAAAACTCCATTTTTAAAAGCTGTTAGCATATAAATGCGTATCTTCTTGCAATTTGGTTTTTTGTCTTTTAACTGTAGTTTGCCAGGTTTATTGGTCCCATGAAATATTTTGGGGTTTGTGGTGTTTGTTTTTAATATCTTCCCACCTCTCCCACCCAAGAAATCAGCACTGTCACTTTTAGTGCTCTAGACTAGATGAATGAATTGACCATGACTATGGGATTTTTTTTCCCTTTCAATCTTGACTGTAATTGAATGTTCTTACTTAAATACCCTCCCCAGTTAATGGAGTGAGCCTTTGGTAATGACCAAGATAATCAATCACCTTATGGATCAGACTCTCAACAGAGATAAGTTAAGCTAATGTACTTATGCACCCTTTGTTTTTCGATATAACATGGGGAGATTTTTCTTGTCACATTTTTATCTGATCCTTCCTGGATGTGTGGAGTCCTGTAACTAACAGGTGAGGGACCACAATCCCCTTCCAGGCCCTGACTGTGTAAAACTCTGTTGCTCACCTTTGATGGCCTAAGCTATGAGATTCCTTTCCACATAGTGCAAAAAACTTCTATAGCTCTGTGGTTATTTTCATTTGTGGTACAGAAGATTTTGTTAAGTTTTCATCTTTTTCACTTTACAAATGTAAAGTATCCTAAGGCTTACTTCAGCACAGGTCTGAGAAGCAGAATTTCATGGTCACAGAGATATTTCCTGCTCTCTGGCAGCCTTCCTGTGCCTCTCTGAGTTCTGACATAGGATAGGAATAAGTTCTGATTTGGTAGGCTGAAGTATGTATATACTTCAGTGACCCACACCTTCTCTCTAAACCTGCAGTTAAACAGTGCTAGTCTCATTTTTTATCACTTGAGATCTGCAGTTGAATTATTCTTTTATTTTGATGTGGTTTTCTTACCTTCCTTGAATAATAGTTTTTATGTGTAGTAATTACACTACCTTAATGTCTGTCTTCAGCATGTTTAAGTTATGTTGTCATGGTGGAATTATTTTTTTCAAGTATTGTGTTCCCCATGTTGACAATGTAGTGGAAAAAACTGTCCTATGGCATCTATTCCTCACTGATTCCAATCTTGCTCTTGTTGTGAAAGAAGGAACATGTTGCTTGAATGAAAGCAAATTCTCACTATTCTGAAACATCATATTCATAGGATGTTTTCTACTGAGCTTTTCTTCATTGTAGTGGTGTAACTGAGTGTGGCCATAGTGTGTCATCTCCCCTTTAATTGCAATTTTCATTAACGGCTTTTGTTGTTTATCAGACAGCATTATTGCAGCGGCAGAGTCGATACATTCGGTCAACAGTTCCTGAAAATGCAGAGAAAGAAGCTCAGAGCCTGTTTGTAACTGAGGTAATACTGCAGTTGCATGTGACTGTGTGCAATAACAATATTATACCTGACTTGTTTTTCTTCTCGTTCATTTGCCATTTAAAACAAACAGAAAAATAAGCCCTGGAAAAAGAACTAAATATTTATTGCTGCTTGTCAATTATTTCAAAGCAAAATTTCCAGGAAAACCTAGTATTAAACCCCAGTAGTTTTTTCCATTGGTGGCTGGAAAAGAAGTTTTACAGGACAGACTTTAATTCTTTTGTTTGCGTCATTGGCTTTTGCAGATGGTTCTCCTCCACTTCATTATGCTTTTGGCTTTTCCAGATGAACGTGGGTGATTTCAATGCATAATATTGGATCTACAATAAATCTGGAATGAATCACTGGGACTTGTTTTTTCTGATAAAGTCTCTCACACTAGCCATTCTTACTTTGTTTCAAGTGATCTTGTACAGATTGCTGGAACAGAACTGTACAAGATACAACAGTATCCAGAACTGTAACACTTGTGGAGGCCAAAATTCATTATGACTGTTCAACTTGTATGCTATATGTAGAAAAAGTATCCTCAACCCTAAAGTTTCTCAGAACTGTTTGCTTAGGTTGGCATTCCTTTGGTTTTGTGAGGCTGTTCTTCATTTATTGTCTTGTTGAGGCCTTTAATGAATTAAAGGTTCAATTGTTTTTCTTTTTTTTTGTGTGTGTTTTCTACTGATATGTTTTAAGCTGATATTTTAAGCTGAAGCAAGTAAATGTCTGTTGTAACTCTAATAAAACTGAAGGAGTCCACGTAGCTGAATGTACATCAAAGTGTTTCATCCACACTGATAAATACCCTTAATACCTAACCTAAACATTTCTGAGATAAATTTGAAGAGGATAGACAAGAGGAGGGAGGAGTGTTAGAGGTAATTCATAGAGTTTAATGAGTTTCTGCTGAAACAATTGCTTGGCAAGTATTAAACTTGTGTTTTGAAATACAAAGAAAATATTTACGATTTATTGGATGCTGTGTTTGTGTATGTGTAGGTTTATTGTGTTACATAAAATTTTGTATGGAATGGTTTCTGTCAACAGATTTTGTCAGTTTTATGTTACTTTGTTCAAAGCCAAGATAAATCAGTACTTTTATGTTGTAACAATATGGGTGGAGTAAAATGGTATTTCCTGTGATCTAGATCAGAACTTAATGACATAATTGCTTTTCAACCACTGTAAGCATGCAGTCTAAATTTAAGTATTAATTTAATTGCACTGGAAGTATAAATTCAGGAAAATATGTTTTTGGCTTTCTGTATCACTATGTGCACAATTGAACATTCTATTTTAATAAGGTGTCTGTTTTTGTGCTGAGCTGTCTTTGGGCTCAGTCATGTTTTCAGCTTCAGCTGAGTTTTCTAAAGACTTGGCCATGTTTTCAGCTTCAGCAAAATGCTGGTTTAACTTTCTGGACAACTGAAGATGGTTAATACAGATGCTGAGTGCATTCATCATTTTCTGGTTTTATTAAATACATGTCTAGCATGGATCATAGAATTCCATTGAAACATATAACTTGCTCCAAAAACCTATATTGCATTAGACTATTGCAAAAGAAAGGAAGTGTACAGAATTTTCAGAGATTGATATGTAACCATAATAGTTCATAAACAGACATATCTTAAGAGATTTTCTTGTCCTGTGTCTATTGAATGCCTTTAATCCCCTTCCAGTTAATATTGATACTTGGTTTTCATTTAAACAGTGCATCAAAACCTACAATTCAGACTGGCATATTGTTAACTATAGATATGAAGATTACTCAGGAGAGTTTCGACAGCTTCCAAAGTAAGTATGTTACTTAGTCTGTTTAGTAGTATGATAAATTGAAATTGTGGAGGAATTTTGCATTTAATATAGACTTATTTATTTGAGAAGTATGAGATGTATAATATCTAAACTGAAATATTCTATATCCATGTTTAATGGTCAGTAGAGATGATAAAGACTTGTTGGATGGAATTGATGAACTTGAATTGTAATATCATGCTAAACCATTTCCTGGGAAGGTACTGTCATAACATTGCCTTGTTAACAGGTAAGTGAAAACAAGACATTGTATCATTGACAATGTGACTTTAAGTATGATAACTAAAACAGGCTAATGTTTAGATGAACCTAAAATGGTAATATCCTGTTTTCATTGTTTCAAAGGCAGCTTTTGGAACTTCCTTTAGGAGCTTGGGGAATAGAACTTAACTGAGATGGTTGGAGCAGGTTTTCACAAGGATGATTCAAAGTACAAGCCTAGCCGACATCTGTTACAAACTTTCTAAACCATCTGCTAGAGAAATGTTTTCCCACTTTTTCAAAATTTTGTAGGAAAAGTATAGAGATTAGAACCTTAATTCAGAATGTCTAAGAGTAGCTAAATACCCTGAATACCCCAGCTCTGGACGATCTATGTCTTCCCTGATTGCTCTCCTGCATCTATCAGCTAAGAAATAGTTGCCTTGCCCTCTGGAGAGTTCTGATCTTCTCGCAGGTTTTGTACAAGGCAGGACCTGGTTTTCACTTGCCCTGAACAGAAACCACAGTAGGAATTTTAAAAAGTGCATTGTCCTGCAAGGAGCCAGTGGTTGCAGGCATGAATTCTTACTGATGAGATATTAGGAGTGCAATGAATGAGAAGGCATCTGTTCTCTTCAGTTACACTTTAGCACAGTAACAAGCAGAACAAAAAGGACATGGCTGCCAGATGTACAAATGAGGAAAATTGCTTTCTAAGAAGTAGAATTAATGAAAAATACATGCTTTTACCTAGTCATTCTTGTGCTTTTTCCTCTTAAGTAGGAAAAGAACATCTAAATTTTTGCATCAATAAAATATGTAACTAATCACAAAGTTCCTAGTACTTCAGAAGCTTTTTCTTTCTCTTGTAGTAAAGGGACAAAGCCAGACAAGCTTCCTGTTCATTTATATGAAGTGGATGAAGAAGCAGATAAAGATGAGGTGAGATAATAGCAATTCCTTACTTTCTCTTGTTTTCATTAAAGAATGTTGGGTGTGTAGAGGTTGTGAGTTTGGTTAAGTGTTGATGTCAGTACATGAAAACAGAGATTAGCTTGAACCACCTTATTGGGAAACAAATCAGTTATTTTTCTTGTCTCCTTTCAAATAACCTTGTTCTCTGCAGATCTGTCAGGTGAGCCAGAAAAAGTTTTGACAGATAATAAAATTGAAGTTTTAGTACTTGGTGACATATAATCCTTCAGCTGTCATAAAATCTGTTTTATACTGTGTCTATGTAGGCAGGTTCCCAGAGGGAAGTGTTTCCTGCAGTTTAATCATGGAATTGAATAAAATCATAGGTGAATCTGTTCCAGCACAGCAACAGCACACACACTTCAGCATGCATGACAGTATAGCATACAGCGTGAGCTAAAATCAATTCATCACAAGTATGAGCACAGGATAAGACTTGAGGAGCTGTCATGGAAACAAAGGCTTTAAAAATTGACTAAAACTCCTAGATATGTTCTCTGGTGTTGTTGGCTTAGGGAAAGGAGAGATGTATAGCATCGAGCAATTTTCAAGTATATTTAGAATGCCAAAGACTTTTTTTTTCAGCAACTGCCTCTGTTATTTTTGTGATTTATTTATTTTTTACCACACCCTGTTCCAAAACATGTTTTTAAATGCCACTGTTACCTTTTCTTACAGTTACTTGAACTCTTCCATCTCAAACAAGAATGAAAATAAAATAATTTTTCTTTTTTGGTTTTTTTTTTTTTACCTCTTGGCAATTACTTTGCTTCTAAATTCCTCAGAATTGCTCAGAACTGCTGCATATGAAATGAAAGGATTAAATGTGAAGAAGTTGTTTGGGGAATTCATCTGAGTAGATAGATTCCCAAGCAGAGAGTCCCAGGCTGATATTTATCCAGCACTGCTATTAATCTGCACTGTGATATTTGGACAAATGACTTTATGCATCTATATCCAAAACCTCCTATTTGTAGGATGGGAATAATTATGATTACTATTATACTGACATTTAAAAGACTTAGCATTATTTGCTGTGATAATATTTCTGACAACAGAAGTGTATTAGAAAACGGTGAGTTAAACACTAAAAAATTAAATGGATGTATAATTTACTATAATTCTTACCAGGAAATACATTATGGGTTGAGTTAGTTAAACATTGAAAAACTATAATTTGGCTATTAGCAGGTAGTATGTGTTTCATTAGGAAATGTAGGTAGAGAGGAGAGCCTGTGTCCTGCAAGAACAGGCAGGAACAGGGTGTCTCTTTCAGAAGTACAGTCACTAGAGGAGAGCTCTGCTGCTCTTTGAGGAATGTAGAAAATAAACACAAGAAAAGGACATGCTGGGAGGAAAAGGGAAGTTAGTGGTACAATAGAGTGGGGGGACATAAATTCTTTCATCAAGGGAAGACTTAATGCCAGAGGTGTTTGTTTCAGACATGAATTTCTTTCTATGCCAAAAAGCACAGATGCAAACCTTAGATTGAAAGTTGTTTGGTCCTTTTGTTTTGCTTTTGTTTGTGTTTGAAGAAAGCTGATTTATTAAGAGAATCATAGAAAACAAAAAGCTAAAAGTGATTAAAAATTGCAGGAAAATCAGATAAATATTAGTTTAATCCCACATCATTAAAAAGGAGAAAATTACCTTTGCAAAATTAATTCAGGCTATCAACCCATCAGGTTGATGTTTGCAAATGGAATTTTTCAATCTGGTATGGGATCAAGATACAGGATTGTTTTTGTTGAAACAGTTGCTGTTGAAGTAAACTTTGGAGCCAAGTTTGTGGGAAAGATCACTTTAAAAAGTGCAGCACAGTGTGCAGCAGCAATGATAAAAGTGAGGAAATTACCTTACCGGTTGGAAACAGGAAGCATGTTTTCAGTGTGAGAGTGGTGTGTTAACAACTGGGTCCTGGGTTCCTTTGTATGAACAGATGGGCAGCTGGAAAGATTCAGTAGCTTTTTGGCTCTCCAGGCAGGAATTCTGCCTGACAGAAGAAATGCTGTAACTAGAGAGGCCCAAATGACGCTCAGTTCTATTGCTAGAGAACAGCATGCAGCTCAACAGAATTGGGAAATGTGCACCTCAGAGACTGGGAACTGGAGTCTTAATAGAGCTAAAATCTTAGTTTTTGTTAACTCAGGTAATCAATGAATTTTAGTAATTTGAGGTGACCCTATGCATGGTTTGTGCAATTACAGAAAAGCATTCGCTGTTTTGTGCCAGGTTTTGACAATAACTCATCATGTATTCATGGCCTTACACTTGTAAAGGTGATTTAAACCCACCCTTTCCTTGGGGATAACTCATGCCAGGGGAGGTGAAAAGTCATATAGAGTCATATTTGGAAACCCAGTGTTTTAAGTTGTGTCTGTATCTTTATTCTTGTATAAGAAAAATAATTATTAGCTAATAGAAGAGCAGTGGAGGCTAATGACTCGAAAATATAGAAAAATGATAACTGTGTTGCTTGGACAGTGAGACTCTTTGGGGCACATGAAAATTTACTGAGTATTTCTGGTCTATGCCTTTGGGCCATTATATCAGATGCTCTGATAGTTGATGACCATGTCATCTTTACTGGGCCTAACTTCAATAGTCCCAAGCTGACAGTAAATTTTAAAAGGTCAGATTGATGCATCTTTTGCCTTCTGTTCACAGTTTTTTGAAGTTCACATGTGCATATGCTTACGAATATGCAAGCTAGACAGACTAAATAATCTGTAAATAAATTACCTAGTAACATTTTACAGAATGTTCCTTGATTCAGTTCCAGAAACAAATTAATGTTATTCCAAGATTTGGTTTAATGTTCAGTTGTTGAACTAGTGACTCTCTGCCCCTTATATAATCAGGTTTTGTTGCATGTTTTCTTTAACAGCCAAAAAAAGGAATTAGAAAAATACTTGAGGTACTCAAGGATGTTTTGTGATTTTGTTTTCAGCTGAATGCTCAGCTAATTCTGAATATTTCAGTAAAAAAAAATTACCAGGAGTATTTCTCCTTTATATGGATGAAAATCCTCCTACATGTCTAATTCATTAGTAGTTTTGTTTCAAAATTGCCTGTACCAACTGGGAACCATGGTAACACCAGCTTCTTAGTACTCTAAAAGATTACTTGGAACTGGTGATTTAATATTTATTCTGTGGCAGTTATAAATCTGTCTTTTTGATCTGTTTTGATTGCAAAGGGCTGCATTTTGGTAGTTGTTAACATCCTAAGGTTTTAGATGCAGTCATTCAGTTCCCTCCCCTGGCAGATGGATGTGGGGTACAGGCTGTGGGTGTGATGTGTGATGCTTGCATTGGATCTGCTGTTTGTGAACTTGCCATCACTGCCAAGTTCAGTCTTGTTCTCTCTGCAAAGCTTTGATTCTGATCTGTAAAAGGGCAGACCCAATTCAAGAATTAATTCTCTCTAACTTCTTAAGAAAGTAGTCTCTTTGAAGTACTGTATGTAAAGCAAAATGGTTTGAAAATGTTGATTGAAGTTTTGGATAAGCATGTGTTTGCATTGTTCTTTTTGGCAATAGAAATTGGTGAAAGTTCTTGCACTCTGTGGAAAAGGTTACAAGGTAAATGTAAGCAAATGTTTTAAGTTTTGACTGTTTGCTCATTCCCCTGTTTCATTGGGATTTGTCTTGACTAACATGTAGCTATCTATAGGCTGGATCATCCTGTTGGCTGTAGATAAAGCCTGGAGAAGTGGCCACATTACATAGTAAAAGTTAGATGAGGTCAATCTCATGCCAGGTCTTTAAATAAAATAATGGAAAAGCCATAGAATTTCAGCAGGGACTCATGGTACATTATTATCATTATGTTATGACCATAGTTATTCCAACTTCTAAAATTACTTCTGAAATTATTGATAAATACTACATGGACTGTGATGCAAACATTTACCTTTTCTTTTTTCTTCTTTTTTTCTTTCTTCCTGTATTCCTTTCTTCATCTCCAGGATGCAGCATCTCTTGGGTCTCAGAAGGGTGGAATAACAAAACAAGGATGGCTGTACAAAGGCAACATGAACAGTGCAATCAGTGTGACAATGAGAGTAAGTTTAAGAATATCTTACATGTAACAAAAACCTGAGCACTGATATTCGATATCCCTGGGCCTTGGAGAGGTCAATCTGTGGTATGTGGTTAAACTCACAATAAGGAATACCTTAAGATTACAACAGAAAAACTATCTACCACAGTTTAGTTCTAAAAAAATTCTTATTAAAAGAAAGAGGGAAGCTTGTATGTACTTCATGTATCTGAAACCTTGCTTTTATCTTATATAAATCAGAAAAAAAAAGCTATGAAAAATCTAGTACGTGAGAAAAATTTTCCTAACTCTACCCTTGTGTGATTTTAGTGGAAAAGGGACTGTGTAATATTGATGGGAGTTTATTTGTTTGTATTTTATATAAACTATAATTTTTAATATGCCTCTTATAGAGTCAGTTTTAAATACCTTTCAATAGGTCAAAAATACTGTCAAATGGTATTGTACAGTCCTGCTGCAGATATCATAACTTACTTATTTTAATTAATAGTTTCTGTTTTCTTTTCTGCAGATACTGATTATGTTATCTATAAATAAAAACTTTTTTTCTCTTACCTACTATGTAAATAGCACTTTTGAGTATACAATGTGAAGCTAATTGATACTTGTTGTCACTGTTCTTCCCTCCTTTCTTTTCACTAGTCATTTAAAAGAAGATTTTTCCACTTAATCCAGCTTGGTGATGGATCCTATAATCTCAATTTCTATAAAGATGAAAAAATATCAAAAGAACCTAAAGGATCAATATTTCTAGATTCATGCATGGGAGTGGTTCAGGTAATTATTCTCCTGCTTGCCAATTAATTTGATATTTATTAGCAAGTGAAATTTTATTTAAAATATAGATTGGTGTTGTTGAATGTAGATAAGTACCTATTATGCAGAGAAACAAGTAGACAGGCTGCATCTTGCCAAAGCAGTGAACAAGATTTCAAAGGGCAGGAGACTGAATTTTTGAAATCTTTCTGAAAAGAACATGAATTACTGGTTGATGTCAAGTATTTAGCAAACCAAATTCTAAGGCAAGTGCACAAAGAACCCCAAAGTTGGCAAAGTAATGACAGCATAAAATTGAAGTTTATTTCAGTTAGATTTTGTGCTTGCATGAGCTGTAAAATGTTTTTCATAGCTTCTTGTGTGGGATTTTTGTTGCGGGAGCTGTATTGAATTCAAACACCCTTCCAGATGCTTTCGTTTGACCTTTCTAGTGTTACTTTTTTGTGCTTTTCTTTATTTTGAAAAGTTAAGGGCTTTGGTAAAATGTTTGTCAGTAGCAAGTGCCAAAGAAAAGATTGTTTTTCATTTTTTTTGTGATTCTGTTATGTATTTATAGTACAGCATGTAACTGTTCTGTTAGGCACAGCATACCTGGAAAAACCCCATGGCTCTTGGGGTTTTTTTTAACTTGTACAAAAAATAAAGAAATAGGCAAAGTTTAATAAAAATATCGTGGTTAAATAATATTTTTGTAACATAAAGTTGTTTGGAGATTTACACAAAGACATAAACCAGCTTTACAGAGGATTTTTTCCCCCCAAATATTGTAATATTGTCTTCTGGATACACATTTAATAGGTAACTTCTATGAAAATCTTATAACTGTAATAAATTTTATCATATTGCAAGTTATATGTATAATTTTGCAGGAATTATTTTGCCTTAGAGATAGAATTCTGGCCAGCTCCACTGAAGTGAATTTAATTTGTGTTTTTAAAACAAGCCAACAAACACAAAAGTGGTTGCTAAACCAGTCAATAGGTCTCATCAATAAATACAAATACGGATGGAGGGTGCAAAGAGGACAGAGCCAGGCTCTGCTCAGTGCTGCCCAGTGACAGGGCTGGAGGCAATGGGCACAACCTGAACCACTGGAGGATCCCTCTGAACATTAGGGGACACTTTTTCACTGTGGGGGTGACTGAGCACTGGCACAGGTTGCCCAGAGAGGTTTGGAGTCTCCATCCTTGGAGATGTTCAAAAGCTCCCTGGCCAAGATCTTGTGCTAAATGGCTCTAATTGCTGTGCTTGAGGAGGGAGTGTTGGATGAAATGATGACCAGAGGCCCCTTCTAACCTCTAACTGTTCTCTCATTATGGGATTTAAAACCTGAAAATCTCTTTTCCTCACACATGCTTTCATGCTGTTCCATACTTTCTGTTCTGGTAGTTCAATCCAATTAACCTCAAGTTTCCTCAGACTCTGCCAGAAGCTTGCTTTTTAAAACAAACAACATATTACTGTTTCTTTTGTTCTTCTGCAAGTAGGGCTGATACAGTCATCTCTAAGTAAAAGTGTACTTTGGATGCTTTAAAATTTATAGTTGGCTAAGTCTCTAGTGCTGTACTGTATTGTACAGTACCCTCAATGATCATCTTGGTACCTGGTCTTCAAAACTGCGTGTAAAAATTTGAGACTAGTTATGAATTAGCATCATGTGCAAAGTCAAAACCAGTTAGTGCTCACTTCCAAGAAGCCAAGTAGTTATTCAGTGGCTAGAATAAAGGGGTTTGGAAATAACTCTTTTCTTCACTTGAATTTTTGGTGAGGAGCAAGTAAAAAAAGTAGATTTAAACTATCAAATATTGTCCCAATTTCAGACATGTAGTTTTATTGTCTTATATTATGTCCTGTATCCTTTCTGGCAAACCTTATTGTTTTACTGTTGGTGTTGAATTAGCATTTAAAAACTCATATGGGAAAAAAGTGGTATCTACACAGTAGAAATTGCACTTCCATTTAACAGAAGAGGAAAACAAAGGAAAAAAAGACCCAGCCATCTTACTTTGAAGTAGTCTGATGTGGAATTCATAGAAATGGTTTTTCTCAGGTAGTTATGCTTACAAGATTTTGTTCTTGGAATGAGACTACTTGTTTCAGAGTCAGTCTTTTCAGTGAGGGGAGATTAGTTCCTACTGCATTGCTATAACACTCCCCTGGTCTGAGTTCATTCAGTGCATTTGCTTACTTACTTTTTCAAAGACTGTAGATGCCTGAGAGAAAAATACTAACTTCACTTACAGACATGAAGTTAGACCAGAATATGCTGCTTCATCAGAACTTGTATCAAGAGGAATGCTAAATTTGTGCAATAGCAGGGTTTTTATTTGGTTGGGGTATTTGTTTTGGGTGGATTTCTTTTTTCCCCAAACTTTAGTGAAGAAACTGGAATTCTTGGAATTCTGTTTGGTGTTTTCATATTTGGTTTTGTTTTGTTGGGGTTTTTGTTTTAATACTAAATTCTATAGAGACTTTTCTGATCAGAGATGTGGAGCACATAATATATGCAGTGTATCTATTCACACATTCAGCCACATGTGTAGGTATGGTTGCTCTAATTCAGTGTTTTGTGAAATCTGAGATCTGTGACATCTACTGCCTGTGTCAAGCTTTTATACTGTCAAACATAGAGGTTACTTTTCTCAGAGTTTTTCATTTATTTCAGCACTGACTTCAACTGGTAAGATTGCCTTAGAGCTACACTTTCGTTTGTACACTTGACAGAAACTCAGCTTTGGTAGAAAGCTGACTGTTTTGTCAACAAGTAGTTAATTGAAGAATCAGAGATACAATGAAACTAGTATGTAATTTGGCATTTAATTTAACTTAAACAAAAAATCTCCCAACCATTAAGTCTGCCTTACTGTTTATTTTAGTGTTTTTCTAGTGCATTATCAATTTGTAAAACTAAATTGATGATAATATAGAATTTTCATTTAAGACTTCTGAATTCATTCCCAGAAACATGAGTCAGGCTAAGTAGCATTTGAAACCCTGGTTTAAATTGTGTGGAGAAGGATGACAGAAATGGTTGAGGAAAAAAAGAGGAACTGATTCACAACTTTATGTATATCTATATGACTAACAGTATTGGGGTTATGTTGGTTATAATTTTACCTCCAGTGTAAAATCCCAGTCTGCAAACAATTGTCACTCAAATATAATAGTCTTTCATGCTTTTTGTTTTCTTTTGTTTTTTCAGTAGCCCTTAATTGGCTTCATTTCTAGGTGATCTGAAGTACATAAAGATTTGGAAATGGGATCTTTTTTGTTTTTATAAAATGATTGCAAGCAGAATGATGACTGGAAACTGGAATACAGGCTGTTCTCCTTCCTACTTGCACTTGTTGCAGTGCTGTGGATAACTTCAAAGGGTCAAATGTCAGAGAGCAAAAAGTGTCATTACGACACATTTTTTCAAAATATCAAACTGTATTTTTGTATAGCATATCTGAAATATGTGTAACTTCCTTTGATAGTGGTTAGACAGCATGTGAAGTGCTACACAGGTCTTTTATTTTCTTATAGAACAATAAAGTCAGACGTTTCGCATTTGAGCTCAAGATGCAAGACAAGAGTAGTTTCCTTTTAGCTGCAGACAGTGAACTTGAAATGGAAGAGTGGATAAATACTCTGAACAAAATCCTTCAGCTTAACTTTGAGGCTGCAATGCAAGAAAAAAGAAATGGCGAGTCCCACGAAGGTAAGCAGGGTTTCCAGCAAGGCTGATGTTATGTGACCATGTCTCCTTACATGCATTTTGGAAACAAGGGCTTTCATGTGGCAAAATTTTTTTGTTTGTTTTCTTTGGGCATAAAAATTGCAGGCATTTTTACTGTCCACTTCAACTGATGAGCATTTTAACCTTTTGGGCATTAAAACAGTATAGTTCTGTATTGATTCCAGTTGAGTCAAGTCCACAAGATAATTCTGAGATTGAATAAGTCTAGAAAAGTAGAACCCACAACGTAGAACCAGGACTGAGGCAGCTTGAGGAAGAAAAAAAACTTAGGATGGACTTGTTTTGGAATGTGTAAAATGCTGCTGAAAATGAAATAATCTGTTCTGTGGTCACTGTAGGTAGAAATGGTGGTTACAGTGTGGGGCTTGAATTTAAATATAATTCCCTTGACCACAGATATTTCCTGCAAGTATTGAAATAGACTGCTTGGGTGTAGAATCCTTTCTGTTGGAGCCCTTTAAGAATGGATCAGGCAGGTATCCGTAAGGAATGCAGTGTATGGCACCAGTATTTCAGTGACAAAAGGAAAATCTGAATGTCCTCTCCTTCACTTTTCCTCTTGAGGGTGGATGGGGGGAGAAACTGGTGTGAACCCAACTGTATGCATATCCAAAAGAGCCTGGAGGATATTACAGAAGGATGGTTTTTTATAGAGAGTGCAAAGTACCAAAAGGGATCATTAGAGTTTAAAATGAGATATCACAGTCTTCAAAGACTGTCAGAATTTAGTGTGATGTTTGCAACAAAAGCAGATCTGAAAAGGAGAAGCATCTTGCTCTGGGAAAGACATTTTAGTCTGTGGTCCTTAGTTGACCTTAGCACTGCAAGATGTTTATAGCTGACTGAATGGCTGCTTTGTAAATCCAGTAACTGTTGGTGAGTAGAGCTGGGAACCTAATGAACAGAGGGAACTTGTTTTGAAATCAAGTTACAATGCATTGTGGAAAGAGTAATGTAGGTTTGTGCACTAAGTATCTGCTTCTGTTTGTAACTAGTTTCAACTTTCAAGAATCGCTGCATCAAAATGATGTAGTTGTCCACAACCTATTTATGCTAATGATTGTCATTTTTGAGGGGGCAGGAGATTAAAAAGGATGAAATTCTTTTGCTGTGGAGTTTTGTGAGCACGTTGGAATTTTTATATTTATTTTAAAATGAGTTTTATAATTTCAGATGATGAACAAAGCAAACTGGAAAGCTCATCAAGTAGTTTTGATAACTACTATCCTGAAATTGCCAAGGTAATATATATTGTAAATGTCAACTTGGGATATAAAGTATTAAACATAAGTTAGCCACATGAACTTTCAGTAGAGGTAAGGCATTGGCTTGTAGCTTGTGGTGCTTGGAAAGCTTAGGAGCTCTTTTATGAGGTGTGGTTATTGAGCTTCATTATTTTCTGCTTTTGGAAGGAAACAAGATATTGTCTTGAAGTTTCCTATATAAATCTTAATATGCTGTTTAAATTCAGCATGTCTTATTTTATTAATTCATTCTATTTTGTGTTGGTTTATTGCATTCAGGTAAGTGTTAAAGTGTTTCTATAGAAATCTAGCTATACTAAAGTCAAGTTTTATTTTTAGACTTAAAAATCCAGGGCAGCTTAATAGCAGTGATGAAGTGAATGTATTTTAAGATGTTTGTGTTTATAATGAACTGGCAGGTCCATGGATGTTTCCTGTGTTGCCATGGTTCTTGCTTTTCCATTTTTTTCTTAGTGAAGTGTGATATAAACAAGCATGAAATAAAATGGAACCAAATAGAAAATAACAGTAACTCTTTCTCAGCCCATTTGCAGACTTTTATTTAAATCAGTGAATTCTGTGTTGCAGTTTGTTTTGTGAATTTTGTAAAGAAGAAATTTTTGTTAAATCACCCAAGAACTTTAACTGGTGACCTTTTTTATTGAAGCTGCAGAATCCAAACTCCTTTCTGTGACTTCCTTACTCTTTCTTCTGTGTGGTACAGCCTGGAGTATTGAAACTTTTCTGCTTGACCATTCTCTGGAATGCTCTCCCTTTTTTTCCTGAGGATCTGTCTGACCTAGTAACTCTTCCTGAAAGTAGTGCAGCTTATGAACTGAGAATAAGCAAACCAAACTCTATTTACTTCAGTAGCTAACATATCAAAGGATCCAGTCAGAATACATTAACAAGCTTTTACCACCCAAATTGGTTGGCTGACTTAATTCTTTCTGTTACTGCTTTGTAATCAATTTAGCACATGCACACAAAAAGCTCTTATGTGATAATCTAGCTCCAGCTATGGCTGTAATTGGAAGTTAATTTGGATTGTGGTGCATATAATCAAAGCTTCCTAGGAAGAGCTGCAAGTATCAAACAGCATATTTGCATGAGGCCATGAAAATTTGTTTCAGAATTAAATATGAAATTAGATGCTCTTATTCTGTGGAAGATTTTTCTTTTTTCCCAGTCAGTTATTATAATGCTAATGGTCCATATTCCTTACAGAGGGGACTTTACTTCAGGGCTGCATATAGTTTTGGTACTCCAATTTCCATAACTTTTGGATCAGAAGCATTCAGCTCTTAAAGCTCGTTATTTTCTAGAATATTATTTTTGCTCAGTTCTTTAAGCACTCCATGTTTTATTATTATTATTTATTCCATTGTTATAACGTATTTACATTTCTATTTCCTTCAATTTTTTAAAATTTCCCCTTCCCTTCTAATTCACCTTTCCTAAACACTGCCTTTCAAAATAATTTCCTCTAATGTATTTTCCTAGTCTTTTTTTTCCTGAGGAAAATTACAGAGAAAACTCTGCCCATTTTCATTACTCTTTGTGTCTTAACTTGATTGTTATGTATAAACGGTGTTGTTTGGAGGATTTTTTGTCCTTTATTCTATCTTGCCTTGTCTTTTCAGCTGTTGTTTGGATTTGGTTCTTTTCTCCCCAGTGGAAGCCTTGCAGGGTATTGGGCTTTCTTTGAGAAGAGTTTATAGCTGCTCTATTATTTTTGTTAGTTCTAGGAGGAAAATTTCACAATAGCTGACCTCATATCCTTATGAGGAGAGAGAAATTCCTTCAGGGGTGATTGTAGTGCACCTGACAGTAGGGGAAAAACCAGATTTCCTGGGAAGGGTTTAACCCTTGTGAGTACATACATCTCCAAGCCTTCATTTTTCTATCAATAGCTGTTAGTTCATAACATGAACTAAATAAGATTGTACTTTGCACTTCAGTGCATAGATGCACACACATCTCTCTCAGTCTGTCTTTCCTACCTATTTCATGTTCCATTTATCTGAAATTTAACTACCAGAAGTGAATGAAGGGGTTTTGTAGTAGATTTTTTTTTGTGTGGTCGGTTGGGGTTGTTTGTTTTTGTTGCATTTATTAATCTTAAAATAAATTAGACCTCTGAAGTAGCTGTGACTGTCATGATCAATGTGCCCAAGCACTTCCTTCACCATTATTGGTCCCAGAATACCTTGAGGTGGGAAAATACTGTCTCAGTTTTACAGATGAGGAAATAAAATGACAGAGCCACTGATGTGCTGTAGACAGGGTTCATGGTAACAGGTAACAGGTTCATGCATTTTCAATTCTTGAGTTCTGACAACTGCCCCTGTTCTGTCAGTCAAAAATGCATATAATCATCTGGTCTTCCTGCACAAAACACTAAAGAATCTAAAACTATTCAAGATGCTTTAGCTGAAGCAATTTCTGTCTGGCTCCTATGGCTGGGCAATCTTCCTCCTTAGTTCTTGCCACTAAATTTTACCTTTGCAAAACATGCACAGAACTTTCTTGCCATCCTTAAACTTTTTCATATTTCCTGTATTTCCTAATTTTACCAGTTGTTCAACAAGCTAATTCTGCCAGTACTCTGCTGGGTCGTCTCTTTCACAGCGACTCTCCTCTTTTCTTCTTTTTGTGTTGAAGTTAGCAAAGTAAAGTAAATGAAAACCATTGGAGCATTTATATTCAAAATAGCACCTCAGAATTTTCTCTTCTGTAATACATCCTCTAAGCCAAATTATTTTTTTAAATTCCTGTTATCAACCTAAAAATGTGGTTATGAGCTCTTAGAGATTGTTCTTTTGTTTTGTTTTGTTTTTTCTTTCTCTTGAGACACAGTAGAAGTTGCTTCAGTCTCCAGCAAAGCAGATGTAGACAGTAGATCACTTCCTGCTGATGGCCAGTGATGAGCATTTTGGGTTGTAATTTCTTTTAACCCATACAGGCTGATCCAAAAAGAACACCTGCCTGTAATGTAATGTTTTGTATCCTTGTTTAGCCAGCTGCTACTTTAAGAATGGCATTTCTCCTGCATGGGTAATTTTGGTACATGCATCTGTTCATTTGTCATGTCCTGTGACTTTAAAAATCATAGAATGCTCTTTAAATAATTCCTTTTTCAAACAAAGGTAACCTATGTATACCATCAGTCTTCACATTCTATTTTGTTCCCTTTCACTTTTGTTTTACTGTTTAAAGATAGATGTCCACAAATCCCAGTGAACTCTGCAAAGTAACTTTTAAATGTGAGGGGTTTATCTTTTGGAAGTTTTTGGGTTTTCTCCAGCTGCCCACAGGAAAACCACTTCTTTGGCTGTAGAGCTCAAAAAAAGTCTAAAAAAAAGCAACCAACAAAAAGAAAAAAGAAAGCAAGCTATGATGGTGTTTCTTAATTTAGGTGATCTGTTGTTTCCTCAGCAATCTTATAGTCTCAGGATAGCTCTGATCTTTAACCTGCAGTCATAGTATGTGTTTTTATTTAAATAAAATAGGATTATGGAAGTTATTGTTTGAGAAGGCAGATATATAAATAACACTGAAGTGTACTTCTCACGAGCATGGAGGGTTATATGTTGCTGATGTAAGGTTTTGTACTTCCAGGCTGGAAAGAAGCATTAGGAGAAGAGGCTCTCACTTTGTGCTTAGTCATGTTTGATCAGTGTAAACTCAGGAGGTACAAAGCTCAGCAAGGGAGAAATGAATGCACGAATCAAAAATGTGTGGAGCTTTGAACATCACAGAAAAAAGCATGAAAAAAGCTCACTTTAATGGTGTGATATCAAGACCTATTTTCTTATTTTGAACAGAGCACCAGAGAAGCAGAAATCAAGCTGAAAACTGAAAGCAGAGTTAAACTTTTTGCCTTGGATCCAGATGCACAGGTTAGATTTCTTACAAGGAAGCAGGGGTATTTTATGTTGATCCTTTTGAGATGAAAGCAAATGTACCTTACTTTTTCTTTTCTCTTTTTATAGAAACTTGACTTTTCTAGTATTGAACCAGAAGTGAAGCCATTTGAAGAGAAATTTGGAAAAAAAATTCTTGTAAGGTGTAATGATTTATCTTTTAATTTGCAAAGCTGCGTTGCAGAAAATGAAGAAGGACCAACAACAAATGTAAATAATTAATCTAATTACTTTCTGTTAATTTGGAAATAAATTTTCTGATGTTTAGTTGGCACTATCCTTAATGACAGGGATTCATTGTCATTGAGAAATTTCTATTATGGGGATTTTTGCTCTTTTAAATCACAATGAAGGCCTAAATCCTACATAAATTAACTTTGCTGCTAATATTTTTGTTGGGTGGTTGAGAGAAAAAAATTTTTCTTTCAGTGTCTTTTACATGTTGTCAGTAATACATAGGGTGATGGCCATGTGTGTTCATGACAATATTACTTATCTTTTTTTCATACACATTTTTACAGTGATGTAGATGCCAGCACTGACAGTTGATTTTTAATTTTTTTTAATGTCTAGGTAGAACCTTTCTTTGTCACACTGTCACTATTTGATATTAAAAACAACAGGAAGATTTCAGCAGATTTCCACGTTGATTTGAACCACGCCTCAGTAAGGCACATGCTGTCCAGTGCATCTCAACAAATGATGAATGGCAGTGGTGACAGCTTACACAGAATTCAGGACATTCATGAAACTGTCTTGCAATATCCAAAGCAGGTAAGAGCTAGGAACCTGAGCTAGTAGGATTTTGGATGCAATTTTCCTGCATGATTTCATTTGCTTTCTATTATGTAATGTAAAATGTGCATTTTCCTTCTTTATTTATCTCTTGTTTTGTCTCTAGGGTATATTCTCAGTCACATGTCCTCATACAGACATTTTCCTTGTGGCTAGAATAGAAAAGGTGTTACAGGGAAGTATTACACATTGTGCTGAGCCATACATGAAAAGTTCAGATTCATCAAAGGTATGTTATTTTCTTCTGTGGCATGAAAAAAATGCTGAGGCAAACCAGATTGATTTCAAATTAATACAAATCAAAATCTTAGTTGTTTTATGGTAAATTCATGTAACTGGATAATTTGATTTAGTAAGTTGTAATTATTTCATGTAACTATTATTACATTCTAGATAAAGGAACATTTTATTGGAAACATTTATTTCACTTTTTATAATTGTGACAATGTAATTTTTAGAATGCCTTTAAGTAAACTGTTTTGACAAAAGAATATTGGACTTCAGTGTGAAAGTTGAGTTGAAAATTGTTGAACAGTGAAATGTTAAATACAGATCATAACTGTGTCTTCCTTAGTTAATGCATCTTACTTAGTGTAACACAGTTGATGTTTTGTTGTCTTACTTTTTGGTAAGAATAGCTTACTGTAACTTTATCTGCACTCTTGCTGGTTTTTTCCTCCAGAACAATTGAGATCGTTAAGCTTCTGGTTTTATGTATAAAATTCTTTGCAGATTTGATAAATCACTTCTGGAATCACTCAAATCACTTCTGGAAATTATCTACTGGAACATCTTAAGTTTCCAGGAATCTAGGATGGCACAATATTTTGATGTTCTCTGAAACAAAGCTACAAAAAGTTTGTTAGTTGCTACTTCTTGTTTGTCAGTGAAGGAGCAGTGGTTCAATGTTTCTGATTTACAGTTATGCTTAAATAGCCAGACCAGCATACAAGAAAAAGTGATAAAAGTGTTTTTGTAGGCAGTGTCAGCTGCTGTTGACATTCTGCCTGTTTTCAGCTAAGAAGAAACAGTTAACTTTCAGTCTCTTCAGGGCAACAGTGTTCTTTCCTACAAATTTGATGCTTGCTGAGCTGCATGTAAAAAACCATGTATTTTTCACTTGGTCTTAATATAGATCAGCCTACTGATTTGTTTTTCCAGGATTGTGTGAGTTATTTTTTTCCCCCCAGCTATTGTTGGAAAAACAGTAGCTTTGTATTTTAGGAGTCTGGTTTTGATGTTGACTGTTTCTGAGTTAAAATAAAGCCTGAGCTGAGTGTGGGTGATTTTGGTGTGCTTGGGCCTGAGCCATGTGGGGAGGTTAAAAAAGCCCAGGTGTTCCCACATTTGATGCTGAGTTCTGGACTTGTAGTTGTCCTGTACAATGAGAATGCTCATGGTTATATTAAATTATGCTTTCTAGCATTCAATCACTTACAATTTTATACAATGAATGCTTAGTTTGAATTTTTCTTCTGTTCTTGTTCTCAGGGACTACAGTGTATTAATCTGAAACCAATTAGAACACTACCAGCTATATAGGCCTCCATGTGGGTCAGTGTAGGGAGAGAGTTCCAGTTCCCTGCAAAATTACTAGTCTGGACAAGAAAAAGGGAAAATGGAAGCAGCAAGTTCTGTAGCCACAAAAAAAAAAAAAAAAAAAAAAAAAAAAAAAATCACTTTTTCTCCCCTTTAATGCTGAATACAGTGACTTAATGGTCATTGCTTACTAAGGTTTTATGCTTCTGAGTGCTATTTTCCCTTTTTTTTACAGGAAAGAGTAATGGAGAGTTCTCTCAAACACACTAATAGAATCAACTCTATATAAGATCAACAGCACAGATCAGGGATAATATTCAGGAAGTTTTAGTCTGTACATGGTTTTGCTCTGTATGAACACATGGGAAAAGCTGATTTCTGGAAAAGAGAAGCCCAAGTGGTTCAGCTCAGTGTTGAACATCTCAGACCCGTGGGTTTCTAGCTTCTGGTTGTTGTAGTTGTTGGTTCTGTATAATGGAGTTTTTTGTTCATTTAAAAGTTAACAAACTCAAGAATTTAAACTTTTAATGAGAACAGTGTTGCAGTGTCCATACACAGGGTTGTCCATGTGACCTTCATACAATTCTTTCCCATAGTCTGTGTGGAAGAGACTTTGTAGGGGAAGATTTTGTGGTACAAGTCTTGCAGGGTATTGTACTATGTATTCTGCAGGAATGTGTTCTGGTACATAGGGTGAGTGCTGGATATAGGTGGGGGCGCAAGTGAGAGGGGAAATGTTGGGGTTTTCTTTAAGTTGGAGTTTTATTTTTAAAAGCAGTTTAATTTTGCTCTAGCTTTCAGTCTATATTCTGTGTATAATAATGTTTCTCATGCTTAATTAAGTATTTCTTACCAGAAACGTAGACGGGTTGGATGGCACCCATGAAGTGCTGTGAAATCAGCAGGCTGTGCTTAACCTCAAATAGATAGTTAAGAGGCATTATCAATTGTCTTTTCCTTCACATACTTAGGATTAATCGATAGTCTTCTAAAGAAGATTTTCTAATTCATATCAGTGTCAATATGTGGGTTTTGTTCTTTATTACAGCACTCTGTGTGGGGTCGCTGCATGGTGAGAGAGAGACGATGAATCTTGTTTCTTGATCAGAAGGCTGGATTTATTGATATATGATATATAATACATTATGACTATACTAAATAGAATAAAGAGAGAAGTTTGCAGATGCTTGCTAAGCTAAGAATAGAAAGGAAAGAATCTAAAACAAAGTTGTGTCTAGGGACTCAGTCCCCTAGCTTGCACTGGTGATTGGCCCTTAATTATAAACATAGAAAATGAGCCAATCAAGGTGAATCCTATTACATTCTACAGCAGCTGATAACAATTGTTTACATTCATCTTCTGGGGCCCTTTGCTTCCCAGAAGATACAGAAATCAGAAAGAAAGGATTTCTGTGAAAAAATGTCTGCGACAGTTCTTGACTACTAATGGTTCAGAAAAACGTAGCTTTTAAAATATGGCTATTTCTTGTGTCCCTTTTAGGTTGCACAGAAAGTTTTGAAGAATGCTAAGCAGGCATGCCAGAGATTAGGTCAATACAGAATGCCTTTTGCCTGGGCAGCTAGGTGAGGACAAATCTTGTCAATCTGTATTTTTTTCCTAACTTTTCTCTAACATCTCTTTTCATCTCCCTTCTTGTAAAACTTAATGTGCTATTTAAATTATTTCTTCTTTTGCTTTCAATTAACCCAAGATTTCCAACAACCTTGTACGTCAGCTCTGTAGTAGGAAAAGAGTTATAAACATACATTATTATTCAAACTGTAGATATTGCCAGCTGTTTTCTGTTGTCAATATTTTTTATGTTATTAAGGATGAAATGGCTCACACTTATTTGTTAGACTGAGTTATTTATATGTTAAACTCACCTACAATAAGTAAAATATTAAATGCTTAGTGAATATTAATGAAGGATGATACTGGATATTCTGATTTGTAATAAAAAAAATTCCTGAAATGAATTTCAACACTTTCATAAACTCAGCTAAAAGCAGGATTTTTACTTTCAGGACGTTGTTTAAAGATGCCTCAGGAACCCTGGACAAAAGTGCAAGATTTTCTGCTCTCTTCAGACAAGACAGTAATAAACTCTCAAATGAAGACATGTTGAAATTGTTAGCAGATTTCAGGAAGTAAGTCTGATTTTCCCACTTGAAAAAACAGAAACAAACCAACCTAAAACCCCCCACTCCTAACCCACACAATATTTTCTTATGGTCTTGAACTGGAGCATCTAATGTTTTGATGTATGTATTTATAAATGTCTTTCACATCAAATATAGAATCTATATAAATATAATTAAGGCCTTCAAACAAGCTGCAGATCTTTCTGTTACATGGTTTGGGGCTGTAAACAGGACTGAGGTATAATCCCACATGTAACATGCTGTCATATCCTGAAGTATCTCTGTGCTAGGAGTTATGTTTGCACAATATGCTCATCTGTCTCTCAAAGGAAAACAAGTATGAGCAGAAATCATCTGTTCCCTGACCTTGGACAGGGGATGCTGGCTCTCAGGGAAAGGGATTCAAGCAAGTCTCCAGTCCACCTTCCTTGGGAATGCGTCTCAGGATACCTAAAAACCAGAACATTTTTACCAAGTATTCTTAAAGCTTTTATTGGTTTGTGTGCAAGGCTTATAAGTATTAACTTGAACAATCACTAAGCACAAAATGAGCTACAGTTTCTTTCTACTTGCTTAGCAAATCTGATGAGGAGATGAGGTTTGCAATAGATATTTTAGGTCACTTTTAGCAAGTGGCTAAAAGTTTTGTTGAACTTCATGTAGCAGTGGAGTATGCTGGTACTCTGTTGGAACTTTAGTTGTTGAGAATTTTAGATTTTTTGTGTTGTTAAGTACTGATTTTTAAGAGAATATTATATTTAACTTGAGACTGTAGAGAAAGTTTTTTTAAATTAAATAGTAGAACTGAGATTATAAGTAAGTAATTTAATTAAAAGTGTGTGATATTACAACAGACAATAATAGTACTCCTTGCCATAAACACTATTACTGGAATTGGAACAAACAGTGAATTAGCCTGCCACACTACTCTGTGAGTTAAGGGAGTGCTTCTGGTTATTGCAGCATCCTGTTTGTGGAACCATGTACAGTATTTCACAGGAAGTACAGGAGGAAAGGAGTTCTAATGTCTAAGGCATATCTATTGGAATTAGAATCCCAACTCCAACCAGAAGTTTGCGTCACATCATGGGATTGCTTTTTGGGAAAACTTTGCATCCACTTGCTGTGCAATAATTTTTAAAAATTATGCTGCTGACTGTCTTTATTAAAGGGTTCTGCATGGTTTTGGCATAGAAAATACTTCTTCTTCACGTTTCTGAAGTAGCTATGTCATAACATCTATACTTGGGTTTTGCAAGGTGAATTGTTAGTCTGGATAAAGCAGGAGATAGAAACTTGCTGATTTCTCTTCCCCCAGGTTTATCCTACTGCCATAAACCCTTATCACTGACCACTGAGATTTAAAACTTACTTACAGATTCCCTCTTGGCTGCAAATGATAGTTGCCATGAGTTACTACATGGCAAAATTTAATTTTGAAAAGGTGTTTCATTTAAATTTAAAGAAATAAAAAGTCATGTTTTTCTGTGACCTTTGACACACTTGTGTCTTTTTTTTTCTTTTCCTGAGGGTTTAAAGGAAAAGAAAACTGTGTATCTAGGCAAAAAGCAAGACCAGATCAGTCATGCACCCTCAAACCACCTTTCCTCTCATTCTCCTATTTCAGGATATTACTTTTGCCTCTGTTTCCTATTATCTTTTTTTACTGGCATCTGATTTGCATTTAGCCTGACTTTGAGAGGTTGTTTTTTTTTCCCCTTCCTACAGACCTGAAAAGATGGCCAAACTTCCTGTTATTTTAGGAAATCTGGATGTTACAATTGACAATGTGTCACCAGATTTTCCAAGTAAGTATTAACAAACACTGTTAAATGCACATTTGGGCTTTTTCCTCTTCAGTTCTTTATTTGTTTTTTTCAATGTATTTTCAGATTACGTTAACTCATCATATATTCCCATGAAACAGTTTGAAAGCAGTACCAAGACACTCACAGCATTTGAAATAGAGGAGTTTGTTCCCTGTATACCAAAATGCACTCAGCCGTTTACCATCTACAACAATCATCTTTATGTTTATCCAAAGCACTTAAAATATGACAGTCAAAAGTCTTTTGCAAAGGTGAGTAGAGGAAACCTGTACCAGTTTCTTTCTCAGGTTTAGTTAAGGTTGTTTACATATTTATTTCTGTGATGATTAATTGCTTGGGTTTATGTTTTTTAACTACTGCTTTAGGCTAGAAATATTGCAGTGTGTGTTGAGTTCAAGGATTCTGATGAAGAGGATTCTTTGCCTTTGAAGGTCAGTCTTTTCATTTTTGTGGCTGATAGAAGTAAATAGTGAGCAGTTAGCTAAATAACAGTAGTACTGGATTAATTATCTAGTTTGGGATGATGGATTGAGAGTAACTTCTGGATTGCTTGCTTGTTTCTGATAAAAGAGATTCTAAAGAGTCCTCAGAGCATTTAATGTCTTTAATATTGTTTTGCTAAAATTCTAGGAATAAACTTGTTGCAAACAAGGGTATTTTACCCCTGCTCCCCAGTAAGTTAAAACATTAAAGATATATTTCAACTGCAGAGCCAAACTCCATTTTATGAGCTATCACAGTGTATAAAAGGTGCCTGGAAGACCAGAAGTAGAGAAATGTAGAGACATCCTGAAGTGAGATCACAGTGTCAGCTCTACTGCACAGCAGGCAGACTTAACATCATGTAAAGAAACCAAGTTAAACACAAGTTAAAATATTTCAAATTCTGGGTGAGACATCCTAAGCTGAGAGTGAAAAAAGGATCACAGGGTCTTTTTGTTCTTTTTTCCTTTTCTGTATTCTTAGTGTATCTATGGTAGGCCTGGTGGACCAGTATTTACTAGAAGTGCATTTGCTGCTGTTCTGCATCACCATCAAAATCCAGAGTTTTATGATGAGGTAAGCTGCCTTTCTGAGGAAACTACCAGGTCAGCTACGATGTAAATTTCAAATTACAAGAAAATATTAGAGGGTTGCAAAATTCTCAGTTAAATCAGGTCCCCTTTCTAAGGACCTTTTATAATTTTTGTATGTTTGATTTGTGGTCTAGCTTCAAATAACATGTAATCTGGAATTACTCTTTAAATGTAGAACCAGTAACACATGTCAGTGCTCTGCCTGAAAACTTCTACAGAGATTTCTTTGCCTTTCAGATTAAAATAGAGCTCCCCACTCAGTTACATGAAAAGCACCATTTGTTGTTCACATTCTACCATGTCAGCTGTGATAATTCAAGCAAAGGGAGTACAAAGAAGAAAGATGTTGTTGAAACACAAGGTTTGTACACCAATGCCTTACTTTCAGTCATTACTAGTGAATTTTTTTGAAGTATGCTTATCTGGTAACCCATAATTCTTGTGATCTATATAATGCTTTCTAATTACATAGGACTGACTGAAAGATTTAATAAAATATTTCTTCTAATTTAAATGTTTCAAATTTTGGTTTAGAGTGTCCTTTGAATGTACAGTGTTTTTCAAAATCAGTGACAGTTACTTTGTGCTTTCAATGTTTTGTAGTTGTTTGAGTTCAAATCATTTGGCCTTTACAGTAACATTTTCTATTTTATGAATTACATGAATTATTTGTTAAGACTTTTGTTGTAAGGGTATATGTGGAGTTTCATAATATTTAAAATTACTTGCCTTTCATATTCTGTAGTTGGGTATTCTTGGCTTCCTTTGATAAAAGATGGAAGAGTGGTCACCAATGAGCAACAAATCCCAGTGTCAGCAAATCTTCCCTCGGGCTACCTTAGCTATCAAGAAGTGGGTATTGGAAAGGTATGTTATAGAAAATGTCTGTAATCTTAAAAAAGAACCCAAATTTAGTGGAGAGAAAGATTGGTTGTAATTCCCCAGTCAGCTGATAAGATTTAAGTAATTTTCCAATTTCATAGTTGAAATGGAATGCTTAGTAAAAGTCAAAGTTAGTCCAACTTAGAGAACACAGAAAAACCCAAAGAGAGATGGGAGACAGAAAAAAATGTATCAGGACAGGTTGAGTCAAATTCTTGTAAAAGTCAGAAAGTTGTTACATACTTACTTCTGTTATTATTTAGCTGATACAGTTAAAATATGCTTATGTTTCATTTTTCTGTAGTAATAATTAACTAGAAGTTGCAGTGATTTTTAAACATTTAAAATTATTTTGAGTTTATGAAGGTATGCAAATAATCTGAAGTCCTTTACTAAATTTTTTTTAGCATTTCATGCTGTCTCCTTTCAGTAAGTCCTTGATTCCTGAACAAGTCTTATTCTCACATCTTGATTTTTGTGATCTCTATACTTCACAAGTAAAATTTATGGTTGTATTTTTCAAAGCAGAAAGCTTGCATAATTGTAGTCTTAAAAATCATACCAAGGAGGATACAAAATGAAAATGTGATAGGGAATTTGACAAAGTTTGAATGCAGAGACAAAATTGACCAATTTTGGAGGAAGAGACCTAAAATCAACAGCAAGAGATGCTGCTCTCCTCCTTTTCTACCAGCTGCTCTTTTTTAAACTCTGCTGTAAGCTTTCCAACCATTGTCTCCTTCACATCTTCCATCCTCTCACCTTGTAGGTGTATTCTTTATGCCTCTGCTGTTTGTCTCTGCTCATGCCCATGGGTAGAATATCAGGACCAATATGACTAGTGGTAGATTTAGCAATAAAATCTCTCCCTAACTGGATATCAGGGTCAGCATTCTCAGTTCTTTGGAAATGGGATGAGAAGGAAGGACTGACAGTGTCACTACCTGTCAGTGACATATGTTAAGTTTTAAACCTTGTGAGTACCTGTGGAAATCCTCGTGTTATTTTTCTGAGAAAACTAGTAAATATTTCTCTCTAGTCAGAAGTTTCTTTGCAGAGTTTAGGGGAAACACAAAATCTGTGACTTGCAGAGAATCAATTTTGTTAGCCACCAAGGAAAATACTGTGGGACTTGTAAAGTACATTTTAAGCTTCATAAATGCTTTTGGAAATATTGCCTGCATAATTTTGCTTTATTTATGACTTTATTCATTGCACACTGCATTTCTTCAACCTGTTTTTTTTCTTTTTGAAAGAAGTGTTGTTAATGTTACTGTTACATGTTTTATTTTAATATACTACTACATTATTTTACTTTTCCCCCTCATGTATGTGTGCAGCATTCTGGTCCTGAAATTAAATGGGTAGATGGAGGCAAACAACTGCTAAAAATATCCACTCATCTGGTGTCAACTGTGTATACACAGGTGAGTTATAAAGCAAATTTAATTAGAGATTTTTTAGGAATGATGTGTGTTCATAGTGTGTATATACAATATATGGGAGGACACTTAAACTCGGTGTGTTCATCTCTTTTTTGTCTCTTGGGCATTTCTCGTGGTCTCTTTCTTTTACATCAGATGTGAAGAAAAAATCTTAAATGGCAGTCATTCAAAACATGAGCTTTTGGTCTCCTGTCATCCATTCCAGTCTGAATTTTCCAGTTAGATGAGAGGTCATACTGGTCTAAAAGCTGTTTCCTGGCATGTCTGCAAAGCAATGAATTCTGTTAGACCTTTTCATAGAAAACATATTATGACTGGTTGGGATAATTAAGTATGCTGTTTTCTGTCAGTAGGAAGCAAATATAGGGGTCATTTTGTATAATAGGTATTCAAAAAACACTTGAAATTTTATTTTAAAAAAATAAGACTTATTAAGTCTTTAGAATAGTGCACTTCAGCTATTATTTTTGAAAATTGAATCTATGGACAAAGACATGTATTTTATACATATAAATAATTTTAATAGATTATAGATTGTAATGTTAGATATTGTTTAATTTGTTGTTCTTTTTGTCTTTGACAGGACCAGCACCTGCATAATTTTTTTCAGTACTGTCAGAAAACAGAGTCTGGAGCTCGTGCACTAGGAACTGATCTTGTGAAATATCTTAAGGTATAAAATGGCAGTGAATAACAGATTGTATAATTCATTTATGCTTTTGCAAAGCCTTGGAGCTTCAGACATTTTATAGGTCTCATTTTTCAGTGTGAGGATTAGTACTATGACTGTGACTCATATTAATGGAATATGCTGTGGAAAAAACCCACAAAGGTACTTTCTGCCTTAAATAAATTGACAATCTGCAATGTAAGAGGAAACCACAAAGAAATAATAAGACAGTATTGGTCAGCTTTATGAGTGGTAATTTCAAAACACTAATGGGCTTACTTTGTCAAAATAATCAAATTGAACTGTGTATGGAAATTGTAAGGAATCACAACTCTTGATTTTTCTAAAATTTTGCTTAGAAGGTCATCATTGTTGGGTCTTCAGTTCTCTTTTGTGATTAGATCAATAATGGTTTCCACTTCAATTTTTTCTGACACAGATCACATAGGATGAAAGACCATTTTGTCTCCTGAATAGTGTGGATGTGCAGGCAAACAGTCAGAGACAAGACAGCTGCCTAACACCCAACACTAAATGGAACATTTGATATTTGTTATCTGCATGCACGTTCAGCAAATACATTCTTTTTGTCAGATCCTCTTTAATTCCAGGGAATTTTCTGGCATAATACTTTGTAGGATGAGCTTCATGCACTGCCCTTTCTGTTAGGGTGGTTATGTCTGTAGGATCTTTTGCATGTGATGGCATGCAAAGGCATATCAGGAAGAAATTTTCATTAATAATTCACTTGTCTCCAATTTGCATTAAGTAGTTAGGGATTTTAGTTCATCCTCAGTTTTAGCATAGTTGTTAGTTTATTGCTTAGCAGTAACTAGTGTAATTAGTATTGCACTTAGCTCAGGCAAGAAATCTGCATGTTTTTGTGGAGCTTCTGTTTGCTAGATGTTTGCATTGGTGGATGAAATACCAAAATATACCAATATCAGTCTCAGTGTGCTGTTGGGCACATGGACAGACTTTTCACTGAATGATTACCTAGAGTGCATTGCAATGGAGAAACACAAATAAGTACTTCTAAAATGCTGTTAACAACACCTAATTTGTATCCCTAATTTACTTTCCTGTAGAAAGCATTTACTAAATATTTATATTGGAAAATATCATCAGTTGCTTTCTACGCCATATTTTTGGTAGCAAACACCAAGCGGTGCAAGCAGCTTGTACTTTTGGAAAAAGATTTGCAATAATTTTTTTGGTTTCAGAATTTGTGATTTAAGGGCTGTTGATTCACAGGAGTGACAGTATTGCCACTTTCTTTTAGAGCCTTCATGCAATGGAGGGCCATGTGATGATAGCTTTCCTGCCAACTGTTCTAAACCAGTTGTTCAGAGTTCTCACCAGAGCAAGTCAAGAGGAAGTTGCAGTCAACGTGACAAGGTAAAGAATTTTAAGTGGTTCATAGAGTCTGCATGATGATTTGGTTATCACATAAATCTGTAATTGAGTGGCACTTTTGCTGTTGCAATCAGAGTGTTCTTTATAGGTTTACTTGTTTTCTGACTTCTGTTTAGGGTTATTATCCATATTGTTGCTCAGTGTCATGAAGAAGGTTTGGATAGCTACCTGAGATCTTATGTGAAGGTAGGTAAAAGTAAATTGAATATTTCCTTTTTTTATTTCCCTAATAAACATATTTAAATTCAGTTGCACCTATTTAATTTCAATTCTTTTGTATTATGCCATAATTTTGTATTTAATTCTGTTTTTCCTCCCCAAGTATGCATATAAAGCAGAACCTTATGTTGCTTCTGAATATAAGACAGTACATGAAGAGCTGACAAAGTCAATGACAACAATTTTAAAGCCATCTGCTGACTTTCTTACAAGCAACAAATTGCTTAAGGTATGTGTTGAACTGTACTTTTTACTGTATGTTCTTACCTAGTCATAACTGAAGAACAGGGACTAAGTGTACTGAAATAGTTGTTGAACACGTGGCAGTCTTACTGAATTTTTCTTTCCTCTGCAGTATTCATGGTTTTTCTTTGAAGTTCTGATAAAGTCAATGGCTCAGCATTTGATAGAAAACTCTAAAGTGAAGGTATGTCAACTTTTGCAAAAAAATATTTAAAGGAAGATCTGTATGGTCTCTTCTTTCTCCAGTCACATGTTTCTTACTGCATATTAGAAAGAAAGGGAGAGAAAGAGGCAGCAGGAGAAATCAGTTTAAATATTAGATGGAAAAAACTACAGGTCTGGATTCAACATTAATATAAAGAATAGAAACCCTTAAAGTCCATAGAGTAGAGCAGTCTTTGTAAATCACCAGACTTTCTATTAGGAATTTGTTATTCTTGTGGTACAAAGAAGTTGGGAGCAGTAGATAACACTTTGATGTAAGCAGTATCCAAACAACGTGGGCTTTTTCCTGAGCAGTACTGTAGCTCTGATATTAAATGACCCTGAGAGCAGTGAGTCATGAAATTTACAGTCTTCTGGATGTAGTAAGAAGTGTCAATATTTAACTTTGTGTTATTTCCTGCCCTGGAAGGAGAATGCTAAAACTTCAGAAATGCATTTTTCTACAAGCTTAGCCTGTGAGCAGTGTTTTTTGCATTGGTGACAACTTTTTAGTGTATTTACTTCTGGATTGAAACAAGTCTTGAAAGTTTCAAGTATACAACATAGTTTCATGTGAGTAACATAATAGGTTGTTGTGATATTGTTATCACTATTTTCACTGTGTATTTAGAATAGAACTGGAAGTCTGTGAGGGAAAAATAATTGTACAATGATCAGGAAAAAAGGCTTTATAGTGCTACACTTAAAACTCTGTGGTATCATCAGTAGAGTTTGAGTCTCAGTTCAAGGAGCCTCATTGTCACCTTCTCTGTAATGTGAAACAGAGAGAAGAACTTGCTACAGTTTGCAAGTATTCTCACCCCTGAATATTGCTTCTTGATTTACAAGCCCCTTAAACATAAATTATTTAGCTAGATTTTTTCTGCCTGACTAGATAATGTAATAAATGCAACATACACTCAGATGTTTCCTGCTTATGATATCTGATAAAAAGATTCATTTCTTGTGTAAAAAAATTATTTCTATAGCAAGGATTATGTTTCATTACTGTCCAACAAAGACAGAGCCACAAGGGTGTTGTAGGACACTGGCATACCCACCAACACACTCCTTATTTCTTATTAGTTACTTCTTGCATGAGTACTGTTTATATTTATAAAGGGATCTTTTTCAGCCTTAATATCTATTTTAAATTTTTTTTAAACTAAAGCTAGAGGTTTTGGACCACAATTCAAACACAAAGGAAGCAAATTATATAATCATTGATTTATGTGGGGCCTTGACTTGTTCTGTTTAGGAATGTTGCATTTAATGTAGCTCAAAAAACTATTTAAATAAAAGTACTTGGACATGGATGTTTTGCTTTCAGTTTTCAAAAATTAAAGAGATAATGACTGTACAATTGGAACAATTTTTGTCAATGTCATCAGCCTCATACCACATGCCATTTAGTCTCTTTACACAAAAGACAGAATCTGTAGTAAAGGTTGTAAGATGTAGCGAAATAAAAGAGACCCTGCAGTGCCAAAAAGCTGAAGAGCACTTACTGACCAATATTTGTCAGAGTGTACAAAGTCATTGATGAAGATAATGTAGATGGTGAGTGGAAAGTAAGAAATTATGAATGAAGAGATCTTTTAAGCTAATTGGCAAACTACCAAAAAGTAAGAGAAAAAAGTTCTGATTGTGGAAACTTAAAAACACAGAGAGTAAGGTTTTGATGCCTGGAGAGCTGAGATTTTGAAGTTGCTGAGGAGTAAGAGAAAGAAAGGAAGAAGCATGGATGACAATTTCCTCACTGGTGAAAGCAGTTATTACCAAGACAATTGCAGAACAGCAAAAAAGGGTTTTTTTCCAAGACAAGAAAGACTGATAATGTAATTAGTATATGTGAACCAGCTGGTGTCTGCTTTGGAGAGGAAGATGGGTGAAATTAAAAGATTCCCTCTTAAGCTTGTGTTGTTTATTGCAATATATAAAAATATTAATGCATTACACTTAGGAGCTTTTATATATGTGGTTTATACCATCAAAGACTGCCTTGCTTGAATTTCACTAATAGATGCTAGTGCATGTTATAATATTTTCTTTTAAACAAATGATCCCTCACTCTAGAAAATGAGAAAATTCGAAAACTGTTTCCTCTCTCCCTGTCAGGTTATCTATATGTTATCTAAAGTAAATTTTCTGATATATCCTAGTGTTATAAACCATATTTAATATTGTATCTGAATTAATTTCTAGCTGTTGAGAAACCAGAGATTTTCTGCCTCCTTTCATCATGCAGTGGAAACAGTTGTTAATATGCTAATGCCACACATCACTCAGAAGTACAGAGACAATCCAGAGGCTTCAAAAAATGCAAACCACAGCCTGGCTGCCTTTATAAAAGTAGGTACACAAGAGATTTGGACTCTGTGGTTATTCTTTCAATAATATTGCTTCTGTATGGATGTTATGAAATCTTAAAGCCAATTCATATAAAGCTGAACATGCATAAAGCCTTTTAAATATAGTTTTATGTCCATGTTAAAATGCTTTGAAGTATGATTTACATCTTCTGTAAACAAGATGACAGCCATTCAGAAATTTGGTAATTTGAGAAATGAATTTGTATTTTATTCAAAATGTATTTTGCTTTTTCTTTTTTGTTCCTTTAAAAATATCATCTGGGTTGCCTTCAGATCCTGCAAAAGTTTTCAGCAGTGCTTTGTTTGAATGCATTTTACTTCACTGTCTTTCATTTTTCAGCCAATAATATCTACAAGGGATAAAAAAGGATGGGAACTGAAACGGCAGATAAAACTTCTAGTGGCATGACATTTTCATTTCTGTCAAGATTCTTTTCAAACTGCTTTTTATATGTGATTTATGATCAGCACTCCTAAGGGAAAATTTGATATTCATATATAATATATATACATTGTATATATGTATACATGTATTTAGTTTGCTTGTTTTATTGTTTTTTATATTCAAACTGAAATGTCAATAATGTGTTTCAAAAATAAACTTGTTAAATACAGAAATATAATTACTGAATGCAGAGACAGTAGTAAATCAATTCTATTTTGGTTTTGCTTGTTCTCCCCAGAGGTGTTTCACTTTTATGGATAGAGGCTTTGTTTTCAAGCAGATCAATAACTACATCAGCTGCTTTGCCCCAGGAGATCCAAAGGTACTCAGTGTTTTTCAGCAGGCTGTTTTTAAGTGTTGTCTCTTCTTGATGCATGGGGATAAAGTCCTGCATGAAGTCTTTTCCCAGTTACATTAGAAATCCCTGCTCTGTGCCTACAGCATTTTTTTCCCATCAAAGCAGTGCTTCCTATTTTGATTCCCATCTTCAGGTGCAATTTTGCCACACTAGAGTGTGTGAATCTCAGAAGTAGTGGGGTGTGGGGGTGCCACACTAAGCAGAAATTTTAAGCATGAGTGCAAGAAGTCTGAAGTTGGAAGAGTTGATACTGAATATTGTAATCTACATGTACTGGAGTGGGGAAAACATGTATCAGATGCCCAAAGAGATTCTGCTGTGTGTCCAAACTTTTCTTACATCAATACATAATAGAGTTGTAAATTTTGGACAATGGGAATAGTAAATAGGAACAGTTGTTAAGTATGAGTTAGTCTGGATTTATTTTGTGCTGACATGTGGAACTTTGACAGGTCTATATCTAACATAGTGCAAGACTGATATGAATCAGCCTTTTGTGTTACAAATTTGTTTTTAATATGTTATTCAAATCACTGCATCAGTTGTTTAACTTATACTTTCTTTTTGCAGGCTCTTTTTGAATTCAAATTTGAATTTCTTCGTGTAGTCTGTAATCATGAGCACTATATACCACTAAATCTACCAATGCCATTTGGAAAAGGCAGAGTTCAGAGATACCAAGGTAAATTCTTCCAAAGTAGTAGAAGAATTTATGTTTCTTGTATGTCAGCTTTTTATTATTAGATGTGTACACGGTGTAACTTCAGGTCTGTCAGATGATGGAAAGCTTGAAATTGTTAAATACAGTCTAAAGTCTATTTGTTAATAAGTCTAATTGCTAATAAGTCTAAAGTTTCAATCCTTTCTTTGAAAGTTAAAGGAAGTGCTTAGGTAGCAGAGTAGTCTTTCCAAAGAGAGACATGGTAAACTTTTTTTCATATATTCATTCAGGTTTAAAGGGACTTGAGTATGTCTGTAGCCCAGTTTTCTGCTTTGATCATGTCAGGCCTTCCTTTCTCTAGAAGTGCTAGTCCTTCCACAGCTGGTGTCATTGCAGGAATTTTTTCAATCCCAGGTGCAGAATTTTGCATTATTCCTTATGGAATTTGATTGCCATTTCTGTAGAATCTAGATTCTTCTGAAATGCAGCTCTGCCCTTTGAGCAAATGGACTGTACCTATCCACAAGCTTCATGAGGATGTGCTCCATCTCCCCTTTCAGGTTGTTGATGAAGTAGTAATAAGTAGGATAGTCCTTGGGAAACTCCTCTTGCAGCTGTCTCCAAGCAGGGTACAAACCATTAACCTCCAACTTTGAGCCCAGTGATCCACATAGTTGTTTTTCACATTTGGGTGTCTCTTCACCTAGACTGAAATGTCCTAGCTTGGATACAATGACCATGTCAACATCTGCTATTCTCCCCTTACTACAGTTCAGTCTTAAAACATGATTTAAAATTTTAAAATTTATTTTGGCCATTCCCAGTCACACTCTTCTTCACTTTCTGAAAGGTGACTTCACCATGGCTTAACAAAGGTAATAGTGAGCAATCTGACCCGATCCTTATCCACTGGCACTAATTGTCTTTCTTGAAGATAGTTTCTGGAATGTTAAGGCCTGAGTCTCATGTCAGAGAAGGATAAAGTGACAAAGCTATGGAGTACTTCAGCCTTACCCAAGCCCACTGTCTTTAAATCACAATCCCCATTTAGCAAATATCCCATGTTTCCCTTATTCAGGGGTTTAATGCTCATGTAGTGGTAAAAGCTTTTCTTGTTTTTATTGATGTCCATTACCAGTGTCAGCTGTAGCTGAGCTTTGGCTTTCCTGGCACTCTCCCTGAATACATCTGTATCCCTCATTTGCAGCTCATTCTTGCTTCCACTTTGTGGGGTGGGGTTTTTTGGTTTTTTGGGGTTTTTTTTTGTTTTTTTTTTTTTAGTGTGGGTAGGAGCTCAGTCATGAAAGTTCTGTGCAGCCCAGCTGGGTTCCTGGTACATCCAGTCTTGTGCCAAGTCATATGTTTGCTATTGCTTCTGTGGCTGTGAAGACACATTAATTTCTTTCAGGCACTGAACTACAGCAGAAATCACTAAACAGAAGCAAGGAAGGTGCTTTTACAAGGAACAAGTAAACCTGCCTAACATATTTTTGTAGAATAGGCTATTTTTCCTGAAATATTTATTCAGTACACTCTGCTAGTTAGTTAAGTTGAATATCACTAATTAACACTTTCCTCAAGGTTGAGCAAGAGAAAGCAAGATTTGAGACCACAAGCTGAAGAGCTGCTTAGAACCTCTTTTGTCTTTGGCTTTTTCAGCCTTTGGGAGTGTCTTGGATAATAACACTGCATAAATATTTTCATAGAAAAGAGAGACTATGAGCTGATGGCTTAGGGAACCTTAGAAAATAGCAAACCCAGAGAAGACAGTGTTTCTGATTGCACAATAAAGAAGAGTATAAATTGCTCCCTGGGAGCTAGGAGTTCAGCCAGGAAAGAAGACCTTTATAAGAAGTGTTTCTGGCTCTGTTTTGGTGTGTTGAGCAAAAGATATCTCAGTAGATGTGGCTGGCTCTTAAGTGTGTTACAGGAATGCCTGTAGAGTGTCTGTATAATGGCTGTGCTGTCTCAGATCTGCTTCTCTCTGACTTAAGGGTTTGCCTTACTGAGGGGGTTCTTTGGAAAATAAAAGTGCTTTGAGATTAGCATCTCATTTCTGATCACTGTATTGAGCAATGACAGGGAACATGAGAAACTCTTCTTCACCTCCTCAGCTGACATTGTAAACATGTATATGTTCTAATAAATGAACCCTTCAAGCTGAATTTTCTCTAAAGATGTCATATACTCAGTACATAAATAAACTGGATTCTCTTATTACACAAAAGGTACTTTACAGAAGGAGCAGTTTGACTTTGCTGTGTCTGATGTGCTGGGTTTTACTTCAGCCTTAAGTTGATTGGTAAATTGATTTAAATAAAACCATTTCTTATGTGAAATTTGTATTTTACTTCCAGACCTTCAGCTGGACTATTCATTAACTGATGAATTCTGTAAAAATCACTTCTTGGTTGGACTGCTTCTAAGGGAGGTGGGCAATGCCTTACAAGAATTCAGAGATGTGAGGCAGATTGCCATCAGTGTGCTCAAGAATTTGATGATAAAGCACTCTTTTGATGATAGATATGCTACCAGGGTAAGTCTATTGCTATGCTAGTAGTTCAAAATAATAAAGGTTAGGTGTGCACACCTACAAAGTTTTTTCTTTCATAGAAGAAACCCTTGTTGATTTTCAGCAAAATTATCTCTGCCCAGACTGTAATGAAAACTGCATTGAGACCAATCTGCAAATTCCATCTTTTTACCAAATTAAATGACAAAGCACCTTTCAATATAATTAGGTGTGGATTTGCATTTTAGCACAGTGTACTTTAACTGCTGTGCTTAAAGTAATCAGAATTTTACAAATGTGTTTCAAGATCTTAATTTCATAAAATATTAGCTCTTAGTATTTTGAAGCTGTCCTTCCATCATCTATTATTTATGAAATGGGTATAAGAAAACTACAAGTCATGGTGGTAATTTGAGTGATTTTTAATTTTCTGACTCTTTTTAACATCAGCAGTACTGTGGGGAAGCCAAAAAAATTTTAATGAAAGCTATCATTAACTCATCGAGGTAACATAACATTAATTTACTTGGTTAGTCTTAGCTGAAATTACATTAATTTTTGGAGTTTTTCTGCATTTTATTCAGACAGTAAATAAAATTTGCTGATCTTTTGTAAATTAGAATGAAATACAGTGATGATCACTGCTTTTGCCATTTATAAATGTAAGCTCTGGCTTGGCAAATATTTATTAAGTGCTTTTTTTTTTTAATTTAGGAGTGAATAGATTAAAACTAGTTGGTGATGAAAAATTAAAACTGTAGTTTTTTAATGAATTGTTAAACTCTATTTAGGGCCATCAAGCAAGAATAGCCACTATGTATTTGCCACTCTTTGGTCTGCTCATAGAAAATGTTCAGCGGATCAATGTGAAAGATGTGTCTCCATTTCCTGTTAATCCTTCCAGCAACGTGAGTGACAATTTCTGTTTAGTATTCTCAATTGTTTTTATCATAATTTATTGGTAATCTGTATATGAAACACTGGCAGAAAAAAGGAGCTTCAGAAGCTTCAGAATTCTGCAATTTTTCAGCACAGTCCAGCACTGAAACAAATGGACCATAGAAAGATTGTTAGTTTTCTAGAAATTAGAGAAGAACTTAACCCTAAAGGAGTGTGATTTTGAAAGAGCTGTAGTGCAAGAGGGGTACAGGAGAATTAATTAAAATGCAATTTGTGAAGGGTATATATTGGTATGGCTGCACACAGCTATGGAATCTGAGATTTAATTATTCATGTATTTTACTTCTGTCCTTATCTTCTTGTGTTCCATTTAGTATTAAGAAAAAAAATCTCCCAAACTCTTCCAACAAGATAAATATTTGGGTGTTTGAATTAAAATAATGTGAGTCTTTTTGAAATATCTGTTTAATAGGGTTTAAAATTCAATTGAATACTCATTTCTTCAATGTTTCCTGAGGTGTCTTAAGTTTTGAGGTATTCCAAGCTTATGCAAGTATGTGAACATCTCCATTCTTTTGAGCATATTTAGTAGAAATTAAATTTTAAGGAAGAAATATGTAACAAATATTTCTCTAGAAGGCAGGTCATATTCACTAAGTCCTTAATATAGGAAAATAATCACATTTTCCTCTCTTTACCAAACAGAGCACAAAGGATGACGCGCCAAGTTTGCCAACTGCAAGTCAGTTAGTAACACCACAAAAATCAGGAAACTCATTGGATAACAACCTTCCTAAAGATCTGTTTGGTGTTATCTCTGGCATTGGTAAGCACTTTAAAAAAGTAAAATAAAATAATTAAAGAGGAACTGTTTTATTTTTTCAGTCTGTACATAAAATCTGTCTTTTGGGATCTTTTGGGGTTTGCTCTTTTACATGAAACTAAAGCTATTTTCTGGAGCAGGGCTGCTTTTTTTCCCTGTCCAAGGTGATAGTTAAATAGATATAAAAAATGGGAATAGTTTGTTGATTTTTTTTTTTATTAAATAGACATGCTTCTTCATGGAAGTGTGTATGTATTGCTACATGTGTTTTTTATGTATGTATCTACATAGTTGTACATAAGTCTGTGTGTATGTGCTTAGTCACCCTAAGACACATATATACTTTGCTGAAATTCTGGAATAAGTTTGTCTTCATTAAAAATAAGTAAATGGAGTTAATTATTTGCCTTCTTAAAAATATATGGTGATTTTAAAAGTCTGACTGAACTATGGAGTGACTTGTGTGTATTGTTTGAGATTTTTATGTTTTTGAGGTTGTGGTTTTATTTTTTTTTAGCTTCCCCATACACCACATCAACTCCAAATATTAATAGTGTGAGGAATGCTGACTCAAGAGGCTCTCTTATAAGCACAGACTCAGGAAACAGTCTCCCAGAAAGACACAGTGACAAGAGCAATTCTCTTGACAAGGTAACAAAAACCAAACTGAGATGAATCCTAAAAATATATTTTAAAATTTTATCCTAAGTGTCATAGAAGTTTACTTCTCTGATCTCCATTGTGAATGGGCTTTCTAGAATAACTTCAAAGCAGTATTTTATATAATTTTTTGTGAAATAATTATCTTGTGAACTCCTTTTCCATTGCATTTACCAAGTTGTTTCACAAAAAATGCAAACAGATTTTCAATGTAGAGACAAAAGCAAGCAGTTGTTGTTTCCTTTGCTAGTGAAAGGCACTAGATGAAGTGTATTGAATTGTGCTTGAGAGGATTGAATTCCAGTTAGAACAGCTTCTTTGGTTTTCCAAAGATCATCACTCCATCCCTTTCTATGCTCAATATACTTGGCATTTTTAAAATGTTGAGAAAACCAGTTTCTGTGCTTTCTCTGGGCGATTTCTTTTATCTTAGTTTGACTTTTCCAAACCATTTCTTTAAAGCTGTTACAAATTAGGAGCTCTGGCTGCGGTAGCTATGAGGTATTCAGTCCTGTCTTTATAGAGGTTGTGTCAATGCTGATCACATTTCATTTCCTTAGCTCTGGTTGTGCAAGTCACATCATGTTGACTTTTTCCCCTTGACCCTGACATGCCTTCGTGGGGCAGAGAGAGAAGCTTCTCAGAAGGCACTCTGCTCATGCTTTGCGCCCAGGTGGAGAAGAAGAGGAGAATTGTCACCCTCCAAAGAAAAACCGTGTCACTATGGATTTTTCACTTCTGACAATCCCAGCTTTGCCAGAGAACATTTTGCATACTACTTTCTCTCTTCAGTTACAAGAAGTATCTGGTTTTTGTGCTTGGTATAGTTAAGCTTCTGAGTGAAGTGTGTGGTCAGTAGTTTTGCCGCTTCTTTGCAACAGTTGAATCTCAAACCCAATATATGCAATTTGACCATGTGAAAAGCGTTCAAATGTCAAACCTGGGGTACATGCACGTGATCTAGTTCAAGCATAAAAAAATCCAATCAGTTTCAATAACTGCAGAATTTGAGTCTTGGAGTCTTTGATAGAACTGAAAGTTCTTTGGTATTGACCAAGGTAATAAAGAAATACCTTGGTATATACACTGTTGCTAAATGGCAATGCTGTCATCTATTACTTAGTTGTCACGTTGTTGATTACTAATGTGTAGTGTTTTCACCAAGTAAAAGGGTTTTCAAAGGAGTCAACAGCCTTTGAAAATTCTACTCTGGTCTGCCAGCTTAGGTAACAGAGGATTTATGTTTTGCATGCTGTTGATATTTTCCCCAAATAATACTTAATCCTGGCTTCTTATTTGTTGCTTTCTGAACTTTCTTTCTAGTAGATCAGTTGTTCAGTGCATGTTATTTCAAAGTTTTTGCTCATTGCTTGATATCATTATAGTGAAGAGCCATGTTTTTGTTCTAATTTTCTTTCAGAATAATCTGTAGTATTATGCTTGTGGAATCAGAATAGACTGGAAGTATATCAATTTCTATTTCAATATGTGTATACTTTATTTATTTAGGTTATTGATATGATTCTAAATGAAGTAGCTATAGTCCTATTTTATCTGTATGTATCTTAAACAGTCTTAGTGGGATTATTATCTGGTGCTCTGGGCAGTTTTTTTAAAGGGTAGGAAACACAATTCTGTTTCTGCTCGTCACCCATTGATTGACTGCCATGGCATCCAAAAAGCTGCAGAGCAGCACCCTCTTGTTCACCAGAGATATTTCAAAATAAACAGTTTTTGAGATCTTTTTGAGGTCTTTAGAATCTGCAATAATTGAGCTCACAGAGGTGTCCACCTCCTCCTAAATTACAGTAACTTCTGGCTATTCATCATAGTTTCACATTCAGTTTCACTGTGCATCCATTCAATGTCTAGTATGTGATTTACACATTTACTGATATCAGATTCACAGATTGGTTTAGGACAGGAATTCTTTAATGCAACAGAATGCATAAAAAGGGCTCAGCAGTGAATGGCTGCTGTGAAATGTTCCTTCATGGTTAGTGTGTCTCCTGCATTCAGGTAGGAGTATGCCAGGAAGGGCATACTAATGTTCTAATGTCACTTCTTGCTTTGTTTGTGAAACCAAGTGCCTTTCTCCCTTGAGTCTACCTTTGTATTTGTAAATTTTTTACAGTAAGAGTTGTACAGATTAATTATACCAGACTGTTGACTTAACAGAAAACTTATTAAATGTCTGGTTCATTTTCTATTTGCATAAGTGCCATATTGGATGTGAGAATAAGGCACTATGAAGGGCATAATTTATACTTTAAACAGAAGTTTATGCAGTATATCTATAAAAGCTTCAGAATGAGAATTTTGTAACACTAGACTGTGTGGAAATTATTCTTTTACAAGTCTCTGCCCAAAGTTCAATTTATATATTTTTACAATTTTTAGTTTTCCATTTTGTTTGGTGGTATACGTTTTGCAAGACCAATTATAGAGCTTTTATCTTTTTGCACAGATGATGGTATTGTGGGTTGCTGATAAACTTCCCACAAGTGCAGGAATTACATTAAAAAATGAAACAGGGAAAGGGTTTTGCTTTTGTTTGGGTTTGTTTTTTTGTATGTTGGGAGAGGAGGGGAGGGGAAGAGCAAGTTACTCAGTAGCAGTTAGTCTTCCAGAATGCATATTATTGCCCTTCATGTATGTTTTTCTTGAGGTTCTTATATCTTTAAATGGAACAAATTTTGTAGAGGCAGTCCTGTCTACAGTTCAGTAGAAAGTCTCTTGAAAAGCAAAGGAGCATCTGTGTATCACCTAACAGTAGCATTTGGTTTTCAAGTATTCGATCTAAGCAGAAGGGGCAGGCTTGATTTCTACAATGTGAGTTCCTAGGTATAATTAACTTGTTCAATAATCACTCCTAGGTGACTTTTCCTTTTGCTCCTAGGGGAAAAAAATTATACCTAGAAGGAATTAAAAACAAGCAAAACAAAGAGGCTTAATTTGGTATACTTGGTGTGTGTAATGTGTGTTTTAGTGGCCTGTCTCTACATGAAACATTTTTGTCTTCATTCTGAGATCCTTTTTCTGCTGCAGGAATTATTACAGCAATTGAAAACAATTTAATTTGTTTTCAGTTTAAGAACTCTTCAGCCAAAATGCATCTGTTTGCTTTTCAGAACCAGCAGAGCAGCACTTTAGGAAGTTCTGTTGTTCGATATGACAAACTTGACCAAGCAGAGATCAAAAGTCTGCTCATGTGTTTCCTTCATATTTTAAGAAGCATGTCAGATGGTAGGTAATTCCTCCTGCTTTTTGTAAGTTCGAAGTCATTTGCTGGATTTATGCCTGTTATTTCAATAACTTCTCAAAATCAGCAGAATATTTTAGGTGTAGGTACCATGATGTGCTGCATTTTACAAATATGTGTGATTACTCAAATTAAACTCTGACTGAAACCTTGTAAGCATTAAGTACTCATTATTTATTCAAAGTGTGAGGTCAACTAAAGGACTTTTTAAGAAAGTGAACATTTGTGTGTGATGGTACAGTTTGGTTTGTAAAACAGAGGTGAAGAATAATTCATTGTTCTGTAAAAGTGTCTTGGGCTCTGTTCTGCAGAACTTGCTGTATTACAAGGAACCAAATGATTTGATTGTTGTATATATTTCCATTTCTGGAATATGGAGATGTTAGTGCTTCTTCATTCTCCTGGGATGTTTGTGAGATGATCCATTGAATTTTTGAAAGAGTCATGTTATCCTGAAGAAGGTTACAGAGGTATAGAAATAGGGCATGAATGGCACATCTTGTTTGTTAGGATCATACATCTTGGAATCATCCCTGTCTGTGGTCAAAGAAAAAAATAATTAATTCTAATTTTAAAAAAAAGTTGGGACCCATCTGTAAAGAAGCAGGTTAAAGGACTAACAGTCTGAAATATTTTGAAGTCCTACGTTGTTATAGGGCTGTAGGCACTAGAAGCTACACAAATATTACTGTGTAAATATGAACTAGGATGGGAATATTATGGGTTATTAATTAATATAATATTGCAGAAGCTCATTTGGAGAATTGATAGGAGCATTTGTATAATCAGTTTTAAGGAAAACTTCAAATAGTAATTGTTATCTTTTATGTTGTTAATAATTTTTCTAGATGCATTGTTTACATATTGGAACAAGGCTACAAAATCTGAACTCATGGACTTTTTCACCATTACAGAGTAAGTTTTTGTTGTGCTTGTCATGCAGCTGTACGTTTTGCTGTTCTGTGAACAACATGAGTGTGGATATAAGCATGTGTAAATGCTTTTTTGGTTGTTGTTGTTTTGGGTTTTTTTTAAATAATATTGTCCTGATCTGTTTGGAAGTCCTTAACTTGATGTCCCCAATTGCATGTCTGTCCAAGTTCATGATAGTCTCTGGAATCAGGCTATCCAGAAGGGATCTCAGGAGGTTCTTGAACAAAAACAAGTGCTCAGAGTATTGCAGTGCTCATGGAGCAGGAACCAACTGTCCTGATCCCCTTCTGCATTAAACTGTGTCTTGTAATATCAGCTGTTCAATAGCAAATACATGGTTGTGTAGCAAAACTGATTGAACTGCATAACTTCAGAACTGTGCTCCTAGGATTCCTCATGTGTCCTCTGCTATTCCCTAAGGGAGTAGGTGCAGGATGAGTCCACTATTCCACTATGAGTCCACTAGTCTAAAAGACAAGAAGATCTCAGAAGGAGGAGTTGAGGTTATTTTGTGCTCAGAATGACAAGTTTGGGGAAGGCAAACACCGTTGTGCCCAGGCAGGTTGGAGGCAGCTGAGCTACTCAAGGTCTCAGGAAAAAATGAAGCGGAGTTGAAGAGGCAGTGAGGCAGTCTGTTCTCTCATTCTCAGCTGGCACATGGAAGACAGAGCCTGAGACTGGCTTTCATTTTGGCTTTACACTTTAAAGAAGAACTGTCAGGACATCTTTCTGAAGGAACAAGGGATGTTGTGTTGTTTTCTATATTATTAGAATAAATGTTTAAAGTGTGAAAAGAGTAAAATAAAATCAGTATTACAGCTCCACACACACCACTTCTCTTGATTTGAAAATATGACTTCCAGTTAATTAGTCATTAGTGTTGTGCACTTACCGGTAATATAGATTATTTTTACTGAAAATTTTGTTATTTTGTCTTTGTCATAATTTTATTATAAAAGCATATTCCCTTTTGAAAATAGTTCTTCCAGAAACCCTGTTGTTATCCTGGAATTTGGAGGCAAAAAAACCCCACCAATTTGTAACTAAGTGAGTTTAGGCTGGGGTGGGGGGAAGCAAAATGTTTTGCCCTTATTTTGAACACTTACACACAATTTACAAAATTGGTGTAAATAGGCAATGTCTGGTTATCTCTTTGCTTCCCTCTTCCACATTAGTTGCCCTGTCTTGTTGTCCATTTGTAGATAACTGACACATTTACCTTTCTTTGGCTTGGGGTTGGAAGGGAATTTTAAGGCTGGTAGAAATAAAGAACCTTTATGATACAAGAGTCTAAAGTTAACAGTAATTGTTGAATAATTCCAGTGTACATAAATCTAGAAAAGGTTTTTTTAAGTGTGGCTTCTCTGGCTTGTGTTCTCTGCAGAGTGTGCTTACATCAGTTCCAGTACATGGGGAAACGATACATAGCCAGGTACTGTGTGGAATTTAAATTTCACTGTCTTGTTTGTTAATAATTGCACTGTGTGAGGTATGCCTTGAACTTCTGTAACAAATAAACTGCACAAGTAGAAGAGTTATTGTGGAATGATGCATAAGATTTTGAAGTAAGTAGCTGGTTACCAGATTAACAAATCTGTATCCTGTCTGGAAGTCTGGTATTTGTTTAAGAATGTTCTGTGAGCTGTTTTTTAATGATGACTTTAGAATCCATCCCTTAAATGCTATATTTTATAGCATTTTTTCCTTGAAATAATGTCATTGGGAAAGAAATTTGATGATGTTTTGTTTATTCTGTTGGCCATAAAACCACATAAATTGAAATGGTTTAGAAATTTCATATATTTAGTGTTTTTACTAAGGTAAGTAGTGAACATTCCAACACTGCTGTTTTTAAATTTGAAGTCTGAAGAAAATCTGTGGAAGTCAGAAACTAGTATTAATTTATTTTTATATCTTTGCATTATTTTTTTTTTAATACAAAGTGTTTTTAATGGAGTAAAAGATAGCAACTTCTATAGACCTTACACTATTGTTGACATGGTAGTGTTATAATTAAACTGATGCGGTTAAAATACTGGCCCTTTTGAACTCAGTGAGAAATTTGTTGCTGACTTTGGATGGTAATACATTCTAACTATGATGTTAGCTTTTTTTGGTTTTAATTTAGATAATGTGAATCTTCTTCTACAGACTTGACTCTCTCCTTGGAGATTTTTCTGGGGGTGGGGGAAATGGTTCACATAATGTAAAAAGCTCAAAAATAAATCTGGCTTTCTTAAGCTAGATTTTTGATTGTAATCTTTGTGTTCAAATGTACATCAAACTCTGAATGTACAGATTATAATTCTCAAGCTTTTTATAAAAATTCTTCCAACTGCTTTGTTTGATGAGTTTGTAGGGGACACTACTACACTTCTTTTTTGTTTACTCATCACCTGGTCTGTGTGCTGCATGTTAATGTTGAAAATGCTGAGCTATGGAAAGCATCTGGTGTTGTGAATTGTAAATGTAACTTTCATGTCTTTCACATTGTCACTACACTGAAGTATATCACAGTCAATGCACGTGCTGTTAAAATACACAAATGACAGAGAACGAGAGGGAACAGGGAATTCTGCAGGTCAAGCACTGGTTTTCATTTTTCATCAGCTCTGGTGGTGGTACACAGTAGGAAGTTAGCCTGTACTGATTGCTAACACAGATCACTTTTCTGTTTTCTTCATTTGATTGCTGCAAATTTAACAAAGTCTATGGCTCTTCTCCCTTCCTGCTTGGGTAAGAAGTATATGATACTATCTCAGTTAATTCGTGCTCTCCTGTTGCATGCATGCTTTCTAATTTTACTGCTGTATGTCCTAACTTTTTTGCTAATTTTTTTGCAATCAAAATAGAGGATTCAGTTTTGGGTTCTGAATATTTTCAGAATATTTATGTTTGCAAATACCTTTTTTTTGAAAGCTCTGAAGTAAATTTAGCACTTCAAGAGTGACTGCTTGTGTGCTTTTGCTTTCATGCTTTGAGGTTTTAAAGCTTTCATGCTTTTTTGTTTTATAAAGAAAGCAGTGAATAGGTTGCATTATAATTCTTTCTATAAAACTTCTTGTGCTTAACTAACAGCACTTCCTGTCTTGCTGCAGTTTGACATGTCTAACTTTTGCTTCTATCCCATTTCACCCATCTTGCAGGAACCAGGAGGGGTTAGGATCCATAGTTCATGATCGAAAATCTCAGACATTGCCTGTTTCCCGTAACAGAACAGGAATGATGCATGCCAGATTGCAGCAGCTGAGCAGCCTGGATAACTCTCTCACTTTTAACCACAGTAAGTCTCATGACATGATAACATCTGTCATCCTCAACCAGTACCACAACACCAGAGACAGGTTCCCAGAGCCACACCAGTGCATCCCAATGACTTTTACTGTTCCAGGTCAAACGAATAGCTGGAAGCAATCCATGGTCTGTTCTCTGCTTTGTGATAGAGCAGTCGCTGCTGGGTGGTGCCATAACATGGAGCATGGTTAACTACAGTCTGTCTTAAAACTGTATTTTAATCTTTTCTTTTAGTTATGTACGCATCACACTTGTGCTGCGCATAGTTACAAAATTGACTTTTTTTTCTATTTGTTTTATTGAGCTTCAATTTTTTTTCTTCTCCTATGTGGTCTTATAAATTACTAGTCTCAAATTAAATATATGTATTCTGACCATATCTCCATGTTTTGACATCCCCTGAGGAGAAATAAGTTTCTTAGAATTTCTACAAAGATTGCGAGCCCATGATTTAGTTTGTCTGGAAGTGAAAAAGCGTCCAATAATGAAGTGATTTTTCTGTTTTCAGTGTGAGAAAGATATCAAGTATTCTTGGAATTTCTGTAGACAATGGTAAGATTTAATCAGGTTGAAGTCAGCTTGTATAGACTGCTGTATTGAAAACTAAATCTGCTTGTGGCCTGTCTTTTTAAACATTCTGCTTCTAAATTGCAATATACTGTATGTAAAGTATTCTAAAGCACCATTTCTCAAATTTCAGCTTCAAAAAACAATGAAACTTGTTGACTAATTCAGTAAAATACAACACTGGTATTGAAGAGTTGTGTGCAGTAAAACTTGAGTTAACTGTATTTTCACTGTGTTCATTCTTTGATTTCTCAAAGCATATCTAACTGTCCCTTAAAATCTTTTAGCTCTTTTGCTGTAATATAAAGCAAAATTTAGCCTAATTGCACAAGATTTATCACATTGTCTTGTGTAAAAGTGAAAAAAAAATCCCACAAAAACCTGTCTATTCAGAAATGCATTATCACATCTGTTAAAATGTAAGAAATGCAATTGCCTGCTTTTAAAATGTCAGACAAGTATGTGGAAATTACTTTTTTTTCCCTTGCAATCAGTCTGCTACTGCTGTATTGTCATAATTTCTACATGGTTGTTGATACAGAAAAGAAAGCCTTTACACTACGTAGCTACACATTTGGTACAGTATAATAATTTTCAGATAAAGACTGGTTTAAAAAAAAAAAACCTCTGAGAAATAGATAACATGTCCCTGTGCAAAGAGATTTCATGCTTTCAGAACTTGGCAATTTTTACTGATTTTTTAGGAAACAATGAGCTGAAAGATTTTAAAAAATGCATGCTTATGTAAAAAGAAACTTTCCATTCTTTTCCAACTGAAGGAAATTATGAAGGAAGGTGTCTTATTCAGATAACTTTGTCTAAACTGATAATAGGTGGGTTTTTTTAATGGACAGTTAATAAATATCAGGATATTACACATTGTATTGACCAAGGTTTTCCAAATCGAAAATATGTTGCTGTAAAAACCACATGAAGTATGAAATTGATTTTTATATCTTTGTTCTGTTGTTGTTAACTTACAGTTTTGTTTAGTTGTCAGTCTGCCTCTGTCATGTATCCAAAATAGCATTCAGAGCTTGAATAATCTTGCACATATTTTGTGTGGGATACATAAAGAAAGGAAGGGTCTGGTGGAAATAGTTGCTTTACTTTTTTCTAAAATCAAGATTCTTTGGCAAGATAGTTGTCTATTAGTGTAAATTATAAACTTATTTTCTCCCTTTCTAACCACCCAAGCTAGAAATGAAACTGAAATACCTTTCCATATATACCTTTTCAATATCTATCATACCTGAAAGGTATGATGCCTTTCATCTCTGAGAAATTTCAGTATAGTTTTGTGCTTAAAGAAAGAATGTATAAATCTGAAGAAACTGGTGGTTATGGGTATATGTGTGTAGTTCAGAGAGGGAAGCAAGAAGGTGCAGAAAGAAGTGGCCTGGTGTCATTACAAAAGAGTTTGGCATTGCTTCTGTTCTTTACTTGATCTCAACAAGTTTGTCATCCTTGTGATTGATTTAGTGATGCTAAGTTGTTTGCAAATCTGACATATAAACATGACCCAGACCAAATGTTTATAAAGCAGCCCAATCACGTTTGTCAGTCTGGTGCTTCATGACCAGTGTTAGGGAACAGAAGTGACATATTACTATCAGTGCTGAGGCAGGAAATGTTTTTAAAATTATTTAAGTTCACTGTGGAACTAGAAGTGATAGAATGTTTTTATTAAATATGGAGATATTGCCATGTATTGCTGCAAGAGCAGAATTCATTACTGGGGTAGTAAATTGCATATAAGTACGGGATTGTATTCCTTCAACTCCTACTATTTTGTATTTATGTTCTGGTTGACTTGTGATTAACTTTGAGACCATTGTAACATCACTAAATTGCCAAAACTTCATATTTTCAGCTGTAACTTCATCCTACTGCAGTACTTACCACAATATATGTGTATATATGTATATATATATATATATATATATATAAAAAAAACTGTGTAGCTTTATATATATATATATATATATACATTTGTGTCTACATGCACATATATATGAAATATCACATAGTTTTTAACTGCTGTTTAATGCTTCTGTTGTTGAAATTCTTACTTAATATATTTTATAGTCCTGTGCAAATTATGTTAGAATAATTGTCTGACCATATTTGAAATTATTTAAATGCAAATGAATTTTTTTCCTGTATTGAATACTAACTTCTTTCAGGCTTTTTACTTGTTAATCTTTTCCTAGTTCAGCAAGTCTTTTGGAAATAAGAAACATTTAAATGAGTGTATCCAGCACTTACACTTCATTTGGAATTTCTGTAGGCTATGGCCATTCAGATGCAGATGTCCTTCACCAGTCTTTACTTGAAGCAAATGTTGCCACCGAAGTTTGCATTACAATTCTGGACACTCTATCATTATTCACCATGGCTTTTAAGGTTTGTTCATGTCTTGGTGTTAACTTCTCTCCTAAGTATCTTTGAGAAGAAATACTTTTTAAAACTATTTTTTAAATTACATTTTTATAGTCTAGTTAAATAGCATTGCTATTTTTAGCTTCTCTAGTATTGTATTTTATTATTATGATGTAAAAGTGATAATATCTCACAGCAAAATGCTTTGGCTTCAGCTACACATCATACACCAGCAGTAATCTATGGGAAAAGCTCCTTCCTCAGCCTAACTTAAAAATAGTTCTAGGAGCTTTAGTGTCTACCTAATATTAGTGGTAAAAGTGGCTTTTAAAGGCCATGTGAGGTGAAAGATCTATGGCAAAACCATAATTGGATACTCTCACACTTTCATATTGAACTTGGCTGCTTATTATAGTAATGCACTCCTTTATAGTGATTTGTGTGTTCCTCTTCTGTAACTTTTTTCCATTTGTCCACTAATAAGTCTTCTTTTAGTTGTATCAGTTGCTGTCGCTCTCCTGTGGAATCTTTATATAGCACACCACTTACCCCTCTTGGCTGTTTTTCTGAGGTTTTCCAGACTTTAAAATCGAAGCCATAAAAAGGAGAGATCATAACTCTAGCTTGTTTCTCCTTAATTGGGGCAGTGTATCCAGATTCTTGCTTGAAGATTCAAATTTAGTGTCTCATCTTTAATCTAGTTATGAAAACATGAGCTTATTTACAATAAGCTTCCTTTTTTCCTGGTAATTAAATTAGTAAAGCTTAGAGCCAGTTCTGTCCACAGATCTGGTTACAGAATTGAAAACTAATAAACTAGCTAAAAAGGTTTAAAGAGGAATGAACACTATTCCTTCATTTATCAACCCATCATGCTTGGAATGACAATCCTTCAAGGTTATCTCTGTGTTGTATATTGAGAAGGTAGGCAAGAGTATGCCAGACTAGTCTTAAAGATCCAAATAAAACAGGACAATCAGGAGCTTCTATTCAATAAACTGCACTAAAATATATAAAATCAGAGTCAAATGATGGTTTGGGTAGTAAGGGACTTCCAGAGATCATCTAGTTCAATCCTTCTGCAGGGGCAGAGACAACTTCCACTAGGCCAGGTTGCTCAAAGCACCATCCAGCTTGGTCTTGAAAAAACCTTTCAAGGAATTGGGCATCCTCTACTTCCCAAGGCAACCTGTCCCATTGCCTCAGCACCCTCACTGTAGAAAAGGTCCTGCTATGTCCAGTCTGAACCCAGCCTCTTCCACTCCTTTATATATGCCTGTATTTATGCAGTGATGACAAGAAAGAGTGGAGTGCACCCAGGGGAGTTGCAGAAGGGGCAGAATCACCTTGTAGTAGGAGATACTGCTATGAGAAAATTGCACTGTGTGGGCTGCTAAAGCCAGTGTAAGCAAAGGCTGTTAATACTTTGAGTGTGCCCCTCAAAAAGCTATTAATAGTAATGGATTTAATTAACAACTGATAAAAACAATCATGTTCTGTAAGCCTATTCAGAAGGCAACACTTCCTTTATAAGCAAAATTAATGAAGCGTTAGAAATACCTAGTTAGAATTCAGGTATGTGTGTGTTATTAAACATCCTGGTAATGCCATAGAGGTTGTATTTTTTTAAATGTCTTGCTTTTTGATGATCTGTATATGATCTTATAGTATAAATGCATTGCTGTATAAAACTCCTAAATCCTTGCTATTGTTTTAAAGAATCAGCTACTGACTGATCATGGACATAATCCACTGATGAAGAAAGTATTTGATGTATACCTCTGCTTCCTTCAAAAGAATCAGTCTGAAATAGCATTGAAAAATGTGTTCAGTGCTTTAAGGGCACTAATTTACAAGGTAAGAAGTTCTAAAAAATTAATCTTCAAGTACTTGTCCAGTTCTTTAGTTAACAATATACTGTATAAGAATTTAAGAACTAACGTACCAAAATAAAATTGGTGACTATGGACTGATCTGATCTCAACAGTGTGGAATGTTTGTCCTTTGATTTGCTGTAAAAATTGTTTTGTGTCATGACCTACTCTAACTCTTGCTCTTTCCTCAGTTTGAGGATATGAATATATGAATATATATGAATATATTTGTGTTTTTCTTGACATGCTTAATTTATCAAGATCTGACCCTAGTTTTAACGAATAAATTCTTTGTTTTCTTCTTTTTCCTCAGTTTCCTTCTACATTTTATGAAGGTAGAGCTGATATGTGTTCTGCACTGTGCTATGAAATTCTGAAGTACTGTAATTCCAAGCTGAGTTCGATTCGAAATGAAGCTTCACAGTTACTGTACTTTTTGATGAGAAATAATTTTGACTACACAGGGAAGAAGTCTTTTGTTCGAACACATCTGCAAGTTAGTGTATTTTCTTTTTCTTTTAATGTTGTACATACACAGTTGCATACCAGTGTGCAAAACCCTGTCAGATAGACTTAAAATAATTTATTTGGGGTTCAAGCAAGGCTGGTACTCAGAGTAAGAAGATGGCCATAAAAATATATTCAGAACAAGGAAATATTTAGAAACAGGTGGATGACCCTGTGTTTTGTAGGAAATGAATTTTATTTGTCAGTGCAAACATTCTGTTTTGTAGATGTTATTTTGTTTGTTAAATGGTGTATCCTGTTGCATCTGAAGAAGGAAAAGAATGCAGCAACAAGCACACAGAAGTCTAAAATAGTGCAAATAATTTGAAAATTGTGTGTCTTGATAAAGCTGGGAGCAGCAGTTTGCCAGTTTAATGACCTCTGGCTAGTTCACCTAGCAGTCAGTCATGTGTCTTGAATTTACACAAGCCTGTTTTATCCTATGTTATTGTACAAGTAATTGGAAAAGAACCCCAAACATTATTTTATTTAGGACAATGACTTTTCAATTAAAAAGAACAAAACTTCCTTTGTAATTGCCTCAGAGGTACATCTCAAGGGTATTTAATGAAATATGGACTAACAAGATGTTTGTTTCTGTCAAGGTTATTATTTCAGTAAGCCAGTTAATTGCTGATGTGGTTGGAATTGGAGGAACTAGATTTCAGCAGTCTCTTTCCATCATCAACAATTGTGCCAATAATGACAGGATTATTAAGGTCTGTTTTTATTCCTATTTCCATACTGTGGAAGGATGCTTGAAGACTCTTTCACAGCATCTTTTCCAGTTATGTTTTATCACTTTGTTGTGCAATGACTAGGAAAACACAGTAGTTAACCTGACTTTTCCATGTTTTAGCACACTACATTCCCTTCTGATGTTAAGGATTTAACCAAACGGATTCGTACGGTGCTGATGGCTACAGCTCAGATGAAGGAACATGAGAATGATCCAGAAATGCTTGTAGACCTCCAGTACAGCTTGGCAAAGTCCTATGCTAGTACACCTGAACTGAGGAAAACATGGTTAGACAGCATGGCAAGGATCCATGTTAAAAATGGAGATCTTTCAGAGGTAACAGAAAAAAATAATCAAATTGGTTGTAGTCTGTAATAAGCTTAAGCTTCCCTTTATAGAAAGGGAGTGTACTATATGTAGTTGCTAGCATGTAACATAATAAGTCTTTTTAACAATTTTTGAATTGTTGCTGGATTGGTTTCAATAGCTGATAAGTTTTTGTCCTACCCAAGTACATCTGTAAGTAATTTCTGGTTATTAATGTAAGGAACATGTTTCACTGCTATAACTGACACACTACTAAGAATGGAATGCACAATGCAAGCCATGGAAGAGAGGCCTTTTGCTTAAAAATATCTTTGTTATTACTTGTTTAAACACTTAAAGCCACTCCTTGAATTCTCCTCCAGTGCCTTTACAGAATTACCTTGACTTTATTCCAAATTGCTTACTAAAAAAACTACTAATGTTCTTAAAACTGACAAATAATTTTTTGTGTCATTTGAAAAAAAGGAAAGCTTTCTGTTTTTACTGTGCTCTTAAAATAGTCAGTTCTAGGAAAAAGCAGAATTGGAGATTGTTATATGTCTTAATGAGACTTTAACTGGATACAGATTAATTTTGTCTCTTTCTAGGTTTTTCCATCTGAAAGTAAATTGCTTTGTGTGAAATCATTGCATTTCATAAACATCTGTTAAAATGAGCATCATGTGAGCAAGTAAAGATCTCCAAGAAATAGAAGATGCCATCTTCCAAACTCAGTTCTCTATACTAGAATTCTCTTCTTCTAAATGGTAGCAACACAGGAGAAATACACATTACTCTGTTATTAGCTTGTCTCTTGAACTGAACAGCTTCACCTATCTGAGAAGACCAGGTCTTTTAGTCATTTTCAGTTATGTTTTTCATTTTTTTGTAAAAAGCTTAGAATCTTTGACTGTGCAACTAGATGAAGATGTCTGCAAATTGTCAAGTTCAACTCAATACAAAGTATGAGTTAGAATTTCTGGCAGATTTTTACCTTTTTCCTTCACCTCCATTGTTTGAGGATGTGCAGCCTCCATATTTGAGCTGTTCAACTGATAGTTACTTTGCTGAAAGCCTAAGCCTTTTTAATAAAACAAGGATGTGAAATCTTTTAATTTTTTTGGAGAAAAGTGATCAGTGTCAAATCCATAAAAAATCCCAGATATTGAAAATTATTCTGTCCCTCTTCTTTTTTTTTTGTTTTCCAAACTGCACCAATTCCTTCAAATTCCACTCATAGGTTAGGTCTCTCTTGCTGCTCTCAAATGGCCTGTCACCAGTTTCTTCTGCATTTTTCTTGGTCAGGAGCCAAAAAGCAGACAAAACACGTTAGCAGAAGGGCTACCAAATGTTGAGTAGAATCATTAATAGCTTAACACTTAAAATACCTTTCCCAAAAGAGAGATTAACTTGTTTTTGTCACAGCATGATGTTCCTACCTTGTGATTTGTGACCCAGGGTCGTCACTCTTAGGTTGTGAGCTGCTGTCCATGCCACTCAGGGCTCTAGTTAAGAAGGAGTGAATGCACTTGCAGAGTTACAGCTTCACATAAATGAGGTGGAGTACTCTTGCAGTAGTCACAGAATATCTCCTGCAAAGCAGCAAAAAGGAAAACTGAAGAACCTGTCTCATACTGTTGCTCTCCATATATACCTTGTTTTTAATATTCCCATTTTAATTGTGTTTTAAAAGACTGTTACTGTTTCTGTTTTAGGCAGCAATGTGCTATGTCCATGTAGCAGCACTGGTTGCAGAATATCTCACACGAAAAGGTATGATTTCAGGACCTTATTTTAATGTACTCAAATATATTTTATTATTAGAATTTGGGAAAATAAATAATTTCCTTGAGGAAGTTGTAAGTATTTCAGTGTTCACTAGGGAAAAAAATTCTGACCTAACCAGGTAGCAAACTCACATACTTAAGAGTAAACTTGCATATCTAAGGGGCAGCATTTCAGGCAACATTTGCCTTCAGGTGAAGGCAAAGTAAAATTTTTGGAAAGTAAAAATTTTAATTTTACACCAGAGCTGCTAATAGTTCAAATCAGGTCCTTTCTAAAGCAAAGTTATCTGTGAATATTCTTGTTCTACAAGCAGTCAGTCTCTCACTGCCTCTAGGGAAACCTGGCATTGCCAGAGGAGTCAAAATAAATTTGTACAAATTTTCAGATGTTCAATCAATGATAATAGGGCTCAGGCTGTTTCACCTTGTTGTGGTATATTTTGTGCCAGCAGCTTTTGTAAAAGTGGGTTCTGATGACCCTTGAGATAGGGTAGAAAATTACCTTTCATCTACAGGATCAGAAGTGTTCTCAGTAAGGGATTTGAGATTCAAGTTAAATTAACAAAAAGAGCTCTCTTGAAGAAAATTTCAGGAATCTGTTAAAACTGATTATGATGTTGAGATAGTGTTTTGGATTTGTGGGCAAATTCATGTTTGCATCTTTTTAGCTTTGCATTTGCATGGCAGTTCAAAATGAAGTAAAATCATGAGTCTAAAAGATGATTTATCTCTATTCTTGTTGTGCTTCTCACCAAATGCTTGTCCAGTGTATATTCTATTTTCTTTGCCCCAGTGATTTCAGAACCTTCTCTGAGACCAAATATGAAATAAGCTGCTTATTGAAATTACTGTGTCCAGTTGGAAGACTAATGATACCTGAGAACTAGTGATAGTCTCTATTTATTTGTGAGTCCTTTGGGTGTTCTGCTATTTTTGCATACTGTCATATAAAATTTATTTCCTCTCAGTAATAGAGAGGCTGGTACTTCTAAGAACAGAAAATCCCCTTGCATTTGAGGCAGTCATTCAGTAAAACCTCTGATGGTCAGAACTCCTCACTGAGCAGCAAGAATCTTTGGAGGAATGAGTTGTAAAATAAATATGTTGAAATCCTTAAGCTTCCATAATATTTACTGATTGCCCTTGAGGTTTTAATTGATACAGAAAATCCTGTTTTCTTAATTCAGCAGTCTGATATAATCAAAAATATCTAAACAGCATGAGTAAAAGACATGGGTTTCATGTTGGAACATTCTATACTCCATTTTTGTTAAGGTTTGTTTTTTTCTAGTAAAGGAAGTTAGATTGGTATTTTGTTAGTTTTTCCTGGTTTTCTTTGTTTGAATAATCTGGTTTGCCATCCCTTGATCATATTTTTATGGTTAATGTCATTCATATTGTTCAGACTGGAAAAAATTATGTGCCAGGTTCTTCTCCTGTACTCAGGTCCAGTTGAGTAAGTAAACTTCAGTTTAATTAAATATTGTAAAAGTTACCTTGAGTACCTTAGACTTGGAGTGGAGTAGATTAGACACAAATTTAAGACAAAGTAGGAAAAGTCAGACATTACTTAGTTTGGTAGGTAAGGTTCCAGATATTAGCATTTTTGGGTATTTTGAAACCCATTTATACATTCACAGTAATGTAAGCTCTTATATTTTAACCATGCAGTGGGAGGCTGATCTATTCCTTTATTTGGTGATAGGTATATTTAAACATGGCTTCTGCTTTATCCAGCATCACAAAATGGCCCAATGTTATCCTGCTGGAGAAAATGAAATTTGTCTGTATTTCTTTTTCAATGACAGGGATGTTTAGGCAAGGCTGTACTGCTTTCAGAGTAATCACACCAAATATAGATGAAGAGGCTTCAATGATGGAGGATGTTGGAATGCAAGATGTTCACTTCAATGAAGTAAGTAAGCATAAAAATGCCAAAAATTACATACATGGAAGGGTTGGGGTTTTTTTGCAAATTTTATGTTTCAGTCTGGAGAATTACTGATATAAGGGATACAATAATTGTTTTATGATCTGATATTTGTACCCTAAAGCTGAAATAAAAAAATTCTGTGAGGTGGCCCAGATTCAGAGAATTTACTGTAGGCATGTATTTTAAATACAGTGCTAGCACATCAACTCAACTTTTATTCCACTTCTGGAATAAAGCAAATTGAGGGTTTATTCTAGTTGACAGGATGAACACTAATGTGGGCTACTTATTAGAGTTAGAAAAATCTGTTGTTTTGTAAAACTGACTTGGATTTAGAGTTTTACTCCACCAGAAATTATGAAAATGTATTCACTGGTTTTCTGCTGTTTACAATTTCCCAAAGCAAATATGCCATAACAATGAAAGTAGTTTTACTGACACCAGACTTGTGTCCATGTGTTTCTTCTGGCTTAAGTTTCACTCCTTGTGTGTTTGCTGATCCATCTGTGCAAACTCTACAGTAAATTTTACTAGTAAGCAGCCTATATGAAAATGTTAATAATCTTGAAAAGTTTTATTATTTTTAATATTATTATTGCTGCTCATGAAAAGCTGTGTCTGCACTCTGTATTTGCTGGTATAGTTGTGGCAGAGAGGGGCAGACCACAATTGGCAGCAGTCATGCTGGAAAACCCTCTGGTTTGTAAGGGTAATGATACAACAAAAATATTTTTCTTTTATGTTTTAATTAGTGTATGGTAAAGCTGGATGACAATATTACTTGAGTGTGCAAATTGGTTTTTGGTTGTATTTTTTTTCAATTTTTGTGCTGTCTTTTTAAAATCATTGATTCTTCTGATCCAGTATGAAATGTAGCATGTTACTCAAAGCAAAATGCAAGCTGCTCTAAGTTATTGAAGATCAGGAATTCTAGTGACTACTGCTGATGGAAAGTTTTGTTGGAAATTTCTGTCACTGTTTTCCTGCCAGACCATTTGTCAGAGTTAAATTATTATGCATTTTTTTAAAAACTGGAATGTCTTTATTCTTGTTTTCATTAGTCACTCCCTGCAAAAAGAATATACTGATTTTTCTGGGTCATTGAACCCTACACAAATTTGTTTCCATCTCTCAGTATTTCCGTGGAACGGAAGTAAGCCAAGAGTGAAAATGTAAGCCTGTACAGCTTGCAGAAGGATCAAACCAAACCAAGCCAAATTTCATTTTTCCCTGCATGCAACCCTTTCTAAACTTAACCATGTAGTACTCTAACTGATGAAATATTGAAAAAAATTACTCTTTTTCAGATAAATTCTGAAAGTTAGCTGAAACATGGGAAAAGTAATAATAGGGGAGAAATAGTAATAATAACAAGAGTAAAAATAGGGAAGAACTGTTTGGCTTTAGCAGACTAAAAATAATTTCAGAAGTGCTTCAGAACAGGTAGGCCTGTTCCTTCAGGAACATATTAATAAATGGAGTGTTTCCTCAGTGTGTTCATAAGTAAGCAGAACTGTATTGTCTGAGAAAAAAATGAGATCAATTTGGCATAGAAGTCAAAAAGCAGAAACATCTTTCAAGTTGTATTTTACTACTACTTAGCAAAATTATGCTCTGATGAGAATTCTTCTTATACATGGTAACAAGCCATATGGAATTTCTTCCCTTAAAACTTGGTATTTCCCTTTTTGCTAGTTATTTTAGAGTTAAATTTCCAAAGGAGCATTTACAAGTATTGGAGGATCAGAACATCCCTTCATGTTTCTAAAAGGATGAAAATATCTTTCATACTCTCCAGTTTATAAAACCTCTTCCTAGCTAACTGAGATTTTTCTGAAGACTTCCATAGATTCTCATTTTTAAAAAACTGAAATTTTGGGATTCTCGATTTAGTTCTCATTTTCAAAGAATTCTGTCTGAGGCTAGGGTTACCTAAGCTAGCCAAAAATTTCATTTGGGATATTGCTTTTTAACAAGGCTACTGTGTGCATTTCACCAAAACAGTTGTTTGCCTGTGACATTCCATGAGAGGCATTGTCCTGATTTGCAGATGGGTAAATGAAGGAGCCTTGCAGGAACGCAGTGTCCTCTCAAGGCTGTACAAAGACAAGTGCAAAGCCTTGCACCTTAAAAAAAGACCTGGAAGTTTCTGGTGGAGTGCCTGTTGAACGGGAATCATCAATGTGGCTTTATGGAAACAAAAGCCAATGCAGATTGTGATGTGTTTCAGAGGATTGACTCAAGAAGCAGAGGGAAGGGAGTTCTTTTCCCTTTTATGCTGGCATTTGTGGAACCCAATCTCTAACCTTGTGCCCATCACTGACCCCCAAAAGTCAAGACAGGTGTCAACAAACTCAAAAAAGTCCAGCTCCTAAAGTGGTTAGTCGAAGAATCAGACTTTTCCAAGAAAAGCACCGCCAAGAGCAAGAAGCTGTTCTCACAGGTGTCAAGGTGCATACATTGCATATATGGAAAAGAATTTTCCCATGAGAATGGATAAATATTTATACATGTGGCTCAAAAAATGTTGTTTTCTTTTGCTCCTTCCTATCAGCTCTCCTGCTTGAAGCTTGTGCTCTTCATGTTCTTTTCCTTTTGTAAACAAAATTTTACTTTGCTACATCTGGATGCCCTCTGGTGTCTGAATTAAGACTTGTGTCATAAACCAGTGTTTGTGGACAGCCCTTGTGGTCCAGCAGTGACACTGGTCTGTCACTTGTCACCACTTGGCTGCTGAGAATGGAGGTACTGAGGAGTCTATACAGCCCCAAAATGACTGGGGGAAAGGAGGAAATATTTTAAGGTCTGTTACAGGATAAGGGATAAGGGTACCATTCTTTAGTCTGTGCTCGCAGTGTTAAAAATTGATTTTTTTAGTGATGTCTTTAAGCTGACTTAGTCCCCTTCCAAAGGGAAGAAGGAGGTGGAATAGAGTAGCTTCTAAGCATGAAAGGAGCTTTTCCAGCTTCTGGCTTCACCACTGTGATCCAAGAGTGGTAGAAGAAGGTTCAAAGAAGTTTCAAGAATATCCAAAAGATACATGCTGTTTCTAAATAGGAGGAGTATGTGTGTAACCTCAGACCATTCTGTCTTCTTTTGTTTCCTTTTAGCATTTTTTGATGGCCATAATAACTTAAATTACAAAGTGTACATAATTCTGTTTTGAGGCAAGATTTCCCTTTTCACTGGGAAGAATTTTGATATAATTATTTGCTGTGCTTTTGATGAGTACTGAATTGTTCTAAATGTGTATCCAAATCTAGGATGTGCTGATGGAATTGTTGGAGCAGTGTGCTGACGGACTCTGGAAGGCAGAACGCTATGAACTCATTGCTGATATATATAAGCTTATAATTCCCATTTATGAAAAACGGAGAGATTTTGAGGTACTTAATTCATCAAATGTAAATTTGAGCAAGAAAAAAATCCTGAATTTTCAAGTTTAACTGCATGGCACATTGGGCATCACATAATAAGAGTATTAAAATAGTAACTGAAATTTGAATGTGTTGAAATGTTTAATTTTAATTTTAAATAATTAACTTTTTTCCTTAAATATAAATTATTAAAAATTAGTCTTAGATATTGTCATCCTGTTGCAAATGCTAAAGCTAATAATACCATTCAATAAAAGAATATTTTCAGTTGTTACTGGCTACAAGGATATGATTTGTTATTTTAAGATGGGAAAGTTGTGCTTTGTTCTTCTCCCTCATGATTGTTTTCTTTTACCTTTAGAGGCTTGCTCACTTATATGACACCCTTCATCGAGCATACAGCAAAGTTACTGAAGTTATGCATACAGGCAAGAGGCTGCTGGGGACTTATTTCAGGGTAGCATTCTTTGGACAAGTGAGTGTTACTTCCATTGGCCTGCTCTATGCAGTGAGAAAAACCTGAATTTATTTTGCAAGGTTTACTCTTTCATCATCTGTATTGATACCGTGACATAAAAAGCACAAGGAATGTGTTCTATATGAAATAAAGAAACACCATCAGTAACTTATTTTTAAAACATTTATCAATTCCAGTAAAATTCTTATCATTTTCCTCAGTAAATTTTTTTGCCTTTTTTCCTTTTTTCTTCTTTTGTTTACTACCTTAAGGCAGCGGTAAGTTTTCTGTAATGTCAGTTTTTAGCAATGCATTGACTTAATGTCTGTAGTGCTACGGTGTGGTTTGCAAGGCTGCTTCTTAGATTGGTATGCATTAATAGCCATTGCAAGTCCAAAAGTAACATCAAGCTCCATTTAGAGAACAGATCACTCTTTTCTATGCATCAGTATTGCATGCTTCAAACCAAACTTCTGGCTGTGTATTGGGCAGCTTCACATCCTCTGGTCCGTGTCTAGAATGCCTCTGTATCCCTATGGTATCACGCAGTATCCAGTAAAACACTCTCTACATGCATAGCCCAGTTGCTTAATTGTCCAGCTGAGCATGGAGAATTGTAAAATACTCTGAGCAGTATAATTTTACATGTATTCTGTTGTCTTTTATGACTTTATAGCAATACCAGTTTACAGACAGTGAGACAGATGTTGAGGTAATTACAGTAACTGCTTACAAAGCAAGCAATGCAGTACCAACTACTGCATTTCACCTTAGTTTGGTGTGGGTATTTTTGTCAATCTAGCCTGTGTTTATACATGATATGTTGTGCTTTTCTATTTTGTCTGTTTCGTTTATGACAAAAATATTTATTTTCTGGTTTCAAACATGAACTCAACACGGCTTGTTGTTTTAAACCAACGAACTGTTTCACTTTCCATGTATTGTGCATTTAGGTGTGGTTTTAAAAACAGTGCTGTGTGTAATAAAATAAAGAAGTAAATACCAATAGTACATCATAAAATTAAGATCTTTGCATCTTGTGGAATTAATTTTTTATAACTACCTAAGGAAAATTTTCAGATTATTTTAATGTAAACTTCTGCCAAAATAGTCACTTGTGAAACAGATCGTCCTGTTGGGCAAGACTACCAGTTTTGGCAAGTGAAACAGTGCTGCAAGTTCACTTTTAAGTAAAAGTGAAAGAAACTTATCTCAAAGGCTTGTCACACCATAGAATTGCTACAAACTTTTAAAATTTAAACTCTGTGTTTCCATTATCTTTCGCTCATGTTGTAGTAGAGAATTACATTTTTCTGTTGTTTTTTTTCATTCTCTTAGAAAATCTTTTTACTTAGATTTTAATTTCTGTCTATTTATGTTTGCTTGAATACTAATGTTAAATGTTTATATTTCCTTTGAACCACACACATTATATCCATCTTAGTCATTTCCCTTATGTTTTATTCCCCAAGATTTTGATTACTTTATTTTTTACAGGGTTTCTTTGAGGATGAAGATGGAAAGGAATATATCTATAAAGAGCCTAAACTCACACCTCTCTCAGAAATTTCCCAAAGACTCCAGAAACTCTACTCTGACAAATTTGGAGCTGAAAATGTCAAAATGATTCAGGATTCTGGCAAAGTATGATCTTTATTCTCTCTAAAAAATGACAATATACTGCTTTCACTAGTTTACTTGAAATACTGTGGGCTCACTGGCTATTACTCATTTGGCACACAAACACCTGCATCTAAAAGCTCTGCTGTTGGAAAGGCACAAGAGGAATGTTATCTCCTACTAAGTATGCCTTTTAGAGCAACCAAAAAGCTTAATTTCTGTAGTGTTACCTCTCAAAACAGTAATTGTATCTTAGAACAAATTTGGATTATGATCTTATTCTGGGTTAACTTTAGCTATATTTCTTGCCCATTCATGCACAGTCATTGTTTGGAAGTTCTTCCCTTTTCCACACCTCACCCTTAGACTTTATGGTGATTTCCTCTTAGTATAATTTCATGGCTCTTTTTGTTCCTTGTTAAGGATCCTTTTGAGTCCTTGATTCAAAAATTTCTGTGCATTTTGGTCTTTAAGTGCAGAAATGGTGGGCATTTCAATATTGGAACTTTAAAAGGAAAGGAGGACTTGATGAAAGGGCTGGGTTTCATAATCATGAGCGGTTAAAAACCTCCAAAAACCAAATGAACCAAAAAATCCACAGGGCACTGTAATGCATCTGGCTGTCTTTCTTCCTAATAGTTAAAAACTGAATACAGGAAACCCCTGTGAAAGCATGAACATTTCCCATGTTTTCAATAATTTAGAGGTTAAGAGACCGAATTTAATTTCTGGAAGTTGTGTGACTACTATTAGATCCACTTTATTCGCAATGTAGCTATTTGATTTTTTTATCCTGTTTTTAAGGTAAATCCTAAGGATTTAGATTCAAAATATGCATATATTCAAGTTACACATGTAGTTCCATACTTTGAAGAAAAGGAGCTGCAGGAGAGAAAAACAGACTTTGAAAGGACTCATAACATTCGTCGCTTCATGTTTGAGATGCCTTTTACTCAAGGTGGCAAAAGACAAGGAGGAGTAGAAGAGCAGTGTAAGCGAAGGACTATTTTGACAGGTACTGATGGAATGGAATGCTTTCACTGGAAGCATTAGTTCAAATGGTCTAATTTTGTTCTGTATGGGTTTTTTCATTTCACTTAACTAACTCCTTTATAGCTATCAGTGAAAATCCTTTTCATATTTTTGGCCACAACTAGGTTTTTCAGGTTGATTTCTTCAGTGAGGAGTCCTCAAAATTATTATCTCCTTTTCCTTAAGCTTTCAGAATTCTGAATCTGGATTCTGGCTTTCCTTTTTCTTGGAAAAAGACTATCTTGTGTTTTGTCTCTGTTAAGTATGAGTTTCTGTATTAATATAGTTGTAAAAACAAATCAGTGACTTTATAATAATAAAGTGACTTCATAATAAAAAGTGACTTTATAACTGTCCATAGCCAGTACTTGTGAGGAAGTAGAAAATACAGCTTTGCTATTTTTGATTCTTCTCTTCTTTGAGATTTGTGAATGTTAAGCAATTCTTTTCAGAGTTCTCCTATAAATTAAGTTCCAGTGGTTTATTTCTGGTGGTTATTAGTAGCAGTAATGACAGTGATCTTTCTTTGCTGTAATGCATGTAACACTGTGCATATTTACATTTCAGTGTCTTGCTTCCCCATCCATTTGGCAATATTTCTAATTATATAAGTTATTAAATTGGGCAGCTGATTACATCAAAATGAGATTTAGCGGAAGATTCTCTCAAAGCACACCTTATTAAAAAATCTTTTCCTGACTGTGTTAAACTTGTTTCTGTCCACAGCCATACATTGCTTCCCATATGTGAAAAAGCGCATTCCAGTGATGTACCAGCACCACACTGATTTAAACCCCATTGAAGTAGCCATTGATGAAATGAGTAAAAAAGTTGCAGAGCTTAGGCAGCTTTGCTCTTCAGCTGAAGTTGATATGATCAAATTGCAGCTGAAGCTACAGGGAAGTGTCAGTGTTCAGGTAAGAGCTTTGCCATGAAGTTTCATTTGCTTCTGTCCTTGAAAAATTATATAAGTAGCATTTTATAGTTGGTTTCTATTCTGCACATTCAACAGTATCCTAAATTAGAAATATGCTCACTGTCTGTAGTTATTCTATGAATAGGAAAAGAAATAAAAGTATTTAATATAAACAACTGATCAGAGACAGTTCCACAAAAGAATTAAGATTCATCTCTGGAATATGTTGCATTCCAAGCCCCACCAGATTTTGGTGAAAAGCTGAAACTGCTAGAAGATAATAGATGAACCTGGAGATAAATTAGCATATTTTGTCTAGCTGTAGGTCTGCCCACAGTAGGTCTAGGACATTTTTGTAAGAACCCTATGGAGACAAAGAGTGAGTGATAACATATAGGAAGAAGATAACCATAGAAAATCTCATTGTGTGTGCCTTTTTGCATAAGGCAAGCAGGAAGTGGAATGTATAAAGAAGCCATCAGATTCACCAGAATGGGTACCTGAAGCAGGTGTAACATGTACAAGTCAGTATGGAAAGGATCTTCAAAAAATGCAGTGACAAATGTGCTGCTCTATTATTTTAAATTGATTGGAAACAAAGAAACTGTTCAGTCATCTGATATGACCAGCTGTCTCATTCAGCAGAAAAGGGAAAAAAAACAAACCAAGGTTCCAGAATCAGTAAGTTGTAAGCTAGTATTATGGGATGAGAAGGGAGAGGCTCTTGTTGATAAGAAGGAATAATAAGGATAAGTCATAAGTCACTGAAACCACTTCTCCTGTAGCTGCCCTAAGAGCACAATTAAACTTCTGCTGGTTTTTGCAGATTGCAAATCTGTTTTCAATAGATTCACAGACCAAACAGTAGTAGGTTATCTCATTTTCCCACCCTCATTTCATAACAGAGATGGCAGATTGGCAATATCTGCAGTTACTTTGCCACATCATTGAAGTGGTTTCTTTGTGCCAGGACAGGTTTATAGCACTGGAGAGACCTCTCCTGCTTTCATGCTCCATCTTGAGTAGTTTTCTTGTTTTCTAAGTCCAGCTTTTCGGAAATCAATGTATTCTCATAGGAAAATCAAATGCAATAAATGCCTGTAGGGCCTGTTATTGCTAAGACAGTATGTAAAATATCTAACTATTTTTAAATTCTTGTTCTTTTTAGGTTAATGCTGGTCCATTAGCATATGCAAGAGCTTTCTTAGATGACACTAACACCAAAAGATATCCAGACAATAAAGTAAAGCTCCTAAAAGAAGTTTTTAGGTATGGCATGGAAGGTTTGGGAATTCTTGGGGATGGGAGAGAGGGAAAAAAAATGGACCTTTTTCCCAAGACTCATAAAAATTCCTTTTGAAACTTGCAAATTTTAAAGTGTTCTGATTGATTAATAACATACTTTAAGCTGACATTTTAAATCAATCATTTGGATTTCTGTTTGAGAACTTTCTTATTTTCTCCAAATCAGGCAATTTGTTGAAGCCTGTGGGCATGCTCTGGGTGTAAATGAACGACTGATAAAGGAAGATCAGTTGGAATATCAAGAAGAAATGAAGGCAAACTACAGAGAAATGGCAAAAGAGCTTTCTGAAATAATGCATGAACAAGTATGTGCTGAAATTAAATTATGCATGCTATCATTCAGAATGTAACTATAATGTGGAAAGAGTAGGGGAAATGTATGGGATGCTTTACACAAAAGGATTGTTTCTTTTTTTTCTTTCTGTGGGAGTATAAGCCTGTCATGAGATGGTGGACCTTCATTTTTTTGGCTTGTGTATTTCCCAGCCCAGTTTTATTTTTTTATTTGCTTGTGTGTTCCCAGCCTGGCTTTTTGTAGGCAAGGAAGACTGCAGTAAAGATAAAACAAATGTAATTAAGTTAATATATACGATCCACAAGTTTAGCCCTTTCTTCATCGATTTTGGAGGTGTAAATAATTGCTTTTGCAACAAAGAGTTAAATGTCTTTCAAGAGATATTCCAATACATTTTCTTGAGGGAAGTCCAATACTGACAAGCTAGAAATATGTGGGGAAGGAAACCCAGAACTTTTGTGGAGTGAGATGAACCTTTGCATCTGGGTTCCATGGTAGAAATGCCTCATGAGTTCAAAGGCAAAGATATTATTTCCAGGAGGACAGGAAGAGCTGAAGTTCAGTGCTTGATCCCTGCATGCTTGACATTTTTATTCGTCATATTCATCACTTCAGCCCTGTTTTCTTTCATGCACTGAAAACAAAAGGTTTTTTACTTTTAAAACCTTTTTCCAGAAACATAGAATGGTTTATAATTCTTAAGAGAGGTTTGCCTTTATTCGACCTTTGGTACCCAAAACTTCTATGGGGAGCTTTTTTCTGTTCAAAAACTTTTTTCTGTTCAAAAACGTGCCACTTGTCTAAAGCTCACTTCACATGCTTTCTTGCTTTCCATTATTTCCCAATGTGGTTTCTCAGGTACTGTGTTCTGAGTAGCTCTGTGATATTATATAACTATGATATGTGATATTATATAATTATGATGAAGCACATTGGCTTTATTTTCCTTCACCTATTTTGATATCCTGTCACAGAGAAGAGCTTATGACATAACTCTTTAACTACCATCAATAGAAGACATTGTGAACCAAAATTTATAGGAAGTGATACCATCCCAGAATTATGTGGTTGAGTTTGTTTTTTTAATAAAAAACAGTAGTAGAGGAAAACAGTTTTGAAAGATTTGTGGAACAGAAAAAGAATTTGCTTAGCTAGCAGAAGTTGGACTATATTTCAATGTGATTTATTGATAAGCAAAGGAGGATTTGGAATGGAGGATAACTGATTGGAAAGCTGATTGAGATGACCAAGGTACATGAGACAATTAGACAGCAATACAGAATACCCCTTTGGAAAGGAGAGGCCAGTGTTTTGGTCAAAGAATTTAATGATAAATGCCAGATTAGCATTTCCCTGGCATAAAAAACAGTAGAAGAATATAATGCAAATTTGTACAGAAGAAAAAGTACTTTGAACTCAGTGGAAGATGTAGATGTTTAAAAAATGCTAACATGTGTGAGTTTCCAAAGATTGGTGATAAGAAAAAGCATGTCCTGGAACTTCAGGTGTAAATCACATTGCCCCTACTTCTCTTGGTTTACATTTAGACAAACAACTGATATCCTTAAGATACTGTGAACAGAATATGAAAGTACAGCACTGACTGCAGTAATATGTATTATAAGCCTACTACTGTGTTCTTATGCAAATGTAATTAGTTGTGCATAATTAAAACATGCCATGTTGTTGGTGGTTTTGCTTTAGGGTTTTGGTTTTTTGTCAGTTAGACTGATAATTCCCCTGAAGGCTTAGAAACATGAAGGTCTTCACTTAAATCTTTTTAAATGTCTCCTTTATGTATCTGCCTATTGCTGTTTTGGGAAAAAGAGCTTTGCATCACTGAATAAACTATTAGCTGTAATGTAACCATACAAGGTCTTAAGAACTGCAAAAAATTTGTTATAAAAATGCATAAAAGAATCTTAACAGATTTTTTTTTTCTCCTCTGCTGCTTGCCAATATGATCAGATGGGATGGTAATTAGTTTTCTCTACTTCTGTTCTATTAGTTTGTCTAATCTTTATATAATTCCTTTTTTTATGGTATTTCTAATTTTAGCATCAATTTGTTTATAGCTGTTAAGAATGAAATCTTTGCAGTGTTTCGATAGCTTTTTGTGAGAAATGCTCAAATCATACCTCTAAGTCAAAAAAAAGGAAAGCCAAAAAAGGGCAAAAAGTTAGCTTGTTGTCACTATGAAACTCCTTTTGAAAGTTAACAGGAGGAATGATAGAAACTGTCCAAGCATCCTCTGCAGAGGACAGTGAGTTAGGAGAACTGATATTGGAGAAGTAACTTCTCCTAAATCTAGGAGATGGCTGAAAAGAGTAACCCTTTCCAAAAAGTTTTGTGCAGTTGAAAAAGTACTGAGAGGCTGAGTCAATGAGCAGCACATCAAGAAGTTGGTTAGCTGTTTTAGACATGCCTGTGCCATTTTGAAACATAAAAATAAATACCTAAATAATACATTTTGAAACATTTTGGTAAATACCTGTCTTTCATTTTAAGATTACTCCAGTGGAAGAAAAGGCCAGTGTCATGCCCAACTCACTGCACATTTTCAACGCCATAAGTGGGACTCCGACAAGCACAACAGTTCACGGGATGCCCAGTTCTTCTTCAGTTGCATGATTGTTTTGTAAAGGAAAGTATGTTTGTTTCTTTTGAAGTTTGTGGATTTGCTTCATTGTGTGCAAACTCAGGATGACCTCGAAGCTAAATGTTGGGCACATGCAAACTGCGTAGTTCATACGAATGTCCGGGCACACTTAGCAAATAGCAGTTACTGGTAATAGTCTTTTAGAGTAAGGGAGGCACACATATATATTTTTTAATCTTGCTGGTAAAATTTAAAAGTGTTCACAATGTCATTGCAGAAGTGCGTGTTGGAAAATTATGAAGTTAGCTTCTGTTTTTCATTAGAAAGTATTATTAAGATGAATTGCACATTACAAAAAAAAGTGTTGTGGGATGTAATTTTGCAGATATGTAACATTCAGGTGTTCTTTTTGTGTATGGCACATAGAGATTCCAAGTACAAGAACTATTTTGGGGCTAGACAGAGACACTAGTTTTTGGGGTTTAATGGAACTGACAATAGTAGTTTTTGTACCATTTGGCAAATTGTTGTGCTTTATTTTATACCTTGTTGCATTTTGGAGGTGTGCGAGCTTAGGTCTTACTGAACAACTAAATACAACCAAAGGTCTGTATTAATGAACACTGAGTTATACTAAAATATCAATAGTAGTAAATTGTTATGTACATATGGTTTGTTAATACAGTCCGTACAGTCTGTACATAAATGTATTACATTTCTAAGCATTTTTTTAATATTCATACCTGCTCTTACCATTCTGCTTTCAGTTTCTTTTGAAAATTTGCTCATTCCAAGTATATGCAGACTTTACAGTTCATTTATCCCTGTATATAAATAAGTGCAATATAAAGATGTATACAGTCTTTGCTATGTTAGGTTTATATGCAGTTATTAAAAAAAAACCTTTTTTGCCAAAGCAATGGAGTATGTAATTGGTAATCATGGTTACTGTGGTAAATGGTGGTATAATTTAAAGCTTTTTCCATATTCTTATTCTTTTAAGACATTAATTTAGTAATTTTATATTTGGGGAAAATAAAGGTTTTTAATTTTATTTAACTGGAAGCACTGTCCTGCTGTAATTAAACATTCTGTACTACATCTATATTAAAAGAAAAAAGGTAGTTACTTTTCTCACTGTGTGCTGCGTTTTTTTGTTTTAGATTCACTCCTGACATTCAGGAAAAATGGAAGCTTGAATTTAAAAAATGTCTTTTTGCATCCTGCGTATGAGATGCAGACACTTGTCGGTCTTATTTCATATTCCTTGTCAGTAAAGGCAATTAAATTATTAGCTGAGACATCAGTTTTGAGTCCCTTGCATTTGACTCTAGTACCATGTTACTGTAATTACAGGTTTTTATTCACCAGAACAGTTAATATTAGGAAGTCTTTAAAACCTTTCATCACATGACAGTAGAAATAATTTTTTATTTATCACATAAGGTTGGCTGTCATTTTTCTGTAGCACAGTGTGAAACACATATGTTGCCATTACTCATCAAAGGTTTTTTCTTAAGCAGCTCATCTTGGCAGTGAAATGCTGCATATACTCTGCTTTCTCTATGTTTCCGAAGCAAAATTTCTCATTGTTTAAAATTCTTTCCCTCAAGAGGAAAAAAAAATCCTACACTTCTAGACAGTGAACTCAACAATGCTGTAAGAGACATTTTCTTCTCCTCTGCCCTAAATGCTTCACACTTCTGCTCATCTGTGGAAATAGGTGTAGGAACACCTACCTCAAAAGGTGTTTCATTATTGGGAGAATATAGAATACATCCTGTAAAGCTGTTTTGCCACTCAGGAAGACTTCTGTATCCGTGTATTAAGAGCTGTTGTGTGTATCACGATGGCTTCTTTTAACTGCCTCATTTCTTCTGACTTTTCCGCTTTGCCTTGGGAGCAGAACTGGCAGTTTCCCTTTTGCACTGAGACCTCACTTGGGTTAAGATGCATCTGACAACTAACCTATAAATGTAGTATGTATTCAGAAGTGAATATGTTTCTGTGTATGTGTGTGTATATATATATATATATATATATATATATATATATGCATAAATATGCACACACAGAGGCACATATACATCTAAATATATGTGTAACTGCTTTGCTGAACCTTGGCCTATGAAAACCAGCAAACTGTAGTTGACATTGCTGTAGGTTTACACAGGCTTAAATCATTTAAATCATTAATGATTAACACATAAATGACATGTCTATAGACTTAATCTCTTGTGATGTGTTTCTATGAGGGAACACACCCTCTACTGTTTAAGCTTTATACATAGTAATAAATGGGGGCATTTCCCTCCTGAATAATTCCTTCTGTACCACCTGTACCCTTCTCTGTTGTTACTTCTGTAGCATGTAAATTAATTATCCAGTGTAGGTTAATTTATTTATAAAGACTTGGGCTCTGTGCAGGTTTTTGATTCATTTTCTTCACAGTAGCTGGTATGGGGCTGTGTTTTGGATTTGTGATGCAAACAGCATTGATAACTCAGGGATGTTTCAGCTGTTGCTGAGCAGTGCTTGCACAGAGTCAAGGCTTCTTCTGCCTCTCACCCCACCAATGATCACACTGGGGGTGCATAAGGAGGGAGGAGGGGACACAACCAGGACAGCTGACCCCAACTGAGCACAGGATTGTCCTGTACCATATAGGTGTCATGTGCAGCAATAAAAACTGCAGAAAAAGTTTGCCAGAGCAGCACTTGCTCAGGGAGTGGCTGGGCATTGGTCAGCTGCTGGCAAGCAATTGAGGGGTTTTTGCATAATTTCTTCATCTTGGTTTTGTTTTGGTTTTTTTGTGTATTAAACTGTCTTTATCTGGACCCACAAATGTTCTCACTTTTACCCTTCTGATTGTGTCCCCTATCCTGCTGCAGAGGATAGAGGGAGTAGCTGGATGAAGTTGAATCACAACAGTCCTGTTTTGGCACCCAGTGTCAGGCTTGAAGGGTTTGAGATAACAGATATGACCACAGTGTGTTGTAGAAGGAACTGATAATTATTATCAGTTTGACAGTTGTTGGTCATAGTGTTGATTTACTTGTTCACAGTATTAGTTTATCTAATCACTGCCATGCTTCCTATTTTTTTCTTCTTTTTTTTGTTTTTTTTTTTTTTTTTTTGTTTTTGTTTTTTTTTTGTTTTGTTTTTTTTGTTTTTTTGCTGTACATCAAATTTGAGAGCTTGTTAAAGGCTGAATTTGCAGGGTACCATTTGGTTGTGTTTTGCTTGGGAGAACTATGATAAAAGAGTTCGCCTTGAACCTAAACTGATATTTGGGCCCTGCACTGTTGCCCTCCCTGCACTTTGGGAACCATCTCATGAGGACAATGAATTTAGACATTTTCCCTTTTCCAAGAACCACTTGGCGGATGAAAGAAAGAATGGCGCCTTCCCCTTCTTTTCTTGTGGGGTAGATGTTTTCTCTCTTTCTACAATAACTCTTCAGTATCTTGGATACCCTTTGGTAACTAAGGTATTCCTACTGGCATGTTTCAAGTATATTTTTCCAGCTTTTCCTAAGTTTAATTCAAGAATATCACACAGGGGTATGTCCCGAGGCAGGATGGTCATGGGTAGCAAGGTATGTGGGATAATACAGGCAGGTGACAAGGATTGTCCCCTCTGGCAGTCTGGGACTTCACCACTGAACAAGTGCAGGATCCTGAGGTGATCAAATATTTGATAAAAGAGGATGTCCTGGCTATGGCAGAAACACAGCTTAGCACTCTGCCAGGGCTGACAGTTGGTTACCAAGCCCTGCTTGTTAACCCTGAGGGGAGAAAAGGGTCTGTGGCTCTGGGGACATACAGACAGACACTGGCCAAAGGATCTGTGGCTCTGGGGACGTACAGACAGACACTGGCCAAAGGATCTGTGGCTCTGGGGACGTACAGACAGACACTGGCCAAAGGGTCTGTGGCTCTGGGGACATACAGACAGACACTGGCCAAAGGATCTGTGGATCTGGGGACATACAGACAGACACTGGCCAAAGGATCTGTGGATCTGGGGACATACAGACAGACACTGGCCAAAGGATCTGTGGCTCTGGGGACATACAGACAGACACTGGCCAAAGGATCTGTGGCTCTGGGGACGTACAGACAGACACTGGCCAAAGGGTCTGTGGCTCTGGGGACGTACAGACAGACACTGGCCAAAGGGTATGTGGATCTGGGGACATACAGACAGACACTGGCCAAAGGATCTGTGGCTCTGGGGACATACAGACAGACACTGGCCAAAGGGTCTGTGGCTCTGGGGACGTACAGACAGACACTGGCCAAAGGGTCTGTGGCTCTGGGGACATACAGACAGACACTGGCCAAAGGGTCTGTGGCTCTGGGGACATACACACACACACTGGCCAAAGCAGAGACCCCTCCACTCGACTGCATCACTCTGTGCTGACCACTCCATCATGCCCTGCAGGGAGCAGGAAGCCAAGCCACGGGAATGAGGGGGCTTAAGGACTGTAAAGTTGAGGAGGTGTAGGGACAAAAGAAACTGGACCTTTCCAATCCATACTCTTCAAAAATCTTTTTTCAAGTTGCTGAGTGGGCTCTGTTTTACTGTTGCCAGAGTTAGATACACAACAGCAACTTGTAATAGGTCATGGGGGTCTTTGCAACTGGGTCTGAGGATGGACATGGTAAGCAGTAAATTAATGTTATAAATATTGTTTTAAATAGTATTTAAGTAGAAATGAAATAAGTATTAAGAATAAGTATTTAAGTTGAAATTAATTATTTCAAATAAAACTGTGTCTTTGGATGGACCTGGCTCTTAATGAAAGCACCTAGTCTAGGTGCTAAGACAGGCAAGGTTTTTTCTTATATCCAGTTTCTATTATCTTTGATTTCTTTATGAAAAAACTTCAGTACAAAGGAGACATCTGAGTCACTGTCTGTCATGAAGGTTAGCTGTTAAAATTTATGAAGGCTGCTGTTCTGTGGTTTTTCATTAATTGAAAAATTCTGAATTTAATTGTATTCAGACTGGGAGTCCTGGAGCTTCCTGCAGGAAGAAAAAAAAGAAAGCTTTGGCAGATAATGAAAAAATTCAATTGTATTTATGATATTTTGAAAGTGACCATTTTAATATCTTTAAAATATTTTGATGGTGGGTTTTTTCCTTTTTAAAGTATTATAGTGAATATATGAGTTATTTAGAATCTTTTAGACTCTAAATACGATTTGGTCTCAACACAAATAAACAATTAAAATTTTATCTAGAGACTAGGCAGTATATCCTTTTCAAGTTAACTGTAGTTGATATTAGGACTTTTTTTGCAACTTTGTTTGTTTTTTTTTTTTTTTGCTGCAAAGCAAGGTGTGATTGATATTAGTAAAATACCTTGGAAATGCTACACCTTGTTTTGTTACTACATGTTGTAAATGATGAAAAAAGCACTGAGAGTTTTCTACCTGCATGTTTCTGTTTTGCTCTCTGGGTTGTACTATGAAGGATTAGCTGGAAAGACAAAAAAAGGAGGCTGAAGGGAATTAGGTATATAACCTTTCACTATGAATCCTTAGAACATCTTTTTCTTTGTGTGTCTCTCTCTGTCCTGTAAGATTCATTGACACCAGATACCTGAACAGCAAGTGGAGCTTCTTGGGATAGTGATTTTTGTAGCTAGTGCTGTATAATCTGTTCATGTTTATCACTGTGATATCTGACTCCCAAAAATGTGGAAGTTTGATGTGACAAATTAAGATGGGGAATGTGAAAATTGTGACCATAATTGGCAGAACTGCAGCTGAGGCCTTCAAAACACACTCATCTTTCAAAATAAAAATTCTTTTACATTAGTTTTGTTTCAATTTAATATTTTAAGAATTGGTATAAGGTTTAAGCAGCTTTATACAAATATAGTTTTCAAATTAATTGAAGTAACACATCAGATTTTTTTCCAAGTGTATGAGGGAAACCAGATGCCTACCAGCCTAGAACTTAGACTTAATACAAGAAAATGCTGATAGCCACTGAATAAATAACTTTGAGTTAACATTTATTGTTTGAAAAAAAAAAAAAAAAAGAAGAGGATTCTGAACCCTGGAAGAAGTCTGAAAAGAAAGTGACTGCATGATTTTCTTCCAGTCAGAATTATCAGTACCAAGATAGAAGTGAAACTTCTCATAGAGCTGGTAAGTACCCTTTTATCAGTGTTTGATCAGGGCTTTTATCAGTGGTGTGGACTGTAAAAGGAAGAAACAAGAAGTTCCCAAGGATGCACAGATAACTGCAAAGAAAGGACCTTAGTTCAGCAAAACTGTTCAATTCATTGTTCATTCCATAACTCTTAGAATTCCATGAATGTTGCAATACTGACTATTCCATGATCAGCTGCACACCCCTGCAAATTCTTTATCCTTATTACAATTCTTCCAATCTAAAAAATATGAGTCAAAAATATATAATAAAATTTATAAATAACACGTAATCTGAACAGATAGTAATTTGCCCTCATTTTCTTTAAAATACTTCAGTCTCAAGTCAGGTTGTTCATCCTTAAATAATGAATAGTTGTTATCAATTATTCCATGTTATGGACTCACCTCACCAGCCCCTCTGAAATGATTGTATTCTTCCTTCCTAGGAGATGCAAGGAAACAACCTTACAGACCAAGGTACAACCTTTAACTAAGCAATATGTGGAACCATCCCTCCAGTGGAAGGATCATTACAGCAGGAACACACACAGCCTGGGAGGTTCCTGCAGAGCACCGATGGTAACTTTTGGACACGAGTGGTGGAAGAGTCATTAAGGACCTGTGCTGCTGGACCTTGAACTGAGAAAGTAGGACAGGTTTGAGATATGAGAGCTGGGAGTAGTCTTGGTTGTGGTGACCATGTGGAGTGTAGGATCTTGTGTGGAAGAAGCAGGACAGTAAGTAGGATTACAGCCCTGGACTTCAGGAGAGCTAATTTTGGCTACTTGGAGGAATCCCATGGGCAAGGTAGGAGGGTCCAAGAGTTTATATTCGAGCATTGTAGCAGCCACAGGGCCTGCAAGGCCTCCCTGGCGGTCAGCTGCCTAAGATAAGAAATGCCCAGTCGTGATGGCTGGACCAAGAAACCCCTCTTCCACCTCACACCCTCGTTATGTCTCTGAAAGACCATAGATCATATCCACCTTGACCCTTACTATTGGACTGTTTCCCAAAAGCCCTACACTCTATATGAGCCCCTGCCTCTGCCCAGTTCGGCGGAAGAGCTGTCACTGCCGCCCTTCGCAGAGGCTGCCAGTAAAGACACATCTGTGGAACCTCGTACAGCTCTTCTCCTCTGTCATCCCTGCATCTGCCACGGCACTTAGCAAGCAAAGAGCTGAATTCACCAAAGAGCTGATCTCACTTCAAGAGCTGAGCTGCTTGCTAAGATTGCCTGTGGCTGGCAGCCTGCCTGAGGCACCTGGACAGGCTGTGCTCAGCAGTGCTCCTGTATCGGTGACACCGACGCTTGCCAGGGGCAGACCCCGATAACCCTGCCTTTATAGAGCATCTCATCCTCCAAGCTCAAGACAGGTGCATCCCTCTGAGTAAGAAATCAAGGAAAGGAGGGAGGAAAAATGCATGGATAAGCGAGGAGCTTCTGGCAAAATTCAAACAAATAAAGAAGTTTATGGAATGTGGAAAAAGGCACAGGCCACTTGGTAGGAATACAGGAATGTCAGAGTATGAAGGGATGAGATAAGAAGGACTATGACCCTAATATAATCAAGGACAAGAAGGGCTTCTTCAAGAACATCAGTAGGAAAAGGAATGCTAGGGAAAACATGTGCCAGCTGCTGGGTTAGGTGGGTGCCCTGGTGACAAAAGACAAGGAGCAGTTACTGAATGCCTTCTTTCAGTTCCTACTGCTAAAGCCTGCCCTCAGGAATCTCAGACTGTGAAGCCAAGAAAGTCCTCCTGTCTCCAGATTTTCTTTCTCTTGATACTGAGAGAGCTGAGTTAGAGATCAAGTAGGCAAACTTGACGCCCACAAATCCATGAGCCCAAATGGGATGCACCCATGAGTACTGAGGGAACTGGCAGATGTTACTGCTAAGCTACTCCTTCACTGAAACACCTTGGAGAACAGGAGAGGTGCCTGAGGATTGGAGGAAGGTCAATGTCAATTCAGTCTTGGAAATGGGAAAGAAGGAAGGCCCAGAAAACTACCAGGCAGTCACAGCTTCACCTGAGTCACCAAAAAGGTGATGGAATGGCTCATCCTGGTTGTCATCTCGGAGCATATGGAGGGAAAGAAGCTTATCAGGAATAGTGACTGTGGATTCAACGAGGGGAAATTTTGCTTGATCAACCTGATTGCCTTTGATAGCATGACTACCTGGGGGTTTGAGGGGACAGCAGTGGATGTTGTCTACCTTGAATTCAGCAAGGCTTCTGAGAGCGTCCCTCATAGGTAAACATGCTTAATTATTCAAAGTTCTGTTGCCTGAATTTTCTATTACACCTTGAAAATATGCTTCTTTGAGTTCAGAGTTTTGTAGAAAAAAAGCAGAAATGCAGATATGCATTTTTGTTTGCTGAGTATTTAACAGCCCTGCTGTACTCTGAGTTCTCTTAGAAAGGGAGCCTTACTGGGAAACTTTAATCCCCAGAGAACAAATTCTGTCCCTACAACAAGTGCAACCATAAAATAGCTCCACAGTGATCAGCCTTCTGGTCCCCACTTACCAAAGAACAACAGAAGCCAATCCACCTCAGAAACAGCTGTGGAACCATTGTGTGTCCTTTTATTTCTCTCTGTGGGACAAATTAAAGTGTGTACTCAGCAGGATGAATACTTTAACAGGGACCTTAAACATTGAAAGATAAACTGAGTGAAAGCCAGGGTGATCAAACTAGCTAATTTATCCCGAATTTTTGAGAGAACGGCGGTTTTCCTCAACACCTGAATTCCAGTTGTGTGTTGCTTTCTAGGAAGAAACATCAAAGGCCTACTCTTTGTTTTCACTAAATGCATGGGTCTATATAAGATGTGCCTGGGAACGAACCTTTTACCACCACTGGTCATGCAATGGGAAGTTTCCCATTGTTCAGGGAAGAAATGACATCTGTAATTCCATATTTTAACAGAAAATGGTGGTCATATCTCAATTATTTCTGTAGATGAATGAGCCATTGGAGGTTTCAGCATTCTTTGCTGCATTACAGATTGCTTGTTTTGCTGGAGTAACCATAATAGAGAAACACAACACTGCCTGTGCTGTGTGGCCATATATGTATATCCCACTGAGAAGTGATACATGACTAGCATCAGCTGTGTCAGTGGAGCTTATACAGCAAGATTTATGTTTCTTACTGGAGAACTTGCTATAAATATAGCTATAACCACCTACTCATTTTTAACTTAAGAATTTATTCACTAATTTCTACAGTCAAGGGTACAGGTAACTGCTAAGGGGTTAGAGCTCCTTTGAGCAGATTACCCCCATACAGATACAATTGAAGAAATCCAGGATCAGCTGTAGCTCTGGACCACAAATCAGAGCAGCCTTTAGCAGCTGAAGTGCTGACTGTAGATATTCCAAATTGCAGTGCATTGCAATGCTTGTTTGATTTGTACCCAAGACAAAATGAACCTGTTCAGCAGCCAGGTAATTATTAAGTGCATGCCATAGAGAATGCTATTGGATTGGTTGCATAAACTAGAGTGTACCACTGTATCTTCAAGCCTCAAAGAAGGAGCTCATTCTTCTTTCAGAAAATTCTGTTTTGATAATGTCAGTTAATGTTTTACTGTTTCTGCATGCTGAGTTCATTCAAGCCTAGGTAACATGTAGCTTCCCCTAGCTGTTCTTCTGCTCAGCCTTGCACTCTGGCTCTCCTGCTCCTGCTAAACTTCTCATCCATTTATTCCAAGTACATGGCTCAGTAAGGTGTGTGCATGAAACGTACATCATGCTGTACTGATGTGCATTCTCCCAGCTTTCCCTATGGCTTGTGGCACAAATGGCACATGGGACAGATGTCTGCTGTGGACTGAGCAAGAGATGAGCCAAGTGGTCATAGAAACACAGACTCACAGGATGGTTTGGATTGGAAGAACTTAAAGTTCTTCTAGTTCCCATGCCGTGCTTTGGGCTGGGACACTTTCCACTAGACCAGGTTGCTCAAAGCCCCATTGAGCCTGGCCTTGAACACTTCCAGGGATGCATCCACATCTTCTCCAGGCAGCTTCTCAGAAGCATCTGTCCACTGGAGCCACAGGTCAGAGAACATTAGAAACCGGTGGCAGCTGCAGCAGTCTAGGAGATCTGTTTCCTTGGCTCGAGAGGAGGGAACGAGGCAGAAAGCTGCTCTCCACACAGCGTATAATTTCCCTTACTTGCTTGCTAAGTTTTCCCTCACGCCGTTGACAGCAGAGGGACAAGGTGGAGCTGGCAGCAGTGCAGGGCGCTCGGTTGAGCTGGTGGCCCTGTCTCGGTGCCTGCTGGCGGCCGGAGGGCGAAGCGAGCCCCGGGCACAGGTGAGAGCCCTGGTCTGGCAGCCGTGAGGGGAGCGGCGGCGGGAGGAGCGCCGGGGCTCCCGGGGCGCTCCCGGGGCAGCCGGGGCCGCTGGCGGCGGCTCAGGGCCAGGTGAGCGCCGGGACGGCTCCCGGCCAGCGCGACCCGCTCCGCTCCCGCCCCGACACCTGCGCGGCGCCGCCCCGCAGCACCCGGGGCCAGGCGGGGCCCCGCCGCCGCCCTTAAAGCCCGGCCGCCCCCGGCAGCCTCCTTCCCTCTTTCCCTGCCTTCCTGCCGGCTTTCAGCCCCGAGCGCTGCGGCGGGACCGCGCCGGCGACATGGGTAGGTGTGGCGGGGCGGGATGGGGCAGCCCGGAGCGGGTGGCGGTGCCCGGCCCGCGGGAGGGATGCCGGCCCGGGATGAGCATCCCTCCCGCCGCTTCCCTCCGAGCCGGCTCATCGTGCCGTGACCGAGCTGACAGCGTGGCCAAGGGTCTCGCCCGCCCAGGGCTGCCTCTGCTGCTCGGTGTCGGTCTGAGGAGGTCCCCGGCTACTCCTGGCTCTCTGCTCTCCCTCCGGGGCAGCTCTCCCTCTGCAAACGCTGTATCCTGGTGTATACGAGCCTGCCTTGAGCCCCGAGTGAGAGCCGAGAGCTGGTGCCTCGGTCTCTGTAAGCTCTGAGAGCTGAGCCGGTAAGGTTTATCCTGCACTACACTTGTAAGGCATGAGGAGCTTGAGATCTGAGCATAAGTTAAAGGTGGTGTTCCTTGCAGTTGCTATGAAATGCTTTTTCATTGACAGTGTTTGACTAGGGTTGACTTAGTGGTTTTTAAATACATAGATAAATAGCTGGAAGATTCAGATAAGGGCAGAACCCATCTATCTAATTAATCCTGAAGATTTTTTCCAATCTAAACTGGAACACTGAGTAATAGAGGTGCAAACCCAACTTTTTTGTGATGCATGTCTCCATTGCCTTTTGTTGGACTGTTGGTCCCGCAGTGTCTGAGTCCATGGGTGTCTCTCACAGCAAGCAGCTCCTGGGCTGGAGAAACCTTGTCTCACACAGGAAAGGAACCTGAAATGCCCACTCTCCACCCCACAAGAAAATGAACCCAAGAAAGTGCTGTTGCATCTTCAGCAAGCAAATCTTGGGGGACAAGCAGCTGTAGTAATGAGCAGGCAGGACGTGTCCATGGTGCTGCCAGGGGTCTTGCTGGCTTGGGCAGACAACCAGAAAAATGGAAAGAGTTCTCTGGAGTGAAAGAAATGGGATGCAGCTGTGTCTGCCCATTTAATATCAGGCTTGTTGCTTTATAGATTTGCTTGGATAGTTTCTGTGTGCGTGTTTTTCTGGAGTAGCAAGGTGTGAAGCAGGGACTCCTGGAGGGGGATGTCCTGCTGGGAGCAGCATCCTTGTGCAGGTGCTGTAGGGCTGCTCCAGGGAGCAGAGGCACTGGGCTTGTCTGTGCCCCAGGTCAGGTGTAGGACTGTGGGCTTGCTCTGGAGGCAGAAACATCCTAGGTGACAGTGTGGGTGTGTACAGATTTATTGTGGCCATGGACAGGAAGCATTTCATCCGGGCAGAGTTGCTGTGATGGCTGCGTGGAGCAAGGCAGTGTGCTCCCATCTCGTGCCACAGACTGTGAGCTGCAAGGGCTGCAGCATCCACTGCATCTCTGTGACTGCAGGGAAGGAAGCACCCTGGTGGGAGGGGGCTGGAGCTGTAAGGCTGCCCCACCTGACCTGCAAGGTTGGGATGCAGAGAATGGCACGCTGGTAATCATTTAGATATGGTGCTGAAGCCAAGAACTGAGTGGTTGTTGACTTTACATGTCTTAAAAAAAACTAAATGTCTTAAAGGAATACAAATTGAACAACTGATTCAAGCTTTGTCATGAAAAATGTGGAGCTCTTTGGTATTTTGGTATCATGAAAATGAGCAGTTCTGTGGGTCATTCTTTGTGGGGAAAAAATAAGAGGGGCTGAAGGTTGCCCCAAAGAGGGACTGCTCCAACATGCCACTAGCAAGCTTCAGATTTACCATGCAAGATGGTGGGTGCTCTGTGCTTTGTAGGTCAGACCCTGAAGCTGCCTGACAGTGGAGTCCTCAGTTGAGGTGCCTGTGCTGAAAGGTTGGCTTTAATGCTGTCTGGAGTATCCCCAACCCTCTCTGCAAAACAAGAATAGAGAATAGATGGGTGAAGTCAAAATGTTTAGAAATAGTTGTGTCTCTTAAACATTGAAGTCAGACGATGATGTCTGAAAAAATTTGCCTCTTTGATTTCCTCTGGGTAAGGTTTCTTGCAGAGGTGATACTTTTGCTATTAGGAAAGCAGAAGAAACCCCAAACCAAAGCAACAACCAGATCCTAAATACTTCTTTCCAAGGCTTGGCTAAAAGACAGAAGGGAGCTGCCCAAACTGTTTTTCTCTGTGCATGTTATTAAAAAGTGGCAGTGGGATGCACATGTGCTGGAAAGGCCAACAAGTGGAAATAACCAAGGAGCTGCTATGAAGATGGGCTATTGCCGACACCTTGGTATCTACAGTGTATCTTGTCTGGTGGGTTGTGGAAGGGACATTGCCAATAACTTCAATAACTCGTGTATCCGTTTCTCTGGGTCTGGATTGAAGGCACTGGAGACAGTTGTTCATGTTCAGACTCAGGTGTTTATTATTTCTTATCAGTAAAACAGTCTCACAACCATGAGTTCAGCAACCTGTCATTAGCAAGGCACAAATGGCTAGTAATCTCTTGTTACAAGGCCTTTTAAGCCTGAAGTATCAAATTAAGAAAGGACACCTAGATTATTTTCCCTTTTAACCCAATAACTGATCTCTCGAAGCCCACTATGCGGACTTTTCTGCCCAATTAAAAAACACCACACAAACCCATAAAGAAAAAGGAAGAAGAAGGTAAAGATGAACAACCTGCCTCCATCCTAAAACCTCCATCTTGCTTCATATTTATTTCTGTATTCTAAAACCCCAAACTCTAAGTTTTCCACCCTGTGAAATTACACACTTCTAAACAACTACACACCTGTAATCCCAGTGTTATCAATCAATTTTGGAATCCTTCTCCACAGCCTCAGGTCAAATGCAGCGTTCTCTTGTGGGTCTATGCCTTTAAGCACAGAAAGTTTAATATTATCAGCATCCAGGACTGCAACACTCATGTACCTGCATGTGCCCTGAACTGGGTGTGTTAGCACTTTCAGAATGTTGCTTGCTCCCTAAGAAAATATATTCTTGAATCACCTGCATAGCTGAATCACTTGCAACTATCTCTGTTGTGAAGGTACTTGTCCACAGCAGTGTAGGAAAGAATTGGAATAATCTCTTTCAGTGATTTCTGAAAATTTACTTGATTTAATATTGTGTCAAAAACAATAGTATTTTCCTGTTTTCATCTGTTGTGGATTGTGGACTAAATAATTATTTTCACAAATATACCTTTCTTATGGAGATGTATTACAGCCAGGCTTGATTAACAAGCAAGGATTTCAAAGTTCATATCTTGTACTTGGTCTTATCTTAATGAGCTTGCTCATGTGTTTTATGTAAAATGTTTATGGAACTCCTATGTGGGCATGGGGCCTTTATCTGACACAGTGAAAGCTCAGCCTTCAAGCCTGTCTCCTGAGCTGGGGAAGCCCTGCAGGGCTCTGCTTGGAGTGCTGCCAGGGGTAGGAGACCTGCCAAGAGCAGCTGGAAGTGACTTCAGGGCTGCAAGCTGCTGTGTGCTCTTGCTGCCCTCAGTGGGACCCCTCTGCTCTTTCCGGTCTTCCCAGGTTAAGGGTTCAGGTTATGGGAGTGCCTGCTAAAGGGGATCACTCACTTGGGGCTTTATATTCAGTCCTCTGTAAGTCCCTTTTCAGGACTTGACCTCCATCCCTGGCAGGGCATCTTGAGCCTGTTCTTTAATCTTGACTTGCCTTGAAGGTAACACCCCCAAGTGTGAGTTGTTACAGGACTCATCATCTGTGGGTGGCTGGTTCACCACCCCCTTGAATGATGTGTGATGAGCAGCCATGGGATGCTTTGCCTCCTCAGTCCTTTTGAGGCTCTCCTGGCAGTGTGGGAGTTTATGCACACTCTGAAGAACCAAAGACTGTCGAGTGAAGTTTTGCCTAATAACTGAGAAAAGTCTCCCTTTAATAAACTGAAAATTTACTCACCCTGACCAGTACTGTGTTTACATTTCATTCTTTATTTAGAATTGAACCTTTTTTGAATCTTCCATTGGTTTCAAGGCAGTATTATTAGTTGCAATTGACTTGTATTTTGGTTTTTTCCCTCCACAGGAGGAAGAATTTCTCGCCAGTCGGTAAGTATTATTTTCCCACATAAAAAGTTGCCCTTCTGATTCTCTTTGGGTTACATTGTTTTGGTAATGTTCGCAGTGCCCAAAATAAAAATAAGCCTATAAACATACATTAAATGTATGCAATAAAGACTTACTGGCAAATGTGCAAAAGCAGCCTAGTAACTTATTAAATTCTAGCTAAGCATTAATTTGCTCACCACCCTGATAAAATGTTTGTGGAGCCATTGCTGACTGAGTGGATGTTGGTAAGTTGGAGATCGGTCCCTGGAGCCCATCCTTCTTGCAGCTGAGTTGAATCTTTGAACTGTTAAGCACATGTGTCTCAGGAACCCTGACTCTGCCTTTGTATTTCTTATCTTGCAAGGTTTTGCTCCACAGACTCTCCCTCAGCAGACAAAGTCAGAGCTCTGCCGCGGGGTGGTGGCATCCCCAGGGCAGGGTGAGGTTACAGAGGGCATTATAAAACATATAAAACCTTCAGGTTACCTTTTGGTGGTGGATCTGGTGCTTCCTGACCAATGAGGGTAACAGAAAAGGTTTTGGTAGATGTGTGTGTGGGCACATGAATATTGTAACAGAGGACAGTACGGTGCAAAACAAGGACAAGCACGCATTATATATTAGCAAGGATTAATTGTATTGTCTCTTGTCTGTAGCAACTTGGAAAAACAGAAGGCCTGTCACCTGGGAACGACCCAGTAGCTTTCTCTTGCATGGCCCTGTCAATGCTCAGCTCCAGCTGTGACATGCAAACCCCCTCCAGTTTGGGGGCAGCCACTAAAACCAACCACTGGCTGCTGTGCCAGCATGGGAGTGCACCAGGCACAGAAGCAGTGGTGGCTTGGAACAAAAACCTAGCCTTGCTGCATTGTGACCTCCCCAGACCAGCATGTAACACCATCCTAAAGAATAAGGCCTTGTGTAGGGTGATGGCAAAACACTGGAGAGGTTTGTGAGAACCCCAAGTGGTCAGAAGATTTTAGTGAGGTGTTGTGAAATTCAGATGGACATGGATCCCACCAGTTCCTGGGCCAGGACTGCTTGTCTTTCCCTCTGTAAGCAAGAAAAGACATGGGGAGGTCTTTGTTCTGCTTCAGGAACAGACATTGCCTCCTCTCCACCTGGGCTATTCCCAATTACAAGTCACACAGCCTGGGTTTCAGTAACCAACTTAACCTGTGCTGAACCAAAGCTTCAGTGTGTGACTCTCCACCCTGTGACCATTTGCATGGCTTAGGGGAATGCTGTGTGGATGGGGCACAAGGCATTCTTCTGGGTGAGCTCCAGCCCTCCAGCACAGTATCCAAGCTGGGAGTAGTTGTCCAAACCTCCTGCTGCCTTCAGCTGAAGGAAATGTGGAAGCTCAAAAGAATTTTACCTAATTTTGGGATACGTGTGAATAGTCTTCCTTTGGAGACATCTCTTTCAGCCCATGGAGGATGTGATAAATCAAGAGTCACAAGTTTCTATTTAGGGCTCAAAATTTTTGTTCTCTGAAGCTAGAGGAGTTCCACCTGGCACTGGCTTCAGCTGAGATGGGGTTCTTGCTGTGAAGCCTGCTTATCAAACCATGGGTAGCATATGCAGTATGTACTTGGTTCTGCAAACAACGAAGGTCAGCGCTGTTCAGGCTGCTCAGGCATCCTCACGACTGAGTTCAGTCAACAATGCCCCTGCCACTCTCTTATGTTCATTTCTTTTGTAGGATTCCCAAAAAAAGCCTGTTGTAGCACCCAGGTCTCCAAGTGTTGCGTTGTTTGTTGAGACTTTGCTGGAGACAGTGGCTTGCAATTTACTTGTGTCAGGCATGATTTCCCTGTCTCAGGTTTTTTTCCTTTCGATCTGCAAAGTTAACTTCTTCCTGTTTCACACAAAATAAAGATTAATTGAATTCCTAAACTTTTCCAATCCAAACAATGCCATTTTTAATTAAACTTGAGCACTAAGAACTGTTTTGCCTCTGGAAATGTCTTTAAAATTTGATTCTTTGCTGCTTGCAGAGTTAAACCCATAAAAAAGGTTAAAAGGTAGGATTATGTTTAAATTGCATCCCCAGTAATTTTTTTAGAAATTACATATTCATCCACTCCATGAAGCCAAGTAGGTGATCAGAAATTAAAGTTACAGTTCTAGTGACCATGTCAGATTTGTACCTGATGTATGCTCTTAAACCATTGTCTCAATGGCAAGAACTGCATGATGATGACTATGGACATGCCTGTTGCAGCAGGTGAAGGCTCAGTGAACCTGGCAGCCAAAGCCATGTCAGCACAGGTTAGGAATAAAGTCTGTTCTGTTATCAGGTCTGAAGAAATGAAGGATTCTTCATCAGGCATTTTTAAGGATAAGTAATTTTCCTCAGGGATCTGCCTGAATGAAAAGTTTAAAGGTGTATTTGTTTTAATTACAGGTGCTTAAAAATAGCCCTGAGCTTCTAACAGGTGTACTGCAGGGGCTTGGTGCATTTTTGATTGGTCTTGGATTTTGATTTTTGTTTTTCTAAAACATTGGCTTTTGCATATTTTTAGATATCAGTCAAGATTGCTGCAAGGGTTAGGTGCTGGAGACCTCAAATGTGCATAGTACAACACTTGTAGGTCATTTCTAGCATTGCTGAAGGTCTCTTGCAAAATGAGAGGTGTGCAGACCTCTGGGGACCAAGAGAGGAAAGTGACAACTGACTCTTGGTTCAGGTAAACTCCTGTCATCCCACAGAAGCCTGTGCAGTGTACAGACCCTGAGTACCTTCCCACTCCCACTGAGCCCATGTTGAGCTTGCTTGAGCTGTGGGTTGCAGTGAAGAGTGTTGGTCTGGGTTGCACAGCTCTGAGCTCACATTCTCTCTTGCCTCCAGAGGCCCCGCTCTCGCTTCCCCTCGGGAGCCACCTTCGTCATCAACAGTGAATTCTTCGAGCGGTTCTCCTTCTTTGTCACAGCAGGTATGTCCCTTGTCTCCTTGTGCTGAGCATTACCCAGGCCTGACTTGGGTTTGTAACCTGTTATTTTGATGTTTTTCCTGCAGGTGTGCTCATTATATATTGCATAAATTTCCTGCGCTGGGACGTCAGGTTCACTGCTGCCATCTACCACACATTTGTTGCTCTGTGTTATTTGACGCCGATCCTTGGAGCCATCATTGCAGACTCTTGGCTGGGAAAGTTTAAGTGAGTGCTTCCTCAGAAAGCAGCCAAAGATCTTGAAAGCTCACCTGAAACTGGTATTACTTAAATCATCACCTAAACCTGCAGCTGTGAACATCAGCTTCAGAGCTGGTGTTGCCTGCTCCAGGATAGTTTGTTTTATTTCACCAAAGCTTGAGGTTTTCACTGATTCAGCTCAGACTTGAAACTGCACTGTGAGTTAACAAATGTTCCAGGTCTGCTAGTTGGTCAAGGGTAATAACATGCTTTCCCAGCATGCTGCATGTTTTTTCTCTCACCTGGGCAAAAAGTAAGCAAAACTAAGGAGAGTATTCACCAAGCTGTGAAAATAGATACTGGGATTTATAATTACATAGGGCAGTCTATCTACCTGTTGCAAGTGGCCAACGAAATAGTGAATTACTGTGTTGTCTGGTGTTAACTGGGCCTTAGAATAAGTTTTAAAATACTATGTGATTTCAGAATTGACAGATCAGTGAGGCGGTCTTGCTGAGTAGGAATTCTTTCTCCAAATGATGTCTTTAGTGTCTTTAGCTGCAGGCTAGTTGGTCAGCATAGTACCACTGCAGTGCTTTGAAATGTAACCAGGTTATTTCCAAGAGCTTTATCTCCCTCTCCTTTCCTGATGTTTTGATTCTAAAAGTGTTTACTTTGCCTAAGAAAAAGCACAGTAACGATTTTATGGAGGGTTATGAGCCATGAGTGTAAGACCTTGCCAAAGGTCTCCCAGAGATTAGAGATGTGCTGTGCAGTCAGCTGCACTGTCTTCTTCCGCTGTAGGGACAGCCCCTGGGAGCCCAGGGCTGCAACCACAGCCCTGTGAGCTCTGTGCAGCTGCTCTGAGCAGTGCAAGCTCACTGCAACTAGCTGGATGTCTTACAGATTGCAGCCTAAATATATTGTGCACTTGCCTGTCTACATGCTATGGTTTATTTTTTAAATTTATTTTGGCTTTTTCATGTTTTATCAAGATGAAATTTTCCAGAGCTCATTTCTCTTCTCCTTTAGTACTTGGATATGCCTGTGCTGCAACTGAAAGGCCCAGGCCTTTAACAGGAGCTTGCTAGGATGGCTTAAACAAGAGAAAACATGCTTTAGGATATGCCATTAGGTATTAACACACAAAAATGCAGCAAGGTGTCATGAGGAAAGCTTAAACAAGAATTTTAAAAATATCTATGATGTCAAGTGGAAGGGGAGATAACCTAGGCACTGTTAAGGACCCTTAAAGGAGAGGCTCCAATCTTCCATATTCCGTGTACTTGGTGCAATGCCTGTCAAGAAGTGTGACGGGACAACTCACAGATCATTGGATGTGAATTTCTTGGGGAAAATAGTACAGAAACCACAGTTATTTTTTTAATTGTGTGCCATCAATGCAGTGTCAATTATGTAAGTCTTTGCAGTGGGTTTATAAGCCTCACAAATAAAACCCTGAAGTTTCACTCCTGATTAGCTCAGTTTCAACTTTAATTGGAGACTTTTCCCCAGGTTGCTAGGTAAATAAAGTAACTCTGTGGCAGCGCTATAAAAAAGCGCACCCCATTAAACTGTGTCTGTTAAATACCACTAAAGAGCAGACTCCATGTTGCCCCACTTTATAGATTTTGTTTTTACTACACTACAGGTGAGGTCAATTTTAAGTCAGAGAAACCTTGTTTAAAGTGAGAGGAACTTGCTCAATTTCCCTCTTGTGTCAGGGCGCTGCTCCAAGCTTGCTGTGAGGATCTCTTGCCTATGTCAAATAGCTGTTCTAGGTCTTTGAGCATTGTCCTTCATTCTCCTACCTTGCACTTGATTTGGGACCACTCCTGAATGCTGGGGTTTCAATAATTTCACATCATTGCATTGTGTTTCTCCTGCTTTTCCTCCAACCTGGAGACGTGTGTCTGTGCCTATTGAACGGAGGCCCACCCAAGGACACAAGCGAACATGGATTAAACTTCAGCTGTGTACTTAAAATGGAACACTCCTTTACTTACAGAAATGAGGATTGGACCATAAAAAGGGGAGGCCAGGTGATTATGCAGTACTATTGCCCTAGGCTCCTCCTGGCCAAGGTAGTCAGGCTGAAAGCCTGCAGCCTGCACTCTTCAGTGCAGCTCTTACTCAGATCTGAGTGTAAAAATGTTGGTACACTTACAGCGAAGAAGATGGTGTTATAGAGTTGGTGTTCACAACAGTATTTCAGGGGTATTGCCATGTGTGAAGCAGATTTCTGATTTTTCTCTTTACTCCTGCAACTGAAATATAAAATAACAAAGAAAAATAAATCAGTGTAAATTGCAGATTTTAGTTTTGCAGAGTAGTCCATTTGATCTTCAGCTTATAAAAAAGATGAAAAGGGAATTCTTGAGTTGATCAGTAAAAAGGCAACCATTGAAGATTTATAAGTATTTTCCTCTGACCTAGTGATACCCATAGAATCCTTTTGTTATTATGCCTTGCTTAATTAAATAAAGGCTATGTAGAATAATAATAATAAAAAGAATAGAAATACCGTGGCTGTGGCATGTGACCTGATTTTTATAGTGGCTTCTGACAAGTTCAGTCCATAACTCATTGTATCTGTTAGGTTTTTTCATTATCAGGAATCTTTAAGGTAAGCAGAAGACTGCACTAGCTGTGGAATTATCTTTGTGTTAGTGTGTTAACATATCTAAGAAAATCTATCTCCTCTCTTGACAACAGGACCATTCTCTACCTGTCCATTGTCTATATAATTGGGCAGGCAGTCTTGACTGTGAGCTCCATAAATGACCTGACGGATCACAACCAGGATGGCTCTCCCGATAATGTAGCAGTGCACACGTGAGTTGCCTTGTACATGGTTTTTTCCCAGGCTGGTCAAGGATAGGAAAACTTAAGTTTGTTACTTGAATTTCAACTGTCGTTCAACCAGTCTATTATGTATGCTGTAAGAACTAACCCAAAACTATATATTTTTTTTTCTCCTTCGTTCCAGTGCTCTGTCCATGGTTGGCTTGATCCTTATTGCTTAAGGTACTGGTGGGATCAAACCGTGTGTGTCAGCATTTGGTGCAGATCAGTTTGAAGATGATCAGGTAACAATGTCTTACAGATTTTCAGTTATACAGATTCTCTAACTAATGTTTTATTATAGTACTCTAATATTATACAAGTTTAGACAGGTGCATTACTGCAGGGTTTTCCTGAGGAGCTGAAAAAGGAGCTTTTTAATTATTTATCTTGAACTTTGAAAACAGAGGCACTGATTTTTTGATCTAGGCACATCAATGTGGTTGTGGCTAAACCTGCAGTAATCCGTGGGTTTCTGGGCTTTGTGTGGGTCCAATCTGGCTAGCTCGAACCCAAGCCCACACGGATTTGCATGGACAGAAAGCAAGAGGCGAGAAGCGCTTTTCTCCACATGGGTACAAGTATCCTGTTTATTGCCTTGGGACAGGACACTCCTGGCGGCAGCAACCACCCAGGTAGAAAGGAGGGTGTGGTACCCTTGCAGTGGAGTTTTATACCCAAGGGGGATGGGGGCGGGAAAGAGGACTGCGGCCAATGGGATGCCATTGGGGAGGGGCGAGGGGAGGGGTACCCATGGGACAGACCACCAGGTGTGTAGAAAGGCGGGCATGGTGAGAAACCATGTGATGAGGAAGGGGAAATAACAATCTCCGTGACATAGCATACCCAGTACAAACTTCCCATCACCCAGTGCAAAACAACTATTAAATAAACTATTTAGTGCAATGCAACATAAGCCTTTCTAAACATCTTCCTGTTTTTACTGTAGGAAAACCAAAGAAGTAAGTTCTTTTCTTACTTTTATGAGAACACTGCTGTTGGAAGTTTCATATCTGCTATAGTCATCCCACGGCTCATGGGTAAGGTCACATGTTTGTTGACGATTGTTAAACACCAGAAAAGGTGTGTTGGATTGCAGCCCAGTCCAGTTAAAGTTCAGGTTCTGTTCTCTGACACACTGGACTTATCTAGCAAATAGTCTTCAGTGTGTCATCCAGCTTCTCAGAGATGAGATACTCTCAAAAACAAGCCAGTTGAAAACCTTCATTGCCTTTAGGGCCAGAAGTGCTAGATCTGAAGAGACATGCTGGAGCTAGCAGCTTGTATGCCTACTGCACGTTGTAATTCCACTAAGGTACAAATGTGTCACAGCTTCCAATACCTGTGGAGTATCACACTTGATAGAATTGTATTGCTTCCTGGGAAAGGAAGGGGGGAGAGAGCCTTCTCCTCTGGAAATGTGCCCATGCTAAGTACAGAAGCATCTCTGCATGTAGGAATACATTAATCCATGTGACAAAGTAAATAATTTTTCATCTTTTTAAATAAGAAAGTTATGTTCTCTTTTGCTTGTGAATAGCATGATCCTAAACAAACCCCAGCAATTTGCTAACCTAGGTGCATATGGATTTCTGTGGCAAGCTTGCACAGATGCCAGCAGTTTCACAAGGCTGCTTTTCCCAAAAGCAAGGAAACAGCATGTGAATTCTGGAATAACCCAAAAGCACTGGGCTGAACTTCTGGCCTTTGGATTTCTTGACTGGAAAAGACTCTGTAGAAGAGTTTTAGATGTTTGCTTAATGCAAATTCTATCCTTTCCCAAAAAAGGAAATAGACATGCAAATGGCACAGCATGTAGTTTACTTCCTTGCTGATACAGGGTGAAAAATTCCTTGGGAAAAAAATGACAAATTGAGCTGAGGGAAGTGATAACCTGCTTCAGCCTGGAAAGGTTTGATCAGAAGACTTATACAACTAAATCAAGACATGAATTATCTGAAAGCTACTATTTTTTTCCCAACCATATTATCTAAATCTCCTCTTAGAAGTAGTATGGTGAAGAATGTAATGATTTTTCTTTTATTTTATACTGCTGAAGTCAGTGAGAGTCAAATCTGTGACTAATGCCAAGGAGGGGAGGGGGCTGGTGATTGTGATTTTGTTTCAACAAGCTACACTTACATCAGTAGAATCTTCGTTTATGAACATGGCCCAAAACTTTTGTAATCTAGTTCCTTTCTCACTAAGGACATGCTTTTGACCCTTCTAGTGTAATTCTTCATGTCTCAGTGTAAAACTAGGTGTAAATTTCCTGTGAGGAGATCCTGAGAGGCATTAGGCTGTTGGGCCTGGAGAAGAGAAGGCAAAGGGGGCATTTTAACCAAGTATAAAAATCCCTGATGGGGAATGAAGAGGACAGAGCCAGGCTTTCCTCAGTGGTACCCACTGTCAGATCAAGAGGCAATGGGCACAAGCTGAAATAGAGGAGGTTCCCTCTGAACATCAGGAAACGCTTTTTCACTCTCAGGGTGATCAGCAATTGGCACAAGCTGCCCAGAGAGGTTGTGGAGTCTCCATCTGTGGAAATACTCAAAAGCCATCTGGACACATTCCTAGACAATTGCTTCCAGGTAGCCCTAGCTGAGCAGGGCACTTGGCCTGGATGATGCCCTGAGGTCCCTTGCCCCTTGAACTGTTCTGTGATACATAAATCCCCTTTCCAATATTGAGAGATAAGTTGGATACTGATCCTCCACTCTGAGGGTGTTGGTAGACTGATTTGTTGTTCCCCCAAGAGTTTTCAGTGAATGCAAAGACCAGAAACCATTTGGAAAACATCAGCAGTGCTGACTGGGACTTTTATTTGATGTTATTTTTACTTCAGCTTCAGAGTGTGGCATTCATACCAAACAGGAATGTTACCCACTCGCTTTTGGAGTTCCTGCTATCCTCATGGCTGTTGCCTTGGGTAGGTGAATCTCTTGCTATCCTGTTGCCTTGGTAATTAGATGATAATCTCAGAATAATGACAGTGTGATAGAAATTCCCAGGTATTGACCTCTCCCAGTACCTGATCATTTCTGTGATTTTTGACTTAAATTTTTTCCTGGGTGGGATTAATCTGATGTACTCACTTTTACTGAAGAGTCTGATTTACCAGGAGAGTTGGATGGGGCTGGGCTGAGGCATGAATATATGCTTGAATTCTGTACATCATGTAAACTACTGGCTATGTTTCTTGGATTACTGGTGTGTACAAATCGATCTTTTGAATGCAGGGTGGGAACTCTCAGAAAATGTGTGTTTTGGATATTGTCTCTAGTCCAGGATTATAATCTGTGTAAGGTGATTGTCCCTGAGCTGGAGAAATCCCGTATTTGATATGTCAGTACTTCTCAAACACCTGCATTTTTACCAGCTGTGCCACAGGTCACTCCCCAAGCCTTACTGCTGCCCAAGAAACTGGGGGTGCCATTAGGTGCTTCAGTATCCCTGATGGTCCTTGTCCTTCATGGTCCTGACTGGGAGCCCACCTGGCTGCCAGTGCCCTCGCCTTGCCCGTGAGCCCAGCCCAGGCTGGATGGTGGCTGTGGGGCTCTGCCTGTGCCTGCCCTGTGTGTGGGATGGTGAGGCTGAGCAACGTGCCTGGGAGCAGAGGACACCTTGGCCAGTCCTGCATTCAGGCAGAGCCTTGTGTGTCCCTGCATGATGTGAGCTCCTGAAAAGGAGCCCCTACAGCAAGGCCAGAGTCAAGGTCCTAAATGCCCTCGTTTGGACCATCCCTCAGTCGAGCAAACCTCCCACTGAGCACTTACTGTGGGAGTTTCCAGATTTAGGTTTTTGTCCTGAATAGAAGCAATCTCCTGCTATTAATTTGATTGGTCTTACTGTATGATAGCATGTGAATAGGCAATTGCATTGCTTCTTGGGAGGCTTATTCCCACCCTGATTACCTCTTTGACTTGCAGTTTCCATACCTAATTACTCCCCATTATTTTAATTTAATCCTGAGTTGCTTTTCTGTTTGCATATTGTAGTTGTGTTTGTAATTGGAAGCAGAATGTACAAGAAAGTTAAACCACAAGGAAATGTAATGCTTGAAGTTTCCAAATGTGTTGGAGTAAGTACTGCTTACATTCCCCAAACCCCTGGCAGCCATTCCTAAAGCTGTTCTGTAAATGTGCCTAAATGAGAAGTCTGTCTTAATATGAGGAAAGTTTCTGAAGGTTTTTGCTTTATTACAGAAGGCTTCATACTGATACCTCCACATTTAGGGTGTCTTTTTATGCATATCCTGACTTATATGCGGATCTATGCACATAGGAAACAAAATCAGGTGTCATTGTTATGTAAAATCTTATCCCAACTTGTGGGAATCATTCCTTCCACATTTGTGCCCCTTTATGCAGAAAGAGACAAACATGCCTTGAGCTGAGTCAAGAGCAGAGCTACTAGTGCATCTTATCAGCAAAAACTTATTACTTATTAAAAGAGTATTATTTACAATCCAGAGGTTTATTGATCCCCACTGCATTAAGGAAGTTCTGGGGGTTGCACATCATTGTGATCTTGCAAGGAAAGGAGTAGAATCTACAGGAATAGCACCTCATATCCCAACTTTGCAGAGCCTCAACTTTGAGATCAAATTTATTCATGCATGAGATACTTCATTCTCCATACAGATCTGCCATCTTTACGCAGCTCAGCCTATTACCTATCTTGTAAGCACTGTCAAGACCAAATCTCTGTAGGTGACTTTGGCCATTACTTAGAGTGCTGCTCCTAAGGCCCAGCTTGGCTGTAAATGTTATTCCATGCAGAAAATCTTAGGAGCTCTTTGGGACCATATTTGTGTATATTCAATGTCAAGATGTGAGACATACCTACAAGATGAAGTTTATCATATTAAAATGTACTCCTACAGCTATTCAGCTCTGTGCATATGACACTACTCTATTTACTGCTGTACATAAGTAAGTCTGAGGAAGGCAGATCTTCCAGCTCCTCACAGCAACCCACATGGAGAGGGACTGCTCTGAGTCCTCAGAGAATCTCATGCTCTGAGCTGTTTGGTTCACCTGACCCCAAGTGCACGCTCTGCTGGTTATGCAGTGTGAGGCCTTAAAAACAACATTCCCCTAGATGACTGGAGCGGGTAACAAAAGTTGAGTCACCTTTAGCACCCTCTAAACGCATGAAGCCAAGAGCATCATCTCTAATGACAAACCAGTTTTAAGTATTTGTAGTGCCATTAAACATAATTCTGTCTCTCCTCAGTTTGCCATCAAAAACAGGTTTCGTCATCGCAGCAAGGAGTTCCCCAAGAGAGAGCACTGGCTGGACTGGGCAAGTGACAAGTATGATGTAAGTACTGGGGGAGCCTCCTGTGCTGTGACATCTGCTGACCCTCAGCTTCTCTCTCTCTGCTCTGATCCATTGCCTCATGCACTGGGCAAATAGTTTTGGGCCTCTCCATCATTCAGTAGCTGACCTGGCCAAACCTCAGTGCTCTCCTGTCACTGCAGGTTATCTCCTCAGCTCCTGTGGGAGAAAGTAGAGCTGTGTGACTTAATGCCCTGTGTAATCGTAGGCTGTCCAGGGAAATTCAAGGGAGACAAAAAAAGTTCTTTCCCTTCCCAAACAAATAAAAACATTTAAGTTTTTTTGTTAGGGAAATAGCGAGCATTATCTTTCTTGCTCTATTTCCCATATCTCATGGCTGCAGAAAAGGAAGAGGGAAGTGATGCTGCCTGTCATTTTTAATGTACAGGTTAGGGCCATAATACTTTTCCTGGCAGCCACAGACCCCCAGCTGGGTAATAATTAGCATTGACTCCATGATTGCAGAAGGCTGATCAATCGCTTTATTATCCTATCCTATTCCTATCCTATCCACATCCCCTTACAGACAGTCCAATACAGCTTTGACATAATTAGTCAATCAATCCAAACATCATCCAATGTCCAATTAAGAAATCACCCTTGGGTAAACAAATCTCTGTAACACATTCCACACGTGCACACCAACAGGTGCAGCAAGTGGAGATGAGAATTTTTTCTCATTCTTTCTCTGATCTTCTCACAGCCTTCCCCAGGAAAATGCCTGGGAAAGTCGTCTGTTGCTCTCTGTGGCCAGAAAGCTGCTGCCACCAAACATGAGAATTATGCTTTGTGATTTCGGTTTAAGTGGGTAAACACTGCATTCCCTCTGCGCTCATTACAATTTCTTATCATGACTCTCAAAGCCTTGTATGCCATAGTTCCCAACTTGTCCCTTGCCTACTATCCTCTCTGTCCTGTTGCCAATGGCAGCACAAACCTTAGCCTGTCACCTTTATTTTCCTTTTGCCTGTATGTTTTGTTCTTATGTGAAATTCCTCAGTTGCCTATTGCTCAAATGCCCACTTCACTAAGTGCTGAATCTCATGCTGCCATCAGTGTACATGCAAAGAGGCCCAAGTCTTTCTGATATCAGTCACCTTTAACCAGCAGCCCTTCCCACACACACAAGCAGACTTTGTACTGTTTTAACAGAAGTCATCAGATGTAGCCACAACATGCAAAGTTGAATGTGTGGGTAAACATTACGCGATGGGTCTTTACCTGTTGCTGTCATGTCAGTAGCAGTCTGAAACTGTCTCGTTTTTTTATTCCCTTTCTTTTTGAAACAACTCCTCTTGTGTGATTTTTATTTTTTGCAGAAACGACTGATTGCTCAGATAAAGATGGTGTTGAGGGTGCTTTTCCTTTACATCCCTCTCCCAATGTTCTGGGCACTTTTTTACCAACAGGTAAGTAGAAATGGTTTGACTTGGTAACTAGAGCTGTGCTGTGTCAATCTACATACTCTGAGGTCTCCAGAGAGAAAAGGTGCCCATGGGAGTATGGAAAAACAAATTCTTTATCCTGGTTTCATTGCAAAGGGTAGTCACTGAGTCATGTCAGTACAAGATGATCTGCAGCCAGGGGCAATCTTGGTTTATCTGAGTACACCCAGGATAGATTCAGATTGACTGAGGCCTCTCCAAATCTTGTATCAGCCTGGGACTCAGGGGATGGAACAGTAATTTAAAGCTCTCTTAGCACTAATGTTTCTTCAATTGTCAGTTGTCAGATGAAATTTAGGGTCCTTGTGTAAATGAGCTGGAGAAGCAGGGTTTAAATGATCTGGATGCTTAATCACTCACACATTGTTATAAATGCCTTACACCTTCAAGCAGAAGTGTGATCCTGTAAGTCCCATTCACTTGGTGGACTGGGTGCTCAAGACCCACAAAAGCATCAGTTATAGTGAAGCACTGAAGTAGGAATTTAGGAAGATGCTTGAGAGAGAACCAGGGGTTAAAAGCCTTCTCAAAGGCAGATGGGAGGAAGCTTGCTGCAGAGTCCCCATGTCCTACTGCTCCAGTGCAGTGCCTGTGAGCTGTAGCTGCCAGCGTGACCTGTTGCAATTGGAGCTCTGACTTCCTGCTATGAAACTCAGAGCTCAGTCCTCATTCCCAGGGTAATATCTCGGGCAGTGCTGTGTTGTGGCTGGCTGGAGGATCTTGTCACAGATGCAGCAGTAGCGTTCTTGTCCCATCCTGGGCTCAGGCCTGAAGTCTGCCCTGCCTGTCCCAGCCACAGGCAGTTTCTGGGGCAGGGGGCTCCAGGCAGGTCAGGCCCTGGCTTGTCCTCTGCCTCTGGGAAGGAAGGAAGGATGGGTGAGTGGGATGTGGGGGCTGCTGGGGCTCAGGCCGGTGGCACACGGGCCCTGGGCTGGCTCCTGTGCCCAGCACCCAGCAGTGCCCTGCACAGGATGGCCCTGCCCTCTCTCCAGCTGATTGCTGCATCTGAGTTATTTTCTGCTGTATTTCACAAAACAAGTAAAGGAAGTGGAATGGGCCACTTTGTTCCAAGGTTTACATTGCAGACTAAGAATACTCCCATAGCAAGCTAGCTTTACTTTTTCTTGTATTGCATGTCTTTTCCAACACTTCACTTATGAAAACAATTCAAAAGGAACTTGAGAACGTTGATTTACTGTGACATCTAATTTTTTCTTCTCTTATTAAGGGGTCAAGATGGACACTGCAAGCCACAGCAATGAATGGGGATTTTGTAGGTTACTTTTTATTCATTTTTTCTTTAATTACCACTTTTCAGACCTGTTTTATTTGTTGTCACAATATTAAAAATTATTTCTTTTTTTCTTCACCAGGGTTTTCAAATTCAACCCGAACAAATGCAGGTATGTTAATTTTCTATCTACAAATTTCAAGTATTTCTGAAAGATTGCATACATATTGCCCTCACTTATAAAAAGCACTTTGAAAAATATTTAATTTTTCTCTCATGTTCATCTTCCCCAGATTGTGAAGCCAATCCTGATTTTTATAATTATCCCAGTTGCAGATTATTTGGTTTATCCTTTAATCAAGAAATGCAAGCTGAATTTTACGTAAGTTGATGTTATTACCTGATTTCAACAGAGGCTCATTTTATTGGTTTCTGTAACTGGCTCTTCCAGCCTTAATGTAAGAAAAGAGCAAGCATTCAGCTAAGGATGAAAGAGAAGTGTATTTAAAATGGTTTCATATTTCAACAAAACATAAAACAAACCAGAATACTGCAAGTGGTATGTAGAGGCATCACAGATTATAAGAGGAGAATCTAAGAGAAGAGTGACAATGTTTTTCAGTTGAGGACAAAAATCTTTTGATTGCAGGAGAGATGATCTTGATTGCTTTCCATATCCTTTATATCTACCCCTTCTCCCTCCTGAAGAACAGAGGTGGTAGAAGTACAACATACATCCTTGGCATTTGCCATGCTTTTGGCTAAAAAGCAACTGAGACACAAAATATTTCCTCTTCAGTCTCAGCTGGGAAGTCTGACTTACTGAATCCTTCTAGGTGAAGCTTTGGGGGTATTCCACTTTATTTTTCAATGTTGTTAATGAAGTGTCTGGCAGTTGCAAGAATGCTTGGAGAGGCAGAAGAGAATACAGTTCTTCAGATAATTTTCAAACAGCCAAAGTGCACTGCTGTTTTTCCATATAGCTGTTAAAAATCTAGGATGTGTGCCATGCTGGGAACACTGTCATTCATTTGTGCATATTCTGAACTGGATAAATGGTGCCACAAATGACACATATACTCTAAATCTATCCTTACAGCTTAACTGCATGTCAGCAGAGGTCTCCTAATTCGACAAATTTCCCTGACCATTTTTGTTCAATCTTATTTAAACATAGCAATATGGAGACAAGCTGTTACTCTGTTTTTAAAGGCATATCTTCTTGCCTCTTTCTTGTTTTACAGCTAACAACTGTATTGGATTGGGGTTTTTTCTTCCTGCAAAACCAGATTTTTTTCAGGAACCTAAAAATCATGGTCAGTCAATGTTTGAGCCCAGCAGATGCAGAGTAACAGGTTGTTAGGTTGCTGCAGGAAAGATGTATTTCCTGACAGTGAGACTATGAATTGAGAGGTTCCCAGCTTAGCAGAACACTTTCTGTAATAACATCAGCCCTCCAAAATGTGATAATGTGCTAGTTGTGGCCATTTGAGTTTCCCAGAGTGGAAAGAAAAAAACAAGCAGCTGAAGCTTTGAATTGTCACTTGTCTTGAATCTCTTGTGTCTTTTGTTGTGCCAGGCCCCTGAAGAAGATGACTGTGGGGATGTTCCTCGGCTCCATGGCCTTTGTTGCTGCTGCCCTCGTGCAAGTGCAAATAGATGTAAGTTCAGCCACATGCAAGTATTTACTATTAATATTTAGCTGTTAATTCAGGGGAAACAAAGGTGTGTTTAAGGGGAAAATCTACCAAGACTCCTAAATTTGGAGCCAATCATATAAGCATAGGAGTAGAGGGAGGGGAAATAGACTGCAATACTGTTGTTAGCATAGTAAAATTAACAAGCAACAAACACCATTCTGCAAAACACTACATTGCAGTTAGTACAAATCATGCATTAAAGGCAACCTCACTCTTTAAACTGAGACTAAAAGCTGGAAACCAGACACTTGGTTGGCCCACCAGAGGGCAGCTTTTTATGTTTGACCTCTTCTGAGATTTAGACTGGAGGTGAAGTGGGACAGTCTGGGAAGCATCATCACAGCAGGTGCAAAGATGACACTTGTGGAAGGAAGGATTTGTCTCCCCTAAGCTTCCTTGCCCCAAAGGGAGCTGCCATGCCTGAGCCCAATGAATTTTCCCCTGTAACTGGGATGTTGGCAACACCTCTGGGTGGTGATCCATTGCATCCCAAGATCTGAGCAGCCATCTAGAGGTGTCTGTTGAGGATGAGGGAGTTCTTTCCTTAGGCAACTTATGAGACCAGTAACAAAACCTGATTCCAGTCTCCTCTGTCAGACAGTCACAGAGCAGTGGGCAAATGCTCATCTTCAACATGAAATATTAAAGATTACAGTAATTATAATAATTTTTCCAAGTGACCTTGAGCACTGATTTTACCTTTTTCCTGTCCTATAGAAAACCTATCAAGTTTCCCCTGCAGCTGGGCAAACTCAAATTAAATTAATAAATCTGGGTGCTGTTCCTGCAACAGTTCAGTTCCAGCCTCAACTTCAGAGTGTGGAGGTAGCACCTAAAGAGGCGGTAAGTAAGGGCAGATGAGAAACATTCTAATAAATAATAAAAATTAATTAAAGCTTTAGAAATCTAAGGGAGTTTTTTAGGTTATGATGTAAGATGTAACTGAAAGTCTGTATTCTATTACCATCTTCATAAGCTGTCAAAACAGGTGGGGAGGTGTTCTTTATCTTCTCCTCAAGTCAGACCTGATAACTCCCTCCAGAGGCTATCTCTGCTAATGGGCCATCGAGTCTCACTGCATGACTCATAAAATTACATCACACCATTGTGAAATGCAAGCATTGTGAACCAAGCATTTCCACCTGGGTGTAATGAGAGGCTCAGAACACCACAAGAATCACTGGATTCCCTGAGGACAAGAGCTTGATAACTACCTCAGGACCTCTAGAAAGATCAGACCTTTCTACAGGATCACCCCTTAGATAGAATCCCATCCATCACTCCAACAATGACTGTAGCTACCATTTCATCAGACTGCTACCACTAACCTGGCTGACAGGGTGTCAGATCCAATTCTGGTTCTGTCAGTTTTAGCCAATGCTTTTGTAGTATTACCTTTATTTTATACTATTATTTATTCTACCATGTTTTTACTCCAATCATTTTAATGAGTTCTCTTTTTTTTCGTACTGTGGAATGAATTGTTACTGAAAACACAGTGAATGAAGAAATGGTAACTATGTCAATGTTTGAAGTATTACCAGTTTTTTTTACAGGTTTTCCCAAGAAACTTCCATAAACTTAAGAAACTTGGAACTAGATGAAAATTTCACTCTTGTTAAAAGGGCTCCATTTCCTAAAAGTAGCCCCTTCCTGCAGTAAATGTCCATTCAGCTCTAGTGAGTTGCTGCTATCACTGTGAGGATTGACACTGTGATGACTTACCTGAACAGGGAACTTCTGTGGCTTCATGTTTTGCTGCCAAAGAACTATTCAGGTTCTAATACAGCACAGCATTGGTAGTTCTATTGACAGCAAAATGTGGTGGCTCTGATGGATGTTTTGGATAACGAAACTTAGAAAGTGTGTTCTCTGATAGCCTGCAGCTCTGTTTCTCTCGAAGAGGAGAGATCTTATTCCAACCTCCTCCAAATTTGCCTCACACAGGAGCAGAGTTGTGAGGAGAGGATAAGGGCACCCAAACTGTATACAGACAGGGAATTGATGTACCATGGTACACACCTGAAAACTAAAGGTATAGAGTGCTCTATTTCCTATTACAGACACTTTATCATCCAGATGTGGATTATAAAGTGCTTTTCATAATCCCATAAAACAAAGAGCCTATTTTAGTGTAGCACTAACATGTTTATTAATGGTTTAAGTATTTTATGTTGAATAAATGTGTTTTGAATATTTAAAACATGGCATTACTGCTTTTTTTGGAAAATACTGCATCACATCTTATGCTAGTCCTACCTCTGTGGCTGAATAAAATTTTACTCGGTGGGTATGATAAGCCTGATTTATCTGGAGCAAGAAATAGGAAAATAGAGCAGCTATTCCATAATGCTTGTGGGAAGCTCATGTAACTGTGAAGCTTGTGTAACAAATTAAACTAATAAAAAATCATGATCAAATGGAATTAATGCTTGATGTAGAAAACAAATCAAAAATGAAAATGAGGGGATGTTCATGATCTCTGGCACTTCAGAAGTAACATGTGTAAACTTCCGACCCTCCCAGAGCCCGTAAAATTCTCTCAATAGACAAATATGCAGATGCACAGAAATCCATTGCAATTTGTCTTTGTAGACTGGCTACATGACATTTGAGACTTCTAAACTGCAATCATTAGACATAATTTCTGCAACTCTAAATAAAACGGAGCATTTGGAGCTGCTAGAGAGACAACGCTACACTTTCGCATTTAAACAGCGTCCAACAGACATCAGTTCTACTTGGGTAAGTCTGCTTATTTCTTAAGATATGAATCAATGTTCTGACAACGATCTATGTGGAGTGTGTGAGGCTCAGAGGACAAGCTCTGGATAAATTTTTTCCACTGTCTTGTTTTCTGTCTCTCCTTGTCTCTGCTGGACCAGTAAGACTGGTAAGCTGCAGAGAGTACACCAGGATGTCCTTTAGAAAAAAAATTACCAATTTCTTATGTACCTTGACAACTACACTTTCACCAAGACTTAGGTGTGTGGTCATACAGTGTTTGCTAGTAGATGTATGTTCTAGTAGGAACCTGAAGAGGAAGGTCTGGAGTCTTGCTCTGAAGCCTCTGTTAAGTCCCGCTGCTGTGTAATAGTGCATGTTTAAGCTGTTCTCTGATGCCAGGAACATATTTTGATAATGGTCTCTTCCACTAGGTAGAGGACAATGTCACATCAAAACCAGCAAACAGAGAAAGTTTCGTGAGGTAGAGTTTTTTATGTTACCTAAATTTTGACAGTAGTGTGACTCTCTCTTCAATCTGTCTTTGGGGAGCCTCTTCTTGTTGAAATAAAGTTTTCTATACTTCAGGAACTCACATCTTGCTGGACACTTCCCTTGACGTTTTAGGGGATGGGATAATGTCTGAGTCATGATTCACTTAAGTTATTTTGCACACCTGCTTGGGTATAGTTTAGCTAAAATTGGAAGTGTATGCTTCATTCCATTGCCTAGATTTTTTTTATTGAACAAATGGCATGGATTACATATCTATACCTCATTTTTAATCCTGCATAAGAGGTATCCAAGATCACCTCTCCCCTCTCTGCTTTTCTTCTGCATCTCCCACTTGCAGATGCATTTCCTACTGGTTGTAGTAGTGACTCACTTTTGATGTTCTCCTGAGGCAGTGGGCTGATGGGGATCTAACTGGCTTTTTGTATTAGCTACATTTCTAGGAGATTTAGAGTTTTTTCCAAAATGTTAATTGATTAAAAAAAAAAAAGGGCTTTCAATGGGAAGACTCGATACTTGTTGTGCTGCCAATATATAATTGAAAGTAAAGCCTGTATTCTTTGACTTCTGTATGTTTTGTGTAGTATTTAATCACTCTTTCATTTTAAAGGTTCATAAACAATTTGCCTTTAACTGCCAATGTTGTAATGGACAACATCAGATTTGGAAAACTGGATCCTCTTTCTGTCAGTAATTACAGCATTCTTCCAAATCCAAGCTGGTAAGCATTTCCTTTATCCTAATCTAATCTCCTACACATACTTGTCCTTGGGAAAAGGGCACAGAGCTTTTTTAAAATATATGATGCACACAATTGACAACATCTATGGTCTGAACTGTGGGGTTTGGGTTTTTCTTTTTCAGGCCATATATCATTAGCGCTTCAACGGCTCTGACCTATTGTGTAGTTTCTTCCAAGATACTTGACTATGGAGTTGCCTATACCATTTCACTTGATGATGTGAGTTGCCACTGTTATTGGATGGACAATATAGATAGAATTCCTTTCCATGCTGATACTTTTCTTTAATTAAAAAAACACTTGTAGAATTATTCCTCTCGTCTTTAATCCTTTAATTTCCTCTTGCTTTTAAGTATAGATGATAGAATTCTGGTATCCTAAACAGGACACAAAGCCATTGTTAACTATGAAAATAATGATGGTTACAATAATAACATAATGCAAGAATTCATGATCACCACTAATGGCCTTAAACCTTTAGCCCTGTTAGACACTACAGATTTGCATGAAGTCTGCTGTAAAAAAGCTAGTTTTTATAACTAGGTATACAGTGCTTCATGTGCAATATTTGTTATTTACTCTGAACTTTCTATATGATTAGAGAACTGCCTAGAATGCCTTAATTGTGCACACTCATTATTACTGTTCCTAACATGCTTTTTGCAACTTCTAGTGTTTTGCTAGCATACTTAAAGTTACGTACTTTGAAGATATTTTACCAAGTGAAGTCCATATGGCTTGGCAGATCCCTCAGTATTTTCTTCTTGCATGCGCAGAAGTACTGTTCTCTGTCACTGGGCTGGAGTTTTCATACTCACAGGTAGGTATTTTTCCTGAGGTAACAATCTTGGTGCAAGTTAAGATCTTCCACGCTGGATTGTTTTTAAGTGGTGGCTCTGTGCTGCTGCTTTGACCCCTATGTCCCTCACAGCTCCTAGAAGGACTGTATAGACTGATGCAAGTTGGCCCTGTTTAGCCAAGGATTTGGTGTTTTCCATGAACCTATGCTGAGTTATATCATTTGAAGACTTGACAGTACTCAAATTGCCTCCTCCCATGTAAATTTCTATTGAAACTAAGTGCAACTGTACTGCTGCAATAAAACCAAACTGGAGAGCTCTCAAATATAAAATGAGGAAGTAGTGAAACTTCATCTCCCCACCAGTTTACTCCATAAAGCCTTTTTGTTAACTTTTATAAGTGTTATAATTAAACACTTTGAATTCCTTTGTCTCTTGAGTCCACTTTAGTAGCTGTGTGTATTTCTTCCCTTCATTCTGAATCTAGAAACTGCAGTGATGGACATGTTGTAAGGTGTGATTTGCTAGGTGATGCACTCAATTTCTTCATGTCATGTGTGCCACGTGTTCCTGAGATGTAAAATTACCCCTGTGCACCTGTTAGTTACTTGGTGTGTGTAAGTAAAAGGTGTTACAGTTAGTGTGCTAGCGGTCTCTTGTTCCTCAAAGCCTTCTCCAGGCCTGTTTAGCTCTCTAGCAATGTTTAATGTCAAAATCTAAATTTAAAAAAAGCCCCAACCACCACCAAAACCTAGCAAACCATTAAATCCTGTTTTCCCACAGAGAAACAGTGTTTTTTGTAAGGTCAAGGCTGCAATAAATGCATCAGAAAATAAATGATACCACCAAAACTTAAATGTCTGTCCCTACAGGCCCCATCTAACATGAAGTCAGTGCTGCAGGCTGGATGGCTGCTGACTGTGGCTGTTGGTAACATAATTGTCCTTATTGTGGCTGGGGTATCTGCAATCAAACAGCAGGTAAGCATGCAAGCAGTAGGTGTGCTGTGATATTGCACTGGGTAAAAGCCGCTATTAGTGGTGCTCTGTAATGAATTAAAATGGCTTTCTGAGTGCCATTCTGTGTCACTCAATGTCTCTGAAACAGCTCTGACAGTCCCCAGTTGAAGCTAAATTTTTTCAGAAAGAGCATGAAACAGAGACGTTGAGGCTTTTCAGGTAGAGTTTCTGATTTCTGCCCACATTTGTGGTTGCTAGGTCAGCTGTAAAAATTTTTAAGTGGAAGCAGAATCAGTACCAGCCTGGTTTTAGAAATCTGACCAAAAGGAAGGAGCTGAGTTTCCTTCTCAGTCTTTCACTCAATTCCCAGTTCCTCCAGGAAAAGGATGTTGCAGAGTTTTTCAGCATTTACAGAATTTTTGTTTTTTCAGTAAAGATAGAAATGCTGAAAGAGCCTCAATTCTGAGTTGCTTTAATATGCATTATATGTTTAATTCATACTTAGTCCTGTAAGCCATATGATACTTGTTATGTGTGCTCAGTTTCACATTCTGAGTTTCCTTCCTGAAAATACTAAAAGGGTGTAATGCTCTTGACAAATGAATATTGGTGGATAAATTCTGGATTGTGTTTTACTGTTTTTTTTTTCTTTGCAGTGGGCAGAGTATGTGCTGTTTGCTTCCCTGCTGTTGGTAGTTTGTGTCATTTTTGCTATCATGGCTTCTTTTTATACCTATATTGATCCAAATGAGATTGAAGCCCAGTTCAGCAAAGAAGAAAAGGAAGAAGACAAGAAGGATCAAGACACCAATGAAAACGAAGCTGAAGCTCATTCTTTTGTATAAAAGCTGTATTCAAGGAGTGTTTGTAAATCATGGAAATCCCACTCACTCCCCTGCAGTCAGAGGAACCCAGGGTATCAGTAATAACACTCTGGATTACATGTACAGTGGGAGACATTAAGCAAAACTGTTCTTACCTAAAGTGCAGCCTCTCTAGGGAAGCAACAGGAAAATATTAGTCTCTCTCTTGTACTGAATGTGGTATCCTGAAGAAACTCCAGCAGAAGTTGCACTCTTAATGTACCTCAATCTTAATTATTATAGCCTTATAATATATAAATTTGACTTGGAACTATTGGACCCTTTGAAAAGATGTATTTTTATACTGTATTTCAATTTTATATCGTGAAGGAAAGAAGACTTGTCAAGGAACAGCAATTGAAGCCAAGCTCTCTGCATGATCTCTCTAGCATCACTGTTACTTGAAGACAGCAGGTCATACGTGCCTTAAATTCTTTTGTACTTCCTTGTAGATAATGGGAGCAAAGCTCTGGCAGTGATCAGATTTAAAATGTTGTCTGTGTTCCAAGTGGCAGGAACTTGGATGTGCACTGTAACATAATGCTTTATCTGCCTGTTAACTACCCATTTAACTCCTGTTATGTCTTTAGTTAATATTAGAAGTGCCCACTCAGGTGAAATGATAACAGCAAATGACCTTTGGAACAAGCAAGAGCAATAAAACTTACATAATAACAAAATAAGGGAAGTGTTTTAAGAGCATGGCTTACAGTTGCATGGTAACAAAACTCCATACCACCTCTGTGCTGCCTTTATCTACACACTCCATCACTTAAAGCTAACGGATCAGGGCTGGTCTATATATCATAACACCAAATTTATGCTAGGGGAGATGAAATTTTGCCGCTTAACAGGACCTGCTCCTGTAGTCCTGAGCTCCATGTTATGGAGTGCCAGGGGTCTGCGTGTTGTTTTGCTAATTCTCGTTCTTTAGGGTCTACATCTTACACTTTTCCAGCAGCTGGGACTCACTGGCCCCTCCAGTAGCCTGGCCAGACTGTTAGCTGCTTTCACACCTGCCTTCCAATACTCTCATCCTATTTTACAGCAATTCCATTTTGGTATTTGCAAGTGATGACACAGACATCCATATTCAAGCCATGTTCTGCTCACACTGCAGCTCCATGGGCCACTGCAGCTGCTGGCACCTGGGCCTCCATGTGCCCTGGGAATAGAGTCCCTCACCCATGAAGACAGTTTCAAATGGAGTTGGAAAAGGCAGGTCCAAGGCCCTCTTTGCTTGTGTTAGAGATAGTCCTGTTACCCCAGGGGCAGTAATCCCCTCTTGGTCTCTCAGGTCATCTGGGGAGAGCCTTCCCCATGGATTTGTGATACTGCATGTCCCCCAGCCAATGGAACTGAGGGTCTCCTGTAACAGCCACAGGAGCTATTGGCTCCCTGCCATCCTCTGAGGACTTAAGGGAATTTTATACCAGCTTTATTTTTGGCAGACTAACACTAGGCAGCTTTTCCTAGTCCTGAGTCCAAGCTCTGCATAAACCACACTAACCCCAGAGGTGGGCTTTAGTCCACAGCCCAGGGAGTGTAACAGCTGCTCTGACTGTATAGGAGGGAGAGGACTGGAAGATGAGCAAAACAGGACTTGTGCTTTTCAGAGAGTAGCTGTGTGTTTACATAAATGACAGAATCATTAAGGTTGGAAAAGACCTGCATGATCATCAAGTCCAACCTTAGATCTAACACCACCCTGCCCACTGAACCATACTGTGAAGTGCCACATTGAACCATTTTTGAATGCTTCCAGGGATGGTGACTCCACCACCTCCCTGGTGGCAGGGCACCCATTCTAATGCTTAACCACTCTTTCAGTGAGGGAATTTCTCCTCACATCCAATCTCAACCTCCTCTGGCCCAACCTGAGGTTGTTTCCTCTCATCCTTTGCCTGGGAGAACAGACTGATGCCCACCTGGTTACACACTCTCCTTTCAGGCAGTTGTAGAGAGGGACCAGGTCTCCCCTGAGCCTCCTTCTCTCCAGGCTAAAACACCCCAGGCCCTTCAGCTGCTCCTCACAGGATTTGTGCTCCAGACCCTTCCCCAGTTCCACTGCCCTTCTCTGGACTCCCTCCATCACTTCAATGTCCTTCTTGTAATGTGGGACCCAGAACTGAGCACACTTGGGCTGTGGCCTCCCCAGTGCTGATGCAGGAGGGCAATCACTGCTTTGGTCCTGCTGGCTACTGCTGATGCACTAAGCAACAAGTCAGGATGCCACTAGTCCTCTTGGCCACCTGGGCTCACTGCTGGCTCCTGTTCAGCTGGCTGCTGACCAGCACTCTGAGGTCCTTTTGTGCTGGCAACTTTTCCAGCCACTTGTCCCCAGCCTGTAGCACTGCAGGTGCTTGTGACCCAAGGGCAGGACCTGGCACTTGGTCTTTTTGAACCTCATACCACTGGCTACTGCCCATGGATCCCTGCTATCCAGATCCCTCTGCAGAGCCTTCCTACCCTACAGCAGATCAAGACTCCCATCCAGCTTGGTGTTCTGATGCCTTTTTCAACCTAGAAATGAAACAACATGTTATGAACAAAAATTCAGTTAATATTTTTTTGTGAGAAAAAGTTACAAAAAGGCAGCCAGAGCACTGTAGCTGCCCAAGTTCTTCGTGTTTTGTTATTGTAATCACGGGTCGTTGAGGCTAATCGCTCCTTTTGTATTAGCAGAGCCTTGCCCGAGGCTAAGGTGTACTTTTCCCAGAAGGGTGAAGAGACCTGAGAAGGTGAGGGGGGCTATGCAAAGTGACTCCAAGACCACAAATCAGCATGGGTCCCCCGCTGTACGGAGAAACCCCCAAAACAACGAGCCACCTAAGAATTGAGAGACTGGAGTGATGTCTGGAGGTGAGGAGCCGAGTGCTGGGCCTGCAGAGATGCGGAACACCTTCGGAGCCTCTCGCCCTGACCACGGGAGTAGCCCCCAGGGATGAGGGCCTGCTAAGACAGCCGGCAGAGGTAGAAACACCTGGCGGGGAATACCACACCCTAAAAGGCTCTCACGAGGACTGGATTCCCCCAGCTCTGCCCCTAGTGGGCAGAGCTGTGCATATCCTCCTCCTCTGAGTCGCCTTGGGAGAGACGATGGATGCTGCAGACCCGTCGAGCCGCCCAATCCTGAGCTGATCACTTTTAATAAAGGCATTAAAAAGGAGAAGAAGTCTCCTGGCCCTGTTTATTTCACAACACACTTTCAAGATAAAATGAGCAGAGGAAACAATGTAAAAGTGGATCTTTATTTGAAGGCCTCCAGAAGCAGTTGGAAAAATGGAAAAATGTCCACAAAATCCCACTCCCACAGGGATGAATACAGTTTTATAGGTTTTAGGAAATTAGTGTAATTGACAAAAATCAGGATGAAAATTAGGAGGACAAGTGGTGATGCAATTCCCCCTCTGGTAAAGCCCCTTTTCTGGAGACCTCCCTTGGTACTTGCTGTACTTTGTTTATGAAAATGTGTCTCAAAGAGCTGTTTTCAACTTTAGTAGCCAGGGAGACCTAAGGTAGCATAGGGATCCTGAATTTTGCTTTTTCTTCCTGCCTAGAAAAATGCTGAAACTAAGTTACAATAAGAAGTTATACTGTATACCTTACATGCATAAGGAATACAGTGAATATAGAGGAGGTATAAAAGGTAAAAAAAACCCCAGCATAATTTCTCCCTTTCTTGGACAGTAACAAGACTCTCCTTTGTTTAGTCTCTACTCCATATTTAATCATACCATCGTTATCATACAGATGCCAACTGTACAGCTACTATCAATACTTCTTTTAGCCAGTTTGGTAACAATGAAGTGACTGTACTAAAGACATATTCAAGATTTAGTGAGCTCCTTTGAGGTTTACCTGGTGTAGAATTTGAGTTGCTTTCAAATTTCAACCAAATCCTTATTAATTTTGTCACTCTGATTTACATAAGGTCAATAACAGTGTTAACAATTTTGCAGCTAGTAGGAAATTAACAGTCATTAATAGTTTCACAGAATAAACTTACAGTGAGTTTGATACAACTGATGGATGCAGTAATTCTTGGCTTCTAGCTGGATGCTGCAATTCTTAACTGCTGTCTTCTCCAGCTTTCGCCAGCTGATTTCTGAATAGAACTGGGCTGTTATTGAAACCCTCAGGTGTCATAAATAAAAAAATCTGCCAATTTTTTTCGGAAAAAAAAAAAGGGTTGCAGAACCAGTTAAACCAGTTGCTGCCAAGGTGAAGTTCTACCTGTCTGTTACTGTAATCACCGGTCGTTCTCGTTAATTGCTCCTTTTGTATCGGTATGGCCCTACCTGGGGCTAAGTTGTCCTTCTCCCCGGAAGGTGAGAGGAGGGGACGGGGGTGGGGGGAAGGGGGGTGCATCAGAGAGAATGCAGAATAGCCTCGAGACCAGCATGCCATGGGAAGCAACCCCACTAAACTTACGGAAAAGACCCCAAAAACAACGAGCACGAGACAATACAGAATTAAGAGATTAGAGTGATGTCTGGAAGTGAGGAACAAAGTACTGAATCTGCAGAGATGCTGAAAACCTTTGTTACCTCTTGCCCTGAGCATAGACCTCAGCTGGAACCAAGACTCGAGCCTGGAAAACTACAAAGTTGGGAAACGCAGGGCTACACCCACTGTTCTCTGGGGCACGGACCCCCAGCTCTGCCCCTAGTGCACAAAGCTGCACTATTCCTCCTCCTCCTCCGAGTCACCCTGGGAGTGTTGACAGAGAAGCTGCGGACCCGTGGAGCTTCTCAGCCTTGAGCTGATCACTTTTAATAAAGGCATTAAAAGGAGAAAAAGTCTCCTGCCCTGTTTATTTCATCAGGCAGGATGGTCTTGGTGAGCTGGCTCTTTCCCCCTGTTTTAGAATTCTTCCACTTCATACCAGAGAGTCCTTGGCTTTTCCTTATTTGCAGGAGTGCAGGAGAAGGTGTTTTAGAATTTAATACAGTAAACCATCTTAAACCATCTGCTATTCTTCTCTTTTTGCAAAATTCCAATAGACCCTTCTTGGAAGAACGGAGAAACTGATAAATCACGTGGCGTTGTCCTAATTCATATTTTAAAGTTTGGAAGAAAGGTCTCATTTCTCCTACCCCTCTGGCACTAATAATACTTACAGTACCTTGACTTAGTTTCCCTTCTAAGGGCGTTTATAAAAACAGGACTCTGTTTACTGACCTGAGCGGTGTGTCAGGAGCGGCTGCTCCGAGCAGAGCCCCGCAGCGCAGACGAATCCTGCCCGCCGCCCGTGGCTCCCTGCGGACACAGCGCCTCCTAGCGCAGGTGCGGGGACACGGCGCGGGGACGGTCCCGCGGTGGGGACACACCCGGCACGAGGGGCGCCGGGCTCCCTCCCGCCGCCGCGTTCGGTTTCCGTCTGAAACCGTCCTAGGGTTTGACGTTTTGATGCTTGTATCCCCATTCGTGTGTTCTGCTTATGCTGGATATTATGTTCTGTGCCTTCAAGACTGGCCCTGATCCGACTTTTCCCCTGGACTCTTTTTTCCTTACCCTTTTTTGGAACCACTTGAACCTGCTCGGGACTGGGACCTGGGAAACACCGAGAGTTTGCACCTTGTGGCTGCAGCAGCTGCCCCAGGACCGGAGGGATTGATAACAGAGCGACCACCCCCAAGAGAGACTTTCTGAATCTGTCATCTCCTCCAGAGCGGTGAAAGAGTGGTGCCATCCGGTGTTGTTCATTTTGTGTGCTGGGGGTGCTGTGCCTGTTAAATAAACGGGTTCTTTCCACTTCTGTCCGAGGAATCTTTCCCGAACCGGTTGCGGGGAGGGGCCGTGTAGGTTTGCTTACTGGAAGGGCCCCCTCTGGAGGCTTTCTCCCAAATTTGCCTTAAACCAGGACAGAAACAAAACTCGTTACTCCGGAAACCGCCACGGAGCCGTTCTCGCCTACAAACGAGACTTCAGCTCCCCCGAGCGGCTCGGCTCAACTCTGCCGCTGCCCCGCCGCAGCAGAAGCGGCGCCACCCGCGGGGAGCGCGTCCTCGCCCACAGCTCTCACATTCCCGGCCCCTCTGGGCGGCACGGGCGGGCCCAGGGGCGGCGGGCAGGCCGGGCCGCGGTCCCGAGCTCCACCCTCGCCAGACCAGGAGAAAAGCGGCGGCACAGCCGTGGCTCCGGGCTGGGCTCACTACCTGGCCCGTCTGCCGGCCATTACCGGCCTAACAGCCAGGGCTGCTCTGCCCCTCTCAGAGCGGCTGCTCCCCCTCCCCTCACTGGGGACGCGGTCTCCCCGCTCGCGGTACTGCCGCGTGACTTTGGGCCGTTCTTTCGCCCCTGCCTCAGAACCCAGGGGAAAAACTCCGCAAAATTTCTGCCTTTCTCACAGCAGAAGCTGAGCCCCTCTTCGGACTGGCCCGCTTCAACCTGCCGAGGTCTAGGACCTCCATTTCCACAGAGGGAGCAGGGGCGGTGGGGCCGCTCCCCCGCCTTCCGCCATGGCATGGGCCGAGCCCCCCGGCCGCTCCGAGGAACTTGTCCCGTTTGTGCCCAGGCGAGCCCCGCATTCAAAACCCGCGCGTGTTAAACACGAAATAAACTAGCACTGTCATCCTTCTCTTCACCAATAAACAATCTCAGCCTGCGGCACATTCACGCACTCACGCCCCGCTTTCCCCCCAGTTGAGCTAGGGCGGGTTGGAAAATCGGCGAAGAAACAGAGCTTTGAGAAAGCACTCCAGAAGCAGGTGCCCTCCGCACCTGGATTTTCCTGATATACTGGCAATTACTGATCTTACACAGGTACACAGTAAACGCACAGATTTACAATACACACATCAGATTTTGAGTTAGCATTTAATGTTTGGGGGGGAAAAAAAGGATTCAGAAGCCTGGAAGAAGTCTGAAAAGAAAGTGACTCTACCGTTTTGCTCCAGTCAACATTATTAGTACCAAGATAGAAGTGAAACTTCTGACAGAGCTGGTAAGTACCCTGGATTTTTATCAGTGGTGTGCACTGTAAAAGGAAGAGATAAGAAGTTCCCAAGGATGCACGGATAACTGCAAGGAAAGAACCTTAGTTCAGCAAAACTGTTGAATTCATTGTTCATTTCATAGCTCTCAGAACTCCATGAACGTTGCCTGGGGAGGGACAAGCCCAGAGCTGTGTTCCATTTAGTGAAGCTTTGTAGCCATGTTACCCATAGTAATCAATAACAAGGCACTAAGGGAACCAACCCTTTTTATATATGGTGTAATGAGATGGAAAAATTGTCAACATCACTACTTAGACTTTTTAAAGGCCTGTGACAGAAAAGAAAAAATCTCTTCATCAACAAGAGCCTGTTGAAGGGGTTTTTTTTAGATTGCTTAAAGCTTTTTTTTTCATTGTCAGCAGTGTTGGATCCTTATTCTGCATCCATAATTTGAAACAGCTGAATATTTTCTCATCACAGTGTGCTAGGAGACTTAAAAAACACATACACAATAGACAATAGAGCCTTGAAAAAAAATTATTTGAATGTACCTAGACAAATTCTGTGTTTTTTTCTTCTTCTTGCTTAGTTGAGAAAGATAAAATAGGGGAGGTGACACACTACACTAAAATTGCTTGTTATCTGTTTTGGAGATCCTGATAATTCCAAAACGCAGGAACTGAAGCAGAACTGAAGGAATGCACCAGCTGGTAAAGCACAAGGCAGCAATGTGTTGGTGAAGAGCTGTGTTGTTAAAACGTGGGCTCAGAACTGGAGGATTAACTTGCCTTGCACATCTGCAGGGGAAAATGGCTCACAGCCAATAGTAAAATATGATTTTAGAAAAAGATGCAGGATGAAATTAATGGGACAAAATTCAACGCAAGGCCAGAAGGAAAGGGAACTTGGTATTTATTTTAAACACAATTTCAGTCCCTCATGTTGAATCTGATAGATTTCACCCAGCTGTGTTTTCACACCCATGTGCTCACAAGCACCAAGGAGCCCATGCCAAAGCAGCTACTCCAGCCAGGCTGGGGGTCCCCATGGGAGAAAAGGAGTGGTGACTCTTGAGTAAGTGCCATGTGTCTGGGGTCCTTCCTTGGCAGTGGAGAACTTGTTCATTGTGCTGGTTTGGGCAGGCATGGAGTTAATTTTCTTCACAGTGTCTGATACGGGGCTTTGTTTTTGATTTGTGCCTGGTACGGCATTGATAACTCAGGGATCTTTCAGCTGTTGCTGAGCAGCCCTTGCACAGAGTCAAGGCTTTTTCTGCTCTCACCCCGGCAGCGAGCAGACTGGGGGTGCACAAGGAGCTGGGAGGAGGGGACACAGGCGGGACAGCTGATCCCAAATGGCCATAGGGACATCCCACACCATATGACATTGAGCTCAGGAATTAATCTGTAGGGGAGGGAGGTCAGCCAGAGCAGCATTTGCTTGGGAACTGGCTGGGCATCTGTCACTGATGAGCAATTAGGCTTTTGGCAACACTTTTCTTGATTTAGGGCTTTTTTATCTTTGCTTGCCTTTTTTTAGCTTTTTGGGGGTTTTTTTTGTTTGTTTGTTTGTTTGTTTGAAGGTGGGCATGGTGGTGATTTGGGTTTGTTTTTCTTTGTTGTTGTTGTTGTTTTATTTGGCAAATTATGTTTATCTCAACCCCACAAGTTATTGCATTTTTACCCTTCCAGTTCTCTCCCCTATCCCATTAGGAGGGGGATGAACAGGTGCCTGCATGGGGCTGAGCTGCCTGCTAGGGTTAAATAGCAGATAAAAATACAGAGCCACCCAGGTATTTGTATCCATCAGCTAGTACAAGGTGATGTTCCAACATAATCTTGCTTACCTCATCACCCATAAATCATAGGAAGGGTTGTTACCTGTATGTGTTTCCTCATTTCAGTAACTTTTTGGCCTTTTTCCATGCTGGGGTAAGAAGTAGGCACACACTATGCTGGAACCCTGCTGCCATCCTCCTGCTATTAGACCTCGGGTCCTCTGCTGACAAATCATCCTACCATGGCCTTATCAGAGGTCAGTCCTCCTGGTCTTGATGTAAACAGCACATTTCTCAGCATTTACTACTTGAATTGCTCTTAGTCATGTCCTCAGTTACCAATTCATGCTGTTCCTTAAAACTGTGCTGCTGCTTGTGCTTTCACATAAATAATTCTCACTCATACTTCATTCAAACCATTCTTAATGTCTCTGTTTCAGCTCCCCGGAGCAGTGTGGCATGGACAGGTCTTTTTAACACACCTATGTCCAAATGTTGAAGTGCAGCCTGGCAAATGGTTTTAGAGACCATTGACAGTCTTTCTGCAAGATTTCCCAAACCAATTGGTGTCATAGTGGTATTATTCAACATTTTCACTGGCATTGCAGAAACAAATGTGACAAACCCCTGCCTATTTAAATTGCATGTAAACAAAAGTCAGTCTCTTCTGTTTTAATTGCACCATACCTCTAAACATAGTATGCTATTGTCTATTGCTAGTGTAATCACCTACAGAGTCGTGCTTCTAGGAACAGGAAAAGAACTTAAATATACACATTATGTCCTGGTAAATAGCACCAATGGAATGGATTTAAGGAATCTTCTGAACATGGAGCTTCCCATAAACAAACTTCTAATGTAATTCTGTGGCAAAGAGAACTACTGCAGGAAGTGGATGTAAACAGAATGTGTTGTGGTGGTTTTATGCCTTGACCTGTGAAACCACTGTTAAACCACTCTGTTACTGGGTCAACACCGGGGCTGAGGTTTTGGAATGTTGTACTGAAGAATTGATACAAGGGCCTCAAAAATCCATACTCAAGGAATATGTGGTAGGAGATCTGGGGAACAGCACTTCAATTTACCAAGTAAAAATCTGAGGGGTGAACAACCCAAAATCAGTTTTTTCTAAGTGAATAGAGAATGCTGCAAAGCTTTTATAGTTTGGTTAAGGAGGACATAATAGAGATTGGATACTGAAGCAAGGCAAATTCAGACTAGAAATTCAAATCAGATTCTTAATCCTTGTCAACAACTACATGAAGCACTATCAACTGTGCTGAATACCCAAGGTATTGATGCAGTGTTGTTTAATTACAATTTTATTTCAGTTATGGTTAACCTGGTTCAGAGCTAGTGGTCTCTCTTATGTCTAAGTGCTAAAACCAAAAGTTGAAATCCTGAAATCATTAACTGTCTTAAGCTAATGTTAGTTACTGTTAACCTATTCTGTTTCATGGCTATTTTATAATAATGTTTTGGAAAAACAGAGGAATGCAATCTGTAACATGATCATTTTAGAAAGTGGTCTTGTTGACTGGGTTTTAACTCAGGACAGCACATTGATACTTACCACAAGACTTGTGTTCAACAGCCAGATTTCAACCTGGCATTTATCACAGCAGAAACTTGTATCACAAGCACTGGGGAAGCAGTTTCCAGGCAACTACATCCTAATACTTCTAGTATTTGAAGTGCTTTGAAATTTATAAATGAAGAAATTCCTAGGATGCTTCTTTGAGAGAGCAGTGTCTTGCATGAATAGTCTAGAACTACAATCTTGTTCCTTTTCTCTGCCTCCGTTTTTCAGGTAGCAACGAGAACTCAGTTTGGGTGGTACTTATCAGCTTCTGCAACACAGGTGTGTCATTTGGTCTGTGCAGCATCAAAGTTGTATTTTGTCTCATCCTGTCAAAAGCAACAGAGTCCTGGGCTGAAGTTCTTAGAAGCTGGAACTCCTTAACTGAATTTCACCCATGATGTGTCTTGTGTCCTGATTTGTCATTTTTAAACTGTTCAGACTTCATATAGCATGTCCTAGGAATGGCTGCAAGTTCTTGTAGCCATTCTTGTTCTGGCTCAAGTACCACATATCTGAGTGGGGCTGTACTGCAAACTGAGTTCATTTAAATAATAAGTATGTGACAAAATTTGCAGTATACTTTGTTGTCTTCTTTAATTGTAAAAGCTGTTTATTGAGGTGTGGTCCTCCTAAAGCTTGTAAGTCTTTAATTCTGGCTTTTTTTTTGCCTTCTACCAAATTGCAAGTCAAGTACACATGACATTACATCAGAGTTATTTGTCAAACAGTTACATATTTGATAGGAAACATTTCAATTTAACCTATTTCAACACCATTTTCTTAATCCATTTATTTTGTATATTTTAATTAATTTTTATTCATTTCATTTAAGACTAATATATATGAGGTTGACTCTATCCTAAGCTCGTTATATCACTATATGTAAATTAAGATGTGAACAGATCTCCCTCATTTCTTAGCAGGATATGTTATATTGCCATTGAAGTTTACAAATTCCTGCCCAAAACCTGCACTAAATTGTTGTTTCCCTTTTTTATGTATTGCATGCAATTAATATATACAGTTGTCATCAGAACCATTTTTCAGGTCCTGTATTTAAGAATAATTGATACATTTTTAATTTCTCTGTTGGCAGTATTATCATGTTACTATCATGGAATATTCTGAGTTGGAAGAGACCCACAAGGATCATAAGAGGGATCATCCTCTTCCTGACCTGCCTCAGGCCTGGCTTCTTCCTTACTGAAACCTTAATTCTTTAAAAACTCCTTGCTAGGAGAACTGAATCACTACATGAAAGATTGGCTGTGTTTCATCATCTCTGTTCCATCTGTTTGTTCTGCTTACCAGATATGTCAAACTACTGTTAAAAAAACCCCAAAATAGTGAGGCACTACAGTGAAAGTTAAATGACACCTCTGTATCCCAAGTAATTTCAAACACAATTAATATGACTCCAGCTTCACCCCGATACAAAATGTGGCAGCACCTGTTAGGAGGATGTGGCAATGGTTTCATACTGTAAAACTGCATTGCATAACACCAGGAGTGAAAAATACATATTTAATAATGAGAAAGGAAAAGATAAGTAAGATAAGTCAGGTGCAGTGTGTCCCTTCTGCCTGGACTGACCTTTCCACTTTGGAGTCGGCTCACTTTCGGCAGCCTGGCTGCTGAAATGTTTTTCATTCTGTCTGTATCATTACTTGCTTTAGATAAAGTCCACTGGTCTTTCTCCTCACCAGTCCCTCTGCAAGACCCAGTCCTGAACACTCTTCTTTGGCCATCTGCATTCTTTTCACATCTGGGGGCAAAGTTCCTCTCTGTGTTCAGCTGCTCTTTTAAAGCACATGTCAGCAGCATTGATGTTCAAAAAATAGCCATGGTCAGCACCAGACATAACATCTTCTTGATATGGCATGGTTCAGCTCATCGTGTTAAAGGTGAGCTAGACACAAATATGTTGAACTTGTACTAGAATAGTGTCCTAAATCTCACCTCAGTCCATTCTGACCGTGGGCATCTTGCACCAGAGGTGTGCCTTTCTTCTTGTTAATAACCCCATGCAGCAAATGGGGGTGTTAGTGAGGATCCTTGGTGGGACAGTATCCATCTCTGCACAAGAGTTGTGAACATACTGAGATTTTTTTCTGTAGTAGGCAATATTTGCCCTATGAAAAACCTCTGGGGTCTCAGCTGAGTTCAGTTGAACACTAACACTTTTTTTTCTGGAAAGGTTTGTTGGCCTTCAGAGGAACTCCTCAAGGGTTATTGGATGGAGTATTTCAAGCCCCAGGCAGATACCCAGCATCAGCTGTTACCAGGTGAACCATAAAGGAAAAGGTCAGTGTGAATATTAACAATACCACCTATGGCTGAGAGACAGTGTTAGAAGTTCGGGTTTTCTAGTAACAGAAAGAATAGGAAGTCATTTCAGTAGAATGCAGGAACTGCTCCTTGTCTCCAGGAACTGTAAATGAATGGATATGGGAGCAAGAGGACGATACTTTGTTCTTTAACCATATTTTCTCATCCCCTTTTAAGAATGTTCTCAAAACCCAAATAAAATCTATCTGTTTCAATATGAGGCTTAATGTATCTGGGGGTGCTTCTTTTTGGGACACACCAGTAAGTATAGAGAGGTGGTAATAGACAAGCAGTGTGATTTTATCAGAAAGGAAATTTCAAAGTACAAAACAATTCAGGATGTATGCTGTAATGAAAAAGGCATTTCTGTTTCTTATGGAGAGAATGCAGATAAACCATTTCTGCTTGGACATACTTGATTTTTCACCATAAGCAAAAGAGAGGTTTTGCTGCAGCAGTAGCAGGACTTAGTTAAGAAAGCACTTCTGACCAATACTATGTTAGTTAAAAAGAATTTTTAAATGTCCTAGAGACTGCTATTAATAAAGCACTGGTTTCTTGTAACAATATACAAGGTTAAATACGGAACTTAAGAGTTTTTAACTCCAGTATTGAAACAGATAAATTTGGGCCCTATTCTTGTACTTGCTTCGTCTGAAGCTTCGACAGTTTTGGATGGATAAGCCTGGATTAACTTCTGATACACAAAGCATCAGTTTTCAGCCACTCCAGTTCAAGCAGTTTCGGAAGCTGATGCTACATTTGTTCTCTGGAAGATGATTTTTCAGCCTGTTATTAAAATGTTCAAGGGTCTTAAGGGCTTTCCACAATAACAAGCATTTATTATCATTTTCCATAATAACATCCATTTTAGGCTACTTTTTTTCTGAGCTTTTACCCATAGCTAGCTAGGAGTGTTTTAAACAGCTTTGCTTTTGACCAAATGTAATTGCTTGTTTATGGAAGAAAGCACTACATGCAAGCTAATCTGTTCTGCATCAGTTTCCAAACAAACAAAAAATAGAGCAATTAATTCTGCTTGCATGCCCTTTCCCTCTTTTTTTTTCTTTTGCTCTTCATTATAGATTATAGGGAAATCTTGCTCTGCTTTTGCACTGTGAAGGAACTGCTTCTGTTATAGAAAATGTTTCCTGCATATGTGGTGTATCTGTTGGCTAGGTTGAGCAATTTGAAATCTTTCTTTTATAAGGTTTTCATGTAGTATGTGTGTGGGATCACTGGATTTACAATGTGCTAACTGATGATCTCCTTATAAGCAGACTTGATGTTTTAGAATGGTATTGCAAAGAATTTTACAATGATACATGTATTGACTTGACATTTTATCATCATATTATATAGCTTTTTTGGGGTAAAGGAGTACAAATTTTAAGTGTGAAAATCTGATTGATATCTGCAAAGATTCATAGCTGTTCTGTTTTTAGAGATGGAAGAGTTTAGATGAGTCACTGAAGTGTCAGTGTGTCAATAGCAAAGAAAGAAATAGCAAAGCTGTGAGTTTTAGACCCTGTTTTCAACCCATTAGGCCTGTTAGTGACTGAGTAATAACAGCTTTTTCTGTAAAACTTGTTCATTTATAAAAATGCACAGTCAAAAAATAACTACACACTCTGCAACCTTTGACAGCTCAGAAAGCAGTGAAAATTAAGTCTTGCTTAATATACAAAATATAACCTTTGATTAGGCAGCATATTGTCTTTAAACATTTAAACTACTATAAAAATAGTGGTGGGTTTTGTGATCATTACCATCTTCATACCTAGCAGTCATGCTTACCAGAAGAACCTTGAGCTTTTGTGTCCTTTGCTACAGTAAAGATACTGAGGTGCTGGAGTGCCTCCAGAGAAGGGCAACAGAGCTGCTCAAAGGTCTGAAACCTACATCCCATGAGGACTGGAGGAGGGTTGTGGGATTATTTATCCTGGAGAAAAAGGGGCTCAGGGGAAACCTTCTCACTTCCTACAACTGCCTGAGAAGAGGTTACAGCAAGGTGGGGGAGGTCTCTTTTCCAACGCAACAGGTGACAGGAGGAAATGGTCTCAAGTTGTGACAGGGAAGATTTAGACTGGATATTAGGAAAAATTTCTTCACTGAAAGGGCTGTAACATGTTGGAACAGGCTCCCCAGGGAAGTGGTTGAGACACCATCCCTGGAGGTATTTAAAAGATAGGTAGATTCCGTGATTCTAAGAAGTGGAGACTGCAAGACCTCAATCATGTAACATGTTTTATTCTCCTTCCCATTGCAACTTTCCCTCAGCAAAAAGATTTTAGGCAGAAAGTGAGAGATGGCAATTTGGTTTCCAGTCTTATGAGAGGAGGAGGGAGAAACAAAGATAAAAAGACCCACTGATGGAAAGGAACCCCTGTGCCAGGATTAGCGTTCTTTAAAACATCTGAAAATAGATGTTTCCAGCCTCAGCTGCCAGAAAGGGAGTCTCTGTTCACTCTTTTCAGGATAGCTTTCAGCACCAGAACTACAGTCATTTTCATTACAGAACTAAAATTTCTGTATTGCTGATGCTACTTTTTTGATGAGGAATGTGCTACAAGGCCACAGACAAACATTTGTTTGTTGGTATCTCCAGGAGACGTTTCTGACAAAGGGAATACATTTCAACACATATGAATAAACACGTGCTTAAAGAAAGAAATGGCTGGGTGTATTCCAACAACGAGTCTAGCCTGAGCAGGAGCACAGCCAGCCATTCTGAGGAGCAGTCAATAAGCTCTCAGGCTTTGCTTTTGTCCTGATGTGAAAATATTCTTGTGGGATATGTTCAAGTATCTGTGGGATTTCCTCTGAAATTCACACTCCAAAGTTTTCAGCCTAAGAAGTGGATTTATCTGACTGTATTTACAAAGTTATTTGTAGGTAGAGGCTGAAAAACCTGTTGGTACTCTTTGCCCCTTACAACTGAGTTCCCAAAGAAAAAATGCAATTGCTGAAATACCTAAAATGAACACAATTCACTTCATCTTTAGAAAAAGTATTAACCTTCATGGTAAAATTCTTAATGATTTCCTAAAAAAACTATTTCTCTGTCATTAGGTATGCTCCCTGTAATTCTGCGTAACAGCATTGCTCACTGTGAACATGCTGCTTCTCTTCTCTCTCTGACTCCTCTTGGAAGACAGTTTCCTGTTCCTTGGAAAAGTTTTTTATAGTGAGGGAAGCAGCAAGTGACCCAGCAACATATTATGCTGACAAGTAGATTATTTATGTGCTGCAGTTTCAGTTTATGAAATATATTATGTAATTTCGGGTGGTTTATGTGCTGCCATATTGTAACCTTTGTATTGAATGCATTTTACCCAGCTGCCTTTGCAAGAAGGAAAAAGCTGTCATTGGTTGGATTTCTGTTGTTGTGGTTTGGGGTTCCTTTTTTTCCTTTCTTTCTTTTCAAAATCTCCCACTCTCGGAAGAGGAAAATGAGTTGACCTATGGGATTTGTTTACACTTCCTGCAAAGTAACAGCAGATCCTGAGTTTTTAAAGTGTGAGAAAGTAAGAGGACCTCCCTTTTCTAGAAGCTGACAGAACAAAATAATTGGATTGTGTTGTGGCGCTTATTGGGAATCAGTTGCTCAGGAGTGTCAAGAACAAAGAAAGTAAGAATACAACTATGTAGATCAATAACGTCCTAACACATATTTTTGCTAATTTGGACAAATATCACAACAATAATAAGGAGACTACTTAGAGAAGATTAGAGGTGCTACTGGAAAAGGCCAAAGAGAAGTAAAGAGGCAGGGAAGCACTCAAGGGCGCTGCAGTGCACAGGTGAATGATTCCATTTGAGCCCTGGATGCTGTGATCTTTCAATAGCAACAGAACTGACCAAGACTTCTAAGATGAAATACAAAAATTTGCTTTATAGAGAATTCTTGAGAGAGCAGCGGGATAAGTGAATCTGTTAAAATCCAATTGCACATTAAATTCTGTCAGGTACTGCAGTGGAAGTTTTCATTTAAATCTGAACAATACACAGGACAGCTCTGGGTACTGAAAAAAAGGAAGCTTTGTAACCTGTGGTGAAATATGAATGTGGAAATAACATGAAAATCCACTTCAGGAGGAATTAATCCATCTGCAAACTTCTAACAGGGCTTTAATAGGTAGACAGTGTCAGCTCTTGGTCTCCAGCAGAATTTCCACACTGGAAAATTTGTCTTTTGAAAATTAAATTATGTTGTCCTGTTATCTGAACTCAGATAAAAATGTGTTATTTCCACTGTGGACATTGATGTCATCTGTAGTCAGGTATGCTTTGTACATCAGTGCTGCCTCATCCACCCCAAAAATTATGTATAAAGTCAAAGGATGTTAAGACGCTTTCCCTTGAAAATGTGAGTATCCAGTCTTGTACGATAATTTATTTGAGGGTGGTATGCGGGTGTGTGTGGGGGGGGTGGTGTGTGTTGGGTGCATCCCTTAAAAATAATCCCTTAAGTGTCTTCACAAGTTTAAAATCTCACATCAGTTCCTAAATATTGTGTGAGTTTAACTCCAGTCTTTTAACATCTGCTTGGGTCAAAACACAGATTGGTCAACAGATGACACTTGTACTTGCATGGTCCAGTCAACAACATGATTCATGTTGTAGGGCTGGTTGCATAAATTGACAAGATAATCCAGCCAGCTCTACCTAGCAGCTGCTGTGTTGCTGACACTCTCATGTGCTTTCCTTATTAAAAAAAAGCTGAACACAACTTGGCTAAAAACATGCTAGAACTGAAACTTCAGCAGACACAATGCAATGAGAAGATAAAAAGTTCACTCGAAAATGTCAGGTCTCATACCACAGATCTGAAGTTTCAGAAGAATAGCAATGCAGCTTTACAAAGAAAAAAGACTATTGAAGAGATGTTTGGATGGTTTCAAGGCGCTTTGAACAACATTCAGCATCCTTGCACTGCCTTAGGTGAGAGAGGGTGATGCTGTGTGTCAGGAAATTCAAATTTAATATGAAGAAAAGCAGAGGTACATAATTCAAAATAAAAAAAAAAAAAATTCAGCACCCATTGAAAGGCTTGAATCCTAGCTTGGGTGAAGGATACTTATACACTTGTTTTGTTTGTTTTTTTCTTGAATACAGTCACATACTTCAAGAGTAGAAATAGGTGTTTATCTGCAGTAGAAAGGAGTATGTAAATCAGGAGCTCTTTTGTTCTGCCCTACTTCCCTTGCCAGCTGCCCTTAATACTTATGCTAACACTCCTATTTGTCTACCCCACATACTTGCTGGGAGTGCCCTCCCTTGGCAGGGAGAATCTCCTGGCCTCAGAGATGGGTTGCACAACACCTGACCATAAATCAGCATCAATCTGGGATTACTGTGTGTGTTTCTGTTCTCCTCGTCTCATGCCTCGTGCATTGCGAAGGTACAAGACAATGACTGCTCACATTTGGCTGTGGCTGTGGTGCAAGGACCCAGGCTGAAGGCTGGATCCACAAAGGCCTTTCAGGGCTGGAAGGAATGGTCACATCTCTAAGTCCAAAGTGAAGATTTTTAAATCCTCCTTGCGACTGTCACCTAAGGCTGGTTTCCATGCAGACCTACATTTCCAGAACTAAGGTTCCCTATTAAATCCAGGCTTTGCACAAAAGATCCCCTTCAGATTCCCCAAGGGGAAAACCCATGGAAGGAAACCAGCAAAGGTGTTGTCAGGATGCAGATAGATATAAAAAGAACTGGACACAGGGTAAATCTGGCACTACCAAGGAAACAATGTTATCAGTGTAAATGAAAGGGAAACAATCAGAGTTATCAACCTCAAGTTATATTTTGGCAAAAACAAAAAGAACAAACTCACATCTTGGCAGGAGTGACTTCACAATGTATTGTTTACCATGAACTCATTAGGTCTACATCTGCCATATTAGTTAACTCTGCATGTTGTCACAGGCACTGGTAATGAGCCAAAGACTATTGCCATTGCTTTTGCCTGGCAGCTCCAGATAAATAGAATTCACTCATTTACTTTATTTAGATACAAATCTGGGCTCTAGTTCCCGCTCCCCTGCTTTACTCTCCACCCACATCCAGCGTGTGTACATAAAGACGTGCCAGAAAAGCCAAGTTCCTTGTGGGCCACAGCACATGAACTCTTTTCCTTTTTGTGGAGATGATTACTTTGAATGCTGCTGAGCTGGGCTGGCAGGCTGGGCTGGTAGAAACCTCTTTCTCTGCATGTCCCTGCTCTGGTTTAGAAAACTCCTGAAGAAGCAAGTGCAGATGTTTTAGGGCCAGAGTTGCTCCTTGCACAAAAGTTGAGTGAGCATCTCAAATACCAACCCACGTCACTATGCATGCACGGTGCCCAGTAGCTGGACTGCTGCTGCTTGCAAGCACCTGAACTGCTGCAGAGACCCCTCCTTCCCAGCAGTCCACTTTTCCTCCAGACCATCCCACCTATTATTTGCTCTGCTTGCAAAACAGGACGCAGTGCATGAGAAAAGTCAGAGCAAAAAAATCACTTTTCCCCCTGGCATTCCCTATCTGGAAAGCAGGAATAAACTTTTCTTGGAAGGATGTATTATCTTGGGAGGAGTAGTTACTGGGAAGTGACAAGTGCTAGTGTTTGCATACTACCGTCATGAAAGCCCAGTGGATTGTGGCTGTAGAACAAGATCCACTAGCCTTTGTTTAGAATGAATGAATGCACAAACTCACTTGGTTTGCAGCATCCCATGCAATACTGACCATCCCATGATGAGCTGCACACCCCTGCAAATTCTTTATTACAATTCTTTCAATCTAAAAAAATGAATCAAAAACATCTATTAATATTTATAAATAACATGTAATCTGAACAGATAGTAATTTGACCTCATTTTCTTTAAAATACTTCAGTCTCAAGTCAGGTTGTTCATCCTTAAATAATGAATAGCTGTTATCAATTATTCCATGTTATGGACTCACCTCACCAGCCCCTCTGAAATGATTGTATTCTTCCTTCCTAGGAGATGCAAGGAAACAACCTTACAGACCAAGGTACAACCTTTAACTAAGCAATATGTGGAACCATCCCTCCAGTGGAAGGATCATTACAGCAGGAACACACACAGCCTGGGAGGTTCCTGCAGAGCACCGATGGTAACTTTTGGACACGAGTGGTGGAAGAGTCATTAAGGACCTGTGCTGCTGGACCTTGAACTAAGAAAGTAGGACAGGTTTGAGATATGAGAGCTGGGAGTAGTCTTGGTTGTGGTGACCATGAGATGGTGGAGTGTACGATCTTGTGTGGAAGAAGCAGGACAGTATTCTATTACACCTTGAAAATATGATTCTGTGACTTCAGATTTTTGCAGAAAAAAAGCAGAAATGCATTTCTGCATTTTTGTTTGCTGAGTATTTAACAGCCCTGCTGTGCACTGAGTACTCCTTAAAAGAGAGCCTGAGGGGGAAACTTTAATCCTCTGAGAATAAATTCTGTCCCTACAACAAGTACAACCATAAAATAGCTCCACAGTGATCAATCCTGTGGCATCTGCTTACTAAAGGACAGCAGAAGCCAATCCACCTCAGAACCAGCTGTGAAACCACTGTGTGTCCTTTTATCTCTCCCTGTGGGACAAATTAAAGTGTGTACTCAGCAGGATGAATACTTTAACAGGGACCTTAAACATTGAAAGATAAACTGAGTGAAAGCCAGGGTGATCAAACTAGCTAATTTATCCCGAATTTTTGAGAGAACGGCGGTTTTCCTCAACACCTGAATTCCAGTTGTGTGTTGCTTTCTAGGAAGAAACATCAAAGGCCTACTCTTTGTTTTCACTAAATGCATGGGTCTATATAAGATGTGCCTGGGAACGAACCTTTTACCACCACTGGTCATGCAATGGGAAGTTTCCCATTGTTCAGGGAAGAAATGACATCTGTAATTCCATACTTTGACAGAAAATGGTGGTCATATCTCAATTATTTCTGTAGATGAATGAGCCATTGGAGGTTTCAGCATTCTTTGCTGCATTACAGATTGCTTGTTTTGCTGGAGTAACCATAATAGAGAAACACAACACTGCCTGTGCTGTGTGGCCATATATGTATATCCCACTGAGAAGTGATACATGACTAGCATCAGCTGTGTCAGTGGAGCTTATACAGCAAGATTTATGTTTCTTACTGGAGAACTTGCTATAAATATAGCTATAACCACCTACTCATTTTTAACTTAAGAATTTATTCACTAATTTCTACAGTCAAGGGTACAGGTAACTGCTAAGGGGTTAGAGCTCCTTTGATCAAATTACCCCCATACAGATACAATTGAAGAAATCCAGGATCAGCTGTAGCTCTGGACCACAAATCAGAGCAGCCTTTAGCAGCTGAAGTGCTGACTGTAGATATTCCAAATTGCAGTGCATTGCAATGCTTGTTTGATTTGTACCCAAGACAAAATGAACCTGTTCAGCAGCCAGGTAATTATTAAGTGCATGCCATAGAGAATGCTATTAGATTGGTTGCATAAACTAGAGTGTACCACTGTATCTTCAAGCCTCAAAGAAGGAGCTCATTCTTCTTTCAGAAAATTCTGTTTTGATAATGTCAGTTAATGTTTTACTGTTTCTGCATGCTGAGTTCATTCAAGCCTAGGTAACATGTAGCTTCCCCTAGCTGTTCTTCTGCTCAGCCTTGCACTCTGGCTCTCCTGCTCCTGCTAAACTTCTCATCCATTTATTCCATGTACATGGCTCAGTAAGGTGTGTGCATGAAACGTACATCATGCTGTACTGATGTGCATTCTCCCAGCTTTCCCTATGGCTTGTGGCACAAATGGCACATGGGACAGATGTCTGCTGTGGACTGAGCAAGAGATGAGCCAAGTGGTCATAGAAACACAGACTCACAGGATGGTTTGGATTGGAAGAACTTAAAGTTCTTCTAGTTCCCATGCCGTGCTTTGGGCTGGGACACTTTCCACTAGACCAGGTTGCTCAAAGCCCCATTGAGCCTGGCCTTGAACACTTCCAGGGATGCATCCACATCTTCTCCAGGCAGCTTCTCAGAAGCATCTGTCCACTGGAGCCACAGGTCAGAGAACATTAGAAACCGGTGGCAGCTGCAGCAGTCTAGGAGATCTGTTTCCTTGGCTCGAGAGGAGGGAACGAGGCAGAAAGCTGCTCTCCACACTGCATGAATGTCCCATACTTTCTTGCTAAGTTTTCCCTCACGCCGTTGGCAGCAGAGGGACAAGGTGGAGCTGGCAGCAGTGCAGGGCGCTCGGTTGAGCTGGTGGCCCTGTCTCGGTGCCTGCTGGCGGCCGGAGGGCGAAGCGAGCCCCGGGCACAGGTGAGAGCCCTGGTCTGGCAGCCGTGAGGGGAGCGGCGGCGGGAGGAGCGCCGGGGCTCCCGGGGCGCTCCCGGGGCAGCCGGGGCCGCTGGCGGCGGCTCAGGGCCAGGTGAGCGCCGGGACGGCTCCCGGCCAGCGCGACCCGCTCCGCTCCCGCCCCGACACCTGCGCGGCGCCGCCCCGCAGCACCCGGGGCCAGGCGGGGCCCCGCCGCCGCCCTTAAAGCCCGGCCGCCCCCGGCAGCCTCCTTCCCTCTTTCCCTGCCTTCCTGCCGGCTTTCAGCCCCGAGCGCTGCGGCGGGACCGCGCCGGCGACATGGGTAGGTGTGGCGGGGCGGGATGGGGCAGCCCGGAGCGGGTGGCGGTGCCCGGCCCGCGGGAGGGATGCCGGCCCGGGATGAGCATCCCTCCCGCCGCTTCCCTCCGAGCCGGCTCATCGTGCCGTGACCGAGCTGACAGCGTGGCCAAGGGTCTCGCCCGCTCAGGGCTGCCTCTGCTGCTCGGTGTCGGTCTGAGGAGGTCCTCGGCTACTCCTGGCTCTCTGCTCTCCCTCCGGGGCAGCTCTCCCTCTGCAAACGCTGTATCCTGGTGTATACGAGCCTGCCTTGAAACCCGAGTGAGAGCCGAGAGCTGGTGCCTCGGTCTCTGTAAGCTCTGAGAGCTGAGCCGGTAAGGTTTATCCTACACTACACTTGTAAGGCATGAGGAGCTTGAGATCTGAGCACAAGCTAAAGGTGGTGTTCCTTGCAGATGTTATAGAATGCTTTTTCATTGGCAGTGTTTGCCTAGGGTTGACTTAGTGGTTTTTAAATACACAGATAAATAGCTGGAAGATTCAGATAAGGGCAGAACCCATCTATCTAATTAATCCTGAAGATTTTTTCCAATCTAAACTGGAACACTGAGTAATAGAGGTGCAAACCCAACTTTTTTGTGATGTATGTCTCCATTGCCTTTTGTTGGACTGTTGGTCCCGCAGTGTCTGAGTCCATGGGTGTCTCTCACAGCAAGCAGCTCCTGGGCTGGAGAAACCTTGTCTCACACAGGAAAGGAACCTGAAATGCCCACCCTCCACCCCACAAGAAAATGAACCCAAGAAAGTGCCGTTGCATCTTCAGCAAGCAAATCTTGGGGGACAAGCAGCCGTAGTAATGAGCAGGCAGGACGTGTCCATGGTGCTGCCAGGGGTCTTGCTGGCTTGGGCAGACAACCAGAAAAATGGAAAGAGTTCTCTGGAGTGAAAGAAATGGGAGGCAGCTGTGTCTGCCCATTTAATATCAGGCTTGTTGCTTTATAGATTTGCTTGGATAGTTTCTGTGTGAGTGTTTTTCTGGAGTAGCAGGGTGTGAAGCAGGGACTCCTGGAGGGGGATGTCCTGCTGGGAGCAGCATCCTTGTGCAGGTGCTGTAGGGCTGCTCCAGGGAGCAGAGGCACTGGGCTTGTCTGTGCCCCAGGTCAGGTGTAGGACTGTGGGCTTGCTCTGGAGGCAGAAACATCCTAGGTGACAGTGTGGGTGTGTACAGATTTATTGTGGCCATGGACAGGAAGCATTTCATCCGGGCAGAGTTGCTGTGATGGCTGCGTGGAGCAAGGCAGTGTGCTCCCATCTCGTGCCACAGACTGTGAGCTGCAAGGGCTGCAGCATCCACTGCATCTCTGTGACTGCAGGGAAGGAAGCACCCTGGTGGGAGGGGGCTGGAGCTGTAAGGCTGCCCCACCTGACCTGCAAGGTTGGGATGCAGAGAATGGCACGCTGGTAATCATTTAGATATGGTGCTGAAGCCAAGAACTGAGTGGTTGTTGACTTTACATGTCTTAAAAAAAACTAAATGTCTTAAAGGAATACAAATTGAACAACTGATTCGAGCTTTGTCATGAAAAATGTAGAGCTCTTTGGTATTTTGGTATCATGAAAATGAGCAGTTCTGTGGGTCATTCTTTGTGGGGAAAAAATAAGAGGGGCTGAAGGTTGCCCCAAAGAGGGACTGCTCCAACATGCCACTAGCAAGCTTCAGATTTATCATGCAAGATGGTGGGTGCTCTGTGCTTTGTAGGTCAGACCCTGAAGCTGCCTGACAGTGGAGTCCTCAGTTGAGGTGCCTGTGCTGAAAGGTTGGCTTTAATGCTGTCTGGAGTATCTCCAACCCTCTCTGCAAAACAAGAATAGAGAATAGAGGGGTGAAGTCAAAATGTTTAGAAATAGTTGTGTCTCTTAAACATTGAAGTCAGATGATGTTGTCTGAAAAAAAAATTGCCTCTTTGATTTCCTCTGGGTAAGGTTTCTTGCAGAGGTGATACTTTTGCTATTAGGAAGGCAGAAGAAACCCCAAACCAAAGCAACAACCAGATCCTAAATATTTTTTCCCAAGGCTTGGCTAAAAGACAGAAGGGAGCTGCCCAAACTGTTTTTCTCTGTGCATGTTATGAAAAACTGGCAGTGGGATGCACATGTGCTGGAAAGGCCAACAAGTGGAAATAACCAAGGAGCTGCTATGAAGATGGGCTATTGCCGACACCTTGGTATCTACAGTGTATCTTGTCTGGTGGGTTGTGGAAGGGACATTGCCAATAACTTCAATAACTCATGTAGCCACATGTGCTCTGAACTAGGTCTGTTAGCACTTTCAGAATGTTGCTTGCTCCCTAAGAAAATATATTCTTGAATCACCTGCATAGTACAATTGTCTCTGTTGTGAAGGTACTTATCTACAGCAGTGTAGGAAAGAATTGGAATAATCTCTTTCAGTGATTTCTGAAGATTTACTTGATTTAATGTTGTGTCGAAACCTACAGTGTTGCTGTCAGCTGTTTTCATGTGTTGTGGACTATGGACTAAATAATGATTTTCACAGACATACTTTTCTTAGGCATTATAAGATGTATTATGGCCTTATAGATGTATTATGACCTTACTTGTTTAACAAGCAAGGATTTCAAAGTTCACATCTTGTACTTGGTCTTATCTTAACGATAATGAGCTTGCTCATGTGGTTTTATATAAAATGTTAGCATCCACTATGTGGGCATGGGGCCTTTATCTGACACAGTGAAAGCTCAGCCTTCAAGCCTGTCTCCTGAGCTGGGGAAGCCCTGCAGGACTCTGCTTGGAGTGCTGCCAGGGGTAGGAGGCCTGCCAAGAGCAGCTGGAAGTGACTTCAGGGCTGCAAGCTGCTGTGTGCTCTTGCTGCCCTCAGTGGGACCCCTCTGCTCTTTCCGGTCTTCCCAGGTTAAGGGTTCAGGTTATGGGAGTGCCTGCTAAAGGGGATCACTCACTTGGGGCTTTATATTCAGTCCTCTGTAAGTCCCTTTTCAGGATTTGACCTCCATCCCTGGCAGGGCATCTTGAGCCTATTCTTTAATCTTGACTTGCCTTGAAGGTAACACCCCCAAGTGTGAGTTGTTACAGGACTCATCATCTGTGGGTGGCTGGTTCACCACCCCCTTGAATGATGTGTGATGAGCAGCCATGGGATGCTTTGCCTCCTCAGTCCTTTTGAGGCTCTCCTGGCAGTGTGGGAGTTTATGCACACTCTGAAGAACCAAAGGTTGTTGAGTGAAGTTTTGCCTAATAACTGAGAAGTCTCCCTTTAATAAACTGAAAATTTACTCACCCTAACCAGTACTGTGTTTACATTTCATTCTTTATTTAGAATTGAACCTTTTTTGAATCTTCTATTGGTTTCAAGGCGGTATTAATTATTAGTTGCAATTGACTTGTATTTTGGTTTTTTCCTTCCACAGGTGGGAAAACTACCGGCAAGTCGGTAAGTATTATTTTCCCACATAAAAAGTTGCTCTACTGATTCTCTTTGGGTTACATTGTTTTGGTAATGTTCGCAGTGCCCAAAATAAAAATAAGCCTATAAACATACATTAAATGTATACAATAAAGACTTACTGGCAAATGTGCAAAAGCAGCCTAGTAACTTATTAAATTCTAGCTAAGCATTAATTTGCTCACCACCCTGATAAAATGTTTGTGGAGCCATTGCTGACTGAGCGGATGTTGGTAAGGTGGAGATCGGTCCCTGGAGCCCATCCTGCTTGCAGCTGAGTTGAATCTTTGAACTGCAGCTGCTCTTGAATCTTTGAACTGTTAAGCACATGTGTCTCAGGAACCCTGACTCTGCCTTTGTATTTCTTATCTTGCAAGGTTTTACTCCACAGACTTTCCCTCAGCAGACAAAGTCAGAGCTCTGCCGCGGGGTGGTGGCATCCCCAGGGCAGGGTGAGGTTACAGAGGGCATTATAAAACATATAAAACCTTCAGGTTACCTTTTGGTGGTGGATCTGGTGCTTCCTGACCAATGAGGGTAACAACAGAAAAGGTTTTGGTAGATGTGTGTGTGGGCACATGAATATTGTAACAGAGGACAGTACGGTGCAAAACAAGGACAAGCACGCATTATATATTAGCAAGGATTAATTGTATTGTCTCTTGTCTGTAGCAACTTGGAAAAACAGAAGGCCTGTCACCTGGGAACGACCCAGAAGCTTTCTCTTGCATGGCCCTGTCAATGCTCAGCTCCAGCTGTGACATGCAGACCCCCTCGAGTTTGGGGGCAGCCACTAAAACCAACCACTGGCTGCTGTGCCAGCATGGGAGTGCACCAGGCACAGAAGCAGTGGTGGCTTGGAACAAAAACCTAGCCTTGCTGCATTGTGACCTCCCCAGACCAGCATGTAACACCATCCTAAAGAATAAGGCCTTGTGTAGGGTGATGGCAAAACACTGGAGAGGTTTGTGAGAACCCCAAGTGGTCAAAAGATTTTAGTGAGGTGTTGTGAAATTCAGATGGACATGGATCCCACCAGTTCCTGGGCCAGGACTGCTTGTCTTTCCCTCTGTAAGCAAGAAAAGACATGGGGAGGTCTTTGTTCTGCTTCAGGAACAGACATTGCCTCCTCTCCACCTGGGCTATTCCCAATTACAAGTCACACAGCCTGGGTTTCAGTAACCAACTTAACCTGTGCTGAACCAAAGCTTCAGTGTGTGACTCTCCACCCTGTGACCATTTGCATGGCTTAGGGGAATGCTGTGTGGATGGGGCACAAGGCATTCTTCTGGGTGAGCTCCAGCCCTCCAGCACTTGTATCCAAGCTGGGAGTAGTTGTCCAAACCTCCTGCTGCCTTCAGCTGAAGGAAATGGGCAAGCTCAAATGAATTTTACCTAATTTTGGGATACGTGTGAATAGTCTTCCTTTGGAGACATCTCTTTCAGTCCATGGAGGATGTGATAAATCAAGAGTCACAAGTTTCTATTTAGGGCTCAAAATTTTTGTTCTCTGAAGCTAGAGGAGTCCCACCTGGCACTGGCTTCAGCTGAGATGGAGTTCTTGCTGTGAAGCCTGCTTATCAAACCATGGGTAGGATATGCAGTATGTACTTGGTTCTGCAAACAACAAACGTCAGCACTGCTCAGGCATCCTCACAACTGAGTTCAGTCAACAATGCCCCTGCCACTCTCTTATTTTCATTTCTTTTGTAGGATTCCCAAAAAAAGCCTGTTGTCGCACCCAGGTCTCCAAGTGTTGCGTTGTTTGTTGAGACTTTGCTGGAGACAGTGGCTTGCAATTTACTTGTGTCAGGCATGATTTCTGTGTATGTTTTTTCCTTTTGATCTGCAAAGTTTTTAAGGATAAGTAGTTTTCCTCAGGGATTTGTCTGAATGAAAAGTTTAAATGTGTATTTGTTTTAATTACAGGTGCTTAAAAATAGCCCTGAGCTTCTAACAGGTGTACTGCAGGGGCTTGGTGCATTTTTGATTGGCCTTGGGTTTTAATTTTTTGTTTTTCCAGAAACATTTTGGGGTTTTGTGTATTTTTAGATACCAGTCAAGATTGCTGTAAGGGTTAGGTGCTGGAGACCTCAAATGTGCATAGTACAACACTTGTAGGTCATTTCTAGCATTGCTGAAGGTCTCTTGCAAAATGAGAGGTGTGTAGACCTCTGGGGACCAAGAGAGGAAAGTGACAACTGACTCTTGGTTCAGGTAAACTCCTGTCATCCCACAGAAGCCTGTGCAGTGTACAGACCCTGAGTTCCTTCCCACTCCCACTGAGTCCATGTTGAGCTTGCTTGAGCTGTGGGTTGCAGTGATGAGTGTTAGTCTGGGTTGCACAGCTCTGAGTTCACATTCTCTCTTGCCTCCAGGTGCTCTGCTTTGGCTTCCCTTTGAGCATTTTCTTCATTGTCATCAATGAGTTCTGCGAACGGTTCTCCTACTATGGCATGAAAGGTATGTCCATCGTCTCCTTGTGCTGAGTGTTGCCCAGGCCTGACTTGGGTTTGTAACCTGTTGTTTTGTTGTTCTTCCTACAGCTGTGCTTACTTTGTATTTCACACGTTTCCTACACTGGGATGAAAACTTTGCCACTGCCATCTACCACACATTTGTTGCTCTGTGTTATTTGACGCCGATCCTTGGAGCCATCATTGCAGACTCTTGGCTGGGAAAGTTTAAGTGAGTGCTTCCTCAGAAAGCAGCCAAAGATCTTGAAAGCTCACCTGAAACTGGTATTACTTAAATCATCACCTAAACCTGCAGCTGTGAACATCAGCTTCAGAGCTGGTGTTGCCTGCTCCAGGATAGTTTGTTTTATTTCACCAAAGCTTGAGGTTTTCACTGATTCAGCTCAGACTTGAAACTGCACTGTGAGTTAACAAATGTTCCAGATCCGCAAGTTGGTTAAGGGTGGTAACATTTTCCTTTCTGAGCATGCTGCATGTTTTTTCTCTCACCTGGGCAAAAAGTAAGCAAAACTAAGGAGAGTATTCACCAAGCTGTGAAAATAGATACTGGTCAGGATAGTACCACTGCAGTGCTTAGTAATGTGACCAGTTTATTTCCAAGAGCTTTATCTCTCTCTCCTTTCCTGATGTTTTGATTCTAAAAGTGTTTACTTTGCCTGAGAAAAAGCACAGTAAAGATTTTATGGAGGGTTATGAGCCATGAGTGTAAGACCTTGCCAAAGGTCTCCCAGAGATTAGAGATGTGCTGTGCAGTCAGCTGCACTGTCTTCTTCCGCTGTAGGGACAGCCCCTGGGAGCCCAGGGCTGCAACCACAGCCCTGTGAGCTCTGTGCAGCTGCTCTGAGCAGTGCAAGCTCACTGCAACTAGCTGGATGTCTTACAGATTGCAGCCTAAATATATTGTGCACTTGCCTGTCTACATGCTATGGTTTATTTTTTAAATTTATTTTGGCTTTTGCATGTTTTATCAAGATGCTGCTTTCCAGAGCTCATTTCTCTTCTCCTTTAGTACTTGGATATGCCCGTGCTGCAACTGAAAGGCCCAGGCCTTTAACAGGAGCTTGCTAGGATGGCTTAAACAAGAGAAAACATGCTTTAGGATATGCCATTAGGTATTAACACCCAAAAATGCAGCAAGGTGTCATGAGGAAAGCTTAAACAAGAATTTTAAAAATATCTATGATGTCAAGTGGAAGAGGAGATAACCTAGGCACTGTTAAGGACCCTTAAAGGAGAGGCTCCAATCTTCCATATTCTGTGTACTTGGTGCAATGCCTGTCAAGAAGTGTGACGGGACAGCTCACAGATCATTGGATGTGAATTTCTCGGGGAAAATAGTACAGAAACCACAGTTATTTTTTTAATTGTGTGCCATCAATGCAGTGTCAATTATGTAAGTCTTTGCAGTGGGTTTATAAACCTCACAAATAAAACCCGGAAGTTTCACTTCTGATTAGCTCAGTTTCAACTTTAATTGGAGACTTTTCCCCAGGTTGCTAGGTAAATAAAGTAACTCTGTGGCAGCGCTATAAAAAAGCGCACCCCATTAAACTGTGTCTGTTAAATACCACTAAAGAGCAGACTCCATGTTGCCCCACTTTATAGATTTTGTTTTTACTACACTACAGGTGAGGTCAATTTTAAGTCAGAGAAACCTTGTTTAAAGTGAGAGGAACTTGCTCAATTTCCCTCTTGTGTCAGGGCGCTGCTCCAAGCTTGCTGTGAGGATCTCTTGCCTATGTCAAATAGTTGTTCTAGGTCTTTGAGCATTGTCCTTCATTCTCCTACCTTGCACTTGATTTGGGACCACTCCTGAATGCTGGGGTTTCAATAATTTCACATCATTGCATTGTGTTTCTCCTGCTTTTCCTCCAACCTGGAGACCTGTGTCTGTGCCTATTGAACGGAGGCCCACCCAAGGACACAAGCGAACATGGATTAAACTTCAGCTGTGTACTTAGGGTCCAACAAAGTGAAAATGGAAAGTGCTTTTACTTACAGAAAAGGCAGGGTGGGAGACTTGGTAATTATGCAGTACTATTGCCCTAGGCTCCTCCTGGCCAAGGTAGTCAGGCTGAAAGCCTGCAGCCTGCACTCTTGAGTGCAGCTCTTACTCAGATCTGAGTGTAAAAATGTTGGTACACTTACAGCAAAGAAGGTGGTGTTAGAGTTGTTCACGGGTATTGCCATGTTTGAAGCAGATTTTTTTTTTTTTTTTTGTAGTCCTGCAACTAAAATCTAAAATAACATAGGGAATGCTTAATGCTCCTTAAATCAGTGTAAATTGCAGATTTTAGTTTTGCAGAGTAGTCTATTTGAACTTCAGCATATAAAAATATGAAAATAGCATTCTTGAGTTGGTCATTAAAAAGGCAACCGCTTAAGATACTGTGACCTAGTGATACCTATAGAATCCATTTTTTATCATGCCTTTATAATTAAAGGCTACCTTATTAAATAAAGGCTACATAGAATAATAATAATAAAAAGAATAGAAATACCATGGCTGTGGCATGTGACCTGATTTTTATAGTGGCTTCTGACAAGTTCAGTCCGTAACTCATTGTATCTGTTAGTTTTTTTCATTACCAGGAATCTTTAAAGTAAGCAAAAAGTCTGCACTAGCTGTGGAATTATCTTTGTGTTCGTGTGTTAACACATCTAAGAAAATCTATCTCCTGTCTTGACAACAGGACCATTCTCTACCTGTCCATTGTCTATGCCATTGGGCAGACAGTGCTGTCCGTGGGCTCCATAAATGACCTGACAGATCACAACCAGGATGGCTCTCCCGATGCTATCGCAGTGAACATGTGAGTTGCCTTGTACATATTTTTTGTCCCAGGCAAGTGAATGATTTGACAACTTAAGTTTATGTTACTTGAATTTCAACTGTCGTTCAACCAGTCTATTATGTATGCTGTAAGAACTAACGCAAAATGATGGGGATTTTTTCCTTTTCTCCTTTGTTCCAGTGCTCTGTCCATGGTTGGCTTGATCCTTATTGCCTTCGGTACTGGTGGGATCAAACCGTGTGTGTCAGCATTTGGTGGAGATCAGTTTGAAGATGATCAGGTAACAATGTCTTACAGATTTTCAGTTATAGAGATTCTCTAACTAATGTTTGACTATTATAGTACTCTCATATTATACGTGTTTGAATAGATGCATGGGTTTTCCTGAGGAGCTGAGGAAGGAGCTTGTAAATTATTTGTCTTGAATTGTCTTGAATGGCACTGATTTTTTGATCTAGGCATATCAATGTGGTTGTGGCTAAGCCTTTCTAAACATCTTCCTGTTTTTACTGTAGGAAAGGCAAAGAAGTACCTTCTTCTCTCTCTTTTATTTGTCCATTAATGCTGGAAGTCTTTTATCTACTTTAATCACTCCAATTATCAGAGGTAAGGTCACATGTTTGTTGACGATTGTTAAACACCAGAAAAGGTGTGTTGGATTGCAGCCCAGTCCAGTTAAAGTTCAGGTTCTGTTCTCTGACACACTGGACTTATCTAGCAAATAGTCTTCAGTGTGTCATCCAGCTTCTCAGAGATGAGATACTCTCAAAAACAAGCCAGTTGAAAACCTTCATTGCCTTTAGGGCCAGAAGTGCTAGATCTGAAGAGACATGCTGGAGCTAGCAGCTTGTATGCCTACTGCACGTTGTAATTCCACTAAGGTACAAATGTGTCACAGCTTCCAATACCTGTGGAGTATCACACTTGATAGAATTGTATTGCTTCCTGGGAAAGGAAGGGGGGAGAGAGCCTTCTCCTCTGGAAATGTGCCCATGCTAAGTACATAAGCATCTCTGCATGTAGGAATATATTAATCCATGTGACAAAGTAAATAATTTTTCATCTTTTTAAATAAGAAAGTTATGTTCTCTTTTGCTTGTGAAGAATAGAATGATCTTAAACAAACCCCAGCAATTTGCTAACCTAGGTGCATATGGATTTCTGTGGCAAGCTTGCACAGATGGTGCTGTATGGATGCCCTTGCCAGCAGTTTCACAAGGCTGCTTTTCCTAAAAGCAAGGAAGCAGCATGTGAATTCTGGAATAACCCAAAAGCACCGGGCTGAACTTCTGGCCTTTGGATTTCTTGACTGGAAAAGACTCTGTAGAAGAGTTTTAGATGTTTGCTTAATGCAAATTCTATCCTTTCCCAAAAAAGGAAATAGAGATGCAAATGGCACAGCATGTAGTTTACTTCCTTGCTGATACAGGGTGAAAAATTCCTTGGGAAAAAAATGACAAATTGAGCTGAGGGAAGTGATAACCTGCTTCAGCCTGGAAAGGTTTAACCAGAAGACTTATACAACTAAATCAAGACATGAATTATCTGAAAGCTACTATTTTTTTCCCCAACCATATTATCTAAATCTCCTCTTAGAAGAAGTATGGTGAAGAATGTAATGATTTTTCTTTTATTTTATACTGCTGAAGTCAGTGAGAGTCAAATCTGTGACTAATGCCAAGGAGGGGAGGGGGCTGGTGATTGTGATTTTGTTTCAACAAGCTACACTTACATCACTAAAATCTTTGCTTATGAACTTGGCCCAAAACTTTTGTAATCTAGTTCCTTTCTCACTAAGGACATGCTTTTGACCCTTCTAGTGTAATTCTTCATGTCTCAGTGTAAAACTAGGTGTAAATTTCCTGTGAGGAGATCCTGAGAGGCATTAGGCTGTTGGGCCTGGAGAAGAGAAGGCAAAGGGGGCATTTTAACCAAGTATAAAAATCCCTGATGGGGAATGAAGAGGACAGAGCCAGGCTTTCCTCAGTGGTACCCACTGTCAGATCAAGAGGCAATGGGCACAAGCTGAAATAGAGGAGGTTCCCTCTGAACATCAGGAAACGCTTTTTCACTCTCAGGGTGATCAGCAATTGGCACAAGCTGCCCAGAGAGGTTGTGGAGTCTCCATCTGTGGAAATACTCAAAAGCCATCTGGACACATTCCTAGACAATTGCTTCCAGGTAGCCCTAGCTGAGCAGGGCACTTGGCCTGGATGATGCCCTGAGGTCCCTTGCCACTTGAACTGTTCTGTGATACATAAATCCCCTTTCCAATATTGAGAGATAAGTTGGATACTGATCCTCCACTCTGAGGGTGTTGGTAGACTGATTTGTTGTTCCCCCAAGAGTTTTCAGTGAATGCAAAGACCAGAAACCATTTGGAAAACATCAGCAGTGCTGACTGGGACTTTTATTTGATGTTATTTTTACTTCAGCTTCAGAGTGTGGCATTCATACCAAACAGGAATGTTACCCACTCGCTTTTGGAGTTCCTGCTATCCTCATGGCTGTTGCCTTGGGTAGGTGAATCTCTTGCTATCCTGTTGCCTTGGTAATTAGATGATAATCTCAGAATAATGACAGTGTGATAGAAATTCCCAGGTATTGACCTCTCCCAGTACCTGAGAATTTCTGTGATTTTTGACTTAAATTTTTTCCTGGGTGGGATTAATCTGATGTACTCACTTTTACTGAAGAGTCTGATTTACCAGGAGAGTTGGATGGGGCTGGGCTGAGGCATGAATATATGCTTGAATTCTGTACATCATGTAAACTACTGGCTATGTTTCTTGGATTACTGGTGTGTACAAATCGATCTTTTGAATGCAGGGTGAGAACTCTCAGAAAATGTGTGTTTTGGATATTGTCTCTAGTCCAGGATTATGATCTGTGTAAGGTGATTGTCCCTGAGCTGGAGAAATCCCGTATTTGATATGTCAGTACTTCTCAAACACCTGCCTTTTTACCAGCTGTGCCACAGGTCACTCCCCAAGCCTTACTGCTGCCCAAGAAACTGGGGGTGCCATTAGGTGCTTCAGTATCCCTGATGGTCCTTGTCCTTCATGGTCCTGACTGGGAGCCCACCTGGCTGCCAGTGCCCTCGCCTTGCCCGTGAGCCCAGCCCAGGCTGGATGGTGGCTGTGGGGCTCTGCCTGTGCCTGCCCTGTGTGTGGGATGGTGAGGCTGAGCAACGTGCCTGGGAGCAGAGGACACCTTGGCCAGTCCTGCATTCAGGCAGAGCCTTGTGTGTCCCTGCATGATGTGAGCTCCTGAAAAGGAGCCCCTACAGCAAGGCCAGAGTCAAGGTCCTAAATGCCCTCGTTTGGACCTTCCCTCAGTAGAGCAAACCTCCCACTGAGCACTTACTGTGGGAGTTTCCAGATTTAGGTTTTTGTCCTGAATAGAAGCAATCTCCTGCTATTAATTTGATTGGTCTTACTGTATGATAGCATGTGAATAGGCAATTGCATTGCTTCTTGGGAGGCTTATTCCCACCCTGATTACCTCTTTGACTTGCAGTTTCCATACCTAATTACTCCCCATTATTTTAATTTAATCCTGAGTTGCTTTTCTGTTTGCATATTGTAGTTGTGTTTGTAATTGGAAGCAGAATGTACAAGAAAGTTAAACCACAAGGAAATGTAATGCTTGAAGTTTCCAAATGTGTTGGAGTAAGTACTGCTTACATTCCCCAAACCCCTGGCAGCCATTCCTAAAGCTGTTCTGTAAATGTGCCTAAATGAGAAGTCTGTCTTAATATGAGGAAAGTTTCTGAAGGTTTTTGCTTTATTACAGAAAGCTTCATACGGATACCTCCACATTTAGGGTGTCTTTTTATGCAAATCTTGATTTATATGCGGATTTATACACATAGGAAACAAAATCAGGTGTCATTGTTATGTAAAATCTTATCCCAACTTGTGGGAATCATTCCTTCCACATTTGTGCCCCTTTATGCAGAAAGAGACAAACATGCCTTGAGCTGAGTCAAGAGCAGAGCTACTAGTGCATCTTATCAGCAAAAACTTATTACTTATTAAAAGAGTATTATTTACAATCCAGAGGTTTATTGATCCCCACTGCATTAAGGAAGTTCTGGGGGTTGCACATCATTGTGATCCTTCAAGGAAAGGAGTGGAATCTACATGAATAGCACCTCATATCCCAACTTTGCAGAGCCTCAACTTTGAGATTAAATTTATTCATGTAAGAGTTTCTTCGTTTTCCATTTTTGTGATTTGACATTGGCCAAATGCCAGGCACCCATAACAGTAGTTTGCTTAGCTTTTTTTGCTACAGTTGGGCAAAGGAGAGGGAAAAAGATCAAAGAAGGGCTCTTGAGTTGAGACAAGGACTGGGGGGAAAAAAACCACTCCAGGGGCAAAACAAGTTCAAATCTAAAGGTGTAAAATATATTTACTATCAACAGAGTCAGAAGAGGACAATAAGAAGCAAAAATAAGCTTTTAAAACACCTCTTTTCCCCCCAGCCCCTCCCTCCTTTTCACTGACAGCACAGTTAGACAGAGTGTGGGAGTCTTGGTCACTTTATTATTTGAGATCTTTTTCTGTTTGCTCAGAGAGAGGAATCTCTTTTCTGTTTTGTCATGGGGTCCCTCCCACAGGCAAACAGTCATCCCAAATTGGTTGTGGCATGGGTCACTCATCCACAGGGTGCAGTCTTTTAAGGATAGGCTGCTCTAGTTTGGAAGCAAGGGCTCTTTTTATCTCTGGGAGCAGGGGCCCTCTCTCTCTTTTCAGATCTCCCACTCAACCACAGCTTTCTCTAACATTCACCTGCTCCCGTGTAAGCACTTTACCCATGGGCTGCGAGTGGATCTCTGCATCCATTGTGGACTTTATGCATTACAAGAGGACAATTTGTTTTACCGTACTCCTCACCACAGCTTGCAGAGGAACCTCAGCTCTGATGCTTGAAGCACTTCCTCCCCATCTTTCTTCTCCACTGACCCTGGTGCTGCCATGTTGTTTTGCCTCATGTCCTCACTGCCTTCTCTTTTCTGACTAGAAGAAAAACTGTTGCTTGTAGGTACCATTGTCAACAAGTTGCAGTGATTCAAGGATTGTTGCAGGATCCTGAAGCACAGAGAAGTTGATCTTATCTAGGTTCCACTTCGGGGAATTGCTTGTGGGACCATCTGCCGTATGGTCCCACTACTGTTGGATGTGTACTGGCAGCCATGGCAGCACTGGGGCAATTTAATGTCTCTCTTCATGTGGGGTGCTGGGAAGGTAAAGCTGCTTCACCACTCATGCCTTTTCCGCTGGCAGTGCAGTTAGTTAGGAGTGGTTAGGCAGGGTCCACACCGAGCTGCTGCATTGCTGTGGGCAGTGCCAACATGGTGCTTCCCCACTTGTGGGGAAAAAACTGCATGTGACCTGTTCTTTCTTCTTAAATATGTCATCACAGAGACATTACCAACCTCTCAAATTGGGCCAGCAGCGTGTCTATCTTCAGAGCCATCACAGATTGGCTCTGTCAGGCATGGTGGAAGCTATGGCATGCCCCCACTACTAAAAGTCAGGCTGTGCCAAATCAATACATGCCTATAGATCTGTTATCTTTATACAGCTCAGCCTATTGCCTATCTTGTAAGCACTGTCAAAACCAAGTCTCTGTAGGTGACTTTGGCCATTACTTAGAGTGCTGCTCCTAAGGCCCAGCTTGGCTGTAAATGTTATTCCATGCAGAAAATCTTAGGAGTTCCTTGGGACCGTATTTATGTATATTCCATGTCAAGATGTGAGACATACCTACAAGATGGAGCTTGTCATAGGAGCTTCTCTCCTACAGCCATTCAGCCTTGAAAACCTGTGCATATGACACTACTCTTTTTACTGCTGTACATAAGTAAGTCTGAGGAAGGCAGATCTTCCAGCTCCTCACAGCAACCCACATGGAGAGGGACTGCTCTGAGTCCTCAGAGAATCTCAAGCTCTGAGCTGTTTGGTTCACCTGACCCCAAGTGCACGCTCTGCTGGTTATGCAGTGTGAGGCCTTAAAAACAACATTCCCCTAGATGACTGGAGCGGGTAACAAAAGTTGAGTCACCTTTAGCACCCTCTAAACACAAGAAGCCAAGAGCATCATCTCTAATGACAAACCAGTTTGCAGTTTTAAGTATTTGTAGTGCCATTAAACATAATTCTGTCTCTCCTCAGTTTGCCATCAAAAACAGGTTTCGTCATCGCAGCAAGGAGTTCCCCAAGAGAGAGCACTGGCTGGACTGGGCAAGTGACAAGTATGATGTAAGTACTGGGGGAGCCTCCTGTGCTGTGACATCTGCTGACCCTCAGCTTCTCTCTCTCTGCTCTGATCCATTGCCTCATGCACTGGGCAAATAGTTTTGGGCCTCTCCATCATTCAGTAGCTGACCTGGCCAAACCTCAGTGCTCTCCTGTCACTGCAGGTTATCTCCTCAGCTTCTGTGGGAGAAAGTAGAGCTGTGCGACTCAATGCTCTGTGTAATCATAGGCTGTCCAGGGAAATTCAAGGGAGACAAAAAAAGTTCTTTCCCTTGCCAAACAAATAAAAACATTTAAGTTTTTTTGTTAGGGAAATAGCGAGCATTATCTTTCTTGCTCTATTTCCCATATCTCATGGCTGCAGAAAAGGAAGAGGGAAGTGATGCTACCTGTCATTTTTAATGTACAGGTTAGGGCCATAATACTTTTCCTGGCAGCCACAGGCCCCCAGCTGGGTAATAATTAGCATTGACTCCATGATTGCAGAAGGCTGATCAATCGCTTTATTATCCTATCCTATTCCTATCCTATCCACATCCCCTTACAGACAGTCCAATACAGCTTTGACATAATTAGTCAATCAATCCAAACATCATCCAATGTCCAATTAAGAAATCACCCTTGGGTAAACAAATCTCTGTAACACATTCCACACGTGCACACCAACAGATGCAGCAAGTGGAGATGAGAATTGTTTCTCATCCTTTCTCTGATCTTCTCACAGCCTTCCCCAGGAAAATGCCTGGGAAAGTCGTCTGTTGCTCTCTGTGGCCAGAAAGCTGCTGCCACCAAACATGAGAATTATGCTTTGTGATTTCGGTTTAAGTGGGTAAACACTGCATTCCCTCTGCGCTCATTACAATTTCTTATCATGACTCTCAAAGCCTTGTATGCCATAGTTCCCAACTTGTCCCTTGCCTACTATCCTCTCTGTCCTGTTGCCAATGGCAGCACAAACCTTAGCCTGTCACCTTTATTTTCCTTTTGCCTGTATGTTTTGTTCTTATGTGAAATTCCTCAGTTGCCTATTGCTCAAATGCCCACTTCACTAAGTGCTGAATCTCATGCTGCCATCAGTGTACATGCAAAGAGGCCCAAGTCTTTCTGATATCAGTCACCTTTAACCAGCAGCCCTTCCCACACACACAAGCAGACTTTGTACTGTTTTAACAGAAGTCATCAGATGTAGCCACAACATGCAAAGTTGAATGTGTGGGTAAACATTACATGATGGGTCTTTACCTGTTGCTGTCATGTCAGTAGCAGTCTGAAACTGTCTCGTTTTTTTATCCCCTTTCTTTTTGAACCAATTCCACTTGTGTGATTTTTATTTTCTGCAGAAACAACTGATTGCTCAGATAAAGATGGTGTTGAGGGTGCTTTTCCTTTACATCCCTCTCCCAATGTTCTGGGCAGTTTTTGACCAACAGGTAAGTAGAAATGGTTTGGCTTGGTAACTAGAGCTGTGCCATGTCAGTCTCTATGGGAGCATGGAAAAACAAATTCTTTATCCTGGTTTCATTGCAAAGGGTAGTCACTGAGTCATGTCAGTACAGGATGATCTGCAGCCAGGGGCAATCTTGGTTTATCTGAGTACACCCAGGACAGATTCAGATTGACTGAGACCTCTCCAAATCTTGTATCAGCCTGGGACTCAGGGGATGGAACAGTATTTTAAGGCTCTCTTAGCACTAATGTTTCTTCAATTGTCAGTTGTCAGATGAAATTTAGGGTCCTTGTGTAAATGAGCTGGAGAACCAGGGTTTAAATGATTGGGATGCTTAACCACTCACACCTTGTTATAAATGCCTTACACCTTCAAGCGGAAGTGTGATCCTGTAAGTCCCATTCACTTGGTGAACTGGGTGCTCAAGACCCACAAAAGCATCAGTTATAGTGAAGCACTGAAGTAGGAATTTAGGAAGATGCTTGAGAGAGAACCAGGGGTTAAAAGCCTTCTCAAAGGCAGATGGGAGGAAGCTTGCTCCACACTCCCCATGTCCTACTGCTCCAGTGCAGTGCCTGTGAGCTGTAGCTGCCAGCGTGACCTGTTGCAATTGGAGCTCTGAATTCCTGCTATGAAACTCAGAGCTCAGTCCTCATTCCCAGGGTAATATCTCGGGCAGTGCTGTGTTGTGGCTGGCTGAAGGATCTTGTCACAGATGCAGCAGTAGCGTTCTTGTCCCATCCTGGGCTCAGGCCTGAAGTCTGCCCTGCCTGTCCCAGCCACAGGCAGTTTCTGGGGCAGGGGGCCAGAAACTAAGAATACTAAGAATACTCCCATAGCAAGCTAACTTTACTTTTTCTTGTATTGCATGTCTTTTCCAACACTTCACTTATGAAAACAATTCAAAAGGAACTTGAGAACATTGATTTACTGTGACATCTAATTTTTTCTTCTCTTATTAAGGGGTCAAGATGGACACTGCAAGCCGAAACAATGGATGGGGATTTTGTAGGTTACTTTTTATTCATTTTTTTTCTTTAATTACCACTTTTCAGACCCGTTTTATTCGTTGTCACAATATTAAAAGTTATTTCTTTTTTCTTCACCAGGGTTTTAAAATTCAACCAGACCAAATGCAGGTATGTTAATTTTCTATCTACGAATTTCATGTACTTCTGAAAGATTGTATACATATTGCCCTTACTTACAAGATGCACTTTGAAAAATACTTAATTTTTTTCTGATGTTCATCTTCCCCAGATTGTGAATCCAATCCTGATTGTTATAATGGTCCCAGTTACAGATTCGTTGATTTATCCTTTGATCAAGAAATGCAAGCTGAATTTTACGTAAGTTGATGTTATTACCTGATTTCAACAGAGGCTCATGTTATTGGTTTCTGTAACTGGCTCTTCCAGCCTTAATGTAAGAAAAGAGCAAGCATTCAGCTAAGGATGAAAGAGAAGTGTATTTAAAATGGCTTCATATTTCAACAAAACATAAAACAAACCAGAATACTGCAAGTGGTATGTAGAGGCATCACAGATTATAAGAGGAGAATCTAAGAGAAGAGTGACAATGTTTTTCAGTTGAGGACAAAAATCTTTTGATTGCAGGAGAGATGATCTTGATTGCTTTCCATATCCTTTATATCTACCCCTTCTCCCTCCTGAAGAACAGAGGTGGTAGAAGTACAACATACATCCTTGGCATTTGCCATGCTTTTGGCTAAAAAGCAACTGAGACACAAAATATTTCCTCTTCAGTCTCAGCTGGGAAGTCTGACTTACTGAATCCTTCTAGGTGAAGCTTTGGGGGTATTCCACTTTATTTTTCAATGTTGTTAATGAAGTGTCTGGCAGTTGCAAGAATGCTTGGAGAGGCAGAAGAGAATACAGTTCTTCAGATAATTTTCAAATAGCCAAAGTGCTCTGCTGTATTTCCATATATCTGTTAAAAATCTAGGGTGTGTGCTATGCTGGGAACACTGTCATTCATTTGTGCCTATTCTGAACTGGATAAATGGTGCCACAAATGACACATATACTCTAAATCTATCCTTACAGCTTAACTGCATGTCAGCAGAGGTCTCCTAATTCGACAAATTTCCCTGACCATTTTTGTTCAATCTTATTTAAACATAGCAATATGGAGACAAGCTGTTACTCTGTTTTTAAAGGCATATCTTCTTGCCTCTTGGGGTTTTGGATTGGGGTTTTTTCTTCCTGCAAAACCAGATTTTTTTCAGGAACCTAAAAATCATGGTCAGTCAATGTTTGAGCCCAGCAGATGCAGAGTAACAGGTTGTTAGGTTGCTGCAGGAAAGATGTATTTCCTGACAGTGAGACTATGAATTGAGAGGTTCCCAGCTTAGCAGAACACTTTCTGTAATAACATCAGCCCTCCAAAATGTGATAATGTGCTAGTTGTGGCCATTTGAGTTTCCCAGAGTGGAAAGAAAAAAACAAGCAGCTGAAGCTTTGAATTGTCACTTGTCTTGAATCTCTTGTGTCTTTTGTTGTGCCAGGCCCCTGAAGAAGATGACTGTGGGGATGTTCCTCGGCTCCATGGCTTTTGTTGCTGCTGCCCTCGTGCAAGTGCAAATAGATGTAAGTTCAGCCACATGCAAGTATTTACTATTAATATTTAGCTGTTAATTCAGGGGAAACAAAGGTGTGTTTAAGGGGAAAATGTACCAAGACTCCTAAATTTGGAGCCAATCATATAAGCATAGGAGTAGAGGGAGGGGAAATAGATTGCAATACTGTTGTTAGCATAGTAAAATTAACAAGCAACAAACACCATTCTGCAAAACACTACATTGCAGTTAGTACAAATCATGCATTAAAGGCAACCTCACTCTTTAAACTGAGACTAAAAGCTGGAAACCAGACACTTGGTTGGCCCACCAGAGGGCAGCTTTTCATGTTTGACCTCTTCTGAGATTTAGACTGGAGGTGAAGTGTGACAGTCTGGGAAGCATCATCACAGCAGGTGCAAAGATGACACTTGTGGAAGGAAGGATTTGTCTCCCCTAAGCTTCCTTGCCCCAAAGGGAGCTGCCATGCCTGAGCCCAATGAATTTTCCCCTGTAACTGGGATGTTGGCAACACCTCTGGATGGTGATCCACTGCATCCCAAGATCTGAGCAGCCGTCTAGAGGCGTCTGTTGAGGATGAGGGAATTCTTTCCTTAGGCAATTTATGAGACTAGTAACAAAACCTGATTCCAGTCTCCTCTGTCAGACAGTCACAGAGCAATAGGCAAATGCTCATCTTCAACATGAAATAATAAAGATTACAGTATTTATAGTAATTTTTCCAAGTGACCTTGAGCACTGATTTTACTCTTTTTTCTGTCCTATAGAACCACAATCCAGTTTTCCCTGCAGCTGGGCAAACTCAAATTAAATTAATAAATCTGGGTGCTGTTCCTGCAACAGTTCAGTTCCAGCCTCAACTTCAGAGTGTGGAGGTAGAACCTAATAAGGAAGTAAGTAAGGGCAGGTGTGGAATATTAAAAAATAATTAAAATTAATTAGGCTAAAAAAAAAATGAATGGAGTAAGAGTAATTTCTAATGGATGGTTCAAAATTGATTATTTTCTAGGACATGTTTACTCTAAAAATTTTAATGTTTTCTTTTTTTTTTTTTTTATCGTGGAATGAACTGTTAAAGAAAACACAGCGATTGAACAAATAGTAACTATGTTAATATTTGAAGTATTACTACTTAGTTCTGACAATAAACTCAAGTAACTTGGAACTAGATGAGAATTTCACTCTTGTTAAAAAGGCTCCATTTCCTAAAAGTAGCCCCTTCCTGCAGTAAATGTCCATTCAGCTCTAGTGCATTGCTGCTATCACTGTGAGGAATGACTTACCTGAACAGGGATCTTCTTCTGTGGCCACATCACAAATTAGGCTTCCTGTTTTGCTGCCAAAGAACTATTCAGGTTCTAATACAGCACAGCATTGGTAGTTCTATTGACAGCAAAATGTGGTGGCTCTGATGGATGTTTTGGATAATGAAACTTAGAAAGTGTGTTCTCTGATAGCCTGCAGCTCTGTTTCTCTCGAAGAGGAGAGATCTTAGTCCAACCTCCTCCAAATTTGCCTCACACAGGAGCAGAGTTGTGAGGAGAGGATAAGGGCACCCACACTATATACAGACAGGGAATTGATGTACCACGGTACACACATGAAAACTAAAGGTATAGAGTGCTCTATTTCCTATTACAGACACTTTATCATCCAGATGTGGATTATAAAGTGCTTTTGATAATCCCATAAAACAAAGAGCCTATTTTAGTGTAGCACTAACATGTTTATTAATGGTTTAAGTATTTTATGTTGAATAAATGTGTTTTGAATATTTAAAACGTGGCATTACTGCTTTTTTTGGAAAATACTGCATCACATCTTATGCTAGTCCTACCTCTGTGGCTGAATAAAATTTTACTCAGTGGTTATGGTAAGCCTGATTTATCTGGAGCAAGAAATAGGAAAATAGAGCAGCTATTCCATAATGCTTGTGGGAAGCTTATGTAACTGTGAAGCTTGTGTAACAAATTAAACTAATAAAAAATCATGATCAAATGGAATTAATGCTTGATGTAGAAAACAAATCAAAAATGAAAATGAGGGGATGTTCATGATCTCTGGCACTTCAGAAGTAACATGTGTAAACTTCTGACCCTCCCAGAGTCCATAACATTCCCTCAATAGACAAATATGCAGATGCACAGAAATCCATTGCAATTTGTCTTTGTAGACTGGCTACATGACATTTGAGACTTCTAAACTGCTATCACTAAACGTAACATCTGCAAATGAAAGTAAAACTGAGCACTTGGAGCTGCAAGAGGAACAACGCTACACTTTGGCATTTAAATGGGTTCCAACGGGCATCAATTTTACTTGGGTAAGTCTGCTTGTTTCTTAAGATATGAATCAATGTTCTGACAACGATCTATGTGGAGTGTGTGAGGCTCAGAGGACAAGCTCTGGATAAATTTTTTCCACTGTCTTGTTTTCTGTCTCTACTGGACCAGTAAGAGTGGTAAGCTGCAGAGAGTACACCAGGATGTCCTTTAGAAAAAGAATTACCAATTTCTTATGTACCTTGACAACTACACTTTCACCAAGACTTAGGTGTGTGGTCATACAGTGTTTGCTAGTAGATGTGTGTTCTAGTAGGAACCTGAAGAGGAAGGTCTGGAGTCTTGCTCTGAAGCCTCTGTTAAGTCCCCTGCTGTGTAATAGTGCATGTTTAAGCTGTTCTCTGATGCCAGGAACATATTTTGATAATGGTCTCTTCCACTAGGTAGAGGACAATGTCACATCAAAACCAGAAGATGGAAAAAGCCTTGTCAGGTACAGCTTTTTTTGTTGTCTAAATTTTGACAGTAGTGTGACTCTCTCTTCAATCTGTCTTTGGGGAGCCTTTTCTTGTTGAAATAAAGTTTTCTATACTTCAGGAACTCACATCTTGCTGGACACTTCCCTTGACGTTTTAGGGGATGGGATAATGTCTGAGTCATGATTCACTTAAGTTATTTTGCACACCTGCTTGGGTATAGTTTAGCTAAAATTGGAAGTGTATGCTTCATTCCATTGCCTAGATTTTTTTTTTTTATTGAACAAATGGCATGGATTACATATCTATACCACATTTTTAATCCTGCATAAGAGGTATCCAAGATCACCTCTCCCCTCTCTGCTTTTCTTCTGCATCTCCCACTTGCAGATGCATTTCCTACTGGTTGTAGTAGTGACTCACTTTTGATGTTCTCCTGAGGCAGTGGGCTGATGGGGATCTAACTGGCTTTTTGCATTAGCTACATGTCTAGGAGATTAGAGTTTTTTCCAAAATGTTAATTGATTTTTAAAAAAAAAGGCTTTCAATGGGAAGACTCGATACTTGTTGTGCTGCCAATATATAATTGAAAGTAAAACCTGTATTCTTTGACTTCTGTATGTTTTGTGTAGTATTTAATCACACTTTTGATCACTCTTCCATTTTAAAGGTTCATAAACAATTTCAGTTTTCCTGTCAATGTTACTATGGGTGACATGAATTTTGGCGTACTGGAACCTTTTTCTGTCAGTAATTACAGCGTCATTCCACATGCAGGCTGGTAAGCATTTTCTTTATCCTAATTTAATCTCCTACACATACTTTTCCTTGGGAAAAGGGCAAAGAGCTTTTTTAAATTATGTGCTGCACACAATTGACAGCACTTATAGTCTGAACTGTGGGGTTTGGGTTTTTTCTTTTTCAGGTCATATACCATTAAGGCTACAATGCCTCAGGACACTTGCACAGTTGATTCAAAGCAATTTGGATATGGTGCTGCCTATACCATTTCACTTGATGATGTGAGTTACCACTTGTTGCATGGACAATATAGAATTCCTTTCCATGTTGATACTTTAATTAAAAAAACACTTGTAGAATTATTCCTCTTGTCTTTAATCCTTTAATTTCCTCTTGTTTTTAAGTATAGATGATAGAATTCTGGTATCCTAAACAGGACACAAAGCCATTGTTAACTATGAAAATAATGATGGTTACAATAATAACATAATGCAAGAATTCATGATCACCACTAATGGCCTTAAACCTTTAGCCCTGTTAGACACTACAGATTTGCATGGAGTCTGCTGTAAAAAAGCTATTTTTTATAACTAGGTATGCAGTGCTTCATGTGCAATATTTGTTATTTACTCTGAACTTTCTATATGATTATAGAATGGCTTAGAATGCCTTAACTGTGCACACTCATTATTACTGTTCCTAACATGCTATTTTTAATTTTAGTGTGTTGAAAAAAACCTTTTCATTACACACTTTGAAGATATTGCACCAAATGCAGTCCATATGGCTTGGCAGATCCCTCAGTATTTTCTTCTTACATGTGCAGAAGTTCTCTTCTCTGTCACTGGGCTGGAGTTTTCATACTCACAGGTAGGTATTCCTCTTCCTGAGGTAAGAATCTTGGTGCAAGTTAAGATCTTCCACATTGTATTGTTTTTAAGTGGTGGCTCTGTGCTGCTGCTTTGACCCCTATGTCCCTCACAGCTCCTAGAAGGACTGTGTAGACTGATGCAAGTTGGCCCTGTTTAGCCAAGGATTTGGTGTTTTCCATGAACCTATGCTGAGTTATATCATTTGAAGACTTGACAGTACTCAAATTGCCTCCTCCCATGTAAATTTCTATTGAAACTAAGTGCAACTGTACTGCTGCAATAAAACCAAACTGGAGAGCTCTCAAAAATAAAATGAGGAAGTAGTGGAACTTCATCTCCCCACCAGTTTACTCCATAAAGCCTTTTTGTTAACTTTTATAAGTGTTATAATTAAACACTTTGAATTCCTTTGTCTCTTGAGTCCACTTTAGTAGCTGTGTGTATTTCTTCCCTTCATTCTGAATCTAGAAACTGCAGTGATGGACATGTTGTAAGGTGTGATTTGCTAGGTGATGCACTCAATTTCTTCATGTCATGTGTGCCACGTGTTCCTGAGATGTAAAATTACCCCTGTGCACCTGTTAGTTACTTGGTGTGTGTAAGTAAAAGGTGTTACAGTTAGTGTGCTAGTGGTCTCTTGCTCCTCAAAGCCTTCTCTGCACCTGTTTAGCTCAAAATCTAAATTTAAAGAAAGCCCCAACCACCACCAAAACCTAGCAAACCATGAAATCCTCTTCCCCACAGAGAAACAGTGTTTTTTGTAAGGTCAAGGCTGCAATAAATGCATCAGAAAATAAATGATACCACCAAAACTGAAATGTCTGTCCCTACAGGCCCCATCTAACATGAAGTCAGTGCTGCAGGCTGGATGGCTGCTGACTGTGGCTGTTGGTAACATAATTGTCCTTATTGTGGCTGGGGTATCTGCAATCAAACAGCAGGTAAGCATGCAAGCAGTAGGTGTGCTGTGATATTGCACTGGGTAAAAGCAGTTCTAATCCAGTGGGAAATTATGGCAGATAAAACAAATTGTTTTTCTGCAAAGGTTTCTACTTGCCTATTACTTGCCATCCTTAATTCTTGTTGCCAGGCCCCTTTGCTTACAAGGAGCAGTTTCTAACATCTCTGCAGTAAATTTTTTCTCATGGTATAGAAAGTCTGTGAACTTTTGAGCTGAAGTTTTGCATGAATGGAAAAAAACCTACCAAAGTTCTGTTAATTGCTAATGTGCCTTCACCTGCATACCAGAGCCTTGCCACATCCCTTCTTCTGGCTTCATTGGTTTAAAATCTCGTTATTTGGGGCATAAAAACCATGTCTGTCCTGGTGAAGAGCAGTTGTACAAGATTTTCTATTTATTTGTGGTGCTCTGTAATGAATTCAAATGGCTATCTGAGAGAGGGAAAAGCTTGTCTCTGAAACAGCTCTGGCAATTCCCAGTTTAAGATAAATTAAATCAGAAAGAGCATGAAACAGAGACATTGAGGCTTTTCAGATAGTGGCTTTTCTGATCTCTGCCCACATGTGTGTTACTAGATCAGCTGTAAGCAGAAGCATTGCCAGCCTGGTTTAGAAATCTGACCAAAAGGAAGGAGCTGAGTTTCCTTCTCAGTCTTTCACTCAATTCCCAGTTCCTCCAGGAAAAGGATGTTGCAGAGTTTTTCAGCATTTACAGAATTTTTGTTTTTTTCAGTAAAGATAGAAATGCTGAAAGAGCCTCAATTCTGAGTTGCTTTAATATGCATTATATGTTTAATTCATACTTAGTCCTGTAAGCCATATGATACTTGTTATGTGTGCTCAGTTTCACATTCTGAGTTTCCTTCCTGAAAATACTAAAAGGGTGTAATACTCTTGACAAATGAATATTGGTGGATAAATTCTGCATTATTTTTTTTTCTTTGCAGTGGGCAGAGTATGTGCTGTTTGCTGCCCTGCTGTTGGTAGTTTGCATCATTTTTGCTATCATGGCTTCTTTTTATACCTATATTGATCCAAATGAGATTGAAGCCCAGTTCAGCAAAGAAGAAAAGGAAGAAGACAAGAAGGATCAAGACGGCAATGAAAAGGAAGCTGAAGCTCATTCTCAACTGTAAAAGCTGTATTCAAGGACTGTCTGTAAATCATGGAATCATGGAAATCCCACTCACTCTCCTGCAGTCAAAGGAATCAGGGTATCAGTAATAACACTCTGGATTACATGTACAATGGGAGACATAAAGCAAAATTGTTCTAACCTAAAGTGCAGCCTCTCTAGGGAAGCAACAGGAAAATATTAGTCTCTCTCTTGTACTGAATGTGGTATCCTGAAGAAACTCCAGCAGAAGTTGCACTCTTAATGTACCTCAATCTTAATTATTATAGCCTTATAATATATAAATTTGACTTGGAACTATTGGACCCTTTGAAAAGATGTATTTTTATACTGTATTTCAATTTTATATCGTGAAGGAAAGAAGACTTGTCAAGGAACAGCAATTGAAACCAAGCTCTCTGCATGATCTCTCTAGCATCACTGTTACTTGAAGACAGCAGGTCATACGTGCTTTAAATTCTTTTGTACTTCTTTGTAGATAATGGGAGCAAAGCTCTGGCAGTGATCAGATTTAAAATGTTGTCTGTGTTCCAAGTGGCAGGAACTTGGATGTGCACTGTAACATAATGCTTTATCTGCCTGTTAACTACCCATTTAACTCCTGTTATGTCTTTAGTTAATATTAGAAGTGCCCACTCAGGTGAAATGATAACAGCAAATGACCTTTGGAACAAGCAAGAGCAATAAAACTTACATAATAACAAAATAAGGGAAGTGTTTTAAGAGCATGGCTTACAGTTGCATGGTAACAAAACTCTATACCACCTCTGTGCTGCCTTTATCTACACACTCCATCACTTAAAGCTAACGGATCAGGGCTGGTCTTCTCTATTTGAATATATCATAACACTTATCAATATGCTAGGGGAGATGAAATTTTGCCGCTTAACAGGACCTGCTCCTGTAGTCCTGAGCTCCATGTTATGGAGTGCCAGGGGTCTGCGTGTTGTTTTGCTAATTCTCGTTCTTTAGGGTCTACATCTTACACTTTTCCAGCAGCTGGGACTCACTGGCCCCTCCAGTAGCCTGGCCAGACTGTTAGCTGCTTTCACACCTGCCTTCCAATACTCTCATCCTATTTTACAGCAATTCCATTTTGGTATTTGCAAGTGATGACACAGACATCCATATTCAAGCCATGTTCTGCTCACACTGCAGCTCCATGGGCCACTGCAGCTGCTGGCACCTGGGCCTCCATGTGCCCTGGGAATAGAGTCCCTCACCCATGAAGACAGTTTCAAATGGAGTTGGAAAAGGCAGGTCCAAGGCCCTCTTTGCTTGTGTTAGAGATAGTCCTGTTACCCCAGGGGCAGTAATCCCCTCTTGGTCTCTCAGGTCATCTGGGGAGAGCCTTTCCCATGGATTTGTGATACTGCATGTCCCCCAGCCAATGGAACTGACGGTCTCCTGTAACAGCCACAGGAGCTGTTGGCTCCCTGCCATCCTCTGAGGACTTAAGGGAATTTTATACCAGCTTTATTTTTGGCAGACTAGGCAGCTTTTCCTCTGCCATGCAAGTTGAGCAAAATAAATTATCTCTTAACTGTGTCCAGTAGAGAAGCATCTTCTGCCTACTACTCTATCCATGCCAGGTGAAATGTCTATTTATCATTTTAAGTCCCTTTTTTCCACTTTGAAATATAGGTCATGTGTCTAGTTTTTATACCATAAAAGCTAAAACCATAAGCTTTTGTATTTTAGTACTTTAGTAAACCCACTAAGTTGTCTACAACATGATGGATGTGGTTTATGTTTAGAAAGCCAATAATTCTGCAAAATTAGATAGGAAACCTTTCTGATGAGGTGAAATTTACCGCTAAGGTAGAATGGAGACAGCTGTGTGTGACAAGATTTTAATCTCATTTTCAACAGGGATTTAAGTAATTAAAGTTAAAATATGCCTGTGCCTAGCCAGGTAGTTCCTCTCAGCATAGCAGTGACTGTGTTTAGAAGTTATGTGTGGGGAATCGGTCTTTGGGCTGAGACTGAGTGTTTTCAGTTCCTTAGTTTAAGCATTAGAGAGGTACAGTTAACCTCTAAATATGATAGTGTTTAGACAGCAGCATACTATACTAGATTATGAGACTTGCTCAGAGGTTCTTTTGCATATAATTTTCTTTTACAGAGAAGGTGCCCTGAAATTAATCAAATTAACAGCTGATAATTGTAAAATAACAATATGCAAGAGTAGTGAATTATGACACCCTGCTCTAGCAATCCAATCTGCACTCATGCATGACCAGGCAGATACAGGAATGTGTATGTCTGTATGCTTAATAATATAACAAATATACTGTAAAACTTCTATGTTTTTTCCATATTCCCCTTAGCTCAGCCTAATGACACTTGGCCTAAAATAGTTCAATGTCATATTCTCTGAACCACATGAATCCATCCTCTGCCATTTGCTGTTCTTAAAAATTGGCTTATTAGCAGCATAATCTTTGGAAAAACTTATCTGTAGTTATAAAAAATGTCTATACAAAGTTGTTGGGTTTCTTAAAATTTCCTGGAAGCAATTGCAAGCCACCTATACATACTCTACACCTTGCTTTTGCCTCTTTCACAGCTTGATGTAGTACTTTAGCATAACATTAACTGACCATTGTCGTAATAAAACAACTGAGTCTTGCCTTAAAATGTCAAAGGGAGACAAATTAGCCAAGGGGAAGTAACAAGTAAAAGCATCCTCCTCCACCAGGAGGAGGCTCAGAAAAATCAAAGATGCCCCATTTTCCCCTAATTCAATCAATGCTGTTCTTCTCACAGACTCCACTGCAGGACAGAATTTTGTGTCATTTAGCACAGCACAAGGGTAACATGAGAGCTGTAATTCAGTGGCTTTTCTAATGTGGCTGTTAAATGTTATCCCTTTCCTATGCTCTTTCCTAGTCCTGAGTCCAAGCTCTGCATAAACTGCCTTGACCCCAGAGGTGGGCTTTAGTCCACAGCCCAGGGAGTGTAACAGCTGCTCTGACTGTATAGGAGGGAGAGGACAGGAAGATGAGCAAAACAGGACTTGTGCTTTTCAGAGAGTAGCTGTGTGTTTACATAAATGACAGAATCATTAAGGTTGGAAAAGACCTGCATGATCATCAAGTCCAACCTTAGATCTAACACCACCCTGCCCACTGAACCATACTGTGAAGTGCCACATTGAACCATTTTTGAATGCTTCCAGGGATGGTGACTCCACCACCTCCCTGGTGGCAGGGCACCCATTCTAATGCTTAACCACTCTTTCAGTGAGGGAATTTCTCCTCACATCCAATCTCAACCTCCTCTGGCCCAACCTGAGGTTGTTTCCTCTCATCCTTTGCCTGGGAGAACAGACTGATGCCCACCTGGTTACACACTCTCCTTTCAGGCAGTTGTAGAGAGGGACCAGGTCTCCCCTGAGCCTCCTTCTCTCCAGGCTAAAACACCCCAGGCCCTTCAGCTGCTCCTCACAGGATTTGTGCTCCAGACCCTTCCCCAGTTCCACTGCCCTTCTCTGGACTCCCTCCATCACTTCAATGTCCTTCTTGTAATGTGGGACCCAGAACTGAGCACACTTGGGCTGTGGCCTCCCCAGTGCTGATGCAGGAGGGCAATCACTGCTTTGGTCCTGCTGGCTACTGCTGATGCACTAAGCAACAAGCCAGGATGCCACTAGTCCTCTTGGCCACCTGGGCTCACTGCTGGCTCCTGTTCAGCTGGCTGCTGACCAGCACTCTGAGGTCCTTTTGTGCTGGCAACTTTTCCAGCCACTTGTCCCCAGCCTGTAGCACTGCAGGTGCTTGTGACCCAAGGGCAGGACCTGGCACTTGGTCTTTTTGAACCTCATACCACTGGCTACTGCCCATGGATCCCTGCTATCCAGACCCCTCTGCAGAGCCTTCCTACCCTACAGCAGATCAAGACTCCCATCCAGCTTGGTGTCCTCTGCAAACTGACTGAGGGAGAATTTGATCCCCTTGTCCAGATCATCAATAAAGATATTAAACAGACTGTTCCCTGTACACTGGAGGTGACTCCCTCCACTACCACTCCTGACAGTTGCAAAGAGTTCACCTGTCCAAGCTGCGGTCTCCCAGCTTTTCCAGCAGAATTCTGTGGGAGACAGTGACAGAGGCTGTCACTATGATATTTTCTGAAAAATCCCTTCGCCAGGATTTCTTCTCCTGGGAAGCTGGGAAGCTTCAGCTTCTCCCAGTTTTGCTGCTTTGGAATGTGATTTGGGGATTGTTTATCTAGCATGTGAATTGTTTTAATTTAATGACTAATCATGGTCCAGCTGTGTCGAGGCTCTGAGGAGTCACAGGTTTTTCTTTATCATTCTGATGGATCCTTTCTCTTTCTTTAGTATAGTTTTAGTATAGCATTCTTTTAATATAATATCATAAAATAATAAATCAGCCTTCTGAGAACATGGAGTCAAATTCTCATCTCTCACCTCATCCTGGGGACCCTCACAAACACCACAAGAGGCTTTACTGAATTCTAGGTAGACAACACCCCCAGCCTTTCCCTCATCCACTGGGTGAATCACCTTGTCATAGAAGGAAAGCAGGTTGGTCAAGCTGGACCTGCCTTTCCTAAATCTCTGCTGACTGGGCCTGATCCCCTGCACGTGCTATGTGATCACACTCAAGATAATCTGTTCCATAACCTTCCTTAAGCACTGAGGTCAGGCTGACAGGCTGCTGGAATCCTCCTTCCAACCTTTCTTGCAGATGGGTGCCAAACTGGCTAGCCAGGAACTACTTCCTAATTATTGCAGATGCTAATCAGACAGGTTTGCTTTTGCTGGCAGATGCACTGGGATGAAAAAGCTGGTTTTCCTTTCAATGCCAAAATGGTCATAAGACCTCCTGAACACTCATAAGGAGAACATCTGCAGTGAAAGCATCTCTGTCTCTGTAACTCTATTGCTGTATTTTGGGGGTGAGGGGAGTTAACATTCAAAACTGTGGAAGATGCATAACTAAATAAAATAATTAATAAAAATTATCCAAGGGCTAAGCATGAAATATTGAGGCACTGTGACATCACTGATTCTCAACCTGCTCTTGCAATCCCTCATTTGACCTGCTGCTGCTCTAGTGGCAAATAAAACTCTCATGAGATTAAGATGAAATTTCAGCTGTCTGCTCATGTGAAATTGTTTTTATCCTCGTCCTGTGAGATTCAGAGGACTGCAATGTATCTTCCTGTCTGAACTTCTTTCCATCTTGGCCCATAAAGGGCTTTTTAAAAAAATTTTAGTCCTTTCCCAGCTGGGAAAAAAAATATTTTATTTAAGCCTCGCAAAAATCAATCAATCAATCAATCAATGCTCCCAGAGCCATACCATCCTTCCTTGGTAGTGAAAATTGGAAATGTTTTCTACTTAGGTAGGAGTTCTATTTCCTAAAGGTCTTATTGTACAAAGAAATATTTCATGTAAAGGTTAATTCAATTTTTTCAGCTCCTTCAGGCTGGTACTTTAGTTCAACAGATTGCCTGAGGCCAGGTTTGTAACCACCTAAGTGAATTCATGATATTGAAGGCATTTTTACTGAAATGTGATCCCAAACATGGGAGGGTAGGAGTAGAACACTGCTACACAAGTGTACTCGAGTTAGAGCTGTGGATGTCCCAAGGTGGCAGGGCCTGAGCGCTGAAACTGGAGGGGGAGATTTTGTTTAAGAAACTGAGCATGGAAATTGGGAAGGGTGGAAAGAGAACCTCCATATTCTCCACATCTTCACTTTCTGTCTTGCATAGAACAGGAATATGAGACTAATGGTCATTATTCTCTGTTGTAGCAAAGCAAGGTGTTACTGCCACAGATCATCTCCTCCCTCTGTTTTGGACCAGGCTATGGTCACTCACCAACACATTCCTCATTGAGTTATGGAAGCCCAGGCTGGGGTTTAGCATCTTTTAGTTGGCTGGTTTTTGTTTTTAGGTGTTTATTTCATGCATTCATTGCAAGTGTGACTCGTGATTTCCCCACTACAGCCTCGGAGCAGATGGCAGCTCCAGCACCCACAGCACACAAGTGATGAACTCAGCTCCCTCCCTGACTTGCTGCCACCCCTGTGCAGGGGGCAGACCCAGGATGCTGTTCTGTGCCAGCTGTTTCCAGCTCAGGCAGCTTGGCAGAGCCAGGAGGAATTAGAGAAGCCCAGAGCCATTTCCCATCTGCCTTGAGGCAGCTTGTTTAACAGGAAGGATTTATTTGCTTTTTCCAGATTGGGCTTTTTGCAGTGAAACGCCAGTCTGTGAGTACAGACTCTAGGTAACATTGCTAGATATGAAATACACGACACTTCCCTACCTTTATTTAACCTTTCTTTGTTTGCCAATTCTAAGGCCCCCTGCTCAGGCAAAGCTTCCTTAAGTGCAGCCCGGGGTCCCTCACCAGAAACTCAATTTCCACCAGCAGGTGGCAGAAAAATACTCTACAGTGGCAGGGAAGGGGACGGAGAGGCACACCCAGAACACCCCCCTACATCATTAACTTAATCACTCACTCGCAGGTATCACAAGCTTCAGATTACCCTATGAAAATACCTAGATCACTATTGTATCATATGAGACACATAGATCAGTACTGCTTTTGAAGACCACAGGGCTGCTGTGTGTTTAGAAAAATAAAAATATTTGGATGGATATTAGCAAGAGAGATTCTCTGGCAGCATTGGTGGAAATTGCCTCTCTTATAAACTTTTAAAAACTTATTAAAATTGCCAAAATACCACGTGGTATTATAAAAAAGAGACTTTGATGTTGAAGAATAGTAAAGAATAAGAATAAAGCTGATTGTGCTGCAGCACCCAACACTCTTACCCCAAAAGTTGATAAAATCACTGGCTACAACTTCATGTTGTGCTTGATGCAATTTAACTGCAGGACTCAAACCCCAGGCATGAAACTCTGCCCTAAGAAACAAAGACATTAGAAAGCTGAGGGGGCTTTTTGTAACTGAGCAAAATGTCAGTCAGACAAAGCAATATTGCCTTCTGTGGGCACAGCAGACTAATCCCCAGAAAAAAAACAGCCCCAGAAAATACAGCACCATGTTAAACAGCGGAATGTGTAGACACTTCAGCATTAAGTGGATACAAATTTGGGCAGAATTGGGCTGCATTTGGTTCTGACAGAGTGAGTATGCACTGATTTCAGAATCCTGTCTCCTGGATGGCTTCCCAGATTGTTAATCTGTTGTACAACTACTAACCACCCTGTTGTTAACAAGAAAGCCATAATCACTGCATTTGGTAGGGGCCCCAGCTCTCCAAGATGGTTCTTGGTGAGGCCATGCCAGCTAGACACTGTCCATTAAAGGAATTTGTTGGAAGGGCAGCTCATTCCTGCATGACATTCAGTTTTAGACATCTCCTTAGCCCTGCACTTTTCATCCTGGCATTTGTCAAGTGTGTAGAGATGCAGGTTTTGGAGCTATCCTTCAAACTTTAGAGTTAAACTTGGCCGTGCTAAGAAAAGAGCTTTGGGTATAATCCTTGAGAGGAAACAAGGAACATCCATAGCTTGTGGGGCTATGGCTGCTGCTGCTGTAAGGGTTGAGAGAATTGTGATCAGCTCCTGGATGGACCCTCAAGAAACTGGACCTGGGGAGGTTGTCAAAGCCGATGGGATTTGCAGTGAATTGTGACTTGGATGGGAGAGCTCTGGGAGGCAGGACTGCTCAGAGGAGATTTGCATTACCCAAGCATCACATACTTGAAATAATTTGGGACTTTAAATAATTTTGGGCATTTGAGATGCTCAGTGGCAAAGGTTTGGGATGGAAGGAGTTAGGAAAGTCACTGGATGACAGCTCCTCAGGCACTTCTAACCAGATCTCCAGACTGGGCCAAGGACCTGTGTGCAAGTATTGTGGGGGCTGCTTCTTCCTGCTCTGTCCTCCACTGTGTCTGCCCCATGGAAAGCAGAGAAAACTTCAGCTTAGGATCTCTGTAGGGAAGAGGTGTTGTTTCTAGATCAGATTAACTCAACATGAAATGATGCCAGTGTTGAAGAAAGATGTGGTTGTTGGAAAGGACAGTCTTTGAGCAGTTAAACACCCTAATGATGCTGCACCCTCATCTTCACATGGACTTTTTGGGAAGCCTGGAATATAACCTTGAAGCTGAACTGAAATGCTTTAAAAATAATCTCTACAGAAGTTGGTTGAACACTCAAGTCATTAAATATAAACCTTTCATGTGTATAAAAATCACAGGGATGCATCTTTTGAAAGTGCTTCTGTGGTTAACAGAACATAAAAGCTAAGTGATCTTGTGTTTCTGCTGGAAGAATCATGTGAAGACACATGGTAAAACCTTGAACTATAGTGAGGCACAGTTTAGAAATTTTTATTTTACTTTCATAAGTACAAGTAACTGCAAGCATAGGGCCATATTAAATTCTTTGAGAAAACTGTTCATGGAAATAAGTCAGGGACAATAGTGTCAACCTATATGCATGTAAAAAGAAGGATATGCCATGGGCTGAGAAGCCTTTGTACTACCTACAAATATCAAAAATCATGAGTTCCAGTGAAGCTAATGAGAATCTTTGCACTGATATCAGTGGACAGAACCACATCACCTTGGATGGATGGATGCATGGATGGATGGATGGATGGATGGATAGATAGATAGATAGATAGATAGATAGATAGATAGATAGATAATGGTCTATAATACCTGATCCACAGTACCTGTGAGTTGGTACTGAAGAGTTTCTCAAGGGAATGACAGGGAAAGTAATGAGTCACACCTTGGAGAGTTTGATAAGAAGGTGCACTTTGGGGCAGGATATATTCCAGGTCCAAGATGCAGAATGAGCAGAACTGGGAGTAAATATCTGACAAAATTGCAGTATTCAGATAAGAAACTAGAACCTCATCCAGGAAGTGTGGGATCTCAGTCTCTCAGAACTGGGGTGCAGGGTGAACCAGACCCCCCCTGGGGGGCTCGGGAGTCCTGGAATGCTGCCAGAAATGTCTGGTGGCTGGACTTTGATCCCACATGGGAGATGACATCAGTATGAGGACGGGAGGATTTCACTGGGGTGAATGGTGAAGGGACAAGTTAATTGGAGTGTGAGATACAGGGTTTAAGATCCCTGTACAGGGGGGTCTAGAGAGGCAAGATGGAGGGATTGGGGCGTGCCCTTCTCCTTCTTCTTCTTCCTCTAAGCCTCCATCTTCTGTGGTGATGTTGGCACTCCGGGATTGGACCTTACTAGGGGAACACTGGTTAATAAGGGTAGAGGGTATTGGAGAAAAATGATAAATATTGTATACGTAACTCCGGGTATAAAGATAGGTGACCGCCCCAGGGGCTTTCAGTGTGTGCCCATGGCTGACTGCTGAGCAGAACTCTGTCAGGCCAAGAGAAAATCTTTTAGATAAGCAATTAATAAACACCGAGACCGAGAACAAATCTGAAGCTTCCTCTCGTCCTTTCGAACCCGGGGGCCCAAGGCCATCTTTGGGCTTTTCCCCAGACCATCTAAACAGCCGAGAAATCCAACAACTGGCGTCCACTGTGCGGGCTATCTCCCACCAAACCTTTCGGGGGGGGGGAAAGCCCTGAAGAGCTGAAGAGCCAAGAGAACAGCACTGATAACTCCAGAGGAGGGAAGCCTGAAGAAAGAAAGAAGAAAAAGAAAAAACCGGCCGGGAGAAGCTGCAAAAATCAGCAGTCACTGAGAAATCCCATCTCTCAGCTTCTGCTGAAGACAGTTCGTAGCAGAGCGGCCTGGACTGGGACCAGAAAGGCGCCTCTGATCCATCCCTCGTAATCTGCTGGACGGAGAACAAGGGCCTCCAGACCACGCTGACGACAGATTCGGTAAGAAGGCCAAAATAAAATCATGGGGGCAACACTCTCCCAAGAACAACGGGAAATCTTATCCACCTTACAAAGTGTAGCAGAATTATATACAGAAGGGATCCCAAAGAAAGAATTAAAACAGCTGTTATTATGGGCAAGGCTCAATTATCCACTTGCAGAGACATATTTGCTGTTCGAAGTAGGGTTTTGGCAAGAAATTAATAGGCATTTATATATTTTAGCAACAAAAAAAGATGAGACAGCGTTAAAGCTACTCTCGCCGGCAAGAATCATGTTACAAGGTATTTCAGTGCAGTCTAAAAGACTGGAAAAGCAGCGAGAAGCTGCGGTACCCTCAGAGAAGGGGGCGGAGCGGCAGAGCTCCGGGAAAAAAATTACTCTGGCTTTGAAAGGCCAGGGGGAAAGGGCTCTCGAAAAAAGAGAGCGGGAAAAAATATTAAAACCCCCGATCAAAAAATGCAACAAACCCCAAGGGCGTCCTGAAACTCCAGAGAGTGTGGAGGAGTCAGGAGCAGAAGGGGGGGAGCAGGAAGATAAGGGATCGGGGGGGGGCCTGTTCGCGGTGAAAGCGGCGACGCGGCGGCGGCGGCGGACGCGAGCAGCGCGGGTGAGGATGAGGAGACGCGCGCGGAGGGCGAAACTCGCAAAAACCGGGGTGTAGACTCACACGCGAACGCGGAAGGCGGGCTGAGGGAAAATTTGCAGCCTCAGAGGGCCGCCGCGGCGGGACGCAGGAGGCGCGCGGTTGTGACGTCAGAGCCGGTGCGACGGTCAGCTCGAATCGCGGGTAGAGCCGGGGTGCCGGCGGGAGAGGCGAACACAACGTCAGAGGAGGAGGGGTTGGATTCTGGGACAGACCGAGGGGCTGGGACCTCGGAGGTGAGACAGGGGGGAGACGATGATGACGTCACCTTGGGGGACACCGGAAGTAGCTCAGAGAGTACGCACGCGCAGAGAGTAAGACGCGGGCGGGCCCGAGCCCGGTCCCCTGTGACGTCGCGGGTGAGGAGGGGCCGTGCTAGGGATTCTACGTCCCAGGGCTCCACTCCGTCTCCAGATCTGGCGCCTTTGGTCCAGAGCCTCGGTGTCCCAGTTCCTTCCCTTCATGGGGGACGCCGAGCCGGAAGAGGAAGTGGGGCAGTCGAGATTGCTCCGTCATCCGAGCCAGGGAGGCCGGTGACAGCACCACCTAGTGGCAGGAGGGCGGAAGTGCACGACATGCCGGGTCGGCTCGGCGGAGCCACAGCGCCATCTCGTGGCGAGACTGCAACAATGCAGCAATTCTTTCCAACAATATATAAAAAGAGAAGCACCTCGAAGAAAACAATGTTAACACGACAAAGGAATTATCCATCCACTTCGGGATTTCATGAAGATGATGAAAGCTCAGATGAAGAACAGCTACAAGGGGAAGATGTCATAAGGATCACAGCATCGGAAGGTGTCCCAACATGGATGCTATCTGCAGCAGAAGCAGCAAAAAGCTTCTTGCATTCATTCGATACAGTAAAGAAGAAATATCAACAGGATCCTCGAGTTTCCTTTTCGGATTTGGGAGCAAGGCCAAAAACCTCAAGGCGAAAAATGAGACACTATGAATCACCGATGACATCTACAACACCATTATTCATGCAAATCCCAATGGAGTCTGATGAAGAGGGGTTTCAAGAGCCGGTGAAGACAATGGATTGGAGGCAAATCAGAGAAGCATTGGAAAAGGAAAAGCATTTATTCCCGGGATCAGGGGATTTGACAATGCCAGTGACATATGATGCCCAGGGACAGAATCCAAGGTGGGAAAGGATGGGTCATGAGACACTCAAAGACTTAGGGAAGGCAGCTCAGACTTTTGGGCTGAACTCACAATACTTCAAACAGCTATTAAGAGGGACATTTTCTATGTATGATCTCACACCATATGACATTCGAAGTATTGTGGCAATGATCCTCACTGACACACAGAGTCTTGTCTGGGAAAAAAGGTGGAGAAAATATCTTGCTGAGTTGCGGAACAGATACCAAGGTGGGCCGAATGCGAACCTCACAGAAGGGCAGTTAGCAGGGGATCCTCCAGATGACAATCCAGGGGAACAAGCAGCGCGGCTTCCACGAAGAGTGTTAAGCGACATCAAAGAAGCAGCGCGATTGGCAATCATGCAAATTACGCCGACAGGAGCTCCGGATGTCCCGTTCTCTTGCATCAGGCAAGGTCCCACAGAGCCATTCATGTCGTTCATCGACCGACTCACGCAAGCCGTGGATCGACAGGTGACAACAGAAGAAGTGAAGAGGCCTCTCTTGGAGAATTTAGCTTTCGGCAATGCCAACCCGGATTGTCAACGGGTGATTAGCACCATGCCAGGACGGCCATCCTTGGCAGAGATGGTGGAGGCATGCAGCAAGGTGGGGACGCCTCAGCACGTCGCAGCGATTATAAAGGATGAATTAAAAGAGGAATGGGAGAAACAGCTAAAGGGACGCTCAGAAGGGCAATCAGAGGACAAGACATTGGAGAAGATGTTCGAGAAATTACTCCATCAACAGGACGAAAATATCAACAAAGTTCTTGCGGCAATGCAGAAAAGGAACAGACCCCAAGGAGGACAGTGTTACGGATGTGGGGAATCTGGGCACATGAAAAGGAATTGCCCACGGACACATATACCAACGCCAGTCCAGAGAGCGGAAAGACCAATTTGCGCACGGTGCGGAAGAGGAAGACACTCCGTGAAAGAATGTTATTCCCGGACAGATGTGGAAGGAAATCCGTTGCCGCATCCGGGAAACGGGAAATTGAGCGCGGGAAATCCCCGGCGCGCTCCGACACAAATACTGGCGGTGTCACAAGAACAGACAGGGCAGTCATCAGTGAGCGACAAGCAGATGCCCTCAGCAAAACCCTCAGTCGATTCCACAGTGACCCAGACCTCCTCCCACCAGGGGCACAGTGTGCATTGGCAGCTTCAAAACTAGTATGCTTTCTAGATGAAAGTCATGCGGAGATACCCACAGGTATCCGCGGGGACTCATACAAGAAACAAGATTTTTTGATAGTTGGACAAGATAAGTGCAGTATTCTTGGGCTCATTGTCTATCCGACAGTTGTCTCAGCAGACAAAAATACAGAGTTAACAGTTTTGGCAAGAGCGCTTCGTCCACCATTGACTGTATCGGAAAATACTGTGGTTGCAAGAGCCTTTGCATTGCCACCACATGCAGTTGGAGAGGTCATGTCAATCTTCGACGAAGAAGGTCTCCCTATGAAAGAGCATGTTGAAGTACATACAACATGGGTGAAGCACATAGGTCGAGACCGACCCACGCTCACGTGCCAATTGACATGTGGGGACAGGACAATATCGATCAGAGGTATGCTCGACACAGGGGCGGATGTAACAGTAATATCGTACATCTTTTGGCCACGCAATTGGAGCTTGGTCGCGCCATTGGGCTCTCTCTCAGGCATCGGAGGAGCATCTCTGTGTCTGCAAAGTGAGAATTCCGTCGTTGTCATGGGACCAGGAGATAAGACGGCGATCATTCGTCCTTTTGTCGTTCAAAAGCCGATCACAGTCTGGGGTCGGGACCTTTTGGCACAATGGGGTGCGAAGATCGAAATGGATTTTTAATAGGGGTCACTGCAGCACTCGCCACACTGAAGCTGACATGGAAAACAGATGATCCAGTTTGGGTGGATCAGTGGCCCCTTGAGCGGAAAAAATTGAGTGCTTTGAAAGACCTGGTCCAAGAACAATTGCAGAAGGGACACATCAAGCCAACAGACAGCCCTTGGAATTCTCCGGTGTTTGTCATCAAGAAAAAGCTGTCGGGCAAATGGAGGTTGTTACACGACCTCAGGAAGATCAACGAAGTCATAGAAGACATGGGGCCACTTCAGTTGGGACTTCCATCTGTCTCGATGATTCCCAGAGATTGGCAGCTTGTGGTCATTGACCTCAAGGATTGCTTTTTCAGTATCCCACTCCATCCAGATGATGCTCCGAGATTTGCCTTTTCAGTCCCAAGTATCAACAGGGAAACGCCTCTGCAGCGGTACCATTGGGTCTGCCTTCCACAAGGCCTGAAAAATTCTCCGACGATCTGTCAATGGTACGTGGCGCGAGCTTTGGCACCAGCACGAAAGAAATTTCCGAAGGCGAAGATCATTCATTACATGGATGATTTGCTCATCGCAGCATCAACACGACAGGAGCTGCAAGAAGCTCGTGACTGTGTGATCGCAGAGGTGCAAAAGGCAGGTCTGGAAATCAGCATTTCAAAGATTCAAGAGGTTGCACCTTGGAAATATCTAGGGTGGAAAATCTCAGAGAAAACAATAAAGCCTCAAAAGGTGGAGATCAGCACAAAGGTCAACAATTTGCATGATTTGCAACAGCTTTTGGGAGAAATCAACTGGATGAGACCAGTTTTGGGAATCACAAATAGCGACATTCCAGCACTGCTTGATCTCTTGAGAGGAGACACAGACATTCGTTCTCCCAGGACACTCACACCAGAAGCAAGAAAAGAGTTGGAGAAAATCTCGGATGCGATACAGAAAAGGCAGGCACATCGATTTGTTCCATCGTTGCCTTTTCAGTTGGCAGTGCTGGGGAAGAAAACGCAGTTCCATGGTTTGATCTTCCAATGGGATGAATCGCAAAAGGACTCTTTGATAATCATAGAGTGGATTTTCCTACCGCACAGGCCCGCGAAAACGATTCTCACAGATCTGGAGATGACAGCACAAATCATCATAAAGGCGAGAACAAGGCTGCTGACAATGGCAGGAAGAGAATTCTCAGTCATCAGGTTACCTCTGAAACGAGACTACTTCGATTGGGCAATGCAACAATCGAAAGACCTGTTAATCGCATTGTTAGCGTTCCCAGGAGCTTGCACAATCCACTTTCCCCAACACAGAATACTGCAGTCGCAAATATGCTATAGAGCAAAACCACAGATAAGTGAAGAACCTTTGGACGGGATCACCGTGTTCACGGATGGCTCGGGGAAGACACACAAGTCAGTGATCACGTGGAGAGACTCAACGACAGGGGATTGGGAATCAGACGTGAGGATGGTTCAGGGCTCTCCACAAATTGTGGAGTTGGCAGCCGTTGTCCGGGCATTTCAGTTGTTCAAACAGCCTCTCAATCTGGTGACAGATTCCGCATATGTTGCGGGTGTGGTCAAGAGATTGGAGGGTTCGCTCTTGAAAGAAGTCAGTAATGAGGTTTTATACTCATACCTGACAAGCTTGAAAACACTGCTAGAGAGCAGGGAAAGGGAGTATTTTATCACACACATTAGAGCGCACACAACACTTCCAGGGTTTTTGGCGGAAGGGAATGCTCGGGCGGACAGGTTGACAATGCCCATTTTGCAAACACTGCCGGACATTTTTGAGCAGGCAAGGTTAAGTCATGCGTTCTTTCATCAGAATGCGCAAGCACTGATGGAGTCCTTTCGTCTCACAAAGAGTCAGGCGAGGGAGATCATTAGTGCTTGTCCAGACTGTCAGCTTGTGCAGCCACCTTCTTCTACCGGGGCCATCAATCCGCGGGGGCTGCAAAGTCTTCAGTTGTGGCAAGCTGATGTCACAAAATACCCATCTTTTGGGAAGCTCAAAAATGTTCATGTTTCTGTAGATACATTCTCAGGTGCAGTCTTTGCTTCAGCACATGCTGGGGAAACAGCAGACCATGCTTGCCGACACTTTCTGCAGGCATTTGCAGCATTAGGTGTGCCTCAGGAGATAAAAACAGATAATGGTCCAACATACACAGGCAGGGTGCTTGACAGATTCCTGAAAAGATGGGGTGTCAGACACACGTTTGGTATTCCGCATTCACCCACAGGTCAGGCAATCATTGAGAGAACACATCACACCCTAAAATCCCTTCTGGACAGACAGAGAAGGGGTGAGCCAGAGGCAACACCTCACATGAAATTAAATAAGGCATTGTATGTGCTGAATTTCCTAAATAGCTCATCCTCGGAACCTGATCCACCGATCGTGAGACATTTTCTAAACAACACACAGGCAAAGCTAAGGGAAAATCCTTTAGTTTTGATCAGAAACCCAGAGACCGGACAAATAGAGGGTCCTTTCAGACTAATCACTTGGGGAAAGGGTTTCGCTTGTATCTCCACAGATCGAGGTCTGAAGTGGGTGTCAGCACGGCACGTGAAGCCATTCCGAACGCGAGAACACGAGAATGCTGATCCGAGAAGCAAAGAGACGAGTACTCAGACAGAAGTCGAGACTCAGACTGCGAAAAACGACCCAGAAGAGAAATAAAAGAAACTAAGGACTTTGGGGGGTTTTCACATAAAAGCGAAAAAGGTCTTTTGGTGCAAACAGAAGGGGGAGATGTGGGATCTCAGTCTCTCAGAACTGGGGTGCAGGGTGAACCAGACCCCCCCTGGGGGGCTCGGGAGTCCTGGAATGCTGCCAGAAATGTCTGGTGGCTGGACTTTGATCCCACATGGGAGATGACATCAGTATGAGGACGGGAGGATTTCACTGGGGTGAATGGTGAAGGGACAAGTTAATTGGAGTGTGAGATACAGGGTTTAAGATCCCTGTACAGGGGGGTCTAGAGAGGCAAGATGGAGGGATTGGGGCGTGCCCTTCTCCTTCTTCTTCTTCCTCTAAGCCTCCATCTTCTGTGGTGATGTTGGCACTCCGGGATTGGACCTTACTAGGGGAACACTGGTTAATAAGGGTAGAGGGTATTGGAGAAAAATGATAAATATTGTATACGTAACTCCGGGTATAAAGATAGGTGACCGCCCCAGGGGCTTTCAGTGTGTGCCCATGGCTGACTGCTGAGCAGAACTCTGTCAGGCCAAGAGAAAATCTTTTAGATAAGCAATTAATAAACACTGAGACCGAGAACAAATCTGAAGCTTCCTCTCGTCCTTTCGAACCCGGGGGCCCAAGGCCATCTTTGGGCTTTTCCCCAGACCATCTAAACAGCCGAGAAATCCAACAAGGAAGAACACACTGTCAAGGTGAGTTCTGCACACTGAGTGTAGCAGAAATGTGCAGTTAACCCAAGTAAGTCTGTAGGCAAAATGTCTAGAAGAGTCATCTCTGTATTTCTTCATGATGGTAATTCTTGGTAGTGGTTTCAAGGGCTTATATGTGTTTTTCTCACTTAAGCTTCAACAGAAAAAGATGCAGATTTGTGGCCTTCTGCAGCTGTGATGCTGAGGCAAATCCTTCTGCTGTCAGGAGACAGTGGGATGGGCAGACTGTGCAGCTTTGCTACTACACTGAAGTGTAAAGAGAAGCCTACCATAGCTCACTCTGTAAATTTGCTTTTGTGTAGGGAAGAATAGTAGTGCTGATGTGGAACAGCAAGATCTGCTCTTGTTTGCAATAAAAGCATCAGGTACCCACTGCCTCAGCTGGCAGAAGAGATATACTCAGTCTCAGTCCAAAATCTCCAGAAAGCCTGCTCTCATGAAAAAGACAGGAAGAAAACTGAGCTGGCAGCTGCAGATGTCAAGGGAGCGCAAGGCTCTGGGATCTTGCCAAAGGTCTGGGGCGAGTGGGAGGTTGCAGCTGCTTTTGTGAATGAGAGGAGGTCTGCAGGAGGAGGTGGAAGATGGCTGGATCATGTCACATCATTGTGGGCACAACAGGAACTTGCTGGGTAATTACTTTTGGAAGGCTAAATGGAAAGGGAGTGATGGGCAGAGGAGGAAGGTACACCCTCAGGAGCTGCATTTTTGTGGGGCACAGTTACAAGCTGTAGCTGTCCCCCACACATACCTAGGGGGGACAATGGCAGGTTCAAGTGCTAGAAGATAGCTCATGGCCTAATAAAAACCTTCCCAAAATAACAAGCCCACTTTTTTTGAGGATATCTGATTTCTGGCTTTTCCTTTTTGGGTGTTAAATTTTGGGCCATGAAGGCTGCAGGCTGAGGATGTCTGCCGAGCGAAGAGGTTTATTGTCCACCAAGTCATTCCTCCACTGTTACCTTCTGTACATTCTCTGTGAAGACTGACTGCTATGAATACACAGCTCTGGGCTTAAACCACAGGCAGGAGCACTCATTCCTGCAAGCTGAGAAGGTGGCTTTTGTGGTATGATAGGGCTGGAGCCACCATCCCACTCCATAGAGGACATCCTGGATGGAGTTTCACCTGCTGGCTCATCTGAGCTAACTGTGGGCTAGCAGAGCATGGGAGGTGCTGGCCTCCCTCCCTCCACATGGTGTTCCTGCTGTGTGACACCCAGGGACTGCTGCCACAGGACACTAATCCAGCAGGATGTGGATGCATTTCCCATGGGATCAGTGAACTGATCCAAATCACCAAGCGGGCATGTGATTGCTAATGCAAGGACTGGAGCCAGGGCTGGGAGAGAGGAAGAGTGGGATCAGCACTTTGGCAGCAGACTGCAGTTAAGTTGGATTAAACACAGCACAAAGCTGTACTCTGAAAAACTCATCACATCATGGTGATTTTCAATTGGTAACTACACCCCAGAGTGACAACTGGTACTTGCAGGAATCAATATGTTTATTTATTCAACAGATGAATACAATACACTTCTGTCAACACAAGATTTTACAGGTAACAGCTGGTATATAATGAAATTAATGAAGAGTAAAAAATGAGATAATCCTTGAATTAAAATTGTGAAGTAGTGCAGTCAGTTTTAAGACTGCTACTTATCAGTTATCAATGAGATACAGTGCAACTTCTTCTACTGGGACAACTGCAGCCTGCAAGCAAACATCTCAGGTTTGTGATGCCATGGACTGTCTAAGGCATGTGTCTCAGGATGCTTACAGGGTCACAGAATCACAGAATAGTTTGGGCTGGAAGGGACCCTTAAAGGTCATTTAGTCCAACCCCCCAGTTGGGGACAGGAACATCTTCTAATAGTCCAGGATGCTCAGAGCCCAGTCCAATCAGACCTTAAATGTTTGCAGGGATGTGGCATCCATCTGCCACCTCTCTGGGCAACCTGTTCCAGTGTTTTATCACCCTCCTCATAAAAAACTTCTTCCTTCTATCTAATCTAAATTGACTCTATTTTAGTTTAGAACCATTAAAGGTCACCCTTAATGGATCCATTTAGTCCAGAGAGTTTGCTAGTCTGCTGTCTACACAGACATTAACCTGAGATAAGAACTGATGTCTCCATTATAAAATGTGAAATGTGAGAAGAAGATGGAGAAGGTATGTTTTCTTCCATTTGCATATGTTTGGTTTGTGTGACAAGGGGCTAAGAGAAAGGCTTATAAAAGGCAAGATATAATGCAATGATGCTCTTCAGGGGCAGAGGCATAGGACAGTAAAATCAATCTCATGTTTCTTAATAAGCTCTAGTTCTCCATCTAATTTTAATTTTCTGCCTGGAATACTAAAATACTTTCAGGCATTTATATTCTGCTCATTATTAATAAACAGTATATAACACTCAAGATGTTTCTTCCATTTCCTGCCTCATTCTGGTTTATCCATTATGATTCTCTGTACTACAAGAAAGTGAATTTTCTTCTATTATGAATCTCAAAAACCTGCCATTTTCTATGAATGATTTTAATAACATCACTGCAGAAAGGGAAATATATACAAAATGACATGTTTTATACAAACATAGGAAAAAAAGGCTTTTTGGGGGGAACATAATTTAATAACCAAATTTTTCCCCTTCAGCATTCATAAGACCTAAAGTAGAATGCCATTTATTTGAACTTCCAGCTCTACTTCTGCAATTGACAAAACCATTTTCTGACAAATGGCTTGTTGAACCAGAATGTAAATACACAGCCAAATCTAGCTGTGGAAGGAAAGCTGTGTGCTTTTGAAACTACACAAGCTTCCTCTGCTGGAAGAAATACAGAGCTGCAGGGCTATCCATGGCATCTTGAGAGGAAGAAAGGCTCCATCACAAACTTTGTAGAAGGGACACCCTTTCCAATGGAAATTGAAAGCTGAAATATTAAAATTTTGGTGGAAACAGAGAAAACCCCAATGTTTTGTAGCTATATCATTGCTGCCTAGTTTGGAAGTACACTGGAAACTAATCTTGTGGAGCATACACAACCAAAAGCAGGGAAAACATCAGTCCTGAACAACATAAGGATATTTTTTGTTATTTACAGGGAAATGTGCTTTTTATCACTAAATGTATTTTTTTTAAAAAGAAAATTGCATCCTACCCTTGTCTGGTTCCTTGGCTCATTCCTTGGAGATGAAGTTGCTGTTTGAGCAGATCTCCCAGAAAGGAAAGCTGAAAGGACTGGACATTGATCTGAAAAGAGAAGCATAGTCAGGATGACTCAGTGTGCAGAAATGAGCATTACTTATACCTTTGGGGTTTCATTCACTGATTTCGATATTTCATGTTTATAAAGTTTTCCCAGGAAGCTGCTTTTCTGTAGGGCCACATTGAGGATATTCACAGCACTCATTCTGACATTCTTCTACTCTGCTGAAGGAGCACATTTTCCATGCTGAACCCCCATCTGCTGGCATGTCAATCAGCAGTCACTCACTCTGAGATTTTTCTTCAACTCCTTGGGCTTTGTTTTAGTTTCTCCCTCATGATGATTGGCAATATGAGACTGTCAATTTCTTTAGTCTATTTCCTAACTCATTAATGGATATGCTGAGCAAGATGGGTCCCATATTGGTCCTGAGACAGCCTACTGGTAACATCCCCCACTGTGAAAGGTTTTTGTCTTTTTCTTTCCTCTCTATCTTCAGTTAGAGACCCTTGTGAGGACCTCCCCTCTTGCCCCAGGAACACTTAAATTCTTAAAGGTCATTTGTGAAGAGTCTTGTTAAAGCTGCTGTGCATTGTGTGATACAGGCAAGAGTAACACTTTTATTATTATAAATTTAAAACGAGCTGGGTTCCTGGTACACCTTTCATCTTAGAAAACACCAATTGACCTTACATTGTTTATTTGAGAAGTTTCAGTGTTTGCCACGAAGGAAAACATTTTTTCTTCACAGGTATTTATAAGCAGAAGTTCACAGTCACAGCCATTACAATGATGCAATTATATTTTTCTTTTGTAACTCTTATCTTACTGTTAGAGACTGAAATGCTATTATTTATGGCTTAAACATAACCAGCAAGGCAGAAAATCTGTGCATATGCAAAATATCATGTTAAATTGGAAGAAAACCAGTTATTGAGAAGTTGATACATAAAATAAATTGAATCTTTGAATGCTTGGAACTTCTGTCTTCAAAAAGATACATCAGGGAACTGTCTCAATGATATGAAGTGTTTATTTTTGAAGTCAGTCATTGTGTTGGGATGGTTGGCTAGCATAACATGTAATCATTCTATTTAAGAAAGATTTCTGCAAGACTAGCCTTTCTTTGGACTATAATGCACAAAATCTTTTTTTTCTCAGAAAAGATTTTAAAAACTCACAAAAGGTTGAGAAAAGGACAGGAAAATTTGAAAGGCTTGTGTTGTTTAGTCTGTGAGATGGAGTTGAAATTTAGACAGAAAGACTAGCATTTACAAAATGAACAGCAAACACACTAACTCATTATTTTAAAATTACATTCAAAACTATTATTTAAAAATTTCTACATGTTCTGAGAGAAATTGCAAGTGTATCAGAACATGAGATACAGCACAAAATTTAGAAGCTGACAAGATATTAGACCTTCTAATAAATTGTTCTGACTTCATTAGAACTCAACTTGGACTGGTATGTGGTTTGTGACTGAAGAGTTTTGAATCTGCTCCTTTGTTTTCCTGCATTTGACAAGTAAATCTGCCCACAGAGTTTATTCCACGGCCCAAAAAATAATTTTTCAGGCACAGAATCTTGTTGAACATATAATGCAGAACTTTAAAATCTTGTGATGAAATACATCCACGATAATACGTAAACAACAGAAAGACCTCATGATGGCCCCAGACCAGGAGGTTACATGGAAGTCACTTCAGAGCAGAAAGGGAACTTTTCTGTCCTTGTGTGCCTTGAGCTACAGAATCTACAACCTAGACATAGAAATGGAATTAAGATAAACCAGAATCACCTCTACCAAGTCAAGTGTATATTCCTTGTGAAAATTAATTGTCTCAATTATTTTCATGGACAGAAAATAACAGTTGCATACCTTTCATAATACAAAGGAGAAAACTTGTGTACCTTTTTTATTTTGACTCCACACTGAATATGCAACTGCAGAAACAGTAAAGCAGCTGATAAAATCTGTATTGTAATGCCTATATAGAAAAAAACCACCCCAAAATAAAACTGCATAAACAATAGTAAAACTGGCATTTTTAACATTATGTGTTGTAGCAAAAGCTCAGTGATATTCATGAGACAAAAGAAGAGGTTCACTTGTAGCCCACTGACTTTCTTCCTAGCAAGCCAGAAAAACTTACTGCAAACATGGAGATATTAAATGGTTTTTGTTTTTTTTTTTAATAAGAGCATTGCAAAAATGCTTTAGAAAACAATCTAAATAGAGAGTTTTGATACTGATTCTCATGACTATTATTTGATTTTTGATTTGAAAGAAAAGACTTTACATTTCTTTGAAAATTACATGCTAGTAAACAGTAGAAACTTGTTCATATTTCCTAAAGCCAAACTCCACAGAATCTCAACTCCATCCCAGCATTAAGGAAATTTTAAACTCCTTCATGAATAATTGAATAAATAATTTCAAGATTTCAATTTTCAGTTTCTAGCCATCATCTTTTCCTGTTTCACTGTACTCAAGGGCTGGTATATTTAGTTTATTTTCTCAGGTAAAACACCAATATGCATGTGTGTGGGCACACTTATTTGCCTGCATAAGGCTGTTGGCTAATTTTATTTGAATAATACTTTGCCATGGACATTTTAGGAACATTTATGTATCTCCAAGTTTCAGGAAAACCAGATTGTGTAGCATTAACTCATCCCACACAAGACAAGAAAGAATATCATAACTATAGGAAGAACTTCAATGGAAGCTCCAACCACTTTTCAATAAGACTATTTTCAAATGTTTCCTGCAGTTAAGAGATTTGTACTAACTCTAGTGAATTATCTAATGAAAAGCAACTTATGCTGCAGCGGATGCTTGCATTATTTTAAAAAATCACTTGAAAAGACAGCGAGCATCGCTGTCCTACGGATCCCAGCCCCACCGGCTGACAGGTTACAGAAACTTCAATACTCCTGAAACTCCCTAGCCTTTTGTGCCGGGGCGGAAAATGGAGAGACTGAGCTGCTAAATTCCAGTTGTAACAAAGAACAGAACATTGTCGAGTTCTCAAGGGATTTGCATGTACGCAGAACTTGTGCGTGGGAGAGACCTCAGTGCTGACCCACTCTGCTCCCGCTTAGGAACTACAGGATAAGCACGACTGGCATTTTGGGTTGGGGCTTCTGCAGCTTCTGACAGGGAGCCGAGCGCTTCCTGGCACCGCAGCCCTCGGCGGAGCGCCGGTGTCGCGGCGCGTTCGCCGAGCCCCGGGCGAGGGGCGGCGGCAGAGACCCCGGGAGCGGGAGCGGGAGCGGGAGCGGGAGCGGGAGCGGCCCCGGCCCCGGCCCCGGCCCCGGCCCCGGCCTGTGGGGCGGCGGCCGCGCCCATGGCGGCGGGCGGGCAGGTACCGCGCACGGCAGGCGGGGCCGCCGCTGCCGCTCCGCCCCCTCCTCCTTCGCCTCCTCCTCCCGCCTCAGGTTTGTCATCGTGTCGCCGGCACGGCCCGGAGGAGGAGGAGGAGGAGGAGGGGGGATGAGGAAGCCGCTGCCGCCTTTGCATCCGTGACGGGGGCCTGGAGAGCCCGGGCTTGGGACGGCCCCTTTCCCACCGCCGGCGCACAGGCGCTGCTCGCCCGGGGGAAGGGCCAGGAGGAGGAGGAGGAGGAGGACGGCGGTGCTGTGTGTGAGAGAGCGTGGAGATGAGCTCAGCTCTGTGCCCTGGAGCCGCCTGAGGAGACCCGGCTGCCTCCCAGCCTCCCTCGCCGCCGCCGCCATGGCTCACTCCCCCGTGCAGGCGGGGCTGCCGGGGATGCAGGTGAGCAGCTGCCCCAAGGGCAGGCACGGACACGCTTCTCGGGCCGGGCTGCCTGTAAACGGGGGAATTCCCGGGGCTGGGGGGAGAAAGCGCCTCTTGGCCCTGGCTCGGCCGCGGGGGCTGGGCTGGGGGCAGAGGAGCGGGATGGAGACGAAACGTGCTGTCAGCGCTTGGCGTGGCGCCCGGCGAGGTCCCTCCGCCCGTGGATCGCCGCCTGCCGCTGCTCCCTCCATCCGTCCTCGGCAGCCGCTCTGTCGCTGCGGGCGTGCGGAGCGGAGCCCGTGGCCCCCTCCCCCGGCCGGCAGTTCTGCTGCTCGGTGTTTTAATTCCTGAAGGCAGCCGCGGCTCAGTGCGCGATTTTCGGCCCCGTTAGTTTGAGGTGCGTAGGGCAAGCATTCGTACAACCAGTCCGTACAAGCAGGGCCTGGAAATGTTGACCTTCAGCGCATGCTGCAGTGCCCATGTCTGTGGTGCTGCTGTGAGCTGGGTGCTCGGGAATCGTGTTTGTCTCCCGTGTTTGATCCCGAGAGTTGGTCAGCTGCTGTTGTTGTGCGGTGGAATTTGTTTGTTCTGTGTCTAAACTATATATTTGAAAAAACTAATGCTGGCTGAGCTGGCTCAGTCTGAGCCTCTCCCCCCACCTCGTTTTTCTTGGTTTAAATGGAAACTGCTGCCAGGAAAACGTAAAGGTCATTGGTATCTGTGTGTTGTTATTCTAATATTTTCCACATCTGATTAGAAACTTTCTTGCCCTTACCTCCAAAGGAACAACTTATAAATGACATGTAAGAGTCTCTCTCAGTTTTGTCTCCTGAACTGAAAGTGTTTGTGCATCATTTGCTTTAAGTATTGATTTACCGTGGTTTGTTTTATTGTGAGTGAGGATTCTAAGTCGTGAATCTCTTTTCATTCCAAAATTTGAATTGAAAATGTTACATGCCTAGGCAAAGCATGAATTATGTGCTCATACATAGTACTGGATGCCCCGTAGCCTATGTACACCCACTCTCTGAGCTAATTAATTTATTGCTGTGTAGGTCCTGCTGTTGGGAGTTCAAGTTCACCTTCCAAATATGAGCAGTTTGCTGATTGACAGAGAAATGAGGGTTTCTTGATTGACTATGGATATTGTTTGGGCTTTTTATTTTATTCCTTTGGGACATACTAGAACTGCGACAACTACCTACTTTGAGACAGAGCCTATAACACTTTAGCATTTAAAAATCAGATTTGTAGCTGCTTGGAAGTGAAAGAATGAAGATTATTCCATCAGTATGTGTGTACTGATGTTGTATGTTACTTTATGATCTGAGGACCTGTGCTTTTTATTGACTTGATTTATTATTTGGTTTGTAGTACTGTTAGCTGTACTAAATGCGTGGATCTTCAGAGTTCTTATTGGTCCATGTCATTTGGGACTTTGCTTCAAATAGTTTTATTCAAAGTGGTGTCATCTTTCTCATGAATTTTATTCTATTACTATGAGAGTTGCTCAAGTGTGAACTTCCATAGTCTGAAAAAAACAAACCCAAAACAGCAGAGATCTCCCAATAGGTAGAGGCATAAAGTGTGTGAGCAATGTGAATGCTGCTCACTCATTTCTTGTGCCCAGTTCAAGATGTCTGTATCCTTTTCCAGTCTGTCAGAATATATAGCAGTTTTATAGCGGCCTGTTTTCAGTACACAATTCTCTTTGATTTTACCTCCAAATAAATGTTCAAAGAGTGAAGTACTTACAGTATGTGACATCTGCTTCGATAAGAAAAAGATTTGGGACTTTGTGTAGAAGAGAGAAATAGAGCTTAGTTCTCTGGGCTATAATTAAATTGCCTAAATCACGGGACTATCCTTTTTCTGTGGTGTGATCCCTCCTCCCCACCTACCAGCTTCTGCCACAAACGGTGGAAGCAGTGTCAGTGACAAGTTGTGCAGCTTTCTTTGCTGTACTCACACAAGAGAGCATCACCCATTGTGCTTGTGTGAGCAGGGCGACTTCTTGACCCCAAAAAATCACTTGGAGGGACATCACTTTATTAATGCTGTTTGGCCTGAGCATGGTAGTGTCAGTAGAGCAGAGGAATGAAGGATTAATGTATTTCTCCCTAAACAAGATGTCTGATCAATGTTGGAAGAGTGATGCATAAAAATGAGTGGGTAGAGAGTGAGCCAAAGGAATGAAAAACTGTGGAGGAAATGTAGGATGGTGCTGGAAGGTTGTCAAAACCTGAGATTTGCTGTCTGCTGTACAGTGGGCATGTTGTAACCTGAATAAAAACAGAGTTGGGTTTTGGCCTAAATTTCTGTGCGTGCACTTTAAGTTCAGACTGGAAGTTTTTGCTGTTGCTGTTTTAAGGGCACTGTACAGATGTGAGTTTGGGTGTGCAGGGTGAAGCTGCATCACGACTAAACTGAGGATGTGTTGTTTTGCTTCTTCGTGCCTCATGGAAGTGGCCTGGGCAGAGTGTGTGTTTGCCTGTAAATGTGCGAGATTCCTGCAAGACTGGCTCCATTAAGTGTGTATACGACCTTGATTTTCAGACTGGCCTGCATTTCAAGGCTGTGGTAAGCTTCTGGAACTTCTTTAAGGAAGCTGTATTTTAAATCAAGTACTGTGTTTATAAATTTATGGTAATAAATTCCTGTGGTGCTTTTAAAATTCCATCATCTTGAAGACAAGCCTCTTCTGTGTGATAAACTCCTTTTTTTATCTTCCTCCCTTTTCGGTTGTTTTTGTAGCAATAACAATGTTTATGCAGCAAGTTATTTTTATTCGTTCTTCATTGTATTTTCAGTACAAGAGCTACAGGTTCTTCATGCAAAATGTAAATAAGCATTGACATTCAAGCTGTGTTACTTCAAGAAATGCTAGAAGTTTAACTAAATTTAAGTGGGAACTTGACAAATGAACATGAAAGGTTTTTAAGCATAAAGGCACCATTTCAGGCTCAGAAAGTGTCAGTTGCCAGAGACTGGAAGGGTGCTTTGGGAAATGCTGCTGTTTATTTGTCTATTTTTGTGCTGTTCACAAGATGTGCACTTTGTGCTGCTGTAGGATGAGTGTCCTGGCCTAGAGGATCCTTTGTTCTGGTCGGCATGGCTGTTCTTTCATAGTTACACACTATAGGTAACACTGTCTTCCTTATTGTAACTCATTCTCCTTTTACAATAAACTGCTTTAAGTGCTTCCTGTGTGAGCTCTGTGTTTGGTGACTGCAAAATACTGTGTTGTTAAATCAAAGGCACTGTGGAAAGGCCTCTTAGCTTCTCCTGCTTTCCATTTGCAGCTTCTGTGTAGGACATGAGCTTTCCCCAGTTTGGTGTTTTTTCTTTTTTTTTTCCAGAGTTTGTGCTCACTGTTACTATTTATGTTACAGTTTGACAAATACTTTGCAGTAACTTACAGCACTTAAATACTGGACAGATCCTTGAACCGTTATGATCTTGGATAATCAGTTTTAAAATAGTCTCAATACAGATGTCATGGTTCTGTGACATATGACAAGCTCAGCCCTTGGGTACCAGGACAGAAGAGTTTTAATTGGTGAAAAAGAAGTGGGCATCTTTTCACTCTGCAGTCAAAGGCTGTTTCAGGGCTATCTAATAGATGTATGGAGCAGTTTGGGTGTCAGGAAAACCTATTTCCATTGTGTGGCCTTCCAGACTAGGTAAATAGATGCAGCTTATGGCAACTGTGTCTTTCAGGTGTCCTCACAGGCCTGTCAGACTGGTCCTGTGTTGTGGCACTTCCATGTGTGAGCAAGGTACCCTCTGGCCAGCTGGCATCTTTGTTCCCCAGGGAGACAAAAGGCCACTGAGGCAGCAGACACATTCAAATACCAGGCCTTGTGTTACAAGTGGTGCACAAAGCTCTGATGTCAGCTTTTACATAGTGCCATCTTTTGTGTTTCTGAAGTAGAAAATGTATCTTGGCTGCATTTTCAACATTTGCTTAAATTCTTCTCGTACTCCCTTTCTTGTGAGCGGGGTTGGAAGGGGAATGGAGGATGCACAGAACACTGATGGACAAAGTCAACATGGCATCGAATATAAATTAATAATAATAAAAAATACTGCATCCATCCTACAATAATTTGGTCCCTTCTATTAAAAAAAAAAAAAAGGTGTGGACAGCTGGAGAGGGTTGAGAGAAAGACCACAAAGATAACTGGATGACTGGGAAGCCTTTTGCATGGGAGGGCTGAGAGAGCTGGATGTGTTTAGCCTTGAGAAAGGATGGCCCAGGATGGAGACCTTGTCACAATGTTCCAGTATTTCAAAGGTGTCTGAAGAGAAGATGGAGACTCCCTTTTTACTAGGAGTCACATGGAAAGATGAAGGACAAGAGGTACAAATTACACCAGGGGAGAATTCTGATTGGACACAAAAGGAAAATTCTTCACAATTAGGACAATCAGCCATCTTGAGGAAATGGTGGATTCCCCAACGCTGGACTCAAAATGTTAAGTCTTGCCTGGACAGGGTGTTGGGCTATCTTGCCTAGACCGTGCTTTTGCTGGGAAAGTTTGGACCAGATCTTCCTTGAGATCCCTTCCAACCTGGCGTTCTGTGACTGTGAGTGATTTTGATCTGGTTATTGCTTTTGTGATGATACATCTTTTCTGGAGTACTGTTTAATTCAGTGGTTTTCTGTGTGCCTAAAAGTAATAATTTGTGTGGATGCAGCTTTATAATCAAAGCTGGTTTTACTTGTAAGCTCTTTGTTGATCTGGGTAACTTTCTATGTGCGGGTATGCACAAATGTCAGACTGTGCTGGTTGTATGTTAGTATAGAACTAAGAGCCTTCTGCAGTGTAACTTGATAAAAAGTGAGGCCTGAATTGGAAGAATTTATTGTATTCTCAGTTGCTCTGCTTGGCAGCTTCTTGAGACAGAAATCTGGGTTTTCTGTCAGACACAATGGGTGCAAGAAGAGTCTCCCCTCAATTTATGACATTGCTGTAGAACTAAAATTCGCTATTTTCCTTATTTTTGTCAAGTAGTATTAATGCAACAGAACTTTCTCATTGCCTCTATTAGCATTCTTTTTCAGCTGTTTGTTGTAATGATGGGGTTTTCCTAAAGAGCTACTTCTTAATTTTTCTTTTTATCAGTAGCTTAGCTAATTAAGAGTGATTTTCATCACAGAAGTTTTAGCTTTTTAGCAAGTGTAAGTAAGTGAGAGACATTATTCTAAAACTGTTTGTGGGACATTTTTCCTTAGCTATCTTTCTCTTGATGTCTGAAATACATCTTGTGTTTCACTGCCGTACTGTACATGCTGCTGATACTTGAGTGTGGCTTTCACTGTGTGCCCAAGGCATGGAGGGATTTTTTCTTGCAGTAATTTACAGTTCAGAAGTGTAATGGATGGAAGGGAGGAAGTCAGCTACAGGTTATGAAAGTTTTTCGTGATGTTGCACTAAAAACTCAGAAAAAATTCCAATTAAATATGTTTTCTGGAAGCAGGCTACAGTTAGGTAACTATTCATTTTGGTATTAAACTCTTAGGGTGGTACATTAAGCAGTTTTCTGAATGAAAAATACCAGAAAATTTCAGACTGATTTGTGCAGGCCACATTGCACGCAGAAAATGGTATTGGTTAATTAGAAATCTGGAACCATGCTTTACATATTTGTGTTACTGATGAAAAATCGAATATTTTGTATTCTGAATGTAAGACAAGTGCATCTTCCTTGAAAATAAGTGGAAAGAGAGTTATACAAGGGCTGAGGAATATTTTTATGATAGGCTAACTTTAGGCAGCTGCTGGAAATATGCTTACACCCTGTTTCAGTCTAGGTAGAAATCAGAACAAGAGAGTTAACTATAGTGACAAATATGAGTATTAGTAGGCCACAGTGATTCATGCTAAATGTTTTTACCTTCAGTGTTTGAGATGCAAGGTTTACAGCTTTATTTTTTGCTTCCTCTCTCCCCTTTTTCAACCCATTGAAGATTCACAGCAGAACTGGTGGCAGTTGTTCCTTTTTCTCGATAGTTAAAAGTATTGCTATAGCTAGTTCTCTGTATTTTTGGCATATTGTATTTCTCCTGGAAAAAAGCAATTTCCTTATGGTAGCATGTGTCTGAATTGAATAATTATAGTATTGGAGATGGAAAGTGGTAGAAATATGGAATGTGTATGAAGAAAAAAAGAAAACAATTATGCCCTACTTTTTATAATTGACAAATTCTCAGTGAAAGAGCTGGATCTTAGTTCTACACCTAGTTATTACAGATAAATGCTTTCTTTCTAGTCTTTGTACCTCTCATTCAATGTTTTGCTGATTTGTCTTCTTAAATAAAATAAAATAAATCAGTTGTTGCTGTTCATGATAATTTTAGGATGATTATGGTAGTTTGTCTCATTTTACTTTATTATTGATAAATAAGACTGAGAGATGGCTCAAATTTGGTTCCAGTTTTAAGGCTTCTAAAATGTAATTTTTTTTTTCATTGTTTATCTAAAAGTCCCAGACTATCAATCCAAATACTTGATTATATTTTGTCTTTTTGCATTAGTTGGCTGCTCTTTGAAAGTGCAGGTAGGGATTGATACAATTGAACCAAACAATTATCATCTGTTTACTGCTTCTTTTGTATTTCAATTTCACACCAACTGCAGGAAATAATTTTGTGTGTTGTTTCAGTTATTCATGTACGGGATATATATTGCTGAAAACAAGAACTTGTGAGCTTCTGAGATAGCTGAAATGCTGGGTAGCAAACTTTGAGGCTTCTCCTTCCTGGAGTTATTTTTTTCTCTGGTGCAAAATCATCTTATATGGGTGTTTTGGGGTCTTGGTGGTTTCTCGTAGGTTTTTTTATTCCCTGCCCCCTGCTTTGGAAGCCTGAGTTTGTTGGAGGGCTGATGTGAATTTGTGCAATTTACCCCAATTTGTGTATCTCTACTGCTGCCCCCTGTGCTGCTCGCTTTGTGGGGATCAAAGTAAAGAGGGGAGCTCCTTAATACTGGTCTGTGTTGAGGTGAAGAGACATTAAATGGTTTTTGAAAGATTGCAAGTGGTGATCTAGGGAAACCTTTGCAGTGCCTTCTTGAAATGGGGAGCTGTGTGAAGGAGAATGACCTCACTGTGCCTGCTGGTCACTTTGACTGGCTTTAGGCTCAAAGTTCTCAGGGTATGTGGGAGAATTTCCTGTGTGAACTTCTCTGGCAGATTTCTGTTCTCTGGTCTGACCAAAGATAAAAAGTAAAGAAATTATGTGCAGCAATGGTATCTCAATTTGGAACAAATTAGATGTCTGTGCAGTAAATTTAGCAGCAAAACGAATTTTTCACGTGATAGGAAGTGTATCACGGAATAGCTGAGATTGTAAGGCACCTGTGGAGCACATCTATCCACCTCCTGCTCAAAGCAGAGTCACCAGATTGCTCAGGACAACATCCAGCCTAGTTTTAAATGCCTCAAAGGATCCACACCTGCCTAATCTAATACAGGATTATATTAAGAAACCCTGGGTTTTTAGCTTTGTGGTTGTTTTGTTTTGGTGGTTTGTTGTTTTGTTTTCATTTTTTTCCTTTTCTTTCTTTTCCTCTTTTATTTTTGGAAGTTTAGATGAAGTTTCCTGTAACTCAGTTTCTGGCCATTGCATCTTGTCCTTCTGCTGGACACCACAGAGAAGAGTCTGGCCCTGTGTTCTTTACTCCTTTCCATCAGGTATTCACACAGAGTAAGATTTCCAGCTGCCCAGGCTTCTCTTTTCTAAGCCAAACAATCCCCAGATATCTCTGAACCTCTTCAGATTATCATATTTTGGGCTCAGTCTTGATAGGGAATGAGAATTGGACTGAAAAATTGGAAATTGATTTGGTGAAATGAAAAGTATGCAAATTGAGATGTTAAAAGATGATTGATTGTCTGTTTCAAACAAGCTTCAAAAATACATAACAAATCTGCAAGTACCATCAGTTGCACAGTTAGGCTGAAGAACTTGGATTATGGAGAAGCTTTGTAATTCTTGTAAGTTAAAGAGAAATATTTTTAATGCTTTTCTATAATAACTGGAACAACTCTTCATAAAAAGAAGTTAGAAATAAGAACTTGAGTGAGATGTGGAGAAAGACTCAAAGCTGTATCTTCTCTCAGAATGATATGGGTAAAGTTGGATCTAACTAGTTTGAATTACAGTAGTGTTTTCTGTTGAGCTTTAAGGGACAGTCAGTGGGGATGAGAATTGGAGGTTCATAAAAATAAATGTGTTGCAAGATGTGTGTAACCCTACTGTGAAGAGGATACTGCAGAGGTGGTGTCAGAGTGGGTGACACTGCTGGTTTCTCCAGGACTGTTCTTGACAATTGTTGACTGAAAAGTGACCTTTGCATAGAAAAAGGCAATGCCTCAAAAAGACAAAATTTAAAGGCACCTGTTACATGTGAGAGGCAGTGCTGAAGAACTGTGCACCCCTGGGGATTGGAATTACTGAACAAAACAGCATAAAGTGCAGCTTGTCATGAGTATGAGTATTACAAAGAGCCTTTGCAAAAGTCTGGGAGCTCATTAGTTGGAAATACATTAGGAGTAGGCAATTTGGTTTTTTTGGCTGCAGCTGAGTTTGAGCCATGAGACCAAATTGAACAAATAGGATCTGAGAATGTATTGAACTATTTTTATTCTGTAGAAGTAGGCAACAGTGTTGTTAGGTCCTAAGAAGAGTTAATTTTAAATGGAGTATGTTTTTCTGGCTGATTAAGGTCAAAAGTAATGAATCCAATGTGGAACAAGTACAGAGAGATTACTCAAATTATTGGATGAATGGTGGCTTTGCTTATGGTGAAAAGGACTTTGTTCTGCATGGCTGAACAAGCTGGACTGTGAGACAAGATGGTTGCAGTTTGTGTTCAGAAGTGTGAAAAACTATTTGAAATGAAAAGCAAAGTAATTCAGGTGTCTATGGAAATTGAAAGTTCTGGAATCATTCAGTCTGAATGCTCCATAACTTGTTTTTGATTTGTCACTGTATGTATTCTGTGACAAGCTTTGAAAAAAATCTTGTAGTGGTAGAGATCTAGTTCTTTATCAAGGTGATTAGCTTTACTCATTTGGAGCAGATATTGATGTTCCAGTCTGTGGTTTCTAGCAATATTTGATGTGCTCCATTACATGAAGGATCTTTTATCAGTTCCCATTATTTTAATATTAGTAGGAATAAACTCTGTGCTTAGTAAAAGTTTGCAAAGGATAGAGTCAGCAAGACTGTAGTGGCAGTGTCTGTGGAAGTAATTTTCTCTGTGTAGTTGTGTAGAGAGAATATTTATAAAGCTATTTGTTTATTTTATCTCTGTTGAAAGTATTTACAAAACCAAGGAAAATCAAATTTGGCAAGAATCGTTTTCAGATGTGATCTCTGAAAAAAGAGTGGGAATTGGCCACTCATGTACTTTCAGATTCAAGCAGTTCATTATGGATCTGGAGGCCTGATCTCTATATTTTTGAAAGACAGCAGGTCATTAAAGAAACCAACTCTTAGTTCTTGCAAAAAGACAGGTTGCCAGTGGTTCAAGGCTCTCGCTTCAAACACCTGGTGTTTTGAGAAGAAAACTGAGACCTTTCTTACAGAGCAAGAGTGTGTTGTTTGGGTTTTTTGAAACAACTGCTGCCTCCTGTTGCTCAGAAGAAAATTCAGGAATGATAACTGTTACATTTTAGAACAAAGGAGTGCATTTACAAAAATTATGAACTGGGAAGGGTGGGTTTTTTGTTTGTTTAACAATTAGTCTTTTCACAGGAAGCTTCTGAAATAACATTATTATTGATAATGATTTTGATCCCATTAAGTTGTGTTATTATTGAGCAATTAACCTTTCAAAATGGCTGCAAAATTTTGATTATAGAAATTCAAGCGAACAGTTGTTCCCTTCTTCTTGAGTCTTCCAGCAAGTTATTTTCCTCACTTTTCTGTAATTGTTAATTCTCTTTTACAGTTGTCTTATAAAACTGGCAGCCTAACACCAGAATCCCAAGAGCTTGACACTGTAAAAAAGAAACTGCGAGGTTCCTGAAAATCTCTGAAGACTGTGGTGCTGTGAAACAAGGAGCTTTAATATATGATAGTCAGACTGTTAAGGGGAAAAGGGAAAATAGGAGGTGTATCCATAAACCAGCAGAACTTAGAAAAGCTGCTGGCAGGTAGCTCTTGCATTTTCTCTGTATGAACAACTGCAGTGCACTGCAACTGAGCAGTGCTGGCTTTTTAGTCTCAGGAGGTGAAACGTGGAAGGTTTTAGGCAGCTGCAACTGGGATTGGTTTGTGGTTTATCCAGATGCCTTTGTAGTGATGTAATGCTCAGATTCCTGTGGCTAGTGAATGCAACTAGAAGGCTTGTGTGGTTGGATTAGATGTGCACATCTCTCTGCAGCACTTCATCTCAAATTCCAGCACAGGATGTATGAAAGTGTAGACAGATAATTGTTTTCCACAAGGGAAAATATCTGATGCTGGTGTTAAGGTTATTTTTATTCATGAGGAGTTCTCAGAGAAGACTTTGAATATTGAGAGCAGAGCATTCTGTGAAGCATGAGAAGAACCAGTAAGCACAATTTGGTTTGTAGTTTTTTAGTGATCTCTTAGAAATTATGTCCCTGGAAGTGTTGGTAAGGGTTACTGTGCAGCTGAGGGGTGACTGTTTGTGGGAAAACATGAAGTGCCCTGGTCTGGTTTCTTAAGTGGGAGGTACATAAATATATACATATATAGACACAGTATGTAATATTTAGTAGTGTGTTGTTCTCTTTACATTGAAATAAACAGAGGAACAAGCTGGTTTTGCTGGAAGGGGTGTGGATCTTTTGCTCCGTTCATTTAATGGCAAAAGGGTGATAAAACCCCGTGCCCTTCTGTTTGTTTCCCAAAACTGACTTTGCATAAAAGGATGGATCAGTAAGATGTAAAGCAGGGGGAATTTCTTGGGGCTGGTGAAGCCTTGCAGTAGGTACACTTAGAGTGTTTTTGCTTTGGGCTGATCTCACCAATGATGTGTTCCTGGAATGATTACCTGAAAGCAGTGATGTCTTATGGCTGACTTTAAAGTACTAAAAGTTGTTGTGGACTCCCAGCTTGTGCCAGATGATGATGAAGGGCTCTGAGAACTGAGTGGGTTTATCTTTGGATTCAGTCAGTTCCAGCTACCTGTCCTCAAAACACCTCTTTCAGCTGTGAAATTTAGATACCTCCAGAGAAAGTGTGTTCTAGGCTATCTACCTCTTGCAGCTGTATGGGTTAATGATGTAACTCTGAGATGTGAGAACAGAAAAGTATAGGTGGGTAGTACTTTATAAGCTAAATTTAATTGTTAAAGAAAATGCTGTTTTAGTGCTTGTCAATGGTACTCTAGAAGTTCTCATTCCCCACTTCATGCTACTACAAAGTTGGGCTAAGCATAAACTGTGGTTTTATGCTTATATAGGCATTACTGAATTCTTCTTGTATGAGCCTTTTTCTCTATGAACTATTTTTCTTCACTTAGCTAGCATGAGTGTCGTCCTTTTAAAAACACATATGTCTGAAGTCTTTTAAAGTATTAATTTTATTTCTTGAGCACAATATTCTAAGTAATCCTGTCCTATCTTTCTTAATTTTATGACTATTTTCTCCATTTATGGCTTTTCCATTTTAATCCTAGAAAAACTTGGATTGGAAGAGCTCATTAAAGGTTGTACCATCCAACCCCCCCTGTTGTTGTAATGTTTGTATTTTTTGTTAGCTAGTGAGGCTCCATGTTGTTAGATTAAGAAGGTATACTGTGGAACTTGCCATCTGTGCACTGAAAGTGAGAAGCAGTAGTGAGCTGAATACTTAATAGTGGAGAAAAAGCAAATGTGGCAGTGTGGTCCACCTCAGTCCTGCATTTGCATGTTTAGGTGAGCACTCGTGGCTTTTATGTGACTGCTCAAATCAGGAAAGCTGCAACAGGATGTTTTTTAGGAGTGACTGACTTTACACAATGGAGACTCAAAGAAAAAGACAAATAAATCCTGATTAAGAAAACCTCGGCATCAGGGAGTGGGAGGAAACATGGCTGTTCATGCAGGTGATCCTTAGTAAGAGAAAATTGAAGAGGATTGTTTGTCATAGAAACAAAAGGAAATAGTGTTCTGTGCACTGAAGAAGGTGAATGAAATCCTTGCAAGGATGAGATATGAGAAAAATACAGAAGAGGGATTATGGGATCTAGGAGGGAACCAATTTAAAGAGAAAAGGTTAGACTAAAGGCTTACTTTTTTTGGTAGTTGTGTTTGATCTATTTGCTTTTAATAAAAACCAAATCTTTGTAATGATCTTCCATTCTGGATACTCTTTATTGGTAAAGAAAAAGAAATTGAGATGGCAGCATTTTCTGTTGCCAAATAGGATAGAACCCAGACACATGGACAGTGTTAAATTTGTTCTTTATATAGAGCAAAATATAAATATATCAGTGTGTGCATATGAGGGATTTAGAAAGAATGTGACAATTATGGAGGTAGAAAAAGATAGCTAGATAAATAGGAATATGCAGAATTTGAAGTGTTTGTTGCCTTTAAAAATACCACATTGTGTTAAAAATAGTGGGTGACTTTTCTCTTTATATTTCTTTTTAACAGACTCTGAAGGCAGATCCAGAAGAACTGTTTACAAAACTGGAGAGAATTGGTAAGGGGTCTTTTGGTGAAGTTTTTAAAGGAATTGACAATCGGACTCAGAAAGTTGTTGCTATAAAAATTATTGACCTGGAAGAAGCAGAAGATGAAATAGAAGACATCCAACAAGAAATCACGGTGTTGAGTCAGTGTGACAGTCCATATGTAACTAAATATTATGGATCCTATTTAAAGGTAAGATACTCACAGATGGTGGCTATTTGGTTTTACAGGTAATTCTTTTCCAGGCTATCCAGTTGTGCCTGTTTTTGTTGGTGAGGTTTGTCAAACCTTGGTTAAAGAAAAATATATTTTTGTCCTTTCAACTCTAAAGAAAGAATGAGTTACTGTATTTTGTGAAGTATGTGACAGAATTTAATAAGAAAAAATGCTTGTCTTGCTATTTCTGTACAAAAACTCCTTTAAATAACCTGAGTTTGTTGAGCTCTAATATGTTTAGATTCTCTTAATATTAGTTAATTTAAATTCAGAAAATTCAGCCTAAGTCTGCATTTGAATTACCAAAACATTAAAAGCAATTAGTATCAGCTGTTTTGTGAGGCTTGAAATTTTTTGTCAGGGCTTGATCCCTGATCATTCTAAGCTCTTAGTTTGTTCTTCTGAGGAAACTGAACCCATCTTTGGTCTGAGTGATTTAAAAATTAAAATCTGAAAGTAAATAATTTTGCACATTAGACATAAGTGAAGCTAATAATGGAAGGGGTTTCTGTTAACTGTCTTGTGAGTCTGTTTCCCTTTCCTCCCACTGCCATATTATTATTGTCAGGATTCAGATTGAGGTGTGCCAGATAGTTTGCTCTTTTTTTAAGGTTTTCTTTTTTTTGTTATTGTTTTTAATTGGATGGATGTAAGGATTTATTATTTCTTGAAGGTAGTGGAAGTATCTGGAAGCTTTTAGTGTTACTTTATTCCTTGGGCAGACTTTGTTCCCATCTCAACAGCTCGCTCTTTTATGACAGTGAGATGAGAATCTAGATAAGAGCTTGTTGTCTTGGCAAGATTTGAAGTTAGAAGTTGGCAAAAAATACTTTATTCAGTCTGCTTTTACTTTTGTGGAAGTATTCTGTTTATCTGCAAAGACATGAGGGTTCTGAAAGGGGAACCCTGCTTTATCTCTCTGTCTCTGAGATTGCCAGTTAATTTCCAAAGAAAAAAGGACTTTTTCTGGATCTGGGATATGCGTTACTCAAATGAGAGACAGTTTTTCCTTTCCTCCTTGTGCTCTGAACCAGTTTGCTTGGATATCTTATCAGTAATTTGGTAATGGTTTTTTGACCTGATAACTTGTTACCAGAGCTGGACTTTGGTGTTAGGTATAGGTTTGGTCTCAGAAGCATCAGAAGGCAGTTAATTGAGCACAGTAAATTGGATAAAGTTTTCCTCATGGCTTCTACCACTGCTTTTGAAATTACACTGTCAAGGACTGATAGTTCAATGAAGTATGGCAGCTGCACCACTGTGCCTTCCTGGTCTGTTTGCTCTCAACAGTTGTAGCCCTTCCCTGTGACATTCCAGCTGTGTGAGCTGTCCCATCACGTCTTGGTAATTGCAGTGAGATCAAAGCCTTGTAACTTCATAGAGATCTCAAATCCCTGCTGCTCGTTCCCTATACTGCCTTCATTGGTGTGCCAGCACTTCACAGAGGTATTTGAGTGTGTCTGTGTCTCAGTAGGGCTGCAAGGGAATGTCACACAGTCCTTTCCTCTTCTCTCACTTCTCCTAGTTCAAAGCTGACTTTACCAGGTTGGCCATTCTGTTGGCAAAGGCTTTTATGTGACCTGTTTCATGAGGTGGATTCTATCTCTTCCAATCAGCAGAGTCCTAAAACAAAATCTTGTTGCCAGCACCAGTGGTGCAGCCAGTTTACTTTGTAAATCCATCTACTTCTGCTCTCATCATTTACCCAAACTGGCATAATTAAGGAAAAGATTACCTGGGTCTGCAGACCCTCATCTCCGGAGCCCTAATATTGGATGTGATGGTTCCTATTACCCTTGGCGTCATTTGTGCCCACAGGATAAAAAATGGAATATAAGAAAAAGTCTGATGGGAAAACCTCTTATTAGTTTTAAAAATGTGTATAATTACAATGAGGCTGAAAAAGAAAACCCAGTGTTCAAATTTGAAGTAAGTGAATGTTGTTGTTTTTTGAAGGTGTTATGGCAGTGGCTGCTTTTCCTAGTGGAAGGTGAGAGCAGATTGTAGGGCTCTGTACCCTGAATGAGTTTGGCTGGGTTGAAGGGTCTATAGGGATACTTGTGCTTATTGTTGTGAGGGGGACCCTCTGATGCCTTCCATATCCCTTTATCTGTTCAGTGCAGTAGCCTGTGAGTTTTTCAGCTTGTGTCAGCTTTGTAAGATACAGCACCAATAGTGGCTGTGTGTGACTCAGTTACTTGAGCAGTGAAGTACAGCTCTTTCTGCAGTTGGTAGAATGTGAAACTGCTCATGTACTCATTGCTTCAGTGTTTTGTGAATGTGTGTTGTTCGTAAGACACTTGGTGCTGCAGCACTTTGGGTCTTCAAAACAAAAAGCTGATTTCTTTATGCTGTTAAAAGTTGATGTGTGGTAGTTACTGGGTGATGCTGATAAGTGGCAGAATCTTTGCAAAAGAAACATTTTGCAGTTTTATTTTCTTTCTAAAAAATGAGGAAGGTTTTGTTATCGGATAGAGATATTGTGTCATCACATATATATATACACACACACACAAAAGGGACTCTATTAATATTTAAATGAATTGGTTCATATTCTTGGCTAGAAACGTAAGTTTATTTGCTGCAGGTCTTTGTTGTATTTGGAAGCCAGGACTGCCATATGTAGTTCTAAGGGTCTGACCATCTTTTAGCTCTGTTTCTGACAGTGCAGATAATCTGTCACTGAGAATGTTCAACACATTAATTTTCCATGTGTTGAGTGATTAGGAGACATTATTTCTTCTGTGATTGGAGAGTTTAGCACTAATTACAAGAAAGATAATAATGTCTTGTCACAGAACAAACTTCTTTGAAGTAAGCAAGTAGAAAAACAATAGGATCTCAGTTTAGATTGCCAGCCACTTCACTAATTATCATCCTCTAGTCTGTGCAGCCTCGTGCACGTTGACCATGTCTCTGGTGGATGTTGGATAGAAAGAGTTACTGTTTGTAGGGAACCCTTAATTTGATTTTCTATTAATTACTTTGGCAGACAGATTGAAATTATTTTTGGAATTGCTATCCTTTTTCTAAGTAGGCAGAATATTTTGGGCTTGAGTTTTAAGATATTTGTTTACTTTTTAGTAAACCAAATCATCTGTCTTTGAGAAATCTTTATATTGTTCTTCATTCTGTGTTACTCCACACCTTCTTCCATTAAGCTAGGTGATTTTATATGCCAGTGTGTTCAGGAACCTGTTGATTGGAATTTTAGAAGGCTTATATAATACTACTGTGCTTGCCTGAGGCCTCTTGCTGTCTTGAGATGATGTGAGAAGAGCTTGTCAAGCTCTTGGTGCCTTCTGCATGATATACATGGTAGGACAGCTTGAAATAACTATTACAGTTTAATGAGTTAATGAAAGTTTCTTTGTTCTAGTAACTTTTTAAAAACACTGGTTTGTTTTTAGGTTATACCTAAAATAGTGTGATATACTCAAAGGCCTTGTTAACTCTGCAATACTCTGTATATCCTATTTGAATGTTTTGAAAGTGTGTTTATAGCAAATTCTTCTTTCATATGCGAAAACTAAGCCATATGAATAAAAAACTAAGTTCATATGAAATATTACTGCTTTAGCACAATGAATCTTAAATAAGAAGCAACTTATTGCTCCCATAAAGCAAGTCTTGCATTCCTTCTAGACTTTGTTCTGTGCATCTGTTTTTGGAGGTTTGTGTGCAGTTGCTGTGATCAGAGTTCATGCAAATAGAGCAAAAGCAATAGTGAAGTTGTACCAGTTTAGGTTGTCATTCTGAATATAAATTTATTTGTGGTACGCCTTTTTGTCAGAAATCCAGATGTATTTATATCAAACAGAAATGGAAATGCCCTTTTCTAAGGGCATTATATTTTTAAATGCAATGTCTTAATGTTCCCATTCTATTGGAAAAAAAGGTCTTTTGTCTGTAGGATATACTAAGTAACTGCAGTGTTGCTCTTAAAATAAATTGCATTTCCATGGTTTACATGGGCGCAGATATCTACAGGGATTGCCATTCCTTGTCTGCCATGGTGTGTTAAAAACCTGTGTTAATGGTCCTTGCTGTCTTCCAAATGAAAGGTTCATCTGTTCCTCTATGATCTGATTAAATGCTCCATGGATAGAAGAATAGTTTTTTAGATCCTTACAGAATTAATTAATGAAACTTCTTTGGATCTTTTTACTTCTTTAGATTTTAGGTTAACAGCATCCACGTTCTTCCTTGTAATGGATTAGGGATTATTTTTGTTTTGTTAATTTTAAAAAAATTTCTTATAAATTTGGCTGAAATTTGCTGTCTCTTCTGAGTTTTGCTGAGCTGGAACTCTTAGGAAGTATTGCTGTGCTACTTATTCTAAAACTTTTTCAGTCTAGAGGCTTGTCAGCTCTGCTTTTTGCATCTTATTCTGTTTTACCAAATTTTCAAGAGCTTAGTTAGATTTGGTTCTATGGTTGTTTCTCCTGTCCTTGTTTCAAATCAGTTTTATTTTCAAGATTCAGATGTCTCTCTGGTAATGTTTCTTCAGTTTTGTTAATAACTTTAAGGATGGCTTTATTATAACTCAATAATATTTTTATATTTCTTGATCTTGTTTTATTATTTAGAAATATATGAGCAAATTAATTTGTGTTTATATTTAAAATACTGAAGGTTAAAACTCTTGACTTTTTTGCATATATGTATATGTACATTACACTGCAAACTTAGGTTAATAAGTGTATATGGTCAAAAGCTGAGATTGATGTGTTTATATGTGTGTATATGTCGAAAATTCATTTCTTCATCTTAGACTTCTGTACATATGTATGTAATGGCAGAGCAAATAATCTATAAGTAGTTTCATCCTCCATTGTAACTAAGTGCACATGATATCAAACTGGTATTGAACTAGTTTTGTAGTATGTTTTTAAAAAATACTACTATCTCTAAGCTTGTGTTTCTTCATCCTCCAAATATATTTTTCTAGCACACTTTGGAGTTTTAGAGAATACCCTCTTTTGAACTGTTTAAATTTATTGACCTAAGAAGAATAAACTTACTCTGTATTTCCCCCTTTATTCATACAGACAACCTCCCATTTTATGAATGTATTTTAAGAATTATTTTTTAAAAGTTTATAGGAAGCAGTGATAGAAGGTTCATAAAGGATAGCTGCCAATAATTTTTAGGCTTTTTGTTACATAAAACCAGTATGGCTTTTTATTTCCTGTCTAGGATGTAATATACCTACTGCTGAAAGTCAGGCTGGTGTTTCTATAGACAGCAAGAAAACAGAAAATAGCTTCTGGTTAACTTTTATGAGTGACACATTCTACCCTAATTAAAAAAAGAAAGTGCTTTTATGAAGTTTAATTAATTGAATTCTGTAGTACAGTGGATTCTGGCAAATGAACTCCAGCCAGAACAAAAAATTTTTTATGAAAAATGGTGATTCTGAAATTAATCTGTGGTTTTATTTTTGGTAATCACATGAATGTGAGGTTGGTAAACAGTGCTGATGCTGAGCCTTAGAAAGTCTTGTGTGGTTAGGGCTTTGGTATACACAGGATCAGTGACACTCCTCTCAGAATAACATGGCCAGTTCACAGTGGGCTGGAAAACTGCAGTGCAGTCCGTAAAGAGCTTCTCAGGAACAGTTCAGGGTTTGGGAAGCCTGTATCCAGGGGGATGACTGAAGTTCAGGCTAGGTTTTTTTTTTTTTAAGAGAAGGTTGGAAGTGACTCAGTGTGTATATAGGAAAGCCCTTTCTGAGAGTTTAGTGCTTTCTAACCAGTTATGCCAAAATATGACAAGATGTACTTGCTGAGTGGTCAAGATAAGCAAATTTCATCTCATAATCTAGTGTACTGTTTTAAAGGGTAGACAGATTAAATATTGGAACAGCTTATATGAGGTGGGTTTTATGCCACTAGCAGGTTTTTGGGGGTTTTTTGTGTCAGTATTTGCTGAATTTAAAGAAGCCTGAACTTGAATGCTTTGGGGGACTCATGAACTTTAATGTGGACATGTTGAATATCCTAGGTAATGTAACTTGGAATGTGAGTGTTTGTGTGGGACTTCAATAAGTTTAAACTTGGTGTTCTTTTGCTTCGCAGGTTTAACTGGTTTACTTTAACATTTATGAGCATCTCTGAGCTGACGTGACCTTAAATGTCAGCCAGAAGTTAATGGACTTGGTGCATTCTGTTGTCATTTGATATAGCAGGCAGCCTTTGACAGGTTTCATCGTGCTTATTGGGGTGGGAGACAGAACAGAGATTTTTCCTGCTTAACTGTAAGAGTGTGGAATCCCCTGTGACAGGGGTGCTACCTCAGCACAGGGAGAAGTGGAACGTGTGAGTAGTTCTTGATGGTCCATTGTTGTGCTTTGTGCCCAGCCTCACAGCAGCAGCTCGTGCCCTTGCAGAGCTGACTTTTGCAACTGCAGTCCCTGAATTTTGGCTGTTAGAACCATAGAGTCATAACGTTGGTAAAGTTGGAGAAGACCTTTCAAGATGAGGCCCAGCCATCAACTTAGCACCATGACCACTTTGTTCACCATTAAACCACGTGTTCACGTTTTCTGAACGCTTTCAGGGATGGTGGCTACTGCTTCCCTGGGTAGTCTGTGCCAATGCTTTACAGCCCTTTCTAGAAATTTTTCTGTGAAGAAATTTCTCCACCTGGTTCAGCTTGAGGCTGTTTCCTCTCATCCTGTCACTTGTTACCTGGGAGAAGAGACCGACCCCCAGCTCACTGCAGCCTCCCTGCGGGTGGTTATAGAGAGCAATAAGGTCTCCCTTGAGCTTCCTTTTCTCCCCCACCTCCCCCAGGCAATCCTCAGGTGACTTGTGCTCCACACCCTTCCCTAGACCGGTTGTCCTCTGGACTCATTTAGGCAGGATTAAATGATAAAAGCAGGATTAAATGAAAAAGTAACCATCTTTCATTTTTCCTGCTACAATTGCAACCATGTTGTCATCATTGCATTTTATGAGGGGTTGAAGTGCTGAAATGCTTTCTTCATTCTCTTGACCAAAGCTAGAAGGAATTGTCTTCATCTTTAGGAATTCCTGCAGCTGGAATGAGAAGAAGGCTGGGGCTGCAAATTCTGTTCTTGTGGCAGTGTTAAGAACAAAATAAGGCCCACTTTCCTGTGAGCCAACCTGTGTTCTGGTATGCTTACTCTTCTTCTGAATTACTGGTAACCCTCTGTTCTCATTAGGCAGCCCTGGCCTGCAGAGAAGTTGAATGAGTGTTGCCTTCATTTATCTGTAGTAAATGTGGAGATGACATCTGGCTGGACTGCTTAGAGGGAGGTAGCAAGAAGATTTCTGTAGTTCTAAAAGGCTCTCAGATCTTGTCAGTCTACTGATTGAGAGAATGAGTAGGAAACTTCCATTTATAGAGCCCCTATATATGGTAGCCATAAATAAGACAAAGGCAAAAGGATGCCAGAGAACCCATAAACTCTGTTTCTAGAGTCGTGTCGTTTTGCTGTGAAGTCCTGTTTTCATATTTAAAATAGTTTGGTCTCTTCTTATTTCAGAGTTGTTACCTTGAACTCTGAGCCTTTGTTGTGCATAGTCCTTACTACTGTCTTTCCCTGTAGCTATTTGCTGTGCTCTTAATGATAAAAAAGTCCCTAGTTTGCATTGTCTTTATTCAAAGGTATGGTTTCAAATTGTAGTTTTAGAAACTTGTTATTCCAGTATTTTCCTCTAGCAGTTGCAGGGATTTTTGGCACTTTCTGGAATCTGCATCATATTGCCCTATTTTTTCACATCTGGTGAAAAATCTGCCTAGTAAACAATGGTGTCTTCAAGAATTTTGCTGTTCATCAGTGTAATCAGTTCTGCACTTTTAGCCTTTTATGGCTAAGTAATTCTTACTGTACAAGTATATCAAGGTTGGGAAGCATTGCCTAGTATATCTCAAAGAAAACTGAGAGTCTGTAGTTACTATATTTTGTATTCTGTGTAAGTACTTAACTGTAGCATGTTATTCTGATCTTGTTTTAAATAAAAATTTAGAAAGCTTAATGTAAAATATCATTTATTGGAAATAATATGTTTGTTGTCCTTGTGATTGCCTTAACAGCTGCCTCTGTATCACTGTGATTGCTGACCTCTGTATGGTATGTGTGTAATTTCACATCTCAGTACCCGCTTTTAGGCAGATCTAACAGATATGAAAAAAAGGCAGCAGCAGTATCTTGTTCCCCATCCTGCTTACCTGTTCCTGCCATGTAACTTGTGTTGGATCTGTTGGCTGCATCATGAAGTGGTTCATCTGGGAGACAAGTTTCCTCGGTGTCTTCTCCTGTCCCTACCAAAAACAGCCTTGAAAAGAGCAAACCCCAAACACTGACAGATCAACCAGTTCTGAGTTCTGTCTATGAAATGCTAGGTCAGGTGCAAAAAAAAATAAAAATAAAAAAATGGTAGACTTGAGTGGCCTAAAAACTAGGAGGTGGGGGGAGAGAAAAGTACCACAGGTTTTGGTAATGGCTTACTTCTAGATTAGCTGTACCATGAAGCCCTTTATTTAGTTTGACTATACAGATGAGGATGACGCAGCATTGCTTTCTAGCCATATGTAATCTTGTGTCAAATGTCCTTCTGTAACTTGTGCATTAACAGCACAAGTTCTTCTTGCTGCAGGCCTCTGAAATAATTAAAAAGAGAATATTAATATGGCATTGAGGTGTAAACCTTTTGCTGCTGTTGCTGCAAAGGGGAGGTCCAACTGTGCCTTAAAAGTGGCCACAGAGGCTATTGGAACTTTCAGTGAAGTGGTTCAGCTCATTGAGTGGGTAGGGGACTAACCACCTATGTTTTATTTATATTTTTAAATCTTTTGATTTAGGGATTAGAGCATTGTGCACTGGTGGTTCAGACTGCCAATACATTGTTTATGGAGGTTCTTCCATCAGCCAGCCAGCAGTAGAGCTGAAAAAGGAGAGTATGTGTATGTGTTATGTATGTGTATCTGTTTAGGCTTATGTGCATTAGTTTTGTGGGCTGTTTCCCCATTTTTTTGCTCAGATACACTTCCTGCTACAAAGCTTTTCATCTAGAATGTGATTAATCCTGGGCTGCCAGCCTATTGATCCGATGTTCTCATGAACCTCTAAAACATTTTGGTTGAAAACTTCTTTACCTACATCCATAGCACCATAATCTGGTGCTCTTACATAGTTACTGTGTTTTTGTTGCAACTTGAATATGAGTGTTAGGTAGTCTGCATAGCTTCGTTAACTTTCTTTTACTTAAGTATACTTTGGCATTTATGCAGCATTTTGGGTCAAATTGCTTGTTCTAAGTGTCTACGTGCTCTGTATGCACATAGTATAAAAGCAGAGCAGTCTTTACACTTAAGGGACATTATGGCATGTGGCAAAACGTGTTAGTAAGCATTTCTAAATGTTGAATGTTGAACTTTCAGAAACTGTTGTTTGGAAAAAGTTGGTTAGACTCAGAAATACTGAACTTCAAAAGGGAAGTTGCCCAGTTAATAGGTTTAAGGACTGTAGTAGTTCTAAAACATTGCAGTTCTTGTATACAGTAGCCAGTGTTTTCAAACAAATTCCTAAGGTTCTTTCTTTATACTATGAAATTCTGTGCTCTTGCATAACAGTTGGGATAAAAATGATCATTTGGAGGTACTGAGCTTTCTCCCTTTTTGCTTCCTTCAGTAGTTCCTTGAAACAACAACTTCTAAGAGCAAAACAAAAACATAAAAGAATAAGGGAGAGTGGAAATTATTTATGTGAATATAAGGTGTTTTTATCAGTAATTAGGTCAGGGTAAAATTTGTAAAGACTAAAACTAGAAAATAATAAGGAGTTTCCAGAAAAATTATGTGTTGTTGGGACTGGAATGATAAGCTTGACAGAAATCTGACTTGAAGATCCTGAGCTATTGTAGGGTTGATACATGTGTACAATGCCATCAGTAGTAAGAGTTTTGAAGAAGGATTGGCCTATGTGTGTTCTGTGAAGGGAGTAGTGGAATTTAATAGCATGTGAATGCAAAAGGGGGAGGAAAAGAGGGTTATAGCTTGATAGGCTACAAAACAGGGGTGCAGATGTTGGAAGGTGTGGTAAGTGGTAAAATGGGCTTAAACTGTAATGGATTGATATCTGAGCTAAGTAAATCTGATTTGTAACTTTCATATTTAATTTGATGCAATGGGTGAACAGGAATGGATGTAAGCATTAGAGCAATTGTATTTTTGGGCAATGGAGAAGGGGGTTTTGTGCCTCATGTTTTTGTTGGAATTTTGTTTCTGATATAGAGAAGGGAATAATTATAAACCCCCTGCGTCCTATTGATGTGAACTATTCCAGTGAGGAAGGTTTAAGCTACACAGGTGTAGAGTGACATTTTTGTGGAGGGGAAATTGCTAATCTCAGTATTTGTTGGCTGCAAGGTTCTTTTGTTAGATATAATGCAATTTATCTGAGGTAAAGAATTCTGTGAACTAATTTACTTTTGGTTCCCATTTTCTGATTTGCTTTTGCTTCCAATTTTCTGGTTTGGGACCTTGTACAGTTCATCAATAACCAGTATCAGTAAAATTCAGTTCCATTTGGAGCTTTGAGTATGGGTTACCTTTTTGTCTTGGTAAGTGTTTATAAGAGGTGAGTAGATGGTCTGTTGGGATTATCGTAGGACCACATAAGTAATTTAGCACTTAGAGAGATACACATATTAATCTTTGTGTGACTCTGTTGGTGGACTTCCTGGGAAAAGATTTACCCCAGTTAGCAGTATAGGTTTTTCCCCCCCATAAGGCAATGGCTTGGTAGATATGGTTATGAAGTACTTATCTACCTGGTAGACAGGAAAGGGAAGGATGAATCTTGTCAGTCTTACTAAGAATAAAAAACGTAACAGTTTACGTTTTAAGTTAAAAGGATATCCTTTTAAGTTAAAAGGATAGTGGTGGTAAGGGACAGGATTTTTCATTCTTCCACCACTGTGTTATGAAGCAAGGAAAGGGAAAGTGGCTGTAGGCAGGTGGGAGGAGGAAGAGTATGAGTTTGTGTACACTTAGTGTTCCAGAGCAGTGGTTACCCATTCCTTTATGAAGTGAAATATGTGCTGTTCTTCTGTTGTTGTGCAAGTTCCTTGAATTTACAAGCTAGGAGCTGGTTTTGCAGCCAAGTCAAGAAATAAATGTCTTTGTGCTTCCACTGTAATGTACTTTGGTAGAAAGTTACAGATCCAGATTGCCCACTAATTTGCAGCTCTGGGAAATCATGTGCTTAATATGACATGCCTAGGCTAGTGACAGCTGGGCTATAAAGAATCATTTCTATGGTGGAAGGGCATGTGCCCAGGAAATGTGCCAAGGAGGCTGTGAATATGGACACTGTTAGAGATGACTCACTTTCACTAGGAAAAACATGTAGCTCGTGGCTTTAGCATGTTGGCATGCAAACACAAAAGTCTGCTGAATGCTCTGCAGAAGGAATCTTTTTTCAGCACTGGGACAGGACATTCATTGTTGTGGGTTTTTTTGCAAGCAAGTGGCTCTGCAAGCTCTCCTACTACTAGCTTATGGCAAAAAGGATGCATTTAAAGGTTAATTGTATACTGCTGTGGTGATTGCAAGAGGTAATTATTGAAGAGGGTCTGCTGCCTTAGATAGTAGAGTTGACTAGTATATGTGTCTAGGAGTTGAAATGTGACATTTTTTCTTGAGACCTGAAGAAGGCAGGAGAGGATTGGAGAATGATTCCAAAGGCAAACAGCTTTTTTTATACATGTATACATGTGTAAAATACTGTCTACTTGAGATGATTCTGCTTAGTCTGAAGTGTCATGTTACCTGTGTTTTTCATGGACTTCAGAGAGTCCTAACTGGGACGAGCAGTTCTTCTCTTTACTTAGATTCTGTTCTGCATTGGCTACCCAGCAGATGCATTTATTTTTTCCTTTGTGGTTGAACATGTTAGATGGCTGACAAACCTTGATGAAAGGACATAAATGCGCCACATGCAAAACCACAATGATTTCTTTGATTGCAGGGACCTTTTGGCCAGCTTGCAGTAAGGACTTGTGTTTAGAAGAGAACCTTTGGGCTCATCTGTATCTCCCTCCCCTCAAAGGGATGGCAGCCCCAGGACAGCTAGCATTCATCCTGACGCCAAGAGACTTCAAAGGAGGTAAGCGCCTCAGAAACGCTCCCCAGCCAAAACATGTGTCAGTCCTGCACCCCAGCCTGGCAATATTCTTTACTGCAGCACTACCAGCATTCATGGCTCCTTTGGGACAATTTTTTGAGAACTCTATGGGGCCTCATCAGCTGCTTGCAGCCCCCTTAAGATTCATAAAGTTGTCCATTGCTGTCAGTTTGCTTAACAACGTGCCCCCAGTGGAAGGGAAAAGGACGTGCTACACTTCTGGAGTATAACTCAGACATATGCTCCCCTCTTTCCCTTAGTTTTTTATTTTCATATTTTGGATGAGGTCCAAACTTGCGCTTTTTTTCAATTCTTCTTCCTTAAGGGTAAATTTGGAGAAAGAAAAAAAAGAAGCCAAAACCAAGTGCTGCTTACTTCACACAGTTTCAAACCCATTTTTAAAATAGATTTCTGAATTAGCTCTTTAAAACAAGATGATTTCCACCTAATTCTTTGTGTGCTTAAGTTTCTAGTGAGCATTAGTCCAGAAAGGTTCTGTGGAAGTAAATTACTGCATTTTACTCTCCTTGAGGGACATATGTCCTTTGGAATTATTTTTCCATGTTAGAGATGCTACCTACATGAAGCACCGCCTTCCAAGTACCTGTGGAAAAGTAATTTAGTAAAGAAAGCAATTTAAAATAAACAGAAGTTTACTTTGATATCATATATTTAAACACAAAATGCCCATTGTAGCTTTTTAAAATCTATTGTTTTGTAAAAGCAGACTTTTCAGGGGTGACATCGACCCCTTCTCCAGTTAATTCAGGTGAATTGTATGAATACTCAGCTCTAGATCTTTCTTTTCACATTCTTATTCCACTAGATAATATATATTATGCATATTTTGTACATATATATATATATATATATATATATATATATATAAAATTATATGTCCCAGTATATTTTTTATATTCTTATTATATGAAAACAAAGAATATAAGAATATTACTGGAATCATAAGGAAGAACCTTTTAGGTTCTTGCTGTGTTGGTGTTGGGTTTTTTTTTTTGTTTTTGTTTGGTTTTTTTGTTTGTTTGTTTTGTTTTGTTAGTTTTTTTTTTCCTTTAGTAGGAACATTTGGGCATGTAGACCTTTAGTAAAGATGATCATATGTTTGCTAAACAGCTACTATTTTTTTTTTTCTAAGGGTGTGGATTTGGAGAGTATAGTTGGCACTCAGACTATGGAAGCTTTAGTATATTCAAATATGTTGAGGTAGTGAACAAGTGGATTGTCTTGGAAAATAATGTCCTGCCTAATTCTACACTTACATATGTGGAAATGAAGACAACTTGTCTTCCCTCATTTCATCTGCCTTTTACTGTCAGTGAAAGTGGAAGTGGTTGTTTTTGGTTTTTTGGGGGGTTTTGTTATTTTGGGGTTTTTTTTGTATGTGTGTGTATTTTGGTTTCTTTTTGGGTGGGGGACATAATTCTAAATAAATTTGGTCTTATGCCTGCTTCTCTAGAAATTCAGCAAGGAAGAGTAGAAACGGGACTGAGAATTGCTAGACTGCTTTCTAGTCTAAAAGTGTCTGTTGATGGACATCTCCTCTGGTAAAATGAGTGACCTAGCTATAGATGGGAAATGTTATATTGTTTGGAGGCTCTGGAATTAAATACTTTAAAAAATCCTTTTAAAGGTAAATCTAGTTACTCCTATTGTCAGTTTTTCCTGGAAGAAGCTGATATTCAAAGCAACATTCTTTCTCTTTCAAATTGAGAGTAGAACTCAATCGTTCATTTAGGAAGCAAAATCAATTGTAACCATTTTCTTTAGTAACAGTTTTAACTGTTAATAGTGTTAAAGTGTTTTCTTTAGTAGTGTACCAGATGATCTGCTTCAGAATGGCAAGATTTTTAGTCATGCTTTTGTGATTAATAGTTTATCTTAATCTGTATTTCCTACCATCTGCTTTTGCTCCTCTTACACCTCAAAATCCCAAGGTAGTATATTAGTTTGCAAGGTTAAAGATAACTAATTCATGGCATCTGTTGGTTTTTCAATACTTTTTCACCTTTCTAAGAAAATGGGACAGTACTTGAAGACTCTGCTCTAAAGCATGGATTGTTAGTTGTGTCAGCATGGGGAGGGAGAGGACAGTTTATCCAGAGGATGTCTTTGGTGGCATACCTGTGTATGTGAAGTGCTGTTACCTCATAAATAATAGTTTTTCTTGTTCTTTGAAATCAGTGGTTGTCTTTCCATGCCATCTGTCAAGTGCTTTGAAACAAGTGTCTTTAGAAAATAATAGAGTTTGGTTTTACTTAATGAAATCTCTAATAACATAAGCAAATAGCTTTCAAATAATACACCAACCTATTCAATTTCATGTTGTTGTAGTAGGAGGAATTAGATAGAAAATCATTAGCAGATGATTAGATTGTCAAAGAAAAGCTCAAGTGAAAGATTAGGTACATTGAAGCACTCTGTGCTTCATAGAAAGTGTTGGAGTAATGGTCATATTCTTATTCCTTATTAATGAGGCTAAAAATTTTCTGTTCTTTCAGCTATAGAGAAAAAATTACAGTGCATATTGTGATTGCCTTCAAGAACAAACCATACTGTCTTAGAAAGATGATGTGAATGATCATAGGAAGTTTCTTTTTCTTTCCTTGTTTTCTGCGAAGACAATTCCAAAAAGTTTTGAAAACATTGTAGCCTTTCCTGAAACTGTTTAACAGCTGTAGGACTGGAGTTTTGGAGTAATAGGATTGATTTGCCCATTTGCAGTGGAAAGGACTTTATTTATTAACATTAACAGAATTAGGTACCTATAATGTTCAAATTTTGGAGAAACTTAATGTGGATATCTGACTTTTGGTATCAGTGATTCTATTCCTTGTCAAATCCTTGCTGTCTGTTGAAAGAATTATTCTATGGCATTGAGCAATCAGACTGGCATCTGGATAGGCTGCTTGAAGTTCAGGGGTGCATTGCTTACCTTCTGTCCCTTTGCAATGATTGTGTACTGAAAAGAATGGAGTGAAAGAGTAGATAGTGATATGCTACTCATTCTGTGCTGTTAACATATGGCAGCACTGGGTGTTGTTCTGATTTGATTTAAATTGAGTAAAAAGTATATAATGTGTGTGTGTATATATATGTAACATTTAAAATTAGTCAAAAATGACAAGAATTGAGGCCATGAGGTAGATCTGAATTGTATTCATTAGCAAAATTGTTCATTTGCTGAATAACAGCAATAGCCATCTTGTACTTACTCCTGAAGAACTCAATTTTGGCAGGTGCTGTCTGTTCTAATAATAATCTGTGGGTCTATAAATTGAACAGTGAGCTAGTGGAAAGTTTGCAAATCCTGATGAATTTCACAGATGTAATGGCAATACATCAACTTGCAGGTGTCCTCTCTCTAAAGCCCTAAATAATTATTTTCTTGTATGTGTATTATTTGTTATGATAGGATGAGCTCCAGGACAAGGACATTTACAGTGTTTGGGAGGTCTTGATGCTTCTTGATGCATGTTTTCAGACATTTATTGTTGATGAAAGTTTTGGAAGCAGGAACCACAGATACATAAATGCCATTTCCTGTCATTGCCCAAACGCGTAATTTATGGCATCATACAGAATGTAACCTTTTGTGCCTGATCTGTATCTTTTTTTGAAATTTCCCAGTGTCCATGTGTGTTAATAAATAACAAGAGCTCAAATACCAGCGTTGTTCATAATGTATAATGATCTGGTGGCTACAGTTGTGGCTTGGTATTGAAAGGAGAGTGAGATAAGAAAGAATGGTGCCTGAAGCTGTGCTTGATGACTGTAAGGAAGGCACTTTGAAAAATTTAGATACATGAACTATTATATCCCTTAAGGTAGAGTTCCCTGGTTAATCATTCTTCCTCTTGTTATGAAGGGTGTCAGGGCCATAAATGTTTTCAGATTCATTTTAGACAAGTAGCTTGTGTTTCTGTCTCTGGTGGGTTACACACCTTGTTTTGGAGGAGGCCCTTCTTTTATTGTGCTTGTGGGGTTGGTGAAAGCATCTTTGGCATTACATGATTCTGCCACCTGGTGGCTTTGACAAACAGCAGGGGCTTCAGATGCCACTTAAAAGTGCATCCCCTCACATGGAGGGAAAAGTGGCTTAAAGTAGATGTGGAAGATGAGATACATGATGTCTGCATCTTGTTTTTCAAGTTGAGCATTTAAGAATCAGTATGCAAGTATTTAAAAAACTTCTGATTACTACACTTGTCAGGCTTCTCTGGGTTTTAAAACATAAGATTAACAGAAGACAAATCTCCATGTAATGGTAACTACTTCCAGCTGAAATGCAATTTAGAGAAGTTATTATGTTGTGTGCATTGTGTATTTCAAGGTTCTTTTAATCTGGCTTCTTATGCTTGGAGAATTACAAATATCAATACTAAATTTATATCAGTACTTAAATATAAGAGTCTTTTCCTGGCCCTTATTACTTTGGTATAACTGAAAAATCAATTAAACAAATTATCACATCTTAAGTTGTGCAGTGAATATCAGTTTTGGTACTAGTCTGTTCTTTTCAGTTGAAGTTGTGTCTTTTTGTGTTTTTCTGTATTTGAGGTTTTTCTTCTAATGCAGTGATGGTAAAATTTCTGTATATAGGTCAATTTAGCAAATCTGTCATGTTATTTCAATCAAATATAGTATTTCTGGCTTCTGATTGTTCATAGGTGTTTTAATGCTTGCAAACAGAGATTTTAAGTGGAGTTTGGACATGGCTTGTGTCCATAACTAAACAAGCTTTTTACACATGTTTATAAATATACTTTGTTCTGCTGCTATGGTACATTTGTGTACCATAAATGTAAGGTGGGCAAGGCCTTTTCTCACAATGAATTCAAGTTGGGAAATTCTCTTTCTTACAATAGGTGTGGGGAGATTTTACTTCGCTTAAAAGCAAATGTATGCTTACTGTTGTTACTACAGTTTTCAAATTGGACAGGTCATTCAGTGCAGTTACTTCAGGGTCCTTCCAGTCCTTCTTTTGTTCGACTGTGTTTGGTTTTCCTCTGCAGTCTCTCCTTCTCACAAGAAAGGAGATTTAGAAACAATTTCATCAGTACGTACTTGGGTTGATTGCTTTAGCTTGGTCTCTCCTGTATAATATCATTGTGTAAGAAATGTGTATGTTCTTCACATAAAAGAAATACAAAGCATCTCTGAAGGTAGGCCTCTCCCGTGTTTATTCAAATGTTTTTTAACTTTGTAGGGACTTAAAACAAGCAAAACTTATTATCCAGCATAAACAGAACAGATGACTGGGGATACAAGCATTATATATATAGCCAACCCAGGACACATGGTAATCTTGATTACTTGTTTCTGTAGGTCTTCTGTCCTCCTCAGATTTCAGTTAAAATGTACCTTTGAGATTCTATATGAGTTTTTTGGTGGATGGCCTTTTTTTTTCTCCAGTGTACAGTCTTCAATTTTTATGTACTAGAAATTCTTTACCTACTGTACCTGCACTTATTTTGCAAGTACTTTCATGGTATGGAAGTAACTTGGTGAAGGAAACTTCATCAGAGGTGAAGTTGCTATTGTAAGGTTTTCTGTGCTTTCAGAGTTAAAATCAGAAGTCAGACCTCAAGAAGAGCAACCATAGTTTGGAAAGAATCTATAGAAACTCTTTTAAAAGTTTCTTCTAGATGTTCCTTTCTTCAGTTTCATAGTATCAGAGGAAAACCCCTTGTTCTTGCTGCAAAAAAAAGAAATATTCCATGTGCCCTCATTAATCTGCTTCTAATTTTATAGAGTAATAATAATTCTAAATTTGGATTGATGACTCACCATGGCTTCACTGTATTTTGAAGAAAATTCAATGCTGTGTTGTGGCTGATGCTTAGAAGAAGAAAACTGTTCTTGTTTCAGATCTTAAAGTGAAGCACTGAATGTTGCTAGTGTCAGTATATAAATGTAGTATCTTCTTGAAAGTATAAGTGATTATGTGTAATATATAATTACTAATCTAGGCTATGGAAGAAAATATAGGGTTTTCAGAGTTCTGTTTGAGAGCAAAAGGAGAATATATACTGAAGAGGGTGAGAAGTTCAAGCAAAAAAAGAATTTGGGCAGCTTTAAAAAGGAAAGTGCCAGTAGGTGTTAGGGAATGTAAGGCATGCCAGAGATACTCAGAAAAGAAGGAAAGGAGGCCTGTTGCTATGGTGATGCCAAAGTCAATTGATAGTAGCTCTGTGCTGGCCTTGTGCTGTTGTTACAAGGCATTATCTCTGGTTTGCATGGCCAGGTTTTGGTACTGGGGGGGCACAGGGGCAGTTTCTGTGAGAAGCTGCTGGAAGCTTTCCCCAATTCCTATAGATCCACTGCCAGCTGGCTCCAGGGTGGGTGTGCTGCTGGCCCAGGCTGAGCCCCTGAGTGACTGTGGCAGTGCCTTTGGGATAACAGATTGAGGAAGGGAGGAGAAAACCTGCACAGCTGCAGCTGGAGAGAGGGGCGAGAACGAGTGAGAGGAACAGCAAACACCAAGGTTGGTGGAGAAGGGGTGGGGGAGGAGGTGCTCCAAATGCTGGAGCTGAGGTTCCCCTGCAGCCCCTGGTGTAGGCCACGGTGAGGCAGCTGTGCCCCTGCAGCCCAGGGAGGTTCAGTGGGACCACAGAGATCCACCTGCAGCCCATGGGGGGCACCCACACCACCCACACGGGTGGATGTGCCTGAATGAGACTGGGACCCTGTGGGAAGCTCACTCTGGAGCAGGTTTGACTGGACTTAGGACACTGTGGGACACCCACAGCTGTTCCCTAAGGACTGCACCCCATGGAAAGGACCCACACTGGAGTGGTTCATGAAATATTGCAGCCTGTGGGAAGGATTCATGTTGGAGAAGGTCCATGGAGGACTGTCTCCTGTGGAAGCAGGGCAGGAGTATGAGGAGTCCTCCCTCTGAGGAGGAAGGAGTGGCAGAGACATGTGATGAATTGACCATGATCCCCATTCCCCATCCCCATTTCCACTGAGGGGAGGAGATGGAGAAATTTGGAAGTGAAATTCAAGCCCATGAAGAAGGGGCCAAGGGGAATGGGTTTTAAGATTTGGTTTTATTTTTCTACTCTGCTTTGACTAGTAAAAAATGAAACTGATGTCCCCATTTTGACTCTGCTTTGCCCATGAGGGCAACTGGAGATTGTTCTCTCACTGTCCTTACCTCAGCCCACGAGCCTTTTGCTTTATTCTCTGTCCCATAGCCAGGTGAGGAAGGGAGTGGCAGAGTGCTTTTGGGAGGTACCTAGCATCCAAGCCCCCACAGACATAAAGTCAGTATATATAGTTGTTGGCTCTAAAATGAAATACATATTGAGAAATTCATTACAGCTGTCTCACCAAAAGGATTTACTTGCATCTTCTTGTCAAGCAATATATGCAGATTTTATATACAAAAGCTTAAAAAAATTCCAAAAATAATTAAAGAAAGGTGATAATAAGATTTGCTACCATAGTAATTAAATTTGTTTGAGTACAACATATGAATCTGTTCAGATACTTCGTATGAATGATGGAAACTTTAAAAACCCAAAACCATAGATGGAGTTGAGTAATATTTCTGAGGCAAGGGGGAACCATAGAGAATTAAAAATAACTTTGAATATAGAGATCCAGATAAAAAGATGACATAATTGTAATAGATTGCAATTACTTAGCTTTACACTGGGATACAGATACAGGGGGGTGTGTGTATGTGTGTTTGTGTGTGTATGTATTTCTTAACTGTATTTCCATACTTCATTTGTTTTAAAATGTAGAATTACTGAGTTTAGTGGATTTTGTATTGTAAATTCAGACATGTGGCCTCAGGCAGCTGATGATGAAAATTTCAGGAGCAAAGACTAGTTGAACTAGAAAAATAATTAAAATGATAAATTATTATTTTAAAAGACTATGAGTAATATAACATGTAGTAGTGCAATTGTGTTATATAGTTGTGCAACTCTGTAATTAAAATTTATGTGAGTTATTTTCTACTTCTAATTTCTAGTTTTCAGCTGGAGAATTTGGTACCTAGCATTCTAGAGAGTTTCTCTTTTGGGAAATTGCATCTTATTTTTGAGTTAAATCTTTGAATCCTTGAGATGATAGAAAAGGGAAGACACAACTCATGTTGACACCTGTGTGAGGTGTTGTCGATGTTTGGAAGTTTTTCCCTTTTTTTTTTCTTTTTCCCTTCTTTTTTTCATTGTTCTTGAAAAGGGTCAAGGGGTTTGCTTGCTTCCTTTACCTTGTGCTTTCCTGACCAGGCACTTCCAGTGGACTAGGAAGTAGTGATGGTTGACTTCTTTGTGTTTAAGTTACTGTTAAAATGAAGTGTGAGTTTTGAATATTCAGGAACTTTCATGTAGCTTTGAAACACATTTTATCAGCAAAATATAAATATAAAATTTTGATCAATTTTAGGATGACTCACTATAAGACATATCTCAGTAATGTTCTTGTTCTGGAACTGCTAGGACTTGGAGCCTTGAAGGGACAGGAAAAACATGGAAAAGTTTAAGCATAAAAACAAGTATTTCAGTTCTGTGAGAGACTCTATCAAGATGAGTTACAGTTCTTGGAATATTTGTGGTGTCTGCAAGAAAGTAAGCACTGTCAGGGTGTTGTCTCTCAGTACTGAGGAAGAATATATTTTTTAATTACTCTTTCTTCCTAAAATCCATGTTCTGACTCTCTTGAAATATTTTTAACAAGGCTGTGTTTGTCAAATAGCATGAGTTGATTCCTGAAGAAAGGTATCTAAATTTAGCTGAATCTCTGTGTTAAAAATAGTGGATGAAGAAGGAACCCTAATCCAGGGTCTTATCTAAAAATAGTACGGTATGTGTAACTGGGAGTAGGAAAAATGCACATTTACCTACAGCAGGAGTCCAGAGAGGAGGTTGATGCAGTGAAGTATAAATATAATAATGACTTAAAGACTTTAGTGAGTCCTAAGGGCTAAAATTTTAATCCCTCTGAGGATTTAGAAGTGGCAACACATTTACCACTTCTCTAAAAATTCGAATCCATCATTGCAGGTGTCCTGGTGTCAGGTGTCCTGGTTTTATGTCATTATTTTTACATGAAGTTTTATTCTGTCAGATAAAGTGCATGAATATTGTTGCTATTTATGTGCTCCTTGCTCTGAGAGATATCTATATTATTATACTAGAGGTCTTGTGAAAGTTTGGTGCATACCATAGAGGTGAAACTAACTAACAAAGTGTAAACTAACTTGATAACCATAAAAACGAAACCACCACTGTGTTTTGTGCAGCAATTTCATTTGAATACCTACAAAGTAGATTTGTGGCTTTGCTTTGTTGTGTGTTTTAAGGCTGGTACTGTAAGGAAAAGCTGAACTAACTGCTTCTCCTTAGTGTATTTGGGAAAAACATGCTGCAAACAGTGGAAAGAAATGATTGGGTTCAGTATCTTTCTTAGCACACTGTGTTGTATATCTTGTGTTAAACAGTCTTGTAATATGTACCAAGGTCTTCTTTAGGAATATAGCAGCTTGATGTTGTTAGCTTTTCTTTTACTAGCTGAATCCAGTAAGTTGTTATAGTCATTTTAAACAGTCTTCATTACTACTTTGCTTCTTCTTTCTTGAACAAAACTGTGCAAAAATTCTATACCATATATCAGATGCATAAGCATTAGTGGAGAAAACCTGCTTGAATGTTCAAGAAAATGAAACAGTGCAAAAAATGAAGAATAAATTCTATTTCAATTTATACTAGACAGGAGTCAAGCTTACTTAAAGAAAATATTTTGAGGTATCTGTACAAATAAAGATGATTTAAAAAATCGAGATTTTTTTAAGGAAAGGAAATATGCTATATGTAACACTATTTGATATTTGGAGTGTCCATAATTGGAATTTTAAAATTGAAATGCGTTCTTCTCCATGCACACACTCTTGAGTAAATAATCCAGAGATATTTCTGAGGAACAGCTAAATGTTAGCGATGTTTCAAAACTACGGATAATTTCTTCATCAAAAAGAATGGGACAAGTTCCACTTACTCAAGTTACAATTTATTTTTTTTTTAACCTTAATGCATGTTTTTTTTTTTTTTTGCAGGACACAAAATTATGGATAATAATGGAATATCTGGGTGGAGGCTCTGCCCTTGATCTGGTAAGTAAATGATACATTTTTTTTTTACTTCACATAATTATATTCCTATCTTATAATTCTGGAAACTATAATAGATCACTTGGCTGTGGCAATGTTCACTTTCAGGAAACGATAAAAGTATTTGTCAATGCCAGAAAAATGTTATTTTCCATGAGGCATGACTGATTATTTGTGTAAATAGAAGGGAACTAAGCAACATAATATTGGAAGCAGGATATAAACATCTTAGAATGCTAATCTTCAGTCAGCCAGAGAGCACTAGTGCCTGAAAATAGTTTTTTGTATCTCTTAATTCTGCCACCACAACCCTTATACAAATTTATACATTTTAATGTATCTTCCTCACCATCCCCTCCCCCAAGCAAATAAATAAAAGGTTCCTTGTTTGAAGTCTTTCTGAAGTCTAAACAGACAGAAATACAATTTCGGCTGGTATTAAAAATATTTCAGAGAAACAGAAGCAGCTCTGGACTCAATGGAGGGTAGAGAGGCCTTGCAGGAAGCCCTGGATAGACCAAAGGGGTGTGCAATCATCAAGGGTGTGAAATTTAACAGGAGCAAGGACCTCATTCTGCACCTGGGATGGAGTAGCCAGGTTTGAATTGGAATTCAAAGGGGTCAGTGCAGATCATGTTTTCTGTAACTGAATGCTGATATTCAGCTATTAAAAAGCACCCAAGGCCCCTTCCCAAATGACATACCTCCTTATGTTCACTGTGGATTTGAAAAACACTATATTATAGAAATAATAATGCATGTTTTAAGTATGTGAAAATTGTTATCCAAACTGTGGCAGAATGTCTTTGTAGCAGAGTTGGCAGTTGTCAGATAGGATAACTGATAAATGCTTGAGGAAAGAGCAAAAGGTGTGAGGGCACTGTAAGGGGATTCTGCTGGTGACATCCAGAGCACAGGAGTGGGTGTTAAATGTGGGCTTCCTGCAGTTGTGTATTTTTGAATGCATTTATACCTTTAGCTTCCACATCTGTTAGGAGTTCTGTGGTTGTTAAGTTCCCCGTAAAGATACGATAAAAAATCTGGATTTATTATTGTGATCACTTTTTTCTTCCAGACAGAAGAGCAATTAGAAATTGTGTTTGCTTTTATAAATTAGCTATTGCTTTCTTTGTATAGGTATAAGAGAGCAGAATGAAAACACGTTTCCATATTTTCTTCTTTTTTTAAAATCTCACAAATTTCACTTGTTTGATGATTATGTGTTTATCCTCTAAGTTTGTTGCCTAGAAATAGTAGAAAGTACTTGGTCACATCTTAAAATGTTACTGAAGAAATTTCACCCCAGAACTGAAATCATCCTCTAAGTGTCTATTAAGCACCTTTTGTGTGCTTCATTAATTTTCAGTTTATGTTCTGGTGTATGTTCTCCTAGTTCTAACATGCACATTATGGTTCTTAACTAGAACCTGGCATGCTTTGCCACGTTTTCATACTCAAAGCAAGGATTACTCAGATCCTTGAATTCCATGTTCAGAGTGCACACATGTCATTCTAGCTTGGTGTTTTCTGTACTTGAATATGCAGTGGATGATTTCAAAATCCTGCCTCACAAGGAAAAGTACATATAGTGCAACTGCATGTACATTTTTGGTCAAACTTTGAGTATAGTTCAAGTTTGTGACCAAGGTACAAGTGCCAGTCTTCTCAGATTTACTCTGTTTTCAGTAATTCCTCCTCACTAAGGTGAGCTGAAGCTGACATAAGAGGTTTTCCCCCATTAGATGTGCTGTGTCGTGTTACCAAGTCTCAAACTGGTGCTCACAGCCTGGCTGGAGCAAAGCTTTGAGAATGTCTTAGTGGGTTTCAGTGGTAATATTGTGTGTATTATCAGAGCTAAGGAAAAGCAAATAAGATTATAACTAAAGCTGCAAAGATAAAGCAAATGCATTGTTACATGAAATATTACCTCTGTTGCTATGCATGAGGATTTCTGAGGGATGTACTATTTTTAATTTTTATCTGAAAATCCTTATCTGAAATGCTTTCCTTCTCCCAGAATGAAACTTTAGAGGTACAATGTTTTGATTGTGATTCAGTGAGTGCTGTTGTGCAGTAAACTAGAATAGTGGAATATTTCCAATATTAACTGTTGGACACAAAGTTTCAGTGTCTTCCTGGAGATGCCCTTATTGTTTAAGGACAGAGTTTAAGATGCCCTTATTGTCTCTCTGGGTAGTGACCTTTCCTCTGTTATTCTCACTTTTAGAATTCATATCACATGTAAAGAACTTTGGGATCATATAACGTTACTGATTCCTCTCATAAGAAAAATTACTTGGAATCTTTTAACAATTAGCAGATTTATATTTCCAGTATTACTTGAAAAAAGTTAATGTTTTAACGGTAATATTCTTTCAGCCTGTCAGTTTGAATTGAGTTTTAAAGAGTTTTTCTCAAAGTCCAGTGCAGTATGTAGTCACAGACTGATGGATGTAGTACCTTGAATGTCTTAGCTTTTTGCTCAGGCTTTGAGATTTTGGTCCACATAGGGTCTGTGGAGTTGCACGTCTAAGTTCAGTGTAATGTTAATAATCAGATGCTTTTCAAAGGCATAGTGTATCTGACCACCATACCTGACCACAAAGCAAAAACTCGAGGCTTTGTCTTTATGGCACCTTTAACAAATTTTACATAATATTTAAAATAAATTATTTCTTTGCCTGTTGTTCATTAAGCCATTTAGTTTAGAACTATGTGTTTTTTAAAAGAGTATTTTGTTTTGTCTCACATTATGAAGTTGGAAAGTTGGAAGTTTTGAGGACTGACAGAAGGAGCAATTTCTTTTTATAGTCACAGTGTTATTTCTGTTCTCTGTTTGTCCTTTTTTTATACATATTTAAACATTTCTTGCATCTCCTAGTTAGAGCCTGGCTCACTTGATGAAACTCAGATTGCTACAATATTGAGGGAGATACTCAAAGGACTCGATTACTTGCATTCGGAAAAGAAAATCCACAGAGATATTAAAGGTAAATTGTTTTATTTATGATGAAAGAATATCAGAAGAACTCATGCAAACCTGTATGAGCACCCTTGCATTGTCAAATGGTGTCAAATATCTTCATTTCAGGTATTTCTTCTTCTTTATTCCAGCTGCTAATGTATTGCTGTCAGAACAAGGGGAAGTAAAACTGGCAGATTTTGGAGTAGCTGGGCAGCTAACAGATACACAGATAAAGAGAAATACCTTTGTGGGAACACCATTTTGGATGGCACCTGAAGTAATAAAGCAATCAGCATATGATTCAAAGGTGAGATACTTCAAGGCATTACTAAAGTCCCTTCTTTTTTCTAAATCAGATTGCATAGGTTGGTCTTCAGAATGCAGCTAATAACTTTGGCTGTGTCTACATGAGGATGTGTTCAGATGACACCTGGCAGCTAAAAGCTGTTGGTGAGGAAAGATTTCCTAATTTGTATCTAAAGTTTAAGTTTTCTAGTTTATTAAGACAACCCAGATGGCAAGAAATGATACAGTACTCATGAGTGCATCTCATCACCTTTTTTTCCCACTCTATTGATGAGTATTTTTGGCTGTTTCAAAAGTAGAAGAGTGCAGATATTTAGGAAAAGTAGAAGAGTGCAAATATATTCAAAATACTAATATTCTTCCTCTTGCTTTTAGAAAAAAAGTAGCTAGCAACACAGTTGAAGAATATGGATTTGGTGGATGTGAAAGTGTTGTTTGAAAGGGCTGTTACTCATCTCTGGCAAAATGTGCTTCTCTGACCGTGTTCTTTCAGATTTGCCATTTGGGAGGTGTTAATATTAAATACCAAATTTATCTATATACAGGATTTTGATCTAGGAGAGTGGCACATCAGCATACTGAAATCTCAAGACAAGCACAAAATACCAATTGTAATACCTAGCTGGGTCACAATAGAAATGTGATTCCATTACTGTTCTCTGTATTCTCACCAGTATGGCACTGTGTCCCTACTTGCCAGGAAGGAATATGCCCACTAGAGCCACTTCAAGCCTATTGCTTTTTTAAAAGTCCTTTGTGTTGGTTACCTGTTTTTTATGCTTCTGTTTGTTTGAGGTACATCTACAGCTCTTTGCTGCCCCTGCCTTCTCCCTGCCCTACATGGCCTGGCTAGCTCAGCAGGACACCCATGTATCAGGATGGGCTCTTTCCCAGCCCACTGCTGAAACAAAGGTCACCCTCAAGCCCAATTTGTGTTAAGATCAACTTTCTTTATTATAATAACCAGTATTTCCTTATGTTCTTCGCTGAGCTCATCTTCCTTGCCCATGTCCTCTGATTTCCCTTTAGGGATTTGTTGATTGGCTGTATCTCCATGCAATGGGACAGGTTGGGATGTTTCTTTCCATTTGCCAAGGCTGATTCTGGTCTAGGCTGTACTGTTGCTTAATTCCCTATTTGATATCTTTCTGTAAAGAGGCTATAACAAGCAAAACACTGTGGAACCTATAGAAGCTTAAATAACCCCCAAATCCCAATTTAAAGTTGAGTAAACATTTTTTTGAATGGTGGTAGTTGTTTTTTCCCTTTGTGTGTTTTTGTGGGGGATTTTTAGTTAGTTTATTTGTTTTGTTTTTGGTTGGTTGGGGTTGGGCTTTTTGTTTTTTTGAGGTTCGGCTCCTGGGAGTGACCATCACTTGGACAAAGTATGATTCAGCTCTTATGTTTTCCATTCTGGCTGTTTCAGTCTGCAATGTCATATGGACATAAGAGTCTTGGATACTTGATGAGGATTCCCAATAAAAGCTTGAAAGGGCTCTAGGTTTTGGCAGTGCTTCTGCTTCCTGTTTTGATTCCTGTCTTATCTGAAAACATGGTTTCTTAACATGCTTCATTTTTCATATATCTAGTTCTCTGTTCTTTCTACTGTAAAACTTGTACTGTAAAAAGTAGATATTTAATTTGAAAGTGTTTTTCTTTTGCACATAGCCTATTTCTTTGACTTACAAGAACTTCAAAGCCAGACTGAATTTTACTCATTAGATGAGAAATAGGAAAGGCTTATGGCAGTATTGCAGTAAATAGTAGTTACCAGTGAGTTAGTGACTGTCATCTGAACATGGAAAAAGAATTTCTGTTCAAGATTTGAAACTTTAAAAATTGCAACATGTGAATGGACTGTCACCACATCCTGAGGTCATGCTTATCTCCCTCCATTTGGAGAACTATTTGTGCTTGTTCTGGGGTTTCACTGTCACAGTCAAGCCCATCCTAGAAATGCCTAATTGGGTACATGTGCAATTGGTACTTCCTTTCCTATCTGTGAAAGGGGAGGATATGGTTCCAGAGGAATATGGGGTTAGTTATTTTAGATGATGGGTTTCCAAAACCCATCTGGGACTTCAAAGAGTCTAGTGTGCATGACTATACCAGCCATGGTTTGTTGCACTTTTTGGATCATTTTTGTAGTAGCAGTAGAGTTTTAAGTACATGAGGAAAAAAGGAAGTATTTATATACATATATGTGTGTGCAGGTGGAAGTCTGTGCACTCAAACACATGTAAATTTGATGTTTATACTTCATATACACATGCTCCACCTGTGACTGAAAGTCTGGCAGAGGAAAAGTATCCATTTATGTGGCTTTAGCACTTCACTCATGAGAAACTGAAATTCTGAATAAATTGGAAGTAATAATACTCAGTTGTTAACATGAAGACTCATCTTCACAGGTGACATTTTTCTTTTGTAACCAAGAAAAGCTTTCCTGCTAGAGGGAAGTTACTCATAATTAGGCTTGAGGAGAGCTTAGATGATAATGCTCTTATTAAGATAAACGAAACTCAGGGCTCATGTGCTTATGTAATTCTTTGTGCTCAGGAACTGTTCTGTAACATGGGCTAACAAAATGGCATTTCATAAATTCAATGGTATGCTAATTGACTGTTTTTTTTTTTCATTCTTACTTGCAAAATTAAGTAACTAAGCTCTTAACAGTAGGATACTGTCTGAACAAGGAAGGAGGAGCTTGTTTTGGGCCAGGCACTGTGGCTGTGATAGTGGAATGGATGTGTACAAGTCTGTCAAGGATAACCATGAGAATCCACAGGGGTGACACAGGTGGGGTTCAGGGGTACTTTGTAAAGACAGCAGTGATGAATGAAATCTCTGCTCTGTCCAGTACCTGGAAATAGATCTGTTTACAGCATATCAAAATTCCAACTGCTCTGTTTGGGAGTAAAACCAGACAGCTTATGTCAGATCTTTCCTGTTTTCCTGAGAATAAGTCTTTGTTCTGCTTTCACTTAAAAAGAAACAGGAAAAAACCAAACATAAATATTTTAATTGGTATCTTGAAACCGACATTTCTATGAAAATTTTTTTCTTTTACTTTTCTGACAGGTTTATTATCCATTCTCTTGACTTTTGGGTCTGTGATTTCAGCGAAACATAAAAGAATTACAATGCATTGCTTCAGGCAGATATGCAATAAGATTTGTGTCAAGGGAGACAGCATTCCCTAGAAAGAGTAGCACATTTTGATGGTGAAAACTTTTAGAGGCTACTTGGACCAAAAAGCTGAATATTACTGTTCAAGACTGCATTTCTCTAGTCTGTGAATAAGAACAACCAATAAAACTAGTGTTAAACTCCAGGGAAGTTATATTCTAATGTATTAAACTTCTGATGGTTGTACTAGCTAATTTATGTTGAGGAAAAATCTTGTGCAAGTTAAAACACTTTATGTAAATATTTTAGACTTGCCCCATATTTACAGAGTGTGCTTGAATATGGTAGATAAAATGCTGGTTTATAACAACTCTGCCATTGCTTTTTGGTGTAGTAGTATTGATTTCAAAAAAATTTAAACTCTACTTAGTATAACTTTTATACGGAAGAGTGGAGACAACCAAGAAGCTCTGTTTACTTGGGCTATGAGGCTAATCACGTAAAACAATGGTAACAAAACCAATTTGCACATGAAGTTGTTTACAGTAAAGCTTGAAAATCTACCTTTACAAGTGTGATGGTTGTGACTGGGGTAAAATTAATTTTCTTCACAGTATCTTGTTTGTGGCTGTGTTTTGGGGGTGTGCTGCAAGTGTTGACAGCTCAGGGATGTTTTCCTGATTGCTGAGCAGCCCTTGCACAGAGTCAAGGCCTCTCCTGCTTTTCACCCACCACTGGGCAGGCTGGGGGTGGGAGAGGACTCAGCCAGGACAGTTGATCCCAGCTGACCAAAGGGATATTCCACACCATGTGGACTCATGCTCAGCAATAAAACCAGGGGGAAGTCCCTGCTGCTCAGGGACTGGCTGAGCATCTTTCTGTTGGTGGAGAACAGCTCTTTCCACTTACATCACTTGCCTTTCTTGGGTGTTAGTTCTCTCTCTTTATTTTCTTTTCCATTATAGTTTATTATTATTGTTATTTTATTTCAATTATTAAACTGTTCACAACCCATAAGTTTTCTCCCGTTACCCTTCAAATTCTCTTCCTCCCCCATTCCACCAGGGGACGGTGTGAGCAAGCAGATGTGTGTTGCTGGTTAAACCAGAGCAGCAAGCCAACACTTTCTTTTCTTTTCTTTCTCCAACTTCATCTTAAAAGCATTCTTTCTTACAGGCAGATATCTGGTCATTAGGAATAACAGCCATAGAACTTGCAAAAGGAGAGCCACCTCATTCAGAATTACATCCAATGAAAGTTTTGTTCCTCATTCCTAAGAACAATCCACCAACGCTGGAAGGAAACTTCAGTAAATCCCTCAAAGAATTTGTCGAGGCCTGCTTAAACAAGGACCCAAGCTTTGTGAGTTTCATGTTTGTCAGTGTGTAGTAGAGAACTTGACTGCTTTACATGGATTGCATGAGTAAGTGTCATTCAGCTTCTCTAATATGGTGTGACATAAGTGACAGGTATATTTTTAGATACTGTGTATATTTAAAATCTCATTTGTATCAAGACTAAACTCTGGATTTCTTTGTTTTTGTAGTGAGTCACTCAACACTTAAACACAGTAAAAAAACCCCAACTCTCTCTTTTTTTTTCTTTTAAGAGACCTACTGCAAAAGAGCTTCTAAAACACAAGTTCATTTTACGAAACTCCAAGAAAACATCTTACTTGGCTGACCTCATTGACAGGCATAAGAGATGGAAGTCTGAGCAAAGCCATGACGACTCCAGTTCTGATGACTCAGATACGTAAGTTTGAGGAGTCTATAAAATATCCTCCTTTAGGAGCCAAGGAGTTATTTTTAGCACATGTATTGCTGTATTCAGTTATTTGCAGCTTTTCAGCTTAGTGGCCTTGCTCTAAATGAATGCAATCTCAATTTTAGAATTGGAAGGGATTTTGTGCAAGTGACAGTCACTGAGGAAAATCTCTCCTGGCCCATATTCTATGCTACCTTCTTTTTTATGTAGGGTCCAGAGTTCCTCCTAGACAGGAGCCCATGTCTCAAGCTGCACAGCCAAGTAACACTGTGCAAATGAGATTCAGGTGAAAAGGTTGCCACAACTTATTCACAAATGGATTAAATACCTCATAGTAAGGGAAACACAACTATTCTCTGCAATTCCAGGCTGCATGCTAATGGCAAGCATCAGGTTATTTCTTGGGTGACATTACAGCGATTTCTTTACAGTATTAATGGCTTCATGCCTTCCAGTGACCACAGTTCCAGTCTCTTAGCTAATTTTCTAGGCAAGAAAAGTGAACTTAGATTTCTAATTTCCATCCACTTTCTGTAATGAGTTGAGATACTTTGCTAAAGCCAGTTTTCAGATTGCAATAAAACACTTCATGTAACTTGTTAATATGACTTGGGAAAATGTTTTCAATCTGTAATGCTTCACTTCCTTAAATCTGGTGAAATATCTTGGTTTAAATTTTTAATTTACCCCCCCAAAAAAGTTACCTTAATTTTCATACTTGTTTTTATATGTAGTGGCCTGCACAATAGAATCCTGATCTTGGTCTTTACTGAGTTTTTGTATTTAGTGTGTACGTTTAATGAACATCAGCAGTAAGGTGTAGGCAATAAAAATTTTTTTTTTTTTTCCTTTCCCTTGAAGTGAAGCAGATGGTCAGGCTTCAGGTGGGAGTGACACAGAAGAGTGGATCTTTACAATAAGAGAAAAAGACCCCAAGAATCTAGAGAATGGAGCAGCCCAGCCTTTGGAGTTGCAAAGAAATAAGGTGCTCAAAATATTGACTTCATAATACAAGGAGATAATTCTGCTTTAATAATTTAGTGGGGTGATTTTATTTTATGCCTTTAAAAGCATTTATATTGTGAAACTTCCAGTACTTTTGCTAAAAATATGTTTTCTACAGTTGCCTTTCACAAAACTTTCTGAGTAAGTCTTGAAGTTTGAGCATTCTTTTAATGTGTCCTTTTGTGTAGTTGACAAAATACGTACCAAAATATCTCTCTAGTTTGAAATAAAACCACTGGAGGAAGATGAGGCAGTATTGTATTTTTAAAATCTCATTCTGTATAGTAATATACTAAAACCAGTATAGTGCAAATCTAGGTCGGAGTTTTAGAGAAGGCATTTTGGTCTTTTAAGGAAAAAGAGTACAGTGTAACAAAGAACAAAATGTGCCTGTGTCCAAAAAAAAAAAAAAAAATTCCAAACCCAAACAACCCAGAATAAAGGATGTTTAGGAATTGCTCCATTGTATTTTCTGCAAGCTGTGTGGCCAGAGCAGGTTGTTGCTTTGCTGGCTCTGAAAATTCTGGATTAATATAAGAAAAATATTGTATCATCCAGGATGAACCTAGTAAATATCAGCATATTTATGACTTAGTTAATGCTCACTAGGATTGTGGGAGTTTGGTAGTTTTGGTTTGTGGTTTGGTATTCTTTTTCCCTTCTAATTTTGAGCTTGCATGTATTTGAGGTGCTGCAGTCTCAAATTTTAATTCAGCCTCTATTTTCCACAGTGCTTTGGAATAGTATGTTGTAGAACATTTTCCATATATGGAAACAGAGCTTTCATAAAGTGTAGCATGTTGGAACTACATTTTGTCTTTAGTTAGCATACAATGAGGATGCTTTTTTTCAAAAATAAAATTGGTCAGATTTTTTTTTCTTTAAAGGAAAAGGATATCCCAAAGAGGCCTCTATCCCAATGCCTGTCTACAGTTATATCCCCTTTATTTGCAGAGGTAAGTTATAGCTTTAAAACTTACCAATTCCAAGTTTCATCTGAAAAAGAAATGGAAAATATTATGAATGATGCCTGGGGTTGCTACTACCCATTTTGAACTTGCTGTGTTAAGTTTTAGCTTTATATGTCTGCTTCTGAGATCTGTATTTTGCTTCTAACAGTACTTGATATGCATGGCAGTAACATCAGCCATGCTAGCCTGAAGCAATGAACATGACAAGAAAAAGGTGTGTAAATGTTTGGGTTGCAGCATTCTATTTTTGACACTGCTTTATGTATTTATCTTATTACAAATTTCAAGCTCAAGATCTGTTCCAAGATACCGTTGTGGACCAGATCATCAAGAATTTCACTTTTGAATTTCAGTGTGTTGAAAACTGTTTTTTGTTCCCATTCTGAGTTTTATATTTTTTATACTCTGCCCCCAAATACTTAAAAACAACTTTGAAAAAGACTATATGAAGTATAAGAGAAGAATTTATGAAGATACCATTATTTAAAAAGTTGATAAAATGACTGCAGATGTATGTGTATAAACTATAGGTGTGCAAGTATGGATACTAAAGTATAGGAAGCACATCTTGAAACCAACAGCTATGGGTAAATACTGCTTTTTTCCCTTGGGATACTTTGTTGTCATTTTTGGCTGTGAACATACTGAAAGGATGTGTGAAGATGGAAGACATGTGAATATGAATGGCATCCTGATGAGTACTGTAAAGACAAACTTCTGCTTGAAAAAAGTCTTCAGTATGTGAGGGTGTATGATGAAAGTCAAATGCTGACATTGTGAACACTGATGGTCACTTCTTAACAAGCTTCTGCATTATATTGTGCATAGAAATATTTATGAGTATCTCATTAATACATTTCTTCCTGCTTTCCTTTCAGTTGAAAGAGAAGAGTGAGGTGTGTGGTGGTAACACAGATTCCATAGAAGAGCTGAGGAAGGCAGTTTATTTAGCTGAAGAGGCTTGTCCAGGCATTGCAGATACCATGGTGTCACACCTTGTGCAGAGGATTCAGAGGTAATTAAACTGTTGCAGTATGGCTTACAGAAAACTGCAAATCTGATTTTATAAATATTTGGCTTATGTTGAATTGAAGAATTAATTTTTGTTTCTAATGGAGAAGAAAACCACTTGTGCCTGCAGTTTGTGCTGTTGTGTTTGCTTACTGGAAAAACACCTAATCCTGTCAGCAGTTCTGATTTCTTGGGTGATAGCACATATGCATGTTCATCCTCTTGGTGTGCATATTGTGTGTCAAATGAGACTGGACAGGCTTTTCCCTTTGCAGTTCATCTAAGGGATACACACTCCCTTGGTTTCTGGGTGAATGTTGCAGAGAACACTCTGTGTCACTCTTAGGTTCCTTTACCCACATGGAGAAATTGACTGTTCAGTTGGTCTGTGTTTCCCTCACTCACATGGTCAGTGGTTCCTTGTTCATTCTAGACAGTCTGTAATGGCCTTTGGGTGACACCTCCAAAACCAGTATTTGGTCTTACTTCAAAAGGCCAAATTTAATGAGATTTTCTAACTGCCTTCCTTAGGAATTTGTTAGGAACAAATAATCAATTTTCTGTTCCTTTAAATGCTGCACAAGAAAAGGTAAGAGGTATAGATTTCAGAATTGCTGCTGGAAGAGGCTATAAATGTAACATTGAATCTAGGAGCCCACAGCTGTTGTGAAATTCACAGCAGCCAGATTGGATTGCTTGGTACTAGAAAAAACTCATGTCAATGATTAATCATGGACCACTACATGGAAAAAGATCACCCTGAGCAGGTGTCTTCCTTACACTGTCTCTAACCACAGCTTGGTAAAGATTAGGAATTCACAGCTTTGAGGTTGAAGCACAGGATTTCCAGGCTGACACTTTCTCCTTCAGTAAAAACCAATGCCAAGCAACTTGCAAGCAATCATGTTTGTTGCTTTATGGGCTGTTAAGAATGAAGCCCAGTCAGCATCTCTAGTGCTGAAAGGTTACTTCCAATGCCAGATGTCCTGTCCTGTCTCATTTGGTCCTGGCAGACTTGAAAGAGTTGCGGGAGCTTCCATCTCGGTTGTTTCCATTAGGGGTTCCAAAATTGAATCCAGTCTTTCATCAGCTAATATTTCAGTGTCGTATTTTTATCAGTCTGGTACAGGATCTTCCTGGAACCGGAAACCTCAAAGACTTGATGCTGCAGTTGAGGCTGAAAATGGCCATGTGGAGACAGTGCCAAGACATAGGCATTTTTGGGGATGCTGGAAGTCATCTTACTTGTTCTGTCACAACAACAACATTCATAATTTTTATCCTGTGAGGAAGATTTCAGAACCCTTTATATACCTGTTTAGCATTGCTTTCCTTCTGTTCTGCTTCCTTGGACTGTTAGTGTTTTTCTTGGTCATAATGACTTAGAGCAGTGAAGGCAAGCACTCCATTCTCTTTCTAGGAGAGAAAGAATTATTCATAGAGAATGTTTGTCAGTGGATCACATCTGGGTGAACTTTCTCTATTTTTCAGGGATTGTATTCCAGCTAGTGTGGGATAATGACTCCAGAAAGGGAGTGAAAGAATGAATAGCAAGAACTCCCAGTAAAAATGAGCTTGGATCATTCCATAGCTTAGTAGGTTTCCCTTGGGGATAAGCCTGTTTTTTGGGGCTAGTGAAATTCTGAAAAAATGATTCCTTCTTGTTTGAGTGCTGCAAGAAGTATGCTCTGTTACATCATTAGGTCATTCAGAATAATACCTTATCAATTTGATAGCTAATTACTGAAGATAGGTTTTCAACTACAAGTTTCTGATTACATTTTCACTCCCCCTTAAGACTGGTTAGAACTGGATTTTGTAAGCTTGTCTGAATGAGTTAACTGGGACCCTCAGAATAGCTGCCCAGTAATGTGTGTGAATCCGGTTACCTTCCCCCTCCAGTTTTGATTTTGGATGTTTGGTGAAGTTTACTGGAAACTTAAATTGTTAACTGTTATTAAAAGGTGTACTTAAATTTCTTTGGATGATTTAAGAATCTGCTTAGATCAAGAGATAGAGTTGTCCTGGCCCAGTAATATTTTGAAAAGATTTGATGTAAGCTTGCAGAGTAGGGAAGTTGGAGTCACTGAATGTTCTTCCATCATTAGGTGGTGCTCAGTAACACATTTGAGCACAGGCTGTTGCTGTTTGTTAGCAAAGCAGTGATACTCTAACAGGGCTGTTCAGTTCCAAGGCTCTTCCTTTAAGGTGTGGTGGCGGTGGTGAGTGCCATTGTGCAAGGAAAAAGGCCAGAACTTCAACAGCATAAAATGGAATCACCTCCTTGCTGCTTCTTGTGAAATACCTTTCTAAAAGTTGCAACAGTAACTATTTCTTTTCCTCTTCAGATATTCCCTAGCTGGAGGAAGTTCTTCATCCTACTGACATGCTCTTCCTTCCTGGCTTTCCCAAGACAGCAGAGATGCCATGGTGTCTGCACTGAAGGCGTGCACCCCAGTGCTGTTCTGCCTCTCAGTCTGGAAAGTCCTTGGGAGGAAGGACGTTCTAAGAGTGAAAATGAAGTCTCTTGGATGGAGGCAATCTTTTTCAGCTCCTTAAAGCTATAATTTTTTTAAATTATAATTCACATATTCCAGGGAGGTGTCCTTTTGTAAAATCTGAAATGTATATTTAGGTTTGTGATAGAGAAATTGAAGATATTGAGAAACCTCAGGTATCTTGCTTTAAGAATTCCACTGAGAGATGGAGCATGGTTGTTGGAATTGTGTACAGATATGTATATAATGTCTTTTTTAAAAGAAAGCCTTTCAGTGTGCATAAGGAATCACTGTGTACAAAATGGTAAAGTGCTTTTGTAGATAATGTTAGTGAGGTAAACATTTGACAGGCCATAACTGAGTATTGCCTTGCCTTTATTACATGTAAAGTTTGAATTATGTGGTAAGTGAATCTCGGCTAGATTTTTGTATGTGAAGTATTTGCCATTGAAAGAGTTAATCCTGTATTATAGAACCTTCTATTTGTACCTCAGCACAGACACAATTTTATTCTGTTTCTCTAAAATTTCTTTCTTTTTACTTATATTCTGAGCATCACTTTCTGTTTATGGTACTACTTCTAGTTGTTTTAAATTTCATACACCTGGTCTCTCAAAGCTTTAAATTTAAATTATTGTTTTTCCTAGAGAATGAGTTCTTTCATATCTTCAGTTTCAAACTGTGCCAATGCAAATTCTGAAGTAGTTCAGTTTTAGTAGCAGATATTTGTGAAACTTGTGAAATTCAGACACAGGTTTTTTTTTTTTTCACCTGAACATGTTTAAGTGAAACATGTTTATTCCCTTCATTTATACTGAAATATCTCCTTAAGGTGTAGATTCTGAGACAGTGGCAAGTATTTCTTTATCATGCCTATTTTTATCATTAAAACTAATGTCTTTTGGCATAAAAGAAAAATCATCCATAGATTCACTATTTGGTCTTGCTGCCTAGATCTGTGCATCTCTTTACCAGAATGGATAGATGTTGGACAGAGAGACTGAGAAACAGCCCAGGTGCTGTGTGCTGGGTCCTGCTGCTTGCCTCTCCAGAGAAGAGTTACTTCTTGAAATTTGGAATTTTAAGATTTCCACTATTCCTGTGAGGGCTTCTAGATAGCAGACTTCAGGTGTGATAGATGTTGGAAACAGTAATACTAGTTCATTAGTTGTATGCACAGTTGATTAGGTAGCTGCTATTTTTTTTTCCCCCCCACAGTATTACTCTGAGGTTCACCTTGGTTGGTTTCACCAAGACTATATTCAGGTTGTTCTTATTCCAGTAGCTAAGAGAGCATTTTTGCCTTCTTTTAATGAGGAAATTGATGACTTTATGCTTTGCATGACCGTGAAGTAACTTAATATATTTACTTTTTTAAAAAAATATGGATGGAAGCTTTGGAACAGAAAGGCTTAACATTTAAAATACAGGCATATCTGCCTAGCTTGGTACAAGAAACCCAGGTACTCTAACCATTGTGGAAGCTGGTGAGGTCTCCTTCCAGGACTTCTATCACCATGGTAGCCCTTAGTCTATGCATATTAATAGCCTTAATTTATTAATTTAAGAATTTAACAGTAAGAGGACACTGTCTTGCTAACAGAGCTAGTAAACTTCTGCCCAGGTTGGAACAACAGTTGGAAGAAATGTGGGTGTGTGTTCATCTTGAGGCCATGCTTTCAGGCATTACTCATTTGCCAACCTAATGAGGTAATGGGTTTCCTTTATGGCTAAGGAAATTTAAAATAAATTGAACAATGCTAAAGTCTGAGCAATGTTTTACAACTCCACTTAGATTAATAGTTTTAATTATGTTGTTTGGTGTGCTCTTAAGTGTTATGGATAGGCTCACTTTTGAGGAAACAAATTTAGCACTGCTTTTGTGCAATGGGCATCAGAATGCAATGCAATGGAAATTTACCTGTTGATGTCTCAATATGAGAACATTCAGCCTTCAATAGATCCCTGTGCTGTGACTGCACAAGGAAATCAACAGGTGTGTTTGCACTGGAAATGTAAATTGATCAGTGTAAGCTGTTCCCTAGTCATCTGTTAATGTAAGGACTGGAAATTAAAGTGAGCTTAATTGGAGATGCACAGAACTCTGAGACTTAGCGGGGAAGTTTAAACTTATGCTGCTGGCTTCAATGTCAAGAATTTATCAATCAGCAAGATGAATTAAATTCTTAGCTACACTCTTTGAACACTCATTTGAAAAGTTATATATATGTGTTTTGAGTTGAATTTTAATTGTGTTCCAGGACTGTATGTTGAGGAAGTACTTCTCTGAGTAGAAGAATTTGCTTGATGTGTCAGAGCTTAAGATGAATAAGACTTGTGGTAAGGGCAGGTGACCAAAATGCTTGGGCATTTAGAAGAAGACAAGACCTCATTTATGGTAGAGATGTGTATTTTTATATGTAATATACAGATTATTTAAATATAGACTATCTTAAACTGAGATTCACTGAAAAAAAGCGTGCTGTATCTTGAATGTAGAAGTACAATCATTTGCTATTAAAAAGTATTGATGCTTTAAAAATCAGGTCTATATTGGTAACAGAAGAGGAGCTTCATTTGAAAGAAGCACCACCTCAGTTTCTCAGAGGAAAAGAACTGTATTGATATTTTTGAGAGGTTTTTTTCATGCTTAAAACATGTCTGTGTTACGATGTTGCACTGATGATTTTTCTGTGCAGGTAGTACTTCTCTCAGTCTTGACTATACTAAATGACAAGCTATCTCTATTTATGCAAACCTTTAAATTAGTAGAACTGCTTATTTGTCAGGGATTTCATGATTAGGCAGTAAATAAACTCACTGTTTAAAAACAATAAAATCAGTTATTTGAACTGAAGGCTTGCTTTTTTATAACTCTCAGATCTATTTTTTTACCTTAATTTTCTCTGCAGTTGCACTTTGTAGTTGCTGTGCAGTTTACTGAAGGATGATGTGCTAGGGCACAGAACACTTCTGGTGTAGTGACAAAGCAGTGACTTCACTCTGCAGTGCCACGGTTCCTTTGCAGCTCCATCACTGTGTGTGAGGTTGTGGGAACAGAAGATGAACTGATCTTTGTGGAATGCCCTAACTGGGGTGTTCTGCCCCTGCTGTGCAAGAGGGGCAGGTGGAGAGGGAAGGTGAGGCTGGGTGTGTTGGCACCTCACTGCAAAGCAGCTGGCTCAGTGTGAGTTCCCATCCTCCTGCAGCCTGGCACCCCATCATCTGCCTCTTAATGTGCTTTTAATGTAGTTGGGCAATGTCTTCTTTAGGTCTCACTACTTTCTGTGACATTCTGTGTTACTTTTTAAACTGTGTGGTACCAGTTTGTAGGAGTTTTACACTAACCTGACTTTAAAGGAAATGTGTTTTGCCTTTAAAAATGTCACCATTGGAAGATTATCCAGAGTGCTGATAAGAACAGGTGTCATGCAAAGATCAGGACAATTCCAAATCGGTTTTGTAGGCTGCTGGGGAGGAGCTGAAGGTATAGCACAAATGTGTTTCCTGTTTTTAGCTGTGTTGTGCAGATGTGCTGGGAACTGCACTGAGCACATGCCATGGACAAATCGTATGCAAGGGTTTCCTGCCACCTCTAATGCATGATTACAGAGGACCATGAACGTATTTGTTTTCTGTAATGCTGCTGCCTGTTTATAACCGTGTATTTCAATTTTAGTTTTGTCACTCTACACCAACACAGTAAACCTCCTTGTAAACTACGTGACCTAGAAATAAAGAAGGAAAAGTTTCATGAAATGTTGCCACATGAGTGGTCAGTGAGATGATTCAGGGCCCCTTCCCTCGAGGGGATGCTCTGTGGGCTTCCAGAGCAGTTATTGCCCATGTGTCAGCAATGATATGCAGAAAGGTCATTAAACAGTGTTGGGTTTTTTATGGCGATCAGAATTTGTAGCACTCGCAGATGGCAGTGATTTAAAACCCACCTTGCAGCCTCTGTCCTGCCAGCCCAGTGAAACTGATTAAGTGCTCACAACAAACTACATGGATTGCACCTTTACCTGGTGACAAACTGTGTGGCAGCTGCACTCCAGTAGTTGTACTTCATTACTATTTTCTGCTGCTAAAAACTGTATGTGTGGCACATTGCCAATTATTTTGTCCCCTACCAGCGTTCCTGTGCCCCAGGGCACAGGCAGTGTCCCTGTGCTGTAGCAGCTGGAGTTGTGCATTTGCCTGCACATAGGTAACTGTGCTTTTGAGGGCTAAGAGCATGTAATTGGTCCTGTGTAGAAAGAATGGGCAAGATTGGGCTTTTCAGGTCTTTCTTGATCCTCTTTCTTGGCTGATAGAATGGCAGGCTATTACACTTGATTTTGTCTCTAAAACGAATTTTTCTTCCTCCTTAGTCAGAGACTTTCATCAAGATTTCTGCAATCACAGCATGTTTTCCCCTACCTGCTGACCTGTCTTTCAGTCTGTCATTTTTGTCTGGTTTCAGCTGAATTTACAAAGGCATTAAGGTGTCAGTGTTGTTCAAATAAAATGTTCTGAAAAGAGGTAGGTTTGAGGTATATTATCAAACACATCTTAACAGAGGTTAAATTAGACAGCAGATAAATGGTGGAGATGCTTAATCTTGTTGAAAAAACCACAGGAGTCCAGGCTTTTTTGATCCCTTTGCCTGTGGAGCTACCTCCTGAGGCAATGAAATCCCTGTTTTGTTTTTATTTGTCCATTATTGGAAACTGGCAGCTATTTCATGGTGAGTAATAACAGCACCAGCAGCAAATCTCCTGGAGTGCCCCATCTGAGGTTTGCCTGCAGCTGAGAGAGATGTGTTTAGTGATAGCTCCTGACCTGGCACACAGTGACCCTCCCTCTCTGCAGGCCCTGCTGGGCTGAACAGGCAGTGCTATGATGTGAATCAGGATTAAAAATAAGTGGTTCTGCATTAGAGCTTTCTAGTACATTGAGTTTTATTCACACATGTGGACTCTGCCCATTTCCAAGATAGGAGCATCATGACAATTGATTTTACTCTCTTACTATCATTTCAGTTTTGGGTTAACCCTGGGAATAGACACCTAGAAAAATGCTGACAGGTGACAGCAGTTGAAATGGTTCCATTTTAAAATGAAATTAAAAATCACACTAGTAGAGAATAAAAAAAAAAGTCTTGTGTGCAGCTTTTTTTATAGGAAAAATACAAAAATGTAAAAATGGTGATTAGGTGGGTATTCTAAAAGTTGCACCCACAGCTTAGCTTGGTCTCTGCTGTTAAAATAAAGATCACTGTATTTTGGTCTTTGCCTTATTTTCCAAATTCACCTCGTGTAAAATGAAAACTTAATGAGAAAAAGTGTTACTTGATTTCTTTGGAGAGCTCAGAATAAACTACTGCAGCAGATAGCAGTTAATGAACATTCTATTCAACAAGCCCCAGGGTTCTAAATTAAAATTCAGTTTGGCTGAATTAAGGGCATGGCCCTCAATATAATTTCCATTAAAAAAAAAAGCCTTTCACTGTTATAGACAACACTTCTAAAGGGAAGAGGCAGGGCCCTGTCTTGTAAGGTACTATTTTACCACTGACTAATAATTTTTGGCAGGACCAGGTCTGCAGCGTTTTACTTCATAGCAACATCGAGTGCTGTTGCTTTTCCAGCATTGTTTTCCCAGACCAGTATGGCTGCAGCTGAGTTGTTGTTCACCTGTGCTGTGCTATTTCCTCTTCTCCTCACTATGCAGATCAGTGCTCACATTCCTGGACAGTCCTGAAGCACTGGAATTCCTGTATGTTACTGCAGGGCAGGGTGACAGGCTCAGAATGGACAAGGCAGTGTTACCTGCAGCTGAGAAAATGGGCTTCAGATTTTCCTACCTACTTTCCAAGTCTGTCCTTCAGCACATCTTAGCCAGAGGCAGTGCTCCAGGGTAGGTGTGATTATGGCACTGGTGTGGAGAGCCAGGGGCACCAGCTGAGGCAAAAAGCAGCTGCAGCACTCTGCCTGCCCAGGGGGCTGAAGGTCTCCCTGCAGCTGAAGGAAATGCTCTGGAAAGAGTTTCCCTTTGGCAGGATGTGCTTGGATTTGGCCGTGAGGACTGCTGCTTGTCCTAAAGGGTTTGGAGCCCATCCTCATCTTGGACAGAGGTATGTCTGGGGTTGGGGTAACAGAAAGAACACTTTACTGTCTCGAAACAGGCGTATGTACAATGGTGGTGTGAGGTATTTTATTCCCTTTTGTTGTGAGCAAAGCTGTAAGAAGCCATTTTACACATCGCACACAGACAAGCCATTAACAGAGCGAGCAGCTGGATGAAGAAAAAGCAGGGATAGAACTTGCCCAGCTTCCTTTCCCACACTGACCTTCAGGCCCCCTCTGCTCAGCACCGTGCTTCCTCCAAGGCCTGTAATGGTGGTGGGTGCTACCAGCACAGCAAACTTCTGCCAGTGGAAGTTTTACATCACCCTAGTGACAATGTTTCTTAGAACACAAGGGAAAGCATCTAAGCCTTGCAGATACAGTGCTGCCAACCTTCTCAGCGCCACCAATTTATCCAAAATGCGGAGCCGGCTGATGTTGAAGCTAGGCATACGAAATGGGTAATTCTGCTGCGGGTTGTGTGAGTCACCCTCTGTCTGCCTGAGCCCCAGGGGAGAGAGGGAGAGACTGAAATTCCAACAATAAACTGCAAGTCAATTTGGGATGTGTAGCAAGCAGGATGAAAACTTGGGGCTTCAGCAGTACCCCCCAGCTTAGAGCAATTTAGTTACCAAAACACTACAAATGAATCACAAATAGCTGCAGTTCTTGTAGCATACAGGTTTTCTTTCAAGTTCGTAAAACAAACAGCAGAATGTCACCACAGCCTTTAATTTCTCCTTGTACATAACCATTCACAGTACATTAACAGCCCAAATAATATTGCACTGGATTATTTTAAAAATTTTTTGTCTTGCAAGTAGTACTCACTTTTCAAAGCCAACAGATGAACGATTTGGTCAACTTGCACCAAAAAAATGGTTAGGTAAGAACCCTATACTTTATTTATACCACATGGATTTGTGACCCCAAAGGGAAATGAGAATGAGCTGTCAACTGTTTCCTTGTTAAACATAGAAAATTAGTAAATCGTTGCTGATTAAATGGAGAAAGACTGGGGGGGAAAAAGCATGAAATCTGAAAGTTATCTCATTCCTGTTAGACTGCTTGCTGTATATATAATTATATTCTATACTGTGAAAATCCATCTACATTTAAAAGCCCAGCAGTCTACAGATTAACATGGTAAAAAAAAATAATATATTTTTATGAAAAGAGAAGAAAATAGTGTTTGCCTCAGAGGAGAAAGTTTTCAGATTTCAGTCATCTGGGAGTTCTTTTAGGTGCAATCTTTGAGGCAACAAAACGTCTTTTGGCATTTGGCACTCTAATAAGGACAATATTTTAATACTGGCACAAGCTAAAAACAGCACAGAATGACAAAATACAAGACATGAAATGAACCGCAGCCACTGGGATGATGGTAAGCTAGTTTGTATATTCAGAGAACTTAAACAGTTTTGCTGAGGAATTGTGAAAGTTTCTGCAAAACCGTACTCAATTCTCTTCTTTTACCAAAGTGTAAATTTTCCTAAACTTGGAGGGAGAAAAAGAGTTTCAAATGTCCTCTAGAAAATCAGCAGCTGCTGGACAATCACCACAGCGGCTCGTTCGGCTGTCAATAGGCGTGAGGCTCTTTGTGACTAAGAGCTCGAGCGCGAGAGGCAGAGCTGGTGGCACTTCGGATCACTTCCATCCACCTGTGAGGAGGCACCAGGACAGACACAAACAGAAGGAAGGTCAGTTCCCAGGGGAGGGTTTCTTGACAGGTACAGTCTGTGCTATTGGTTGTACAGTTTGATTTTTAGTGCCTGCGGGAGCATCTTCCTACTTCACCCCTAAATCTGTCTCAAGGCAACTTCCAAAACTGCAAGGAGGTTTAGAGAGAACAGACAGCAGGTCCCAAACAGCAGGTATGGGTCCCAAAACTTGTTAATAGTGATTTTACCTGCTCTGCACACACCAAATATCTTTTTTCTGAGTGGTCCAAGCAATGAGCAATTGAGACCAGCCATTCTTAATCTGAGAGCAGAAAAATGTACTTTAACTGCAGTTTCTGCTTCTTTTTCCTAGAACTGATAAAGGCATTTTGTGTTTTTATTTTATCATCACTTTCCCAAAATTTGCCTTGTTTATAGTTTTGGACTGACATGGCTAAAGGTTAAGAGCAGCTTTCTTTGATGAAGACATCATGATTTTTGACATGTTCATGCTTAATATGAAAGAGCTAAATTAGTTCCCTGTATGAACAATCACAAACCACAAATTAGGAGGAGTAGTGCCTTTTCCCTGACTCTCCACTTATCTGAAGTTCAGTGGGAGGTGTAAAAATTACATGGTGAAGTGGCATAAATATGTAGTAGGAACAGCTGCTTCTATAAAAATTGTAATTTTGTTTCAGGTGTGATTTTTCCATGCAGTTGTACTAAAGGAAGCAAAGCTATTCTGAAGAGTTACTGAGGTGTCCTGTGATTACTGTTCACATGCTTCCTGAAGGCTGAGGCATGGAGCTCCCATACAGCCAGCCTGATCAATTTTGACTGGATAATTTCAGGTTTTGCAGTAATTACTATTACTGCTTCCATATCATCACAACCAATCACTTGATTTTAGCAGTATCAGGTTTAAAATTTCTTTCATAATTTTAAAAACTTTGTCCAGTTGTGCTGAACCACTTTATTACTGAACCAACTTATTTAATAAACTTTGTATCTACTAACCTTTGAAAGAATGCTCCTGAAAATTAACAAAAATTTTATCTCAAAAACAAACTTACCTTTCAAAGGTGTATTCACTTTCAGCCCTGAAGTAGTACACGTGGGATTTGAAATGTAGCTTGAACACGTAATCTTTGTGAATGTTTTCAGATTCAGAAGGAAGGGTAAGTGAATATCCCAATAAAGGAAGGCTGGCTAAAGGATGATTGTCCTGAAAAGATATGATGGAAGGTGCTGTGAGATCAAATGCCCTTAAATAAAGAGAGCACGTAAGTAAATGGAAAGCAGATACAACTTCATTTAAAGATCACTGTGTTTCTACACATGTGCAGAAAAATACCAGATTTACAGAACTGCAATAAGATAAATTGTCTGGTAGTTTCAGTTGGGCATCACTACAGACCCTCTGCATATGGATCTGCTGCAGGCTGATCCCCTCAGTATTTCCTTGAAGGAAAGGTGGCTAATATCTTGGATTTTCACTACTTTCAAACTGATGAATATAATGCTCCATCATTTGCCACTGGCAGGGCACCACCCAGCTTCATCCTCAGCCTGCAAATTCCCACTCCTTTAGAGCTGTGCTGGCCACCCAGCAGGGTCACTGCTGAAGTGCAGTCACTGCATGGCAAATGGTTTCTTTATCTCTCTTACGTGTGGAATATCCTCCAATTCCTTCTTTCATCATTTAGGATTTCTATAACAATGCATCATGTAGCAACTTGAGTTACTCTGTGCTTATGCCCTGCTCAAACAGATTGAGGAGTCCAAGAGATTCTAAACAGAAATCCTCTAGTTTTGCAGTAGGATGTTTGCTCAGGTAGATTAAATCATTGACTGCTGTTCTCTTGTTTGGCTTAAGTGTCAGTCATGGTAAACAGAATTTGAAAGTCACTATTAAGTTTTTAATTGCAGTGATAAAAGCCTGGTTTGAAGTTGCACCACAGCTTCTGAGCAGTGGTGAGCTCTGCTGTGCTTTCAAGAATGATCTGTATTGTGACTGCTGAGAGCTTCAGGAAAGAACTGGCCCAGGAGCAGTGAGAACAAACCCTGCTGTGTGCCAGTGTCAGTGAAGGCTGTGTGTGCAGCTGTGCCCAGTGCACCTGCTGCTCCAGCCCACAGCATCCCTGACTGATACCCACTTTTCTCTCAGCTGCCTCTTTGGAAAAGAACCCCCCACTGTCACCTCCAGCCACTCACACTTGCCCAGTCGGTTACCTGGTGCGATTTATAGAAGAACATGCAGAAGTTGGTGAACACCACCCAAAGCTTCTGCCACCCATTGCTGTTTTTGAATTTTCTTAGCAGATTTCCAGACAGTTGGTTCTGAAACAGATCAAAAGCAGTCAAGTAAAACAGTGAAAGGTGCCTGCAGCTTTCTAGTTATTGTAAGAAAAATTATTTGCTTTTATCTGGTTTTATGTGGCCTGGTTGTAAATGAAAATTCTTCAGTTGACTGGACGTACATTTCTTCTGCCTTTTTCTACTGCTGAGCAGTACTTTACATATTTTTTTGTTTGCAGCTGGGTACTTCCAAAAACTCAAAGCTACTACACTAATTATTTTATCAACTGAGGTGGCTTTTGGTAATCTGTTACTAAACCTCAGTCTTGTTAATCCTACTGTCTTCTTTTAGAATGGTACTTAAATAGAATGGAAACAGAAAGTCTGACATGAACTTGTGATGTAAAGGAAAATTATGGCATACTTTAGAATTGCAGATAGAGACTGAGGTCTCTGTACCCAGGGACTTCACATGGTACTTTTCAAAGATTTCAAAAACAAGGACTGTTCACCTTAATGTTAGCTGGATTTTGGATAGTTTAACATAAAGGAGGAGACAGCCATAACCAAGTACATGTATTCAATGGCTGGTTGAAGCAACTGCTCTTCATATAGTGAAGACGGAAAGCCAGGCATCATTGTTCCTTGCAAATGAAGGGGGGTTCTCAGTGAATTATCAAGGATTTCCCATTCCTTGTTGACTGTAGGGCTCTTGCCTGGATCACAATAGCTGTTTACATAATTCTCTTTATCTAATGCAGAAGATAACAACTTCATCTGTAAAGCTTAATAGTCGAAATCTGGGGTTCCTGGTGTAGCTACTACAAATGAAGTATTCTTAAAAAGTTCTGCTTTCACCAGCCTTGGATATGCATTAAAGCCTTTCCTTTAACTCATCCTGTTCTCTGATATCTGGACTACTGCCTCCTTGCCCTAAGTTACAGATGTACTCCTTAATTTTCTGTTACCTCATTACTCTGGAGGATATCATAAAAGGACAGGCTTTGCATTCGGTACCAGCAGACATATGAAATGGAAACAGGCCGCTGATCACTGATCAGTCCAGCAGGTAGGGAGGAACAGTCACTGACAGAGAGAGGCTCTTCTACCACGAGAGAGACAGAGAGGAGGGAGAGACACAAAGAAAATAAACGATAATGCTGAAGTGAGAGGCACCGACAGGACGAGGTGAGCATGAGCGGGCCCAGCCACGCATGGAGCAGCAGTGGAGCTGGAGATGTTTCACAGAACAACGCATGGCTCCAGGGTGGCTTGGTCTTCACTGCTCTGTGTTCATTGGAGGCACAGGGAAGGAACAAAAATGAGCAACAATGAACACTGATCTCAGACCTAGTTAGATTTGCCTAACTACATGTTTTAATCATTAGAATGAGTCACTGGTATAAGTTCTATATCTGTTTATAATAAGGCCTCTGGCTTTAGGGAAAAATACGAGACCTTGTCCTGTGCTGAACTATTCCTCCCTTGCAGGATATAAGGATAGGAAGAATGGAAAATCCCACCTATGTGAGACAGAAATGAGGCTCTACTGTCAGCATTTTTTAGCATGAATATTTTGTCATACTTCAGCAACAAACTCACCTCCTCTTTAAAAACAGAGGCAGTTACAGAAACTGTGGATATGTCTGTCCTTACATCACTGTGTTCTGCATCAGTATCTCTTCTCTAGAGCTATGGTGGCCTAATGTTTGAGGGCTGCCATGCGAGTGCAGATCCACTCAGCTTTAAGACTCCTTCTTCCATTTTCATAGAGCATAAATTTCCATTTGCTGAGGGCTGTGATAAAGTACACAGAGCTCCTTGGACTCTCTTCGGTGAAGGAAGAACACCTCAGCAGGCTTACTACTTCATCCTAAAACCTATACTGAGCTAGAAATCTTTCATTTCAATCTTTGAAAAGACAATGTCTGCACCTTGGCTGTCAAGTACAGAATTAACAAATGTGTATCAAATTGGCTTAGCTGTGATCAGAGTGGTAAAGAAAGGGGTTTATTTTGAGGTGGAAAATGCAAATAAAGAAAAAGCAGATGAGACTGAGCAATGAGACAAGGTTCCAGAAAAGATGGCTAGGTAAAGAAAGTAAGTTAGTAATACACATAATTGAAACTCTGGCTGCAGCAGCTAAAGACAATATCCTTTCCGCTCGAGCAATGACTTAATGCCTCTGTAACTGAAAGCATTAAGACAGTTTGAACTGCTGTACATTCTAAAGGCCATCAGCTTTTTTTTTTGACAGTTGCTTCTATCAAAATTACTGCTCTAACTGATTGTACAGAGGTGCACTACAGGAGCAGATCTGTGCTGCTTGAGTGACGGCTCATGCCATGGTTTGGGAATACAGGAGGCAGGTTAATAACCATGCCTGGAACTTCCCAGGAGGAGACAAGGGAACAGTGTACTTGTTAAGGAGGAGCAAAAAGGAAATTGTCATTGAAAAGCGAGCCTGGAGCTGCAGTTCAGGTGGTTCTGAGGCAGATACCTCCACAGCAATACTAAAGTCGATCATTGAAACACTGGTATTTCTGTGCCAGCAGACGTGCACCGTAGTGTTGCCACGGTGGGGTGACTGACGTTCGAGTGAGGTGCGGGATGCACTGAGGTCGTCCTCAGATTCCTGGTCTACAGTAGTTTCATCAGGAGACTCTATGAAATGCAGGGAAAAAGCATCTTTCTTCCTCTATGCAACAACATATATAATTGGAAAAATTAAACAAATCAATTCTGTCCGCAGTATTGTGAACTAGTTTTAAAACACCATTTTAGAAATAGTTTTGTGCAGACTTTAAATAGATTATTATATTTTATATATTTAATTTGTGTTTCTGCAAGTGTTAGAATTAAAGGCTAACTGCCATGCTTTGTTGGTGTTTTTAATACCTTCCAAGGACAGGCACTGCCTAAATAGTTCCTGGAACCATTATGCTTAAGTCACTTCTCTATTCAATGAAACTTTCTGCTAACTTCAACAAGAACATTAAAATGGCACATATCTCAATATATCTATACATATATATGTGTATAAATCAACTTCAAATGTCTCAGTTTGACTTGTGGCCAGCACTTCTCACCACTTTGCTTAGAAGCAGCCACCAATCATACTGACAAAAGTGAATAAAACCTACTCTGGCATTTACTTACTATTGTCAGGTGGGCTGCTTGCCAGTAACTCTGGGGCAGGGCCACTGCTTTTCTCTGCCAGGTCTATTGCCATCTGGATGTCCTCAGTCCATTTGTCCATTTCAGCGCGGGAACTAATAATGAAAATTCAGGTTTTATTCACTTTCATACAAGTTGAAAGCAAACTCTAAGAAACAGACACAAGCTGAGCTTATTTGAAACTGAAATAAATAAATTCAGACACAAGATGCTACATTTTTCTCCCTGATTACTTAGTTTTGGTTCCAGCTTGCACAATTGCCACTCTATTGTGTCCCATCCACTTTTTTCTTAACAACTGGCTTTCAGGAAAGAATATACCTTTGAGAAGATGGTTTTAGGAGCAAATACAAACAAAATGATGCCCCTCTGTCCCACTGTGACAGCTGCAGAGAAATACAACTCACATGTGGACTTTGTCTCCACTGAATTACCTTGCAGCAACAACGATGGACTGGTGTTGACCTCGTAGTGTCAGGCAGTGAGGAACTCCCCATTCCTCCTCACTCTCCTCCATCTGAGAGGTAAAAGGCCAAATGCAGTCAGATTGCAGGAAGTACATATTTCTTAAGGTGAAACAGTGAACTGAATGAGCTCTTACCATCGGGGAAAAGAAAATAGGAGAAATGCTCACAAACAAATTTGAGCTAGGTATTGAGGAAAAAACCAGTGCCTTGCAAGCTGGAAATATAGTAAGTTCTGCAATAACATCTTGAACCAAAAGCATGGCTTTGTCTGCTTTGTGTCCAAGAAAATAGCAGTATTTTTATCAGAAGAGTGATTTATTGTACAAAAGGGTGTATTAAATGCTGGGAGTGCTCTGGGAGCTGTAGCATAGCACAGTTCTGCTGAGAGCAAGTCCAGGCCACCAACCACTGAGTGGATTCCTTGAAATGCTAGGTAAAACTTGAAACCTTGCAAATGTTTAGAGAAAATCAATTACTGTGGTAGTGACAATTTAATTCAATTCTCAGGAGAACAGCAAAGAATTGATACCAAACAGTGAGAAGTTCCATTGAAAAAAATGGAGGGAATGAAACCTCTTTGAAATCAGCAAAAATATTTTTGGAACAACACAATAAGAGGTAAATAATTGCTATTGGCTTGAAATGGCTGTTTTCCAGAAGAATTGCAACAAGAGCTCCAAATAACATTTTGCTCCCAGATTCCCACTACTTTGGCTTTAAGATACAGAACAGAAAACATTAGGAAATGCATTTTTAATAGAAATTAGATTGTTGCTACTGTTTACTTGTCTTGTGTGCATCTATAATGAATTGGGGATGAATTACTTGTAAGAATCATGTTCAAGAAGTCGGTATTGTGAGGAAGCAGCCCTCAAAAATGCCTTTTCCTCTTTATGGAAAGCTCAAATTCTTTCTTTGTAGTACACATAATCTTTGTATTACGCACAAAAAATGAGGGGGCTCACTTTGCTATGTGATGACCTCTCTGCAGAAGGCTGCAGGAACAGATGCTGAACCCAGGGCAGATTTAGAGAACACCTCCCTTTGATGCTGTTTTCAGCCCAGCAGAAATCCATCAAGCAATTAAGATGGGACCACAAATGGCCACTTAAGCATGAATCCCTTAAGCTCTCACAATACTTACTGTCATGCCATACAGTGGAAGATGCCCATGGACTTTAAACTGATTGGATGCTGTCAGGCCTCTACTTGTGTACAACAGGATATCATTGAACTGAAAAGCAAGGATAAGCATCATTAGAATGGTGTTGGCTGGCATGTATGTATGTGAAAAAAAATTAAAAGAGAACAGTGAATACAGGAAAGTTGAGTATTTATATGGCAGCCCTAATTCATTAATCCAAAATATTGGCTTCCACAATATTCCACTACCTAGTGTTAGCACCTGTTATCTTCCCTGCCCTCCTTTCTGGCTAGGTTTAGGTATGTTTCCATAATTTTCCACTGGATATTTTCCAATGCCTTCTAATGCTCTCTCTGTGATCTGTGGGTCAGAACTACCAAGCCACAACAGCAGTGAAACAGAGCAGTACATTTCATACATTTCACACTCTGCTGCACTTTGAAGCTGTGGAAGATGTGTCCTTCACCAGTATTTTCTCCTGCTTTGAGAGAAAAGCTAGTTAAACCTGCCCAAGAGGTGTGTCCAACTCAGCCCTTGTAAACAGAGTGCCTGTCTTCTACTCCCCATATTCAGAAGGAAGCTGGGAGATCTTTTTCCAGGTAGAAGGTTTTATGTTAAAAATACCAAAGTGAAGAGACTGAAAATCTCAATTTGTAGAGCTTCCTGCAGGTAACAACAGTTGTCCAAAGCATGTCAAATGACTGCCTGCATTTTGCTGCCATAAAATGAACAGAATATTTTCACTGGGACACCTGGGTCAAAGGGTGTTTTTCTCAAACCAGATGGCTGCATCAAGAAAACCACACTCTGTGGTGTGAAACAGAGCTCTTGCCACAGACCTCTACAATGCAGCAGCAGCAATTCGTGAAACTTTGTGGATCAGCCACTAGAGGGGGATTTAATTATACCAATGATTATACGTGCATTTGGAATCTCACAGTACTGACCTGGGATTTTACCTCCAAATAGATTCTGGTGCTTAAGACAGGTAAAAGATTTCTTTGACAGTAAAAGCAACTGACTTGAGAGTCTAGTTCTCAGATTTTTTCATGTTTATAACCAAGGCATCATCTAGTATCTGTTGGTATGCAAGAAAATAGGCACTGTATTCATTGAGGCTTCCTCTTCACTTTAAAGGCAGAGGATAATCCTACTCAGGTAGATTTATCAGGTTATATCTTTGGCTTATTTAAAAGATTAAATGTCAAACACCTTGTAAAATCTAGCACACTCACAAGCTTTTCTACACAGCCACTGCCTTCACCTTTAGCACACAAGGAGCCAAAGAAGCATTCTTCTGCCACACTGCACTGACTCTTCAGGGGTTTGTGTACTAAAAAATCAGTGCACCCTGCTGAGTGTCCCAAGGCCACAACAGCAGTACCCTGAGGAGTTTGGGAGCAAATCAGCTGGCTGGGAAGAAAAGAGAGGACGACTCCCTTTTTTATCCAGCGGACTCTTGTGGATCAGAGAGCGAGTGGGATCACCATAACGTCAAAGTGGTGGGAGGAGACAAACTTCCCTAGTACAAAACTTGCAAAATGCATCTCCAGGTACAGGCAGATCCATCAACATGCTGGGCACTTGTGTTGGAACTAGATGATTTATGGAAAAATTTGGTTCTGTGATGTGTTCTGAGAGCATTATGTGAATTTTTGTTCATATCACCAGGAGTCACTCTATCTTTTCTGAATATGATCACTATCCCATGTGGTGCCACTTTTCATTTTGTAATGATGCTGCTTTTATTTAAGACAAGGTGCAAGGAGGTATTATTTTATCATTATATTCACACTGTCATATCAAAAATAGTTTTCTCTTTGTAAGAAGCAGTTACAAAGAGAATATTGGATTTGAACAGAAATGTAAGTTCTTAACAACCAGCTGCACGGGTGATGTACTATGTTAATTTAAATAAGGCTGTTTAAAATACTTACTGTAATTCAAAATTCAAGTCTAACAGTTATGTCTAGTAGATGCCTAAAGTTACATTTCATTGTACAAAGAAAAATTGTCTTCTTGCTTACCAGAAAAAACATCCGTTGCTGTAAACCTTTTCCAGACAACTTACTAAGACTGCCCAGCCTAATAAACTCCTGTGGGAAACAAATACAAGATGATAATTTATCTCCTGCAGAAATTATGATTTTTTTTTTAGTATGTAAACAGAAATATGACTTCTTGGTCATACAAATGACTTGACTGTCAGTTACCAAGACTTTTAATGTTATTAAATATGTTAGAAATCTAATTTATAGGATAATTCCTGTTTGTAAGTGTCTTTAGGATAAACTCCTTTCATTCATATTAAGAAAATTCAGCTAAGCAAAATTGTTTTTACCTGACAATAACTCCTTCAGACAGCCCCTCTTTCCCCAGTTTTTAATGAGTATTTTTCACAGCACAAATGACATAAAAACTAATGATATATATGTGTTCTTGGTTAGCCACTGGTAATCTTCTGTGGTGCATATGGCACACACTGCTCTCATTCACTGCAGTGTAAAACCAGCTACACAACATCACCATTAGCAGCAGACAAAGAAAGACATTTGTCTGGCAGTATGAGTTATCCCAGCACCATCCATGTCATATAATACAGCACATTAATCCAAACCACAGTGTTTAAGAATGTTTAGGGATGGAAATAGAAGAAAAGTAGCAGATCTAACATTTCAAAATGCTGGATTTCCTTGGCTTACTGTGAACTATGCAGGAACTCACTCTTATATTTCTCTGAAAGCCATGAAAATACAACTTTTCTGTCACTCCCTCCAGCTTCTGCTAAGAGGTTCATATTTATTTATTACAGTTTTTCTAAGGTCATTCTACTCATAATTGTGGATGTAAAAACCTATATATATCAAGCACTTAACCACCTGCATCTTAGGAATAAATTGGCTCAGATCAACCTGTTCAGAGAAACAACTCAAATGCCTTAGGCTTGCTTTGGTGTGTCCAGTCCCCCCACCTGCACTGCCTGGGGGCTGAAGGGTGGAAAATGGATAGAGGTGCTTATCCCTGTGCCACACTAAGCTCATGGAAGCTGCTGTTGGCCACCAAGGAGTATTGATCATAGCTGGGGCCATGTCCCTGCACCCAACGGTCCCAGGCAGGCTCAGCACCAGCACGGCCAGCGGTGGGGACTGCATGGATGCAGCTGCAGGTCACTGCCACCTGCAAGGACAGCCAGCCACAGGGGTTCTCCTGTGCAGCACAGGAACCAGCTCAGCAGCACCAGACAGGCTCTGGACAACCTGCAGAGGATGGGCTTACAGTGGCATTTGCCTCCCAGCCCTGCCTGCACCAGGGCAGGGACTTGAGTCGGAGCCAGAAGAACAGCCAAGGGCTGGAAGCAGCAACAGCCTGGGCATGTGCCAGAGCGTGGTGGCCAATGCTTCTTGTCTTGGCAGGGAAACAACTTCTGCCCCCCATCTGCCTTTTCCTTGAACTTCCTAGGACAGGAAGACTGCTCGGACTTTAAATAGACTAGGGTAGCAGAAACACCCGATGACAGCATTTAATTTCATGTGATAGAGAGATGCAGAGGCTGTGAAATGTCCCAAGGGACTTGCCAAGGATGTGAACAGTCTGTGGATCACTAGAAAGAAACATGAGCTGTGGCAGCTGCTTGGAGACAGGGAAAAGGTAAAGGGAGGGAGTGGGGAACAGCCACAAATGCAGAAATACCTGTGCTCAGCACTGCCTTCCCAATGGCACATCAAACTCGATGCAAGCTCTGGTTTTGTGTATTACACACAGAAGTCAAGGGACTGGGAAGGAAAGTACTTCAGCAAGAGACAACTCTCAAGTTTGCACACACAGATACATGTGCCTAAGAAAATAAAAAGGCTACAAATATTACACCGTGGCTCATTTGTTCTGAAATGAGCTTTTGATTTTAAAAAGGCATGATAAGTAAGAAGGAGATGTTGGCATTCTTGTGGCACAATTAAAAGTGTTTACTTAGGGCAACACTGTCTCAAAAATTATTGCCTAATGTTACATGTAGACTGCAGAGACTGCTCCTCCCCAGGGCCATGAGTTTCAACCAGGGCCATGAGTTTCAAAGCAAGGTATGGTGAAAGGGCTGAAGTTCTTCCAGCACAAATGCCTTACTCCCCTTTAATCTATCAAGCTCTAGCATCAGGGGCTGGGAAAAGAAAATAAGGGCAGCAAAAAGAAATTTGAAACTGCTCAAGCTCTGAATGCTGTGATAAATGCTACATTTTTATTGCTTCTGTTATAAAAGATGTTTGGAATTGCCTAAAACAGTCCAGATCTATACAAAAGACAAAAAGTCAATAAAAGGCAATAAAGAGGATTGCCTTTTCCTGCTTTAAAGGTGCTGTTTTCTATGGTGTGCTGGTTTTGGCTGGGGTAGAATTAATTTCTTCATGGTATGGGGCTGTATTCTGGATTTGTGCTGGGCACAAGTAGCTGAACACAGGGTTGATAATAAAGAGATGTTTCTGTTATTGCTGAGCAGGGCTTACACAGAGCCAAGGCCTTTTCTGCTTTCCCTACAGCCACACTGGTGAGAGAGCTGGAGGTGCATGTGAACCTGGGAGGAGTCACAGCCAGGACAGGTGGCTCAAACTGACCAAAGGGACATTCCAGACCATGTGATATCGTGCTCAGTATATACAGTGGAGGCATGAAGAAGGAAGGGGGAACATTTGAGGTGATGGTGTTTGTCTTCCCAAGTCCCCATTACACCTGCCCTGCTCTCCTGGGACAGCTGAACACCTGCCTGCTCTTGGCAAGCAGTGAATTAATTCCTTGTTTTGCTCTACTTGTGTGCATGGCTTCTGCTTTCCCTGTTAAACTGTTTTTATCTCAGCCCATGACCTCTCTTGATTGCTTTTACCCTTCTGACTCTCCACCTGGTCCTGCTGTTGGGGCAGTGAGCAAGCAGCTGTGTGGGTCTTGGCTGCTGGCTGGGGTTAAATGATGACATTTGGCATTATTGTGTTTACATCTGAGAGGTTTTGGTGACAGAAAAAGGTTCAAATGATGAAAGGCAATTTCACAGGTGCCCCTAATAAACAGGTTTTGAAAACATACCTAATGATTTGAAATGGTATCAAATCTTAATCACAACTCTGTTACTCACCCTTCCGGGGATCACCAGATTGTCCATGCCTATCAAGTCTTTCTTCAGTTCATGCAGCTTCTGGAAGTTCTCCATCTTTATCATATTGCCATGGAGCTGAGCCACCATTTCAGAAATCTCAGCCAAAGCAGCTAGATGGACAAATCCATAAAGTGCTCATTAAAAATTTACAAGAATGTTCAAGAAGAAATATGGCTTTTGTCAGCAGTACCCAGCTCATGAACCCTCTTGTGCTACTCTTCTCCTCTATAGCATAAAGCTACCCAGGCAGACTAAAACCCACACAAACTCTGGACACCATCTTATGCAGTGGATGGGGTGGAGTGTTGTGATAAAGAGACAATCTATTTCCCAAAAATCTGCCCTGTTTTAGCCACAGTAACTTTATAAGAAGAGTATGGTCAATCCAGAGCACCAACAAATGGATTCTCATAAAGGACTTAAATTCCTACAACTCTGATCAATCTAGGGATGTTCTTTGTGCTTCAAAAAAATGCATTTTCCCCCCTGCTTGCAGCACACTGGGTCAGGTCCATTTCCGAAAAGAGCAGGAAATGGCAGTGTCACTTATTTCATCATTTGAGATGGCAAACACCTTGGGGTTTGTTCTCAGTCCCATCAATGAGAACAACTAAAGGGCTGCACACCACTGAGTCACATCATGGCTCTGCTCCATTCTCTCCAGGGACACCACCCTGTGCCATCATGTGTGGGAGCACACCTGGCTGGGTGGGCAGGCTCTGAATGGGCCAAAGACATGGGCTGGCAGTGCCAGGAGAGCAGCTACAGCCATTTGTGTTAAAAAACCACAGTCCATGAACAGCAACAGTGGCTCCATCCTCCTTCACCATTGCTCAGTACACAGTTCACCCACCTGCTAGTGGGAGACATGCTCTCTTCTGGGATTAAATTAACTTTTTTTTTTGCTTCTTTTAGACTCTGACCTTTAAAAAGATTCTGCAAACACTTAAGTAAGAAACTGATCCCAGAGTGACGAGGTCTCTAAGTCACACTGCCCTCATGTTGTCTTATTTTCACCTGTGAACCCTATGTTCATATCCATTTCAAAAGTGAAGCAGGAATCAGCCTGCTCCACTCTCTGGGGAGAGGAGAATGGACACATTTGGGGAAAGGAGAATGGACACATCATCCTCACGCCCCAGCCTTGGCTGAAAGACATGCAGGCACTACTCACTGTCTTCTCCGAGATCATTCAGGGAGCAGAGAGATTTCGGCCAGCACCCGTGTCACACAGCCCCCAGTGTCACACAGACCCCAGTGTCACACAGCCCCCCAGTGTCACACAGCCCCCCAGTGTCACAAGTCTCTGTGGCATTTCCTACTGCCACAGGTCAGGTTAGCTCTGCATTCTCTGCACTGCCTGCTGGGGGTCTCATCCCACAGCATCTGAGGGAGCTCAGCTCACATGTTATGCTGAGCACTGCTCCCTGCCCAAGTTCTTCCATGGATCTGCACCAATGCACCAAAGATAATGGACACACAGGTGTGGGGGATGGATGTAAAGGGGAAGGAGAACAAACCCTCAGAAAGAAATGGCAGGCAGTGAGTTCAGGCTACAGGAGGGCAATTTCTTCATGTTTGAAAAAAACCCAAAAAACAACCCTAAATCCAAAATCAACCCATGCTGGCTGCTTTGAGCTCCTGAAACAAATCACGGAAATGATAACAGAGCAAACTGTATTCTTGGAAAAGAAGACAAATAACACTGAAAGACATAATAACAGCATCCCTACTGGGTCAGACCAAGGGTTCACCTGGGCTAGTATTTTGTGTTATTAGAGGATCTCTAGGGAAAGCTAGGAACAACACAAGCACATATGGTATGTTCCTGTGCTCTCTCCAACATTCCAACTGTTTTCAGTTCAAGAGGCTTCCTGCACATGCTGTCATTTCTGTGTGTTTAATAACCCCCAGCAGAATTCTATTCCAAGCACCTGCCCAGACTGTGGCACAATGTGTATAGAAGAGAATCCTTCTGTTAATCCTACTGCTTATGGTGCTCTGAGTGGTGGATTTTGCAACTCAATCCTCTTTTTGTGTAGGCTTAAAAAAAAATGTTTTTCTTTCCTCCAGCCATACACTTGTAATGGATTTTGATGTCATTCCCAGCTCCAGGAACTGATGTCTTTTCTCTTTCTTACCTCTCGAATCCCTGAAGTCCATGTGGCTTGGAGGGTAGTGCTTGCAAAGCCTCTCCATGATCTGCTTGTAGTGCATAAGCCTGTGCAAAGGCCTGAGGAGGAAGGTATTGAGAGGCAAATAGCAGACTTTCTGTAGCTCGAAATCTCTGCAGAAGGTCTCCAGCTTGCGCGAGTTCCTGATCCCATTCTCCAGCTCCATTAAAATCTCATTGTGCTTTCGCAGGTGAATTGTCAGTTGCTTTTATGCATGAAAGAAAGGAGGAGGCTCTTAACAATCACTGAGAGACATGACTCAGCCCATACCTAATCCAATAACACATCCAACTAGCACAGCAGTGGGGATTTTGCAAACAAAATTGCTGTACAACACAATGGTTCTGATAATCACTTGCCAAGGAGAAAAGGCATTACTCATTTGAAGTAGACACCCCCACCCCCTCTGCATTCCCAGGAAAACTAAAGCACATAATTCAACAAAACTGTCTTATCAGTGAGGAATCCAAAGGCAAGGAGATAACATGAACACAGATCATGCAAGTAGGTGCAATAGAGACAGCCAAAAATTGTGAATGGGATTTTCTAAAAGGATGAAGGGATTTAGATGCCCCAGTTGCCCTTTGGTGATTTTGGGGAACAGAGATGCAGGTAAATGGACTTCTGGCTTCTGCTCTCCTCTTATTAATGAGAAGTTGCATCTCTTGGGAAATTCAACAAACACAAAACCAGAGGTGTTGCCTGACAGAAATGGGTATGTTACAAGCTCTTCATCCTTAGACTACATCCTGTTCTCCTTAGTGCAGTCTCTAAATAATCCCAGTGGCAGCAGGGGAGCTGCACACCAGCAATGAATGAGGTTTGCATTAAATATGTAATTCCATTTATGTCTCAGTATCACAGGTATTCACAACTCCCCCTTAAAACAATTCAGCAGTATTTTTTTTAAACAATTTATACAGGGAATTAGTTGTATTTTGAAAAAGGTAAACTGGTTCTTCAAGATGTACAGAGCTTCTCTGAGCAGCCAACTGAAGGTTTCCAGTAAACGGTAGAATATTAAGCAGCAGCAAAAAGAAACTGAATGCATAAATTGAATGGACTTGAGAAGAAATTCTGTCTTAATCTCAAGTTTGTGCTTTTTGACACATTTCCAGTCAACTCTCTCTCTCCTGTGATTTGTGACATGTTTACCAGAAACATACCTTCCCTAGAGCCAAGCTGCTTCCTCCACACACTGCATATTCATTTTACAAGTCTGCAACTCAGGAAAAGACACAGCAGACCCTCTGGGCTGCCACAGAGACTGCCCATTAATTACTTTTCTTAACTTCTTTCCCATATTAATTAAACACGTAGCATCAGTTTGCAGATCTCTGAACGGGTCTCATGATACATAGGTACAGTTTTTACTAACTTTATTTCTGTTTCTTGCGCAGTTCTTTTAAGTTAAACTAGCTTTTGTCTCTTTACCTATCAGTTGATAAGTGGTGGTGGATCTCAAACCAAATGTAATGGGAAAGGGGAAAGCACGCTGCCAGGTCTAAGTTACAGTGAGGACTGTACACTGCCCTTAAACTAGTGGCCCAGAAGGACCTGCAGACAGCAAAGGAGACACAATTTCATGTTGCAAGATACCAAGAGCAGAGACAAAGTCTGTCTGAAGCTCTCTGGTACTCTAAAAACAGTTTGTGAAGAGCTGCATCCTTCTTGAGAGCAGAGATGGAGGTAGAAAAGTCTCCTCTGCATTTCTTCCACTGCACGTGAATTACATCTTGAGGGGGAAAAGCAGTTCCTGGCTAAGTACAGTGCAGAGAGAGAGAGTGAGGCTGCCTTATTGGTGACAAGGCTGGCTGTGTTGGGGATGGGAACTGGAGCTTTCTGTGCTCCCTTTTTCTGCTCTGCCGTGTAATCGCTTGTGCGTCACCTCGCTCTCCGCGTCTCTCTCAGTCCTTTTGAAAGACAAAGCGAGTCCTAGCCAACATCTCGGGAGAGCTGTAATGATTAAAGTGCCCTTTCCTCCAGCCAAGGACTCGAGGCTGCTCCATTTACTAACTGCAGAATGCCCAGGTGGCCATCCCCAAGGAAAAATTTATCGAGAGTTCAATATCACTCGCAGAGCCGCGTGCTGAAGGTGAAATGCTGCGCTCTGCCCCACACCGACCTGCAGGTGTGGATGCATTACAGCAAGGGGAGCTTACATCCACACTGTACACACCTGTAGAGCTTTCACATGTGCCTGCATTCCATGCTGTTTTCTCAGCAACACAGAGCATTGAGAATACTGCTCTGGCCAGACTAAGAACATTTGCAAATTTTGCCGAATATTACACCTGGATTTATGGTTCATACGTGTATTTTTACTTCTAGTTTTAAAGGTATCAGAGGCAATTATTCTCATGATTCAAAAACCTTTCACCTAACTTGGCACTGTAGTGCACAAATATAACTTTCCCAAGTCAAATCAATATCCAGGTCATGGTGACTAATCCTGCAACATCTTAACGTGAATATTTGCATGAAAAAATAGGCACACTCAGCATTTGAACAGTCTCTTCAGCCACACAAATTCCAATGCTTTGTCTTCTTATTTGAAGGAAAAAATAACCGGAAATGAAATACTCCTGAACTTTTGTGTTTGCTGCTTCTGTTAGGAGAGTGGGGGAAAGGGGCTGGACAATCTAAAATCAGCTTGCAATTCTGAAATCCCAGGAAAATCCACCAAATGCTTGCTACGTCATCAAAGGAAACTTTCATAGCATGAGCCTTGATTAGAATTGGCAAAACCAGCACAAGAGGCAACATCATAAGAAAATGAAAAGCACACTGAAGTTAATCCGTGTCAAAGCTTAGCAGTTATAGGATCATTCCTACCTTCATACTCTGAATGTTCTTCAGCATAACATCTCCGATTCTTTGGTAATCTCCTTTAATGTGAGCATTAGAGCGGCCTTCCCTGTCAGCAACAGAAATGCCACACACTTCAGTCATCCAATAAAACTGCATAATCACTTATAAGCACTGAAACTCAATAGCTCATTTCTTTTAAAATCCTGACCCCCTGTGCTCCTTTGCTCAGAAGCTTGTGAGGAATCTTCCTGGCAGACTGTAATTCCCAGGTACAGTACACCCTTAACCCAGCCTGCCTTTCACTTCTGACAACAGAGAGGGCAGGCACTTAACATAAGGATTAGACTTTTAAAGAAAATTGCTAGCATTTTTGAACACATCAGAGAAGGCTGGAAATGGTTTGGGGAAAAAGAAGGCATCAGAGTCCCATGAGAAGATGTGACCTTAGAGCAGGAGGTTAATTCTCCTCAGATTCAATGGCTGAACCCCAGAACAGGACCCGGGGGTGTTCTTCTTCTGAAGAGTTTTCTGCTTGTGCAAGGGACAGTGGGGCCAAAAAAAAAAAATCCATCCAGCATCTGGCTTTGACTCATAAGTGTTTACATATTGGCAGGAATTTCCATTCAGTATTTCACTTATGGTATTACAAATGCAAAGTGCTGCCTCCCACCCAGCCAGCTGCACTTTGGGGAGTGCAGCACTTGGGTGCAACACTGCTCCTGATAAAAAAGATATTCCTGTATCTAAATAATTCATGTGTGAGACAGGCAATGATACCATGCTCTGAGTGAAACCAAACATGTGCTTTTTGAAAACACAGGAGGAAAGATCATGACTGTAAGAGCCTGTTACAGACCTGTTCCAACCAAGCTATGCTGTCAAAAGAAAATCACTAGGAGTGTGTGGGGAGAAGCACTGTTCCCCTCTCCAAGAGACTCCATTGATAAACAACTCCATGTTCATTTGAACATCACCCAGTTTCATAGGTTGTCTTTAATAATTTCCTATTGCGTGTTTTCCTAGTGTGTTAACACTCACATGCCTATTTAGGCAAGGAAAATCAGTACTCAACAAGATTTTTAATGGCTTTTTTTCTGAACCCAAAGGTTTCACTGGGGGAGGAAGTTGGGTTGTGTCAGTGGTAATTTTAATTACTATCACTGTTTTGCAAAACCATTATCTCATATAAACACTGCCATAGTCAAATCATGCCCGAGCAATGTCTAAACTGAAAGTACAATTTCTGTCTTCAGGAAGCCTCTGTCTGTCAAATCATCTTCACTCTGTGCTGTTCCTTAATCCTCCCTTCCCCCATGACACACCCATCCAGCAGCTCTCCCACTGAGATTTCCTGACAGGTTGTAAATAAAACCTTCCAGCCGCTAAAGCTCTGCTCCAAGTGGTGCATATCCAAGTGCCCCTGACTGAAAACCAGAACCATTGGGAGCCCCAGGCAGCAGCTCCACCCTGGCAGGGAGCAAGGGAAAGCCACCCTGCACCCATGAAGCCAGCAGGCAGCATCCCCTCCCAACTGGTTCATGCTGGGCATCTACATCCAACTCAGAAGTGTCACAGCCAGATGAAATTGTGCTGCTGCCAGCAGTGGTGTGGTATTCAGCAATTATCTCTACAAGAATTCTTGCTTTATGCATTATTCTCTCATTCTCTGGCACTACCTGGATCCCTTTCCATGTGTCTACATTTGATTTAATCTAATGGACTTTGGCAGTTTTGTACCTTTTTGAGTATGAAATGTAGAGCTATCTACTTACTGCCAAGATAAATATTAAGTCCATCATCACAGACTGTTTTTTCTAAGTAGACACAGCTTTTCTGATCTGAAGGCTACAATACAGATTGGCTGGAATACACAGTGCAAATGTCCTATCTACTAGCTGCCTATTGGAGGCTGAGCCCAAGCCTACCAAAGTCACAGTGAGTGCTTCCAACAGCTAATAATTGATTAGCTGGGATTTAATTATTCCCAGCTAATTAATGGGAACTGGGGGCTGTTCATGGAACAGTCAGGTCCTTATTTCCTAAGAGCTGACCTGCTGGACCCTCTTCAGCACCACCAGCACCGAGTGCTTGCACAGCATCTCACCACATCAGGAATAGTCTCCCTTCACCAGCATCAGCCACAGACTTCTATGGCTTTCAAAACTTACTCTGCATCTTGGCAGAGTGACAGAGACAGAGAGAAGGGGATCCCCAGAAGCAACAGCCCCACTCCAGCTGTTGGCTGAGCAGTGAAGAGCTGAATGCTACCAGAGCCCTCAGCCCAGGCTGACAGAGATGACCTGTGCAGCACACAGATGCATCCTGCTGGAAGAAATAAATCCTGGCTTTTCTTAGGAGAAAATACAGAAATGTGATGGCTGCATACTGCTCCTTGTTCCAGACACTCTCCTTGTTTTAGTTATTTATTTCCAGGCAAATGAATTTTCCTTGTAAAGGAGATGATTTTCCCACTGGAGATGGTGCACAGGCATGCAGGCTGTGATGTGGACAGAGAGGCAGGGAGAGCTGAACTGGGCATGAGGGAACATGAGAGCTCCCCATCTGCCTCCTAAAACCCAACCTCACCCTACCCCAGCTCCATGCTGGCACCCCAGAGCAAACCCCATGCTACACTGCCATCTTCCCCAGCTCCTCAACATGCAAATCCCAAGAAAACAAGGAACACCAAGAAAAGAGCATCCAAATACACAGAATATAAAAATAAAACCCAAACACACAACATATCAGTTGATGTCTTGCTGCTGCAACAGCCCAAAGCACGGGAGCACAAAGGAGAGTTCTCCCTGTGGCGTATGTTTTGAATAACAACACTCAGCTTGCTGAGAGGGAAGAAGCTGCTCATTTGTTGTGCATCAATGGCTAAATTGTTCTTCTTACTCCTTGTTTTCACGGGTCACTGTTTGAACATGGTATCTATCTGCCAGTGACAAGGGAAAAAACTCAGGGCCTAGGGTCTCACAGCTTTTCATCAGGAGCTGATTTATGGTGCCCATCTCCACAGAAGATGCAGGAGCAGCTTCCCCCATGCATAATGTGCCCTGACTCCACTGACATTCTGGGGAGGTCTGAAGCCTCCCCATTTTAGCAGAAAATCATGCTAAAAGAGTGAGGATGTTATTGGTCATTCTAAGATCATTTCCCATTTTTATCCAAGTAGTCCCTTCCTTTTTACAACAATGCAAGTGTACAATAGCAAGAAAAGAGAAGACTGGCTTACACCTGGCAAGAAATTCAGACACTACCTTATATATATTACTCCAAGCAGGCACCAGCTGGACTTACAGGGATTACACAAGCAGCCCTGTCAGATTTTCTAATTACATGATTTTTTAGTGTATACAATTGAAAACATAATAGAAGGAAATCTCAAGTCAGCCCATACCCTCAATCAGAAGGTATTCAATGGGGATGGTGGAAAGGCAAAAAAGAAGAGAAAGATATCTCAATAAAGATTTTTTTGAGGCAAACACAGAAGTCTTTGATTGCAGCCCTTGAATTGCAGCCAAAATAATAACAAATCAACTGTAACAAATTATATTTACAATGTGTGACCTTGTGTTACATACTCAGGAACTCTCTCCTGAATAACATAGCTGGTTCTTTGAACACCTACACACTTTGAAGTTCTTTATGACTCCATTATTAACTAAAGTTCTAATACTAAAATATACCTTAAACATTTCTCATTACAACTGCCTTTTAATAAGAGGCATGTTTTGTAATTGGAAAAGAAGAGCCAATAAAAGCAAACACCCCTTTCCTTGCTCACACCCTGCTTCTCACTGCCCTGCCCATTCCAGCCAGCACTGCAGCTGCACTTGCAGCAGTGAGTGGTGCATGACACGCTGCTCAGAGCCTAGGAAACACTGCTGAAGCCATCAGAGCTTCCCAGAGTCAAACCAAGCCTTTGGAGGGTGTGCCTACATTTAAAGACTTCGGGATGGCTGCCCCTGTTGTGGGAGAAACCCAACCTACAGCAAACATGCATCAGCAATGCTTTTAAATGTAAGGGATCTGAGCAAGTAACAGCACTGCATGAAAATGGGCTGTAAATGCAACAGCATTACACACCTTGCTGTGGAACAGCCTCAGAGCTGACCCTGGGCACATCCTGCTGGGAGAGCCACAGGGACTGATGCAGCATGGCTCCAACTCTGACTAACAGATCCTGCATGTGCTACTTCTCCCCACCATTTCCAGTTAATTTGGGCGTAGCACAGCTTCAATCCCCAGAGGTACCCAGAAGTGACTTCAGCAATGAAAACTCTCCTCAAAACCGAGCCCAGTGTGCTGGCACCAAGCCCCTCTCAATGTCCTGGTCTCAGGGATCTGAAGAGCATAACCCAGAGGTTTGTACTGCAGCACACACCTCACTTCTGTACACAGGACAGAGACACTTGTGCAAGTGCTCTCCTGGTGCCTCCCAGCCTGCACGCTGCCTTTGAGGAGGCAGATAAGAACTGCTGCCTTGTTTATATAAACTGTCTGTCAGGCTGCTCTTCCTCAGCACAAGTATTCTCAAACAAAAAATGGTTAATAAATCAACATTTGGCTCATCTTCCTACACCTCCCTGAGTGCTTTTTTATTAGAGGTTTTCAATTTTGCTTCCACAAACTCTGATTGCGCCTTCTCCTTTCATATGCTAAGATTAAGAGCCCTTTTTCTTGCAAATTACAGCCACACATTCCCATCTGGTAACACTGAGCAGCAGCTTTCCTCAGAAAGATCTGCAAGTCAAACTAGCAGCTTCCCTGGGAGAAGAGGAGTCTGCCTGCACTTCTGGGAGGTACATAACACTTTTCTTTCCTAGCACATGATAAAGCCCAAAACACAGATTTGTACTACCTGATGAGGGCATCCTTGGGCAGAAACAGCTATCCTGACTTGCCCCAGCACTGCTCTCTCTGCTGTTCAGTGGTCAGAAAAGGGGGATACTTATGGTTCTCTATCTGCCACTTTCTGTCTTCATTTAAAGAAATCAGTGTGGAAACTTGCAATACATTTAATGGGGTGTGGAAAGATGAGCTCAATTATTTGGATGGAAAATGGTGCTTGTGGCCCAAATGAACAGCTTATTAAACAGCTGAGGTAAAAGGAGGAGTAGAACCCAACTCCTCCAAACTGACTTCTCAGATTCAGCCCCCCAGAAGCTGATGAAGTATGTCACACCCGGCCTGCACTGCCCACACCTCTTCCTCCTTGCCATAAAATATCCCTGGTCTTGGCAAACAGGAGCCAGCCTAAAGTCACTGACATATGCCTCCCATATTTTCTCCCATCAAAAAGGCTTGGGAGCTCCCGGCCTTGCATCCAAAGCCTTGCTGAGGAGTCCTGGCAGCCAGGACCAGCATCTGGATGCCCAAGTGCCAGATGCAGCTCTTCTGGCACTTGAACAGCCTGATGTGTGCTATTCCTGCTCTTCTCCTCTTCTCTTCCCTTCCTGTGTGAGGGGGAAAAGCCCCATGCCTGCCTGCATCCACCAAAGGTCCTCCTTCCTCTCCTCAAACCTCCACACAGCCTCCAGTGGGGTGTTTCACTTGCTCCCAGGAACATGGGCAGCCTCCAGAGCTCAGCACAGCTGGGGCAACTGAGGAGATTCATGGAATGCTTTGCTGGCCTTGCAACAACACAGGCAGGGCTGAAGACATGGCCCAGAGCATGGTAACACTCATCTTAGGATGCTGTGCAATAAAACCACCAGGAATCTTCTCAGTTTCATGGCCAGAAAGAAACTCTGGCTGAGAAAAATGCACTGACTGCCTATATTCTGCAGCTGACTATTGGTGTCAGTATCAATCTACGTCATACTAAAAGCTGTCACTAGGGCCTGGACACTGAGACATGCTGATCTTAGGAAATGCAGCACTGCAGAGAAAAATGGTGAACTGTTTAAAGGAACAGATGAGCCCTGCCAGAATCTATAGCCAGGTCAAAAGGATCCTGGCCATTAAGGTGTTCTGTAGCAAACAGCCTGCCCTTGATTGCAAATTCAAACACTCCAGAAGCCTTCAAGCAAGCCAGAAATGCTTTTAATAATGCACACAACCTGAGCTTCCTCCAGCCAAATACTAAAAGTCTATAGATATGTTTTCACAAATTAAAGGCATGGAGACATCTAACAATTGTTAGGCACAATCCCCCTGAGCCTTGTCCTCACCACAGCTCTTTTGCATCAGCAGCAGCTTCAATATGATGCAAAGCCTAAGAGAGCAGGGAATGATCTCCTGTTAGATCTCCCAACATGCAGCATGAAGTTTGAAACAAACCTTAGAGAACTGCACTTGTGTCTGTGTAGAGTGAGCAGGTGGAACTGCACTTTAGGTGGATAAAACCCAGCATCCTACTCACTAGGGGAACACAGAGGACTGGCTGCAGGAGACTCCCTCTCTCTCACAAGCTCCCACAGCACATGTTGGTAGCTAGGGGTTTCCAGCAGCCTGATGAAGCCCACAACCCCTTCATTCAAAGGCCCTTTTTTTTGTAGGGCACGTTACCCTCTGACAAAAGCTCAGGTCTCAGGACCTTCCTCCCCCATCCACCTGCCTGGAAATTTAAGAGCTGACATGGAAGAGTCAGATTTAAATGAGCTGGCTTGAATCCTGCCCACACCTGCCTGCAGCTGTGCGCAGCCAGGCCCATGATTGATTTGCTGGGCAGCTGGGGGTGACCTGTCCTGAGCTGTGAACGCAGCCAGAGCCCTCTGCCTTAAAAACTCCTGGGGCCAAAGAGAGAGGCACCAATCTGGCACTGAGCTAAGTGACCTTGACCATGCTGCTGAAGGAATTCCCTACCACACTGCCACCAGCTTCCTGGGGATGCTGAGGGGCTGTTTAATTTTGTCTCTCACTCTTTAATTAAACACTAATCTCTATAGGACAGAGTTTATTGCTTGTGGCTTATCTCAGCATCTGTGGCATTATATAGAAACATCAACACCTCCACAATAATACCTGTCAGCAGGGCTGCCTCCTTCCCAAGGCACACACTCAAATCTTCCAGAACTTTACAACCATCACTGTCTACAGCAGGGGTATTACACGAGGTGCATCCAGGCTGAAAACAATGCAGGAACGTGGCTGCTCTTCTGTCAAGTGGTTCAGAGCAGCCAGCAGAGAAATCCCAGTGGCCTTACACTAACTGTGGAAGGACACGCAATAGCTGAGCTGACAAAATCAGAACGAGGTGCCCAGCTGGGACACAGTTACCTCAGCAGAATATTTCGGGATAAATCTGGATTGCAAAGCAACTTTGTAGCAGATCAGCACTTTAAATCACAGACTAAGTGCAGTTAAAATATGGTATTTAGAAGCTTTAAAATTAGGTTCACCACTCTGTGAAACTTTATGGAGAAGCTGAAAAATAGAAGGTTCACTCAGCTTTAAAATAAGCTAGTTGAAAAGGAGAAACAAAGTAAAACCAAGGAAAGTCTAGAAGTCTAAATACTTTTTCTTTCTTTTAACATCCTTTCCTCCACTTATCACAATGTCACCTTTCCACAGAAGGCTGGAAGTGCAGCATTATCCAATTTTTGCAAAACATCACACCTGAACAGGAGGTTTGCATCCACCTCTAATGCCACCAGAAGGATATAGGGGATATCTCTATTTCAACATCTGCCCAGGAGTCAGCACCCAGCCAGATCAGACTGGTCTGACAGAGAGCAGAACTCGGCCTTTACTAACTGCATAAATTTCCCTTTTCTCACCACACACCTTAACCCCAGCTAGTTGGGGATTAACTCCAACTTCTGTTAATCTTACACCAAAGTTGAAGAAACAATGAGTATTTTATAACATCCTAAAGAGCCTTCTTGGACTACCTGTAATAAATGCTGCTTAGGGCAGTGCAATCAACACCAGCAGCAGCCCAATGAAAAAAAGAGTGATACAGGCAGGGAGGCTGTGCGGAACATTTCTTAGGAGTAACTATATTAGTTATTATATATAAATACATATAGAAATATATACATATATCTATATCTATCTATTTATATATAAAATATTAGGAGCCAACCCAAGTCCTGGGTGAGGATGTCAGCTCTAAGAGGCAGTACCACATTCCCCTCCTCCCAGAAAACACCTGCTAATTCTGCAACTGTGCAGGGTGGGTTTGGACAGCACTAGCCTGTGCTGTGCCCCCATTAAATTATCTCAATACATCACAAGAGTTAAACTCATACACTCTGAGACTCTGTTTTTGCTTTTGTTTTGATTCATTAGTTAAAGAGGCACCCGTCTTAATTAAACTGATTAACACCCATTAGGTCTGCCTGCTCTGCTTTCACGTGATTTTCACTGTCACTTTTCTAACTGAGAAGGGAAAAGCTCAGCTCCTAGAACAAAGGTAAGTTACAAAAAATGCCTACACAGAGCAGGACAATCTAGTCCAGACAGGTATAATCAGAGCAAGTAGAAGGCTTCTGCTTATGCTGCTGCCTCTGGTAAGATTTCAGTGGTCAAATGTATTAAGAGCCTTGCCAGGGAAGAATTATTCACTTCATAGCTATTTTGTAAAAAATGCCATGTTTTACTATCAGTACTGTGTTAGGAATAGATAATTTTCAAGCCCAGTGTCGTCTTCCAACACTCCTTCATTTTGTAGAGAGCACTGTAGGCCCTGTGAGTGTCACAGCTGTGATGCTGCAGAATGAGAAGCTGCTCTGTGAAATCCTCCCAGCCTGTACCTATTTTGACAGAAACAGAACCTGGTCCTTTGCCTTTCCCTCTTTATTACTGATAAGCCTTGCTTGCAGCATGATCTTCAAAGGAGCTGCCATGTAGAAACACTGACATTTGGCAAGGGAAAGCTTCAGCCAGAATTATGATCTCATTTGCATATGTCTGTAACTGAGATATCTGAACAACAGAGTTTGTCAAGTAAACATGAACAGAGCACGATTCAATAAACCCTGTCTGTTATTAACCAACATCTGTGACTTTCACAAATTAAGCCCTACAGTAGATCACAAGGAGTTAGCAAAAAGGGAATGCAAAAATGCTAAACAGCACGAAAGACTACAGATAAATAACAATCAACAGTCTTACCACAGAGCAAGTCTCTGCTCAATTTCCTTGAGAAAACCAGTGTGAAATTTGTGCAAAGGTTCGAAGTTGGAGAAAATTAGATTTTTCAGTGTTTCAGGCATGCAATCTTCTTTACTCACTGCACTCTGAAACCACTACAAAGGAAAAAAAGAAGCAAAATTATCAGTGGGTGGAATGCAGAAGGTATGATCATTTTCTGTCTTTATGTACCTAACCCAAATACTCCTAACAGCTAAGCCAGCAGGGATCTTATTTATCTGGCACTAGGAACACAACCCAGACTATCCCTGACATTCCTGTGTGCTGAACTGGTGCTCTTATCAGAGATCAGACCTGCACAGCTGAAAAAGGAACTCCCTTCCCTTTCGCCATCACTGATCAAAACTTGAAAATTCTTTTCAAACCCAAACTGGTTAGTCAATACAAACTGAATCTGCAAATGCTGCAGGTGCAGGAGAAAGAGCATTACAATACTCTTGTAATTGTAAACAATTTTACAAGAAAATTTCTTGTAAAAAATTCAGAAAAAGTGAAAAAAAATATGCTCTGCATTTTCTTTTTGCCGAGTTTGGTCTGAAATGCCTTTGGCAGGAGTTGGCTCAGTGAGCACCCACGGCCCTGCTGCTGTGTGCACACAGAGGACACATCACTTGGCAAAGTGAGCAAGTGGAAGACACTGCTATCACAACACTGGAGTGGCAGTGACAGGCACTGTAAGGACTGTAACAGGCTCCTGCTCAGCCTTGCTCCAAATTCTCTTTATTTCACCCTAACAGACTATGGGTGACACAAGACCATTGGACTAGGCAGCTTGCCAAGGCAGTAATGCCTATTGTCTTCCACAGGGTAACACTGCTCACTCCTCACTGCCCTGAGGGGTTCCAGCTATCTGTGGTTGACTTCCAGCAGTGCCTAGAAGGCTGCTGGGACCACAGAACACTGTTAGAGCAGTCTTGCTTGACACTGCATCAGCTGGAGCTGAGCCAGAGCTGGGATAAAAAGAGATCCTTAGAGATCCTTCCCAAGCTTCCTTCTCCCCTGCTTTATCTCAGCACCAGGCAGAACTAAAGTTGAAGCTTGTCTACCAAGTCTCAAAATTCATGCACAGAAGTTGTTCCTTTTCCAGCTATGCTGGCTACTTGTTCACTTTCAGTGGCCTCCTGGGCCAGTAATTTGTGGACCACAGCTGACACACCTGCATGCTATCCATCAGGCCCACCCCTCTTGGTGATCCAGCAAATTCAAATCTGCCTGCCACAAGAATGAGAGGATGGGGTGGAAAATGGGCTTTAGCTCTGAAGAGCTACAACTTTTTGTTTCTGCTGCCGCTGGGTGAAATACTAGATGAGAACAGCAAATCTGCTGTTGAGACTACAGCAATGACTGCAGAACTGTCCCACAGAACCTGGCCTCTTCTCTCAGCAGGCTGGCTTCCCAAAAAGCAAGGGTAAGGAGCAGTGAGGCCACAGCTACCCTGCTGCCTGCAAAACCATGCTCTATTGGCTCTGTCTAAGCTGGCGTGTGATCAGCTGCATCTCTCACGTGGGATCCTGGAACAGAGAAGCAGCTGAGGAGCAAGTGTGTCCCTGGTTCCCAGCTGGTCCCAACACTTTCCCCTGAAGCATGTCCTCCTCACCACAACACTCAACACAGGAGTGGGCAATGCACCTCACTGCGTGATTTAAGAGCTGAGAGGTCTGGAGCTGCCCAAAATGCCATGAAGGGGTTTGGACCCAGTGCCATTCACAGAAAAATTATTATTTCAGACCAGATCTTGCACACATTATTCACGGAAGTGAAATAAGACTGTTGCTGTGTGTGCAAAGATGGCAGCTATTTGCCTTGGTGATTTTAACAATCACGCTCTGATCAGATGCTACAGATGAATGATTCATTTAACACACAGTTTCACTTTCTGAAAAATCAGAGGCATTCAAACAGGTACTCTGCAATATTTCATGTTAAATGGAGGGCGTTTAATACAGTAGAAAACATTTATCTGTGCCCCTAAGGAGCTGCTTCAGTTTTAAGAGAAGTCATTGAAAACCCACAGGCATTTTTAGTAATTATAACCACAAAGCATGAGAGCAAGAAAATATAAGTGAAGTGTGTCACAAGTTCCTCAACCTGATACAGTTCCTTAGTGCATGTTACTAACCACAGAGCAAACCTCTGCTCTCTGATTCTCGTGTTACTTCCTCCCTGGAGGAGAACTGCCCTGCACAGCAAAGAGTAACCTCAGTGCAGAATGTAACAGCAGCATGACGATGTTAAATGGAGCAGAGGAAACATTCCCCCTGCCCAGAGCTTCACGTGTTCTGTGAGTCAGGCTCAAGCAAACATACCGATGTGATGACTTCAAGGTCCTTCAGGTATGTTCGCTCCGTGGTGGCCACTTCCTTAGCAATGAAGTAAGCCTTCTCAGTTGGGAACCTCTGTGAATTGCAAGCACATTAGGTTTTCCTCTGCTTTTATGGAGAAAAAAACTGTAGATAATAAATCACAGAGAGAGTTACAAACCAGTGACCCTTGCTTGTGGTTATGCTGTGACTCATCCTTGCATGTTCCTAAGCCCTGAAGCCCTAAAAGCAACCCTTCCTTGCAAACACAAGAGAACAAGGACTTTCTGTGGGTTTTTGAGAGACTTCTTTTTCTGCTAAGATGATTTCTACTGCTTTGGGGTGCTGATGTTCCTTTCAGTTTATTTCTAGAGCAGGACATGTTGTGAAGTTCATGAAAAAATCCTTTGCAGGATAAATGACCATTTAAATCAAGTGTAAAATTTGACAAAACAACAAAAATTTGTGTCTGATTATTGTTAAGTTTTGTCATCATGATGGTAATCCACAGGAAAAATACTTCTGAAAAAAATTCAAACCTGTAAGATTTTCTTGGCTGGATAATCTAACAGTGGGAGAGGGGAAGGATTTTAGATTAGGCTACAGATTTAAAATTTCTTAATTCTGAAGAGCCAAAGGAACCCAGCTGATCTTCCTCTGTGTTGCTTAAGAAGTAAAAATTAAGAAAAAAACATCCATAGATATTTTTCCTTTGTTTTCTCCCTGAAGACAAATGATGCAGTGCAAACACTGTGAATGCCCTGCCCAGGGAGTCTATGTGGGCATTTCCCAGTCAGGATGCATCCCCAGGGAACCACCATCAGCTGGTGCACAGTCACTGGCTGCTCTGTCTTGGACTGGCACACAGAGTCCTGGCTCCATTAACCGAGTCTCCGATTTTCTTCTTCTCAAATTTCCTTCACACATCTTGCTAACTATGCACAGTGGGAAAAGAGATCTTCCTTACACAAACTCCCACTTTCCAGCAAAGCCATCAGAGTTTCTTTCTGCCTCTTGAGATGCTCCAAGAGGAGAAAAAAACAGCTACAGAAGGACAAGAGGAAGCTCTCTCACCCAGCAGCAGAGGAGGGATGAGCCAGCAGGCACCCAGAACAGCCCAGCTCACACAAACACTTTATCTTCAGAAAGCAGTTTTGGATGTGTTGCTTCCTTATGGTTTTGCTGCAATGATGGGTCTGAGCCAAGCACTCCCAGCTGATTGCTGCAGGCTGTGGCTCAAAGAGAGCATTTTCTACTCCCACAACCAGATGCTCCCAGTGGTGCTCCCAGCAGAGACAGACTGGAGAGCCTGGGTTGGATATTCCCACAACAGGCTCAAAACTGCTCCTTTTCTTTCTGTCACCTGGAAATTTTCTCTCCAGTGAGACAATGGAGCTGACTGTTTTGTTACAACAAACTTCCACTCCTTAAAAGCAAGTTCAGATTTATAGGAGACCTCATCCAAACAAGCTCCTGAGGTTCCCTGGAACCTCAGGAGCAACAGGAACAACCCAGATTTATCACAACACATCAGAGAGAAGAGAGACAAGGCCAACTTCATCCACCTTACCTTTCTTTTGACCTCTTCCTCATCATCAGCCCTGATGCATGACGGGTCATTCAGCAAAGGGCTGACCAAGGGAGATGACTGCTTGGCATCAGGGCTCAAGTTTGGAGATAAAGTCATATTTGCCACTGATGGTCCTCCTTGGGAATTGATGGAAAGCTCTGAAAGGTGAGGGCTGCCAGTCAGAGAACCTGCTAAGAAAAATGATAAAAGAGAAATCAATTAGGACAAGCTTTCTCAAAAAAGTACCACAAGGAGTTACAATCTTAAACTGCAGCATGTGAAATTATGCTACAAGACACAGCCACCAGGGTCCTCAAACTAGCCCAAATGGCCTTGAAGCCAGAGGAACTGCATCCACTTGCATTCACCATGGGACTGTTAAGTGTCTTAGCTGATAAAACTGGCTGAAATTACTGTCTCTGTAGGGAAGGAATCAAGGCACAGATGACTGAGCTGCAGTTCTTTACTGTGGGAGGGATGAGGCACTAGAACAGCTTGCTCAGGAAGCTGTGGCTGTCCCAGCCCTGGCAGTGCTGAAGGCCAGCCTGGATGGAGCTCTAAATAACCTGGTCTAGTGAAAGGTGCTCCTGCCCATGGCAGGGGGGTTGGAGCTAGGAGGTCTTTAAGGTCCCTTCCGACCCAGGACATTCTATGATTCTAAACATAAACTTCATATAAAACATTTCACCATTGCAATCCACTCTATAGAAAGAGAATAAATACAACAATACAGTTATTGTTCCAGGAGTGCCATTCTTGCCAGCAAGGTAGAACTTCAAACACTCAAATCAGTACTTCATAGGGAACTACAGGACAAGTTAGTACAAATTTAACTAGTTGAGGTCTAGAGAAAAAGGATGACTTTCTACAGAAATGTTGCTGCTAAGATCAGTCAGATCTAACATGAAGGGAGAAAACTACTAGTTCCCCAACTTCTACACACAACACGAGGATGTATATTATACCTTGTAGGTCTTTCCATGCTCCTCTGATTGTTTGGGATGGAAATGCTAGCATTACATTTACATAAGAAAAGCAATACTTTTAATGCACAAAGCATGACAATTTCATATTTTCACAGATATAAAATCCCATTTCATTTTGGATTAAAAATATTAAAGAATTAGACAATTAGTTACACTTCCATGGATTCGTGTACACTAGATTAAATTACTGAAATTAGCAAATTTTGTCTTCTGGGAGGCAGCCAGATTAATGACTGCACAGAAAGAAAGTTTGCCAAAAATGCCCAGTCTTCTCCCAGTAATCCCCTCCTCCATACATCTGACAATCTAAACCTGTTTTAGAAGAAGAATCTGTCATGTGGAAGAACATTTACAGTCTGTGCCATTTTGGCATCATACATTAAAATCCAACCAAAAAAAATGTGACAAGCTCTTGACTACCACAGCCAACAGGCTGTCTAAGATGAAATGTAAAGCACATACATCACCGTGTATAAATAGGGTCAAGTACAATTTACTATCATGTGATTATGTCCTCCCTAAATTATCATAGGTAAATGTTCCTGTTGCTAAAAAAGCACAGCTGAGATACTCCAGTAAATGTAATAAAAAATAAATATGATTAGGCCAGTAGTAGAACCTATTTATTTTCTGGAAGAACTCAAGCTTTATTGCTAGAACATGAATGTTTTCCAGTTCCAAACCAGTTCACGTTTATAAATCATTCCTTTGAAAAGAGAAGGAAAAAACAGCACAGTTATCAGTTTGCGTAATCATGACAGTTATGTAGCCTATTAAAAATCAAAGTCAAAGCATTATTTATCTTTGAAATAAAGATCTGTATTATTACAGCTAGCAAGAAAGGATTTACCAACAGTTTCACACTAATCAATGTTCAGTGAAATTTGAGAAAATGCCACAGCTTGTTACACAAATGTCAATTTTATTGACACTAGCACACAACTGTATACAGTATTTTCCAAAGAAATGGAATTCATCATTGAGAAATAGTGAAACAGATTAATAGCAAGGTTGTAAGGTTAAAAGTACTTAACTACATTACAAAAGACATAAGAAAAGTGATATCACCTCAAATGTGGAAACAAAGAAATTCTGGCACTATGTCTGTCATATGACAGCGAATAAATGATTTGCACCTCTGTGAGAAGTTCACAGCATTGTAGTCTAGGAGTTAAATAGCACCTATCTGTGATAGAAAGATACAGATATATTCACATATCTATCTACCTATCTATAATCCTAAAACTAAGCTCTGATGTACTGTAACTTTTATCAGTACAACTCAAGTATTTCAAACTACAAAATATCAAAAGGACAATGAATTAGAAAGACACCCTATCTTACAGTTGGAAGACATTAACCTGGGAAAAGTATTATGGAAAGTATCACAAAAAATGTGCCTGGTGGCTCACAGCACTGTGTACACACCCAACTGATAAAAGACTCTGCATGCCAATGCATCACTGACATTCTCAAAGTTATTTTGCAGCAAGCTGAAATGCTGCATCCTCCCTTTTAGTACCAATGTGGGCAGGAGCAGAGACCAAACCCAACCACCACCACCTACAAGCAAGAGCTCAGTCAGACCCCACCTGCCAATACATGGAACAAGTGAAAATTGAAACTAGTTATAATAAAGTGGCTGCATTATGAGAGGACCTCAAAATGTCCTTGCATTAGTACATTCTGGGGCCTAATTACAACCAACACAGCCACAGATATCAACACACTGGATGTTGCTCTGGGAAATGTGGGAAACAAGTTCGTTTTGGTGTGAAAAAATCAGTAAGCCATGAAGAAATGAAAATGGAGGTTCTTCCCTCCCCCATCACCAATCAGGACATGTGTCATGCTGATGGGTCACGGCAGTGCTGCAAAGCCACTTTCTCTTTTTCACAGAGGTGAGGAATAAATAACCTGAATTAACAAAGTGTTTCATCTGATCTCCTGCCACAGAAGAGTATATTCATACAGGCTCTACTCATCAACTACACACTGCAGAATATAAACATAAGCAGAAGGGAGAAGACCAATCCTATTTACAAGGTACCGAAATCCCTTACAATTTGCCCTAAAGGATTCATGGATTGACAAGTAATTATTAGCATATCATTTGCCAGATAGCAAATGCTACTGCACACTGGAGGCCTAAATGGTTTGCAGCTGGTAACATGGAATTGTCTTTGCTCATACTTCAAGTGATTTTTATTTAGATTCAGAATTGGGCCATCTTTCAAATTTAATGGAGTCAGCTGTATACACACAAATCAAGAGAAAGCACAAAAGAATTTTTATCTGAGGATTATTAAAGTGTACACTAAAATTACATCATTGGAGGAGTGGGTAGGAATTATTAAGCATGTGCTTTAATTATTTTTTAAGTATGGGTTTAAGAAGAGAAACCAACACTGGTTGATGACACTGGCAAATAACAAGAATGCACTTTACCGTGGCATGCCAGATTTTACCATCAATGCCAAAATACCTGGAGTGATTCTTAGTTCCACTGACACCAGAGAAAAGTGCTGCAGTAGTGAAGGTAACAAAAGAAGCAAAACTTAAGTGAAATCTATTCAAGACAGATTGAAATCTAACTTGGGGGAAAACATCTATGAAATGACAATGGCATTTTACATGGCCACAGGGCATGAAAGTGTGGGTTACCCTCCTGGTTTTACACGTGTCTCAAATCTCTCCCAACCAACATATATATTCCATGTGCTACACAAATAGAAGCCAGCAGCTAGAATCAAATACTTAACAGCTACACCCTTGTCAAAATACACATCAGTTGCTTGCTGCAGTTTGGGGGCAGGAAGGCACAGAGTGCTGGCAAGCTGTGGCTGCCCTGCCAGAGGGACAGGCTGGACTCTGCCCTCGGCCACCAGAGGCAATCCATCCCACTCACTGTACCTTGGATACTCTTGGCTCCTGTCACACACAGCTGTGAACCCACAGGGGCTGAGGGTGGTGCCCATGGAGTGTTGGGCTGAGTGACATTGCTGTAAGCATGGCTCATATCAAAGGAAAACCAGTTAAAATCAGTACTTTCCACATGATGAGGCAAGTCTCTCCCAGAGGTCAATTCACACCATAGGTGGCCTGAACTGCCTGCTGCCCGTTTGTTGACTACACAGGCAGCATGAGATGATTTGAAATCCCTGGTTAGAAACTAACCTAACAGGGGAGCTCCCCTCTTTGTGAGGGAGACAAATGGGATTCAGTGTATCCTGAAGATAATCCTCCTCCATTCCTTTTCTTCTGAAACTGCAGAATAACAAACTCAGGCCATTTAGTGTTCTGCATCTACTTCAAAAGGAACAGTTCCCATTTATACATAGTGTTTTTTTAACAGAGAGGAAGAGTACAGAAGTGTTAAGATGCCCATGGGAATGCTTCTTTTCTGTGGAGTACTGAGAAGTGATAATGACTCAATTATGGAAAGTGAGAGAAAACATTATTAAAGGTGACTGAAATTCTGCTGGAAAACTTCATGTACCGCTTAAGTCATCATCAAGTCAACTCTTGAGAGTTTTACTGTTCTCAAGGTTGTTATTATTACTATTAGAAATTTAAAACATATTAAGAGCCAGAAAAGCACCTTTCTCAATACCTGGAATGTTGCAGGGCTTATTCTCTCTTACTCCTACTCTGTGGCTTGCTCTGCAGTCAGGGGAGGTTTGTGACATCCATATCCCATCAACTCAACTTTAATGTCTGATCAGTGTTTTCTAAACTCCAGTCTGGCAGATGAAACCCAAGTTGTTTCCCCTTTCTCCTTGTCATTACTAAGCATATTACTTATGAAGGCTCTTTAATAAGAAAGTATCTGACAGAGCTGCCACTGCTGTGGCCACACAGTCAAGCTTAATTTTCCATTTGCACAGTGGTTGCATAGCTCTAATGTGCATCTAAATGTTTTGTTCAGAAAAGATATGTGGCATGGGGGAGAGATAGCACCAGATGAAGCAGCAGAAGTTTTCATATGCACTTCACCAATCACTAAAGTGATCAGATCAATCACCTCAGATTGAAGAAGAGTTCAATAATGGTGTCCATCCCTTCTCTCCCCAGCTGTGAACCAGGCACAGTCATGCTGCTGAAGAGTTATGGGATAGAGATTCTGCTCTGCTCTCCCTCAATGTAAGAAAAAAATCCCACTGGCTTCCAGAAAAGCTCAAGGGGAACCAGTTCATCAAGCTGCACTTCTCTTCCCCATTACACGAATCAAGCTGGAGCAGTGGATACAGTTTGTTAGTTTGAAAAGCAGTTACACAATAGCTGTAAATTAATGTACAAACATCCCTGAATGCAGTACCAAAGATTTTGAGGAGGAACAGGAATTAAAAACAAACTTGTGGAGAAATCCAATGTCACACAACTACTAACTCTGCCTGGCTTGAACAGGAGCTTGCGAGGAAGAAAGGTTCACTTTGATGTCACAGCTGCAAAATGCATGCCCACGGCAGTGAGTAGAATTTGGGAAAATGGTGCACCTTCTCAAGGAACCAATTTCCTCACATTTAGGACAAAGCATCAGCCAGCAATTGGACAGAACAATTAAACCAGTGACAGTTTTACAGCAAAATACCAGTTAGAATGAGTAAAAGCCTTCAGGTACAGGTGAAACTAAAAATAATAATAATAAAAAAATTAATTCCATGCATACACAGTTAAATGGCTTGACATGCTTATAGTCTCATCAAGCTTGGTGTTGGTTTAGTAGCCAGCAGCCTCTCCAGCTGGTAAAGGTCCATGCTTTATTGGTGTGCTGCAGTATTAGACAGCGGTGAGTGCGAAATCAGACAGTAACTGCTGTTGGCCTACATCAGGGTCTCCTTCCATGTTAAGAACAAAGAGTGAGCATTACAGTCTGGGGAGAATGCAAGGTCACTGGGCATCAGCCCTTTGTCTAGCCTTGATCTCTCCAGACAGAAATAGAGCGACCTACAGAAGGTTTTCCTCTTGTACCCAGGCTTAGGGTTAGTTTGCCTTTGTTTGCCTTTAAACCAACCGGACATAGTGCCACAACAGAATCGGAAACCTTCAGCCCCCATGTAAGCTAATGCCACAGCTACTGTCCATTCCAGCAAGACACCTCCCCAGGAGTGCAGTGATCCTGCTTACGAGCACACAGCCCGGACTGCTGCGTGCAGCCTTCATTAGGAATGAAGGGCACTGATTGTGGTCAGCGAATCCCAAATGCCCTGGAAAAGAGACCTGCTCCCCTCGCTCCCCTCTTCTCTTTTGCTCCCCAGCATGGTGTGGTTTCTCAGCCTGAGAGTCACAACCTGGTGAGGGTTTCCATTAGTTCTGAGGCGAGCAGTGCTCTGTGAGGCAGGATCACTGTAACAGGAGGAATCAGGTACTCCAAATACAAAATAGGCATTTCTGCAGTAAAAGGACATTGAGACAGTGCTCCAAACAATGCAAGGAACAGAAGATATACCATGCTTTGAGGATAGACAGAACATTGAAAAGGCTTTTTCTCCCAGAGAGGTACATGCTGACAAAACAGTGCATACAATGAAACAAAAAGTGTTTCTTTTTAAAAGGTATTAAACAAATGACAAAAATGAGAATGAAGTCCCCAGCATTGCCAATCTTAAAAATTAATTTTTACAATTGAGATTTATTTTAAAAAAATCTATGTATGTGTGCACACAGAAATCAGGAAAGGGCTGGGTAAGTGAACACTGCCAAGCTTATATACTTTTGTTAGTGGGCCCAGGTGATTTTTTTAGCGGGAAAGGGGAAATACAAGGATTCAGCGAATCAAATATTTTTAAGTGCCTCATGGAAAAGCAACAGACATGAGCTCTAACATTCTCTGAAATAAACAGAAAGATCTACCTCTGATCTTGCTGAAAACCATCAAAGGCAAAAGCCTGTTCTCTTCTCAAAACCAGATTTGCAGCATTTTAAAGAAAGCATCTAATCTAATTTTAACAAGCTTGGAAGCTCTTGAATCAGAAAGCATTCATTTTCCTTCAGCCTTCCATGCTCAGTCCGTGACAGCTGTATCATTACTGCCTTTAGACTTGATTTTTACCACTGTGAACTGTAGATTTTTATGGTTCTCAGGGGCCAAAACTTAAAAAAAAAATCATCAACGAAAATTACATCTTAAAACTCCAACCATTCTTGAGCAAACTATTTATCATTATGTCATGCAAATTTATGATCCTAAGGTCTTTACTCCCTTTACTGTAATAACACCACCATTATTTACACACATACTTGTGGAAAACGTGCCTGTGAATACATTGCTCAGCCAGGCACAAAGGATTTCCAGGTTTCATAACATTTAAAAGAAAGTGCTCACTGCTTTTAATAACAAACAACATAAACCAAGCTTATTCTACATGCTCTTTATAGAACACAGAATTAGAACAAAAGACAAAACACTCTGTAAAACTGCTACATGTCACCCAAACTAGGAATTTTGCTCCTATGATGCCTTTGATTTTTAAGTAGAAATTCTGTATTTAAAAATATCAATGGCACCACACAGCCTAACCATAGAGGAGGAACACAGAAGACACCTTTGCTCAGGATGCACATGTTGCACAATAATTATTTCCCTTACAAATAAGTAACTAAGATATGTGCCTTTGTCTAGGCATACTTCAGTAACTATAGAAACTAGAGAAACAGAAGAGGAAAAATCTTGCTGATGTCAGTTTCCTAGGATTTAAATTTCCTTCCTTTCTAGAACCTGACAGTACAGGCAAAAATTTTTCCTGATGTAGCTTGACTGAAACCAGAGTCCACTGCTACTCACATTTGAGAAAAGTTACATACCAGGTGATGTGAGCCTTGGTCCTCAAGATGTTAACACTGTGCATCTGCCACCTACTATCAGAAGACCCACAACCATCACCACCACCAAGTAGGGGACACCAACAAGCAGCTGGATTTCTGAGAAAAGGACTCTTCTCCTACCACTTGTGTCTGACAGCAGCTAACAAAAGAAAGGCCTACATATTAAAAATTGTTCCAGAAGATTCGATTTCCCTCATATATTTAGGGTTTCTCTTATTATTTTATGGAGAAGAGGATTGATCATCTAAATGAAGAGGAAAGAGATGAGCTAAAGTATACAGAAGCTGCCTTAGGAAACTACACTATTCAGAGAAAGAGAGAGAAGCATTACTGGAAGACTAAAAAGGATTTTGGCTTACTTCACTTTTTTACATGCTTGAACAGAGAACCTCTTTCTTCACACTCACTGCTCTTTCCAGCTGGTGACAACCATGCTGCTGAATGACAGGGATTCTCCAGTGATGCACATTTCTGTGCACAAGGCTGTGACACCCAACTTCCTCAAACATGTGTGGAAGTCAGGAAAAACTTTGATTGGTAATTAGTTTTTCGTCATTAGAAGTTAAATTGCAGCAATTAAAATTTCATTCTAAAGTCACCTCTGACAGCAGTCCAATGGCTCATTAAGACAAATGAGATTAGTTAAACAAACATGGAATTTGACAGAATTTATAGGTCAGGCATCCTTTTTTCTGTTAAAGAACTGTTCCAGAAATAACCACACTTCATGCTAATTGCATGTAGATCATACCAATGAGATCTGAATCACCGGTTTTACCAAAATTCAAAATTGGGTCTGCTTCATCAGTTCAACTGATCAACATAATTCTTGCTCTTTCTACTGGGACTTGGAACTCACAAAAAGAGTGGAAAGCACATTATGCCAAAAGGGAACTGCAAATAAATAGGGCTAGATATTTTTTTGTGTGCTTAAGATGTTTTTTATTCTTCTTCTTTTCCTTGTCTTCCTGGAGCTCCCCAGAAGAAACTTCTAGTGATTACAGAGACTCTGTATTTGTGTGCTTATCATGGACTGAAGAGGACAGAATTTAAAACATCTCTGCTTCTTAGTGAAGAAAAGAAAGGGGCTCATAAAGAGCTATTAGATCTGTCTCATCCATTTTCTATTTGACTTTCTCTGGTCACCACCAAGTACTTGCATGTACAGACAGAGAGGTCAGAACAGGAACTTCTGGCATGAATGCCCTTGCTTCAGAATGAACAGAGCTGCTTCAACTAATAAAAGCCTCACTGCAAACAAAAACCTGTCCTACAAATATTCAGGGGAGAAAATACAGGTCCCAAAGCAGTCTGGTCAAGTAATACTAGCCCCATTTAGTGAACTAATTCACAAACCATTGGTTTTTCACTCTTTACTGGGTTCTACTGATTACAGTCAACATTACCAATGCTGCTCTGTGGAGCAAATTCTTTCTAGTTTTGCAGGCCCTTTAATCTTGAAGAAAACTAATAGACTGATACAATTTTTTAAACTATTGATATGCAATTCTTTCATTATGCTCATATGCCTATAACTAGATCTGTATAGCTCATATAAGGTAAATGAGAATGGAGCAAACCTAAAAACTTTCAGTCACATGTTGACATTTTTTACCTATGAGAATTTCTCTTTAGTTTTTCTTGATATAACTTGTATTCAGTGTGCACTGCAATGGTTAGTGGGGTTGTGCCTGTTAGGCAGGCTATGAGCCAGGGGTGACATGGCAGCATTTGGTGTAAATCATCTTCAGAGAACACTCCTCTCTGCCTTATACAAGGAGTATGTTTGCTAGGGGATTAAACTGTAAACAGTGCAGTCTAGGCCATTCAGATATCAATTACCCAAAGCTCCATACCTGGAATATCCTATGTAGTTCTTGGCTCCTACAACAACTTGCCACTCTCCATCTTTCCTTCATCTATTTATTCACAGATTTCATATCCTGGGTCACCGAGGAAAACTAGATTCTAGGAAAGGCTGTCATGAAAAAAAAAATTCCAGAAGATCCCAAGAGGAGATCACAAATTTGAGCTGCTGCTGAATAGGAGAAACCTCAAAATTGTCTGACATGACCCTTCCACTGCCATTGTAGAGCATGGCTGATTGTGGTTAAGTAGTTGGAATAGCAAAGAATTAATTTAATTAAAATGAGGGGTTCTTATCCAGAGATTACCTAGATCTGCACATTATTACGGACAAAACCCTAACTGCTTTTGCAACTCACCTCCATATTTACCCAACTACATGGACAGAGCTGAATTCATCAACCCAACAAGAGGCTTCTTCCACATCCTCTGGAAGACAGGAGATGGGTGATGCAGGACTATACAGTTCAGACTTGACATAGATGCTCAATCTCACCGGGACTCAGCAGCCTTATCTGTACCAACTGCCTAAGGATACCTGGGCACTTGGTGAGTTTGGGACAGAAAATTCTCCATAATTGACAATAAAAATTTTAGAATGGTGAATCAAAACTACCATCAGCCACATTCTAAAATCTACTGGAATTGGTGGGAGAATCTGGTAGTTATTACTCTGTCTGTAACTACCTGCTATAGTTGAGACAAAGGTATGCTTAGATCACTGCTGTTGCCCTGTGTATTCCGATTAATAAATGTTTGTTAATAAGTGTATTCAGATTAATAAATAAATAAACAACAAACTAGAACTGACAAACTCCTCTTGCCATGGGCACTTTGTGAGCCAGGACAAGAATTCCCCCACCTCATCTCATTTGCAGCCTTGCCCTAAAGGTTTCTGCTCTTTTTCTGCAAGGTCCTTTTGATTGTCCCACAGAAACAAATTCCCAGATGAACTCTAAGTGGCCTGATCCTATTTAAAAATATAAGTTTAAAACTCCTGTCTCACTTCACCATTCTTGGCAAGGGCTCAGACATGAACCACATGTCTGGTGGAGGAATTTGGCCCACAGACTGCTTTAATTACAACCTTGTCTGCTGATATTGAACGGAGCTTCACTGGCATTAGAATGCTGCAGAAGTAATTAATCCTAAATGAAATTATTTCCTATGTCATTTATAAACTTTACTTCTTTTAACTGGAAGAATTCCATGTGTTGAAACAACAATTACTTCACCATTCAAAGCTGAAAAAATGTCAGAAGACAGAAAACTCCTCATATTGCACTTTTGAGGATAATATTGAAGAGGGAAAATAAAAGCTGTTGAGATACTTTATTAGCAACTAGGCTAACTCCAGCTACCCAGTGGGTCTGTCCTTAAAAGTTTAAAATTTAATGTCTTTGTAGGCATATGAGAGAAGAATCAGGCCTGGAAACAGTATCTGAAAGGATGCAAAATAGCAAACACTACTTATAAAATTTTATATTCATTTAAATCCAAAGTGAATGTGAAATCTTTTTAAAGTAGCAGAAATGACTGTAAATCCTTTTGTGGAAAATCCATTACCTGAACTCTAATTTTACTGGCTAATGAAGCAATTAATTCATCTGTTCAAACTGCTATTACTTTACTTTATACCTACTGATACTTTTCCTGCACAGGCAATAAAAAATAAATCAAAAGAAGAGTCATGCACCCAGTCCCCCATGCTCACACTATTTGCTGATGCGAGCTTCAACTACTTATATTTCATCTTATATATTGTGAACTTCAAGGCAATTATTTTACAGCTATTCTAAATCCAAAACACAAACAATCCTCTTTTAGAATCATATACAAGCAAGCTTCTCCCTAATTATCAATCTCACTGTTTGTAGACTCATGCTTTTAACTACAGGAATAAATGAGAGTATTCCCTGTCCCCAGAATATCAGTATCTAAAGAGATGCTTTAAATGATTCATGCTCAAGAATGAGGTATCTAATCTCTAAGAAAACCAACACTCTAAAGGAGGTGAGAGAGTTAATACTTATATTTACACAAAGATATATTTTACTTTCAAAACAGTATATAACAACACATGTCTAACTACTAGGTATATAATAGGTATATTTTTAAATATCCTTCATTCAGATTAAACTTTGTTAAAGTGTGCATAGACCAAGGCATTAGAAAAATTAAAAAGACTTCTTATTTTATAATTTCTGTAAAAACAATCTTGAAAATTTTTATATTGTCTAAATTTACAAAGTCCTTTAACTTTTTCATCAGTACTTATGTGAATGGATTAATCATTGCTGCATGCATGAACTGCATGACGCAGATCACTGAGAGTGACCTGCAGTTCAGTCAATGCTATTGTTCATCAGTTAAAATTCTGGGATTTATTTTCACTCTTCCACAAGAAAAATATATAAAAGTTAAAAATAAGGCCAATTATAAAGAGCACACCTTGTCTCCCAGCACTATTAACTGTAGAACAGTTTCCATAAAGAGGACCTTTCATCTGGATTTTCTTTCTTAACTTGGAGAAACTAACATCAGATTTTATTAGGATACCCTAATTCTCAATAGTTCTAGCCCGTGGAAAGGAAGTATACACAGAATTAGTCTCTTTGTCCTTCTGCCCATATCCACTCTATGGACAGAACAGAAGACCATCACCCTGGAGCACAGTTACTCCCATCATTCTCTTGTCAGGGGATGAAAAATTTCTGAGGTGGCACTACTAAAAAAGTAGCCTATGACAGAATAATTTGATCCTTCACAGATAAAGATTTTTTGTGATCAAAGCAAAAAATAAAACAGCCACCATCTCCAAAACAACCACCACAGAACTTGGATGTCTCTATAATAATTGCACTGAAAGTATAAGCAATTAAAAAAATTCTTGCAATATATCTTTATATTTAACTGATAAAGGATAGAAAGGATTGCCTTGCAAGTAATACTCATTTCACTCTTCATTAGAGCTGTTTTGATCAAAGTCTTTTTCACTTGAAATGTATCTTTCATCCTGTTCTTTTTCTTGCCCAAGGAAGAGTTTGGCGTTTCAAAATCTCCATCATCAAATCACCCTGTTTAACCCACTGAAGAAAAAGACAATACTGAAATTTTATACATGCCTGATATGTACCCTCAGTTCATCAGATTACAAAATGAGTTATGAAGAAGAGTAGATCAGACACATTCTTGCTATGAAAAAAAATTCCAGCATATTTCAAGATTTCAACAAGTCCTGGTCTTGAATATCAAGCTGCCTGCATTTGGCTGCAATTTTTTTTTCTCCTAACTCTGTTGAGGCACTCGTAAGTTGCTCTCCTTATATGGAGAGAAGAAGATTGTTACAGACATATAAAAGAGCACAATGTACCAACTCGGTTTGATTGTTTGTTTTGTCAAAATAACTAGTCAAATATCAAAGCAGCTACAACATGTATCTAAAACAAGACTTCACACAAAGAAGAGGAGAGTGTTATTAAGTCTTAGAGAGGTACCTAAATCAGTAATTACTTTCCTCTCCTCCTGCCTTTCAGAGGAGATGCAAACTGTTAAGCATCACTCAGACTTATTATTGTGTTCTAGCATCCTTTCCCTCTGGCTGGCCTGTACAACAATAATGTCTGAAATAGCCCATGCACTTGAAATTATCACCAGCCACTCATCATGAGTCCCAGGAGATGCAATCACACTGCTGAGCAACCACAGCATCCCCTGGTCTCACACACACTGGTGCCTAGCAGCTGAAGACCTGCACACCATCTTCATCACTGAGGCCAACAGACACGTCCTCCTCTACCTCCTCATCCAGCTGAAGGCTTCCAAAGGAGTATTTATTTCTAGGCATGGGAGAGGAGCTCAGCACAACGGGGTTGCCAAACACCAGGGGGTGAGTGAAGGGATTAATGACTTCTGAGTCAGAATCACTGGATTCTGTCCCACTGCTGGTGGAGCCCTCCATCATCTGGATGGCAGCCATGTGATCCATCATGCCACTGGCACGCAGCGACTGCATCACTGGGCTCTGCTTTGACTGTGCCCCAGCTGCCATACCATTGGCCATCATCTTGCCTTCTGGAGAAGACATCTTAGCCACCCCACCTCCTTTGCAGTATCTCTCTGATCTATACTCCTGCCCAGGGGTTGAGGCTATCTGGCTCAGGATAAACGGATCTGTAACTGACTTATTGCAGAGATTATGGGTTTTCTGTGCCCGAGGCCGTTGAGAACCTGGAGAATATCTGCAATAGCCATGGCAGTTAGTGGCATGGCTGTCCTCCTCCCCAGTCCTCACCCTGCAGTCGTGCCCATTTTCTGAGACATAGCCCTGAGAGCCAGTTCTACTCAGGCTCATGTTAGGGCTGGACTCTTTGCTGCTGGGCGGCAATGGAGTGGCCAGCGGGCTACGGCTTCCTGGCCCTCGGAACATTTCATCAACCAGAGAGCTATGCCTTGGCATCCTGGGGCTTCCCCCCGTGTAGAAGGAGAGATTAGCTGTGTTATCATCAAGGTACTCTTCAGAGACATACTGGGAAGACTTTAGAGAAGCTGAGGAGTCCCTATATCTAGGTCTATTGCGATTTTCGTCTCTGTAGTGAATATAGGCACCACTGGTCAAATCACCCTCATAATTGTCATTTGTTTGGGAATATGACCGGGTTATTTGTCCTCTGAGGAGATCATACTCGCTATCTACATCACTGCAGTCAATGAAAGGAATGGAGGTGCTGCTGCCATGAGCAGCCCTGGAAGCTGGACCTGTGCTTGGCTGCTGTGATTGAGGTCTGTTCTGCTGCATCCTATCCTTAGCAGGCTCCTCTTCTTCCTCCACTGCTGAGACCACTGCTCCATCCACCTTTCTGCCTTCCTTTGGACTCTTCTTCACGGAAGGGCTCTTGTGCTGTCCGGTGTCTTCTGTTGAAGATTTCAACTCCTTCCCTTGCCGGCAGCTCTGCACTGCTGCAGCATCATTGCTGTCTCCATAGGCTCTAGCAGTCTGGAAAGATAAGAGAGGGAGGGCAAGGGGGACACAAAGGGAAGGACAAAAGGGGAGGGAGGGTGGGAGGGGAGAGGTTTGGGAGGGATGGGAGCCAGAGGGAAAAGGCCGCATGTAATTACACACCAGAACTTCACATCTATAGCAACATAGGAGTCTCTTGGAAAGATAAGAGGTAACCCAAGCCTTAAAACTAATTGGAATTAAAAAAAAAAAAAAGAGGTTTCTGATCTGGAAGAACAGAAAAATTCATAGGCTAAACAAGGGAAAAGAAGGCATACAGTGCAGTGATAATGTAAAAAGGGCTATTTGAGGAGTTTCCATGCTCTAAGGCAGCCACTAACACTCTAAAAACATCAACCAGTGCACATTACTCTGAGAACCTGGAGGAAAAGATAAAAACATAAACCAAATTCTGCATAGCCTACTTAGACACACTAAAAAAGTCAAGTGTGGGCTTCTGAGCACCCTACATTCACTCCCTGGAGCATAGCTGCCACTGGCTCATACGCTGGCTTTTCTGCAGACATCTGCCCAGCAGCCATGCTCCATCTACCTGAGCTTGTCTCAGCAACATTAAAATGCTACAAGCTATTTGAAATGGGCTCCATCTATAACAAAATTCTCTAAAGTTCCTAAATTTGCAGAAAGGAGAGAGCCTGTGAATATCAAGTGGAAGTGATGCATAGAAGGTGAAGGTTCAGGTGGCATTCTTAAATGCATTAACCTAGTAGCTCGCTCCTGACATTTTAAACTCTACCTAACATAAGGTTATGTGATCAAAGGTTCATCTCCACAGAAAACACTGGCAAGTGCAGAAACCACAACAACCAAGTCAGGAAAATGAAGCTTCCTGACCTGTCTCCTCTAGAGGCTGTCCCAAGAGAGCCATCAGCCTAAATGTTGTGTGTGTTTGGGATGCCAGCAACTGGAGAAACCAGAGCCAAAGAGTGTGAGGCCACTGGCACTGTCTGTGCTTGTGGGAGTGCTGTTTTCTGTGTTTATATGTGTGGCCATGTGTTCATGCTCTGTATGTGTGCATTCACGTGGGTGCCTAGAGTGAATACATGCTCAGCCCCACTGGGACCTGGGAACCTGAGCTGCTGCAGCCTCACCACCACTGACTGGGCTTTTGGACTTGTGAACTCCCAGCACACAGCAGCTGTCAGCATGAGATAAATATATATGGTATCTGCCAGAGCTAATGGCTTAGAAGGCCAGAGGTGCAGTTTTTCTGAGGAAATAATTGTTCTCTTCCCTGGTTAATACCTGGTTAACACTAACCTAACACCTTGAAACGGGCAACCAAGACCTCTCAGCAAAGAAAAGTAATTACACTTTCCCCAGATGCAATAGCCAGCTACAACCAAGGGCCCTGGCAGCAACACTGAGGGTTGCAATTTTTCAGATGGTCATTAGTACAGCTCAGACAAGCTTACTATTTATATTTGTCTGCTTGTCTGAAAGCAATGCTGTTTCACTCAGCAGAACCTAAAGCTTATGACACCCAGGGTTCCTTAGCTCCCAGCTAAATGGTAAGCAAGCAGAAAACTATGCTCCTAGGGTTTTAAAACAGCAATCAGTGGAGAGTAATCTAACAAGAAATGTTTCAAAGGATTTCATTTCCAGGGTTTCATCAACATCACTGACTTGTTTTGGCACCTCTGTATGCTGTTCTGAAGGCTGTGCAGTCAGACTCCTGATGGAATGAATCTTGCTGTGTTTCCTGGAGATAAAAGGAAAATCACATAAAGAGCTATTTCAGGTTTTTTTCCTACAAACAGGAATCAAGAGACATGCTTTTAAAACAAAACCTTTGAATAACAGCTTTCATAAAATTTTGCTTCAAAACAGATTAACATTCCTCCTTTCTGTAAAATTTTAATGTGCTGTGTATTGCAAACATACCACTGTAAGGGAAGGGAGAAGCACTGAAGCAAAAATGGTCTACCAGGTAAACATGAATCATAAGCAATGAGCTATTGGCATGGTCTTTGTGGCATTTTGGTCATTACATTCAGCTCACCATGAACATGATGAGTTCAGACAGAACTGCTCTGGCAAGCTAAAAGACTTTCAGTTTCCCTTGAGCTTGGCTGTACTTTTTCTTATGTTCAGTTTTACTCTGAGCTGAATATGTCTGTTCACACACATTAACCACATCCCAACAAAGAGGGGGCAAATCAAACTGGGAGAAAGTTACCTGTGACAGCAGGATGTTCATTGCTGAAAAACAGATTGAAGACTACTGATTTTAAGAGAACTATAAATTATGAAACTTTTGCCAAAACATGCAGGACCACAGGATATTACACACGTGATAAACAGTCAAACCAGCAGAGAAGGAATTTTTTTCCTTGGACTGGTGCCAAGATCTCAGACTATAACCACCTGGAAATCATGACTTTTCTTGGATTTAACATATAATAAATTTATAATAATAAATTTATTTCCTCTCACCTTTCAAACTGCACTTTTTTGTGCCCTCCTTCCTTAACATAGTCAAGAACTTGCTTCTGGGTCCGACCACTGGAAGAAAACCAGAGTTAAAATACTTAATACAATATAACACCTGGTCATCACAACCTTGTATTTGGCTTGCATATTAAGTCACAGCAACCAGAAAAGTATTTGGCACTATCAGCAGAAACTCAAGTTAAGATCATACAGAAGGGGATCTGGTCAGATACACATACAGTTTTACCATTTTGCATGTTACTTCCTCTTTTTTTTGCTATGGAGCTACTTTTTGAAGCCATTTCAGAACTGCTTCAATTCAGCTTTTTGGACCCTATAGGGTACTAGATTACTGGGAAGCCACTACAATGGAAAGTGAAGCAGGGGTTAAGCTTTCCTTTGATGAATTAATATATTATTGAATCCTTTTTAATCAAATACCAGCCTTACCTGATATTAGTAAACCCTGGAAACAAGATAAAACCCCTGACATCTACTTCATTCCTTGGTTACCACTATAAAACACACCTTTTTGCAGAGATTTAGGCTGGAAATCCCTTTCTACCCTTCTGCAACAGGGCGTGAGGCAGTGAGAAAGCCCAGCACTGTCTATTGTGCAAAGCTATAAACTCCAAAGCAAACTGAAAGCAGCACAGGAAACCCACACCTCAAGAATGCTCAGCTGAGAGCCAAATTCTTCCAATTCATTAGAGGCTTTCAGGGACTGGAAAAGGTTATTGAAGTAGTAACAGAGATCACAGGGAGTGGAGGATGTAGCCAAAACCTTCTTTCCAAAGCCTGAGGTAAGTTGAATGCACCTACAGTTCTTCATTTACTCTAGGCAGAAACTTAACAAGTTATAGTTTGTTTACCCAACATAGGTCCTTCCATGTTAATTTACTTTGCAGGCAGCAAACAAAGTGTAAAGAGAGTCAGAATGGCTGTATGCACACTGTGTTCTTATGCAAGGCATCTAGAGTGCATCATTCATGTCAGCAAAGAGTGCTTCTGGCTGTACAGCTTGTATCAGCTTCACAAACAAAATAAACTGTATGAATAAAACGATTTCCCCCTGGCATACACAATGCAATATCTACAATAATGCTTCTGCCAGCGTAATGAAAAAAAACCCTAAACAATAACTCAACTATTGAAAGCTTTCCTACAGGTCTAACAATATCACAGGTATACCTGGTCTTAGCAGAGATGGTCATGTCACGTAAATCCTTTGTGAGCATAAAGCCATTGCTTTGAACTACACAAATATGGGTTTTTCACGGGCACATGCAACAATCTCTACTCTGATACATAGGAAAGACCCCATGCTAGGAGCAGAGGATTCAAAGAATCCCCAAAAATTGCTAGCTACTGAGGACACAGGTGAATTTCCTTGTGCAAAACCAGCCAAACCCTATATACTTTATTTCTTTCCTCCAGAAAGCTACTTTGCAACAGCTGCTACAAAATTAATGCAGGGTTTTCCCCTACAGTGTTCTTTGCACTATTCTGGCTGAGAAGATGCAAGGGAAAATATAAAGGAACAAACTACAAGGGAAAAAGGTGAGCTGAAAATAACAGGTTTAATCCTAGACCATTATGGATGTGATTTTGAAATGGAGAGGCAACAAAGGTGGAAAGAATGCATGTCTTACCTGAACCTAAATGAAGAACCTCTAGAAAAAAGAACAGGTTTAGGCTTTGGTTTAGGTTCCTCAAAAAGCCTGAAAAAGGCATGATGCTCCACACAGATCTTCCAGAAAGACTTGCAAAAATCTCGACTGGCCATAAGGAATTCCAGGGTGTCCTGGAATGAACTCTGAAAATTGGGATAGCATTTGCAATGTAAGCTGGGCAGCAACACAGATTAGAGAAATGCATTGACAAATTAGGAGCTATGCTAAAAAAAAGAAAAAAGAATAAAGAAAAAAACCCCAAAAGCTTCTTCCCAACTTATTGGCTTTCAGGCTTAACAGGTCCTATCCTTCTAATGTTGAGACATTGCTGGTCTGCCTGTCAGTATCAAAGCTATTGCTCAAACTTCCTTTCATTGGCAAATATGACAGAGATAAAGCAGTGGTTTGAATGTTAATGAGAAGAAGTTGAAACCTTAAAAATTGATGATATAGTACCAGAGCTGCAACCAGAAGATGACTCTGGGACATTCTATTATGATCAACTCAGCTTACATGTCCTTTGCCAGGACTGCTCACCTGAGATGCCAGGCTGATGTGCACAATACCAACAGTGAACATAAGCAATTAAAATGTTCATGTGATAAAAACCGCGTGTGATCTGTGAGTAGAAATTTACCAAATAACCTTCTGTCAAGTTCAACAACTCCTGCCAAGGACTTACATTCACATCAGGCCGTAGTTTGATAAGAAAACGTTTCCTCTTGAAGCTCAGCTTCCGAACCTTAGCCCAGTTGAAGGCATTGATCTTGGTGTGACCCTACAGAGAACAAAGCCAGCTGGGTTTAATCATTCCAGATCCGAATGGAAAAATCTAAACCACTAAAGAAGCTTGTCATAAATTAATCATCTGTTCACTTAACTTGAAATGATGAAATTCTTATAACTCATCCTCCGATAATGCAAACCATAAACATCTGGTGCAATGACTGAAGGCAGGCACTTAGGGTTAAACTCTTGCAATACAGGACTAGTTTCTGTGAAAATATCCAACCCAGTATCATTGCACAAGACAGGGTGGACCAGATTTTGCTGTCTTGTGCTACTATGCAGACTCATGATTTTCTGTGGACTAAATCACCTTCCAAAGGTGCCCCACTCTATTTCCACCAGTGACAGAGAATGCAGGGAATCCAGACACATCACCTCACTTTGATGAAGTAGATTTTCTCCCTCTTTTTATGTCTGCAGGGCAAAATAAATATCTCTTTAAATACTGCTTAAATCTGGGGGAAAAAAAGCAACTGCAGGTTTTGTATTGGAAGTACAAAACACTGCATATTTTGAGCTTTTATAAGGACCACCAGAAGCAAAAGCAATTCAAACAAATTATCTGTCTCTGAAGAGCCACAAAATGATTTTCTGGGAAAACACAACCAATACCATAAGCAAACAGCAAGAAGGAAATTATCTTTATAATACTCCAACTCCCAGCCACTACATCATTAGCCCCTACCCTCCAGATGTTTCATTTTTAATCTATGTCAGCAGGTATTGGAGGTGCTATGTTAAAATATTCACTAAAGCAGTTTGTTCAATGAAGACTTCAAGGCAAACATTTCTAGAACACAGCACAGAAGTTTCAGAGAACTACTACAGGATTGCTAAAAGCAGAAACCCACGTTGATTTGGGCACCACTACCAGACAGCTGTAGGAGTAATGACAGTGTAATGATCTCTGCTAAGTCAACCACCTGTCTAAGAATCACATAATTAATCTCCTTAAAATAATCAGCAGCACTGACACTAATTTCTAAATAAATGGCAGACTTTAAAGTAAGTCTGACTACAGCTTATGCCATTTGTGAGTGAACTTTTATTTTCATTGGGGCCATTCTAATGAGATCCTCGTATTTCAATTTCTATCAGTTACAACCAAAATAAAAATAAGAACTTAGCTCTTGACCTATGAAGTGGTTGAAGGAAGCCCTAAGCCTACTGACAGACTCCAATTGCTGAGCAGACTCCAGCAGGTCAGAGCCCAACTTCCTTTTAAGCATTCAGTCTTGGAGCTTCACCCAGTAAAATTTCCAAGCTTTTCAGAAACTTTAAAAACAAAACAAAACTGTTTTGAAAGTCCCAAACACATTAGGCTAGTAGACATGACTTCAGACCTTGTCAAATCAAGCCTTGGGCCATCAACCTGCAGCTACACTTCACAGTAGGATCTCAGCTGCGTGCTGGGACTCTGAGGTCCGTGCTGCTCCCTGTGGACACACACCTTCACCTTGAAGACAGCCTTAATTTACAAGGCTTGGCAGTTCATTAATTCAGCTGACAAAAATGCTGTGGGGGAGCAGGGGAAGGGCCTGAGCACACATTTGCTTGAGTTATGTGCATTTCTAACAATGTCCTAGTGTTCTCATGTTTCAACCTATGCTTCAGTTTTAGGGTTATACTACCAACTCAATTAGTTGATCAGGGATCTTTTTAATTTGCTGCCTTTTTTTGGCCGTTTGCTTGGCTGGGTATTTTTGAATCTTGGAGTATTTGGGTCAGACACTTCTGGGCTTGTTTGTTGCTGTTATTTTCCTTATGAAAGGACTCAAAGTATTTTGTAAGGCTGAAAAAAACACTAGTATTTTAATTATAGTAAAACAGTTAAAATTAATAATCTTTTTGACAATTGTAAAAAGGGATGTTTTTAAGAACAGTTTACTTACTGTTTTTAGCACAGTCAGGTAAGCATCTAAAGTGAAAGCAGCTGACACCAGCTGACTACCTGTAACTTCACAGTTGTAAAAGCCAAATTTGTTATTTACATAAGAGGAACTGCAGAATGAGAATTTGACAAATTTACTAATGATGCTTCATGACTATGTACTAGAGTGACTGCAGTAGGAAAGGAGAGGAAAAAAATAGAAGGAAAACAGTTTGGGTCTTTAAAGGAAAGAAGTAAGAGCCACGGATTCGGCAAAGATACAATGGCCACGGTTGGTCAAGAAAACCGTAAAAACTTTGAAGAAGTAACACTACAGAGTGGTATATTTACTGCCTTCATCCTTCTGCATGGACTCCAGCTGTCTGTTGTTTTACTTGTCTCTGCTTCTCACCCATTTAACATGCATCAGCCCTGCAAGGCCTACCTGCTCCTACACAGAGGAACAGTCAGCATGACCAACCTGCAAATTGTGAGCCACAGCTCAGTCTGCATCTTGAACAGCACATTGTGGATGCAGATGGAGCTCCACACTGTGCATTCATATAAGGTAGGAGGCCCTGGAAGCAAAGGACCCAATGCAGCTGTAACAGGTTTAAGATAATTCTTACAAAAATTTTGGAAGTTCCTGTATTTTCCCAACTGAATACTTATAGACATGGCTGAGTTCCTGAATTCTTACCGCTGTCAGAAATCTCTCTGCCTTATGAAGTACAAAATCATGCTCTAACCTGAAACACCAGAATGCCTGTGTTGGCAACAGCCAGGTTGATTTTTGTCCCCTCCCTGTCCTTGGCGGGGTGCAGGCGTATCCCGTACATCTCCAGCCGACGGGCAATCTCCAACAGCTGGAAGTCAGACTCTGCTGGTGTCTGTCCCCTAGAGAAAGAAAACAGAGAACACTCACAAGCCTGTCACACCTTTTAATAGAGATCAAGAGGTCCTCCAGAGAACAAAGAGACATTTGATCAAAGAGACTGAAAACTGTCAGAGGTGTAATGTCTGTTTGGTTTTTCTACATCCCCAGACTTTTATTAGCTAGAACAACAACTTACTCTAAACAAATATCAAAGAATACACAGATTTTACAGTCTATTATAAATTTTGATTGCTCCAATTCTGAGACACCTGATACAGATAGATTTTAAACCATTAGCTCTAACAGAATTTACTACCTCTCTGTTTTTTCCACTAGAAGACATGCCATATTCCTAAAAAATTAATTAATGGAAGCATGTAATGATGCTATTCACTGTAAAAGTGATTGTAATACCAAAATGAAGTAAAACAGAAGGCATGAAAACCTTACCATAAATGTTGTGAAGTCATAAGCATCACCATCATTAATTGTGATGAAATTATGCAAAGCTTTGATTTGACTGCCATAGAAATCACTACCACTCACCTATTACTCAACCTAGCTCAAAAATGAAACTGTTCACATCTTGAAGTGTTCTTGACAGTTAAAACAGTACTTTTCTAAGCCTTATTGGTACTTCTGTTCACCATCTTGCTAGTACAGGTTTTTTCTCCAGACATTAGGTTACCAATTTGCACCATTATCTTGAATTCTCTTCTCCCATGATTCTGCAAGTACTCCGTGCTTTTCCTAAAACTATCACTAAACCCCTTCTCCAACCTATCTCAAAATACAGCATGGAAAGGTTGAAAGGCAACATTCAGTGTCCTTGAAACCAAAGGACTACTGTCAGAAGTGCCTGACTGATCAGTTGTGATTTGCAATCATACCTGCATGCACAAAATCAGCAGTAAAGCATTTTGTATGAAATAGACTGTAAAATAACAGCACGCTTGAATGAATATCGAATCAACTGTGCTTTAAACATCTTGTTATGATGATGGGAAAAAGGCAGGAGTAACCTTCAGAAAGTTCATAGGCTTTAACAGTTTTTGAGAAGCAACCTTTGAGAAACTCAGAGGTCCAAAGCTCTTTTGTACTTCAGATCTAGCATATACTTACCACTAGAACTACTCTACAGGGAAAGAAGGCCAATAACAAAACCAAAAAAGTCTTACATGTGGTTACGGTGAAATTCCATGATTTTGTCTTCTAGTGCTTCTTGATGAGGTATATACTTGTTCTTCGCTAAGTGTTCACGATCTATGGTTTCATCAAAATCCCCAATCTCAGCTGTGGAGAATTTCAAGAGGAGTCTATTAAAGCACCATATTACATCTGAATAATCCGGTCAATCCAGAAGCCCCTGAGAGCTGGGAGGAGGGCAGAGAAGCAAACATAGTTCCTTGCAACCTGTGCCATGGTTTTATACATGCATTCAGATTCCCAGTACATTATCTTCCACACATTACTCTCTTCTTCTCTGTGTTAGTATTTGATGTGTGAGAGGAAACCCCAGGATTTCTCCCATCTACCACAACTAAGTAAGTTGTTGCATGTCAGCTGAAGAGATGAAGCCATCAGTGTTGCCTTGGCTTGTGTGGGGGATAAGGGCAGTGCTAACAGGGAGGGTAGCACTAACTGAGCAGAACTCATCCATCTCTCTCACACTCTCTCATGGTGCTCAGGTGCCTCTCCATGGAGCAGCCAAGCACCATCTTCCTCTCCAGGCCCATGCTCCCCATGGTAACCTTTGAGAGAAAGTCAGAAAGATGGTTCTGTTTGCTTGTTTGAACACTAGCTTGTAATCCACCTCATGAGATTATGAAACATTTTTGTCTTCCTCTAATTCTGCAGCAGTTTGAGACACATTCTGTCTCCCTCCTCCTCAAAGCTGCTCCCATCTGCTGCAGTTATTCAACACTGTGTGTGCAACAGTATGGCACACCCACCTTCCATTTTGCAGTCCATTCAGTGAAATTTCCTTTTTTTGGCAGGTGTCGGGGTGAGGGGCAGGCAATCTATCTGTGGGTGCCAAATTACTATCTTGTTGCCTGCTATTCTTGGAATGTCTCTGAAAAATCCTGCTATTAGTTTTTTCACTGAACAGGCATAGCAGCTTCTGCCTGCAAACCTGATGGAGTAATAGCAACATTGCTGCAACAAAGGCTGCTACCTTGGTAACGCCAGGGAAATTAAAATGCAGTGCCCTCAAATTAAAAGCAGGATGCGGTCAGACACGTTGTTGCACAGCTGACCCAGGATATGACAGACCCATGCTCAGATACACCTGCTTCACCCCTGCAGATGAACCCTTGATCCAGTTCTGCTCAAACTAAGTCTGTTCAGAAAAAGGAAAGGTTTCAGATCACATTTAGAACACTGTATTTCTGACAATCTGGGATCAGATGTACCTTAAATGCACAGGGGAAGCAATAGCCTGTGCAGGCACTGAAAATGAGGAACCAAAGCATCTGTGAATGACAGAGCAGTAGCTTTTTTGACCCAAACTGCCTGCAGACACACGATGACATTTTTTTACTTTGAAGGTCAGAGGCAGAAAAGAGTTGAAAACTGACACTGTCTGATTTACACCTCCTCATTCACCCCATCTGCTCTCAATCATTCCTTAAAATGGTAGAAATACTACACAACCTTTGAGAATTTCCTTTTTAAAAACTGTCCCATTGGTCCCCATCTCAGAAACAGCTCTCTGCTTCCAGTTTTACTCATCCCAGTCTCAAAAATCTTCAGGGTGTGTTTTTAATCCTACCTCAAATAAATGGCAAGTTTCTGTTCTTTAGTGAAGCTATACGCCCACCTAAGTTTGCAACACCTCAAATAATATGGGCCTGGACTCTTCAAAATGCATTTCAAAACCCCTATGTCTGTGTACACAGAAGAGCTTAACATACCTCCTGTAGGGCTTTCTTCAGAGTCAACACTACAGAAGACAAGGTCTTCAACTCTACATTATTTTTAAAATGTTCTAATTTTTCAACTGCCAATCCTTTATCAAATTTGTTTTCCTGGCTTTCAAGTTACTTCTGAATTTGTTCTCTCTGACCTCGTACTCAACAAGCTTTTATTTACCACTTACTCTCCTTTTCCACCTTGAATAACTTTCTAGTAGCACTCCAATGAGAATGAGAGGAAATTATATTGCCAATATTGTCAGCCTCACACATAACTATTCTTAAAAATCTTTTCATGTGATTTAGCCAGACTTACTTACATTGCTGATGTTTTTTCTCTCACCTGACAAGTGCATTACACCATGCTGTATCCTGCCTGCATTAGCACTTCTGATATATCTAATGCTTTGTATTTCAGCTCTTTTCCTCTTATGACAGAATTATAGAATTGCTTCCTTTGGAAATGACCTCTAAGACCACTCCAACTGCCCACCCAGCACTGCCAAGTCCACCAGTAACCATGTCCCCGAGTGCCACATCTATACGTCTCTTTACCTCCAGGGATGGTGACTCTACCACTTCCTGGAGAAGCCAATTCCAATGCTCGAATTTCTTATTTCCATGAAGAAATTTTTCCTAGTATCCAACCTAAAGCTTCCCTGGCACAACTTGAGGCCATTTCCTCTTGTCCTGTCACTTGTTACCTGGGGAAGAGGGTGACCTCCACCTGGCTACAACCTCCTGTCAGGCAATTGTAGAGAACAATAAGGCCTCCCCAATCCTCCTTTTCTCCAGGCTAAACCACCTCAGCTCCCTCAGCTACTCCTAATAAGACGTTTGCTCCAGAACCTTCCCCTTGTCTGTACACACTCTAGCACCTGAATGTCTTTCTGAGGGACACAAAACTGGACACAGAATTTGAGGTGCGGTCTCACCAATGCTGAGTACAGGGGGCCAGACAATGACAGCTCTGGTCCTGCTGGCCACACTGTCCTTGATACAGGCCAGGGTGACACTGGCCTTCTTGGCAACCTGGGCACACTCTGGCTCATGGTCAGTCCATCTTCATACCTCACACACTCACTGTAGTGCATTGTTTGCAGTATCCAAGCGTCCTCTCACTTGTAGCACTTTTTACAATGCTTTTAAGGTGGCTTTAAATTGAATGTTTCAAATAAAAAAAATCATTCTGTAATATGCATGCTAATTTAGCAGAAATCTATTTACTGTCATATTGTGATTTTTATGATAAGTAACAGTATATAACATTGACATAAGCTTACACACATAATATATGGGCCTCCTGGAATCAGATATTCCCCATGGAAACCACTCACTGGCACAGCATTAGTAAGACATACAATAACTAAACTGCATTCTCAATCTTTCCCTTTACTCTTATCATCTGTTCACTCTGATTTTTATTGCAGACAAATACATAATATTTCTTTTGCTATTGGAAAAAAAAGCTAGAGACAAAATAAATAAAGACAGCCATGCAAGTAAGATACAGCTATAGAATCTTACCAGAGAAAATTTTCACAGAAAAATGGTTATGAGACACAAGATGGACAAATAAAAAGGACAACTGCAAACTTCTAGCAGAGTCTTCTAGCAAACATGATCATAAATCAGTATCTCAAATGAAGAGAGACACATGCATTAGGGTGTCTGCTCCTCAGCATTTTTCTTTGGTGCACAGATATTTATTATGAAAACTCAGTCTCCTAGAATGCTGAGACTCAATTTCCCCAAATGATCAATATTTTTTTAATCATCTGATTATTAAAGAGAGTTAGAACTAGCTCAACTGAGAAAAGAAATACAGCTGGATTGCTGGACACTGTAGCAGGAAAAAACAAGAGACAAAAACCTCACTAGTCAAGGATTTTATTTTTTTGAGTCTGTGCTGCCAAAATACTCCAATTTAAAATGGTATGAGGACTACAGAATTTCACAGCATCTTACTGCTACTCAGTCCCACTGGTCAGTGATGACCACAACAAACAGAGCCATAAAATACCTGCCTTTCCAACAGCAATTGATGAGAAACTACCCTAACACTCTAACAGAGTATGGCAAAGAATCATGAGATTTATCTGCTCACCTCCAAAGAGCTTCCAAATGTCTTTGTTGACTGCACTTTCCATACAATAGCACTTCTGTGCAAGTACCCAATATGGAATCATACAAGGACCATGTAAAACAATGTCTATTGCGACCATTATGCTTGCTGCTAAGTGGTTATTCCTAATGTTATTCTCAAAATGAGTATCCATAAAGTCTTGAAAGGGAAAACAAACATATACTGTCTTTCAAGTGATGTGGAAGCCAAAAGAAGCTCTGATGTCATGAACAAAATTAATGTATGATTCTACTGGACAGTGTTATTGTGCATACTTTGCAATTAAAAAAAAAAAAAGGCTTCAAATCTATTGTTTTCTTTTCTTCCCTATCAGTTTCCTCTTAGGACTGTGATTTAGTCTGGCATTCTAAGCATGTTTATTTAGAACATTGTCCAGACAGCATACAGATCTCCAGGAATTTGAATACCCTACTGACATGATGCAAAGTATAATAAAACAGGATTTCAGGAGAGTTCAACATGTTTGCCACTGCCCACAAAGTCTACTTTTTAAATGATCTTTGGCAGCCTATCAAATGCTTTGGAATTCAAATCCAAATTTGAATTCCAAAGCATTCAGAAATTCTTCTTTTTTTGAAATAGTAAATTATCTGTATTTGAATGCCATTATACAGAGCTACAATAAATTGTCAATATGGCTTAAACCTGCCCCTGCAGCAGCTACAAACAGGTAACCCTGCAAAGCATGTCCAACCAAGCGTCCTTTTTATCCATCTGGAAAGAAGAATAAAGGGAACTTACACTGTACTATATGTGAGATTAGGAGGGCAGTGCTGGTATCATTGCATGTTAGCCTTCCCTGTGCCAGGTCCTGCTTCACTTGCAATGCAAATAGGTACCTGCAAAACAAATGTGAACAAAGAGTCACACAAAGCAGGAGGGAAAGAGGGGAAAGTATCCCAATTCTGGCTTTGACTGCACCTTCCCTTCACACTTTGGAATCTACAGAAGTGATCTGAATTACCTAAGTTTAGAAGGTAAATAAAACACATCAGATAGTATATTACTGCCATTAGAGCTGTATGTGGTGGCTGCTTTGAAGAACCAAGATATCTCTCTTTTTCTCTTTTCCTCCCTCCATTTGGAACCAGAGCAATGAGATTTGACAGTGCTAGAAAACGTGACAGCTATTCAGTATTCAGCAAGAGATAATGCAGCTGCTTCTAACCATGAAGAAATGACAGATAAACCAGTGATTGAGACTTATCAGTTGTTTTTTGCAGAATACAAAGTGAACTCTAAACTTCCACCTTGGCACTCACTTGGGAATGAGGCACAAAATCTTGATCAAACTACTCTAGCTAGCCCTGATACCTTTGTGCCCTTAATATCTGTCCATGTACCAGCCCTTTCTAACATTGCCTCCAAACCACTTCAGCCATGCAGGGCAATTCTACACTGCCAGCTTAAATGCAGAGAAAACAGAAGTCCAAGACATTATTTTATCCTTTAAATTTCTTCTAGCTTCAACAGAAATTGGCTTAGTTCCACTCAGTATCCAATTTTTTCCCCAAAAAAGAAGAGCTAGCAATGGGCTAGCTGGTATGAAACCTAAAGTGGTGAGACACACAAGCCTTCCAAAGACTGCTGCTCCTCTGGAGAACTCATACTAGGATCTCAATAATTTTAATACGACTAGATTTTAAGAGATTTAGACAAAAGCTGTCATTTGAACAGTGAGTTTCAGAATGAGAAGATGTAGGTGCACTAAATGAAAAGGGCAAGCTGATTTGAGGAGTACAAAAAAGTACTCTGTGTGTATGCACTGAAATAATACAGCAGATATACCTAACATCCTTTTGAAACCTGCAGACATCTGTCTACCCATACAAAGTTCACCCTGGTGGAGGAACATAGCACAAAAATGTTAAGAGTCTCTTCCTCTTCACGTGATGAAGCTGTTCTCCACGGACATGCTTTCACATCCTACACACTGCTATGTATATCTATTCAAGTCCCTTAGCATACATATTTAAAATCTAACCAAAAAAAGTCATTAGGATTAAGAGACACATCTCCAGGTACAGACAGAGATCAACAAAAATTAATTTTCAGTTCACATAGTAAGAAACAGATATGCAGAGTGTCTATTCAGAAACAGAAATGTTTCATTAATAACGTTGTGAGTTTTCACTCATTCCTTTATTCTTTTTACTCTTTCATTTAGTCTTTGCCAAGTAAATACTCCTTCTTCCTACCCCACATTTCTACTTTTCTCTTTCCAGGTCATCAAGCAATATCAATTATTTATTTTTTTCTATTCCAATGCTCTATTGCCAAAATAAAAACACTACAAAGATAAACAGTGAACATCACAAAAGTAGACTTGTTCTTTATAATGCAAGTCATAAGGACACCAGAGCTCTCTGCAAAAGAGGACTCTGTCTTCTGAGAAGATTGAAAATAAAAAATAATTGTGAATATTCTGAATCAGAATGGAATCGTGTAATTAAAGGCTGATAATATTGTAGACCAGAAAAAGAGTGAAAAGTTGCAATGAAGAAATACTGCAGCAAAGCAATGTTTCTGACCATAAAATGAAGGACCTGCTAGTAAAAAAAGAACCTCAACGGGTCCCTCATACACATATTTGCTCGCAGAGAACTAGGAGTTTTTGTGCCAATACAGTGTGAAATTCAAAGCTTAAATGAAGTTTTTGAAAAGCATTTAAACATTAGTATTGAGGTACTCTGTCTGCATGTGTGTATCTTTCTCTACATTTTTATTTTTCATTTTATTCCTTCTCCTTTGCATTTCTCCATCTCCAAAGTCACACTTCCACCTGTGCAGACCTTTGGCATTTGTGCTGGTTATACAGACAGGGTCCAATGCTGCTGCAAATCAGCAATTCCCACAAAACAGCTCTCTCCCAAATGGGGGTGCACAGTCACACATGTCCCTTGGCAGAGGGGCACCTCAGGGTGCCCATACATTACTTGATCATGCCAAACAGAGAACCCTGGTGCCAAATTGACTTTTCTTGGGGTTAGTAAAGCTCTCCCAGGACTCGACATCCAAGGATGCAAAGGACTCCTGCACTTTGCAGAACCTCTCAGCACAGACTGCAGCTGAATCTTAGGCCTTGTTTTTTCAGGTGCATTCAAGGCTGGGACAAATAACATCAAGCTAAAAGTAAGAGGCAGTCATCGGTCCTCACCCAGCCATCTCAAATTCCATTTTCTCCCCTCTGTCCATGGGATATTTAACAAGAAGAAATAGTCACACAGCTACTAACCTTGTCAGTTCCTCCTGCAGCTGAGCATGGTCGGGTGGGAAGAATTTTACCACAAACTTTACAACAACGTGCTTCGGTCCTAGGGAAAATGGCAAAGGAAGTTAACAAACATCAATAACATGCTGGCCAAATATGCACAATGATGTACAAGGGGTGATTCACATCACCTGCAGCGCATACAGACATGCTAACCTCGTGTCCTTTGTTAGTATGCAGGATATTTGGAAACTGCCCAATAAAATTTACACATAATAAAAGAGAACAGTAACTTGGTCAAGGGCTACTCTGCCAAAACCAAGTATGTTTTTAGCAATTACATCAGTTGATCCAGTAAAATATATGTGTATCTACTTTCCTTGCTTCAGAACAGGAGGGAGCTAGAATACACTCTACTTTTGAAGACCACTAGCAAGTTTCTATTTCTGTTTTAAGAACAGCAGATTTGTTCCAATTCTTATAAGTATGACCAGTGACAAAAAGACCAATGCATCCTGTCTTGTGAGAGGGAGAGCTGCCAGAGCATACACTCAGACTAATATGACCAGAAAAACACCTAGAAAAACTGAATTGCAATGGCAAAGCTCCATAAATTAAGAACTTGGCTGATCATTGACAGAGAAAGAAAATAATCAGAACCTTCCCTGTTCACTTCTACTTTTTCCAGAGCTGGTGGCTATTTACAATTTCCTGTTCTTTCCTACCACCCACTGTAGCTTCCCCCATCCCCGCTCTTTCCTCCTCTTGGTCTCCAAACGTCCCAGGTTCTGCAGCAATCCCCACTCAGTTGTAATACATCTACCAGCTCCTTCCCAGTAATAAAGTCTTCCTGTTGTTCTCCTTCTATTCTGATTCCTGCTACTACCAGCCAGCAGTGTATGTTCTTTTAGTCCTTCTCTTAGTGCACTCTTTTTCTTCACAGAGCTGTTCCCTCCATTCCCCCCATTGCCTCCCCCCGTGACTGACTGAATCCCAGCCTCCCTTGGCATGGGGTCAGCCTGTTCATATGCTCATGTGACACAACTTCACAGGTATATCTTTCAAGGACAGGTCAGAATCAGAAAATAACTCCAGCAACACTTAGTGCAGAAGGCTGAGAATATAAAGACTGCAACCGACAGAGTCCCAATTTATTCAAGTACTCTCAGACTGAGGAAAGAAATGTCAACAAGGAAGTACTTACTTCTAATCTGTTTCATAACAGGCTTCAAAAGATCGAGCCACACCTGAAAACAAAAGAAGGTGGTGTTATCATATCCAAACAAGCTACCAGAGGAGCATTTTTAATTGCAATGCCTAGATTATCAGTCACCTATTTATTCTTTCCAGTGTGGTCATTATGCTTTCCTTAATTATATATGGTGGGTTTTCTCTCCAAAATTCTGGGAGATGCTCAGGAAACAGCACTGTGAATGGGCACAACTTTCAAAGCAGTAGAGATTCAGAGAGCTGGGAAACAGTGAGGAATCTCCCCCTCACTTGTCCCAGACACCAACAATCCCAGCACATGTGGTCAGGAGCCATCATTTTGTGGAAAGAACAACTGAAATGAGGAGTTTAGGAAAAGACAGTCCTATATTGTCATTGAGCTCCAAACGCTGAATGATCTCGAGAAAGGGAAGTGAATAGAGCTGGTGCTTGCCTAAGAGGCTGGGAATGCTGGACAAATGGAGAAATGAGATGGCAGCGGCCTAACCCAATTCCTGGGGGACCCAGGAATCCCAGTGCGAGGTCTGGCCATAAATATGGAGCTCTGTTGCTGAGCCCCGTGGAGGTGAAGGAGCATCCCTCCCATCACCTGCAGGAGTAATGTCCTCTCAGTTTACAGGTGTGAAGCAGACAACAGGACAAGGCATGGGAGGGAGAAAGCTCACTTTGTAGCTATGGAACATCTTCTCTTTTCCATAAACCTGGGAAATTCAGGCCCAGGCATTTTTAACTGGGGACAGTGTAACTTCTGCACATAGTTCACTTGACAGCCCATTTTCCAGGACAGTGTGTGAGTCTTCCCTTCAGCTTCCAAAAACAAAGCAGTGGGTGGAAAGACAGTTTTAAGAGCCTATCCCCCCATCATGCAGTCTCAAGTCAGAAAGGCTGGGGCAAAATGTTACAAAAAGCCAAGGGACAATCATGCAGAAGGTAAAAGCCAGATGATTCACAGGACCTGGAGACAGCTCATAGTCCTCAGCTGGAAACAACCCATGCCCATGATTCATATTTTGTTATCTCACTAAATTGCCCAGGGCCTCCCTTGAAGACATCTGGAACTTGTGGAAGAACACCCTACAACCATCACAAAGGTTAAAGCCATTAAAAACCAAATTAATTGAGTCTTCCTCTAGAAAAAGAGTATGTATTAGAATTATTACTTCTTTGACCTTTAGTAATTTTAGATTATGCAGAGACTGAAACATATTCAAAATATCCATTTCCCAAAACCACCTGAGAAGCCAGACAGGAGCAGGCCTGTATCACTGCTGTAACTGCTCCAATGCCATGTGCCATTTTTATTATTACTAATATGAGGGATTCCAGTTAGCAGAGACCTCACAGCCCTGCTCTTTCCCACACACTAATGTTACTCAATGGAATTCTTCTTATGTTTCTCAGTCAAGGAAAGTCTTTTTCTTTTGTTTCAGAGGTTAAATAAACTTGGTTATCCAAGCATAGCAATACAGTTTTTAATCACATGTTAAACTGGTCCTGACACACTTTGACACTTGAACAACTTAAAACTGTTTTGTTTCAGAAAGTTCACATATGCATAATCTGCAACAAAGGTCAGAGACTTTGCCAAGTTTAATGAGAGGGGGAAAAGACACCTTGAATATGAAATAGCCAATTTACAGGATTATGAGAATAATGTATTTTACCTGATGCCAAAACAAACAAACAAACAAAGCACAAAAACCCCAAACAAAAAAACAAACCCACAAAAGACCCACCAAAATAAACCCCCAAAAAGCCCCTCTCTTCTCCACAGAGGTAGTTTATGGTACAGCATGAGCACACAAGTTAACCATTCCTCTACTTTCCCAGTCATCCTACAAGCAAGTAACAACATCCTTGAACAGACTGCTGGATACTGCAAATGCATGTAGTGAGAATGGTGAGGCAAAACGTCAATGTCACCACAACGTCACCAAAACCCAAGCAATCAAAACTTCTGCATCAAGCATCTCCCACACTGTACCCAAACACCATCAATCTGAGACTGCTTTATAAACTGGAAAGGAAAACTAATGCGAGGACTTAATTAAGATGAATGTTTTTCATTTTCCCCAGAACTACAAGGCTATATTATTTATTTGTTAAACAAAGGCTGGCATTCCACGATGGTGACCAGATTTCAGCAGCTGGAGAACTGAGGCAGACATCAAATGTGATGAAACTCTGCGAAACCCCAGGCTTGGCGACAGTGCCTCGCTTTTCTCCTCGTCCCAGTAGGAAGTGGAGCACTCAGACCCTCCACAATCATCTCCCATGCACATCTTGTCTGCTCCAAGCACGGCATGTTTGAATGTACACAGCTCCCAGGCAACTTGACATACCACTGTCAATATGTCAGATATGAGATCTGGAGCCTCGCATGTTGAAATAAACATAGCCAAATTGTGAATATATGACTTCACATACATATGATTACATCCAAACAAATATGCTCTAAATATTTATTTTTGCTTTCACATTTCCCTCTACACTGGAAAAGCAACTCATTCTCTTCAGATTATATGAATATGAAATATGCATGTGTGGTTTATTTCTCAGACATACCATTAACTGAGAGGTTTTTTACTTGCACAATGCTTGATTCTACATTATGGCCTTTATGAAACTCAGAAATTTTTAAATCCAATGGGAACATTCACCTCAATTGAATCATATAAACTGGTTACAATAAGTTAAGTGTAAATAATACTCTGAGTGCTGCTCCACATTGAAACAACAATTCATAATCAAATCTTCTGCTTCAGAGTTCCTGTGAGATGCTTTCAGGTGGCTGAAGGCATTAATTCCACTGAATTTCACCATTCTTGGGGCACAGCTGAATAGATATGGGCAAGGTTTGTGGAGCTCCCCATTTTTCAGGAGACTGAACCAACCAGCAAGAACGTGGACTGGTGCTCCCAGATATTTGGCTGGTACTTCCCTTTGCAAGAGTAGGGGCCAGCTGAGTTACCATGCTCAATGCATGGATTTTCCTTCAGGTCAAACTGGCACTGTGCTTCAGGTGGTTTGTCCACCTTCCTCTTCCACCTTCCTCTTCCTCAGAGCCCTACATCCCCCACTGTGATTGTCTGGACATGTTTCCAGCCAGTCAATTCCTGCCACTGTGAGGGCCTCAGGCAGCAGCAGCACCTCAATCTCTCCTGTGTTCTGCCTCAAGCAAATAAACCACTTTGTTTTCACAAGAGTGAAAACTGTTAGTTTACTTCAGGTCTCTGAGCAAAATGCAGACAGTCATCTATTTAAAACTTAATGACCTGTGAAGTAGAGAAGGTTGATCAAATGACCTTTTCTGTTTTCTAGAAAACTAAAAAGCAACTGTATATACAAAAGATGTTAGGATTTGTTTCAGTTTTACATACATCCATCAATAATGCCAGAATGCCATTGTTAACACAGCTACACGGACCCTGTGCTGCAATGGTACTGCACAGTTGCACTGTTGAGAAAAGTTACATTAAGCTCTCAAGTTACCTCACACATTAGCCAAGGGTATCTGGCAGAATGCTAACCCTTCCAGTGAACTGTGTTTTATGTAATTCCAGCAGCACACTGTGAAGCAGATCCCTTCAAAAGATTGACATGCATTTAAAAAATAATCCTGTTCAATTATAGTTAGCCTAGAACACTATGACCAGTAGCATTCTGCTTAATGTCTATTGTCTAATGTCTGTGCCTGCACTAAGGCATGACAGACAAGATTCCTACTGTTAATTTCATCAAGAAATATTGTTCCTTTTGCATATTTTAGCTAGATGGAAAGAACACAGATTTTTTTTTTAATCAATTGCCCAAAACCATCTCTTCTAAGTCATCCAGGCTACTGGTGCAAATTCACCCAACAGGTTAGAAATCCAATGTAGATCAGAATGTACTAGGAAAGCAATCCAGGTTACTAGCACCCATGCTAGTAGGTTACATGATAAAATAACACAAACTTCAAAAAGAAAGTCATTAAAAACTAAGAAGTCATCAGCCTATGGCTTTCTCTGGTACATGATATGGCCAGTGCAACGCCTGAACTGATCTCAGATTCCTGAGTGTCAGGACCAGGACACCTGTCTGTACCACACAGCTCCCATCCATCTTTGGGGCTGTCCTTGGATTTGCTTTCCTTTTTATTAACCTTGCAATATTTTATCTATCCCTTTTCTTACCCCTAATGTTTTTCATGAACTCTGTCATAATCTTTGCAACTTTTCTATCAGCAGAGAAAGTTTATTTCTGCACTCCAAATCAAGCAGGACTATAAAATCAAGAGTTGAGGCTCTGTAACAGTCCAGCCTTTGGCTTCTGTACAGCAACTTAGAAAAACAAAACACTTTCCCAACTTGTGCCTGAATTAGCCATTACTTTCAATGCAGATGAAATCTGACAGGAATAATCAGGTTTTAAAAACATTTCTTCAACTCCACTAGGCAAGAACAATTCTTTTTTAGAAGTCCTTTCCCTTTTGAAGACTGAGGATTAAATATATCTTACAAGTAAGGAGCAGAAGGAGAGAAAACAGTGTGCATGCAGATGAAAACCAGATGAAAATGATCCTTTTACATACCATCATCTTTTTATGATCTGGAAATTCAAGGCCAAAATAGTCGCCTTCAACAAGGTTGAGGTGGTTGCAAACAGCATCATGCAAAACTTTCCCTGGAGCTCTTTGCTGTAAGAAGAAAACAAAGCCTAGGGTTACAAAGATTCTCTTGATTAGTGGCAGAAAAATTATTATGCTAAGAAATTATTCAGCAAACAACACTGCCAAAACTGTTAACAAAACCAGTGCATATTACAACCATACCCAAGGGCAGTGGACAATAATTACAATAGTTTTAAAGCTAAAGACTATATCCATCCATCCATGCATGGCAGCTCCTAATCCATCTTTAGTCCATTTTTATTTTTTGAGGGAAAAGTACTGTGAAATAGAAGAGGAGGACTTGGGATACAGTTTTCTTATCCCTACCAAGGCTAATTCCTGCTGTGAATTTTTATTTTATCCCACGGCCCTTCAAGCAATGTCAGGTGGTGCATGTACATCTGTGTACAACACAGGGAAACCAGGATGTTCACCTGGCATACAAAACTCCAAGGACTGAGGGTTTGCTCGATGCTGCTTGATATGCAACAGGCTCAGCCCCTGGGTGCTGACTTCATATGTGCTTATCCCAAGCTGGGAGGCACTGAGGCTGCTCCAGGCCTGTCTGCGCTACCCTGGCAGAGCTGGCAAGTAATTTGGAGGAGTCAAACACACTGAAAGCCTTCCCTCTATACAGACCAGATGTTCTAGCCCAATATTAGCTCTCAGAGCCACTGCTCTGCTGATTGTAAGGATTCTTTTCATCAGCCCATCCATTAAATCCACACCTGCAGAAAATACTACAAATTACAGTTCACCAGCAAGTCCTCTGCAAAAACCCATCTCTGTATAAAAAGGCCAATCACTAAAATCAAATATTTTTGTTCCTTGGACAAATGCACCTATTTTAACTCAAGAGGCACTGAAACACAGGTCTACACTCACTTCAGAACAAATAATAATCCATTAAATTGCACAAACCCTGCTGTTACAAGAGAACAATCACATCCTGGATTTGCACTCAACCTGTAGACTGGTGCCCTCCCTTTCAGCCCAGTAAATAATAGAGTAGAACGAAACAGTAGTAACCAAGTGAAGAAAAGACAACCATTACAGGTGGACAGGCCAGCTCAGAGCTTGAGCCCAGGCCCTGGCATCTCCATGCACTGCCCAGACCAACAGCTTACTTGAGAGTGGGCAGCTGCTCAATCCCAGCCCCTCCCAAAAGCATCATAACGCAGTCTGATCTCTGTTTCGCTGGGATACCAAAAAATAAAGACAGGCTTTTCCCAACTAGAGTAATACCCTAGGTGGGAAAAGCATCTTTCCAAAGGTACTTTATCTAACATTCTCTAATATGAACTGTGCAAAGTACATAGGCAGTAGTCAGGCTTACACCAGAGAAACCAAATTGATGATGTTTTTCTAGGGAAAGCACATTTTCTAGGATGTATGTGCTACCAGAGCAGCACTGTCACCCTGGTCACACAGGACACAATGACTGAACCCTTCAATGCCGGCTGGTTTTGAAAGTCTGAAGGGAAGAGCCAAGTTCACTTCTCCAAAAACTTGCTGAACAGGTTTTTACCCAACATATTCCCAGTGGTCTGAGAGACCTGAGCCACCAGGAAGCAATATGCATTCAAGCTATTAACTGTTTGATAGTATTTGGTGTAGCAAACATTAGCCTTGTGAATACTGTAAAAAAAAATTAAAGAACAATCACTGATAAAAGTACTAATTTTTTAAGGATTCACCATAACCTTGCTGAAGTAATTCAGAGTAAAATGCAAAGAGGATGCAAAGAAGGAAGAGAAAAAAATCTCTGTTTTCATGGATAAGAGCGCTTTTGATCTGACACAATGGCATCCAAAGTAAGTCTCAAGTGCAAGTATATTTGAATACACTCACTTCATGTTCTCCAGTTTCATTAAACCAAAAGCATTCCCAGTGTTCACCACCCAGCCTGCACTGACCATTGTGCCTGGCATGTCAGTTCTAACAGAAAGCTTCCCACACCTTCCACTCCACCTGTACATAGGCACAAACATACACACACCATCTCAATGAAAGAGCGTCCTGCTAAGGGCACTTCATTGGAGGCCACACAAGAATATTAAACACATTAGGCTGAGTGGAAGAATGATATTATTTACTGCTCTGAAAACACACCTATAAATAATTTAGAAGTAAATGCTCCTGCTTCCAGACTAGTCTCAGGTCTTCACAGTTTGGCTGGGGCTGCTAGAGAGAGGAAGAATGTGTTTATCAGTCACCCTCACAGCAAGAAGCCTTCCTACTCCTGCACAACCAGAGGAACAGTAACATGTCAGTGAGTGTGCACATATGCCTTGCTAAAGTATTTGATGGATTTCTGTCTGACAAAGATCAAACTAAATCTTTCCTCACAGGAAAAAAAGTGTCTCTAAGTGGAGATTTTTGACCAAGAGGAAGAAAGGCAGAGAGCCACACTACTCAATGTTAGCTGAGAAGAGCCTGGCTGTCTGATCTCAGGCCATGAGTAAAAGCCTCTGATGAAAACCTGCTGAGTGTTTTCACAAAGGTTTTTTTCTTGTAGGCATTTAAACGATGGAACAGCAGTCTTGCAGTATTTATGTCACTTGGCATTTTCTCTGGAGTATGCCTCAATAAAATCTAATGCTTCTTACTCTAGTATTTGTAAATATTATTATTCTAAACTCATCTTATCTTTGATCAGTGTATCTCAAAATAAAATCTGACAGTTCCCTCAAAGGAAATGCTGTGCATATAAAATCTGCTGAGATTTAGAGCCTGATGAAATTCCAGTCTTGCAGGACCAGAAGGAGAAGTACAACATCCACAAAAGCAGGAACACACAAGGTTTCAGAGAGATCTTGAGTGTAGTTCCATGACATCCCTACTAAAAAATTTAAACACAGTAAATTAAAAGCCCAGTGCACTGGGTATGGAAGCAAACCAGGAGTCATTCAGGGCACAGTAAACATGAGCTGACAGAGGGAGCATTCAGGAATGAGTGTGCCACGCCGATGACATCATCTGAAGTCAACACTTGTGCCTGACTTCAGCACGGTTACAAGGCCTAGGAGAAAACACAAGTTTTCCACAGAACCTGGAAGGCATTTTCCAACCATGAAGCATGGCCCTGCTGCCATGTCTCGGACATTGGCTCCTGTTCCATATCCCCATGGCAGCATCTGCATAAGCCAGAACCTGGCTGCTTTCCCTGCTCCATGGGGGTCACTGACACGGAAGCATGGAAGCAATGAAGGCTGCTGGCAAGACTATACCTCCAGACCACTTGCTGCACAGGCACCACCACCCTGTGAGGCAGCAAGGGAAAAGAACCAGGAGGGCAGGGTATCCTGATGGAATTCAGCGGGGGGAGGGCCACATGCAGTCCCAGGAGCAGGGAAGCACCTGCAGCAGGTGGCAGTCCCCTGCTCCCATTTCTGTTGACAGCCAGATTCCTGTACAACCAATGAAAAATACTGCAGCTCCAGGGAGCAACTCTTCCCAGCCCAAATGAGCCATGTGAGCACACTGGCAGGAACTTCTCCTGAGCAGTACAGGTGTATCTTTTACCCTGTCAGGTGTATCTTTTACCTCCTGTCAGGAGCCCTGACATCTGTTTGAACCATCTGAGATAAGGTGAGCCCCAGCCAGACAGATACACCAGAGAATTACTACTTTTCTCTTGATGTGGTATTTACTTATACCAAGATAATATTAGAAATTTATTACACTGAAAAGAAGCTCAATGACTTCCAGCTACACATTCTTATTCCTTAATGCATTTTGAACTGGTCTTTCATTTAGCTCTGTGAAATCACATTTTAAAAGTAGCTTTACATTTTCAGGGAATGTCAAGTTCTAAATTATGAATAATATGCATCATCACATTTAGCTGCAAGCTATGAAGGTACCCAGTCAAACTAGCCTGCTTTACGCATTATATATTCAATATTTTGCTGTCTTCTCATTACCTCAGTCCTACTCAATTCAGCCTCACTCTACTCCCACCAAAAACCAAAACAGTACATTGCTTATGATCTTCTAATGGTGAATATTTTAACAGGTTCAACAATTCTTTCCTGTTCTAGTAAACACCAATCCTTTTTAAAAAATATCCATCTACATACTTGTTTGGACCATTCTTTGACACAGACTGCAATACATTTTTTTTTTAAACCCCAGAAAGTCCATGGCTATATCTAATAGCCGTGATGCAAGATATCCAGAACTTTAAAAGAAGCATGTTTGGACACATTACACCACCTCCCACAGATAATTCAGCAATTATTTCACTAATTATGTACCAAAAAATAAATATATATGTTTATGGTCAAACAGAGGTTTCACCATTTTTTATCTGTTCAGTGAAATAATCTCCTATCACATCTTAAATCTTAGATCTTTGATTGAAAGGTTTTTGTTTATGTGTTTGTTTTTACATTACTGAGCAGTCATACCAGCTTAAAAGAACCAAATAAAATAAACACTTTCTTCTGAACATTGAAAAATATAAGTCTGATTTTTGGTTGAAGTAAGAAATAGTTTCATGTGGAAACAAAGACTACTCTGTTCTCCTTCTCTTCTTCAAAACTGGAATGGGTCAGAAAGAAGTTTGGGCATCTTAATTACACTTGCTTGTACTTGCTCTTGCTCATAGGAGAGAAAATAATTCCTTTATGTTAATCTTAAAGAAAAAGGTACATTCATAATTCACACCTGCCACCACATAAAGGCAGGCGTTTCTTCCACTGATGCCCTCTTCCTATCACATTCTGGGTGCTCTAATGGTCTAAAATGAAATGTGACAATTTGGTCATGCTAAATATTTTACAGATACTTAAATACTATATGGCACAAAGGTTAAGCACAAGGTTTAAAAATGTATTTGGTCTTTCAGGGTTAATGACCTAAAAAAATCTGTTCTACTGATCAGCCTTTTATCAGATCAGCCAAACCAGATTGCCAAATTATTTTTATACTCCAATTTAAGAACTGCATTGAAATGATTGTGAAAACTTCATTCAGTAACTTCATTACTATTCCTGAAGTCATACACAGTTGTAATCACTACTAAAAATAACAACCCCACGCTCTTAACAGCACAGCTTTCTCAGTTATTTGAAACTGTTAAAAAGTGTGTACATATCTACAGTTTTGAAATGAAAGAAAACCAACCAAGAACTGTTTGTGATAAGCAAATAGTATAAAAATAACCTCACAGATGAGATTGAGCACAGGATTCTTAAACAAATAACTCTGTCAGAAATTTATACTTCAAAGAAGGCTCAAAAACTACTCACAGGAGAACAATGCTGTCAGCATCTGAAGATAAATTTCATATTTTAAACAGTTCTCCTTACTGGCATAAAATGAAATGCATAATTCATATTTAGCAAAAGTCTATTTCCTGAAAGGTGGGGTTAAGGGCAAGAATCACTGGTCTGAGTGTTGTTGCTCTGGACCTAATACTGCCAAGACACTTGGAGACCCTCTGCCCTTCTTCTCCTCTCTCCCTTTCAAAGTGTAGGTGTTAATCCTATAGAAAGGATTAGATGACTACAAAAATAGCATTAGACCACCAAGACAGCTCTTACACCTGGGCTTACTACTTTTTACCTGGCTGTTCAGCTCAGACTGGGTAGTTGAGAAGTGCTGGAAGAAGTGTGATTCATCACTCCTACACACCAGGCCAAAGAAGGGCAGTGAAGCGACACCTTTGAACAGAGCAGCCACACACTCCCACCCCTGCTTCTGAGCAGAGGACCTGCAGCCACCAGGTATGCATCCCATCTGAAAAGAGGCTGCAGGAGAGGCAGATTTGTATGATAACCTAAAGGCACCTCGTTCCTTTTAAGATATTTTCCATGTGAGTGTAGTTGAGGGCTCCACTGCTGGCACGTATCCCACATGCTTTTGCACAGACTCTGCACATGCCACCAAAGGGCGGATTGAGGCCAGAAGCAGCAGCAGAATAAGGCTCTTATGCTGCCGTAAAAACAGACTGATCATCTGCTCTGTGTGTACAATGAGGCTATTTAGGGTTCTTTTCTTTCAAGATTTTAGTGGACTGCTTTTACACTCACCACATAAGCTGTATTCCCTTAATGCCACTGGCTGCCTTCCACAGTCTCTGATGTACACTTTTATTCTTCGGTCAGTTTTGGTGGTGGTGGCACCTTTTCTTAAACAGCTCAATTTTAAGACATGGTAGTTTTTACTTCAGGTATGTTTTAACACCCTTAAAAAATGCAGCTGCAAAGTTAAACTCCCCCCCCCCCCATCTTCACCAACAACTATTTTAGGAATTTCTTTGCTAACCAAAAATCAACATAGCAAACAATTAGTGAGGCAAAGACTACAAGGAGAAGGGGTTTAATAACCCTCTCATTTGCTTGAATTTCTGGCATGGTCTCCAAAAGAAAACTGCAGTTTTCTATATTTGAAATATGGATTTGTTATTGTAACCATGGTCTTGGATTTCTAATCATGACAAACTGGTTTATATCAAAATATTTTCTAAAATAGGCAGAAGCAGAAGGACTGCTCTTGCACCTTAAACTCTCTTCCAATGCCCAAAAATCAAATTTCAGTAGAAATAGAAGCCAACAGTAAAATTTAGGTGAACAGTAAATACTAAATTATCCACTTTAATAGTTCAATGCTGTGCAAGAAAAAATAAAAATATTATTTAGAAAAGCTAATGAAAAGTTTTATGATGAGGCTATTTTCAGTACTGCTTGGTTAAGCTTTCTCTTATAGCAGAGTCAGACTAATACAAAACTCAGCTACAGTAAATCCTCAGGTAACTGCACATCTCCATAATTACACTACAGTAAAGCTATGGAATTGGAGCCTCTGTTTGCTCTATTTTCATTTGGCTCATAAAATTGCAGCTTTGCACCTTAATGGGCAAACACCACCCACATTGTATTTACTATATATGCCATTTCAATGTGCATGAGAGGACACAAAAACGGAGGAGAGATGAGCTGGGCACCTTCAGGACTGAGCTCATATCACAAACCAACGTATCATCTCCAGGTGTAATCCTCCAATAATTTGATTTCTTTGCAGTTCTTACAAATGCAAACTGATATTAATACTGATTTTGCCATTTTTCAATTATTAAATTTCTAGTGGACAAAACGTTTGTAACTGCAGAATCAGCAGCAACCACCACAAAGGTAGTGGAGCACTTTGTAAAGAAAAAAGAGGAAGAAAGGGGCAGACTCTTGGAGCCTGAAGAACTTTCTCCTCAGGCAGCTGTAGAGACAAAATTCCACAGAATTTGTTTCACATCTTCATCCCTCTTTCATCAATGCCAAAGAAAAACTGAAACTCACTGGCTAAACACTACAAAACATATAAACCAAAAATATTCAGCTTTTGGCTGCAGTAGTCTAAGGACACATCTGTTTATTACAAAATGTTACTCGTGGTGAAAAGCATTAACGAAATACTTCATGATAAGTTTCCTGGTTCACTGGTTCCTTTGGCTCTGTTTACAGCACTTTAACTAGCTGGCATCTAACTCTCAGAAAGTAGAACTGATCCTGTATTAACTTTTCTGTACTGGTTTTACAAGATCCTACACTTCACACATATGCAAATAAAATTCAATTTATCAATTTAAAAGTGGTGCTCTGATCACATCTGCTTTTATGAATTCAGCTGGAAAACTTCACTGTTATCTGCCTAAAAATCCTCTAAGAAATTGTCCCAATGGAGACAACACATTCCTTCCCATGAAATGTGAATGCTGATCTCAGTAATGCCAAAAACCCCTAAACCTAAATCCAGGTCTCTGCAGAAGCTAATTAGTCCTTCTGGAAAAAAACAAACCTCGCTTCTTGTAGTACAGCCATAACTTCCTTCAGATAGGTGTAAAACACTTGTGAGAAATCAGCAGTGGCAGAACAAGTCTTTTAAATTACTATTTAAGGTTGCAAAATTTCACACACCAACAATAAAATTCTTAGACTTCCAGTGGGAAACTCTTGGCAGCACCACTGTTACTAAAATTACCTTCCTTGAACATCATTAAAATGCACAGTGTGGACAAAAAAAAAAAAAAAAAGGCATTAAAAGAACAATGAGAAAACTTACTAAAAATATGTCATCTTATTTCCTAAATTAGCTCCTGTAAATGCTGAGTCATCTCTGCCTAATTTTACTAGCAAAACTAAAGTGGTTTGTGGCTGTTGTTCATCCCTTAGCAAGGCAAGCATCCACTGCTGGAAGTGACTATTTTCCATTCTGAGGAGTAACATCCACATGATGTATTCCAGCCTCAGAGTCTTGACACTGCGTGGCGATGACTTACAAAAACCAGAGCCAGCCCATCACAAATTTAAGATCTTGGTGTGAGTGCAGGGCAGATGCATTAGACAGTGCCTTCCTCATGATCTGAAACACACAACTTTGCAAATCAGCATGTAAGAAAGGTGGAAGGCAACAATACTTTTGTGCTACATGGCTTTTTTAAAAGCAGGTGCACGCTCAAAATTTGTCACTGAAAAGCTGTGTCGAGTTCAGAGTGGCAATAAGGGAGAGAGCCACACCAAAGCCATTTCAGCTACGACACCAAAACCCTTACTGGAGACACGGCAGACAGCAGGCATCACTCTAACAAAGATTACCTGTGAATTATCTATGTTTAATTGATAACCAAGAGTGTAACTGGGCAGATGTCTCCATCTGCCATGAGCTGCACCTCCACCACGAGGCTGTGCCCGTAGGGATGTGCTGCCAGCATTCTGCAGCACAAGGATGCCCACAAAACAAGCCCAGCTTGTGCACTGTGGGCACTGGCTTTGGAAAGCACACCACAAGATTTGTTTTCAGAAACTGGATGGGAGTTTGATGTGAAGCTGATAGAACCTCATTTTTCAGAACGTTTTCTTTATGGAAAGCTGTTTTACTAAAGCTGAACTCTGGAACCAAGCACATACCTGTCAAATAAATGTTGATATTACTTTCTCTCCCTGCAAGCAAAAAACTGAATGAGTTTAACCCCCGGCCCTGGCACTATTTAGTGGCACACTGTGCTCGTTGTTTCTTGGGAAGAGCTGCAACTGAGGCTCAGAACACTCATTAAAAATACCTCAGATTGAATTTCATAGCCCATAACTTTTGAAAAGGAATATAATGGCACCATTCAGTGCTTTCAGTGTAATTCAGCAGCGTAGCAGCCAGCATATAATTGGGTATAAAAAACCCAAACTCTGTGACACCCCTCACCCCTTGCCTCTCACTTTTACCACTCCTCGCTCTGTTTCAAGGCAAAAATCATTTAACCACCTTCTCAAGTTTTCTTTTTTTAACGTTAAGAAGTGCTTGCTGCTCTGTTTTGTTTTCTTTGCCTGCTCATTTTTCCTCATTTTCTTTACACATAAACAAACACTTTGCTAGAATGAAGGAGTAGGCAATTCTTAAGTCATCAAATGTAAAACCAGAATCTTTATATACAGACTGGAAACATGAGAATATTAAGTGTTATGAGAATATGGGAGTTATTACTATAAAATCAGGTTGAGATGCAAAGCAGCTATTTATTAGTTCTATCTGGATACATTTTAGTTCAACCATGATTGCACTAAAATCCTTTGAAGAAAGTAATTTCACTTAAATGCACGTCCAAGACCTGGAAAAAAACTTCACAACAAACCCCAACAAAAAATAAGTGGTGTTCAGGGAAAATATTACATCCTAAATCTAAAGAAAAACCAAATGCAACAGGAAAACCCTTTCCATCAGTTTCAACATTACTAATAATCTCAGAAAGAGCTCCCACCATCCAGGACTGTATATATTTTACTTTATCAGAGGCAGGAAAGCACATTTTAACAACTGGATACAGAAGCTTCCAAAAAGGACACTCCTAGATGAAGCCTTCAGGCTGTGGCTGTTGCTAAGCTATAATGTAATAATTTTACACCCTAACTCTTTATCTTCAGCTAGGCTTTGCTCCAGCTGGATGCAGTGCCCTGACAGCCAAAGTGCAAGACAGGGTAAGGAAGACAACCTTGCATGCAATTTAAATTAAGAGCTTCTGCAGGACCCATTTGATACCAGCCTGTCTTCCAAAACTGATGTGGACTGTGTAAAGAAAAGCTTGGCTGAAGCATTCTGCAACTGTTCCAGACTGAACATGGAGTAATCTTGTATTTATGTGTGAAACTGAAATAGAGATGATCTGAATTAATTCCTAATGAGCAAGATGCATATCAACAAGACATTTTAATGGAAACAAAACTTGCAAGGGCAAAACAAGTCTCAAAAGCAATCCCTTCTTTAAGTATCTGAAAGGCAGAACTTATGAGTAGTTTTTTGCCAGTCAAATCCCCAATACACAAGAGTTTCTTGTTTGGTTACACAGGACCTGTGTCACCAACCTGATGGATGTACAGGAAATGTGTTCAACATTTCTCTAAGCAGCCTTGAAAGACCTTAAAACTGAATATACTTGGAGTCTGATCTGTCTTTTAAACATGCAAAGAACATGAGAAGAAGTGAGAACTGTCTATACTCTTAGGGTATTTGCAAGGGGAAGATACAAACTCTGTTTTGGGCATCACTGAAAAGTGTCACCTTTAGTTTGGGACAGAAACTAGAGTGGACGTAGCAGTTAGGAGAATTGGTATGGTAAGAGTTACAATAATGGCTGCTTCTACCAGTAGATTTTGGAGGCACCTCATAATGATGTAGTCAAGGAACAATTTCAAGAAAACATAAAAAATAACTACCTCCCTTTTTAATATAACTACACAGTTTTCAGAAAGATCCTCAGGAGCTTTTCCACTCTTCCTTTGTAGCCTGCCTGCAACTTGCAGCGTCTCCTCACACAGCAGATGCTCTAAAAATTCCATCCATGGGTCATCTCAGGTCTCTGGAAGGTGGAACTGCCTCTAGACTGTAAGAATCTGATGCATGGTTATGTGAGCAAATACCACACAGCCATAGCCATCACTGGGGGAAGCACAAGTGGAGTGGTGACAGTGTGCACTGCAGAAACAGTGACTTCACCTCCAGCCCCTTCAAAGTCCAAACCTGCCAGGGCTGACCTGCATGTTCAACCCAGCATCAAACAGCAAAGCAGCACAGCCAGAGCAGAGATCTGATTATAAATTCATGGCAAACCAGGGAGAGAAGGGATTTGTGCTCGTATCTCTGGAGCAGGAGGAGGTGAAGAGGCAAGAAAGGCCAGCAGGATTTCTAAGCTGTACAGGGTGTCTGTTAACAGCACATGGTCTGTTAACAGCCAGGCAAAAGCCTCTCACTGATCTCCAGAGTGCTTCCTCCTGACTGTGAGCAAGATTTTTCTTTCACCTATGTTGAAGGTGGAACATTCAACTTTCACCTGATTTCCCACCACTCCTGATATGTTTGTGTGTGTGCGTATGTACCCTCCAGAATTGCCTGTGCCTGCAGTTAATGTGAAATACTTGAGACAACAGCGCACACCCTTCTGCTTCCCTGCTCATTCAGCCATACCAACTGTTCAAGCTAAGGAGATTCCTAGGAGATCTGCTCTGTGTCACTCAGACAGAGGCCTCAAATATCAAAGGAAAGCATCACCACTTACTATCACAAGTGTATAAACACAGCCTCACCACTTACTACCACAAGTGCATAAACACAGCCTCTGAAACACAACTTTTACAGATTCTATTTTGTTTTACTGTGCAAAAATGTTTTCTTTTATGCTCTGTTTAAGAACTGCGTGTTGTACAGAATTAGTTACTGTGATTTGGGCTTTGGACAAAATTGCTAAAATACATCTTTAGGCACAGCAGGTTTAAAAAGGCAAATGAGCCATTCAGCTGTTTTTTTATTGAGGCCAGAATCCAGCACTGCCGTATTAGATACCATTTAGATAGAAACGAGCTTTATCAGCAACAACAGACTTCGTGGGAAACAAGCATTCTCTGTTCAAGGTACGTCAAAGAGAAGTCTTTGGGGATGTGCTATCAAAAGTCAAACATCAGGCAGCCACAATGAGACTTTTCTGACCACATTTTCAGTCAGAGTTGAATTCCTCCACAAGGAGTTTTAATCCATTTAAACTTGAGGATAATGTGTGTAGCTGGAAAAGGATTTGATTTTATCTAATTTGTGGGTTTTTCTTAATGCTGAAACCCTACTTCTTATGTCTTTAGAGATAGCATACATCTCATTTTAAATTTACATTTGTAAATATAATTTGTTTAATGTCAATACCCAGGTAACTTAGAGATTCCTGGGCTATGTGCGAGCAATACATTTAATTTACAACATAACAACATAATTGGATCATACAATCATAGAATACGCTGAGTTGGCAGGGACTCACAAGGATTACTGGAGTCCATCTCCTGGCCCTGCACAGGACCATCCCCAAGAGTCACACCGTGTGCACAAGAACATTTTCCAAAAGCTTCTTGAGCTTTGTCAGGCTGGTGCTGTGAGCACTGCCCTGGGGAGCTGTTCCAGGGCCCAAACACCCTCTGGGGGCAGAACCTTTTTCAAATATCCAACCCAAACCTCCCCTGACACAAGTCCAGGCCATTCCCTCAGTCCTGCCACTGGTCACCACCAGAGAAGAGATCAGTGTCTGCCCCTCCTCTTCCCCTCATGAGGAAGCTGTAACTGCAATGGGGTCTCCTCTCAGTCTCCTCCAGGCTGAATGGACCAGCTGACCTCAGGGGCTCCTCATACAGCTTCCTCTCCAGGCCCCTCACCATCCTCTGGGCATTCTCCAATAGCTTTACATCTTTCTTATTTCACATTGCCCAGCACTGCACACAGGATTCAAGGTGAGGCTGCAACAGTGCAGAGCAGTGCAGGACAATCCTCTCCCCCTGATTGTGCTACAAGTGATTATGACCAAGATGCCTAGTATGAAACCTACTAAATATACTTCATCTCTGCCTATTTATAAAATATGTAGGTTATCCATGTTCTCACCAGCCCTCAAGTGAATTTCTGTGCCAGCATACATACATACTTTAGTGATCTCCACCAAAACACTGTCTTGATACCAGCTTCAAGAATTATCTTCCTTCATCATAATTTACTTAGAGAAGTCAGACAACCCTGTCAGACTCAGAATATATCTCCTTAGGGAAAGAACTTTTGTCTGCAGAAGACCACAATGATCAGCATTGACCAATGATCACTGCTAATATACTTCTTGCGCTGGACTTAATTTTTATTCACAATGTGTAATAATGTTTGACAAAACCACCATGGGACTAAGGAGAGATGTAACCCCGATGTGGCATTAAGCAGACAATACTATCAGATTTTGCCTTTTCAGACTGTAAGTATTTCTTGAATTGTTGCTACCAAACAGCTTGAGGCATCCTGTCTACACTAAAACATCAAGCAAGGTCTTGGCCAGGAGAAGGGCACAGGCTTTGTAGGATGAGAAAGGTAAGTGAAGACACATGTCACTGGCATCCTTCTGGCTCTCTAATTCTTCCCAGATCAGCAATACTCCTTGACAGGTCCATTCAAGCTAACCAAAGGCAGCAACTTCTGAGTGAGCCCCAGTGGGAGACTCCTTCAGACCACACAGTGGGGGGAGCTGAGGAGGTTGGACATCATGTCCCAGGCAAGCCAAGGATTTATTAACCAAACAAACTGCTGCAGTTCTGCTTCTAGCTACCCAGAGAACACAAAGAAAGATAATAAATAGGCCTTCATGTTGTTACTAAAATAGCAGGTCTAAAATCATGCAAATAACAGCAAATGTAGAGGTCTGTCATAATTGCAACTTACATCTCATCCCCTCTACTGGTACTAAAAATCTTACAAAGCAATTAGTATGTGCTACAAGTAGCTACAGAACATTTTGCCCCAAGAGCAAAGTGCATTTTACTCAAGTGGCAGTATGATACAGAGATTAGACCAGGGACAGGTTCAGTGTGTGGCTGTCACCCTGTGGGACCCTCACACTCGGACACCGTCTCGGCACTGGAAACAAGCAGTACTTGCAGTTTAACAAAGCACAAATGCTGACAGACAAACATCCCACTGCTCCCATATGCTGGCATGTGCCTACAGCCACAAGCTGCCCCTACTTTTTCTCCACTGCCTACAGGGAGAGGGAAAAGGGCTGAAAATGAGAAAGTGATCCACAAGAAGAATGCAACTCCCTCCCAGATAATTCCTTTCATGCAACATATCACAACTCTAAGCAGACTGTGAACAATTAAGGCCAGGAAAAGGTGAGTTATGCTCATCACTGTCAGTAACCATTCATTCCAAGCCCACACACTTCCTTCTAGCTCATAAAGAAATGCGATTTCCCAGCACTGGGAGTGCTCTTCACTCCCAGTTACATGTTAACCAGGACACACAATTTCCCACTATTTACTAGGGCATATATTTGCCCCCATGACCCTCAGAACCTTGAGTTGAGATTTATCAATTTTAACAGCAATTAGCATCCAGTTGTCCTAGAATTCCTTCATGTCAAGTGAAAAGGAAGGGTACTTTAGGAGAAAGACTCAGGCCAGGCAAAACTGACCAGATGAAGCTTGCCTTCATCTCATTGCTACTTTGCTTCTCCCCTTGGATTACATGATCTTGAATATGATGGTGTGCTTATTTCTTGTTATCATTAACATTCATGACGTATTTGTCTACTTGCTTTTAGGAAACAGCTAAGTGCTTACATAAAAGATATTAGAGGACATAATCAGCATATTTTAAATAGTCTTCTGAAACTGAATTCATATAAGTAAACAACTAAAGACAAATATTTCTCAATTGAAAAAAAAATGTAGTTCACATCCATTATGAATGGCTAGCTCTCACCACCAGCTATTTCAGGATATCCTGACATTAAATCAAGTATTTAAGGAAAGGCTTATATTTCTTTTTGAGTGATGCTGAATATATCTGGATATATGCCCTTGCTGGAGATTTATAATTAGGGTTAGGATAAGAGTGAGTAATTTTAAAAGCTTGAGAAATCATAAGATCTGTTTGACATCAATACTGAATATAAAAATTCTACAGACCACATATTTGCCATTGTACAAAAAGCCATTCATCCTGAAAGCAGTGGGGACTTGCACTTCCCCCATCACCTGCACTTCAGCAGAAGCACAACCACCGCTCCTCCACTCCTGATAATTATGATCAAGAGATGATATTATTAAAATCCACTTCAGTTCTCATAACTGCTGGTAACAGCGTCCCCAAATGTCCCTAAATACACTCGTGTGCCCAAATGTGCCTAAATATGCTTTTAAATAAGGTAATGAATGCATTAAAAGCAATGTTATTTCCAGCAGGGCTAAGCTGTGGGGCAAGTGGTGGGCTCATGCAGAGCGCTCCCACAGCCGCACCAGTGGCCACAGTGGAATTTAACTCACGCAAATTCAGTTGTCTGAAAGTTTTGTGTTATGTCTAAAGTTATTGTCTAGCTTGTCTCTCCACAGCTGGACAAGAGAGAGGTATCCTGATAGGAAATTTATCCCATCTGAAGAGAGATGGCTCACACATTTGGGGTGCCTTGCCCACTGGTACAACTCTGACCCCACCGACAACTGGGAGAGCCTTTATTACTCCTTGTTAATCTGATGTTCAAACAACTAAAATGAGATTGAGATGAGACTGAGTTGAGTTGAGATGAGATTTCCTTATCTAAAATTTTGCAGGTAGGATTTTATGGACCCATACTTTTTACTTGCAACTTTTCCACACGCCTGAGATACTATACATGAGGCATTTCCTTTCCTGGGAAACAGAAGAAAGATACATTTTTATAAAGCTGAGAATTTAAGCAAGATAATGGTCTCGAAAAGCCTGAAGAAGACAACACCAGACAGAGCAGAAATAAAGACAGTAGGATTGAGAATGTATTACAAGAAGGACAGGTCCCCAGAGCTGAGCTACAGCACAGGCTATGAGCAACAGCAAAATCCTCCTTTTTCTACATGTGTTGATCAACATATTTTGCTTCTAATTCTGGTTTATAATCCCAAGTTTTCTCAAAGCAAAAATAACCAATTCCATTCAACAGCACGCTGGGGTGCTCTTCTGGAGAAACTGGCTGCCTTGTGGCTTGGATGGGTGCATTCTTTGCTGGGTAAGAATCTCTCAGGACTGCTGGGCCGAGAGAGTGGTGCTGAATGGAGTCACATCCAGCTGATGGCTGGTCACCAGTGGGGTTCCCCAGGCCTCAGTACTGGGGACAGCCCTGTTAGGTACCCTGGACAAGGGGATCAGGGCACCCTCAGTCATTTTGCAGATGACACCAAGTTGGGCAGGAGTGCTGGTCCATTGGAGGGCAGGAAGGCTCTGCAGAGGGATTTGGACAGGCTGGATTGACGAGCTGAGATCAATGGTGAAGGTTTCAACAAGGCCGAGGGCTGGGTCCTGCACTTGGGTCACAAAAGGGCAAATCATTGGCTTTGAGGAAAAGTTTCGTCATTGAAAGGGCTGTCAAGCAGTGAAAGTGTCTGCCCAGGGAATTGCTTGAGTCACATCCCTGGGAGCTTTAAAAGACCACCACATGTACATGTGGCGCTTAAGGACATGGTTTAATGGTGGACTTGGTAATGCTGGGCTAACACTTGGACTTGATGATCTTAAAAGGACTTTTCCAACCTAAATGATTTAATAATTTCTATGAAAAGAAGGAGTTCCATGTTATTTTAGACTTCAAGTGATGGCTTTAAGGAGATTCAAAGTCCAAGAGCAGCCTACTGAACAAGGATCACATTTCAGCTTAGCAGAACCACCCTGTACGATGCTGAGAACCTGTGCTGAGTGAGTCCCCAGCGCTGCAGACATATGGAGATGCTCTTCAAGAATTGAGCAGCTTGCAAGGCCAGCCAGCTGGAACCTCCCACAGTGTTTTCCAGAGCACATGTGGCCCTACGGGCAAAATTTTGCTAGCAAAAAATTACAGTGGTCTTCAAAAACAACAAAGAAACTCAAATAGGAAAAATGTAAACTAAGCTCTTTATGTACAGGCTGCTGCTTTAGGTCTTAAAATAAATGCCAAATAATGGGAACAGCATGTCTGTCCAAGAGCCATACTTTTCTACTTGTGAAGAACTGGCAAAATGAATTAAAAGTAGCAATTAAGTAACCAATACACTCAGTCTCTATTGCAGCACTGTCACACTGATAGATCAATAAGTGATTTGGAAAGATACAACTCCTAAAAATCATTATACAGCTATACAGTTATGCTAAAAATACATGTAGCCATGCTTTTTTCCCTTCACCACTTAGTGTAACAGGCTGAAAAATACCCACAGCACACACACCACGCATGCAGTTATACAAGGGGAGATTTATAGCCCTGTTTTAATGACTGCATTTGCCACAGGCAAAAATCTGCTTACTGTTACTGTTATTTCCAGCAATAGTATACTGTATTAAACAGAGCTTTTTTGCAAAAAGACCTAAAACACTCCAAATCCAGCATAAAACATACATTAACCTTTTATGTTGCTGCTAAGTGGTTTGTGAAATCTGGTTTTGTGATTACATTTAAGATGTTTTGTGCAGTAAGTATAAGGCAAGAATCCTACACAAGGGTTGGAAAGACCTCTAAAGACTCATAATGGGCTTGAAATATTGCATGTAAATCACAGCTACAAGCATTACAGAAGCCCATACACCATAAAAAGATAAATAAATAAAAACAAACAAAAAACCCCAAAACTAGGTCTTTAACAAAACCATAGCGATTACTTCTAAATACTCATTAAAATAACACTTTAATATATAATAACAATTATATGCTAGGATACCAGAAACCATGCCTTTGAAAGAAAAGTATAATTTGCTAAGTTTTCAACAGGTGTCATGAACTAAAGACTCGATCCTGCAGTTGGAGCACTCAATGGAATACTCAGCATACAGGATATAGTACTATTTCTGATGGTTCTTATGTGAATAGAATGGTTACTATTCACAGACAATCCCAAGCCACTGCTACAACACCAAGTATTATATTTTCAAACCATCAAACACCTATGAAAAGACTGATGGAAGATATCACCCAAAATTCTGTGCTCAGACTCACCTTTCCATACTTACTATTCTACCTTACTTTTCTGAGAAGTTTCACTTTTCTTACTAGAAAACCCCAGAACTATAGACTTAGATCTCTTACAACCACACATCTTGAACCAAAAATTCTTAATGTCTTTGGAATGTCTCCCACCTCAAGAGCATCACTATGTCTGGAATAATTTGTGAGTACTGATTTCACCAAACAGGGGGTTTTTCACACTCAGCAACATGACAACACACTTTTCTCCTTTTTTTTAAGAAATAAATCTTTCAGTGACTGTGTTGGCTACTGTATGGCTGGTTTTTAAACACATGGGTTATGGTCACAAAGGCATCAACCACATTAGGGGCACCAGCCTTTACAGCAAAACTCTGCCCACAAGTTACTACTACGGAAAAACAAGTTTGTGTCCTTAAGAACAAGCACAGGGGAGGTAAAAGGAGGAGGTTCCAAAAATCCACTAGAACTTGGTGGCAGCCCTCTCTGAAAACTTCCCCTACACACTCACAAGAAGAAGGGCCAAAACTCATTTGGCTGCTCAACTTCATTTCTGATGTGTGCACGTATGTGTTTTACCTGTAGCCCGTGCTGCTATAGAAAGGCACACTAACACAGACAGGCACATTTCAAAGTCATGCAGAACTAAAGAGAAGGGCCAGCCTTTCCCACTCCATAGCAGTCTACTTGTAGATAAAAGTTCATGTCCAGTAGAATGAAAATTAACCTTTGACTATATCAAGACTGAAATGATAAATATTGCATTTCCTCAGCCTCGTAAGCATATCTTTTTTCCCCTTGACATTTGTTTATATGGTTAAAACAAACAAGTAACAAACCCAACCTTTTAGCCAAGTGCCATAACAAAGAGAAACAACTAAAGCAACAGCTGCTCTGAGTTGAATCTGAGTTTACTGATACTTTCAACTCAAAACTCTGAATGTCTGTAATAACAAAACCATAGAAACTTACTGTAAATACCCCAAGAGGTGAACAGAAGTCTAAGTAGGAGATCTGAGGAAGAACTTGAGCTTATCTGAATGGTCAGTTTCTGAGTTACCTTGATTTTTTTTTCCTCTCACAAACACGCAGAGCGCAAAACCAGACCCTGTCACAAGAGTGGCAATAAACTTCCTAACTAATCCCTGGTGCAGGGACTTACACAGGTGACAAATTTTTTGAGGTGCTGCTGGGTTGTAAGTGGATGTCATCTTGTCACCTTCATGCACTAGAGCTGGCAAGCCTCAGCAGCAGCAGGACCCAAAACTCCTTTCCTTACAATCTCTAGTGACTCATACCCATCACAGAAATGTGAAAGTTATGTTATTCCTTCACTGAAGGTGCAGGGGAGAGGAGGAAGCAGACACGGATTTTAGAGAAATCCTGTGCTGAACAAGAGCTGAAGATCAAACAAACTGTACTCTGGGTGGGAGGCAAACAGAATAAAATAAAAAACAAGCATGTACAGAAAGAACATATTTAAAATATATTTCCATGTTCTTTAGTTTGCCACTTGATCTTCAAAGTGGTGGGTCTTTCATCAAAGAGACTGATGCCCAAGAAAGTAAAAACCTTATGCCTTTTTGAACAAAATTTCTAGGCTATTGTTTTGAATTTTGTTGTTTTGAAACAGAAAAAAAACCTAAGAGAAATAATTAAAAATATATACAGGGAGACCAAGATATCCTGAATAAATATATTTTTGACAAAGGCATCAGTACTCTTCCACAAATGCAGCTGAAATCCAGTATGTCTGATCATATACTGCTGTTTCTACATATAACGATTACCATCCAGAAAAACAAAACAAAATAAACTCCCACTATTACTATGATTCAAGTATTTTTGGTAAAAACTCAGCAAATCAGTTCCAGAAAATCTGGTACTGTAAACTGCCATGCAATTAATCTGGGTATAGTCAAAACACACTGGATTGGTGGGCTTGAAAAAACACTAGCTTGTGTATTTAAATGATGAATTATCTCCCTAGGAGACGACTCCCTAAGCCTGTGCAGTTAAATCAGTGGTAGCACAAGCAGAAACTGGACATCAAGACTTCATGATCTTGAGTGTCCTTTCCAGTCTAAATGATCCTGTGATTAAATTCCATGATCTTTCTTCATTTTGCCATTTCAAACCCGTGTCTTTCACTGTGGACATCTTACTTGCCAGCAACTAGGAACCATGATTCCTCAGGAATCAGATGATCAAAAGATTGTTTATTAATAGAGAGCAAATAACCATGGAAAAGGGTTTTTCTCACTTTCAGGCATCTCACTTTTCACCTTCCTTGACCCAGAATTTGAGACACACAGGTGAAAGTCTGAGATAAAGATAGAAGCTTCCATAGAGCTAATCCACCAGAACGCTAATTACCAAAGGTCTGACACAATGTCCCATATGTTCACAGACATTGCTTTAAGTACATCAAACAAGCCCAGGATACAGACAAGTTTCCAACTAAATCTTTTCAGGCCTGAGGTGCAGGCCTTCAGCTTAATCAGTCTTTAAATCGTCACTCAAAGTGCCAAAATGTCAGCCTAATTTGTTATTCTTAGCATTCAAGTTTGAAAAGTGTGTTCTCAAAGTTAGACTGAAATGTGAGCTGATATAATCTACAATGATTGCCTGGGACAATAATCTCCAGAGAACACTGTTCTGCCTGAATTTTTATATAATTTCCACTCCAACTCTCCATACAGCACCAGTCACACTAGTGACATGATACCGGGTTAGACTACAGCACGTGGGGGGTAAGCAGCATACCTTCCCCACTCTTTCCTCATACTGCCATTAAATCACTCCACATATTAAATTCTACTAAATCTTTAGAATGAAATGTTAATCAAAAGCATATGCATACCTTCGATTACACTGATTTCCAGGGGCAGCATAACTTTATCTTGTCCTAGACTGTGCAACTTCTAATGTAACTGAGTCAACATTTGAACATTATGACAGGCCACTGTGTACTGGGGGTGTTTATAAGTTTTAAACAATTGGAGATTATAATGATTTTCTCACAGTTTGCAATGATGAAGGTGATGTTGACCACACCTGAATGAAAGCCAGGGGTCAGGAAAGCAAGGAGAAGCAGAAATAAAACTCATTTACACACTCACAGCAGCTACAGCAGGATGTTAACACAATACCAAATGGGTATTAGCCTGGCCATGAGTAAATACAGACAAGAAACTAAAAGACATTTTTAACTGTTTGATTAGTGAGGTTCTGGAAGTTTTCCACAGGGAATATACAGGGTGGTAAACTTAAGTACTAAATAGACTGAAATGAAATGTACTTTAAATAAATGTAGTCAAGCCAAACTTCAGATGGGATTATATAACAGGGCTGCTTGCAATAAAATAGGATCATTCCCAGTAACGCAGAAAATCAAGTCCCATCCTATATTCCCAAACACAACCTAAGGGAACCAAGCAATGCCAACTCACCATTTTCTCATAAACACAGAATTTTTCTTCTCTAAGTCTCCATTACTGAGGCTGATAGGAGAATCTGTTTTACATTTGAAGAATGAATAAATAAAGTGTTAGCCTGGGGTTTGAGGTGAAACACTTTTAAAATATGAACTCTTCAAGCTCAAAAACCAGAAGGCAAATAAAAAGAACAAAACATCTGTTACTTCTTAAAATCTCATGGTTTCTACGCCACTGGAGACAGAGGGAGGCTGATTCATGATTTCTGCATGCTTAGGTTGACAATTCAAAGAAGCAAAGTGTGAAGGAGTCCAAAACTCAGCACACAAAAGCACTATGATGCCTAAAAATGGAAGAGTGTAGATGGCTAATTTAAACATTCAGCTTTCAAATGAGAGTTCTTGAAAGTCACTGCTTTAGAGCAGGAAGCAGCTATGAGCTTTGACCACAGCCCTCTGGTTGCTCAAAAGCTCTCACCCAGCCAACTGACCTAGCCACAATGCTTTTTGGTTTTCAGCTGTTTTGAGGTCTTCTTCCTTGGTTTTTTCCTGATTCACTGCCAGTCATAGTTCCTCCTCCTCAAGAGATCAGTCAATTACTAAGCAAATGTCAATAAAACAATTTTAAAAAAACTCTTTAAAATTATGCTTCTAAGTGAGGCAAACCATGAACTTGATCCTGTTACTAACAGATTCCTAAAACTCCAGCTAATTGTAAAAGGTCCTGCATTTCTCAGGTTTAGGCTTACTTCTTAATTTGTTTTTAAAAGAAAACTTACCTCTCAAATGTTTAATCACACTGGCCCTACATATCTGCACTCAAATGAGATGCATGTACTGCAGTAATATTAAAATTAATTGTTACAATTATAAAATTAATTCCTATTATTCCTGGCAGACTCTTGAGAGCAATTTCTCAAGGCAGGATCAAACCCAAGTATTTGCTAGAGGTAATGAGGATGATTTAGAGTTCTCATGTTTTCGAAGATGTGGACAGACAGGAGTTTCACGCACAAATGGTGGATGCTATCCTGTTCCCAGTACCTGCACAGCTGCCCTGGCTCTCTGGTCTCATCCCTTCACATTTCCCTGACACTTCTCCAGCTTTGACTGCTCTGTCTCTTTATACCACCTGTCACCTTTGACACGACACATCAGAGATGCAGGAATCTCTTCCTAGGGTACACCATCAGGACACAGTAAGACCTTACCACCACCTTGACAGCCTGAACAAAGTGCAGCTAGAAGGGAAAAAAAAAAAAAAAAACCACAATAAAAACCAGCCATCCTCTCTGCTACACTAACAGCTGCATTCCTTGCAGAGCACAAATGCTTCAAAATTTGATTAGATCCTTGATGGGAAGATCCAACCTCCAAGTCATTCACTCTGTCTTGTGACTAACAATTCAATTTGCTTTGAATGTCATGCAAGGTAGGTGCCATGCTGGAAGCTTTACACTCAAATTATACTTGATGAGTTTGAAGGCACTATCTCATATTAGTGGTTAAGCAAGCACCCCATACTGTTCAAAGAAAATATTTTTCTAAATAAAAAGAGAAGGTCAAGTGCTAGCACCAAGTAGAGGAACACATTCTTATATACTCTAAAAGGAAAATTTGGGGAAGATATCACAAGAGCTTTGATAAACTGGGGGCATTAGAAAATTCTTTTAAAAATGGGCTACATACAAGATAGCCGTTCAGTGTGTCAGTAGGAAAAGAATAAGTTCTTGTTTTACACTTGTCTTGTTTTTCAGGTCTGTCAAGTCATAACCAAATTCTTCAGCTTTTTCCACCTTTATCCTAAACTACATTAGTGGGCAAGATGAGTCAGGAGTTATTGATTATCAGCCTCTAAACCATTCACAAATACATTCCACCAAACCATAGACCTGGGCTTTGGTCTTCTCCATCCCAACAGCAAGTACACTTCATATCAAATTCAAGTTTAGTGAGAAAATGCATCCATGACCTCTGGAGCAGGGAGGCGAGCTCATACCTGCAAACATTTTCATAGGCACAGTCCAAAGCCAAGCCCCCTCAGCCTGCTCTCCTAGAGGCCACAGAAACACAGATAAGCATCTAGTACTTTCTTGACTCTCAGCTGGCTGGGTTCAGGGTTCCTACTTTGTGCAAGAGATGACACTTCACTAAAGCACTCTGCTCCTGCTTGTCACCATTTCACATGGGACTGTTTGTCCCTCTCCACGTGCCTAATGCCCAGCAAAGTGAAGCCAAAGCCTCCCAAAGAATCTGTTACACAAAATTACCACAAAGAACCAGTAGTGAACAGTGCCACATCCATGAATAGAAAGATTTATAGGTATTTTAGAGGGTAATTATTAAAAAATAGGAAAGAAAAAAAATATTATTTTTAAAATTCATGTTAGTTGGTATTTGCTGCTCATACATTAGGGAAAGGTGGTCACAAGGACAGTCTGAGCCACCCACTTCCCTCAAGTACTGTGCTATATTCTATTATAACAGAATCGCTGCTTCGGACCTTGGAAGCAGCTGCTGACCTTGAATAAGCAAGAAAAAGTTAAATATTTTAGTGGTAACAAAACAACTGTTCCATGAGTAATGGTTCTATATTATCCCAAGGGCCATGGTTTTGTTTATAATTACTCAGAAATAACTTTTTCATAACATAAACTCTCTTACTTGAGGCACATCTCTACAGCTGCATTAGCCTGTTGTGTCTGCAGTCCAGAAAATGAGAATTCAAATCCCTTTCCATATTTTTCTAAACATTGTTTCTGAATGCACAATCGGAGGAAAATTACACAGTCTGTCTTCCTCCCAATCTGAACAACAAACTACAATACAAAAGAGAAGCAGAAGAAAAATCTGCTAAAATCTTCAAGAAGTCCTTAATCTATAATTAATGCCAACAGCATCTAATGTCTGTAATTTGTGTATATCACATTCATATTTTAAAGGTCCAGTAGTTCTGAATTATGCTGAGTATGGAGACAGTTTAAATATTAATGAAAAAGCATTATTTTCAACAGATAACAATACAAATAGCATTGGCTTTGACAAGGTAGAAACTAATTTTTTCTTTGAAATCAAGAATTGTTAAGCATCACCTGTTAGAATCTGTAACCTTTTAATTTTATTTGCATAATCACAGAATCATATAGTTTGGAAAAGTTCCCTAAGATCACCAAGTCTAACCCCTAGTCCAGCACTGCCAAGTCCCCCATTACACCATATCCCTCAGTGCCACATCTACATGCCTTTTAAATACCTACAGTGACAGTGACTCCACCACTTCCCTGGGCAACCTGTTCCAATGCTTGTTCATCCTTTCCATGAGGAATTATTTACTTAATATCCAATCTAAACGTCCTCTGGTGCAACTTGAGGTGATTTCTTCTTTGCCTTCTAAAGAAATCATAATAATTTGCATGCCAGTGTTCCTCAACCCACCACAGGCACTGCTGTGAATTAATTTTTCTCATCAAACCTAATATCCAGCAACACACTGATGTGCTCTGAATTTTTAAACCCATACAATGACTTTCTGAGTCATGCCCACTCATTTAAAAAAGTTGTAGCCATATTTAGAAAGCAACCAGCTAAGCAGGTTTCACAAAATACTCAACTCATCACTGGCCACTATGCCTGCAACCAGTCCCGACAAAACTGTTGCTTTGGTAACCACCACTCTTCCTCCACTTCATCATCTTTCTCCTAAGTTCTGCGTATTTGGAATTACGTTGCAAGGCAAAATCACTGCAACCCAAAAGTCTTCAATAAAGCAATCTTTTTGACTGTATTTGAATCTGTCTGCTTCTAATGAAGGCCCTCAGGTTTGCTCCCAGTGCTTGCAGGACCCAAATCCTTACAAGAATGTCCTCCCCTGAGCACAGGATTCTGTTGCCATCAGTTAAGAGAGGGAATACAATTCAGTTCTGCTATGGAGAGGGATACTCAAATCCCAGTAAAATACCACTTCCTCACTGGGATAAGAAACACAAAAGGAAAGAACTGCATTCCAACAGAAGAACAGGTATCAACAGGGGTGTAGTATTTAGTGCTGAACCATCAATACTGGAAAAATCAACTGGATATGCCCAACAGCAGAAGGATTTTTGTTGGTCTTTACAGTACTCTGTCAACAAAAATTTGAAGACAGCAACTCTAGGCAGCCATTACCAGTGAGGGAGACTGGAGGCAGAGGAAAAGGGTGGAGTGCTAGCATTTCAGCTTGGATTCAGTTTTGATGCTATGACGCTTGCAAGCACAGACACAACTGGCAGGCATGCAAGCTATAAAGCTTCCAAAGGCTCCTGCTATTGTTTAGGTAACTTATTTTAAGTAGATGGTGCATGAAAAACATGCCACATGCCATAGAAGTGGATAGTACCATTTACAGTTGGGTTGTCACACACTTCCCATTATTAAATGCTGTTTTAAGCTCATTTAACAATTTTCCTAGTTCATGTTCTACCCTAAGCAGATTGTCTTAGGGAGCTTTCAACCACAGCAGTTTAGGCACACTACTAAAAATCAGAAGAGGGAAACATTCACTGTGTTGCAAGTACTTTGAAAAGTTTCAGGTGGTATCAGGCTGCTGAGAAAGGGCTTAAAATCTGAACAAGGAATAGCCTACTATCAGAACCATTGCATGAAAAATTATAATTATGTTTTGAGAAGGTCTAATTTATGGCCCGTGACACCTATCAGTATCAGAATGTTGAACAAGGCTGCAGGTTAATTCTACAATGTGCTTGTGTTTGAAGGCTCAAATTCACAATGAGAACATTCTTTTGGGCATTTTTATTCTACAATTTTGGACTTATTTATTTAAAAAATCACTTCTGCTCCATCCCAATGAATCAAGTTGTTTGCAATAAAAGGATTGACACAAGCACACATCCACCTCCTCCCACCAGAAAACATCCAAAAGATTGACTGAGCACTGAAGACAGTGAACAGAGTGAAAATTATTATCATATGATCCTTTTCTCTTTGCATCCAACATTGTCTTCTAGAAGGACTTAATGATTTCAGCTTCTTATAGTCTGAAACTAATGTAGGATTTAGCTTTATGACCACAGAATCTACTGATGCATTAGATGTTTTGGCTGTAGAGAGAATGAAACACAATGAAATTATTTTGAAGCTGTCATTTGCATATACCCAGACAGGCATGCAAAACCAAACTGAGATATTGTTCAAAATCCCCATGGAGATTCACATGTTTCAACCTCTCTCTCTCCCTCTGACTACACTGCTGTATCCCATTAAGAGTCATCTCAATCACAGAGAAGCTTGCATTAGTAACTCCCAACAGGGACTGCAGCTTCTTGTTGTATCATCTCTCCAACGCCCGGGAGTGCTGTGTGGGGAAGCCCAACATCTGAATATCCTCACACTGATGACAACTGAAGACTTTTGTGTTTGACAGTCAGTCTGGAATCGCCCCTAAAACCAGAAAAGGGCAAGAGTTGAAAACTCCTTTACACAATCTGAACATGGAGCGTAGCGACAACAATTTCTTTAGCAACACGTGAACAGGAGACCAAAATTCACCTTTACTGTACTGCAGATCAGAGCCAGGAGGCTTTCCCCTTGTCTGTACTTCCTAGCTCTGAAGGCATAAGCCCTGCCAGCTCCTAGGTTAGTCCAAAGTCCTGGAGGTTTGCCTAGCCCAGAGGCAGTACATCCCATAAAAAGAGTTTCTCTGGGAGACTTTCATGCAAATCTATGCAAATCTTCACAAATCTTCTGCTCCTCAGAAGGACAGAAAAGAGTATTAATTAAAATGTTATTTTCCTGCCCTCAAAAATCTTGTAGAAATGTTAATGCTCTTTGGGTAGGATTAAACTATCTAGTCACCTCTTCAGAGGTAAAGTGAATATGGTACTGTCTGCCTGCTGATTAGCCAAGAAGAAACAATCTGTCAGAGGAAAAGACTCCTTTCCCTTTGGCAGGATGACACTCACATCAGAAGGTGAAATCTTTTCCTGCGCTGAAGTAGATCTCAAACACTTGACAAGTGTACTCTATCAAAGCAAATAAATGGCATGAATGTGTGCAGTTCAATGCTAGGTCTTCTCTTAGAGCATGTGGAATCATAACTTTGCAAAAAACCCAAGAGTCAGGAACCAGGAAAAAAGAGTCAGAAACCACAATCCCCAGCACTGGCTGGGTTAGACACAACTTGGCAGAACCAAACCCAGACAAAAAAGGAAGAGTTTCTGAAATATGCCTTGAGGTTTGCTGTGTTCTTAGATCCTTGCTGGTGGCAGGACCTCTGAGGAACAGTTGGATTGTGGCCACTATCCTACCCAAGCTCCTATTCCACCTGGCTCTGGGCACAGTGCCCACCCTTGGTACACCCAAGCAGGTTTGCTGGATGTGGGTGCTACTCATAACAAGCAAGTTTTCCTAAAATTAGTTGACCCTTTAAAAAATGTTATGCTTATTTTTTTCTGCTTAACCCTCTGCCTTGTGGTGGGATGACCTCAGCTGGTAGGTGAACCCCCATCCAGTCACACTTACCTGAAAACAACAAGAGTTTTCTTCTTTTCCTTCTTAGGCTGGTACTTGGAATTGAAAATAACTAGGGGCGACATGAAGAGTTATACAACCTCTATGTATAAAACTCCCCCCAACTTCTAGAGCAAAGAACAGTCTCCAGGAACCTGCATTATCTTTCATTTTGTCAGAAATGAAGATTCCTATTTCTCCTACATCAAAACTTTTAAGCATAAGCAGGGTACAGGCCTGTTATGTCTCATACTCACAGCATGACTCCTGCAGTTCTCCGAGCCATGCTTTTTCACACATTGGCAAATTTATAAATTCCCCTCTGCTCCACATGGCTGTCATTTGGGCTGGGGCTCCTTGGCAAGGCCTTCACTGGAAGAGCTGCTTTCTGAGCAGCACACTCTGCTTCCAGGGCCAGCTTCTCTTCTGCAATCCCAGCGTGCCAAACAACCTCCCTGCCTCACTATAAGTCTCTCTGACACGGTTTCTCTCAAGCTGAATGATGAAGTTCATCATTCTTAGGAGACATGCCTGCAGAGCCCAGAAAAATAATTGCAGACATTCAGTTATACTTCAGCTGTACTTGAAACATTGCTTCTGACATACAGAGTCGTGATTTTTATCACGCAAAACCAACTCCATATTCAACACAAAGTTTGTAACATTGCTGCAACATGACATGCTCCCTCTGAAAAGTGCATACTTTCCTGAGAAGACCCTCCTCTTAAATGGGTTCACAAGACCTTGTCACTCCCTTTTCTACCATAACAAACAAAAAAAAAGAAAAAAAAATTCTGCAAAATCCTTATCGATATTCTGCTTGTAGGGACTGTAAACTGCTAATTAATCTGAGTATTACATCTTCTTTTCCTATTGTACAGCAAACACAAGCTGTTTAGTACCTGCTTACACTGCTATTAATTTATCAAGAAAGGACCACAGATGAGAAACAAAATTCCGTGCTGGAACAGCTTTGCCATCTCTATTCTACAGTTAAAGGAGGGAAAAGGCAGAGCACCACATTTCATGACCCTTGATCACTGAACTCTCAAGTGCACTGTGCACTAGCAACTCTGCAGTACTCAGAAATAAGGAAGCAGCTAAAAGTTCCCATTCCCTTCCCTTTCAAGGATTCGTAGTGTCCCACGACACCAAGGGCAGATCAGGCACAAGAGGAAACATCTCATATTCATCTTTATCAACATCATATGAATCTTTCTAATGATAAATTAAGCATAACGAATGAGATAAACATCTTGTTCCTCACTCAGCTGTTAAGAGGAAAAAAAATTATGGTTACTGTCAAATACTTCACTAAGATGTGTGAAGATCACTCAGGTAGGGTGCAAAGAGGCTAAAATTCCACATTACACAAAGAGAAATGAAGAAAATTGGGGACATTTCTCAGCCTGGATTATGCTAGACTTCTCTTCCTCTTAAAGTATGCAGTACTTCAACAGTGAACTGAAAAATGCATGAATAAACATAAATTTTGTTAATGGCACATCAGGAACACTGAAATGTCACTGCTCTTTTTCCTATTGAATCCAGAAAGAAATAACACATTCTAGAAGGTCACCATAGTTTATTTCCTTGTAATCTACACCTTATGAATAAAATAATTCTGTTACATCAAATACAAATTTTCCCCCAAGTTGCTTGGAAAAAACACATCAAAATGCACTATTTCTTTATTTTAGGGCTGTATTAGCAAACATTCGCCCTGCTGCTGACACCCTGGTTCTCCCCTTTCTATCTTGTCTCCTGGTCCCACCACAGCTCAATAGAGAACCTTCCTTCATCTTCCATGATGCAGGCTGGAAAGATGAACACAAGGAGATCTTCCTTCATTATGGCTTAAATACAGTTAAGATTATTTAAGGAGTTGCTTTGAAGCCTACACTGTAAAAATCAGATGGAAGAATGAAGGTGTCATTTAAAAGCAGTATTTTCAAAACATGCAGATGTGCACTTTCCACAACACAAAGCTGACAAGGCTTTCCCAAATAAGCTCAGTGGACAAAAAGGAAAGTGAATGTCTTACATTTGGTGAAAGTACTTCTCTGTGCTTTGATCAGTCTATTGGCCTCCCTTTTCACTTAGCAATACCGTTTTTTCCTCTTAATCAGTCCATTGGGAGACAGCTGCCAAACCCAGTTGCACCTCTTCAGCAGAGAACATACACTGCCATTTACAGAGAACTTTTCTCTGGGCACATCTGAACAAGCAGAACACAGACATACATCAGGGCTTTGCACCCACTGTCTATTTTTATTTTTTTTTTCTGCTGGGTTCTGCATTATTCTTTCAAAACAGATTTTCCTTAGCATTTTCCACACATCCTCAACACCCTCAGGTCTTCTGAAAGAGCACCAGATCTTCTGCTCCCCATTGAAACCTTTGCATCCTGCTTTGGTGAAGTGTGGCCTAAGAATTGCCCTTTCCCCTCAGCTGGCTGCTGCAAAGGCAGTGCAGCCCCAGTTAAATTAGCACTCTGTACTTAGGTGCTGCATGCAGCAGCTTCAACTCAAGGACAATTTACACTTCTCACAACAGCAACTTAGCACAGATCAGAAAAGAGATGATAAAGAACTTAACTTTGCCATCCTAGTGCTTGTTCTCTAAAGCTCATAAGAAGTTACTGAATTATTTATTTGAGAAAAAAAAATTACATTTGAAGGTGGCAAATGGCCTCATTTTCAATGCTGTTAATTCCACATCCCTAATAAGCATCCCAGGAAAAAGTATTTATTAGCCACAAAATGAGGTTTCACAGATTTTCTCAGTTGAATATTATGCCTACTATGGGAGATTAAGGGTATGTAGAACTATTTATAATTTCTTTTCCCACCCAAAAATCTCTTGCAATCCATTAAACTCCTTATAACTTAATTTTTTAAAGTGTATCTTAATTTTGTTGTATCTTTTCTTCCCCCTAGTTTTACTAAACTATTTTTCTTTTGTTATTACTGATTTTTTCTTTCCAGCTTCTTTACTGAACTTCCAAATGACTTTGTATTTTGTTGCTGCCTGTTTTTCCACAGGCTGTGCATCCCTACCACAACCATAGTTTCTGCTCCTTTCCACATGTTCTGTTTGAGAGGGCTGCCCATTCTTGCTCAGACTGACCTGGCAAGACCCCCTCACATCTCCTCCCTTCCCTGCAACCCAGCAGGCACAAGCCTGATCCACTCCCACTGGCCAAGAGCCAGAGGGCAGCTCCTGCAGGCAATCCAGTGGCTAGTCCCATGGAGCAGGTGCTGCCAGGCAGGACTTCACCTCCCTCCATGCAGCTCCATGCACATCCCCACAGATGACATGGACTTCTGGAAGAGCAAGGGGAAGGTAGCAAAGCGCAACACTGATAAGCATTTTGGCAAAACCTGGGCCAAAGAATAGAATCATTGAATTATTTAGTTTGGAAAGCTCCTCCAAGATCACAAAGGCCAAAACAGCACGGCCAAGTCCACCATTAAACTCCGTCCCGCCAGTGTCACATCTACACATCTCCTCAACACCTCCAGAGATGATGACTCCACCACATCCTGGGCAGTCTGTTCCAATGCTTGACAACCGTTTTGGGAAGGAAATTCTTCCTAAAATCCTACCTAAACCTCCCCTTGTGCAACTTGAGAACTTGAGGCCATGTCCTCTCATCCTGTCTCTTGTTTCTTGGGAGAAGGGACACCCACCTCAGGTGAGGCAGTACCAGGCCAACCAACAGACACAGCTTCTGAGCAAGGCCATAATATGGCCACAGAAGGATGCAGTAAAGGGAAGCCATGAGATGCTGCAATACATGACTGCCTGAGACACTCCTCTGTGGCCCTCATGGAACCTTCCACGTGAATCCTTCTGGGCCCACAATGGTCCCACCCACTCAGCCACCAGCAACTTCTCCAGTGTTGCCCACTCCCTCCAGACACCTCTTCAGCTGCCCGAAGGAGTGCTAAAATCAGGGACCTAATGGCAGCTTAGGTCAGGAGGGCTCTACAGAAAGTCAGCACAACCTCTGCAAGAGCACCACACCCTTCCTGACAGTGACCTCCTCTGCTTTTCTCCTCCTTGCTTCTCCTAAGACACTACACCCAGGCAAACAGGAACACAGTCAGTCTCCCTCACATCATAGCTGCACTGCTTCACCCCAGGGAGTAATTCACATTTATCTACCATCCAAGAGACTACCAGAGTAAAGAATTCGAGTCTTTCCTGCTCATTTCAAGGAATCACTAGAGGGAATGTCTCTAGTAAGCCCTGTTCCACATTGCCAGCACTTACCCTTTTAAACATGTCCTGATTATTTCCCTAAAATTTCAGTGTCTGGAGTCATGTTGTCCAATACACTGACAATCCATTCAGAAAAATACATTGGCCTTGCTTTCACAGTTTCATGTGAAAGACTAAAGGACCAATCCAAACACAATTTTAAAATATAGAAAAACCACAGAAGAGGAATCACTTTTCCCACTTTTTACACTTGCAGAATTTATTTTTTGATTTTTGGGTACAGCAAATCATGTTTTTGAATAGACCATGGGGTACCCTGTCCTGCATGGCCAATAACTCACATTTACCAGCTCAGAGGAATTTTCTCTCCGCCAGTGCTCAATCACCCCCTGCTCCCCACAGGCTCTTTGAAGAAAGAAAGGTCACGCTTTTCACATTTGCTCTAATTCACTCTAGATTTGCTTTCTGAAAGGGATAAGAGTAATAAAGCATGACACACCAGGCTCTTTCCTATACCACCCTTCCCCCTCCCACTGACTTTCATGTTCTTAGTTGTAAACAGATGCCTCTCTCTTCCACTTTGGGTAGGAGCTTGCATTTTGCTAAGAGAGAACAGGAAACTATCACATGGTGAAGCAGGAGAGAATTTCTTCCCTAGCCCTTCTCAAACACTGGCTGAACTTCACTGTTTTAGAGATACCCATGACTGCTGCTCCCCATACAGTGCAAGTCAGGTGCAGGTCAGTAGACTGAGAAAAATCACATAGGAAGGAGGATTATTGCTTATCCTACATTGCTTATCCTACAGCAGCCCTGAAATTCTAGATTAAAAACAGTTTTGATGTGTCCTCTAGTCCCTGACTGAGATTTATGCAGAGGTAGAGCAGGATGACACCTTTCAGACTGACAGCTTACTAGACTGAAACTTTAATGAACTCCACTCACAGAGGCCAGGATCAAGTGGCCCAAGAGCTATGCAGTGCAGCGGAGACACAACAGCAGTGCTGTGCATGACAGTCCTTAAACTCCTGCCCATTTTTTATTGCAGCCTGTTGATTTCACCAAGGAATTTTAAAACGTGGGTGCTAGACATACACAACAGTTTGTCAGTTATCACCTGTAATGCTCCACAAAAGGTACAGCAGGATATAATGTTACGCACCTCTGTTATCTGTGATGGCAAAGTTCCTGTGCTAACTCACTGAGTATACTCTGATTTTAATCCAACAGGGAGCATAAGTTTAATAGCCTGGCCAAAGAAAAACTAGGAAGCATAAACAACACCTTGTAAAATCAACAATTACCAAGTCAAAGAGCCATGCCAAGAAAAGGCTGGGAGGTGAGGGGGCAGGGTTCTCTCTTGCATTTTCTTCCTTTTTTTTTCCTTAACAAAGAAAGAAAGAAAGAAAGAAAACTGCTTAGAAAACGGACACCTACATGCAAACGCTGCTTCAAAGCTTTTAGCACAATCTCCCAGGGCGGAACAATAGTAGCTCTGTGCTCATAACCAGCCAGGCTGCTCCAGGCAGGAAGAGGGTGCCCTCGACTTTTACAGCAAATGGTTTTTTGTCTGACACTTAGGTCCACGAAATCCAGCTCAAGCTCTTGAAAATTCACAGTCTTTGAAGCAGGACAGTGGGCAGCAAGTAGGTACTCCAGTGACTGAGGCTGTGATTAGATGCTTTTAGCAGCATTTGCCTACCCCACTCCTGCTCAATTTCTGCAGTACTTAGGCTGGAAAAGAGGCAGAACCACATTAAGAGATAAAGCTGCATTTCAAAGGACCCCTTGTTCCTCAGATGTCCTTACCGTGCCAGCAAGGGGATACCTTGCAACACGTGCCCACTATCTTGCTAAGTAAGAGGAAAGCACAGCTCTGCCATGAGAGCTGTCTACCTGCTAAAAAAAAATAGAAATCTGCTGTCTACTGTCAGGTCTATTAAAAAATAGCAGGCCAGCTAGAGAGGGTTGGCTTATTAAGTCTCCACAGGTTCTAAAATACCGTTCTGCACAGGTCGCCCCAAGAAGGGCTGACCTAAAAAAGGATTTATCAAATTCCCCAAGATTGACATTGATCCATTCAGAACTTTAAACATGGTTATTTAGCTCTGGACTCATCTCAGAAACAGACATTAAAAATATCAAATGTTCTTCTGTGAATACCAGTTCTCTCTCAATCAGGAAAAGAGAGCAGGGACAACAGCTCTGGCAAAGAGCTTTCCTTGCAGTGAGCCAAGCAAGTTTCTGCAGCTTCTCCCCAGTTTTATGGCATGACTGGAGAGGTGCTTGTTGCTTGACCTGCATGTGGACACATCCCTATCACACATCACACTCATGCAAGCATCCCTGCTGAGCACCTTGGCAGATTCAGTCCCATCCCAAGGTGGTGGAAAAGGCTCAGGGAGAAAACTGCAGGAGTCTGTATTGCCACAGCTCCATCCCTTCACAGCTCTGAGCAGCTGTGAGGAGAAGGCACAGAGAGCTGCTGGGTCGATGACCTCCTGCCAGAAAGGCACTTGGGATCATTGTTCTAGTCTGGCATGCCATGTAACATATATAAAAGGCCACTACATGATTGTTTCAATCAAACACATGGGTTTCGGATGGAGGGAAAACCAAACAAAGCAGCAAAGCTGTTTACATCAGTAGTAGCAGTTGTATACAACCACTTTCTTTGCTAGGCTCTTCAAATCTCAGAACATTGGTGGTTGAAGCACCCCATCATATTGGAAATGCAGCTTTCTCTAAATGAACACATGCGAGCTTTTCCTCCCAGAGTAGCAGATAATTTTGGTACTGTAGAAGACTTGCAGGACTGTTTCTGCACCATGGTAGAAACTGGGCTGATGGGAGAAACGTACACTCAGAAGATTGTGCACTGCTGCACATGTTAAAAAACTGTAAAGGGTTCATGACTTGCATGTGAAAGTGGAAAAACCTCCTGACAGGACAAAAACAATCAAAATCCTTCCTCACAAATCTAAAACCCTTAAGGGAACAGAGGATCTATGTCAAGCAAGTTACTCTAGATTTATGCTTTCACATTCTGTAATGTAAGTGGAGATTATGGCGTGATACTGTCTACAGTAAGTGCTCCATAAGAAATAAAAGGTTTGACTACCATTTACAGAAAGTGCAAATGATACAAAAAAAGAGAAACCAAAAGCAATCAACCAAAAAAAAACCCACAAACAAACAAAACAAACAAACAAAAAACCACAACAAAACCCCAAAAAACTCCCTCCAGAAATAATAATTATTGGAAATATTCCAAAATTACCACTATTTCAAAAATCTTGACATCTTATTTTAGTGTGAAGACAATGAAATGCAGTGATTTCGTCACAATATTTAAAACATTAATTTGCTCCTCACACCCAAGCTTGTTACTCTCCATTGGGATGCTCATTGCCTTCACATCTGAGAAAGAGCAACTGCCACAAAGGGAAGCAATTCAGTAAAAAAAAACCCCAGCAGGTCATGCCCTCTGCCAAATGCCCGTGGCTTCTCAGGGCAACTAAGCAAATGGACACATTTATGTTAGGACACCTGCGACAGCAGAAATGTCATCAAATCCATAAACAGTTACTGACCTGCCAGAACAAATGTCATAAAACAAAATTAAGGCCCATCATCCAGTTAAAAGGATTTCTGAGAGCGATTTCCAAGGGCAATCCATACACGCTTACCCCGGGCAGTGTGTGATTAGCAGCGCTCTGCCACAGCTCATCTGGCATCTTACAGCCCTCGGCTTCATGGGGTGGGGAGCACAGCCTGCACTCCTGTTAATAAATACCCATTCCCATTCCAAACTCCAACTTCAAAGTGCTGCTTATGCCTCCTCAGAGAGAAAGGCTGAGTGACTTCCCTTCAACTGTACTCGTCTGTGTCAAATTTCACCATCAGTAAGTCAACGTGTAATTGCAATCATCCATCCATAAAAGCTGGGGGATGGAAAGAGAAAAAGGGATATGTCCTTATTTTTCAGGCACTGAGGAGAGAATTGGGGATTTTCCAAGACTCCAGAAACCAGAGAACAAGGGGGATCAAAACCTTCTGGCTGTCGTTTCTTCTGATATGTATCTGGATCCTCACAAACACATACATGTCAGTGGTACACCATGGTTTAAATGGTAACAGGAAATTACCAGATCAAGATGACCTTCATTTCTCAACACAACTGCACTGGCACCACCAGAGACATCTCAAGTGAGTCGCTCTGGAGCAGGCTCCATTTCTTGGCCTATTCACTCTGGCAAGATCAGCTACTGGATAAACATCAGAGAGATGCTTTATCACAGGGACTCTGCTGCCTCACTGCTTTAACAGAAAATCAGCTGCCTGAAAACACCAACAGTGTAGGAAGCAAAATCTCCACATTCCCCTGGGTTTAGGAGAATCCTATCACTGGCAAAGAGCAGACCCCTGGTGAAAGTTGGTATCTCTTATTTAGCCAGCCCAGAAGCCTGTGAAGAAAACCACAGGAAGCTAGTAATTAGCATGCCAGTGTCAAAAAACCCCCAAAGGCTACAACCCTTCTACAACAAAAAAAGTTTCCAGACATAGTGATTACTGTTATACACATGAAAAGTATTCACATATAAGCATTCACAAGACACATACTCCACCTTTGTAGAAAAAGTTGCAAAATAAAAACTAAAAGGCTGACATGAAGGATACCTAGTTTGGAACAGAAGTGCTACGAATATGTAAGCTAGAAGTTGACCAAATATCAACATTTTAAAGGTGATAAAGATAATACTGTAAATTTATTAACAGAGAATAAAATCATCATAATTTCAAAAAGTCTCTTCTCTCAGCATGAAAAAAAATTTACATGGCCCATCAAACAAACACTGAGTCATCCAGATCTATCCATACAGGAAAAATAGGTGTCTCTTCAAAGATAAAATGAACAAAACCCAAAATTCAAGTGCATTGATTTGATTCCCAGCAGATTTAGACAAAAAGAAGGGGAAAGCCAAAACAGAAATCTGAAAACATCTTTATCTTGACCTGAATAAACATTTAAACTGAGTACTATGCCAAAACCAAATAAATGCCATTAACAATATAGAACGTTTCTGTGGTTAATAGTAGCAGCAAATGCAAACAAACTGTGTAAAGGCAGAGTAGATTATATTAACAGCTCACCACATGCAAACCTCTCTAGCATCAAGCACAAAGGAAGGAGAATAGTGAATCAATTAAATTTCCCCATATGCTATCAGCCAACAGCTTGTGATTTCTCTTTTCACCTAAATCAGAATTTTCCTAGGAGAGACTGTGGAAGAGTTGTTTAAAAAGGACAGTGGTACTTGCAGAAACACAGGCAGAAGGAAAAGAAAATACTCAAGAGGCAAATGAAGCAAGGACAGTAAACAGGTAAACATTGTTTGCAATGCAGTAATAACCAAAAAACATTTTTGGCAGAGGTGGTATGGGAATCCATCCACATAACTTCCTTGGCATCTTTTACATCAAGCCTCCCTTGTGTACAAACTAAGAAGGTGTTTTGGCTGCTGGTCTGGGAAAACAGTACAATTTTTTAAATTCTCTCCCTGCCCAGGAAGTTTCTGTACTCAGAAATAATAATATTTTTTACAACTGGGATTTATATGAACTCTGGAAAGTGCTTAGGTCTTTGAAGAACAAAACTACTCATCACATTGTGCTAAGAAAATTAAGAAGCAGCCTAAATGAATGTAAACTTGCAATTTTAAGAGATGCTTGCTGAAGCTGCCATAGGACAACCTTTTCAGCATTGCACTTGGGTTCTAAACATGCAAAGCTGCATATTTTCAAATGAAGACAAAACTCCAGGTATCAAATAGCATTCTATCTCAACTCCTCAACTTTCTTTACTAATGTGGAGGCTAGAAAAGACCAAATAAAACAGCCCTGATAAAGAACATAGAAATTTGATTCTTATCTAGGAGGTGAGAGATTTTATCTAAGTATCTGAGAGACCAAAAAGTCTCTCGGTGTAAGTCACAATTTGCAGACCATGTCACAAAGGTATATTTAAGAAATTACTTCTTGAATATGTAAAACAAGAACCTCTCATCAAAAAAAGTGTTCCCATAGTAACTTCATACATAAACACCTTTACAAACCATGAGCTGGGAGGTGAATGGGGGAAGAGGGAACAACTTCAAAACAGAAATGGAAGAGCTGGTGAAATTCTTTGCTTCCTTCTGGAAGAAATAAAAGCAGCTAGAGTAAAGTGGTGGGGAATATTAAATCAAGGAATAAAGTGCTAAGAAAAGGTGAAAAAATCCCTTCTGATGAAAGCCAGGCCCGTTGCAAAGGGCTGTGCAGCTCTTCTACCACAACCATTTGAAGCAGTTATGCTATGAGGGGAATGTGTTCCACATCCCATTCCTGCTCTCACGAGCTCTGGGCAGTTCAGCAAACACTTATGTGCACATGGTAAACACAAAATAAAACTGATAAAGGGTTTAATTTATGACACTTACAAGTAAAATACTAAAAAAGTTGGGCCATCTCAGTTAACTTTTCCAAATTAATTAGCAGTAGAGGTCAACACAAAAAACAAATCCCTCATTAAGGATATGAAGCCATGTGATCTGACCCCCACTGGATGTAGTTACTCATGTGCTTTCAGTGATGGTGAAAATCAATCTCTCACATGTTTCACGACCCATCACCATCCTCCCCAGGCTGAATCTCACAAACAGAGCAGACCCAAGTCCTCTCTGACCTCCTGTAGAAAGGAGCAGGCTCATTCCAGCTGTCCCTGCCACTGTCATCTGCACCCACGGAGCCATTCAGTGCACAGGCTAACCAAAAGGGACCTCAGGGGCAGGAAAAGCATGGAGGAATTAGGTTATAGGCTGATCAATTCTCTGATCAATAGGAACAGCAACCAATTTACAGAACTGACTGCACTGGGAATTGGTCTGTATAAATGAAGGGGAAAGAGGAGGGAAAAAAACCCAGATGATGGGGACAAGAGTAGCTCAAACTGACTCGTAGCATCAAAAACTACACCAGTTGCAAGCAACCATTGTTGCTTGAATTTATATGGCACACTTTCATCCTGAGGCGTGATCTGTAGGAGAAAAAGGAAGCGTTATTTTTTTAATTAGAACAGTTGTGTTGTTAATTTTTTTAATTAGACCAAGGCAAACAATTGGGGAGGATGAGGGGAGATCCAGCCATGCTTCTGTGGGAAGCAGGGCTGAGAATCAGCCATGGGCAGTCGTGCTGCCAGCATGCAGGGCAGTGGGAACACCTGTGGAACCCTGGCTTTGCTCAGTTCCCATGAGCACAGCACAGAGCATGCTGCCTCAAGTCACAGCCTCAGATCTCAAAAAAAAGAGCTGTTGTTATACAGTGCTTTTCCAGACAACCATGCCACGCTGTTTTCCTTCTAACATGGTATCCCCACGTGCAATGTTTTAATGTTTAGCCCACATGCACCAGGAGCACGTACCTGGGTTTCTCATTGTGGGGAGACACAAAAGCCCAGCCACTGAACCCTGGATCTCATCGCTGTAGGAAACTCAGGGCTGCAAGTGTTGAAATGCCATCTATTCTAATGCATGACTCAGCCACTGGCCATGCAAGGAGCTGGGCTCATTTGTGCTCCTGATCTCCTGGGGAGCTGGATCCTGGCACATCCCACCACCTTCCCTCTGGCTGCCCTCAAGGTCAGAGCTGGCATACCAAAGCAAGCATGCCTGAAACCAGGCAGCGTCTGGGACACTTTTCCAGTCCCTAGAACAGCAGGTATTTTCACATATTCACTTAAATCCCCACTTAGCCTGCAGCAGAGGAGGCACCTGGACTCCTGTATCTCCTCCCTGGGGCAGAACCTGGCTGCATAAACTACCCCAGGTGCCTGTTTCCTCAAACACACCTCTCTAGGAAAAACTTGTACCCACAAAAGTAAACATCCAGCCCACTGGCAAAGAGGAAGATGCTTTCAGACTTAAAAAGGATTATCGGTTGTACTTGATGGCTGAGCAGCAGGACAGAGTTGGAGCTACATGGCTGTGATGCTGTGCAAGAGAAAAGCCAGTTTGGAAGGTTTTAGGCAAGTACAGAGCAGGGCAGACCTCATAAACCCCAGTCACTTAATAACAAAAGAGAGCACAGATTTCCTTATGCTGCACTGCCATTAATCGAGGGGACCAAATGTGAGATGGTGAGAGAAAATTTACATGGTACTTGCAATACATACACTTACATATCATGTCTCAAATATTCCACCAAGAGTGCAAATTAACAGATTAATTTGTTCAATATTTTTTAAAGTTAGCAGGCCACTGCTGTACTAAGGGCTTGTAGTGATATGAATCATATTCCACCTAATGACCATGTACCAAATAGGCTCAAAGTTTCATTAATCTGTGGAGCCTTCATTAGGTCTTAGAACCATTTTTAGCAGCAGAAGAATCTAGAAATTACACAATAAATTTTGAACCACTCTGATGTTCTTGCTTACTGTTCTGCAACTTTGATAGTGTTACTAAGGCATAGCCTACTTCAGTGTTTTAAATAAGCAGCCCCATATGACTCTTTGATAATCTTTAGGCTTATTCTAAGCACATTTTATTTGCAACTGAAAGAAAATTAGGCAGTTAAGCTAGCAGAAAATAAATCAGACCTAGTGTATGAACTGATTCAGTAGCTGAACTCATGGAAGTTCTGTCTTCCACCTAAACCAACTAAGAAATGGTAAAAATCACTTGCAAGCATGCAGCAGAGCAGAAATTATCTAAATAGCAGCTATGTGAGATTACCTGTACTACCTCCGTTATTTTCTGCCAAACAGGGTTTGCATGATCAGTTCTCACTCTTGCAAATCACTCTGGCAGTGCTCTGACAAAAATCCTCTGATGTGCATGGGAATTCAACTCACTGAGAACATCTGAGAGTCTTTACATGCTGTGTACATGGACCTAATACACTAATTTTACACAGCCTAGGATTACTCTTGGCTTCTCAGGGCTGCAAAAATACCTTCATGGATATTCAGCCAAGCATGTATCAATGCAAAGCCATATTCTAGAGTCTGAGATAAACTGAATGCTCTGAGGTGTAGTTAAGGAGCTACAGTATGGAATTATCAAGAGGCCAAAATGGCACAGCTGCTGCTACGCTGACAGAGCACAGCATGGTGGTCAAAGCAAAGCAGCTGGGAGTTATGCCTGTTTAACATCAATAGCTGTGTGACTGAGGCAGAAGCAGGCACAGCAGGTGGCAAGACACTGCTACAGGGAGAAGCACCTAGCATGCAAGTGAGAAAAAACCCGAGAAGTTCTGCTGGACCCACAACAATAAGGACATGGAGACAGAACAGCAGCTAGAGGGAAGTAGAGATTCAAATTTACCAGAACACACACGAAGAGAACGAAGGTGGTGTTTCACCATCACCTTCCACGTCTTTTAGTATCTACCAATCCCACCATATGAAATGTCATAAATCTGAATTGTTAAGTAGGTCAAGCACTTATACTGTGGCGTCAGAGCTGCTTCATCAAATACAGTTTATAAAAAGTGGGGAGCCTTTCTGAAACCACCAATTTTCACATGAGTTGGGCGTAAAATCAGCAGGTGGTTGACATCAGGTTACCGTTCTTTTGGGAAGTTTAGCATTATGTTTGAAAGGAAAGCATAACTCATAGCAATATAGTACTACTTTTAATGAACCAGGTAATTAGCAACTCTATAAAAAGAAGGGCATCCCTGAGTGTTGAACATCAAAAGCACCACAGTCATTTGCAATTTAAAGGCCAGAATTGGTAAGATCCTGTGCACTCTCTGCTCCCTCTTGGAGTCAGTGGAAATGAATGGCACATAACATAACATATAACATATAACATATAACATATAACATATAACATATAACATATATAACATATAACATATAACATATAACATATAACATAACCTTAACATATAACATAACCTGAACCTGTTAGGGTCAGAACCAAAGGAAGGAGTATTTATCTGACTTAGGTTACCACTTCACTTGGAAAATACTTAAAACTTTGGAAATGACAGAAGGAAAGCCAGTACTGAATTCATTGCAGAAATCCTCATTTTCATGAAAGCTGTTCTGGGAATATATAGTGAAGAGCCACAAAAACAGCTACTCCACATTTCCCACATGCTGCTGCAAACTGCTAGTTCCTGAGGAAATAAAGGGAAATCTTGAAAGCTCTTTAGAAACTGTGAAGATTCAGTGCAGAAACTCTTAGAGGTCAAACATAAATTATGTACCTTATTACCGACATGGGTCCATTCCATCTGCAAAATCCAACATGCTCATTTCTCTCAACTTCTGCTTTATCCTTTTCATTCCTTTTCACGTAGACAGTGCTCACCTTGGCTAAAACTCTTGGATGACTCTTTTAACACAGCATCCACACAAAAAGACAGTCAAATGCATATATTTTAAATTTTTTAATAAGCTAAAAATTGACACTGGTAAGTCAGGGGCCTTCCCCTCTCTTCTGAGCAAATATTTTATTTCTGACTATTGTAACTATGGTAGAAAGCAGATTGTGAAGTCTTGCATGGCCTTATCTGTTCTGCAAGGTACTAGGTATACCTTTATGACCTCAAAAAGGCAAGAAAAAAAATGTATGAGTGTACTGTGTATCAACTCAAATTCTAATGTTGTGGAATACCACCAGGAATATTTCTTCAATGACCCTAGCAAACAGACACAGTCAAGACTTAACAGCGCACAATTCAGTCTCTCTAAAAATCTGTGAGGCAAAAAAAGGAGCCAGGATAGTGCAGGTGAGCACTATCATTACATCCCTTCTAACTGCAGGGAGGAACAAACCAGGAGGCAGGAGTATCTTAGAAGTATTCTTCTGGCAACCAGGGCATGTCCAAAAGGAAAGGGTGCAGTTTTTCAAAGAGTGAAATTGCCGGAAAGGGAACTGAAGAAAGGGAACTGAAGAACACTTTGACTCTGGAGGGATTTGTCCTGTTTCCATCATTAGTATTCCACTGCTCCCTGCAAAGACCTCAGAGACAGCAGAACAACTCGTGATGCTTGCAGCCTGCCACTGAACTCCTAGGTTTGGATTCATGCCTTAAGAGTCTCAGGACTGGCATAACTAAACCTTCACATTTATATTTAGCTATACACACAAATTCAATTGCAAACCCAGAAAGTGAAATGACCTATGCAAAGCCTACAGATCTTTCATCCTTATAGATTTCACCTTTGCACCAGTGGTTATTGGCTGCATGGAAAACAGGAGTAATAAAAAATAAGTTTACACAACAAGCCAGAGACATCAAGAAATCCTATTACTGATGGAATATTTGTCTCCTCTCCTTCATCCCAGTTTTGAAGCACATCTAACTTTTTGAGATCTCACACTTCAGGTTGCCCGGCAGAGTTAATGGAAAAAATCCCACAACTTATCTCCCATCATGAAAACTCCAGTGATTCTCCTCTGCTTTTCACAAGAACATCTGGAAAGCAGCACCATAAAAGAGGTTTGCTCAAGGGTAGGAGGGCATGAGAAGGGAAAAATCCTTCTGAATATTTGAGCTATATTTAAACACCAGACCAAAGCTTACACTTGGAGTGAATGTCTGTCTCTCTGCTGTGGGAATGCAGATCCAGGCACTGAACAAGGATGTGGTAAGCTTTTCACAACATGCCCCAAAGCAATGGCATTACAGCAAGACTGTAAAAGTCAAAAGTGCAGTGCCTGTATCTTCTATTGGAATTGTTGCAGGGACAAAACACAGAACAAAAGGAAATTTTAATAGTGCACTGCGGGAAAAAATCTCAGTTTTCAGCACAGGAAGGTCACCTGTTTTGTAGAATTACCTCCTATAAAGAAGGTGTAAGCAAAGCAGGAAGAATGCAGTAAAATCAAAGAAACTCAGATAAAATTTCAGAAGGTATCTTAGTTTGGAATTCAAAATTCACATAAAACTGGAGCAATATCAGAATCACTTGTCAGTGAAAGCAGTGAGAGCTACAGGTACTTAACTACATTGGGGGAGGAACATCCAGAACAAACAGACATATCAACTTTACTGTTTAGATCCATAGGTTTAGGGAATCACCTTCTGAGAAACAAACTAACTTCATTTTCTTGGTATCACCTCACCTCAACTTGTTATTTGTGCAATCGACTGTTTCCCTTCCCCATCCTAACAGGAACAAAAGTGTTGTTCATGCACAGTGGCACCTAGGAAAGATCAAGACTTTGATACAAGAGAGAGGACCGCACAGAAAGCTAACCTTTTGGGAAAGCATATTCCCAAGGTGAGTAGTTCACGTAATCAAAATCATTGTGGGAACTAGTCACCATATCTAAATTCATAAATATCAAAATTAAGGCATTATCAGAAGAGCAAAGAGCTGCTCAGCCTGAACTGCTAGCACTACACCTAGCATTTGAGACTAGCAGCAGCCTGTTCACGTGAAATATAAAGGAAATTAAGGCATGAACTAAGTAGGTGGGAGCTACACTAACTCTCAGGATTAGCGACCCTGTAGGAATCAACAAGCAAACTTACCATGGGAGCTAAATTGCCTTTTTATTTTCCTATATGACTGGGAAACAGTGACTTTAGTCATTGCCAGTTCAAGATACAGATGTGTCTGTGTGACACCTACATGACAGCCCAGCTAATTAGGGCACCAGCAGAGATGTGCCACGGGGAGCACAGAGATGTGGGCTGATACTCTCTGTGAGGAGGACACCTCCTCTCACACAGAGTGGGAACTGCTGCCCCAGGCAGTGCTGCTGCTGTTTCCCCATCTCACTGGGCTGCACTGGGCTGTGGGACACAGCACAGACCTGCTCTTGCTCCTGTCAAGATGACTCTGCTTACAGTAATGCAGAAAGTATTAAACAATGCAGACATCCTACATGCATCATAACTCACACTGTGTAAAGTGAAAACAGCAGATTCTTCTGCTTTCTTTTGCTTCTGTGTTTTTCCAGTGTCTCAAGCAGTAGCTAATCTGTAACACTGAGGGCAGAGGGTTTAATGTACAAGCTCATAGGTAAAGGCAATGCTTCTGAAATGTACAACAGATAAAGGGGGAATTGCAGGATGACACTGTAAAAATCGCTACACCTTTTTCTTCCTTTACAACTTTACACATCAGCAAACAATCCTTTAAAAATTATGGCCAGATCTTACACTAGATGCATGCTAATTGTGGGCCATTATTAATTTAAAAATCCGTTCTCTTTCTAATTAACAGGAGTTTACTTTTAACCTAAATCATAAACACCTGATTGCCTTCCAAATCAAAACTGTGATTGCCATATTGTATCTAGAGGTGTCCACAGAGTCATTCACACCTTGCTCAGTTGTACTTTAGCATGTCTGTTTTAGTGAAAAGGGAAAGAGTAGGAAAGTCAATTTTGCAGGTACCCTGGAGATGGAAAGGTTTTACTGGAGAGAAAGGTTGGGCCTCATGCTAAATTTTTGGGGCTTAGAGGAGTGTTCAGGAATTGGTTTTCAAATGAGCTCTGCAAGTTTGCTCAGCTTGAACACAAACTATCGTGAAAGTCACATTCTGCTTGCTTCACTTCTTCAGCTGGTTGAGTAAGTCACTTCAGTGGTTTTAAGACAGCGCTTTTTCAGCACATAAAAACTTGGCCACAAGATTGCCTCTTCCCAGTCACTAGGTGCTCTACACACACAAGTAATATTTTTAGTCTCTCATCCAGTTATATTGGCACACAAACTCCCACTGATGCCAATTACATTGTACAGTGCTTGTAGAGCAGTATTTAACTTCAAACTTTTTTTTTTTTCCTGAACTATGTCTTTTGGAGCATTCCTGCATGGGACAGCTGGGATTTTTTGCTGTATTTATGTTCACATCAAGTCTCTTCTGGGCCACACACTGAACTACAAGCAGTGTTAAGTTATCCTGGTGCAACATGGAAAGCTGAAATTAAAACCTGCCTTTCCATCCTTCCTCCACTAATGTACATTGTATTGTACTGCAAAATCTAGCAACAACAAATGATAAAAACTTCCATTTGTCTTTTGTATATAAGAATTATAGAGAAACTACAATTGTTGTCCATGTTATTACTGAAGTAACATGATGCAATTCATTAAGTAGGTTGTATTTTATTCATTCTTAAATATCACACCATTGACCCACTGACCACAGAGATAACCAAATTACTATATTTATTTTCATACTGAGTTATATAAGTAGAGAAACATACTGTGTCATTCATAGCTGGAGTTCATTCAGAAGTTTAAGGCCAGGACTCACTCTACACATAAGTTTAGTTTGCATTAAGACTGGCCTGAGTTTGAAATGCATTAGCTAAGAATAATAAGCCAAAAAAGGCAGAATTCCTAAAATATCACCAGATTAATAGGAATCATTAAAAAGCAATACAAGATAGAGTGGTATCTTTTATTTTATTAGAGTAAAAGTCTTCCTCTAAAGTTATCTTCTCCACAGGGGAGAGGTTTCTAAATGATGAAGGTGATAATGCCCTTGAAATCCTCCTCCACCACAGCTTTAAAAACAGAGCAGAATAATCCTCTTCTGCTTCAGAGATGTTTTAACTTGGACCTTTGCACAGATAAACTAATACATCTACATCTCAGAGAGTGGAAGAAAAATACATGTAACTTACAAAATGCTTCTGTGGCAAAATCACAGGGGAGATGCCAACAAAACACAACCCTCTCCCCATCTCTCTGGAAATGCTGAAAAAGCTAAGCAAAACAAAAATTTTGCAATAATGTAGTGTCAAGCAATTACCTTAATCAGAAAGAAGTTTATAATGGCTGCACCAAAAACATCTGCTTCCCTCACCATAAGATTTAAGTATCCCTACTACTTTATGCAGTTTTTTGGGGTTTTTTTTGTTAACAAACTGTGTGGGCAGTCTCTTAGGAGAGACTGCCAGGATACCAACAAATCTGCAGTAAGACATGATTAGACACCATGCTGATATGCATACTCTATTGTGAGTAGCAGACAGCAGCTTACCAAATCATTTTCTGATAAAAAAAAAATCCCCCAACACTGGCCATCAAGAAAGGTCTCCAAAACTAACAGCCAGAAGCAGATTTCAGAGGGACACCCACCATCTGCTTTCAGCCAATATGGCCAAAAAAACCCCTTATATCATTCTGCAAACTGTGTAAATTCAGCTACTTTTACTTATTTTGCTCCTCCAGTTTATGTTCTCTGAAATGTCTCTTCTCTGACAGAGAAGAGAAAGGATCTACATACATGAAAGAATGGACATGAGAAGAAATACCACCAAGGAAGCTTCAGCTGCCAATATTTCTTCAGCTGCCAAGCTTTTAACTTAGTAATTTCCTTTATGTCTCCTCTGCATGGAAAGCAGATGGAGCCACACTCCAGTATCTGGTGGCATCACAAATCAGTGAATCTCAGCTTGACTGAAGTCTTGGAAGCAAGAAACCGATTAATTATTTTAAGCTTGCAGAAGCCAGACAACCCAGAGGAGTTCTGCCAAGCAAATATGGAGTAAAATTTATGGGTGTAATTGTGAACTTCTGATAAACTGACACTGGTTGGAAAAGGTCTGGTTCGCTTCAGAGTGACAAGAACAAGTTTCTAAGAATCATAAGGAAAAACTGTGATGGTGGCTGGAACAACTTCCAATTGCAGGTTCTTAATACAGGTGTCCCAAATCCTCATTTTCACCTCTGATCCTGCTGTTGAGTAATCCCTGTTTAATGTTTAGGACAGGTCCACCTGCTGCTTGTACTTCACCTGCACGTCAGCACTGCCTCTCCTTCACTGCAGTAGAATGCTTCATATATTATGTTGTTTCCTCTAGTACCCCAACCCAAACACTACTTCAAGCTTTCTCTCTGAAAATATTTCCTTTTATCTGCAGTGAACTTTTTTTTTTTCTTTCCCCTTATTCATTCTTGCAACTCTTTCCTGAGACATCTGCAAATTATTCAGCTATCTTCTCCAGTGCCATGGACCAAATCTAGCCACTACACTCCAGCAGCATTTCTCTTAATGCCAAATTCAGAGGTGGTACAGTCTTCCGAGACCTGCCTGGCATTTTCCTGATGATGGATTCATGGAGCACACTAAATGTCTTGGTGGAAGAACCACATTTGCAGCTTTTGCTTTACTGACTATTAATTGTGATCCAGCACCATGTCATGTTGGCTTTTTGTTCTACAGACTGTAATGGTGATGGGAACATAGAACAGAAGCAACACAACAGTAAAGAGCCTGCAGAGAGCCTCAAACAGGGCTTTTTTTCCAAGTAATTTGCTGAAGTGTCCTGGTAGTAGGATTGACTAAGTTAGGACTGACTAAACAGATTCTGAAGTTGAGCAGTGAATGTCATCTCTTGCCCTGTTCCCACTACACACACACACTCATTTAGTACTGCACCCATTTAAGAAGACACTCACCAATCTCATTGCCTTAGCACTGTATAGCAGATAGGCATGGAATGAGACAGCAGCTTGCCATGAAATGTGGGCCAGCTGCTCCCCATTTTCTGTGTGACACTGGGGATGACTGACCAACAGGCAGACACAGCTACAGGTAACCCCAGTTTGATTATTTACAGGTTCCCAAACCCAAACCTGGTAGGAGTCCATAATGATTAACAGCCAGCTAGCTTAACAGGCTCTCAGCAGTCCATAGTTCATTAGGAACAAAACCAGTGGTGCCTCAGTGGGAGATCAGAGCAGGGAACAGCAGCTCCCACATGCTCAGCTCCAGGCAATTTGTGCACAGGAAGGAAACCCCCAAGTCCTCTCTCAGTGGAGCTGGCTAGTTACAGTTCATTTCTGCTATCAGTACGTCTGTAGTCCTTTACTGTGTAGATAAATTTGCCAATGTCAGGGCCTAAAATGTCCTTTTGTGTCTTTTCTGTAATTTCATTTCATTCAGTTTTCTATTTGTTTCCTCTTTACTGAATTCTAGAAACACAAAAAGGTTTTGCAAAGAAAAAGTGAGCAGACTAAGCCATAATTTGCAATTCTAGCATCACTAAACAAAAAGCCTCCTGACTTCCCATTTATACATTTCAAATCTTTCTTTGGGAAAGGCTCTTCCTGAGATCCCTTCTGCACCTTCCCAACAGGTGACAGTACCTAATACCTACAAAAAGTGTGCTATCAGGTAAAGTTCAAATACAGAAGGCCCTCAAGACTACTAAGTCTCATCCTGAGCAGTTTACTGGAACTGCTTCTCAGGGGAAAGACAGCAGTGGAGAGATTTCACCTTTTGCAGGTGCAAATTTCATATCCAATAGCAAAAAAGCTATTTAAAAATTCTTACAAGCTAGCATATCTCTTGCAAGTTTATGCTGCTTACAGAGAGACAGGAGACATAAAATTCTGTGCATTAACACAACAAAAAAGCAGCTTCACACAGTCACTACCTGTAGATCCTAACAGATAGAGTTCACATAAACAGTAAGAACATGAATATTACAGAGGCTTGTTTCCCCCTCTGAACATCAATAGCATGCACCATGGATTTGCAACAATCTGATTTTAAATCATTTAAGGCCCCATTGCCACACTGTTTCTCAGCCTATCAATTCTGTCCAAGCATCTCCTTGTGCAGAGCCAGAACCTGGACTCGGTGATCTTTCTAGGTCCCTTCCCAGTCAGGATATTCTATGATTCTATAAGAAAGGCTTAAAATTTTTTGCTTATTATTTGTGGAAATTAAAAGATTTCCCTGTAAGCTCTTTACAATACTGATTTGTGCCTGTGGACAAACACCTGTTATATACTGTGAGTCTCAATGATAATTTATGTCATCATTCTCTAATCAAGGTGTTGGTTTGCTCTATAAACTGCTCTGATAAGCATCCAGTTTAAATGATAGTGGCACAACTCCTGAACATGCTGGACTGGATATGGAGAAGTTAATGGGAAGAGTTATTGAAAAATAAACTGAATTGGAGTAGCTCCACTTCCCCTGCAGACACACTGATCTGAAATAAGTCACTTTGTTCTGAAAATAATTATTTCCCTCACAAAGCTCAGCAGTATATCTGGCCTTGAAAGAACTGGCTCTTTTCAGCTCATAACAGAAAGAACCACAGAATATGAACTTGATGCAAATAACTTGCTCAAAGGAAAGCTTAAAAGTTGCTTTTCTTGGTAGGCATGGGGGAAAAAAAAAGTCTGGCTTTTATCATAACATTAACCCAGTCTGTAATTTTTCTTTACAACTAATGTCAAGATTCATTTTGATGGTGGGCTTCTGAACTAGACCTCTAAGTAGCTGCTTGCTGGAATTAAGTGTGTGGGGGGCCAGGAAACAGGTCCCCATTTGCTTCTCCTTGGACAGGTAGCTGGAGAACAGCTAAGGTTTAGAACTGTGCAAGAACTGGAACAAAGCTAAGTAGAAGTTTACTGGCAACAAACTGCTAAAACCCATGGAAAAAATAAAAAAAACCAGTAAATTGTGGCTCCCTGAGCACAGCTCATTCCTTGGGAGCCCTGCAAGGTTGCTCAGCAACATGCCACAGTTACTGTGGGTCAAGTCCTCAGGACATAATCTAGCCTATTGACTTTAATTCAACCACCCCTGGCATAAGGTACTGCCAACTGGGAGCAAGAAGAAAACAGAAGCAGTGCAGACTGGAGAGCTCTCAGATGTTGGGAGGAAATTTCACAGTTTCCAAATGTTTTATCCAAATTGTTCTGATCTGCTCAATTCAATGTCTGTTCTATGGTCATTCTCTGAAAGAGGTAATTCAGAAACAAATTTTAATTTCAATTTAATAGGAAAGCAAGAACTAAAGTCCACTGATGCAGTGAGACATTTTTGAGTTCAAGCCATTTTTCAGTACCCACACTCCTGCTACAGATACTCTCACAAAAAAACCCCTAATACCTAATCTTGGAAGAATTTGTAATAAAAATACTTTCCACTCCATCAAGCATAGTTGTTCATGACAAGCTTGACCAGAAAGTCATCTTTCCTTCTTGTGGATAACTTGACCCTTCCCGAACTCATTCACCTAATACATTACTGGAAAACTTTGCTGTGAAGATGCAATTTGATTGTGTCACACATCTCTCCAGCCTTTCAGAAGGACAGAATTGCTTTCAGATGTCTGTCTGTCTATCTATCTATCTATCAATCTATCTATCAGTTTCTTTTAGGGAAGGACAGCTATAAATAGAAGATGAGACCTTGGGATGGTATGAAGTTCCACTGAGTATCTGGCTTTCCTATGTAAAACACAGAGAGCAGCCTTTTTGACCCAGGCTTCAGCATGCACGGTGCAATCAGCAGCTGATAACAATCCTCCTGCACAAGTGCTCCTAGCAGAGTCCCAAAAGTTTTAGCTTTGCTGTAAAAGAGGGAGCTTGCATGGGTTGGAGGAAGAGAGATTCCTTCAGAAAACATTTTCCCTCTCACTGGAACTGCAGTGATGACTCTTAAGCCCAAGCTTACAAGGAGTATTAGTCCGCTCACTGAAATCCAAGTATTGTTGTGGGCTGGGGTTTCCCCTCAAAGAAATATTTAGGGTAAATTTTAAACCTATTATTTTATTACAAATTCACTTTCAAATACTTATGCAATTTGCTACAATTCCTTTCTCAGGAATGAAATCTAGGTTTGATACTCACTATTTAAACCACTAACAAGAACAACGGAAAAACCCAACACCTTATTGCAATAAACAAAGTGTGTACTTATGGGTTTAGGGTTTTTGATGGATACAGGTTTACAACTGATGGTCCAAAAGCTTGAATAATCCCATACCCTGGTAGTTGATGCAAGCATCTGTTAATAATGACACTAAGCACAGTCCCCTGGACCTGGCAGTCCATGGGCACTGCACCCCAGCGTGCTTATCCACAGCAGCATGCTGCCAGATGGCCAGACCCCACCAAACCTCAGTTAATTCCTAAATACAGTTTCCCCCATGGAGACATTTCAGCAGAAGCCGTAGATAAAACCTTTGAGTACAAAATCACACAATTGTAAATGCACATATGTGCAATAGTAAACACACCCATTTCAGCCTTGGCCCATGGGGAAGGACCACAAACATGTAAAATGAGAGCTCTGAAGCACAAATCAAGTGAAGAGATAAGCATTTTGCTTGTGTCATTACTAATACAGGCATCTAAGTATCTAACTAGCTTCTCTGAGAGGCTAGTTTGTGCTTTGAAGTGCATGCCTTTCAAAATATCTCCACAGTCTTTCTGTGAAGGCTAATGATAATTTTATCTCTTCTGAGCCTTGCAGTAATAAATGCTGACAGAACCAGATGCCAGGTCCTTGGTGAGAGCATATTTTTGTTTATTCAGGATTAAGTTAAACTACTTAGCCGCCATTACGGTAATTCCACCTCTCCTACAGCCCTTCTTAAGAATACTGAAGAAAATAATGAAACACCACACACTGCTGTGAGATCAATCACACTCAACAGACTAAGAAACTGCTGACAATTTATTCTTGGTGTGAAGGGGTGAATAGACTGCACCAAACATCCCCCCAAACAAGAAAAGAGAAAGGCCACATTACGTGCTCCTTGTCTTGATTTCATCACATCACACCTTGATGCTGGGGCAGACTTACAACAAGGGACTGTAAAGCTTCATGCTGCAATTTTTGTCCAACAAGAAATGGGTTTGGATACCTAAATAATTATGTTCAGTTATATGCAAAAGGACTGGATGTGTTATTTATTTTTTAAGGTAATTAACGTAGCCCTTTTACCATCTTTCAATATTTGAAATGTAAAGACTTTTCAATTTAATTTCCTCTTCCTTAGGGGTGTAAAGGAAATATTGTGCTCTGACTGACACGAATGTAATTTGAGACTCTAAAGTACCAGACCTGTAACACCAATGCCATTCCTTCACACTGGTAAAATATTCTCATGTATCATATAAAGATCTAAAGCTGGGAGTGCATCAACCTGTAGTAAGACCACAGGATACGTATTAAGCAAAGAGCAAAGAAGACATTTGAAAAGGGGATTTTCAAGGCATGCTGCACGGTAATCTATTTAATTAAAAAAAAATCTGAAGATGGCAGAGCTAGCTTCCATTCTGCCATTTAAGGCAGCTGTAAGATTAGCCTTTAATTACTAAATGATGAAGCAAAAGCATGAGACCTCCTCACCAGCTGTTTCTGCAGCACAAGCAGAAACAGTGTCTGGCTACACCTCAGAGTACTGGGGGAGTAGGCAAGAGCATCTGCACACTGCTGGGTTGAAGTGACTTTAAGTGTGCAAATAAGCCATTTTGAAGGCTTTTCTTCTCATGAATAGGCAATGGTGCTCTATAGATACAGCAGCATGAGCTGAAGGATTAAGAGAATTTGGGTTTAATAAGACTGCAGCCTAGGGCCTGGCTAGGGTACCCAGGAACCCCTGACTGCACAGGTACCTTCTGCACTGCTGTTCTTGCTCTCCTCTGCCTTGTGCCACCAGTGCTTCTCCACCCAGGGCTGGAGACAATGTGGGAGGCGTGGCCAGCTGGCTCTCAGCAGCTGCACGTCCTGCCAAACACCCAGCTGGAGGTGGGTGGCAGGACCACCAGAGGCTGCATCTCTGTGGTTGGGAACTCATCCTCAGCTCTCCCCACCAAAGGAGAGAAACCACTGCACTGATGTCACTCAGCAAACAGCTTCTGAAAGCCTCCCGTGCTGTGCAGAGACTGAGCAGACTTTGAGCATCGTGAGGCAAAAGCTGCACTGGCCCAGAGCGATTGGTCCCCAGAGGAAAGGCTCTGCAGTGGGAAAACCCATAGGAAGCAGGCCCAGCCTGGGCTGCCAGGAGACACTCCGAGGTCAGGGCAGAGAATGAGCAGCTTCCTCTCCAAGAGATGCTGTGCAGTGCTTCCCCCGCAAGCTCACGAAGCAAAAAATTATTGCAGGCAGGAAAAACATGACATTTAGTGACATAAATTGACAAGTTCTCAACAGGAACAGAACTATTTTTTCCACTTTGTTTCTTTATATAAACAGTATTTGATTTTTAACATGCAAAAGACTGACAGCACACCAAGCATAAAGTAGATTGTGATCTCCGCAGACCAGGATGGCTCTTATCAGATTGGCACCAAACAAGGCCATTGTTGGAGCTAAAATTACCTCTCAGGTCTTGCAATACACTCCACCAAAGAACACCATGTCCCACTGCAAAGACACACTGCCTACACAGACATCCACTAGAGGGGCCAGGAGACAAAGGTCTGGGAGAAGTGGACCCCTCAACAGATGGAGCCACTTTGGCTCACTCTCAAGATCTGCACTCCAACCATGCAGGAAACATTCAGGGGAGAGAAATACTGAGTATTTCTGGATTTGACCATGCTAACAGAACACTGGCTATTGATACCCTCTGATGTTCAAAAAAACTCAACATTTTGTTTACCTATACCAAGTATGGCCTTAATGCAACAGGTAAATGAGCACCAGTGAAGATAGCACCCACTATCCCTCTGATTTTCACAGTACTACTTATTTTTCTAGTCTATCAGAAACCTGGAGGACAGGGAAAATGGTCAGCACTTCCTACATACAGAGGCTAAACACTTCTGCAATGATTTTCTTCTTCCGCAGCATCATGCCTGACTTTTCCCATAGATGTCAGAAAAGCATTTTTTTAGTACTTGTCTCACATACAAGTGTCTTGAAGGGCATGCGTGTATCTTCCCTGACACTTTCATTGTCAGAATAATTTGACACATAACCATCAAGAGGAGTCTGGAGTACCCAAGGTAAGTTGTAACACACAGGTTTACAGTACCAAGAGAAAACCAAAACCTTAAAGAACTTTCTTTCTGTGAATTTGCTTTTGAAGGAAGAATACCAGTAATTGTTTAGAACCTTCTTTTTTTAAACACTTTAAAAGAGTATATCTTTGGAAAAAAATCTAACATGACACAAAAACAACTTGCAAAAAACTAATGACTCCCCAAGTCTAACCTGAAAAAGAATTGCTGCTTGTCCCACAAATTGATAGCCGAGCCCTGGTAGAAGTGGAAAATAACCCAGGAAAACCATTTCAAATACAGTTTGCAATGTACTACTGGCAAACTGCATTATATCACCCATGTCAGGGCTGGGAGTCAACAGTGGGCAGTGGACAGGGCAGAGCTAGGACTGGTGACAGGGCAAAGTAAAGATGGGATGGAAAGAAGATGAAGAAACCTGGAAATCTCAGTTTGCTGCTAAAGAGATGAGTCTATTGCAAGGATGTTAAGATGGGGGTGAGGGACTGCTGCCTGTGGGAATGGCAGCTATGCCTCACACACTCTAATAATTATAATCATTAATAACAAAAGGATTCCAGGCATAGATAAAATTTACTACATAAATCTTATGCACAACCAAGTGTGTGTTCCTTATGCAGGATCTTATGCATGCATTATGCCCTGCAGGGAGGCATAAGCAAACAGATATATACAGAGGGACTTTTCTCATGGCAATTTACTGGGTAAGCACATTATTTGCAGCCTAAATAGTCATTATTCCTATTCCCAAAGGCTGAACAATGGGGAAGACAGAAAGGTTTGTAATGAGGTGGTCACTCACTGCACCTCTGGTTCATTACTTGTTTTAGGTTATGTCACACCACAACATTTAAGTATACAGTATTGAGAGACATTTTTTCTTAGAATCCAGGGAGTTTTAGCAATATAGAACTAAATGAGGAATATGAATAAATAGATTATTGCAGATACAAGTGTGTCTGCAACAGTGTCTTGCCACATAGAAAAGAACTTTTTTAATGATCAGACTTTTTACTATAATAACAGCTTTGATTAGCAGCAGACAGTAGTGCTCATTGGAGTCACTGATTTATTTTAATTGGCTTTGAGACCCTCATAGCATTAATTTTTCCACACGTGAACTTCAAGTTTTTTACTCTCCAAGATTTAATTCTGCTATTGATAATCCCTTTACTTACTACAGCACATCTTCAATAATTAAGTGTCTTAAACTTCTCTTTGTTTTGCTAGCAGTGGAAATCCAGTCTGTGAGTTTTCACTTAAAGAGTGTGGGGGAGGTGAGCAGTGGAGGAGAAAGACAACTTCTTCCTGAAGACAAAGGGGGAGGATTGAACAGAAATTGCTCAGGAGAAAGTCAGACATTGACTCAGAGTAAATGAAGGGAGCAGAAGCAGGGCTCCTGGCATTGAAAGTACTGTGTGACAACAGAAAACAACCTCAGTTCCTATTACTCCCACCAGGCATTAAAGAAGGAAAATGATAACAGCTCCTTCATCAACAGGGGCCCAGCTCAGGGCCCACTGCCATGCCAGGCTGTGGGAGAGCAGCCCTGCAGGGGCATGGCTGGGGCAGGGCTGCCGTGCAGGGACAGCCAGGCAGAAAGGAAGCACTCCTGCCCTCCCTGCTGGGCCAGCCAGGGTGTGGGAGCCAGGCCTGGCAGGGAGGGAAGGGCTACCAGATCCTTCCCAGCACTCACAACATGGACTCAGCTCAAGGTGCCGCTTGGGCTCACGCGAGCGGAAGGCAGCCGCACCTGTAGCCCACAACAAACTAAGCCCAACATTCCTCCAACAAGCGCCAAAAAAATGGTGAAGCTGATTGGTTTGTTTTTTTTTTTTTTTAATCAAAATCCCTTGTACTTATTTCAATGATAACAGACAACCTGTTCCCCTGGCCCTGATCCAGCAAGGCCTGTCCCTAACATCACTGGTCTCCTCATTTTACACAGCTACAAATGTGACCACGTGTATGCCCACACGTGCATCTGGGACATCAGTACTACACTACATAATAATTTAAATGTGTAGTAAAATATGTCTGGAATATGCAATGAAACAATGTAGATGAAACACACCTCCTTCCCCTCAAAGGTAACTATTTTTAATGACTAAGTTAAGATAATGCATTTAAAAGATGTGGCTTGCTGCATAAACAGAACATACTCAAGGACAGCTCAATTTTTTACCATTCAACACCTTTCTCAGTTAACTGCAAGTCGAAGGACAAACCTTCTTGACTGCTAATGATGAGAAAAACTAACAACTGCTGTCCTGTCTAAAAACGTCCACTCCTCCAGCTGGCCAGAAACCAAGCGGAAATTCCAGATCAGGAGGCAATTATTTATGTATGTCTCCTTCCAACCACCCCCCTCTAAACCTTAAATTTGCTTCTAAGTGGGAATTAATCCTGCCTAGAACACTTTTAAACACTGCTGTATCTTTACAATCAGGTCAGTGACAGGTTTTGCTTCAGCTGCACTTGTGAAATTTTTGTCCATATTAATAGCAAATTTACTTTTATTCTGCTTGAGAGAAAAGAAATCTTCAGCTTTGGGGTATATTTTTTTTAAATACACCATCACACTTACATTTCTGCCTACTACAACCTGCTGTTGCAAGTTTTATTTAAAATTGTTTTGCATTTTAGAAGACATTTTTTTAAAATTCACAAGTACAAGAAAATGCCATTTTTACTTTAGGCTCTGTCTCAGTTCTCCAAGAGAAAAGGATCTCACTGACAAGCATTCACTATCACATTTTCACCCTACAGTCTTAGCGGATAAACAACAACACTCACGTAATCTACTGACTAGATCTTATACTTTTGGACTGAAATAAATGCTCCTTCTTGTGTACTGGATTAAGAGAGACTGAAAAAAAAGCTTGTTTCCCTTGAGGATGCAGAACAATTCCTCATTTCATGCAGAAAATGTTTCTCCGAGTGATCCAACTTCAGATCAAAGTATCATCTTTTCATACAGCTCTTGAGAAAGGCTACAGTATGTGCAGTAACATTTGAAACAAATTATACTTTCCCAACAGTGGGCATAGACTTTAATAATTTTAATTGGGGGAGGGGGCACTTTAATTTGAAAATATCTCTTTTGGGCTGGTGGTTTTGCAAAAGGGAAGCATCCCTTTAGTCTTCAGGCATTCAAATGTAATTGAGTGATCTATACATAACATCAGGATGCTGTAAGTCACTACCATAATACTTAACTCTTGCAGTTGAATCCCTGAGGAGCTATAGCACACAAAATACAGACAACAAAACAGGCCTCTTAAAAAGACTGCAGTATATCTTACTTGCATGGAGTAAAGCTCCCAGAGGAATACTTGAGCACAGAGGAAGACACAGTTCAGGCAGCAGCCATTAAGTGAATCTAAATAATCAAGAGTGTGATCTGAGCTGAAGATAACAGGTGAGCAGTGCCAGACAACTCTGAATTAGCATTTTTCAATGGACAGGCTGCAGAGAATGAAAGTTGCCCCCTGTGCTCAGCCCAGCACAGTAATGTAAATGTTTACAGGGCAAACAGACATGGATGAATGATTTCCTGAGGTTGTATGATCAAGCTGGACAGGACGTGGCCCATCAGCAAGAGTTTGCCCAAAGGACAACAGGGTCAGATCTGGCAGCAGCTGTAGGGAGCTGAGGGACATGAGACAGGAGCTAACAGAGACACAAACTTCAAAATATCATTGTGGATCTGAAAAGGGAGCTCTTAGAGAGGCCAGGGACAAGGCACGCTTTGTAGCTACCCACTGACACCAGTCACCCCAAAAAACAAATTATTTCTATGAAAAAAGGCACATGATTTTTTCTGCTTCTTTAATTATCTGAAGCAAATGCATGTGTAGAGTCAGAGATCTGGGATAATCCATAGACTGCAAGAATTGTTATTTTCCCAAGTTTCTCTACACTTTCACCACGGGGCAGGACCTGTGAGCAGATACCTTCACTTTTTTTACAGACCAGAGCTTTGCTCTATTACATGCAGAAATGTCACTGCGAATTTCACTCTCCTCCCTGAAACCACCCAGCCTAGTGAGCATGATTTGTGCCTCATTTACTGTGTCTGCAGCTGATAACTCTATTCAACCAACTCTGCTGGCTAGAAAAGTTATCATGATGACCCAAACAGCTTTGTCTTGGAGCACCATTGCTATTCCTTTTTCTTCAGTGGGAAACAACTCAGTCGTGCTCCCATTTGCCATAACAGTGGCTTCAGTGTCCAGCTGTTAATTTATGAAGGCTAACAAGTGAGAAGCCTTCCTAGTTTTTCAACATAGGACTTATTGCCTCAAGAGAAGTCAAAACCTAAAGCTAGTCAAAGAATTTATAAAGAATCTAAGGGCAATGGGACAAAATGGCAATAAATATATAATTCAGAGATTCCCTTTCATTAACTGAGTTAAAAGAGACTTAAATACACTCTGAATAAGGGTCCTACAGAGAGGCTGCATTATGCATATGAGTTTTGAATGGAATGAAAGAAAAGCTAATAAATGGATAGTAATAAACAAAACTGTGAAAATGAAACTAAAGAAAGTCTGAAAGGTTTGGGAAAAAAAAAGGATGGCAAACAGTGCTTAAGTGTATTCTTATTTTTCATCTAATCTCTGAAAACTAAATGTTCTGTAAGAAAATGCATGAGATGCAGAAATTAAGTAGATGTACAGACAAAGGCAGCAGATGCATAAAGGAGCTACTGATTACTTTTACTGGGTTTTTTTTTTCATCTGTACTACTAGCATTTGGTTCTCCTAAAAAAACATTAAAAAATAACACTCACACTAACATAAGCATTTAGGACAAGAGGTATCTTTTGCATTGTCAGGAATGACTTCTAATGCCCTTAGAAACCTGGCCTTTAGATCTTCCCTGATTGAGAGCAATTTGCTTGGTTTTGTCATCATGTCCTCTGATAAAATAAGTCTCATGGAGCCAAGAATATAATGCTGAGTAATCAAAACGCTTAGGGTTGTTGTGTGCAGTTCTTTCCATGATGACCTGTGCCTTTTGACTGTATCTGTACATTTCATTTATTCCTACATCACTTTCTGATACACTACAGGCCACCTCTTTCTCTTTTCGTGACTAGATACAACAAAAGCAGCAGCTGGAAGCCTATTATCTAATTATCTTCTTAGACCCTGCAAGGACTGGGGTGCTCATATAAGCAGATCACAAATGTTTTAGCCTCTCAGAGCACCATTTCTTATCTAGCACACAAAACACTGTTGTACATTCTCTGAATGCGCTGGATGTTTAAATGAGCTGTCAGAAAAGCCTTTTCTCTGTCACTGTCATCACTCATGTTGTTTTCAGCTGGCAGTATCTCCCAGTTTAGCAAGAGCTGTAGGATTAGAGTGCTTCACCAGATCATGGCCAGGACACAGCCTGGTATCTCAGCAGCCCCTTCAGGTGTCGTGGCCTCTGGTGACACTGAGATGGGAGCTGACAAGACATGCCCATTTCTGCTGGGCATCACTGTCTTTAGCTGAGGTTCTTGTTCTCAAGAGTCACAACACAGCTGGATGACCATCAAACTGCTCTGGATTACTGACTGTCTTAAAAGGCACCTGTGAATTGTGTGACTGAACACCCATAAGGAATGCAAAAGAATTATAAGGTACAGAAAAACTGCACCCAGCACATGGCTGTGGTGCCCCTGCATGAATGGGCAGAAAAGCACTCCATGCAGAACTGTTGTCATTTGTAACTATGGTATTCTTATCATCACCCCAGGGATCTCTGTCCCTTAAATATTGACACTACAGGTAAGCATGAATATAACACTGCAGTTGAAAAAATCAGGGTCAGTACCAGGTCAGCCTGCTCTTCCACTGCTCTGCTAACTCCACCTTACTTTGCCATGCTGATGGTATTTCAGTTACTGAACCAGCCAAAGCGGACCAATAATGTAAGGTAGTTGAAAAAAATAAAGTCTGTCATCTCTAAGCTCTGTTGAAGTGTCAGGTCCTGGATTTTTTTAAAGCAAATCCAAAAGTAATTTGAAAATCTCTGAATGCATTCTGTCAGCTTTTAAAGCTCTAACCAACAATTTATATTCACACTCCAGAAGGAAGAAATAACGAACAGAAAACTTTGGGCTATTATTTTCTCCCTTCCATGTACTTCATCTGCTTTCCAGTGCAAAAGAATAAGCTTCAAACTCTTATAATTTATCTCTTTAACATATATGCAAACATTCATTCCATTCTTAATTTTCAGGAATATTTGAAAAATAATTGTGAAACACCCCAATACAGATTCTAATTTGAACAGATCCATTTTGCAGATAACAATAAAATGACACTTTCAGACTACACTTCTCATGAAATGGAGGCCATTTTAACTATTGTGCTGTATATAAGCTAACCTATATTTCAATGCAGCCTTTGTGCCCAGTCTGCCTGCTTGTAATAGGCTAGAAGAGAAGCACACAGTTGAAAGCATGATCCACTATGGCAAATCCTATCAACAGTCAATCCATTTCAACACCCAGCCTCTCACGTGACCCTGCAGAGGAAAGCAAAGTCTTCAGTCACCTCCCAGTTAGTTATCATCTACCAAGCTTGGGGTACAAGAGAACACAGATGTCTTCTCAATCTCCTAGCACAGCTACTTTATGCTCTGATTAATTTAGATCAAATTCTGATTTTTGCTACAATTACCTTAGCAAACATAGCTCTTGATATGGTAAAAAATTACCTACTGCTAAGAAAAATAATAGAAATATTTGATTCTTTATCTTCTTCCTCTGTAACAGCAAGTATTGTAGTGGAAAAAGATACAATTAATTTTGTTGGCTAAGGTCTTGATTATCTAAAGGATCTTTAAAGCCTAGCAGGGAGAGTAAAGATTCCAGTAAAGATATTAAATGTAAGTAGTGGCTGTTGATAGCTTCAAACTTTCTTGCTTACATTGCACTGCTGTGCTAAATGCCTCTTCAGCTTCCGTGCAGCCAAAACCAGAATGAGAGAAATGTAAAGGTGTGCGATATGGAAGATGTATTTGATAAAGAAATGCAATTTGATTCTGATTTTGCAGCTTTGAGAGTAGCTGTGGCCTTCAAATATGAATTCTGGGACAAATTACAGTTTAGGTAAATACACTGCCAGAAATTCAGTGACAGGGACTTGATGCGTATCCTATGCTGAAAACACACGAGGCTCCTTTGTGAAGCAAAGTAACAACAGTATGCTTAGACACTTAACCAGCAAGGAAACATCAAGCTAAGACCCTTAAACTTTCCTACTTCTCATCCATGTTTATGCTTACTTTTGCACAAAGTACTAATGTGTGCAGCCTATGCACATTGCTAGCATGACATCAAGCTTTGTGGCAAATGCACTACTGCTGTCAGTAAATACTCAGCTCTCAGATCTCAGCATGCCTCAAAATATAATTTTCTGCCCCTTCAAACCAGCACATACATTTATAATTATATGAAACTGCCAATGTATTTGCACATAACTATTTATCCACTTGTAGTAATATTTATCTGACAAAAGAAGTGAAAAATGTTTTTCCAAGTTATATATGGAACATATACAACAGACAGCCCAGGAAATACTAGTATATTCAGCATATTCAATTTCCTTTAAAAAAATTCAAGTTGGTACACTAGTAATTTGATCTATGAACTCTCAAACAGGCATTTAAATGTAAGTTTCAGTTAACTGAGTTTCCACAAAAAAGTGATAGGAGAAATTCTGTTACTAATACAATATCTAGATTTTTTTAGTACTTGTTGGTAAGGTACAGCTCTACATGACACCCCGATTGCTTGATCCTGCAACACCCCCTGCATAAACCCCCCCAGACTACACTGTTCAGCACTTTCCTTTCCTCTGGAAAAACAGCCAGATGATTCCAGGGTAGGAGCTGCAGATGCTCTTCTGGGTCAGAGCCTCCCAAAGCTTTTCTGGCTTAATCCCATACCTCTCTCCTTCCACCTCTTGCTGCTCCCCCAGGAAGGTCAATAAAAACCTCCAGACCCAGCTGATGGACAGCTGGATGTTTGCCTGGAGCAGACAACCAAGAGAGGCTTTCCAAGCAGAGCTATCTTGCAGTGACAGGTCGCTCAGCAAGCTGGGCTATGCAATGGCAGAAGGGCAGAGCAAACTCCCAGCAGTGAGAGCACAGGCAGTCAGGACCTCATGTCTCAGGCTCCTGGAGCCCACTTCTCAATGAGTCCCAAGTTTCAGCTTTGCAGATTAGCCTCTTGAACTTCACATATGTGGCAGAAATTCTCTGGCTGTCAAAGGGATTCAGGGAACTGATTCAGCTAAAACAGCAGCCTGACAAAGGGAAAGGGAAAAGGAGAAGGAAGGAAGAAGAAAGGAAAAAAAGAGAAGGGGCAGTATTACTGGGATGGATTACATCCTGATCTTCACTGCTAAAACTGCTCTGCTGGCACAACCCAAGTATAAGTATTGACTCTAGGAGTTGGCACACTAAAACCACAACTCCTAATACACTGTCACTATCAAAAATGGTAACATTCCATAATACAAGATCATGACAGATCTTTACTGCAGACAGATCTGTACAGCAGATTGATCTGCTAGTATTTTATAGAATCTGTGTTCTCTACACAAGGTATACCATAAAGGTCAACTAGGATAAATATTCCAAGTGTGACTGCAGAAATAAACAGTAATAAAAAATAAAATTCAAAAACATCAAATCCTCGAACCTGTGCATGCAATGACTTTTATTAATGCATGTCAGTGATGCAACAGGCCAATGCAGAATCAACTGCAGGTCAAGAAACATGACCTCATTTTCTGCATTCCAGCTGACTACTGGGTGATCTCTAAGTTTCTGTTACAAATTATCCAGCCCTTCTTCAAGTAGAATGGATACACAAGCTGACTTAAGGCTTATAAGCAGGGGTTTTGATTTGGATTCTGAAAATTGAAGAGATAATCAGCTTATCAGCTTTAAAGAAGAGAAACTGAAACACACTTTTGTCTTGTTCTGCTACTTTGTTATAACCAAAATCTACACTTTCTGTTCCTCGAGAAATGGCTTCTGTAAAGTAACCCAAAACTTAATAAACCAGACTGAAGCACAGAGTGTCCACCTGTCATGGAGGCTTCAGTACAACCTTATCTGCAAGCAGACAGATAAATGCATACATGCTTCATGGAGGAGACAGACAAATGCAGTGCAACAGTCTAGTCCTGTGTCTGCTTTTTGTTTAAAAGTATTCATAGACGTGAAATGGCAGTGCAAAGCCCAAGACGGTTTTTTGGAGATTTAAAGATGAACAGACTGCTGGTAACACAGCTTATAAAGCAGAGTATCTCAGCTGACAGGCATTTGAACAAAACTCACATCCTGTATTTTATGATGAGCACAACTGCAGAGGCCACATGATGATTCCTGGGGCTAACTCTCCCTTTGTAGGAACACATGGAACTTTTCTTTCCATGCAGAGAAAATGCTCTTTCTCTAGTAAGTGTTATGACTATTGATTATATAGATGAACAAAGAGATGCTGATCTCAAGAAAGGTTTTAAATACTGAAGAAAAGAAGGTAAAACGCCTGAAAAAAATCCCCAACACTCTGCTGTATTTTAGCATGTAAGTATTTTAAGCTCAATCACTGAAACCAAAGAACGGTCCTCTGGTAGCAAACTCTATTGGACAAGCCTTGGCTACTGAAAAAGTCTTAGCTAGAAAGTTTGTTTTTTTTTTTTTTTTAAATAATCTCTAGGTATAGTGTCTGAGAGCTCAGAGCTCATTTCCACAATCATGTTACCATTCATAACTAAAATTCCATGTCTCATTTCTCCACCCATTCCCAGATTCCCGAAGAGAAATAAAGCCTAACTTTATTTATATTGGGGCTAAGGAGAAACAAAGCCCAACTTGTTTCTAAAGGACTCTGAGATAATTTGTTTTGTAGGTGTACATTCTCCATAAAAAAGCCTGTGTGCCATGACCAAGAATCCTCTCCCAACATGAAAAATAAGCTATATGTTTTTGCAGGCTTCCAGAGACATGAACAGTGTCCATACAATAGCTTCCCTTGTTAAAGGCAAATAGTTTTCAGACCAATAAAACTGATGCCCAACAGATTCCTTGCTATTCCTTGCTACTTCCTTGCTATATTCACATACTGCCATCACCACAGGAACAGGGGGTCCTTCACCCTTGTCTCCATGCATCATCACCCAGTTGTGATCATCCACATCCATGCTTCACAACCTACACATTCCCAGTTCTCCCCCAGCCACAGCAGCATCAGCCCAGGCTGATGTTCTCCCACTGCCCCACGAGTGAGAAGCAGCACTGAGTCATGGCCCAGCTGTTTTCCCACCAAACCCCACACAACAGCACTGGTGAGCTTACCTTACACCTTTTCCCTTGCATGGGGCAGGTATTTGTGTGCCTCTCCTCAAACAAACCAAGGCTATCAATGAAACCTGCCAGAGATTAGCAGCATTAAAACCTCACTCTCTCTGCCAAATCAAGATAATTGATCACTGACTTCAAAAAGCTCAGTGGAAGGCAGATGGATAGATACAGGCATCCTATAAACTTCAGTTCCTCAGGAAACCAGCTAAAAATAGCTCATCTCAAAAGCTTAGGGAACAAATTGAGCTCAAATTAACATAAATACCAACTGGAATGTTAAAATATGTTGGCTCTTAAATACTATCTTTTAAAAACTGGTTTCTCAAAGGGTCAAAATTCCAACAATATTTATATGTAGCAACAGATGAATGTTAATTTATTTACAGGGTCCACAATGAGAATAAGTTGCAATCTAGGGTGACATCAGTGCAGATGAATGCAGGATGCCATAAATGACATGACTCTGCACGGGTGTTTAGCATGTCTCCTCTTCACTCCACAGATCATTAGCTTGTCACTGTGGGTAAAGAAAACATCTAGACTTCAGTTCCCTCCAGCAAAAGTGGATATTTTCTTGGGTTTTATCACCTGCTGCCCAGATTTCCAAAATGTTTTAAAATTTCTTACAGTTCAACTTGTTAGAATCTATTTGCTTCACCTTCACCAAACAAATTTTGGTCCAAAGCCTTCAAAGAGTTATGCACAAGGCTGAACTTTTAATAAAACAAACTATTCAGAAGCAAATACAATCTCAGTTAATATTTGCCAAACCTGGGAATCAGTTTTCTTATTGACAGGGGCTAACTCCAAATAACACTTAACATTCCCAGTGTGAGGAACAGCAAACACATGTTATACAAACTGATGCTTCTTCATGGTGGTGTCTCATGGCAAAGTTAGTATCTACTGGATCCCAAATTATCAGCATTTTACCTCCTCTAGCAGGAAAGTTTCAGATAGAGTACTTCTAGAATCCACATGCCAAAACTTTTTTCCCTCCTTTAATCACAAGAATAAAATAGAGCCAACCTACACAAAGTCCTTACAATCTCTTCCTCCAGGCACCTCAGTAATTTTAATGTGATTTTGCATCAAAACAAATAAACAAGCAATTTGTTTAAAGTCCAGTGATGTTAAAAATCCTAACCTTCTATTGAGATGAACAGGAAATTAGGACCTTGAGTAATTCTTTCTTAATTATTTACCTCCAGCCCTTACACTGACCAGCACAAATTAAAGGTATCACTAGGTGTCCTGGTCTGGATGGACTGAAAGTTTGTTAGCCATGGGGTGGTTTGGACTAAAACAAATAGTTCAGGTATGGTTCTGAGTCAATGAATTTAGTATTTCCCAAAGTCTTTCTTTACAGAACTTTCATTCTACTCAAATATCTAGATAATCAAGAGCAAGAACTGCACGCAAGCAAATATCTAACATTACTGACCAAGACTTAGTGGATTTCAGAGAACAATAATGTTATGAGGGTATTAAAAGTAGGGTCCCCTGAGAAGAATTTGCCTTTTCTCTTCTTTTCCAGACTCAAGTCTGGAACATCACCTTATGGTCTATAATAAGTTTTCAAAGGTTAGATGGTGAAAGCAGGTCAACTCAGCTCCACTGAGGGGTGAGGAAAAAAGTGGTGAAGAAGAAATTTTGTAATTATGTTATTCTCCCCCATTACAGCTAAGTCACAACAAAAATTGAGGAGAACTTCGTTTGCAACACCTTCAACAATGCCTTTGTACATTTTGGAAGGGAACTGCAATAACAACTCCAGCAATTGTCCTGGAGAACTGTAACACTGAATTCTTCGAAGGAGAACCATTTACAGGGGAAAAGAGTAAAACACGCTGTCCATGAGAAACGGAAAAGTGACTCGGAACAGCATTTGGCACAGTGTAAACAACAGAAAGCAGCAAAGAAACTATATAACATTGAAGATGACACTAGAGTAAACTGTACATTTTTAGTCTAAATACATTCAACACGTGGGAGAATCTTTATTAAACTGTAAAGCACAGAAACATCTGTTTTGATTTAGTTTGTGTTATAGCAAACAAACATGAAAGACCACTGCCTGTAACTTCCCCCGGGGCTATTTGCAGAAAAAGGAATACTGTTTATAACATTTGTGCTACAATCAGAAAATTACAAAATAACTTAGGTTCCATGGGAGCTCTGAAGATCATCTGGTTCAGCCTTCCTCCCACCTCATCAAAGCAAGGCCAGCTTCAAAGCTAGATCCAGTTTCAAAGTTGGATCAGGTTCCTTAGGGTTTTGAGTATCTCCTGCCAGGATGGAGACAGCACAGCCTCTCTGGGTAATTAATGTCTGACCACCTTAATGGGGAAAGCTTTCTCCTTGTCACAGACATATTACTGACTCATGCTCAACTTGTTATTCACTGGGACCCCAAGGCCTCTCTGCAAAACCATTTCCCAGCCAGTGTGTCCCAGCTGTACTGGTGTGCAGGGTTATTCCTCCCAGCAGCAGGGCTTTGCTGAACTTTATGAGGTTCCCATTGGCTCATTTCTCCAGCCTGCCAAAGTCTAAATGCCAGCATCTAAATGGCAGCACAAGCCACTGGTGCATTGATCACCACTCCTAATTTTGAGCTGGCTGCAGACTTACTAAAGGTGCATCCTGTCCCACCATCCAAGCCCTTCAGAAGCATTTTTACAGTGTTGGTCTCAGTGTGAAACAGTGACTTGCCTCTAGCTGAATGTTGTGCTGCTGATCTTGAAGCACCAGCAGCTCAGACACATTTCAGTCCCTTCAGTCCACTGTCCCACCTACTTACATGTCTCATAATTCACCAGTATCTGTAAGGCTGTTAAGTATCAAAAGCTTTGCTAAAGTTGAGATAAACAGTAGTTAACCCTTTAGCCCTCCATACACAAATTTCAGTCCTCTGCTGGCATTAGGAGCATTCAACAAAAAAAAACCCAAATAAACTAAAACCATTAAAAGGCACAGCAAAGCCTTTCTCTCTTGCTCAAAACTCAAAACTGGTATCTCAGAACAATCTAAAAAAAAACCCAACACCAGAATAAAACATATTAAAATGAATAAGTTTAAAATTCAGTGAAGCCTCTGTATTTGCATTACATTTGTTACAAACTAGGGAGATGAACAAGGACATGATTATGATGATGCACAGCATCTCATAACTTAACAGAATTTCTGTGACTTCATTAACCACTTTTGTTGAAAAAGCTCAGAGAAAAATTCAGGGTCAGGCAAGCACCCTTAACAAAAAGCACTGTGCATATTTAAAAACCCAGTAGAGTAACAAGTGAATTAAAATAGTCTCATTTTTAAAACAGAGGGAAACTTCAGAAATAGGTGAACAAACTTCTCATTTACACCACCATAGGTCATTACTCCGTGCAGGCATTATTTTTTATATAAAAGTTTATCTTCTTTTGCTGTAGTTCTCTCCCCAAAAGGGACTGAAGAAAAATCCCCAACTCTGTCAGAATGTAGCAGGACTGTGATCTACTTTTCTAACAGTGCCAGTGCAAACTGTTCCTACACAGGCAGGGTAGCTTTCCAATGCCAATCACTTCCAAAGCAGACACAATTCAGAACTTGGTACAGTAACCTGAGCTCCTTCTCACCAGCTATGTGGGAGGACAAGAGTCAGCCCAGTATCAAATCCTTTCACAAGGCAGAAGGATGCCATCACTTTTTGGACCCCTGACAAGGCGGGGAAGGCACCTGAGAAAAGGTGGAGAATCCTCACGTGGATATTCTGCATGCACTGCAAGTTGAGTTTTTCAATTTCTAAATGTCACATGTACCTATTGCCAGGAAGGTTAGAGAAAGTTTAAACACTTGAAAAAGAAAGATTTTTTTGAACATTAAGAACTACTGGCATCATTCTTAAGTCTTCCCAACTGCATGTTTAACCTCTTGGGTTTGGCAAACCTGAGAATATTTCTGCCTTTCTTTAAACATACAAGTTGAAGAAGTTACAAGCTTCACTTTTTATAACTATTGTGGTTTCCATTTTTGTTTTCTTGTTTCCTCCTACATATGATTTTAATATTTGAATAGTTTTAATGATTCTGCAGTCCCAATCCCACCAGCTCCCCTGTGTGGCTATGGAGAATCCCACTGGTATCCTCCTGAAGAACAGGATCAGCTGCAGAACATGAACTTTGCTTAAATTATATTCAGATGCATTTCCTTAGAGGGAAGTTTTTCAGGTGGTTAATACAAACTTAATGGATAAACAGCTCTTGAAATTTTCTTTCTTTCTTATTTTAAGCGGTGCAAACCAGGTGAACTTCTGGAAAAACACTGCCCAATACAGACACAAATCAGGGCAAACAAGAGAACTAAACCTTGCAGCCAATATGAGAAGAGAAAGTGACAAAAGACTATACTGATTGCATGGCCACAGGAAGAGCTTATTTCTTTAATCATAAAGTCCTTAACTAAGCTTCATTGCTCAAGATTATATTGAGTTAATCACTGAAGTCCTAAACATGGCCTAAAATTCATAAGAAAGCAAGAAGGAAAGTAAAGTTTCTTGACAAATAAACATTTTAATCAAGTGCGGGTTTTGTTGGGTCTCTTTTTGTTCATTTTTTTGTTGTTGTTTGAATAGGACCCTTCTACTCTGTCAAGCCCATTACATGGCTGCTGTTAGCACAGTTCAGTTCTTATAAAGGGTTACACTGAGAAGAATTTACTGTCTCTATTCCTGAACTTACTCCACACTGCACGTACCAACCATGAGGTTCAGAAGAGAAATCACTCTGAATGTTCACTGCAATGCACTTTACTACTGTCAACAAAAAGATACAACAGTAAAGCAGATTTTCACTAAGATGTATTAACTCTCTCCAAGCAGCTTTCATCGACAGGAACCCTGGAAACCATGAAGATATAGCAACAGTTACAACACACCCACTTTCAATTTAATAACTTTTTCTCATTTTCCTTTCCTTTATTTATGAGTTGGTAATCTAAATTTTATAATCTCTTTTGTTGAGGGATGAGAAAATAAAGAGCCTTATACCACAGGAAAGTAATCCATTATATCAGATACAACCTTCTGGTAGCTTGCTGTAGTGATGTTTTGCCCAGGCACTGGCTACACTGACTGACTAAAGTTCCTTTATCTGCCATGTGGTAGAAACAAAACCAGAACAAATGCAACAACATTTAATCAGAATATTTAAATAGGTCTGTATCAGGTAGGATAAGGATTACCAGTGTATTGTGAAGTATTAAGAGCCCTTTCTGATGACAACCTGTGAGTGCTCCAATTTTGTTTGTATTTTGAAAGCAAATCTTATGGGAAATGACATTCTGGCCTTCAGGCACTATACTGAGTTCAGCTAATTAATAGGCTAAATTGATTTTTCTTCTTAAAGGACGCTTGTTTTGATTGATTTGGAATAAAAACGTGACATTGATGACAGCATTAGAAGGGTGAAACTTTTAACTTTGGGAGAGAAACACAGCACAATAATGTACTGGAAAAAGCAGAACTTTTCTTAAAAAGCTATGTTGAATGGTGTTTTTACCTAGATGGTACATCTGTTAAGAATTTTTCAGAAGTTAGAAGCTGTTCTAAATCCCAGTGGTAGCAGTAGAAAAGACCAACTCCAACAACAATTGCAGGATTCAGAACTGCTCCATTCATGTGTTGTTTCCTAGACAGGTGCATTGAAATGAAATGTGATGTAATTGCCACTAAATAGAAATCAGGAAAAAAAACCTTTCTGCTTTGATATTTATTTTCCTGATTAGAAACAAAAATAGACTTAGCTAATATGAAATAGGCTATTCAGTCTTTAATTGGTGTGAAAACAATTGATGCCTTTTACACAGAGCTGCTTAGGATCACTCTTCAGTTTCATGAACACACAATTTCCCCCAGACTGTTTTTCCTTCCCAAAGCATATGTATGAGCTAGAAAGCTGTAAGAATACAGAAGCTCTCACAGATTCGGACTTCACAGACATGCATTAGAGAATATTTACATTTGCTTTTTACACATACAGAACTGTATCCACATGTGAAGTCTATCAACCTGTGGTGGGAGTCTTCCCCTGTCTCACCCCCAATACTTACTCTGTAAGTTGGGAGAAAACCAAACCTGACTGCTCTGAACAACCTAATTTCACTCTGTGTATGCTCTATATTGTACTGCATTTCCAGGCAGTGCTTTAGTATGCCCTGCATACACTTTCTTATGGATAAAGTGGGAAGATAAAGAGTCTATTGGCATTCCTGCAGAGACCAAAAGAACCAAAGAGAACATCTGGAATTGCAGAGAACTTACTTATTTAAGCTCTAGGATGTACTCTCTGAGAAGTCACTGTATTAAACACAACAGCAGGAAGAGATGATGGTTGCAGAACCATGAAAGCAGTGTATAACTTGACACAACTTGCTGTTCTTCTTCTAGCCAGGAGAGAAGCTGCAGCTTTGTGAGGGGCAGAGGGAGGGAAGGACCAGACACAAGTAAGGAGCTCCTTGCTTGCAGCCATCCCTCTGAAGCACTGGGGCATGCCAGACGTGCATTTGCCATTCAACACTGCTGAGCTGCTGAAGGGGGCTGAAACACAGGGACAGACTGAAACAGCCCAGTTTTCATCCCCAAATCAGCTTTCTGACCTTTCCCCATCCCTACACCAGCCTCAGCTTTGGTTTCACTACATGTACTGTGACTTATACAGCTCTTCCAATTACAGACCTCCCTCCTGGCAATGCCAGGAAAAAATGAAGAATAACTCCTCTATGCTCTTCAGCATCTCACAATTTCCAGGGCTGCTGTTAACAGTGTGTGTATTAGACCCGTGGTGGAGGCTTGTGGCTCTTGATTTAGCATTTTCCATGGAAGGAGTGGCCATATCCTGGCAGCTACCTTCTGTACCTGTGCTCCCCACCAAGGGAAGCTGAGCCTCAGCCAGGGCCGGGAGCTGCTCTTCATGGAGAGAAAACTCCAGGAGGCCTGGCAGCAGCACAAGTCAGAGCTGCTGGGCTTTGCTGGCTCCCTGAAGCACAAATAAATTACACCTCAAAACAAATTATTTCTGTGTCAGATGTCTTTCTCTGCATTGCCACAATGTATACAGAGGTATCCACTACAGAGATACCAGCTATTCTTATTAGAAAAGTTTCTTCCAACATACCTTCTATATTAAATGTTATTTGCTGAGGTGTAAGAAAGCACAGCCAGCATTCCCAAGTTCCTCCTGTAGAAATTATTTAATCCAAGAAAGACAGACACAGGAGCAGGTGAATGAGTAACAAAGATACTGATTGCATTCAAATACAGCAATTTGTGGACTGAAAATCAGAATACACTGCAATGTTCTCTGGAGCAAATATATGTCAGTGTTTGCAGTGAGACTACAGAAAGCCTGACTGGTATTCTCAAAATCATTTGCATTGCTTTATCAACATGTATCTGTCCATGGATAGCAGGAAAAAAAGTCAGTTATAAAGTTATCATAGTGTTTCCAAATCAAAACAACCATACAGCTTCTACTCTTTTTACCACCTAAAAAATAAAACTGCATGATCTTTTCTCTCCTTGGTATATTGACTCAAGATAGAAGAGAATAGTCTGACTGAGATTGATCTGGGAAACACATTTCAATAGAGATGCTGCCCCTCAGACACAAGGGATTACAAAAATATTCCTCATGCATACATTAGTCAATAGATAAAAGAATTTGTAAAACCAATATAGTGAAAAAGAAACCAACAGAACACTTTGTAAAACAGATGTTTTCTAATCCTCCAGCTATGCATACTCTTACCACTAAAACCACTGAGCTACCTGCATGAACTCAGATTCACAGCCTGCATACCTCTTTCAAACAAATTGCAATTATTTTCTAACACTTCAGAAACTTTTTGATTCCAGACACAGCATCTTGAAAAAGGCAGCCTGTGTTCATAGAGAGCTACTAAAAGTAATACATCATAAACAGTGAATTTACAGTACAAGTCTTTGAGAGAGAAGCAAGGCTAGTTACAATGCAACCTCTAGGGGAAAAAAGACCAGGATATCTATCTTCCTAAATCCTTTCTTGTGCAAAAATCAGAAACTGCTTAGTCCTAGGAAGGGCATCACCCATGTCCTACCAAAGACAACCTCCAAAACAGCCACTTCCTGAGACAGAGAGATACAAAGATTTCAGCAATGACTACTATACCCTGTGCTGTTTAGTTGCAGCAAGAATGACCAAATATTACAGTCAAGACCAACAGCACAGGGACACACCTAACTGGGGCTTAATGTAATCCTAAAGAATTTGCCAGTGAAATGTACTTGCCTTTACAATCTTCAAAGTTTGTCACTTTCTCCAGTTTTTGCTATAGAACCCTCTCAAATCAAGACTTTTTTGAGATAAAAGTCCTTTCAATATTACTGACATTAAGATGATGATTAAGAAGTCACATTTTATGCAAGCTTCCTCTTAAAAGGAACAATGAAGTTCTAAGTTCAAAAAATTGATGGGGTAAAGAGCTTATTCTCTAACAATTAAAAGTTTTCACTTTCTTTGTTCCATGGAAAACACAGTTCAGGGCTAAGCCCATTTCTTTCTTGATCCAACAATTTTGAATATTCATTGGAGAAGACAAAGATAAAAAGCATAACCCTGCTGAGTAAGAACCTGCAGCTTAGTGACAGGCTTTGCAAGTTACCTATAAAGTCTACGCTCTGCTCCAAAGGATCTTGTCTAAAATGTTGCCACTTTTCATTGTTGGTTAAATGAGGATCACAAAATAAAATAGAAACAAGTTATTAGATTTTCATCTTTAGTAAAAATTTAAAATAAGTCAGATCTAAAAAGTGTATATAGTATGCCTTACTTAGGATACTCTAGTTAAGGTATATTGTACTCCTTCAAGCTAATCACGCCTGAAGTCATGAACAGAAATGAGAAAATACAAGCTGAGATTTCAACCATACAATGCTATATTTACCAACTGCAATTAGTGAGTTTTCCCATTCTGCAGTTGCACTCTGCTGGCTTTTCAAATCCAGTGGATAATAAAAGACATAACCACAACCACCTGGTTACATATTCAAATCAATTCAATCCAGATATAAATAGCCTCAATGTAAAAACATGAATTCATAAACTGCTGAGAATTCAGTATCTTAGTTCACTGCTGGAATTCTTTTCAACAGACTGGTTGTCTAGAGAATACCCGTAATGCAGTAAATGAAAACATGTGTGTCACTGCCAGCAGTGAGAATTCATGAAATTGTAACTGATTGATATTAAAAAAACAGATCTGTCATGGGAAACCAATGGTTTGGCACTCAATGGAATAAGAATGATAAAGCTAAAGATTCCTGGGTTTGGCTGTATTTTCCTCTTACTTAAAAATGGAACAAATATTGTCTCATATGGAGGTCAATACCCCTTTATGGGGTATTTCCACAAAGAGATATTAAAAAAAAAAAAATTACGTTTTTTTGCCTTGTTGCAAAAAAGTGGATAGTGGATAAAATGTAAGGAAAAAGACTTGCATATCTCTTTAATTTAAAGAAAAAGTATATGCATCTGAGTTTAAATCATGAAAATTTCAAGGCAATTTTAAAAATTACAGGAGCAGTCTGAGAAATTGTTATTACCCTGTTCTGCAGATAACTCAAAAGAATAATACTTACACTTTCTTAACATTTTTTACAGTAAATTATTCAGGTAGAGGGATACTAGATGCTTTACAAACACTTAACTTTTCATAACTTTCCTGACCTTGCCAACAGCTGCTGATAGTATCAAGTTACACAGATAATTTGTCTTGCCTTTGCATTTGGGGTTCTCTTCCCTTGTTAAGGCATTTAACTATCATATCCATTTCACAAATATTTTTGACTGCCACAGTGCACCTGCCAATCAACGATTTGGGTATGCAGATGCCAGCAGGTACCAAAGTGAAACAGAAGAATCTGGCTACAAAGAGAGAATGCAGAACAGCACAATAGCTGCTGGTGCCAGCTACAGTTCTGCTTGCATTCAAAACAGCAACTGCTGCCTGGTCTAGTAGGTCAAGGTTAATGTGACAAAAATAATCAATGAAGTTAGTAACTCAATGTTTCTGACTCACTAAAACCCTTGCTGGGAATGTTTGCAACAAAAGTCTTGGACCTGAACTATTCTGGACTCTCAGAAAAGAATTTCTGCAGTGAAGGGGCACTTACATCCCTCTGAAGTGCTAGTTTCTTGCAAGCTGGGGGGGAAAAAGGAAGGCACATTAAACAGAGTGGGTCTGAGTAAATGTTATGATTAATCAGAGACAGTTTATTGAATAAAAGCATCCCAAACAAATAGTATATGAGATAAACCCAAGCTTAATATAGCTCTAGGGAAGAGTCCTGACCGAGCCTCATATCTATTTATCAAAAGGTTTTGTAGCTTATGAAGCCTCATCCCAGAGGATTACAGTAGTGCTTGCAGATATCTTTTAACTGCTAGAAATAAATGCAAATGCTTCATCTTTGGCAAGGAACTCTGCTATAACAACCGTAATTTCTCAAATTAGAGAAAACAGTTATTTTGTGATTACTGCACTCTGCTTCATGTGGGGCCCTGCAGAGTGAGTGCTGGTACAGCCACCAACCACCTGGAGATGGTGAGGGTGACCAAGCAGTGGCACAGGCTGCCCAAACAGGCTGAGGAATCCCCATCCCTGGAGGTTTTCAAAAGCCATCTGGATGTGTTCCTGGGCAATTTGTTCTGGGTGGTCTTGCCTGAGAAGGAAGGTTGGACAGATGACACCAGGTCCTTCCAATCTCAGTCAGTCTGTGATTCTGTCATATACTAATAATATACTATAATGTCATTTACTGATACACACATTGTCTCACTTTCTCTTTAAATAGTGTATCAATAAAACTGTTTGGCTGATATAAAATCCAACTACTGCTCAAAAAAAAAAGCATGAACAGCCATTTGAGGGAGGTGATTCTTCCCCTCTACTGTTGTGAGACCCCAGACTGGAGCACCACATGCAGCTCTGGGGTCCCCAGCAGAGAAGGGACAGGAACCTACTAGGGGGAGTACAGAGGAGATGATCAGAAGCTGAAGCATCTCTCCTACGAAGACAAACAGCTGAGAGTCAGGGTTGTTCAGCCTGGAGAAGACAAGGATCTGGGAAGACCTTGGAGCAGCCTTCCACTAAGTAAAGAGGGCCTGAGAGATGGCTGGAGAGGGACTTTTTGCAAGGGCATGTAGTTATAGGACAAGGGGGAATGGCTTTAAACTGAAAGGCAGTAGATGTAGATTTTATATTAGGAAGAACTTCTTTACTGGGAGGATCATGAGGCACTGGCACAGATTGCCCAGAGAAATTGTGGATACCGCATCACCAGAAGTGTTCAAGGCCAGGTTGGAGGGGGCTTTGAGCAACCTTGTCTAGTGAAAGGTGTCCTCCCAAGGAAGGGGGGTTGGAACCATATGATCTTTAAGATCCCATTCAACTCAAACCATTCCATGCTCAGTGATCTGGAATTCAAAACAGGTTACCCACCGTAGGAGAAAAATGACACATTTTGGTAATTCTCAGGTTTATTCTGCCTATTAACTGTATTCTTTTAATGCAACTTGCAGAGTTAGATTTGTTGCAAAAGTCTACAGCAAAGCTACCTCCCTCTCAGAAACCACAAAGAATTTTAGCTCCTGCACTCAGTAATAAGTGCTGCTTCATGTCTGTGACTTCCTCTGCCCCCATGCAAAGGGGAAAAAATAGACTAAGGCCAAGATCCTTCTCTCTGCTCTTGAGCTTTTCCCATGTGGCGAGCAAGAGTTTGTGACAAACTGGCAGAACATTCTTGCTCCACTTCAAGTAGCTGTCCTGTTGTGAGAAAGTGCCATTGTACAAAGGAACAGACGGAACTGGGATTCCTGGTTAATTTCCTTTTTCAGCTGGGGACATTAAAAGTCTGACAACACACAGAGTAAGAAAAAACAGGAGAGAGAGACATTTAAGTGCTCCCAACACTTGGACCACAAGTAAAAACAAGCAACTAAAGCTTCCTATTTTCTTCTTCCAAATGAAACTAGAGGCAATTTTTTTTTAAGTTAACCTCTCTCATTATATCTGATTCTTCAACGTATGACAAATTCTTTAAAATGTTTTCCTTATTGCAGATGACACACCAATTACTCAGTAACAAATTGCAGATCAAATTTATAACTAAAAAAACCCTGGTCTTCTTGGAAGCAAAACTATAAAAGAGCTACAGATTTTTAAAAAATTGAATAAGCAATCCATATATCCTGCTGAACAGGATACCAAGGTCTTTATGATGCACTACCTGCTTGTGAGAGCAGTGAATGCATGTGTTTTGAATGGCCTCTCTGCTACTGCAGCTGCTTTCTTACAAGAGGGATTTCAACCCTTCAGTTTACGTTAACATAAGATTAGCAGGGGTATGTGTTCCTCTTTCACACATAGGCTTCAGGCCTTTGAAGCCTCAAGCAGTTGCAAGTCTAAAAACAAGGACTGAAATTCCTTCACCTTGCTAAGAGAAACCTGAGATGTATCCATTGCCTCTTCTCTGAACAACTGAAAAAGCACAATAAATTCCCAACCTTCTTTGCAGCCTTTGCCTGAGGAGCTCCATGAGCAACTCAAGTGGGGCTGCAAGCTGCAAAATAAACCTGCAAGCAAAGACTACACACGATGCTTGACAAGAAGCGAGGAGTTACATTCAACATCTCAATTAGTAGTTACATCTACATCATGCATCTACATTTATATATTAAATGTTCCCATATTTTTAATTACTCCCAGCATGACTACAATTGCTGCTAATGGAAGTTAAGGAAAAACAGACTTCAGATGAATGTACAACACAGTTCACACACAGCTCTGTAAGATTCTTTTGTGTTTAAGGCAGACTGGTTATTTGCATCAAACACTGCCAGATAACCCTAATTTTGTGAAGTGGACAATAAGATAGCACTAAATCCAGCACCTATTATATTAACCTGTAATCTTACACTGGAGCTGTAACTAGTTCATTTTGGGATCAAAAGAGTGTGGTGTTAGGCTGCTTTTATTTTAACACATATGATTGACTGTGAACAAAGGAATGAGAGCTTTATTTAATTTTGCCAGTTTGGGAAGGGAGAATAAACTGATACCAGCATTCAAGTGTTTTTTCCAACTCTACCCATGAGATCTATCAAAAGTAAATTAGGGGAAAGCAATTCACAGCAGTATTTCCTGCCTTTTCAAAGGTCAGTCCAGACCATGTGAATATTTAGTTATCTTCATAAACGGTGACCTGGATCTTGGACATCAAAGGTAAGTAAGACTGTGTAATCAAAGAGCTATATAATCTCAGTGCATGTTGAATGTTGAACCTCTATGATGTTTGTTTCAAATACTTTCTAAGCACGCAAAACTGCATCACCAAAAATCCATACAGGCCTCACTAGTTAATGTTAATATCTTTATCTTCAGCAATCATGGAAAAAACCAAAGAAGGTCTGCTCCAAAATACAGTGGAGGTCATTGAAGTGCATTTACAAACACAGAACCTAGATCTGATTTGTCCTCTGAATCCATATAAGAGATCAGGATTCTATCATTACATTACTGAAAACATCTCCTGGACCACCAGTTTCAGTGCTTAAAGAAGAAGCTCCACTTATCAGTCAATGGAGCATCCACACAGCATTTCCTGGGAGACTTCATTAAAGGAAGCATACAAGGAAGAACAGACTATAAAACAATGACCTGAGGCTTGTTTTGTTTCAAATACCTGTACCTCAGCACACTTGGTCATCCACACCCAAAATACACACCTATTTCTGTGCTAATTGGTTGTGCCTTAAGGCTGTTTTCACCTGCTTGCTTTTTGGAAATGGATGATTGACTGGATACTGTTTCATGTTGTTTCAAAACTTGCCTTAATGAAACGGCAAGCACTGTTCTTGTGTTCTCTCTTTCCTGAATTTGCCAATTTTAACGTGAATTCCTTTCTTTTCAATATATTTTTTGGTGACCCACACAGACATTTTGACTTGAGCTGTATTTATAAGGACAAGAAAGGACAATCAAATTATGTCCAGACTCCAAATTTTGTAGAACTGTCAGAGCACTATTCTAACCAGTGAGGCATCACCACTCCACATGCTGAACTAACACCAGTGTAGTTACTTCACTTGCCTCAAACCTTAAAGTAACCACATTCTTGAGCTATCCCAAAGCACAGAGACTCTTGGATGGTAATTATTCATATTAGAGTCAGCCCTTTACCACTTTCCAGTTGGTGGCCTGGACAGACTTGAAATGTGTGCTTTCTTCTCTTATTTTTTTGGTTAACAGCCCACCTAGTTAAAATACTGCAAGAGTCTGTGCCTCTACTCTTCCCCAGCAAGCTCAGCAGGCACTCTGCCAACTCCTCCTTTTCAGTTGTGAGGGAGAACAAGAATATCCTGCTGCAGCAGCCAGCTGGCTACCTTCTCCTGTCAAGGACTTAATATACTTCCATAAAGTATTCAGCTGTTGCTGGATGAGAGACAGAGCGCTCTATAGTGCCTTCTTCAAACAGCCCTCCTCCTTGACTAGCACAGACTGAATGGATGAAAGAACCATATGCAAAGAAACAGGAATGAGGGTACAAACACAGCCTTCATTCTTTGGACAATCAAAAGTCACCTAATTCATCTTAACCTTTAAGCCAAATATTTTCTTTCCAGGACAAAGGCTCACCAGACGAAAGTTCATGCAAATCTGAAAAATCTTCAAGCTACTTACATGTTTTATTGTCTTCTCATCATACTTAGCTCAAGTTTGGCTCAACAAAAGCTTTCTTGTATCAAAGGTGAAAACATTTCCATTCTCTTAAAAAGACTGCAAGAAAACCAAAGATCTCCAATTTTGTTTTAAACATGAATATTCTCTTTCAAAGACTCTATCTCAAACACTTTATCATTAAGAAAATGAAAATGAAATAGTGGAAGAGTAAGTAGGACTTGCCAATTCTTACCTTGTTTTCTTAATGAATAACAAATTCAGTCAGCACTGGAACTTCTGTTGCCATGGCAGCAGGAAGCCCACCTTTCCAGTAATTTGGAATCACTTTGTTGGTCATTTCAGTCAGATGCTGGAAAACTTGCTCCAGCTACTCACTCTGCCTCATTTCCCAGCCCTTCTAGAGACAGCCTGTCCTGCAGATGCCACCCTGCACCCTCCTCTCTCTGCTGCCCAAGGGTCAGCACTCACACAGCAAGCAATAAATAATCAGCATCCCAGGCAGCTCTTCCCTGGCAGCTGGCAACACGCTGGAATAAGGGCAGGAGCCTAGGAAATGAGAAGCTGAGCCCTGGAATGGGAAAAAGGGGCCAGGAGAGCCACAGGGCTCCTGCTCTGGTGTGAAGATGGGGGCAGTGGAGAGAGGCAATGAACAGATGTGAAGCCAAGTAGATGAACTCACTCAAGCAGCTGTGGCAGGAAGTGCCTGGTGAGAAAAGAAATCTCCCAATCTTCCTCCATTCTGAGAACTCAGAACATTAAACTGCCTCTCAAACAAACAGGTTCCAAAATTAAAACAACCCCAAATCACTCTTTTGTTGATCACTTGCATTTTCAGAAGCCTAAGTTTCTTTTTAAACTGCTGCAGCTTGCAATATTTAAAAGCAATGGAACTGACATAAGCTGATTTACACCACCTTACTGTTAAATTTACCACTTAGGTTCCACTTTGGAAGTCAACTCTCCACTGTCTTGGGATATGTGAAATGGCCTGTGCTGAGCTGGCGACTTTGGGTATTTTTAATGAAGGTGTTTTCTTCACTCAAATATATTTTAGATGATTGTAATTTGGATTCAGTATATTTCTTAAAAGATCATTCTCCTGACATCAACATTGATAATGCCAAATACAATTAAAAGGAGCAGGCAGTTATGTTATGGCTGCACATACAACTTTATGGCTCTAATACGCAACTGTGCCTTAGCAGAATCTTAGGTACAGCTCTGAGTTCAAATTAATCATGTTAATGTAACGGACTTGCAATTTGCAGTAATTTCTACGAGCTGCATCATTAACTTTCTGCTGTATGTAAGCATCAATAGGTGGCAATTAAAAGGAGGAGCAAGTGAGGGTTCTGAGAGACTGCACTGTTGATTTCTAGTGCTCTTCCTTCATGTAACTGTGCCACGCTGTGATGTTTAGGACACAAAAGCACCAGACCTCTAGTGTTTAAGTACAGACCAAAAAAATGAATTCAGGTAAGTCAGAGATTTGTACAAGTCCAGCACAATGCTTTCCTCCTACTCTGAGGTTTTTTTATACTTCTGCATCTTCAGAGGCTCGTTTTTCCCACCTATCCCACCCTTTTCCCATCATTCTCTTGTCTGCACTTGATCTGTCCCTAAAGCAGACTTGCCATTTTCTAAATAAATCCTTCTTCTTCACCTCACCTTCTTCTAGTCAGTCAATCACCAAAACACAATCATCACAGATAATAATAACTGGCCCATTTCTGTGATGCAGTTTAAACAGAATAGTTCAAACCTTACAAAGCTGAGATTAATATTACTTTCATCCATTTAGAGGAAATAAAAGAAGAAGCAAACTGCTAGAACTTTCTGTTACAAGAAAGAATGTGGAGATAGGAGGCATCAGCAAATCCAAAAGGGGCTCTGGGGAATAAGGAGAGAAAGGCAGAGGAGTGAGTGGTTGTGACAGGTTGGGAGACAAAATGTTAAGCCAGCCTTTCTTAGTGCAGTATTTATATTTCCATGAAATGATTTTATCAGCAAGGGTCAAGGAAACAGAAAAAAAGCAAGAAGGAAAAAAAGCCAACAAGCTTACTATCTGTCATGCTAGAAGATGTTGCCACACCTTCAGCTGTACCCCAGGGCTATCCTTATAGATGTACTGTATCCTTACAGTTGTTGGCTGTATCCTCACAGTTGCAAGTAAAAGAGGACAAAGGATCAACTCCAACCCCATCCAGAAATGGACACGTTGCCTCACAGGTCAGGATGAGCCCTTGCTCAGAGCTAGCCATAGCTCAGTCAGCTCTCCTCAGAGCAGCCTAAATCACAGCCAGAAACCCAGCCAACAGCTAAGGAACATGGAAATCATGGGCCTTGGGCTCCAGCTCTCTCTCTCTGGTCTTCTTAGATGCCAGTAAAGGAATGTAAAAGAAACCCACTCCTGGACTGAAGTCTGAAAGTGAAGGCAAAGGCGTTTTCTTTACAGAGAGGGCACTCCACTTGGTCCTACAATGCTTTTCAGGGCTATAAGTCTACAATTGTGCCAAAAGAAGAAGAGTTAAAAACAACTTATATGCTGAGGTACAGAGCTATATACACACCCGAGCACTTCATACCCCAGTGCAGTGGTTTTCAGCTGATGGCAGCAAGTGCCCAGGAATTCATGGACCATTCCTACAAGAAGGGAACTCACTGATGTGCTATGGCCTTCCACATGCACAACCTTTTCAAATGAATTTGCACAATCACGAGCCAGTCTTTGGGGCCTTCAAATGCCCACAGAGGAAAACAGTGAAAATTGGTGACACCTGTTCACCTGGGAGATATCAATGTGAGGATCTGATGGCTACAAAGGACAAATGGATTACCTGAGTATGAGTAGGTACTTGTAGTAGTATGACATGGCTTCAAGAGAGGAGGACAAGTTATTTATCTTCAGAAATAATCGTAATTCATAGTAAAATTAGCCAGCATCTTCTGTTAAAATGTCTAGCTAATTTGAAATTTAAACATTAATACCTAAGCTATCTACAGATTTTAAAAAATCAGTTTGCATTAATTATTTTAGTTATTTCATCCTTTCATGTTGCTTTATTTTCAGATGAACAAATTTCATTTTCAAGTATTTAACAGGCAGTAGCTAGTGAATTAATGCTGAGTGCTGAAGGAGTTAACCTTCAGTTTAACTCACAGTAAAACACTACTGCTGAGGACCTGAGCTCTGGTTTTTTTCTTCCCCCATGGCATCCTAAATAGAAGCTGAATGCAAAATAAAAAAGGAATAAAAAATTAAAAACAAAAAACCACCAGAAAAGACAAACAAACGAAAACCCAATGCAAACAAAAAAAAGCCCCCACACACACAAAAATATCCCCACCATGACCAAAACATACCTGGAATTTACTTCACAGCTGTACCTATACAGGAAATCAATCATTCCAGTGAAACAAGCAACAACAGCGTTAGCTGACCCTCAAAGACTTGTTCTCTCAGCCCAAGGAAATGCTGAACCGTTTCCTCAGTAACCTTTGGTCACTTCTCCTGGCTAAGTTGTGTGTATATGATCTTCCCTGTGATGAAACATAAGCAGCACAGATCTCAAATGCTCTGCAGAGAAGTGACCTTTCCACTGAAAGGTATACATACATACCTGTTCAAAGTTACAAAGGCATATATATCTGCTCAAAGTTACTCCTTTCATGGAACAGATACAGAAAGAAGTGGCAATGGCTCTACTCAGCCTACCTATCTAGGAGAAACAAAAGGATTACCTGCTTCTAATTCTACTTCTCTAATAACAGCAATCCAATGGCTTCACATGAAAAAAAGTCTGAAAACTTAGCTCTTCCAAAGTTGGTGTGAATTCAGGTTTTCATGAGATCTTCAGAAGGGTTTGCTGACTTTTTTAAAGTAGATGCAGTTATTAAAGTCTCTCCTGTTCATAAAAGATGCTCTCCTGCAGCTTGCTATTTCTACCTTGCTCTTCTTGAGATTTTGGCAAAGTCACAGAGTTGAGTATGTTGTGACACAATCAGCCGTTTGAAGCGTTTGCTTTTCACTTGAATTTTATTTTTAGAATCTCCCATAATCTTTCAAAGCACACGTACCCACACTTTGACATGAAGTAAAAATCTATGAAGAAAAGCTGAAGGATCTGACAAACTCTAGAACATAAGTAAGATCTCTCATTTATAAAATGACTACTGCCTCATTTCCTTTAGAAGCCCACAGATATGGCTGCATGGCAAATACTCATTTGCCATACAGAAAACTTGACAGTTTCTATCTCAGATCTAGAAGTCATGGGCTTAAAAGTGTCAGATCTTCAGCTGGTGACTCTGAAATCCAACTAAGGCTCTCAAAGTAAAAGAAGAACACATCAGTCCTCAATTCTTACAGTTAAATGTTTCTTAGGGACCATCTGCTCACTGCTGGCCCTGCCTTGAGCCAAGAGCTAGACCGGACTACTTGCACAGTCCCTTCCACTCTGTATCATGCTGTGAGTATACAAGTGGTTTCATGAAAACCATTGTCCTTTGCCAGCCACCACGTTTATCATTGACTGCAGAGGTGTTTCTGAATTACTCTGGAACATCTAAGAGCAAAGATTACTGAGCTACATACACTTCTGGTTGCAGAGCTACTCTGTGTGAATCCAGTAATAAAAACTACTTGATAATGTCCTTTTATATTTGCTGACCTGCATCTTTATATCAAAGCTTTGACAAAGCATTCTCTTTTACATCAGTTTGCATGTATTACCTTAATTAATTCTGCAAAATTCCTCTTATTTCAATTCTGTTCATCAAAATGGTTGTATCTGAGATTCATTTCAAAAGGCAGCCCTCTCAGAGAGACTCCTGGATGATATCACCATATAATGTAACCCAGCTTATGTCCAGTAACTCAAATCAACCAGAGACAATGGAAAGTGGATGAGGATCCTGCTCATCCCTGCCAGCAAGCAGAAAGCAAGGTGTTCCCTAAATCCCAGTCACTCCAAATCCAGGACCTGCTGCTCTGCCCAAATGTCCTCCTTGCAAAAGACCAGAGAGAGAGCTCTACAAGGACCTATGCTTAGACCTGTCCCCACAGAGGATACAAAGGTGAATGTTTACTAAGAAAGGACAAAACTCTGATGACAGCAGGGAATAAAACTGAGCCTCTGCACCAGGGAATGAAGCAATGAAATATGAAGAGTCACTGAAGAGCAAAAGGTCCCCCTTTATGCAGAAAGAACTAGCCCCTGAATGCTAAGCAACATCTACACACAAATACATAGTACTCCACTATCTACTAAATGGAGATAATTGTAAATTCAATAAGAACCGTATGAAAATATAATGGCATGAGAACAAGACCAGAATTATAAAAGCAAGGCAAACTGAAGAAAAAAAGAAGCAATTACTGCAGGTTCAACCAGAAAACCAGGTGAGGAGGTAACAGTGAAAGAAATGAGAAGAAAAACTCCCTGCTGCTGTGCTCTGCATGAATATTTGCATCTGCCAACAGGCCATCAAAAAGCAAACTGGCACTAAGTCATAATTCTCCATTTGCTATTTATATTCTGGCAGCATTATGTTGGTGCAATTTCTATCAAAGCCTCCATTTTGGGGATGGGATAAGAAAAGGAGATATTGTAATCTACTTCTGCAACTGCTGTTTGTATTTGCTGAGTTATCTGGCACTTGATGTGTGCCTCATGCATCACTTTTTATTCAAAAATTGACATGTTTATCCAAGAATGATTGTAACACGGTAGCCTGATTCAGATACACACAAAAGCTTTGGCAGACATTTTCAGCCATGCATTTTATGTGATTTACACATTGGCATGCAAAAGACAACATTTAATTGTGCATGTGTATTGTAATCACAGCCAGGTGGAGGCAGCTCATTGGAGCAGTGGAGATAAGTCTACAGGTAAGCAGCATATTAATAAGTTTCTGAAGGCTTTTAAATCTGGGAACTGGTGGAGGCCTTTATCCTGTACCAAGATAAGACACACTGCTTAATCACTGCATCCTAGCTATAAAGGTTTCTTTAGATAATTTTAAGCTAGTCAAATTTCACTTTCACACCACAAATTATCTTAGGTAAAAATTGGATATTTCCTCCCACTCTGAAAGTTTGAGTATGAATGAGAATGTGACTATGCCATTGCAGAAAGCATCCCTAATTCTGACTGTAGATACAGCCCTTCCAGGTGATGAGCACTTTCTCCCCTGTGCAGCACTGCACGTGGCGTGTAACAGAGAGACCTGATACTGCACTGAGAAGGACATCACCACAGAATGGAGCTGGGTAAGGCCCCAGGAGATACACCCAGGACTAATGCATCTTTCCACTGCTGTCTCCTGTTTCTTTGGAGAATACCAATAGGAAGGAATTGAACCAGCAGTTCCAAAGGAGCTGCAGAGAGGAAGAGAACAAAAAGGATAACCAATATAAGGGGGCATGTTCTTGTGCCAATAAAGGAATGAACAAGAGGTACCAAATGACAAAATCAAGCAAGTGAACAAAACCAAGCAATTTGAACTAGAACTTGGCTGCTGATTCTGCTTGGTTTTATTGATGATGACAACCATTATATCAATGTCATTTGACTGCATGCAGGTGGTAAGGATGTTCCTTATCTTGATATCCAGCTTATCTGTTTCAGGTATGAGGGATCCACATCTACACTGTATCTACAAATAATATATCACAGTATTTTTCCTTCTAAGCTGTATGATACTGCTTTATAGTTAAAGGATACATAAATACAGTTGGACTCAAAGATCTTAAAGTCCTTCTCTGACCTAAATGAGACTATGATTTCCTGTTACTATTAGAACAGAAAAAGCAACATTAGGGATATACAAGCACCTCCAGAGAGCAATTAATCTCCTCCTAAAATACACATTTGAGACAGGCATGATGAGCAGTCTGTTCAATGTACCCTACTCTCACCCTAGTATGGATGAAAATGATTAGCTGGGGTTCTGACATCTAGCTTTTAAAAATTTCAAGGATGGAAGAGGTGAACCTCAGTCTCAGGGGAAGGATGCACACAAGAAGCAGTTGAGCTCTCCTCCTGCCTCTGACCAGAGGCAGAACATCCCTCCCATCACCCCTGGAACAGGAAAACGCAGAGGTAGCAAAATCAGAGTTTGTACCACTGGACACCCACACATGTACAGTTTGAAAAGGAGAGATGGGAAACAGCTCCCACTGTTCCTTGGACATTTGTCACCTCCAAACAGGTGGCCCAAGGAAATGCCCTGTAACTGGGGAGATGCCCATGCTCCCTACACAGATCATCCATTCAGTCTCCCCAGTACAGTGCAAACCAACTTACAGGCACAGACACTACTACCAAAATTACCAGCATCATTTCACTGAGCCCTTCAGTCAGGGCAGCAGAGTTCACAAACGCTCCCACAACTCCTCTGCATCCACAGCTGCCCTTCCTGAGCCAGCTCCATCCTCTGCTTTGAGCTGGCTCACACTCTGCTGCGTGACTTGGTGAGTCAGCTCAGCAAGGGAGGTGAAAAGGCAATACTTGAGAAGCTTTCCATGATTACAAGTTAGGCTAATTCATTCAAGAAAATTACATGCATTTCCCAGATATCTTCAAATATATCAATCTAGTCTGAGAATGGACTGGATTTGTTGGCACTTAAAATTACATTCCCACTTATTCTATTCATTCTACAGAATCTTCACAAAGAAACCAGCAGTTTAAACAGTCTGCTGCCTCAGGTTACAGAAGTTTGCTTGCGGATTATTCTCTCTCCCACTTTGAAAAGCACATAAATTATTAACACACATCACTAAAATACCCTGTCTTTCAACAAAGACATTCTAAACATTTGTCAACAAAAATCAGTTTACTGGGTAGCCTCTAACAATATTATGCTAAGAAAAATACAACTGATGTGTTTTAGGGTTAAAAAAAAAAATCATCACTTTTCTTGTAATTTCAGAAGACCAAGCAGAGCTGGCGTGACAATTAGTGAATATTTAAGTGCTTGATATTCACTGGAAATAGTCTGACAGCAATGGCCAAATAATTTCAGGCACGAGAAGAAAAGAAAGTCTCAGACTGATGAATAACTGACATTTGACCTGCTGTTCACTTCCTAAGCTGGAAAAAAAAGCAATTCATAATTGAACTGAAGTTGAAGCTGGCTAAGAAAGCATAAAACACTATTTCACTTTTCTGTATTGCTGTGCTGTCTCATGCTCTTTTTAATAAATTGTTTATCTCACTGGTTATAACTGCATATTGAGGACAGATGTAAATACCTAGACAAGGCAGTTATCATTACCCACAAATGTAAAAGAAAATAATTCAAACATTTATAAAACTGTGGCTGAAATTTTGAATTTAATAGGTAACACAGCACTTGTGGAAATTTATAAGAAAGCACATGTAATATTTGTTATTAACTATTGAGACTTTCTAATATTTAGCTTTTCCTGGCACACATTTTGGCTTGAAGCTGGTGGGAGCACAGTTAAGAGACAACATTTTCCCCACAAAGGGAATATGAACCACTACCATATGACTGCATGAACAAACAAAACCAGCCAAACAAAAAAAAAACTCACCCAGAACATAATCCTTAAGAAACAGACCCCCCCAGAGGATTATGAAGTCCTTCTCTCTGAAAAATTTGGGACTGAGGCAGAGAAATTCCCTGCCAAGGTACTACATCCAAACTCCAGTGGACGATAAATAGCTGTAGATCCAAGACCATTTGGTCTTTATTCTGTATTCTCAAGTAATGTGAAGCTTTTCTCTTCCAAGAGAAGAGCAAACTGAAATGAAATGTTTACAAGTGATGTTTACAGAGGATTACACCTTTACCCTGCTTTCTATTAAGGGACTCCTGTTGCTTAAGAAACCCGTGTTAATCCCCCAAAGCAGATGGGATTTTCCAACCCTGCATATTTCACAAAGCTTGAATATATTCAAAGGGAAAGGAAATTGACACAATACAGAAAACAGATGTTTAATAAACTTGAGTAATTGGACAGGCAAGCATGTTTTGGTCCCTCCAAAAGACAGCTACAGAAAGGAAGCAAATATTCTCTTGCAGACACAATAAAGAAGACTTTGGTTTGGTTTTAATTAAAGAGATCGGATCCTAACCAAAAGAAGAAGCCTAACCTCCTGTGACATACTTTGATCTCACCTTTGATGCCAAAAAGAAACAGCTCTTAATTGCTATTTAGCATCAATATATCATCCCAGTCACATCAGCTTCATTCACTCAGAGAGCAGGACATGATCAGCAGCAAGCACCATATCAGTCAGGTCAAACCTGGTCTGAGTCACCAAATCATCCTGGCAGCCTAACCAGAGAATCAGTCTTGTCTTCAGCATCACCCAGACAGCAACTACACTGACTCTGCACCTAGGAGCAGTTTTAAAACAGATTACTTCAGGCAATGAAACAACTATAAAAGTAAATATAATATAAATGGCAGACACTAAACATGAAAGGGTTTTTTTTCCCCAGAAGGATCTGAAGTAGATGCAATCATCAGCTATTTTTACTGTTCTTTAAAAACTGTATTTCATTTTCACTTAAACTGCTTTGAATCTATAGGGGAGATCATATCAGAACAAATATATGAAAATCTAAGGTTTGCTATGGCTTTATGGAATCAATCCTGTTCTCTTTCAACTACCTTAGGTGAGAAATAAAGGCAGAGGAAAATCAAGCAGTACAGAACTGTACATCTTCACTTTCTATTATGTAATACACAACCTCTGTTTTGCAGTGTGGGGTTTTGCAAGTCTTCAGGTTGACATGTCAACCTTTCAAAATGCCCAAGAACCCTCTATATATGATTATCATTGTGTGCACACAGGTGGAAAATGTTCTTCCTCCTTCCTATTAATAATTTTAGCTAAAGCTGTCGTCCTCTCACCTAGCAGAAAGAAAATGTATTTGCTCATTCTATCACATAAGTCAGCCTAACACTGGCTGAAACAGAACGCTGTATTTGGGACCTCTGCAGTCTCCACTTAGCATATCTAACCAATTTGTCAGTAAATACAGCCAAAGTGGAAATTAGAAACAAAAAACAGGGGAGAAATATATTCCACACTTGCATGCAACATCATGACCAACAGGTCATGACCTCTTGACTCATGGCCTGATTTTCAGGCACTAATCATCTCCAACTGTAGCTGACATCCAGTTCTTGTCTGAGAGTTTGTGGCAGACAAAAAACTAAACATACAGAGACTCAGTCACAAAATGCTGAATAACTTAAAAGAGGGAAGGATGTTCTACATAATTTGTCTTCTCATAGCTGAAGAGATAAAAATGTGCTCAAAAAAGATAACTGAAGAATTTTATACTTTACTTACATGTTAAAGGCAGGAAATACAAAGTCAAAGTCATGTAATCTTTTTTTTTTTTTTTTTAATAGCAATGCCTACCTTTCCCCTCCCTCCTTCAAGCATGTGTACCCAACCTGCTAAATGAATGTGTGTAAAAGGATCCAGGATTATCTATTTAAGTTTTCACTAGCTTTTTGGAATACAGGAATGTTGAAAGATTCTTCAAGAAAATACTGTTTGTTAACAGCAAGCAGCATAGAAGATTTTTTCTTATGCATCCCTTTCTTTTACAATATTCCATTTACAACAACTGATAAAAAGGCCTTCATTGTGGCTTCTATTTTTAAGTTTCCCATACAAACTCTCCCCACATACTATATGGGGTTTTTCCGATTAAAAAAAATATAATTTACGGGTCCATATATAGGCATGTGGATGTCTCTTCTCTCTTTTCTGTTCATTTGGAGTTTTGTTCTTGTGAGAAGTAATACAGTGAGCCAAACATGGTATGATTTTATGGCATCAAAGTACTAACACCTAAAGAATAATATTCCTTGAGAAACTCAAATGGCACTGGAGTTACTTTACTTTTAAACAGCCCAAAGAGCAGCAGCACTGAGGGGTAATGGAAGTAGGTCATATTTTCCTCCTGTTTTGTTATATACAGAACAGACATAAAAATCTGATGGATTTGGCACTCATAGTAACAAGTCATCTGTATGCAATGTGAGAAAAGGGGTTGCTTAAGAGCAAGGATATTGAATCATGTCTCCTGGAATATAATTTAGAAACAAACCAAACCAAAATTCAATAAACAAGAAAAAATAAACAAGCACAGAATAAAAACCTAAAACCACGACAATTTTCAAACAAAACAATAACAAACCCAATAAAAATACTACATAGATAAGGTCTTACAGCTAATGGGGTGGTGGTGCTTAAGGTATAACAAGAGTAGCACAGAGGTAAGATCAGACAGATGAACAGTCCCAACTACCCTACCACTTCCCCCAAACTCAGGAGGAAGTAGCACCAGCATCTCTTTCCATTTTTATGCAGACTTCATGAGAAAATAATAAACTGGCATCATTAAACTTTATACCATCCTACAAGACACACTACAAGCATCAATAAAAGCACCCAAAGCATGGCTCATTTGCTAACACAGAAAGGTTTGTGCAGCAAAATTCCTGAAATTGTAGGAAACACAAATCCTTCTCAGTTTATACTTGTATCATATTTGCAAAGTTATTTTCATAATCATAGCAGCTCAGGTTTTGGGAAGCGTAGTTCAGATATTCAACCACGCAAAAAGCCTTTAATTCTCCCCTGAAAAGCAAACCCACAGATGTGCTTAGGCATGTATGTTTAATGTCTTCTGCCCACGGCCACACTTGCTGCTCCTAAAATATTTTGTTGAAATGGTATCACTTTCCTTTTCTGTGCATACTGCACCAATTTGGCTAAAAACATGAAGCTTATAAATAGGAACATGGGGTTTCCAACATGAATAAACACCTCAATTTAGATGCATCAAAACTTAATCATTTTTGTGAGATGGGACTAAAACAACTAATGTCTTTTAGAGCAGACTGAAAACACCATGTATTCCTCCATTTGACTATGCATATGTTAAAGACAAAAGGCTTTACAAAAGATTTGCTGTAAAAGATTTTGTATCTAAGCATCCTGCATGTTTTACCACAAGATTTGACTTTCAAACCTACTGGGCTTTCCTTGAATAGTGATAGTTATGAAATAAAAGTCTCTGAAAACAATCATATTGAAGTGATCGCAACAGAAAATTGTTTATATCCCCAGGTCTTTCAGGTGTTGCTGAAGTTAAAAACAAATGAAATGTTGATATCTTCTAATATTAAAGGCCAAAAAATACTGTTTTCTCAAACTCCCAGAAGCAAAGCTGGAGTTACAGGGTGCTTTGCATCCACATAATCTTATATTTTCTTCTAAACAATTTAATTAAATGGACCTAATCAAGAAATGTCTGCACATCTTTTTCATTTTTCAAAATACAGTGAATTAGTATCTACAGATGGGTTAAAAAAACCCCCAAACTTGTCTCTGGAATAATAGAGATACTTATATCATATAAAAGAGCACCAAAATAGTATCAGTGTTGGATGGTTTAAACTACAACGACACTTTTGAGCTGCAACCATTATCTAAAGACTGTTTTTTACCTAAAGACTGTTTGCTATGGATATTTGACAGGGATTGTGAAAGGTACACAAGTGTAACAAGTTGCTACATACATGGGCATTTCACTTGATGGCAGTTCAGTTCACCCATAACCTGCCTGCCCAGAGAATTTACCTTCCACTAAAACAAAATCTGAGACTGAACACATAGCTGCAGTTGGATCACAAAGAGAAGCAGAGAGCAGATCAAAAACCATCTGCATGTACACATAGAAAACAGACAAACAAAACCTCATAGGCAGGCCATAAAAACATAATAAACATTTTTTAAATTATAATTTTCAAAAGCAGAATTCCTTCATGTTAATACAGGGGTAACAGTTTTCCCTAAACATACAGTTTAGGGCACTGTATGTCTAAGACCTCTGTATCTTGCTGGTGATCCTCCATTTTATAGAAGGGAAATCTGAGCATATGAAGGCATGAAAATAGCTACAGAAAATGCAAGTAACAAAGGATGAAATTTGAACTCAGGTTTCCACTTTCCTATTCACTGAAGCCCGAAGACTTTGAAAAATATACATTCCAGTACACTTCCATAACAGCAGCAGTGTTCAACCACATTTCATGTTAATTGTGTAAGCATGGCATGTTAAAATCATTAGATAGATTGTATGAAACTGGATCGGTCTTGGTATCAGAACTAATTCTAACTGATTTCACTGATCACAACCACACACTAAAGCAGTAGCAGCTCTGTCTCCTTGGCAAGGACAAACCAAGGACAAAGGATGATACTGCTTTGCTTCTTTCCTGGCACTCAACTTCTGTGAGAGCACTCAGCACTTGTAAGAGTGATATAAATTACTGAAAACTTTGATGACTCCAAGTTAATATCCCAAGGACCTGCCAGAGGAAAGACAAAAAAATCTGTATAGATCTACAGTTTACAGGATCAAGAGCAAAACAGCAGCAAGGAAATACATCAACTGTTCAAAAAGTAGGGGAATCCACTAATGAAATATCTGAAGAAAAAAAAACCACCAAGGACTTTAACTTCTCGTGAAGCTGTTCAAACAGAAAAGGAATTAATAACTGTAATCTACAGTTCACTTCCCTGTTTAATGCTATTGTATTGCACCATGATCTATTTAATGCTGATATACACAACAGCCATTTTCTCTGCAACATGAATTCATTAGCCAAAGAATTACAGCTGAAATAAAAAGAACTGGTTTGAGAATATGTATTGTCAGAAATGCCTGAATAATCTTTGGCCACCCCAACCTCCACACCCTTACCGGAATGTCAAAAGTCTCTTGTGTGTCATCCAGCATCTGAATTTTGATAGAGACAAGTTTTCCTGGAGTTGTCATCGGTGGTTTCTGTCCATGCTCCAGAGTACTGATCCCAGCATTTTCCTGAGCTCCTAAGCGGGATCCTGCTGTTGGTCTCTGCTCAGTTTCACCCATGTTTAGGGAAACTTGTTTCTTATATCTGACAGAAGAATAAGGGCAAAGAAGACCATATTAGTCATAAGGAAGATGTTTTGCACATAAGCATCATGCTATATACGCTTGCAGGTAGTAAACTGTATGACCATTAACAAGTAAGACCATCACAATTTTTTTCTTAATGTTTCATATGAAAACAAGAAAATCAGACAAACGTCGTACTTTTCAAAATACACAGCCTAATCACCTCCTTGGGGTAAGGCTGATAGACAGGCTATGGACTACATGAGGGAAAATTATTCCTTTTCTCCTGGAAAAGTAAACAAGACCACATTGGAAATAGAGCACGACAGAGCCCAGATTTCAATTAATTATGTAAATTTTTAATTATTTATGAATCAGGCTGTTATCACCCCCAGACAGGATTCCCAGAGAAGGTAGGAAGGCGAGAAGAGCAAGTGAGACAAAGACAACTCAGCACTTGCTGACCATCATTCCCTCTTGGCTGCATCAGCACTTTTTCCTTCCAGCCTTCTCTGGCACTTTGCAGCTGCCACCTTAGTAAGGGTCTGCAAAGTGGGAAAGCCAAGGGGTACAAGATTACACCAATTATACACTGGGGACCAGAGCTGCTCCAGACCTGGGGCCTGGCCTGATCCCACCGATTAGCCAAGAACTGTGAGGACGTGCTACTGGGAGGCCAGAAAAAAACCCAACACTGACTGGGAAATTCTTCATTATTGACATAACCATGAACCTTATTTTTTAATTCAAGCACCATTAGTTTTACTTGTTGAATGTTATATTAGAATTGTATTTCACACTAGAATTTTATTTCACTTTTCCTACCCGGCTTTTTGACACTCCAGGTGGGTTTCTGATGAAACCCACTTCTTCTGTCCATTTGTCTTTCTTGGTAAATGCATTTTCATTCTGCATGGCTTTTATACAGTTATCAATGACCAAAACATGTAGCACACAGATGGGCACAAATGGAAATGTAACTTTCCAGCTGAACAGAGGCATAAGAAGAGTACTGCCAATCACTGCCTAGCTTTAACTCTGAGGTTACAATTATTGAGAGGCCTGTATGGGAAAAAATGGAAGCACAAGACAGCCTATGAATTTGTGAATGCATCACCAGTTCTACAGGATTCTATAAAGAACAGTGACAGGTAATAAGACACCAGTTCCCACCATAAGGATAGAATAAAAACAGCCCTGTCTTTGGCAGGATACACTATTTACTACACATTACTCTTCCATATCCTGACTAATCTGTTCCCACAGATTTTTTACACAGCAAATACTAGGCGTAAAAAAATTTAAAACAGCACTTGGATTAAAAGCAATGTTAGCTGAGAAGGAAGGGAATCAAAAATTATGGATCCCACACTTCTAAATAACAGCTCAATAGGCACAAGTGAAGGAGAAAAAAAAATGCAGGCAAGCTTTTGTAATGATTCAGCACTAACATGCCCATCAAGGTCAGAGAGACACTAGCGAAACCTAAGCAAGCACATGTCAACCACTACCAGAGAGGCAAATTTTTCCTCAATTATCACTGCAATCTAAAAATCTATGAAGAATCAATTATATTTATCTTCTTCTTTAAAAATTATTAAATTAAATCTTTTTATAAGACAAGCAGCGCCAACAAGAAAGCCTCAGCTGGAAGCAGGAATTCCAGAAGAAAAGACACCAAGGTCTACGTACAAAGACTCCAGGTCCCTTTGAAAATAATCTGTTTTTCCTGTGTGTGGAGTACACAGGATCATCTAAAAAGGTAGCACAGGCACCCAGTCTAGAAGTGCACAAGGATTCTGGTGCAAGTAAGAGCTCTCCTGAAGTCACCACAAACCCCAGCCAGCACCAAGAGGGCAGACAGGACCTCTACAACTGCTGTGCTACTATAGAAGTTTTTGGCTATGTTCTTTCCATTAAATCATAAATGCAGCAATCAACCAAGTCAGTTCAAGTGATACCATTAAACAATCCATGCAAGGAAATATTACAGACACTGAACCCTTCTATAAATGTTCTTCTGACTAGATGATACAGTAGCCCACACACACAATCAGACAGTCCAATAAACTTTATGAAACATATAAAAACCACTCAAATTTAGGAGCCAAAAAAATCATGGAGGAAGGGTACAAGCAGAACCACTCCATATACACAGCTTATTTTTTTTAATATTATTAAGTTAGTAATATAGAAATTCTTGCTTTATATATATATTTAACCAGTTGGTTATATACATACACTTTTATTTGGAAGAAAAGATCAAAGAACTATTGTACTCAGGCTACCCTGATCACAAGCATCTGCTACTTGGAAAATTAAAAGACGACCTTCCATTTTTTAACCTATACGCCTAAACATCAGCCTGCTGCACTGGAAGTTATTTAGGGGTTTTTTTTCTGCATGCCACTAGTCTCACTAAGCTGCTGTCATAACACCAGCATAATATTTTTACTACACTTTTATGTAAGAGGCCTTAAAAATTACCCTCTCTAAAATAACAGAGCACATCAGTCAAGCTGTATACCTTTATATCACTTTTATCTAGGAGACAGTGAACTAAGGTCACAGAACACAACCACAGAGTATTAAGCAAACATTGAGCAAACCTGAGGAGATTAGGATGCCTGATGTCTGTCATGATGAAGAGACAGATCAGGTCTGGACAAACAATAGAGAAATTCAAAGACTCTCTAGTAGAACGACAACAGTAAATTGGGGAAGGAGTTAATCAAGAAGGAGGAGCAGCAGAACACCAGATTCTAGCATATGGCAGCTCTAAACAAAACATGTGGAGATAGACAACCAATACAGAAGCAGAGTGGCAAACAGAAGAGGATTCATCTGAACTCTGAAAATTAGGAGTTTCTGCCTGCTCTTTCTGACAGCTGTTGAAACCCAGGACCAAAACCAAGTCTATTGTTTCAGCTGCAGGTTCACTGGATGTCAGTGCCGTTCTCAGTAGTGCTGTAGCACCTGCAGGATGGAGAGAGCCTGCTGCAGAGAATGAACCTGTATCCTCACCTGTGTGAGGGGAGAAGTTACTGACACAGCAGAGCTGCCCACAGAGGAGTCTTGTCCCGTTCTGCTCCTTGCCAGCTCCCACCCATACAGTCCTGGCTGGTGCTGAGCACTGACTCTCACCCTCCTCAGGCTGAGCCACCTAGGCACCTCTCTAACTCAAAACAATTCAGTGTTTTGTTCTTGGCTGGGTTAGCAAATTAAATCAGCTCTCGGCAGGCTGGAAAATCCAAGGCCAGGGTGAGCTAAGCCCAGCCAGCTGCTCTCAGGCCACTGTACTGACTAAAGCTTTCTCTGCTTACAGCACCTGAAAAACTCAAAAAAACCCTACAACTGCCATTAGATAGATTAGGAGATGCTGTTTTGTTCTAATCAAACATTAATAACCCTTTTATACAGATACTAAATGCTTAGATTAAAAATGTAAGGTCTGTAGATTCTTATGCAGTAGCTGGACAAAGGCCACAATGTGGTTCAGCATAAAGCCACCTCAGTTCTCCATGTTCAAAGCAGGCACATTTTATAGCATCAGAAAGGTTCTGGCCAATTAAAATTTCCACATATTTTCCTCTGGCAGGATGAAAAAAGTATCAAACTCACTTAGTCTAAAGGGAGCTGTGAGTATAAACAGCACTTGTTGGAGTTAGGGCAGGGAAAACAGGGGCAGGAATAAAGGGTTACAAAAATTACAAAATACTGAGGAAAACAGAAGAAGTATGTTGGAATAGATGCCACTCTGCCTCCCACCTACTCTGCTCTTTAGGTCAGACCAGGGCTCAGAATTTGATGCAAGAGGCTCCCAATGCCTGAAGACTTCTGTTATGGGAGAGAATGGCACCATGTATCCAGGCCCTTTCCACTTCTTTTGCTTTCCTTTATGACACGTTTCCACAGCATGAAACAGAAGGAAGCATAGCGCTCAGGACGCTCCTCTTAAAGGTGGGGAAGCCTGAGGCACAGTGGGATGGTGTGAGTATAGCCCTGCTAAAGCACAGAGCAGACTTGTACACCTTCAGTAAGAGAAAATTCTATACATGCAGCATAAATGGTCAGTGATGCTGCTCTTTCATTAGTACATCAGAATTAACATAAAAATGAAATGAAGTCTCTTGAACCCATATTAAAAAACAATGATAGCATAACAAGGCAACAGGACCAGGAAGACTGAAACTACAATTCAGCTGAAATGATGGGAAGCAGACAGTTCAGGTTTTTATACTGCAAAGCATTATCCTGCTTAATTTGTGCAAGTCCCTGGCAGAGCTCTACAAAGCAAATATGATGATTAAAAAAATTTAAATTATTCATGTAAATCACAGAATCACAGAATATCCTGTCTTGGAAGGGACCTAAAAGGATCAGTGAAATCCAATTTATAATTTCTTTGATAAAACCCAGCACATTTGCAGAAGCAAGGAAATGGGAAAAGTTCTTAATAGAAAAATAGCTCAAGCTTGAAGGGCAGTGGTACCCACACAGGTGCTGGGTGTCTGTTTCTCTGCTTACATCCAGCAGACTAAGTTTGACTCAGACTCTAAAGGAAACCTTGCAGCTGAAGGGATTTGTGTTCAGTTTCTTGTCTGCCCTTTCTGCTCACATCCACAGTACTCAGATAGAGAAGGCAGGCAATAAAAATTCAGTTTTTCGGTACCATTAGACTGTCTTCTACCTCAAAACAGATAAGGTTAACACTGTAAGTGATGGCTGTGAAGTGAGAAGTAGAAAAGCTCAGTGTGAGGTATGGTCAAGAAGATAGGTCATGTCTAGTCCCCTGTACTGTCAGTGGAAAATGGGATGGAGGGTGAAGTCCTTAACCAGGCTTTATTTCTAAACACAGATTTATTTTTTTGTCTTTTTTCTGTCCCTAAAGATGCAGAAAATTAACCTTGAAAAACCTTCCTGCTCAAGAAAACACCATGGCTGCCTACCAAAAAGTAGACAGAGATTTGCAGAAGCAAGTCTTAGAATCAGATTCTTCAGCATTCTGCAGACTTCCTAAAATCTGCAGGAGTAAGAAATTCCCTCAGCTATGCAACACTATCTCTAAAAGAATAAAATTCATCATTTCTACTGAAAATTAATAGAGCCTACAAAGTTGCCTATCTTGGTCAGACTCTGAAAAATCTCTACACAACACTGTCCTATCCCTTGACCCAGTTTCTGTGGGATGGTTATGCAGCTGGACAGAATAAGTGCTCAGGTTTCTAAAGCAATAGAGTACACTTAGTGAACACCAAACTAGCTTGAGCCTGAAACCAATGTCAAATTTAGGCACCTGAGCAGTAATACAAAGCTTTAAAAACTCAAACTATTCAGTATGCCAATAATGTGGCCCAAAGTCCAGAATAATGAATAATGAGCATTTGTGACTGTACAGGATAAAAAAACACCTCTTGCAAGCCTATCAGTACAGCATTCAGAGTGCCCACATTCATTTCTGGCTTTAGGGCCATTCAGCTTCCAAGTGGAACTCATTTATCTTCATTGCATTCAGGTCCTAAAACTGTCTGCAATTCTGTGGCACTAGCAGCTGTCCCAGATTCCAATTCTTCTGCCAGATGTCAGCAAAGAACGGTCCCATCCTGCAGAAACTGGATGTGTGCTATCCTTTTTCCTCAGCCACACACCTGTCAGTAGATCTATCAACAAGTGCAGCGATAGATAAATCTATGCTTTCCCAATTGCCTCTGTGAAAATCCTCATCCCTTAAGCACAACTACAGACTGCTCTGTGAATTAAGCCAATCTGGTCTACAAATACTTTATTTCAACCCACAACATTGCAATTACTTTTGACGGCCATCAGTGATATTGAACAAGTCAGCAGACATATTGATTCACTTTGTGTTATGTTTCTGGACAATGTTGCATTTGAAACTAACTGAAGGCAAAAAACTTTTCTCCTTCCCTGCGTCTCACACAAGCAAGCAGAGCCATTGTACATATGTAAGAGAGCAATTAAGTAAGCAAAACTTCTTACACTCACCCTCTCAAAGGAACTCCTGAGAAACCTCTTCATAAAAGTTATTCTTTTGTCTGATTGTGACTGTTTCCCAGCCTCTTGAGACTTGTCTGCACTTTGTTCTTCACTACCTCTACCTGGTACCCCTGTACCATGATCAACGTCACTTACTTGAATCAGGAATGCCAACATCATATTCAAACCAACACTGCCAATTTTAAAGTTTTAATTCAGGTTTTAAATCAGCCAACTTGAAGGCACTGTACAAACAGGTAATTCTGCCTACACCTGGAAGGAAAATTAGTGTTTCATCTGCTAAGCCAAGGGGATGATTAGCTCCAATTGCTCAATTAGTGACTCTCACCCAACTATGTTTTCCCTTCACATCCAAAGGCACAGTCTGAGCAAAACAGGGATCTTGTGGAGCCGTGAATCCCTTAATAGACAAGAGGGAGGTATTTCCACACAAATGCTTCATTTGTTATTTGATAAGTTAAAATTTGAATTAAATATTTCCCACTTGCTTTGCAGTTACTGCATCACCATTTAACTACTATGTATGTGTTTATAACATACTTATACATGAAGTTCAACACTGTTTTCCATTGAAAATACTTCCCTGACACTTTGCTTTCCCAATTGGACAAGAACACACCTCTTCCACAAAATTTCTACTTTCTCTCAGGCCAGGAGGAAGATATTTCTTCCTCAATGTAAAACTCCCAACCTGCTTTCTTATATGTTTTTCAACCCATTGACAAAACTGCCTGCATAAGAAATTATGCTCAGGAAGAAGCTGCAAGCACGTATCATATACTTACATACTCGATTTTATTGACATCCCTTCTATTTTGCATAACCTACAAATTCTGTCACTAAAACCTATGAAAAAATGAAATTCAGCACGGTTGTACAAGTAACAAAATGTGATTTTAAAAAAAAATCCCCTGGAGAAAAAATATTAAGAGTAAAGAGTACATGAAATACATGCTGAAGTCACCCAGCTAATCCTTCACTGATGATAAAATGTGTTGCAGAAGTGAGAAAGTACATGTTATCATTTTATGAAGATGTAAAGCATTTTACAGTTGAGATATAAAAGCATGACCATGTGGGCAAAAAACTATTTCACATTATGAACAGAAAGACTGTGGAAGGTTTATTGCCACATGGTAAATGCTAGGAACTTATAAGGAGAGTCTAAGAAAACCTCTAGTTCTTGTGTTTCCAACCAGCACAGTTTCCTGATTAACCGGTCATGACCTGAGCCCACAGTTTGTCACTAGAAAACACAAATGAAGTGGGTAAGAACTTTAGGCAGTTTGGTGGTTCAATAGTGGCACAAATCAATCCTGAAGCCATTAAAAGCATTTCCCAAAACCCTTTCATGCCATCACTCTGCATAAATAAAGCTGTTGCACCAGCTGGAGTGCTCTGGGCTCATTCACCCATACAACACCTCATGTGAAAGCCAAGCCGAATGTGCTTATAGTAGAACAAAGTAATCTGATTTATTTCCAGATTTAACAGAATTCTGAAAGGGATCCAGCAACTCATACCCAGCTTCAAGCATAACGTAGACGTTTTCCATGAAATAAAAACACGTCAAAAGAATAAATAACACACTACATTAATACTGCTGTTCAGCAGTTGGGGGAAAATCTGATACAGTCCTGGTTTTGAGAAATAAAACAGCTCAGGGGAAATGCTATTTCTCTGAACCAAGTATAAGTATACAGTAGAGGTATTCACACAGCCTAAATGCAAGCCAGATCCTCCAGAGAACTGCTGAGCACCAGAGACTAATTCAGGCACTCAGCAGCCCTTCAGAGGAGCTTCTCCCTGCCCTGAGCACACGGACCCCTTCCAGAAGACCATCATGGTCAGTGTGCCTGGCCCTGCTCTCTCTCCTGCTGAGAGCCATCAGAGGTGTCCCTCCAGCAGCCCCACACTTGTGCTGGTGTGCTGCACGAGCAGGGAGCAGGAGCCCAGGAGCTGCAGGGCGCACGCTGCGCTCACTCAGGGCTGGGCACCCCCACGGCCCAGCGCCTCCAAACCACAGCAGCAATGACATCAGTGCTCAGCACTGGGCAGCCACCGATGATGCCTATCCAAACATGTTAAATTGAGGCCATAATGGCCTTGACTAGTTCCCTTTATGCCCAAAGCTTGTGATCAGACTCCCACAAAATTATTACATAGCTTGTGCATCAGGAAAAACGTATTTATGGCCAAAGCCCTACACTCATTATATAACCCACTATAAAACCAGAAAAGAATTCCTGATGTTTTAAATATTTAAACATCTGCTCCCAAAAGAGACTTTTTATAAGTTTGTAAAACTGCTTGTTATAACTGAATATACAATGACTGTTTTGTTTGGGTTTTTTTTTTTTTAATTAAGTCTTTTTATATGAGCCCTTATTATTCTTGACCAAGGAGATATCACATTTAATAATGACACAGAACCAGCAAGAAATACTTGTAGCATGAAGAAAAAAATTATTTAATGTACTGTTGTTTAGAAAACAATATATTCACTTGCATCCTACTGGAGACAAAATGGGTCATGATGTGTGATTGTATAATACTTACCCTAGAGTGTTTTTAAATTATGCCATTATAATGCTATTATATATTCTTTAAAAGAATTCAAAGATTCTTTTAAAAATTATTGCAAAACTCTCAAACTTCCTTGGGTTCCTAACTAATTTCTCTTTGTGCAAATACTTCAATCAGTGAAAGACTCTACCTGTGCTAAGCACCACAGTCCAGACACTGCCTTGTCCTATGACAGCTCTCCTGATCTTTCAAGATAGGGTACTTTTGTGTCTTTAGATAATTGATAACACTGCGTTTATTCTGTGAACAGTTGTCACAGACACTGTGAGAGAAGCACAGATATACTGTTGCTACAGGTACAGCCTCATTTTATGTTTGGCTAAAATGTGAGTATAATATATGCTGCGTGAAGACAGACAAGGGTGGGTTTTCCCTTAAGACAGACGTATGAGGTTTGCAGAGCAAACATCTTTTCCCACTGTAACTAACTTCACAATGAAAACTGATGCAAGTCAGTCCAAAGCACAGCACTATTAGAGCAAGCTTTAGAAGCTGCACCTAGAGAAGGGCTTTCCTGCTCAACCACACCATTGTCTCTTTATCAACAAACCTGTTTCAGTACAGATCTCATCCCTGTGGTTTCTTGTTACACCTCAAAACTAATTACTCACCTGCTTGGAGGTGTGAAAAAGTATTATCTGTGGAATCTGTACTTTTTACTACTAAAGGGGACAGTGGAAAGCACTGATTCTCTTGTTCTGTTCTGTTCCTTGCAGCATCGGCAAAAAGAGTTAACAGAAGTACTGCCAAAGCAGCCCACCAGTCTGCACTGACCCCCTTGAAATGTCATTGGAAGCAACACTCCGAAACAGCCTTTACAATCCAAGCAAGACAGAGGGGTGTAGGAATTGGATTCATTTTTAAAATTCAGATATCAAGAGGCAGAAGCTGACAGTGAAAGATCAAGCACAAAGAGGCACACAATAAATAATACATTTCAAATAATCCAACATGAATGCTGCCTGGAAGATTTTAACAGGTCTTCTCACTCAATACAAGGCTCCCAGTAAGGCAGCATGGCAGAGGACACTGCTGTGCTGGGGAAAGCAGCCATGCTGGGTATTAGATTGCTCTTCCTTCCCTTGGAGAACATCCTATACTCCTCATATTCCCCTCTTGGCTCCTGAGTCTCACGTAACTTTAGATTCTGCTGAACACGGAAATCAGTTTTTATACCCATATCCAATGGTAGCACACAGGGCATTCACAGCAGGCAAAGACCTTTAAGGAGCCAATAGCCAGGATCTCTCAGGAGCCTTTCCTGGCCGAGCACGCTCCAGCGCCGCTCTCTTTCCCAGTGGCAACCCAAGGACTGCCCGCAGAGCGGGCCAGCACGCGCCAGCCCGGGAACAGAGGAGCCCGAGACTCCTTTCATTTCCATGGCTGCCCAACTGGAGCAGGTCCAGGCTCTGGAGCAGATCCAGGCCCCGGAGCAGAGGAGCCCATCTTTCCTGTGCTGGCCGTGGCCGGGCTGCCGGCGCCCGGGCAGCAAGGAAGCGAAAGGAGAGCATCTGGAGTGCCGCAGGGACAAATGCCAGGCCTGGGGGAGCAGACTGGGACAAGGGCCCAAAACAGGAGGGAGAGCAAGCGCAACAGGCAGGGAAGGGAGCCAGGGATCTTTAGGCAGTGCACAAAACAAGGCAGGAAAAAGGAAGAAGTTGACTAAATGCAAAAAAGAAAAATTGGACAAGGATGGGGAAGGAGCAGTCATTCAGAGAAGATGTCTGGTGTCTGACAATGACTCTGCAAGGGAGGTGAAACTGCAGGTGAAAGATAAGAGAATAAGAAGCCAAAATTGAAGAGGTGTCCCAAAAAGTGCAGAAGGATTGTCAGGAAGGGCAAGACAGATGGGGGGGGGCGGGGGGGAAGTATGTCACATTTGATAGAAAATAGCTTATTTCCTTGTGCATGGACAATGACATCAGGTTTTATTCCTGACAGATTCCTCCGGATTGATTCCAAGCCTGTCAGAGGTCAAGAAGCTTTTGGACAACATCCTCAGGAGGCACATGGTGTGATTCTCAGGGCTGGCCTGTGCAGGGCCACGAGTTGGACTCAGAACCCTTGTGGGTCCCTTCCAACTCAGGATATTCTATGATTTCCTTCCAGAGGCGGGACCAAAGTCAACAGCCCTATCCTGCATTTACAAACAACTCAGAGGTCGCCCCCTCTCAGGGTGAGAGCAGCACAGAGGAGCTCGACTGCCTGCTGCCACTGCTGCTCTCATCTCTTACCCCAGTGCCAGAAATCCCCACTGAAGGGTGCTGCTACAGCAGCTTTCCTTTTCAAACAGAACAGATTCTCATTTTCCTCTTTAAATAAAGGAATACTGCACAAGGAAGAGATGAGAATCAGGAATTGTTTGCATTTAAGCATGTCATCAAAACACAAGTTACCCTTTTCCTGTTCTTGCACACCATAACCTTTACCAATTTCCCAAAGGCCACTCTGCCTATTTCACTGCACAAGGAAGAACAGTTACAGGAAAGCACTCAGGATTTCTTTTTTCACCCTGATCTATCCTTAAGGCTAACTGACTCCTTGAACTCTACTGTTAAGACAGAATTAACAATTATCTTTCTGTGCTTTCTGTAGAGAAGGCTGATTTACTCTTAAAAAGCACTTATTCTAACTTCATGATTGTTTCAGGAGAAGGCATCACAATATCTTTACTTCCTATATGGGGAATTACAGACAGAAAACCCAAGTGTCCAAGAGACATGGAGACATTGGCCTCACCAGGAGCTGGGAGTCTAAATCCATTTATTGATCTAGGTCAAACAGCATGAAAACCCACAGCTTCTGTACGTGCAAAGCAAGGTTCTTTAGGGCCAAATTATGCTTCAAGTATTTCACAGCCCATGGTTTGCTTTAGACACAACTTTAGGCTACATCCAGGAGCATGAGGCTTTCTGAAAATTAGCTCTTGCTGATTTTCTCAAGCTTATCAAGAGTTTAACCATTTTCTGAGTGTTTAAATAACTTCTAACAATGCAGGGAATTCTGCTGAGAACTGAGTCCAGCCCTTTAAAAGCAGGAGGCCATCACCATCTTGAGCCACCCTTCCCTTTCAACATCTGCAAAAGGCAAGAGACAAGAGTTTTCTCACGGACAGTGCAACAGACAACTGGGGTAGGAGAACTACCTCCACACCCAACAAATAACATAAAGATTGCTAGGTGGGGAAAATGCAACTAAATAATTACACTTGTGTTGTAAATCACAAAAAGGGAGAACTACATCTTTACATTACGAACTTCTGCTTTGCAATATTAATCATGTTCTTTAAACAGCAGCTGACCTACAATTATATTCCAAGTATTAAGGTGGGTTGACTTCTCATAAGAACTTTAAAGAAAGCAAATCACATAACTGGCATTACCTAGAGAGTCCAGAAAACATTATCCCTAATTTTCATAACTCCTGAATATGAATATATCAATTCCCACAAGGTCTACAAGTGAAACATCTACCTTCAAATCACACCTCATAAAATAAACAGTGTAGGATTTGCTTTTGGCATTCCTTTCACCTTGCCCCCAACTGCTCCACTCCCAGAGAGACATCAGCAATCGGAAATCTCCTCATATATACACCCTCTGTCTCTGATTCCAGCCATCCAGTCACACACACAGACACACACCCCACTCTCTTCATCTTTCAGTGGAGGAGGTGAGTACTTGTGCAAAGCTCAGCACACTTCAGGAGCAAGCACACACACAGAAGCTTTCCCATGTGGAGCACACTGGTGCCCAGTGAGCAGAGCAGGGAAGTGCTAGAAGTGTTGGAGGGAAGAAAAATGGATGTAAAATAACATCAGCATTGGACACATGGGAGGGGAAGGAAATGATCATCTACCCTGCACTGATGTAATATTATGTAGGTTGTTTAATTTTATGTAAATTCATACACAGAATATTTTCAGGGGTTTAAATCACTACAGCAGAAAGGCGGTCCACCTAAAGAATATTTAAACATCTACCAGGTACAGAACATTTTCCCCTCTAGCATCAGATAGGATTATATTTTCATAGGGTCACTAACACACCTGGGCTCTGCAATCTGGGCTGGCCTGCATGCAAAAGTCTGCACTTTTCCCCAGGGAGCACATCACTGAACAGATGGGATGGTAGTCATGCTCTCATCCTTGGAAGAACTCCTTCAGCTTGAGTTTGGATTGGGACATTGAAAAAAAATTATCAACTGTGAAAACAATGCATTGCTACCCCTTAGAACCATGAACCCCTGTATTTTGTGAAAATCCCAGTGTGCATTCTCCAAAGGGATGGCAAACTCACCTCCACTCCAAGAGGAAGAGAATTTCTTCAGAACAAAGTCACAGCCAACCTGACCCACCTGTCCTGTACTGGTGATGAACAAGCCAAGGCAGGTCCCTGCCTCTGTGGAAGGCTGAGAAGGCACATTTCCCTCATCTGTACTTGGGGGCTGCTCTTCTTCTGCTCTCCAGGTGCCAAAACATATAAATACTGCAGAGTATCACAGGGAGGAGCAGGGAAGCATAGGCACATGTTGCAGCTGCCAAATGCAAAGCAGCACAGCATACAAGCAAAAACAAAGACTTCAAAAGGTTTCATCTCATCTGAATAGCAGTTGTACCTTAGGCAGTCCTATCTAACTGGTACCACCTTCTTCCTAAATACACAAATTTTGTCCAACACAGCATATGGACAAAGAAGACATAACTTCTTTGAAGTTCACTACTCTGATTGGTTCAGAAACAGAGGAAAGTCTGAAAGTATTTACAACAGGTAAATAAACCAAGAAGAGAAGGAATTAGCAATACACTGCAGCCCATTGACTAACATACTTGCAACCTGACATCACATCAGACCTCCTCCATTCAGTCCCTACTGGGGAAGGTCAGGGCACCCTGACCACAAAAGCAGCAGCAGGAAGAAAGAAACAGCCCTGTAACAGCAGCAACACGCACAAACAAATAGACTTACTGCATTTTCTCTTGAGCAGTCAAAGAAAAATGGTGATGAGAAATGGATCAGCAGAACCGACATCTTGCTCACCAAACCGACCAAGAGACCACATGGGGTTTCTCCCCTTTGCAATTCAACCCAGAATACTTTCCCTCTGCTCCAAAACCTGACACTGAAAGACAGGAGTTGATAAGGCTGCTGTGGGGTTATTTACTTGCTTTCCAACATAAATAGGCACGCTGCAAGCCTCAGGAGTGGAACACTGCGTACAGCATCCCCCCCCACCATTAGCTTCTGGCCCAGCAATTCAACAGGAAGCAATGCAGGAAATCCAAGGCATCGGTGTGATTCCAACCCATGCCCTTCCTGTCTGAGGAGAGAGATCTAAAAGCATCTAGGACTCCTGCTAACAGAAGCAGTCAACACCTCTGTTGAAGGCCAGGGTGTGGGGGGGGAGGAATTCAACTGCCCAACCCAAAGCTAAACATAGTTTAGCCAGTACACATCAGAGGAGACCACACTGATTGCCAAGCTGTGTTCCACCTCCATTTTTCTGTCATTCAAAGACAAATGACACTGCAATCCGGAGGCAGTGAAGCCATGCCCAGCTCTAGGCACGCCAGCCAAGGCTGTGTAGCTCTGGTGCTGCCTCAGCAAGGACACCAAGAAGGGGAATGAGAGGCCACCCAGTCTGCCCCCAGCTCCTTGCAGCTGCTGCCCAGGCTTTGCTGTACACAAAGCAGTATTTTAAAACTTGTCCTGCTAGTTACATCCATGATCCTCAACCTGTCTGCAACATCCTAGCTGTGGGGTTGCAGGAGACACAGTAAAGCTGCCAGCTGGCCTCTGCAAGAGGATGCTGTTCAGGCAGCAGAGCAGGCTGCTAAAGGCACATCATCATGTACTCTCTGCATTTCCCCTGCTCAGCACAAGGCAATGTCAAGGTTACAATTATCCAAGCTATGCCCAGGATGGTCCCTCACACATCTCAGACTGTTACACCGGTTTGTAATGAGCTGCAGCCTGCAGAGTGGCACTCCTGAAGTGCAGGAGACAGGGGCAGGGGGCAATAGCCTTGGCACACTACCAGGGAACTCACTCCCCAGTGTATTAGATACTACGATGAACTTTCCTCTTTAAAACAAAACATCAGACAAATCTGCTTGACCTGTCAGTCAGTAAACCCACAACAACAAAAATATACAAACAAAAAAAGGAAATTCCAATTAGTTAGAGCTGGGGGAGGCAGGGAAGGGAAGAGAATATTCTTTCCTGAATCTATTTTTAGGCTATGTAAGGCTGTCTGAAACCATGGCAATGAACCTGCTATAAAATCCCCTTGCCAGCTTCATGTTTTGTTTCCTTACAGGAGAAGATAAATGAGTACACACTATGGACTAAATGGTCTAAACCAGAAAAGAATAAACTATCAGGCTACTGGAAACGCATTTGTTGGTTATGAAAACTACTGGTTAAGAGAGGCAGGAGCAGCTGATCAGAGAGACCACCCCATTGAACAATCCCATGTCTCATAAGTAATCCTTTACAGCCCAAATAAACAGGGCTCAGGTGGGATCAGCCTCCAAACCGCACCTCTCCAGCTCCACCATCCTTGACTTCTGGGTGTATTTTGACCTTATCAAGAGCACCCTCAGTGCCCAGATCCATTCTCCAGGCTGGGCTCCCATGACCCAGCTGCGGAGGGCCATGTTCCCATCCCACCATTACTTTTCTCCCACTCCATCAGCAGTCCAGTGCTGGGGCTAAGGCTCAGAGGAACAGGTGATCTGGCAGCAGCACTGAGACAGCAGGTACCAAGCACCTGAGGGCTGCAATTGCTCACCCAATCACATTGCTTAATTGCACACAAAATTTGTAAGAACTTTGTAAGGAGTTTGTAAGCCTTCCAACTCCAAGAAAGAGTTTTTGGAAAAGAATGGTGGGCTTGTGCTTACTGAAGCACAAACATTATTGCATGAAACAAACAAAGAAATTGAGTCTGACCACGATTTATCTCTGCTATTCGATACAATCAATATAACTGCCATCAAAGAAAGGAAAGATGTCATTGTTCATAATCCTACCAGGCTGATGGAGAAAATTCCCCTCTGTCTTCCACCCAGGATTTCAACTAAAACCTTTGGTTTGAATTTTGATTGGTTTAAAAGAGGAAAATAACACCTTCACAGTTATCCTAGTCTACAACTTAAACATGGGGTTATCGCCCATGCTATTCAGTGTTGTGTGAAAATGAGAGCTACCACCTGGTAAAAATGTGCCTCAAAGATATTTGATTCCAATATATGTCATTTTTCTAATGCTTCTAATTAAAAAGAATTAACAAAAAGAAAACAAGCAGATAGTTTAAATTTTAAAAAATGTATACTCCCTTGGCTTTGTTAAAAAACAAAACAAAACAACAACAACAAAAAAACAAAAACAAAAAAAAAACCAAGAAAGCTGGAAGAGAGAATATTTCACTCTTTTGCAATTTAAACGAGAGTAAAAAATCCCACAGCTGAAAATTAGAGATTTCAACAATTTTAAAGAAATATTTCAGAGCTAATAATTTCCATTAACACCTCTGTATATACTGCCAGTATAGCTCATTCTATACTCTTATGTGGTTGGTGGTATTTAATTCATCCTGGTTTCTAATCCACCGCCATGCACACCAGATTGGCTGCCAATCTATGCCACTTTGGAGGGCTGAAACATCCTACAAAGCTCAGCTCTGCCTTCATAACAGCTTTGCTTGGTATGTGGGGGAGGAAGACAGAAAACATACCTATCTCAAGACAGTTAATTAAATACCCAGCTCTTTAAAGACTGATACCCCAATTATATTTTGATTCTACATGCTACTAAGTTTTCTGCATGGATCTGGAGGAAGTGGGGGAGGAACATCTCTAAGTCTTTAAAACTGTTACTGGGCAACACAAAGGAAAAAACCCCACCCAAACACATAAAGGTAAGTGGGCTGAAAACATTAGAAAATGCAAGATAATTCTTCTCTGCACAGAGCACAGAGGACAGGTAGTCTCTCCTGCTCAGCGCTGTTCCAGCACACACATCACCCAGGCAGTATCAGCTTCCAGCATTGCTAAGCAACACCACGCCACATTACCTCAATTGATTCAGGGGAGGGAAGTTGATTCAGGAGCCACTGAAAAAGGCAGAATCTAGATAAAAACGGCTGCACAAAACTCACACACACAGAAGCCAGGATCCTGCAGTCAGAGCAAAAAGCAATTAAAGAAAACCATGGGGACGCACAAACCGAAGAACAAATAATAACCACGTACATAAAGACAGAAGAAAGGGGGAAATGAAGTCAGTAAAAGAGAAAGAGAAGAGTGCTGCTGTCTCACCTCAAGTACTCTAAGACTAGAACAAGGAACTACCTCTTTCTTTACAGGAAGCAAAAAGCAGCAAAACAGCCAGAAAGCCATTAGAGGCATGGCAGGCTAAGTCTGATCCTCATCAAAAATAGAGCTTGCACATCACTGAGGATCTTTGTTACAAATACTGAAGATCAAATGGCAGGAATTAATATGAAACATTCAATTGAGAACTGTTTCAAAATCCAAACATGCATTAACTCTTCGGAACAATCAACATCTTCCCCTTCATTCTGATCTGAAATTCTATGCATGTCTTAAACATTTGAAGAGTTGTATTTAAATCCTGTTATGAATACAATCCAAAACAGTTTACATTAGTATACTAAATAAATCCATGATCAATCGAAAAATTTGAAAACAACCCACTTGTGTAAGCTTTTTAATTGCAATGGAGATTTTTCTGAGTGATAAGAACTGTAAATGATTACATACAACTACACTATCTATGCAAATAATTAATGCAATAAATGCCAATTCATACCAGTCTATATATTATTATTGCCACATCTTTGGGATCTGCTCAAGCCAACGCAAACTAGGACTGAGGCAGAAAGAGGTGCTCCCCCACCTGTATATTGCTGCCTTCCAGCAACTTCCTCCTTTTCAGCTCCTGTTCCACACATGGGAAGCACTCAGGGCACAGAAGGAAAGTCTGCTCAGCTACTGAGCAGGGCCAAGGGACAACAGAGACAAACTGGTCACCACTCTCCCAAAACTCAGGAAAATGCAGGGTGTGTATGGGAGCAAGAAGATGGCACAGGCACAAGACTGTCAAAACCACAGCAACATTAGAGCAGACTTTAGGACCAACAGACTTAGATGCTACTTACCCAGAAATTTTAAAGGCACTTCAACATACCACCACAGAACTATTTACCGTGCTGCCCAGCTTCCCTCTAAGACAAACTCAAAAAACAAGATAAAAAAAGCTGAGGATGTACTGCCAATTTCAATAAAAGAACTCCAGGGAACAACAGGCTGGTAGCTACAGACTCACTTCTACACTGAGAAAGCTGATAGAAATTGTGGAACAGATCAGCAGGTATGCAAATAAACATGACAAAGGAATGTTATCATGGCATGACTTCTTTTGCAAACTTGCTGTGACATATATAGGGAAGTGTGGTATGTATGATATGTCTAACATGCTTGGCTCTCTAACAAACTTTTGACAATGTCTCTCACCACAGGCTTTTAAAGAAATTAAATTGTCATGGGATAAAATGGAAGGTCTTCATGTGAATTAACAAGTGGTTAGACTGAAAGATACAGCACAGGCATATACAGCCAGTTTTCACTGGAGCTCTGGTTTTGCATTTGTGCTACTCAACACAGTCATTATTTATGTGAAAAATGGAGCAAGCTGCAAAATTATAAAACCAGCTCACTACGTTGAGCTGCAGACAGATTTGTCAGGTATTTATTCACACACACCACAAAGTCACAGCCAATACAGGGAATGGGAACCCTGGAGTCACCACAATAAAGTCAGGAACTACACACTCACAGATGAAGAGCTCAGTGCTGGCTGGGAGAGCAAAGGGAGCAGCAGGAGTGAGCAGCTTAGGGGCACCTGACAGAACACCACAGTAGCTCTGCAGCTACAGATGCTGCACCAAGCAATTTTCAGAGAAGCATTCTGCTGATCAAGATTCAAAGAGTGACAACAATGGGAGGTCTGAAACAACTTCAACCTAAGGAGCAAACAAGTGCATTTAGATTAGGAGGAAAGATGGATAAAATGACAGACATAAAACCATGAATGGTATTACAGAGAAACCAAACAGGAAATCATGTATCGGAATAAATGAATTAGGCAATATAACATGAAGTTTATCAGGCACCTGGTTTAAAAACAAGAGGAAAAGGAGGGACTTTTTCCATACCAAAGTTAATGGCATTGTGACAGGATGTTATGACGGCAAAAATTTAAAATACATTAATACATAGTTAGATGTACTCACAAAAGAAAATCTGTCAAGGATTGTTAAACTTTCTTGCTCAAAGTCCTTGAACTACAGCCTGCCAAAAGTTGGGAGGGATCACTGTTTTACTAACACTTCTCCCCATATGTATTACTACTGACTATTATTAGAGGTGAAATGCTGGGCTAAGCCAGACCTCTGCCTGGAAATATTGAGGCTAAATCATTTCATTGCTGGCAAAACCCCTCTTTTGAGAAGGAACATGCATAAGCAGCACCTGCTGAAGCCACAAGTCAGACAAAGGTTTGCTTCCTATTGGAGAGCTGCACTTGTTTTATCATGTTCCTCTTACATGAACACAGCTAAGCTACATGTTTCTGGACTGGGTTAGGTGTAGAAAGTCTGTAATTTTGCCTACATTGAACAATCTGATTTACCTACTTCTGTTTTGTGGCCTGGTACTGAAAACCTCATTAGAGGTGAGTTACACAAGAGGAGCTCCTGTCCCCCCCCTTTCAGGTGGCTGAGCTCAATTACAGTCCTGTGCTGGTGAATTTGAAAGTAATTTGAGAAGTTGCACACTTCCCAGATGTCAGTAGCAGAAGGGGATGAGGAAGATAAAGGAGGAAGAAGAAAGAGGCCACTGTACTTCTGCAGGGATTTAGAAACTGACGGTACTACAAAACAGCATTAAAGGTTGTTCTGCCTTCACATCCCCAGCCATGCCTGTAGCTCTCCTCCCTAAAATGGCTGTCAGGCAAACTATGAATCTGGGAGATGTCAAGAAAATGACCTCTCGATGAGATTTATGAAGCACTAACAGATATATGCACCCACTCATACGATGAGATATTTACCCACTTGCACAGCCTTACCACCACATTATATATACAATTATAGTTCATGAAGGGTAGCTACTCTGTTGCATTTCTCACCTGTTGATAAAAACATGCTTAAAGCACCTTAAAAAAAAGTATATAAACTTGGGTTCCCTTGCAGAAAGTGAGCTTCCAGAGAGAAGTGAATTTGCATTTTTCAGTATCACCACCCATTTTTAGCTCAAGTAACTAGAAAATATTTAGACCGTATGTATGTTATTTCTCTTGGGAAAAACTGATTGAGCTGAAACCCAGAGAAAATCCTTCCCTTGGGAAGGAGGAATCAGTCATGCAGAAATTCCCAACGTGAAATCTCTTTTCAGACAGCAGGCTAATCAACAAGCTCTCTCTTGCTTTGTGCATTCTTGCTCTGCCTCACACACTGCCTGTTACACTTTCATGTTCTGCATGCAGACACACAGAACTAAAAAAAAAATAATAAATTCAAACCCCAAGAAATCAACCAATCTCTTCCAACACTGTACTGGGTTGCCACTTCAGCCACCCCACAAATTCTACAGTGTGTGGTGGCTCTCCTGTTCTGCACAAACCATTGAGGTCAGGGGGACTGGAGATCCCCTTTAACCCCTGCCCAGACTCTCAGCTGCACAGCCTGGTTACACGAACCACATAAATCCACAGCTGGTTCCTACTGGCTCCCATGACAGGCTTGCAACAGAACAGCTGCCCACATTTCTCCTCCTGCACAGGAGAGAACACCAACAATAACTCAGGCATGAGATGGGATAGATCTGAGCTGCTCGTCAAACAACAAAGCCCAGCCACCAACACGCCTCATGCTGCTGTGCAAAGAGGTCAACTCTTCCTTGAGATACCAGCACCACTTATCAGATGACAGTAAATCTGTTAGTGCTTCCTTAATCATGTTCTTGGGCTTACTTGTCTCCACTCAGTGATTATCCCAAAAATTTCAAAACTGGGACTAAAATGACTGATTCAGTGACTCACCTCTACTTCTCCACTGTGATTTCAAAACAGTGCCACTCACCAGTGTGCAGCTCCATCCAGAGCATCAACATCACACAAGTGCCTCCCCACCTCTTCTGGTGACACTGTGCTCCCACGACGCTCTGCCTTATCTAGAGATCATGCAAAACCACAAAAGTGTTTGGGCTACAGCTCTAGTCTAGCTCTTGGTACCTCATTCCTCTTTGCATAACTTTGAACTATCACTAATTCTGAGACTGCTTCTTAAATAAAAGCAGCATTGCTTTGTTTTCAAATAAACAAAATGAGGCATGTCTCCATGAATGAATGTTTCCCTGGTACTACTCTGGACGTTACCAGTGCTAGATACAGATCAGAATATACGACTCCAGATCATTTAGTAACAGGTAAATTCTATTCTGGAGCCACTCTTAGGCAACCAGTCAAACAGGACAGAAACAGGCCATTAAAATGTGTGATCTGTACTTTCCTATACACACCCAGAATCATGTTTATTCAGTCATGCACCACCACCTGGGACTTTTATGGCAAGCATAACACCTTCAGGAAAAACCAGACCTCATTAGTGTGGTCAACTGTTCACTCCAAATAGAAGATATTTGAAAACCATGTTAGCAAGGGAAGATGCCAGCTTTTCCCTCTCAGGCCTCTCTTACCTTGTTGCATGTTCTTATGCTTTCAGCATTAACTCTTCTCTTTCCATAAACAATCAGAAATCAGCCTTAACAATTTCCTATGTATTTCACATCCTTTGAAGCTATTCTTAAGATATACTTATCCATCTTGGGTTTTTTCACCACTTGAAATTTCTTTCATGTTTCCAATTTCAGCAGCTTATGATCCTTGCATTTTCCAAACAAATACTACTACAAAGAAATGGAAACAAGTATCAACTAATATCCAAACAAAACCTAAAAAGGTCTTAATCAGGTAAAGTTAAGGTCTGGATGTAAGCACAAGAGAAGCAGCTGGCTGAAGGGAGATGGGCATGAAAAAACACTGCAAAACCCCATCACATCACCAAGAACATTTCTTCATCCTTCAACTTTACTAAGAACTGAAGGCAAAACAGCCTTTGACTACAAACAAAAGTAGCATCTGAGCACTGGACTGAGCTCTGATCACTCTGAAAAGGAAAGCTCAAGCAGAGCCCTTCTTTAAGTGTATATGAGAATGTTTGAATTTTCAGTCTTGCCTTTCTGAAAATGTAACTCTAACATTACAGGGTATCCTTTGATTAGACTGACAAAAAATCTTCTGAGTGTCTGCAAAGGAAAAGAGAGTTCAGAAGCATGAAGGCATCTACTGTTGCTTATGTAAATGACATTTTGCTATAACAGGCTTTTAAATAAACTGTCTGCTCCATTCCTCAAAACTCTGAGATGATCACAGCAAGAAAGAAAAGCAGAAAATAAACATGCCCACAACAGCATACAGTTTCCAGGAATTGTGGTTAGGAAGAGAATCTGCTTGTAGTTTATTTCATTTTCCCCCCAAGAAGTGAAATCAGAGGAAATTCAAGTTCCCATGAGTAGGGGACAAGTCCCTTCTGAATTCACAAGCAGCCATGCACAAAGCAGCCTGCAGGGGAAAGGGAGGTGACAATCTCTCAGAGACAAGCACACTGGAAGGGTACCACACGTCTCCTAAGATGCTGAACTTTCTAGACCAGGACTAGCAGCAGTAGCATCATGAGTTTTTCTTGGCAAGAACTGGTTATTTTTTTGCAGCAAAACACATGTAATAACAAGAAAAATTCAAATCCAAACAAAAACATTCCACCAAAACAAACAAACAAAAAAAATCACACAAAAGCCAAACTTTTTATGCAAGTGTCCTTCATATCATTTAAGAAAGATAACCTTAGGTTGTAGTCTGCACCTTGGCAGTGTTCCTTTCCACTCCTCTCCACAACTTAATATATACTTTACTAGCAAGACAAGAAACTTGGTCAAGTCAAAAAAGGGGGGAAAAAAGCAAAAAAACCCCACCTCACACACACAAAAAAACCCACCAAAAAACAAAACAAAACAAACAAACCACCTACACAATCTAAAAGACAGCACAATATTATATTTTAAAGTATTTTTAGATACATTTTTTGGTTCAAATGAAAGAAAGGTAAACAAGAGGACTTAAGTTATTATTGAACACCAAACACATTAGGTAGGAACAAAACTTCACATTAAAACTGCTGTTGCCATTTTCCTGTAGAAGTCCATTTCCATCAGCTGATAAATCTCAAAGATTCATTTGCAATGTAATAATGTGTTTGCCTTTACTTCGATATCTCCTTTTCCACAACCAGTAGGCTAAACAACATTTACACACTTTCTCAGTGTTATATCTTCTTGTTCACATGAACTGCTTCAAAACATTTTGTCTTAGAAATTAGCAAAGAACTTGTTTCTTTATACCAAAATGTCAATTTTACTACAGCACTTGGAAGGAACTAAAATCACTAAGATATGCCTTAAAAGTCAACTCTAAAAATGCAACAGAGGAAATTTAAAAAAAACAAACCACAAAACACTACCACAAACAAGACTGTTATTTAAAACAGAATGATTGCTGATACATAAAGATATTAAGATTTTAGGATCGTAATTAATTTTTTATTCACTATTATTCAAATATACTGAAATATCAAGAAGTTCCTTAATTATCTAAAAGACATGAAGCTTGTGAGACACCTAATTTATGTGATGTCTTCAGTTAGATATCTGAAATTCTTTTTGTGCTTCAAGCTTCCATGCACATAATCCTAATTTTCTGCCAACTCTGCAAAAATAGCCTGTAAGAATGCTGGAACATGGAGATGATTACCTAGGAATAAAACAGAGAAGTAGCAGGTGTTTTAAGAGAGCCCATTTACCTAATGAGAGGCATAGAACCTCTTCCTCCAAGAAACACCACCTGGAATATTTCTGCCTGGAAAAAGTGATGTTTCTGGGAAATGAAGAGAAGACTGTACAGAGGCAACTTTCAAAGTGCTTATGGAATGGTACCAAAGAGGAAACAGTGACTGTGGTAGCAGCTGCAAGCTGAACTGACCAGTTCAGGCTGACTCCTCAGGGCAGCTGAGAGGCAGGTGGAATCCCTGGAAGGTGTGCAAGCAGCCAAGCTGCACACAGCAGCCCACATGCAGAAGAAAACGTTCACACCAATAAGGACCTGAAGACCTCACTATGTTAAAATAGACACTAAATACAAACCAGACTGCTGTCTAGCCTTGCAATAATTTTGATAAGCTCTACTTGCTGCTAAGAGATTACAGAACTAGAACTCCTTCTGCTCAATAACTGTACAACAGTATTGAAAAACTACCAACACACTTCATTTCTGCAGTAAGGGATGATGGATATAGGCAAGAGATCAAAATGTAAAGAAAAATGCTACATGAACACCATGTGCTGGTGTCTCACAAGCCCTAATTCTCCCCTTCTCACAGAAAGATTTCCCTGGATCACCTCTGGCCTGCTTAGGAAAACCACACTATTCTCAGCACATGGAATGTAGCAAGGCCAGCAAGAGCATCCCCTGGACAGCAGATAAACTGCTCCTGCCCCTCAATTACCAACTGTGTTCAAGGCCAAACCCGTAGTTTCATCACCCACATTATCTCCTGGGCTTGCTCTGATGGATCTTGGGTTTAGTTCAGCCTCTAAGTGAATTACACTTCTTTGTTCACCAAGTCAATTTTCAACAAAACTTCCAGAAAAAGCACTAAGGTTGCTACTAGACAAAGCAGGCACACAGTCATGAACTTGACATTTTCATCCTTCTGACAGTGAAGTGAGAGTTTTGCAATTACTAGGACTAGTTAGCAGTCAGTTAGGGAATACTACGTGTATACAATTTAGGAGGCTTATAGCTCTGTTCTCATCTCTCTGCAGTGCATAAGATGGTGAGATGGATAAAAACCAAACACCTATGAAGCCATCAAGTCTTCTAAGTTAAGGAAAAAAAAAAAGATTTTTTTATTTAAATGGAAGACAATGCAATGGGGAAAAAAGTATGCATATGAGTATTCAATTCTTTTAAAGTCTTTCCCCTCACAATTAGTAAATTCTAAGCATGACGAACCAGCAAAGCAGCCAAATGCAATATTGCTTTAAGGGAAATAAATAGTATGTTACCACAGCCCTCAGCTTGCAAAGTGACTCTGACTTTTTGCATGTTCTGCAAAAATTAGATACCCTTTAGGCAGCTCTCTTAATGGATTCATTCAGTAAGGAGCCTTCAACGTCGCATTCATCTAATGAAAATTAAAAAAAAATGAGTGGCTCTCAGTAACTCAGTACTGCCAGGAAGCAGAGAACCTCTGTTAATGTATATAAGGCACAGTGACACCTTACTGAATTCCTGTAGTAAAGTCAGCCTTGCTTCAAGGGTCTTAAAATGATCTGAAGTCCATAAATGAACTCCTTATTAAAGACAGTTTTAAAAACAAGGGTGACCCTTTAAAACTTTTATAGTCTCACAGGCCTCTAACATCTTACAGAACAGAATCCAGGCTCCACTAACATTTCTGTTCTTTTACTCCCCTATTTTGTCTCCAGCATACCCCAGAAATTCCAAGATACGCTTCTGCTATCATCCTGCAGCTGAAAAGCCAGACATACTAACCAAAATAGGTCATCATGCCTTACTAACACAGATAAAATGACTAAGCATATGGTAACAAAAGGGAACCTTGAGGTTATTAATCACAAACTGCTTCAGCTGGGCATAAAAATAATGAGTAATTACACTTCAAGGAAGAAAATGCATTTAATATTTCCTGTATCATGGAAGACAACAGTGAGATAAAAATTATTAAAATTCAGAAGAGAGACTGACAGATCTAATTCCAGTGGTCCGGTAAGTAGGTTACTTGGGATCTTTCTGGAAAGCCAGCTGCCAGGAAGAAAAACCCCTCCTCTGTGAGTCCTCCTGAAGTGCTCTGTCCCAAGGGTAACAATTCCCTGCTCTAGAAATGGACAACCCAGGGCAGAGAAAAAGCTTCCCAGGGAACAGAGGAGACTGACACAGCCGAGCAGCAAGAGAGCAAACTATCTGCAGAATAATGGGAGCAAACTATCTGCAGAATTGTGGGAGCATGTAAGGGATGTGGTCTGCAAGTTGAGTGGGAAGATAAAAGATTTAGGAAGAAACTAGAGCAGTTTGAAACAGACCAGTTTACCAGCAGGAAAGATCCCCAACAGTAAGACCACAAACTATGAAGTAGATTTTTCTTTTCCTTTTAATGGAAGTAGTGGTATTTCAGACATCTGAAAGATGCCTGAACAAAAACTTGAGTCCTTATAGGGAGCACCCCTGAACTAGATTATGGATACAGAAAAGCCCATTGCCAAGATTCTAATAACACTGGCTCCAGCCTGTAGTTACCTAAAACTTGTCCTTTAGTCAGTCACTGAAACTGCAGCTGTGCAGACAATAGAATCATCACAAAGCTCATACTACAAATCACTGAAAAAAATTAAGCATGTAATACCAAAGGTAATTACCATTCAGGATGTAAGGGACTGTCCATTATAGAGTAAAAGGTAAATGTTTATTGATCAAAGTGGCTCATGTTAAATGACAGAAAAAGATACTGAGATGTAAGTCCATAGGGGAAAAAAAGATTATTTCTCTTTATGGAAAAAAACTACTGAATAAAATAAATATCTAAATAAATCAGATCATTAATAGTCATATTCTTTTAATAGTTGATAACTGTCTCAAAATCAGTGCATTTTTATCATACATACAGAACAAAGTATATGTAGAACTTACACAACAAAGAACAGAACTTTTTAAAAACATTAAGTTTGAATCTTGTGATGATCACAAAGAACATTTTTAACTGACTGTATTCAGCCACAGGGGAGCAAAAAAGCCTTTAAAACATCCATTAGGATAACTCTCCAAATCTGGGCTTGCCATTTGGAGTCTAAATCATACCAATCACATACAAGATCTGTTACATTTAAAAGCTTCATGCCAAAAAACCTCAAGTTTTATTGGGCCATCAAAATGCCAGATGAGCCTCCAAGGATGTGCATTCCTTCCTTACTGTTAAGAAAGCTGTAGGACTAATGGAAAAAGAGCATTAGTCAAAACTTACATACTTACACTTTCAATCTTTTGTTAAAGTTATAAACAAACTGCTCACAAGTCCCAGGACTCCATGTCAGAAGAAGTTTTGGTTATAAGCTTACTGAAACTTAAAAAACATACACAGTGTGTCCTTCCACTACATTTACCTTATCAATGGAAACGATGAATTCTAGGGATATTAAGGATAAATATGATGGAATGCTGTCACAGATAGTAACTGCATAAAAAAAAAAGAGGAGTTGAGAAATTAAAACATGAACAGAATTCAAGAAGGAAAACAAGTTAATACTGAACAGATAATCAATATGGTCAAATTTGGAGAAAACCAAATAATCCTTAACACCCCAAAAAAGTAGCATCACTAATATCCAACTTTCATTAGCGGAATTATTCAGACAGCAAACTCCTCTCCCTCTATAGTAGAAAAGCCATAGATTCATTAATTTCAAGTGCTCAAATACATTTCCCTAATCACCCTTACAATAGCAACAGTATGGTTTGTTTTGGTTGGGTTTTTTTTAATAAACTGTTATTAAAACTAACACAGGAGGAATTGTTCTTCCTCGTATGTCAACAGCAGCACACATGACAGACAGAAATAGAATCTCAGAACCTCAGTTGACATCAGGTTTTTCTTTTACCCTGAAAGAAATTCAGCCTTATTAATGAATCTGAAAAAAATCCCACAAACCCTGCTAAAACACTAACAGTCTATGCATATGGGAATTTTGTGGAGGGAGAAGAAGAGGAACTAAAGGGTGGACAAAAGAAACTGGCACAAAGAAATGGGTTAGTATTTTTCCCTCTAACAGGAACTAATTGCATACTGGGTAAGGATAATCCCCCATGACATTCCATGTGTTCAAAGGTCAAGACTTTTGCTTTTTAACTGTCCCCATCACATGTTATTCCCTGAAGAAAACAGCCTGAAGCTGTCCCAGAGCACAGACACTCTCAAACAGGAGGGTTAAGGATTCTAGCCCTGCACAGTGAAACACTGCACCAGGCACACTGCAGCCCTCAAGGAGGGCAGATGAGCACACAGCACAATTAAACAAGAAGTACAAACAATAAACACAGAGCCAAAAGCTTCTAAAGGCTACTGCAAAGGCTATTCCAAAACAGCAGAGACATGCTACTAACACAGTCTTACTCACTGTATTTAAAGAACTCTTTTCACCTATGTTGTTGTGCGACTTTAAATTAAAAGCAGAGCTCCTCTCTCTTGATGTCTGAAGAGCATCCATGGAATACAAGACTGGCACCAGTGGGAAAGCACACAGCCAAGTGGGACCCCTGTTGTCCCCATGATTAGCTACAGAGGAAACACTCCAGCCACTGCACCAGATATGAAAAATCTGTTTCTCAAACACAAATATATATATGTGTGTGTGTATATATACATATTTTTATTTATATTTATATATAAATAAGATACAGCCCTGAAAACAAGCACCTGGGCCGTTGCTATTGCTCCCCGTAGTCCTCTAGAGCACGAGCAATTTGATTAAACTTCCTCAACAGGAGAGCACTAAATAAACACTGTAAATTAAACAAAACTATGCTGATGATCTAGTTGCAATTACTTCCAATTGATTTGAGTCTTTATTGTTCCCCCAAGCTTTAAACTTTGCAGATAAAAAAAGGATCAGGCCTTACTGGAGGAATACCAAAGAAGGAGTTATGAAACTTTCTTTAAACACATTCAAAAGCAACCAGACTAGCTTGTCCTCCTGACAAAACTGCAATTAAATTTAACCTGGAAGTTTAGTGAAAAAAATGAGGCTATTCCTGGGTTTTCCATAAACAAGCAAGTTAATGCTTAAAATAAACTCACTCACTGGTGAACATATATACATGCAAACCAGAAATTGCTGCAGCATATTTTATCTCACGAAAGTTAGACACTGCCAAAAGACTTAAGGGAACTTCTACCCAGCTGATTCAATACAATCCAGCTCTCAGGCATTTCAGACTCTTCCGAGTTGAACCAAACTGTCACCTGATTGCAACAGGACACATCTGCACACATCTTAGGTCCTGAGATACCTATATATATATAGTTGGTTTCATAATTAATTCTCAGATATTAATTTCATTACTAGACTCATTCTCCTTGTAAGAGCTGGAGCTATTATTCTGATTAATTTTCTCTTCCATGTCTCCAAATCCCATTTTCCTTGCCAAGATGGAACCATTCTCAGATCAGCTTTTTTATCTGAAATTCTTTCTTCTCTAAGATTAGCCCAAAAACTGCCACAGATACAAGGCTTTAAAACTTCTAGGCACATTTTACATTTTTCTGTAGACATTTTTTAGATGTACAGCTACCATTTTCCCTTCATAGCATACATCCAAGCATCAGTTCAAATCCTGGTGTGCTTTTAAATGGAAAGAACTTTGTTCAGGTTAGGGGAGGCATTTTGTTTTGACAAAGGCAGGCAGAAAAGTACAATACAGACCCTTCCTCATGATTTTTTCTATTGAATTATGTTTACCCCAGAATTAAATTTTTTGAGCTTTCTTGACGGACAGACTTTATCTCACCCCGCAGCTCTAAATATCCTCATATCACACTGATCATGCAGAAAATTCAAATACAAGGATGAAGAGGCATACCTAGCTCTTTGTTATTTTCTTTACATGACACAGGAAGGGAAAAAATTATATCCATCTATTGTGGTACATGATCAAACAGCTCACCAACTCTACAACTAACTACTCCAGCTTTTAATAATTATTCTTTAATATGTCATTCTTTCTCTGTGTATTGGCTGTTCTCATTATATCACCTATTTTCTGCTTTAAATATTTCAAATAATAACATAATGCATGTATGTTCAAACATTATTCTCACTTTTGAGGAAAAGAACTTTGAAATAAAATTTACTAGTTTTATGTACTGCCCAAAGAAATTCCACTAACGGATTTAAGGGAGTCAAAGCAAGCCTAGCAAATACTCAGTTAAGAACAATAGTGTCTTCAGTTTTAATGCTTTCAGATGTATGTCTGAATTTTCTTGAATATATAGACTGTTGGGTTGTTAGGGTTTTTTTAAAGCAGAGAAAATGAAAAGGTTACATATCCTGGTTCCAGAAAAAGAAAATTCCTCTGAGCTCCCTCTTTTCATCAGATGTAGAAAAACATACACACACCCTACTCCATCACAACAATGATCTAATATTTCAGTCATATACTTACAGAATGCTGCTATTAGTCCCTAGCTCACCTCCATCATGCACATTCTCTTCATTCAGGAAGACAGGAATGGCTTCCCTGTGTTGGGTTTTCTCAAGTGTTATTTGCTTGTCCATTGCTTCGAATGATCCTTGAAGCATTATTACAACTAGAAACTGCTCCAGAGATTCCTCTGGTGCCTCAGTGCGCACACACTGCACACAAAATTAAGGCACAAATGCTTGAGTCCAGGGCATTGCCCAGTGGATAATTTCTTGGTTCAGAATGTGTAATAGCCCTTGATTTGCATTTTAAAAGCTGGACAGCAGGAGTTAAAAATCATGCAGATATCCGTCTCCTGCATTGTCACTTCAGTACTTCATTAGATAAAGTCACACAACTTCTCAGCTCCAGCGAGCATTCCCAGCTAACTGTGGGAAACTGTGCTTGGTGTCAATATGGGCAAGGTTTTTGATGAAGATGTCACTTTCTGAACAGGTTTCATTAGTGCCACACTTATTTCCTGCCCCTGAGAGCCAGCATGTAGAAGTGCTCACGCGTGGTGACAGAGCCAATAACAACCACACAAGTGATGCTGTGGTCTCCACACAAGTGATGCTCTTCCCTCAGCCCCTGTGGGGTGAAAAGCCAGCATGGCTGGCTCCACCCCACCCTCCCTGTCCTGCCAGATCCTCTCCTGACACTGTCCTATTTACTGATTTGCTAATTAGATGGCAGGAGGCTGCATCAGCTCCTGACAGGAGCTGTGTGGCCGCCCAGCCACACACATGCCCATGCCACAGGGACAGCTGACAGGCAGCACAGGTGACCTCCAGCAGCAGCTGCAGGCATCTGAGTCTCTCCTCTACCCACCACTCACTTTTTAATTAAGATTCACTGCTTGCCTGGCATGGCTGAAGCTGCCTACCGGTTTACTGACGTACAGAGAACACTCAGAAGCAAAGGCACAGCACTACCGTTCAAACCTTAATTGTAAACAGTGTGAAAAAAAATGAGATGGAAAATCCTGCCCCATAAAGTTACTACCAAAAGCTTCTCCTCTCTCACAGGTTTTTGGTGTCTGTTTAGAAATGCTTCTCTTAAAGAGGTTCACTTCCGACTCACATGTTATAGGCAAATGGATCCTACACCCTTGGAATTGTACCATTTGGGACCTATCTCAGTATTCAAATATTATTATTAAAAGCAGAGCTGTGAGCAACCCTTAATTAGAATGCCTTTTAAAACATTTTTTGCATTCAAATGGTAGAGTCACTTGCTCTCCCCACTGCAATACTATCACACCATCTGTTTTGTCATTCTTTTATTTATTTGCTATTGAGACATTTTAAGGTATTTTCTGCTAGCTTCAAGTTTAATATTTATTGACCTCACATTGTAGATACACTTTCCTTTTTGCTCATTTTGTGTTTTTTTAATGGCTTCTAGTATTTTCTCTTTCATAGTACTGAAAATTATGATCAACATTTCAAAGGACACAGGAGGGAAAAATGGCACTCTGCACCAAAACATTAAACAGTGTTATTTTCCATATTACACCAATCAATTCAGCCAAAATAGCTAATGAACAACCACAGGCTACAATGGCATAACCACAGAGCTGATCTTCCCACATGCACTAATTGATGCCTCTGCTTAAAAAGCACTATTGAATGTTTAATATGTTAAAGGCAAACACAATGGTTTTAGGTCTTACAAACACAGTAAAACAGATTTTCAGGAGGAATTCCCACCATGATAAAACAAGGAGCTGAGGTCTTCAAATGGAAAAAGTATTAATATTAGCTAAGGAGGCTAATCTCAGAGATTCACACAGAGTTTAACTTCTAAAATGCAAGGGGACTATTTAGTTCAAAAACGCTTCATTTTCTAAAATGTACAGCAACTGAATGCCCCCTTTCCATTTTTTCCTTTAATATTTTCTGTATTTTTCAGAGCCTGAACACTAACCATTTCCTGGAAAATAGAGAACTCCTGAGGAAAAAAAAACCAACATGATTTCTGTACATTCTTACTTTTACAAGAGCTTTACCTTCCTTTTTAGGCTGAATGTTTGAGAAAATAACCTCAGGCGGGACAAACTAAACAAATCTTACTTTTCCTTAATCTGAAAAAGACACTGCTATTATACAGAGAACTAGCTGGTCAGAGACTCCTCAGCTGTAATCATTGTTACTACAATCATAAGACTGTAGAGAATTAACAAAATAAAACCAAATCAAATTAAGTTCACTTTGATGGTAAGCCACAAGCAACAGCAAACTCCAGAACCATTGGAAATACGAGAAAGATGGACAGAAAAAAAAAAAAACAACCTAATCCCCAAACAACATCCCATCCTCCCTTCCCATAATCATAGGAAGACCAGGGTGGCCAGGGAAATGCTCCAAGTCTGTCTGATACCTGCTGTGATCCCAGAGCCTCCAAATTATGAGAAGCTCTCTTCCAACTGAACAGTGAAATCATTACATCCTCTTTTCCTCTAAGAAATTTAAGATTTATGTTCACTTATTTATTAATGCAAGGGAAACCACCTCCCTTTTAAGTAGCCTTAAAGTCTGCTTGAGATTTCTGCCTCTCTTTGTGCAATAATATGTTTTAAACCCAACTCAGAATGAAAAAAGGCAACTATGGAAGACATATAATTTAATGGTATCCTATTTCATATAATTTAATGGTATCCTTCCCCTCCCCTGAACTTTCAGGCCAAAATCAATGCCACACAAACCTGCTGAACAGGAAGCCTAATTATTCTAACATGTGCAACCAAAGCGATAGGGAGTTTCTCAGTAAAGCTGATAAGGAGAGACATAAAAGACTAATGAGCAGCCTGCCAGTGCTCCACTGCCAGGCTAGCAAAGGTCCCTGCAGAACACCTTTAGTACTGTTCGGTGGAGAGACAGAGGCTAGGACACGTCCAAAAATAACACTCTGAGGTTGAAAGAGTGAACACATAACATCTGCAGCTCAGGTTCTTAATCCAGGCACAGAAATAAATTATCTGAAGAGTAACCAACGGAAAAATGCTCAATGTGGCATAGAAAGAGCCAGTTAAATGCACTCAGGTTACTGAGCAGACAGACCCTTCAGCTGTCAGAACACACTGACAAATGTTTGCTTGACCCATGTCTGTGGTGCAGGTGACTGAAAATAAAGGCTCTTGATTAAGGAGACACAGTCATCAGTATTATTGGCGACCAGCGATCAAACTACTGGGCCTGCAATAATCAGGCATGAAAGATGCAGAAAGGCCAGTGGTGGCCAGCAGAAGCAGCACCCCAGAGCAGAAAAGGAAGCACCCAACAATAGCAACTCCCTCCTGTTACTGATAGGGTTTCCAGTTTACCAGTAAGTCACCTTTTGACCGACAAAAAAGTGTGTTCTTCCCCAGCAATGTTTTGTGGAAGACATCCCAGGTCCCCCAGGCAGCAATGCCATATTCCCTCTGTACGCAGAGCACAGTGCCTGAGCTCAAACACAATTTGTTTCAAACAAGGATGGCTCGATACTGGTATATCTGCTCAGAAAGTCACAGCTTTTCCTCAGATAAAACTGCCCATGGGACCCATCTCCTGCTGCTGAATTTCTGTAATAGTTTGGTTATAATAGACCTCAATACCTGGTGTTATAGAAATAGATGCTCTCGGGAGACCTATACCTAGGAGAGGAGGGGAACGTCCTCTTGGGTTGCACAACGTTTCACTTCTGTTACCCCTAAAAAGGGAGTGAACTTGAAACAGCAATTTGGAGAGCCTTACAAGACAGCAGGATCACATGTCAAATGGGAGTGTAATAGCTTCTTAACATACTTCCATTACGGCCAATTCAGTCACCCTGCAAGGTCCAAACCATTAATTTCTCCCCACCCCAGGACAGCATATTTGGAAGGAAATGGGGATTGAAGTCATTGTTAACATTGCTACACATTTGATAAATCTTGTGCCATGGGTCAGCAACCTCCAGTGCTGACACCAAAACCCTGATTTTAATGGCAAGCACCAGAGCAGAGCATAGGCAAGGCAGCACCAGTAAGGGAAGCAGCATCTCAGAGACACAGCCTCCCACGTTCCAGGGGCTTTTATCACTACACCCAATTTATAAGCTGAGAAAGAAAATGTCTGCAAACATCATCCCTGCCTTACACACAACCCCCCAGTTTTCCTCATGCCTAGTGACAAACTGGTATTATACAAAAATCTCCTGAAAGCCTCAATATCTAGATTTCACAGCTTGAGAAAGTTTTTTTCCTCTGTATTATACAGCGACACAAAACCAGATTTTGCTGTACAGACTTCACCGTGTAACACTGAAGGGCACACTACAAAAATCAGCTCCCACATGAGATCAACAGAAAACAGAACTTTAGCACCTTCCTGAACTTCGCCAACAAAGCTTCATTTTGTCTGAGTACCAGCTAACAGAGACACCATTCTTTTTTTCTTTAAGTCCTTTTTGACAACCAAGCATGAGGAACAATTTCCTCCATTTATATTTCCAGAATAAGGAAAAAGAAATGTAGTTGCAAAGGATCATCCCTGCTTCTCAAATCCCCCAAAAGGCATATCATATTTTCCTTTCTCATAACATTTAATCAAGTCTGCTTCATTACAGACAAGGTCAGAAAGCTCATCATGCTGCAATTGATGACAAAGAAGATAGTGCCCACAACCCACAAAGACTGATCTGACTGTCTGATTTGCCTACATTTCTGCAGGCCAAATTTACTGACATTTTGCACAAATTCAAAGCTGACTTGAGCCTGATGACCTTTTATACCTCTGTAATTAGTCTTCTGAGCCTTTACAACCAGAAAAACAAGCTGCTCCCTTATGCCTGAGTTCAGTGGTCCATCTGTAAACTACAAACTTCACCATCTACTCAGCCAGTCAAAAAAGTACACAAAAAAAGGAAAAATATAAAGAAAGAAAATACACAAACTGCAACCTTTCAAAGTCAAGAAACTGAGTCTGGAAAGGGCCGTTTAAGATAAACATGCCAATTTCTAAAAGAAGAAACAGAAAAAGCAGAACTGGTTGGTGAACCCAAATTCAATAAACAGGATTTTTATCATGCTTTTCTAAAAAAGCCAATATAAAATAAGGGCACTGGCAAAGACAAGAACCATGAAAAAACAGTTGGGGGAATAAAATCAAACCAGAAACCAAACCCAGTAAGTTTAGTCCTGAATGCTAACAGCGCAGCATGAAAAGTACAATGCTAATACATTGATTCAGCACTAGAATTTAACCAAGATTAGTAACACAGAGATTTAAGCGCTGAAAGCATCCATCAAGAGCTTCGTTTATGTGTTTAACCAGGGTGTGTAACCCAATCCTACAGTTACAAAAAATACTTCCTAAATATGAACGTAAGCTTGAAAAGATGAGTTGAGTCAATCCTCTGGAAGTTCTGGATCCAGATCCCCGCTGCAGTCAGCAAGATGCAGATCTGCTTTTCCCCAAATGGAGCAGAGGAGAGGCCAAGGTCAGAGCACTGCCCTGCACTTCAAATTCCAGTCTCGGGAAAGAGGGAAGGACAACCACTAACACGCAAGGAACAGCCAACACTGTTCCCTTTCACCTTGTAAAACCTGAGGGGACGAGCTCAGCTGGTGATGAACATTTGACTCTTGAACCCTGAGGTTTCTCTGCCCAACAACCTACAGACACTACGGGTACCACAGGAGCACCTTCCCCAGCTCCATGCCCTAACACATCCTAGTTTGGGAGTTTCCACAGCAGCCAGTCCCTTCAAGAAAAGCATGCCCAAGAGCAAGTAAAGACTTAATGTAAGGATATTTCAAACCAGAGAAGCATTTCTTTTGCATAGCTCCATCACGAAGCATACATTATCTAAAAAGCTGCCAGAACTGGCAGCCTCGTATTCATCAATGTCAAAATTTTTTATATATTTTCTTTTTAGAAGAGCCGCTAATTATCATCACACATGAATTTTTTAAGTGGAAGTTTGGATTTTTTTACTAAGTTTAATTAATCTAAAAATCAGCAGGGAAAATTTACTGAGTAACTCTACAAATTCAGAATTCTCTATCTGAATTTTAATGCAGAAATACATCTCATAGGGCAAGTCTTTCTTTTTCCTGTTTCAAATCTTCACATTTAAGTGGCGATTCCCCTCAGGTCATTTATCTTCCACAATTTCATTTCAAAAAGTTTGGTTACAAGTAGCATGCTTAAAGATATTGATTACAAAATGACTAATGAACTCTGTCAACCTGAGGGGGAAAAAAAAAGGAAAAAATCCAATTTGAAGACCAGCCATTAAATAAAAGTCAAGCTTGGATACTGCATATTTAATCTCATACCAACTTTTGACTTTTTGAAGTTTTACGTTGCTGTTGAATATTTTGTCTACTTTCCTAGTGTGTTTGGTTTGTTCAAAAAACAGAGAGCAGAAAATCAGTAATTTAATTGATTGTACAAGTTATTGCAAAAAAACAAGCTGAGAAATACAGCTTTCTACCCCTTCTCATGATGTCAAACTCGCCCTACTGCCAACTATGCCTTCCACAGGGATCCTCAGTTCTACATTTGAACTTAATTCCATAGGGACAGAAGAATTTGCACCATGTTTGGACCGATACAGCCACATCTAAGATTTCAAAAGTAGCAACCGTAATTCAATATATTACATATAACCCCTCATCTTTGTTATTTGCAGAGAAAAAGAGTCTGCCAAATCCTGAAGCAAAACCGTATCTAAGAGAATGAAGTTCTCAACTGGAAAACACAAACATTTGGCGGGACTCCTGAGCCACAAGAGTTGTTACCCTTTGCTGGGCACTTCTGACACTGGAGAACGCCAGGGCAGAAGGGGGAAAATGAGCAGCTCTCACCAAGAGCGCGGTGCTCGCTTCATGTGCACGGCAGGGAAAGCACACACAGCTCCCTCCTGTCCTGTCCTGTGAGCCAGCCCCGAGCTCCCAGAGCCCGGCAGGTCGGACACGTGAGGCACAGCTAAGAGGATTTGGGACTTTCCTGGGAGGCAGGAGCATTTCTAAAAGGCTCAGATCCACCAATTAGTTAGATAGCACAATTCTTGCATAAAGTAGAGGAAGGAGGTATCTTAATTCAAAGAGAACTTTTGGGGCTTTTCTTAAGAGACCTGCTCCAGAAATTTATTTTTCTCGGCTTGATTCCAGCATCAGCTGCTTGTTGTGAATTGAAAGCGATGTGGAGCAGGAGTCAAGGTATCTGAGAGATATGAATAACAGAACAGCTGATCGATGCTTCTCTTTTAGAGCAATCCCCTTTCCACTCTCGAGGGACAAATCTCTTTGAAGGTAACCCAAATAAGAAGGCTGTGACCGAAAAAGATATGCTACAGAGTAATTTCATGCCGGCAATCGAGCAAATCCGGCAACTTTAAATCAACTCCAAGGAGTTTACACGTGCATTGAAAAGAGAGAAAGCAGCCGTATCACAGAAGCTGAGTAGGCCTACCGCACATGAGCTCCCGCTCTGGAAATAAGCTGCAGTTTACGCTAAACTTTGCCCAGCGGTTCCCGGCTCTCTGAGGCTGAGCATAACGAAAAGAAGGCAATGTTCGGTTTGGAACCGGCGAACTCGCCAGCCTGGACACGGGCACGGTGATGGCAGAGGTGCGGAGTCCCCCAGGCTGCGCACCCCTGCGTGTGAGGGAGGGAGTGAGGGAGAACCGGGCGGCTGCAGCCGCTCCAGCCACTCAGGAAACCCGGGGTGGTGGGCCTGGCCAGGAGCGAGCGGGAGCCCGTCCCGTCCCCGCCGGGCCGCCCCGAACCGAGGCGGGAGGGAGGCGCTGCCCTCGCACGCCCCCCGGAGCGGCACCTCCCCGCCGGCGGCCGGCCGGGCTAAACCCTTCCCCGGGCCGTCCTTACAACTCCGCCCGGCACCTCCAGGGCTCCCGCCCCGCCGCCGGCACCAGGGGCCGGGTCCCAGCCCGGGGAGAAACAAAAGGCACAAGCTGCGCTGCTGCCCTCGCCGCCGCCCGGACTGCGCCCGGCCGCGGTAGCCCAGGGACGCGGGGAAGGGCGAGCGGTCCGGGCGCCGCTCTCCGCGGAGCCTGCCCGCGGATTACCCGCGGTAACGGGATTACTCGGAGCCGATCGGGGTGTCCGCCGGGCTGTCACCGCCCGGGGAGGGGGCGGCGGTGCCGGGGGCGGCGCTCGGAGCCGCCGGCTGCCGCCCGCCCCGGCCGCCCCGCGGGCGGGTCCCGCCGCTCACCCCGCAGCCTCGGCCGCGGTGCCCGGCGGGGCGGGCGCCACCCGCCGCCGCTCCCGCCCGGCCCCATTGTTTGCCGTGCCGCCCTTACCGTGCGCGGGGCTGGGGCGGCGCGGGCTCCCGCCGGCTCTCCTCGCTGCGGCTGGTGCAGGGGCAGTCGCGCTTGGCCGCCGGAGGTCCGAGCCATTAAAAGCTCCGCGGGGAGGAGGAGGAGAAGGCGGCGGCAGGAGCGGCGGCGGCAGGGAGAGGAGGACAGCGAGGGGCTCGCAGGAGCAGGGTCGCCATGTCCGGCTTGGCAGCGGGGGGAGCCCACCGGGCCGGCGCGGAGGAGAAGGGAGGCAGGCGGCGGCGGAGGAGCCGGTCTTGCTGCCGCCCGCGGACCGGGGGAGCGGGAACTGGACGCCGCTCGCCGCCGCTCCGCCGCGGCTGCACCTCCCTCCCCTAACCCTGCCCCCTCCCGGAGGGGGAGCCGCCGGCGGGAGGAGGCGGCCGAGAGCCCCCTCCAGCGTTCGCGGGCGGCGGCGGCCGCTCGGATCGGCGCTGCCGGCGGCGCGGCGAGCGGGGTGCCCGCCCCGGCCGCGGTACCCGGGCAGCCCCGAGCCGGAGAGAGGCGGAGGCGCGGCGACCACCGCCCTGCACCGCTGCGGGGCCGGGGAGCTCAAGATATCCCCATTCTGCTCTACCTCCGCCCCCCGGGCGCCAGCAGGGACGAGCAGCGCCCAGGTGGCCGCGGTGTACGGGAAGGGTTAAACCTGGCTGCAGCCCCGGGGCAGGGAGAGCGGGAGGCCCCGGAGGTCCCTGTCCCTTCCTGTGGATTTTGGGGACCATCGGGCGTAGGTGGCCAGCGGGACACCCCGCAGGAGGGCCGTGCCCCGCCGCCCTTCCTCAGAGAGGGAATTGCTTGCAGACAGGCGTGAGGCTGTGGAAGTAGGCGGGTCCTGCAGGAGGAACCAGGACAGTGCCTCAGGGGCTGTGTGTGCGTTAATGGTGCCCCGGCTGCTCTGCTCTAGGAGCGAGGCTTCAGGAGCCAGCAGGGAACAGGAGCAGGAGCCAGCCGTGCTTCATGTGCAGGGAGTTGTCTCTCCACACTCAGCCCCAAGCGCTTGTCTGAGGTGCCAGGGAAACCAAAGAACGGGGCGTGTGTGAACTGTATTCACATTTATAGGTACAGCTTTGTCATAAACTCTATTTTTGTCCTCGTTAGACAAACATAGATCAGTAAAGTTTAACCAGTAGCAGCAATCTGGGCTTCAGGTTCTGCCTCTCACCAGTTTTCAGCACATCAGAAGAAAGGAGCCGAGAGCGGGCAGAGGGCAGGGCTGGGTGCTGCCTCCTCAGACACTGCATTCCCTCAGAGGAGATCTGGAGTTCCAGCAAAAAGGCTGTCACACCTAGGGCCAGCAGACTTGTCTGCATACAGCAGCTCTTAAATCGCCCCCTTGCATTTGCATGCCTGAAAGATTACAGCATGCATCTCTTTGAGCCTTCTCCGGTCTCTCATCCCATGCTTTTCCAGGAAGAAGACGGGGTGGTGCACACGAATGAGTGATGCAGGGAAGACCCTCCAGGTCTTTGAAGTTCTCTCAGTGACCCAGGAGTGAGCACTAAACTAGGATGTATTTGTAAAGCAAACCTTCTGAGCAACTAGCACTTAAAGGCTATTTGAGGAACCATGCTGCTATCTAGTTTTTAATCACAGGAGGAAAAACAATAATGCAATCTCTATATTTTCTTTGTCCAAGCCTTGACCTTGCTTAATTCCAAAAGACAAATTCCTTTGCTGTCAACAGCAGGGCTTCTCTGTGCACAAACCTCACTACAAATACCTCAGTGCATGTGCCAGCAAACCTCCTGAGATCAAGAAATCATAATCTCTCTAGTCAACCCTGAAACCTTAATCAAAAATTCGTCAATTACTGAGTTAAAAGCTGGAATTTGACAGGCTTTACCTGTCAATACCTGAAAAATAATGTTATTTCCCACAAAACTTCTTCCATGCAAAATGAACGGTCTGTAGAAGATCCAGAAGAAAGACATCTCATTCTGACAACGTAGAATGCAAATAGAATAGAAATAGAGTAAGAAGAGATAGTGTTTTCGTTGGAAGGGAGCTATGAGGAGCAGCTAATCCGAGTGCCTGACCATAGGAACTGTGGTTAAAACCACTGACATAATAAAAAGATTGCCTTTCCCAAATACGTACTTTATTAGCAGCTTTAACTCTTATTCGAGTGGCAGCCCTTAACATTCAGAATTTCCTGGTGCTTTTTATCTACGCTTCCAGATCGCTAATGCCTCATTCGCACCTAACAAAAGAGTTGTTGTAATTTAATTCGAATGTATGATGTCATCTTCAATGCCTTCCAAGCTTGAGTGGCATTTCTCGGCACTGAACAAAAGTAACAGGTTGCCTTGCAGCTATTGACCATTTCTTACCAAGCTCCGAAAAGCCGCAGCCTTGAGTGGTGTACCTTGAAGCTGGTAAGGTGTTGGACGTTTCTCTAGGAGCCATGGGCAAGTTTGCATGTGGTTATTTAGTTAACCTTTCGATTCTTGCGTCTTCTGAAGGTTGTCAATGAGAACTAGGGAGTAACATCTGAGAAGACAGCAATCTTTCCCTAAAACGTATTTCTGTCTTGTAAATTGCAAGTGGCAGCATCTTGCACTCTTCTGATGTGATAGCTGAGAAAAGCACTCACTGCTGCTCTTGGTTTCCTGTAGCACAGTAGGTTACATTTCTTCCCTGTTGAACAAGATGTGGAATTTGTTGGTACATCAAATAAACAGAAGAATTTGAGAGAAAAGCCTTTTGTTTTTAAAAAGTCACTGAAATTAGAAAAATGGTTCTAATTAGTTCATGTTTCTGAAAGCAAACAAGACAAGCTTTGTCTACCTCCACTGAAAAGGAAGAGAAGAGCTGGAACTGGATTTCAGATTATTGGTTTCTGCTTTACCAGATAAAGGAGAACCCAAGGAAAAGGAAGGGAAGGAGAGAAGTGTGCTAAAAGAGTTCTGTCATCTTGAGAGACTGCGTCTCTGCATCTTCTGCCTTTTCTTGTGAGGAAAGAAATAGCAGCAGCTACAACGGAATACAAACGCAGATCTCTGGAAAGCCTTCACTTTTTCACAGCTCTCATATCCTGGGATGATGTGCAGTTATTTTTTTCACCACTTTCTCCTGTATGTTGTGAGGCTCTACAAGGTATGTGTGTATGCAGGGAGTTAAGGCAGAGTACTTGCAATTTCTGTTTTCACCTCCCATGTAGGAACTTGTTTGCCTGTCTGTGCTTTTCTAACTAAATTACCGGACTCAAACTCTGAGTATTTGGATTAAATCCTTTGGTCTGGTTTACACTAAGGTCATACTGGATTCTTCAGTGGTCCTTCTGACCTTAAAATCTATGCCTCTTTTGTGAGCTGCTTTACAATATGTGTTGAGTTCATGTTTTGCTATGTTTCATTAAGGTGAGAAGCTAAGATGATGCCCAAAGTGAAATTCATCTATTTCAGAAGTCTAGTAATTCTTTTTCATAAAACAGATATTTTCCCTGGAGCTTAAAATTTTGTTTCAAAGATGCTTTCAGCAAATACTTCCCTGCTAGATTTATCGGTGTGTTCTTCCATAAACGTGGTTTGGGACTCAGTCTTGCAAACCTATGGTGTTTGATTGGTCACTTTTAGGCTCTCATATGGCTTTATGTTAACTTGTGTAACCCATCAGTTTTTGCTGATTTCAGTGCAAGAATGTGACAGAGCTATCCATCTTCCACCATTATTTTTATTACACATTTTGTAGCATTTGGAATTCCCTCTACATTTCAAAGGCTTTTGTCTGCAATATATTCTTGTCCATGTCTTCTCAAAATATTATTAGAGTCATCAGTTGTTAAGATTACCCCTGTCTATTCTGTTAAGATTACTAATGTTGAAGCAATGTGTCTTTCTTGCTTCTACATTGGAAGGCAATGTTCAACTTAGAGGAAGAGGCAGTGGTCTTTTAGTTTTCATAATAGTATATAGTACTAGCAGTACTACTGTCTTAGCTTTTGAGAAAAAACCCAAGTATTTAGCCAGTTGGCAAAGGAGTGAATTTCTAGGCTCAAATTTCAGGATTTCCATGTGAAAGAAATACTCAAACATTGAAAAGGAACCATTCAGACGCTTAAAACCAGCTAATTAACAGATTTTGTTTACTGCCTGCTCAAGGGGTATAATATCATGAATTAAGAGAGAGCCTTTTAATGGTGCTTACAAGTTTCCCAAGTCCCTAAGAACTTATATAAAGAGAATTTTGCATGTCAAGTAGCTGTAACAAGCTCCTCTGCCCAGCCTCAGCACACCAACAACATCCCCTCGGTTGCACGTTGTCCTATTTACCTTGTGTGGTCCAGTTTGCCTGTTTCAGGATAATGAGTGTTACTTTGGCTGCGTGTCTGTGCTCAGGCCATCAACAGTGCAACAGTTCACAGAGGAATCGTCCCGGAAGCTTCAGAGCTAGAAAGTTCATTTGAAATTCGTGAACAATTTATACTCCTCAAAACTACGCAGATTGCATCACCTTACACCTTTTTGGTGCTTGCTTTTTCCCACTCACAAATCCAAGTTAGGAAAAAAATGTTTGTTTCTAAATGACACTGACATTTCCAAAGTGTTCATTAATGGACAAAATTGTCAACTACTGCAGTATAAATGAAAAAATAATAATGTTTTATAATTATTTATAAAATAATAATTTATAAAATAATATATCCTAACATTCAAGAAAAAAAAAGCCGAGGAAAAACACAAATGTTTCTTAAGTTAAAAAAAAATTCATTTTGCTGTTCAAATTCAGGCTTCCTCTCCTACAATCCACATTCACCTTTTCTCCCAAAGAAGGGAAGAAGAACACTGAATATCATGACAAAATGCATATTCTATACCAGTATTTTCATCAGAAACTCTGTCATGGTGAGGAGAGAGAAGTGATAAGGGAAAGTCTTAGCAGAGCTGAAGAGATTTCATACAAACCAGCCACATTAATCTTTCAATACTACTTTGGAGAAGAAAACTACATATGTTGTTTTAAATAGGAATGTGTCTTTAGAATTCAGAGCCTAGGGTATAACTCCCAGCAGCATAGTTCATTCTCTTCAATTGTTTTTTTAATTTTGGACAGAACAAACTTGTTATCTCTTTAAAGAAACAATGAAACAAGCAAAAGAGAAACAAAAAAATGTTTTACTTTTCTAGGAGGAAAGTGCAACTAAATTTATTAAATTATTTTGAAACCGATTAACTGCATGATGAAGAACCTCTTAAATACCTGGACTGATAAAAGTATGGTTTTAAACTAAAAACACCCAATTTTTGCAGCCCCTTAGAATTTATACCATGACTAAACACAGCTGAAATGAGTCCCCTTGCCAATATGAAAATGAGAACAATATAGAACATTAAACATGGCTTTTAGCATTATCAGACTTGAAGATTCCCATGAAAACAATAAATCTCTTCTCTCCTCAACACTTCTCGCCAATATTTTTGCTGTGACCTTCTACAAGGGAATACATCTGGAACACATCATTATGCTTGAATAGATCCCTCTGGGATAATCCCCACTTCAAAGTAGTGCTGGGGGAGCCTTATCTGGGGCTCTGTTGCATTCAGGGTCTCCCATGGGCCCTTTCTGAGTTCATGCTGGCTGGCAGACGTTTTATTTTTACAACGGGTCGTTACAACAGGTGGCTCAGTTATTGTCTTCTCCATTGTCATATTCTCTGTTTAGAACCTCTGAATCTGGCTGTGGGGAGCAACTGTAAAACCTGTCAAAGCAAGCATCAATTCAGTCTATTAATTTACTGTTTCAGAAGGCAGCCTCTAAAATCAGCCCATTCCTAAATGTCAGAGCAGAAGCCCAGTTTTCTCAGGGTGGTAATTTTCATGCGTCCCAGATGAAAAGCATAACAGAATGAAGAGAAACAAGACCATCAACTTTCTATCTGTGCTTAACATAATTAGTGAAATCCCTTCTTCAAAAGGGATCTGTGAAACTTTCTGTTCTGAAAGTGAAAAGCATTAAATAATTTACAGAAGTAACATTTCACTGTAGAAAGCTTAGCAAGATCTGCATAATCTGTGTTTAATAAAATAAAATTATTAGAGACTTGAAAAACATTTTTCCTGCTTATTTTTTCTCAGAAATAAAATTTCAATGAATGTAAGTAAAACAACTGCTCTAGAAAGTAGAACTTAGATGAAAAAATATGAAGCATCATTTCCATTTTACTGATGAGAAAATTCATCTACAATGACATGGTCTATTTTCTGCAACTGATTCTTTTCAAATCAGGAAGGAAATTTTTCCTGAAAGGTCAGGTATATTGAGCATACACTTTCTCTCCCATCAACTTGCTGATGAAGCTGTCCAGAACTGTTGGTCATGTTCCTCCCAGTGCCGGTGTTTCACTGTCAAAGATGTTCTTTTACCTGTTCTGTGTCTCTGCCTGTAGCTTTTAAGTGTGAGTGATGAGTGCTGTCCTGCTTCCTGGATTCTGATGCTGAAGACAGACATAGAAAAGTTTTTGTTTACAGCATCTTCATATTCTGAGATGCAGGTCAGAGGTACAGAGGGTATGAGTTTTTCCCATGCCTGGTTTTTTCCAACTAATACAATCAGTCAAAATTCATTATGATTATTTCCAATTAGATAATTTTCCCACCCTACTTAAGAGAAAAAAATTCCCTTACATGCATTGGTAGTAGTGTGATTTTTTGTTTTCTCAGTTAGTGGTCTGCATGCCATGTATGTCTCATTCCCCTCAGCCTTTTGGTGTCCCATAGGATTCCAGTTTATTGTGCAGTTTTCCACTCTATAAATATTTGAAACATGAGATTCATGGTTTACTCTGACAATGAAATACAGAAAGCAATCACTTTTAGTTTATCAGTAATCTTTAGGAAACAATTGTGCTTTAAAAATGTCTTAGTTATCTCTAGTGACCATTTGGTATTTCCAAGTGAACCAAAAGAAAAAAAAAATGTAATTTTAAAAAAATGCTAGATTTCAAAATGGACATGAGCTTAATATAGAATTGGATTGAATTCACTCTGCTGAAATGGGACAGACTTAACCAGAATAGTTCCCAGGAACTCTATTAAAGCGCCAGGAGTTGTAATAATAGTCCATACTAAATTTAACTTTACGAAAAAGAAGCTCCCTATTATCTTATGCTTTTAAATTCTGAAATGCAGTATTTTCTTTGATATTTCCAATTGCTTCAGCCCTGCCTGTTTAATTTTCTCCCTCCGTATTTTCTCTGCAGTTGATAACAACATTGGGTGTCACACATCTGTTCTGTGCCATATCTCCCTCTGGCACTGGTGAGGAAATCTTAATCCCTATTTCCTGCTGTCACCTCTCATCCTAAAGAGGCAGATCAGTAACAAAGGAGCTGCAGTTCTCATAAAACTGCTCAAATATTAAAATGGTTTAATCTTCTACTAGGAAATGCCAGATTCTCACCACATGCCTTACTTTCTACTGCACTTTAATCCTTTGTGTAAGCTACAAATATTTAGCATTTCAGATTTGCCATATTTGAATACACAAAAACTAATCCATTATCTCCTTCAAAATAGTGCAGAGAATAAAGGATGGAGATTTTACTATGTTTGTACTTAATTATAGATTTGTCTTTTGTCTTTTATTTAGAATCCATGTAAGTGTCAAGGTAAGAAAACACTTTTTTTTTTCCTTCTCAGGCCCCAGAGCAAGTGTCTCCATTAATATTAGCACTGAGATGTGTTTTATACAAAGTGAATCCTGCTCTAGTTGATCCTGTATGACCTGGGTGAACAATTATTTATATCTCCCAAAGCCCCATGCAAAGACAGCGACTTTTGATCTGTATAAACAAAACCAGTGAGGGGAAAGTGAGGAGTGCTGTAGAGAAGGATGTGTACAAAGGGCTGTGTGAAGCCTGATCAGAGAACTGGGTGTCTAACAGAAGATGGAGTAGTGGAGCTCTTGGGAAAGAAAACAACAAATGGGACAAAGGTAGAGTAACCTTTTCCTAGCCTACTTTCCCAGTTTCTGACAGCCAAGGATTTATGGACTTCGTGAACAAGTAGTTTCCTCAGGAGCACCTTGCTTATTAACCATTCACACACCCTTGAATAATTGGTTTTAATAATCTATTTTTGACTTCCAGACACATCCATTAGAATTTACAGTGCATGAAAAAATATTGTTGGTTTTAAACGTCCTATTCTATACTTTATTTGGGCAGTCTTGTGTTATGAGAAACAGTGAATTGTTCCTCATTCACCAACTCCCCTGCAACCACTGTCCTGCAACTACTCAGAGTTCATAAGAGTGGCATAAGAATGATAAGAGGAGTCCAATTCCAACAGCTTGGAGGTTGAGGCTGTGGAATTCTTTTGTTTGGTTTTTTTTGTTTTCCCCCAATGATAATAAATACAGTATTTTAATAGCAAAAAGGGGCAGATGAAGATCCTCGCTCAAAATCTAATATAACTTCGTTACCAGTTAACCCTTTTTAGCTTTGCACTTGAAATGTGTTTTCTCACCACACTGCCACTTCCAGCTATGTCTTTGGGCTTTTACTCGTTTTAAGGACAGGAATCCACATTGTTGATGCTAACACAGAGCCTCAGGAGCTCATCTGCAGAGCTGCTGTTCCTTTTTGCTCGCTCCCAGAGACTGACAGGCATCCCAAATGAAACTCCTTTCCTCCTTATCCTGAGGACAAGGAGAGGTGGCAGGTTCCAAACAGAGTTTGGCTTTGTAGCTGCAAGGAGAAAGGTGCTATGGCTGTCTCATTTTACAGGAATGCATTTATCCATGGGCACTGTACTTTATTCACACTCTTTAATGACAGGAGAAACAGAGATAGGGAGAAGACCTGGCTAAACCTGTACTGATTCAACACTTCACTTTCTCTTTGTTTTCTTTCATCTCCATCTACTGGCCAGAAGCAGCTTTAGCTGGAAAACTGCTGAAACACAACCACTGCATCCACACACGTCTTCACACTAACTATTGACAAAAACAGCAATTTTGGGAGTTTTGGTGTTTCTTTTGTTTTTTTTTTTCCAGGGATACCAACTCTCTAAACAGACAAAACTTCACAGTAAAACATTTCTTTTGGCATTTTATTCTCAGGTATTTAAAAATGGTGATGTTGCATAATTAAGGTCAAGTAATATAGGCAAGGTTAGCTTCCCTGATTCAATATGCTGTGTTATATTATTTCTCACTGATCTGAATCCAAATGTGAATTTTATTCCAAGCTTTTTTTTGGTTGAAAGATTAGCATTGGTTTTTAAGACAGTATATGAATTGAATATTAAACCTTTTAATTAATTGACAGCAAATCCTATCACCACCAGACACAAGATATGCCTGTGCAGTTATTAAGGAACAGCATTTTGTTAACAGCACATATTACATGAAAAATTGTACTTCAGATATATTTAAAATAAAACTTTCTGTTGCCTCATAGGAAAAAAAGCAGCTACACATTTAGTGCAGAAATAGTAAGTTGAAGAGATATCCCCTTTCTTTTTTGCTTCTTGCCCACCATCAGAAGACACTGGCCATCTGTAGTAGGTGGCAAGCAGTGGTAATAGTGTTGGCTAAATGAGAGACAAGTAACAACCTTCAGAGCAAAACTGACTGAAGTTATAATTTCCATCAGTCACCATTAAGTTGGGAATATTTCACTATATACTCCTGGATAGTGGTCCCTTGAGGAAATTCTGCTGACATGTACCCTCTCCATTCTTCTGGAAGAAAATTCCATTCCATCAATGAGTGTGGCTCTTCTGGTGCCTCAGGGGAGCTTTGAGCCTCTTCTGCTGGCAAGAACATACAAAAACCCCTCAAAAAAACCCAAACAAAAAAACAAACTAACAAAAGCCCACAAAAAAACCAAAACAAAAAAACTCCCCCAAAACAAACCCTGAACAAAACGAACAAACCTCCTTAAGTAAATGAAATTCCACTACATGTAATGGTCTGCATCTAGTGTTACATCAGCACAAGTTATTCTTAAGCCTAGAGTGGTAACAATACTAAACTCAAAGATATTCTGATTTCACGGTTTAGCAGCCACAAAAATTCCCTGCACCTGAGCTGAAGTCATGGGCAGCCTTTGGAGTGATAAAGCAAAATCATGAAAGTGCAAACTGGCTTGTCCCTCTTAGGTCCTACCTTTCCTTCCTGAAAACATGCAGAAAGTTTATCACTGCTCTGAACCAGAATGATAGGAAATGATCTGTTGCAGAGGTTGTAGAAACGGTCTCCCCACAGCAGAAAGTGCAATTCCTTATCTCCTAAGCAAAGAAATGAATTTCACACTAACCCCAGCCTTGCAGGATGCCCTGGTTTCAGATAGGGTAGCATAAATTTCTTCCCAGTAGCTGTTACAGTGCTGTGTTTTGGATTTGGAAGGCAAATGTTGCTGATAACACCCTGATGTTTTGGTTTTTGCCAGGTTGTGTTTATCCTAAGTCAAGGACTTGTTTCCCCCTCTTTGCCTCATGCTCTGCCAATGAGAAGGAACACAAAAACTGGGAGGGATCATATCTGGGACAGGTGACCCAAACTAACCAAAGGGATATTCCACACCACAGAATGCCATGCCCACAGTGTATAAACTGGGAGGGGGGTTACCTGGAAGGGTGGCTGATCTGGGTTTAGGAACATGGGTCTGGAATCACTCCGTGGCAGCGAGCAATTGCAGAGCATCCTTTGTTTGCTCATCAGGAGGAGATATCCCAGGCTGCCACTCCCATGCTGATTTCCTAAATAGGCTCAGAAGAGCTGAGAGGTGATGTGGCTTCTCTACCAGTTAATTAAAAAGATTAGATTTAATTCAGTGAGCAAAATCTGTGAACTTGTGACAAATGTAAAGACCAAACATTCAGGCCTCATGGGCTGTGAGGAACAAGATATTACCTTTGAAAAGCAAATACTCTGATACACAAAAGTGGTTGAAAACTCAAGAGACAAACCCAGATTTCAACTGGAATAACTGTACCGTGGCTGAGGTTAGCATTTAGTATTCAAAGACAGGAAACACAGCTTTCATTTCTGAGTATGCCTCCATTCCTCATTTCTCTTTTGCTTTAGAGAAGATGCTATAGAAGCCTTTTCCTGAACAAATCCCATTACTGCTATTCAATATTGAGCCCATACCCCTACATCTCAACAGAAGTTAAGCTGTCCTGAGAGATGTTCTTCCTTGAAGCAACATAAACATCTTCCTGATAACCAACAGGGGAAAGGACCTGTACTAGACAGACACTTAGATCCTGTTCATTGCTTCTTGGAAGACAACAAATACATTTCTTAGAATTTAAGGTACCATTGAGCCCCATAAAAGGAAGTAGCATTTTCTAAGTTAGCAAAGGAAAAGCAAACCAAATGATTGAATAGCAAAGGATAAGGCTCCTCCATAAAGATGTCCAAAAAATATTTCAAAGCTGTAAAAACACATGGTGTCAAGTACTTGACTTTTGTATTACTTTTAATAGCACCCTATTGTATTTTGAAGACTCAGTGTACGTGTGCACCCCTACAGATACCACTAAGGGAAAACAAAGCTCCAGTTCAAGAGCCTGAGACAGCTGCATAGCCAATACAGACAAGCATACACAGAGTCAATAGGAAATTCACCTTCCTTAATTCTTTATTTCATCAAAAATTCCAACTGTGCAACACGTCTTACTCTCATGCATGTACTTCATACATGAGACTGACAGATCTAGATGTGTAGAGAACAGACAACATTTGGCATAACAACAACTGTTCTATGCTGGGGAATGCCAGCCCTTGCACTCAGCAACACTTTGAAATCTCTGCAGGGAAAAAAGCAATGACAGAATACCTCAGCAGTACACAAACCCCATGTTGTAAGCATGAAGGCTACAAGTCACTTTCTTACATAGATTTGGCACAGATTCTCTGGGGGATCTTTTAGACCAAGCCAGGTAAAGGAGACTTGACATTTATCTGCATTATTATCTGTCATGACCAACCTAGAACTGCAAACACAAAGCAAGTAGCTTCACCTTCAGAACAGTAAGAACGGGTGAGGGTTTAGATGGAAACTCACCCACATTCAGGGAGATGAGCTACTTTTGAAAGCAGTGCTCATGAATGCTAGTTACTCTCATGTGCTTATTAAACAGGCTAATGGAACTCCAGTCCTGGAACACCTGCATGGTGTTCTCTAGTTGTGCTTTTGTTTCTGAGTGTAACTTGGAGCACTTTTGTGTGGATGTCTAGGGTGGATTTGGTACCTCTTTGTTCAGGCAGAGTGAAACACTGCTATTGTTTGCAGTGCTCTTCACGCCACACTAGGTACATCTCTCAACCCCATGCAACAGCTGAGCAGTTTGTTAAAAAAAGATTGGAGTTATATCCAGGAAAAATGGTTGAATCAAAACTACCTTTCCCGTATCAGTACAAGAGTTTAAGATTACTTTGGTTCCTTCATAAAGATGCCACTCTATTTTTAAAATAGATAGCTGCAGTTAAAGCTACTGTTCTGCTACTATACTTTCTTTGGGCAACAGTACTTAAGTGCAATGAACAACAGGAACAGTTGACTGCTTAAAAATTCCATATTAAGGAACCAGAAAAGCCAATTTAAGTGATCCAGACAGCTTTTAAATATGGAAAGGAAGCATTATTTAAAGCTTGAGAAAATTGAGAAAATGCCACAGAAGCTTTTGGATTAACCCTGACAAGTTCAGTGGGGACAGGCAAGAAGAGATCTCCAGGTAGGATCCAGAACCAACCTACCTGTCAGGCTGACAGCGATTCATTCGGTGCCCTTTGCTTTGATCAAATGATTAACAGGGTAAAAGCAACTGCACAAAGATGCTCTGTGCTGGCTCTAGCACACAGAGCAGCCCCATCCCCTGGTTCTATTTGTTCTCAGTTACTTTGAGTAAAAGGAAGGCAAGAGGATTACAGCTGGTCCATTAGGAGAGCAATTCAAATGCTGCTTATGTTACAGAGAGCCAAAGCTGACACTGTTTCTGGGAAATGCCAAATGTGCTACGATTCTCACCACACAGTCCAAAGAAAGGGGAAAAAAATCTAAGCTTGAAGATCTGAGAAAAAGTACAAAAAGTTTGCTGCAGGGCAAAATTTACATGTTTTAGACTGAGGGGAAATTGAAATAACAAATACCTAAAAAACAAACCCCACAAAGAAGAAATATGATAGAGTATAGCAAAACCGTTATTGTTAGGACCAGTGCTTGAGATAACTGACATGACTTACTAGTTCTCTCACAGCACTGGTATCCAGTATTAAGCATTCATCTTCCAGATGCATGAATGCTTGAATTTCTGTAAATAAGAGATTACCAATACTGAACAAAATGAAAACTGGAACAGCACTTTGTTGCACTATTTCAGCTGCCTCTAAACAAACTACATTGTCAAGTTCTATGGTTAAGGCAGTTTGTCTCACAAACCTCTGGGTATAATAGTTCTGGGCTGGTTTTGGTACACCTCATTCTTTATCTTCTTTTCTGAAACACTTTCAAAGGCAAAACTAAGTTTATTCTTTAATATGAGAGGCATTTATTACATGTAAAGTTCTACCTTTTCTTATTATAAAGGAAGAAAACTTACACTCTCTTTGTGAAAAGATCTGTTTCAAGAGACAATTGAGATCTACTTGAAGAACACTTCAGTAAGAACTTAAGTTTTTAAAGATCAATGCATATATTAATAGCTTTGAAGTAACAGAGTGGGAAAACCTCACTCATCTTTGTTAGAAATCAGGTAATCTATGCCTATGTTTGCTGGTAGATGATGTATTGCTCTTGACGTACCAGAAAAGATCTGAGAAGGTTTTTTTGATTCTTTCAGGTCAGGCTGTCAACTGCATGATTGCTTTAAACGGAACACAGGCTACTACAACAGGTTTGCTGCCTACCAGATCACGTTGTACATTTGCAGCTGGTACAACACTACATTTTATAAGTTAAGAAATGCAACTGCATCTGAACATGAAAACCATTTTAAAGTCAAGATATGTATATATACTGTCACACCAGGAATGCCATTAAGTTTCCATTCTACAGACTCAGGTGAAAAATTTGTTAAAAAGTCAAGAAACAAAAAAGCATAAAATCTGTAATAGGCAACAATATACAAAGTTTCATATATAAAATCGTGACTTGTATAGTTTGTTATTTTCATCTTTTCACAAGAGAAAATTAAAAGAACCACACATCACTGAACTTCTACACAAGCTTCTTGTGTTTCAATGTCATTTATTGAGGAGTGAATGAGAGACTGTCAGACATGCCAAAGAGACTTCACATTCAAGGGCTGGAAGCTGAACAGCTTTCCTCATTGAGTCACTGTACAAGTTGTTTTTGGGAATCAAAAGTGCGATCAATGAGGTCTTCATGCTCGATGTTTGTCTTCAGTTTTTCATCTTTTTGATCTACTACCTTGTTGGGCAGAAGGACACTTCCTACCCTACAAAGACTCACACTCCAATTCATACAATTAACACTAGATGTAGAGAAACGTTTATCTGTTATAATGTACATCTACTGCTGAAGGTCTTATGTCTAATGAGAAAATTCAACTTGTTTCCCTTTCACCATCGTATGGATGGCTGACACCATTAGAAAAATACTCTTCAGTGCTATTGTAGGGTTTACAGGAAACTTCTTTCATGTTGTGGGATAGAAACCGATTTAAACACCGTTCTGAAAGAATGCTTCTTCCTGCTGCCACTGCCCAGAGGTTGCAGAAGAATGGCCTACACGCACTACAGTTCTGGTTTTACTCAGAAAAGAAACAAAAGAAACCTAAACAATAGGGTAAACGTTTATTTGGAGTTAGTTTTCTTGCAGATGATAATTAAGGCCCTTCAAGCAGAGTTCAGGAGCTCCTGTATGGCTGCCTGTTGATCTGCATTGAGCTGTGATATGCATTCTGTCCACAGTCCTCCGGATGTCTAGAAAAAAAATGAGAAGGTGTCTTTATGCAGGCTGAAAGTGTCCAAGGCACATCCCAAACTTTGCTATGTTTACAAAGCTCAACATTCACTCAGCTTAGTCCTGTAATACACATGCCAAAGAGACTGAAATCTTCAGGGGTACACAGGGCTACACAGGTTCACCTTGAGATGCTCCAAAAGGCTGAACAGCAGCAGAGTAATTGATTTGGGACTCCTGGGAACTCCCTGTAACAACTGTGTGGGTTAACAAATGGCACTCATGTCTGTGTCAACCACAGCTAAAGCATTTGATGGTTTTGCAATGAAGTTAAAAGACCAATGTTCAGGCAAAACTGAATCATGCTTCTTCCACATGAGTGTTTTGGGCACTGGTGCAGCAGTAACACACTCAGAGCTTCCAGGTGAGCTCTGGGATTACAGCACGATGTGCTACATGAGGGTGTGCAAAATTCTGCTGCCAACATAGGGCGTGGCTCTGCAGTGAAAGGAAAGGTCAATTACTTCCCAGAGAGACCTGCACAGCATCTGTCTGGGTAAATGTAAACCCTTCATCTGTGCTAGCACAGCCCTCAGCTGAGACATTAGCTGTTAAAGTCACCATCAGTAAGGTCTGTTCTAATGGCACCAGAAAGTGCTGAATATTAATCAAGATTGAGGAAAAAATAGTTATTAGCTTATCAACAGAAGCTGGAAGCAATTGGCACCCTGCTTTCTTTAGGATAATGACAGGGAAAAAAATTCCAGGTGACTGACTTTAGGTCTTTAGATTGGCTTTTGCAATAACTGTATAATTTAAGTAAAATTAAAAAAAAATGTTTAATTTATATTTGTTATATTTTACATTCAGCTCTATTATAATGCACTTTTCTCAAAATTTAAAGTTAAAAAAATAAAAATGGATTAAAAAAATAAAAATGTATTAAAAAAAAAAATAAATGCTCTCAAATGTAAATTTGTGGGTTTAGTTTTAAATAACATTAGGCATTTTAGACTCTTAATGGATGATGAAATATTGTAGAATTAAATGCACTCTTCCAGCATTTCTGATGCATATTTAAATTGATACTTTATGCTGAAATATTTCTGGCCTGACAATACCTAAGCAAAGAAGTTTATACTCAATTCCAATAATGACTATTTTGATCATGTTAGACACTGGCAGTGAAACAGTTTACTGAGATAATTAAAAAAATTATCCTGGAATCTGGGAAGTAGGAGCTTGTTAGCAACTCCACAACCTTGAAAATTCCTATCATAGTATAAGACTCTTACAGTTAGTAAGAGTATAAAATTCTTACAGCTTTACTAAAGTTAAAATACCATGTATGAAGAGAAATAGGATTGGTAACACTGTGCTAAAATTGTATTTTTTACAAGACGTGACTTTAAAAATTATGTTTTTCTCCTCAGTCCAAAGGTAAATCATTCAGCCAATGCTGAAGGTCTTATCTCACATTAAAGTTTCTATCAATCCTGGCCAGAACCAGACATTGTTGTAAACAACTAATCTATACATGTATGTGCCACTGTAGTGTTAAAAAAAAAAAAACCTTGATGATTTGAGGTAAAGTGAACAAATGCATTAGCTAAACCCTAATACAAAGGTGCATTCCTAGACTTTGAGTACTAACAGCAAGGATTTGTATCTGTCAGGCAGAATTTAGAGCAGTCACTTACACTACCTTCACTCTGAAACTTGCTCAATTTCCTTCTCTTTATGCCTCCAGAATTTTAACAACTTTTCCTACCAGACGGAATGGATCTCTCAGGCTGACACACTCATACAGGTGAATCAGTTTCAATCTCAAGTGTTTCTAAAATTCTTGAACCTGAATTTTGCCAAAGCAGGTCAGGTAGAAAGATAATAATTGAAGATCAGCTGCATAAAACCCTCCATGCTTTTTTATGAGCAAGATGCTTGCCAGGCACCTTTCTCTCATTAGTACTACATCCACCCAACAACATTTGGCCCTGGAGCAGATCTGCACTATGAGCACTATCACTTATAGCACCCTAGAGAAGCACTGTTTAAGTTCCTGGACATTCCCATCATCCTTAAGTGACTCATTATGGCATAAAGGATGTGAACCTTACAGCAGCTCCCCAAAGGCAGGGAAAACATCAAGCAGCCACCTATATTTGCACAGGACTGAAAAGGGCAGTAGTAAAATAACTTGTGGTTTGCACTTGTTATCTAACAAAGATCCCAAACTGCTGCTGTACTAGAAAGTCACCACAAGGTGCTGGTGGCCCTCACAAGAATCACATCTTGGACCAAATCCTGTAGTACAGTTCACTGATAAAAGGACATGCAGATTTCTCTCCAGATTCTAATTTCTGACCCAGAAAAAAAACCCCACAAAAACTAATACTGGCTCACATATTAACCATCTCACTGCAGGAAAGTTAGTTACAGTTATTTTAGTCAAGTGCAAATGTCACCAAGTTTTATCATGAATCATTCAAGGAACATCAAAGGATCTCCAAGATCACTGGTTGAACCCTTATTCTCTAAGGAGATAAGGCTCTCAAAACTGGTTGAACAGTTTAGCTCCTTCTGCAAGCAGACTCTAAATGCTCCCTTTCTCCTTAAGCAAGCACTTATTTACCTGCACTTGGCGGACAACGTTAGCCAGCCGCTTGGTGCACGGATCTTCGTGTTTGATAGCTTCGTGGATTTCACCATCCGCAATTATCCCCAGTATTCTGGGAAGGTTGGAATTGTTGGGACCCAGGACAATTGGGTTATTGCTGTTACAAAAGACATTTTGCAAAGGAATTAATGGTTATCCAAAAACAATGTAAACACTTTACACATAAGTGAAGTGATTTTGAATGATCTTATTCTGAAGCTGCTTATTTAGGTTTAAGTTTCACACAGCTGAATAAGTATGCACAGCTTTGTTGCCTGCTGACAGCGTGTTCCCCCTTCTGTTAATATTTAACCAGCTGATTCTTTACACAGCCTAAACTTTATCAGGAAGAAGTTCTGAACTTTGCAGAATGGCTGAGTTCCATGCAGATGGAACTGTAAACAGTGTGACAGAAATACCCTGCCTAAAAGGACTTGTTCCTCTCTCTGTGCCTCCCAGGACGTTGTGTTACTGGCGTCAGGAGCGTCGGTAACTTCAGCTCTCTGCCAGCTCTCTCCATGACACAGCAAGCAAGCAGTTCTGCTCCCTCTTTCCCAGCCAAATGCTGGAGTGGAGGAGTATTAGCAATCAGGAATCTGTGTGGGACACATGATCTACTTGCAGCCCTGCCACCTACCATTGCTGGAATGCAGAGGCTGTGAATGTAGGACTGGCAGAGCTCCAGAGAAGCAGGTAGCCAGGCTGAGACGTGGGTACAGAAGTGAGCTGCTACTGCAATTCCCAGTTTCTATGTTCCTGTTCACATGCACCTGGCAGCATTGTTATGGTGTCTCATCTGTATCTCACTGCTCTATAATCAATCTAGGGACCTAAATTGCAATTTTGAGACTTTGCCTTAATAAAGCACCCAGAGATACAAGCTATTCACAAAATACAAAAGACTGTAAGAAATCTAAGTTATTTCCCTTATATTTTTCTCCTAAGATGTAATACAGTGCCAGCCAGAATGTGCTTACTACATAACACCTCAGAGGCTACATTTTTTCACTCATTTATGAAATGCATCACACTAGAATAACTGTTTACTTTTTTCTTTCATTTTACCTGCAGGAGGGAGCACAAACCCAAAGAATAAATTGTGGGATAAGATGCTTTCTATGATAGCTGAAATAATTATTAAGGGAGACAGAACTGTACAATGAATTTTTCCACATTATTTCTCTGCTTTATACTTCACTTTGTTGGAAAGCAAAAGGGTGCAAAAACCTGATCAGTTACTGGTCCTGATATGTAAGCAGAGTATCAAAAAGTTTTCCTGAAATTTTCTGTAAAAGTTTTCTGCAGATCCTTTGTCATTATGGATATATAAAGCAGCCAGGATTTTTTTTTCCAGCTGTACAGATACTATTTAGTACAAGAACAGGAACTGTTTAAAAAAGCAGCAATAACATCAGGGAAGGCTCAGTTCTGACATTTCTAATTATCTTCTCTAAACCACATGTAGATTAACCTCACAGTTTCTCAGTTTTGGAAAAAGAGGGCAAGGAAAGAGAATGCAAACATGCTTACTTTCTGCATTAGTGTGAAGACTTTGCCTTACCTCTCAAGTAAGTCACACAGATAATTGAAAGTATGAACAGCTTCTTCTTTGTCTTCATGAAGTGGAAGCCATGATAACCAGTGTGGAAGGACTTCTTCAACATTTATACAGTCAGGCTTGAACTTCATTATTTTTCCTATTGCTGAAATGCAGTTTTCTGTTGCATTCACATTCTCTTTGGCTTTGGCATCTGGTGACTGAATGACTCTCACCAGCAATGGAAGTGCCTCTAATTGTTAAAAACACAAGAATAAAGTTTAACTGCACAATCAAGCTATACTTTATTATTATTACACATCTGTATATAAAAATATGTATGGATGTACACATACACACCACCCACCACTAAAAGGTGCCCTAGGTAAAGGTCATAGGAATAATCTCACCTATTACTGAATCAACTTGGCATAGTTAGGATCATAAAAATCAAGGAAATCTTTCAATGGAAGAAATATGCCAGTTTTTTTCCTAGGTTAACAGCAATTATATATTTTTAAACAGTCATGTGGGTAACCACACACACCCTTCTAAATGAACATTAATGTCACATTTTTAGCTACTAGTGTCCATGCAGGCTTCCAAGCACACTACATGCAAGCAGAAACAATTGTCCTTGTGTTCTTCTGCTAAAAATAAAATACTAAAGCTGTGAAATTCTTTATCAGCACAGTAGGCAGGTTGTGGAATTGTACAGAAAGCACACTTCAAAATAACTCTAATTACTGAGGAAGAGTAAGATCTCTCACTTCTGAATTTTGATGAGTAAGTAGAAGCTTTGCAGTTAAAGAATGCACAATCCACTTTCTATATTAAGTCCACTGCATTAGATTTTTGAAGAATTAGCAGCTATGGAAAAGCTGTTAAACATTACAGAACTACAGAAACATCAGACCTGCTAGCTTATTTATACTGAATGCAGGACAATGATGCTGGGCTATTCTCCACAGCAGAGTTTGTTTCAGAGAGGTCTACAATGTCCAGGACAACTGAGCCTGCATTTTATACCTCAGGTTTTCATGGTTGCTGAAGCTAAATCTCATCTCATCTGTATCCCACTCACTAATACTAATGAATGACTCTGTAGGTATTGTGTCCTTGCAACTGTAAAATTAGGAGGGCATCAAAATGAATCAGCATAATTTTCTCCCTACAGCCTATCAGACAAGTTTTCATCTTGTCTATAAAACAGATGCATTCTCACATAGATACTGTGTTAGACAAACCTTAAAAAAGCCTTTTGACAATGGAAGACCCATCTTGTACAATGTTAAGCTTTTCTCCAAGGACTGACTGCTCTGACATCTGGCACCACCCAGTTTTGAGGCCACTGATGTGAATTAGGAAGAAATCCATGCAGTTGATTGATACAATTTTCACAGAGAACAGCTAATTATATTCTTCCACCAACATAACAGAAGCAACCTTGCCAGTTGCATCAATTGTAACCTTGTACCCCAGCTGAGCAAGTGACTTGTTTTGCTGTAGTTCCCTTCCATCCTATTTCTCTGCCCTTTACAAAATCTGGTTTTTGCGATGTTTGTTTCATCAGGTAACTCACATGCCATTTACAAGTTCTTGCTATATTCCCGGACATTTTTAACTGACTGCCAAAAATGCTTATATCAATACCTCTGCTTTTTCTGAAGAGTATTTAACAACTCTTCAAACTTGCAAAAGAACAATATGCCAGTGCTGTAAATCACCCAGTAAAGAAAATAAGTTACAAATAAAAGCCCACAGACATGATGTCTTTCAGAGATACAGCAAAACCTCTGGGGTAGATAATGTCTCATGACATGGATTTGTTTCTAATCACAGCAGATCTTCATCTATTAAAATAAATCAGAAAGTTCTTTCATGTATGCACAAAAGGATTTAGAATAATTTTGAGGTGTCTGCTAATAAACTGTATACTGTAAAGGTAAAAGTTTATTTTATCCAAAATTCAACTTAAGGAGAAGCCAGGTGTCTGGGCATAATCAAGAATTATTTGCCCAAGTACAAAGAGAAGCATCAAAGATTTTACAAAGTTTAAGTGGGGTAAGATAAAGTGTAATTAGAGAAAAATAAAATTAGACTTCAACAGATGCTAAAAAGCTCAAAAAATTTCAAAATCAGAACTGTCTAGACAATTGTAATTTTTCATGCTTTTAATGATTCATTCCAAAGCATCCCACACTGCTTTTCCTTTTCTTTTTAAAAAGACACCTTATCCTGATTGTTATCATGTAACAGTTACATTAACAATGAAAATTACAACCCTGATTGATGTAGGCAAGACTTATGTCAATCCCTATCAGATGATTCTTATTTTCTTAATTCAGCTTTTATATAATATTCATGCAAAATACATATTTTAAATACATACTTAGATGATATACTGTATCATCTAAGTATGTATTATACATACTATATATATTTTATTAAGAAAAAAGGAAAAAAAAGCCTTTAATAAGGGGTGCTACTTAGTGTGCAAAATTAACTTTGGTGACTGGCAAGAAGAGTGCAAGCAGGCAATAATTTCTTTAAATTTAAGATGAATTTGAAGTTTCAAAAAATTTGAAACATTCAGAAAGACAGCAGACAAGATGTTGCTGATAAGTACTCTCACACTCATTTCACTTCTTACTTTACAGAAATCAGGTTCCTTTTTATATAATCAGAAAGCAGAGAGCCACACAAGTCATATTCTAGGCTATTCCTTAATATATGTCTCTTGTGTAGTTTTTCCAGACATCCAAAGGCTTTTGCATTAATATGTAACCACATCAATATTTGTTGCGGTGTGCTGTAATGTCCCATTTTAGACTTCCAGGTCACCTCCCAGGTGTGCCTGTACCTCTTCCCCCTCGCCCCCTTGCTGAGTGAGTCCTGTCAATCAGGCTTAACATTCCAGCAAGGCGTGGTGTGGTTGGTCAAGTTCAAAGGATGCCCCTCAGGCCCAGGGGTCATTGGCCGGTCTAGGTGTCCCTCGTCCCTTGAGACTCTGCCCCTTTCACCTGGTTGGTGCTCATCTGTCCCCCCCCCTCCCCCTGTCCCTGAGCTTAAAAGGTGAATCAGACCATATGCTCGGTATTCTGTTGGAGCAGTTGCCTACATTCAGACCTCTGTAACCATGGAATAAACCTCTGGATATAAACCCTCCAGCAGAATCCATCTCCTTTTCTCTTCACCATAGCCTGAAGCCTTCCTCCTGAGGTAAACGGAGTTCCTGACAAGCCTGGACTTGTTCAGTGCCCAGCTGCAATCTCCAGCAAGCCAAAGGTATCTCTGGGGTGATACACCACAGTTGCTGCCTTTGGCCTAGCAGCAAGGATCAGACTGGCCCAGGCACAATCTAACTGGTAATATTGGGATTATTATTCCAATAAATATTACTAGAAAGCACCTATGAGACAGCTGTGTATCAAAAAGATGGTTTTTATGAAATTAACATTTGCATGCCAGATCATATTTTAAAAAAGAATATGTAAATCAAGTTTGCCAAGCAGTCAGTGCTGCAACAGGAATGCCACTAAGCAGAGCCACAATAAAAGCCTGAGGAAGTGAGGTGGTTTATCACTCAATCCATCACCAGTCTGTGACACAGGTAAGAGCAGCACTCTGTTGCCCTGCACACCCGCAGGTGAGCCGTTCCGGTCTGTCCCCAGCCGCAGTACCTGGGCAGACGGGCCGGTAGCTGTCGCCGCCGAACTGCGCGATGACTCCCACGCCGTAGGCAGCGGCCTGCCGCACCTCGGGGCTGCTGTCGCACACCGCCTCCAGCATGGGCCGCAGGAAGTACTCGGCGTACTTGAAGGACGAGGGGCTGCAGTGCTCCACCACGTCGTCAAAGATGCACAGCCCCCACTGCCGGTCCGGCCACGGCCGATGGGGACACTGCGGCACAAACAGCCAACGGCTCAGACACCCTGAATCCTTGTACAGCCAATGAGTACATCAACAACAGTCACAGGAACACGGGTCTAACACTTTGGTTAAAATCTTCAGGGGTGAAATTCAATCCTAAAACCGTGTAATTTGCAGTAGTGATATTCCAGCAATACCATGAACAAAACAAAATCCAGGTGTCCATCTTTGCACCTCTGTTTCACGCTCCATTACATGTATCGGTCTCAATTTTTCTCCACGAGCCTGCAACACTTTTTTGTCCCTGCTCTCGAAATCCATTTTTGAGATACTGGACAGTCTCAAGGAAATTTAATTTCTGAAAACAGTTGTGTGTATCAGTGATCCTGGATCTTTGAGACACAGATTTTAAGTAGCACAGCAACGACCCTGCTCAGAAAGCATGGGGTAACAACTTCATCCTTGATCTAGAATAAACCTTCTATTTTGTAAAACAGTAATTGCTACATTCTGTCTACCAAGTTCTCTAAGGCTTCAGCATGGAAGCCATATTAACCCATCAGAAAAAAAAAATTATGTTTAAATTAAAGGAAAACAAGGTACTTACAATTAGGTTGACAATTAGTGGAAGTAACCTTTCAAACCATGGCAGTACCTTCTCCTTGTAACTACTGAATATTGAGTGCAAAATATCCGACACTTTAGTCAAAATATAAACATCACTGTCATCCTGAAAGGAAAAGGATACAATTCACATGAAGACTAACAATCTTTAAGGGAGTGGAAGTCAAAAAAAGTTGAGTTATGACTTTTTTGGTAAAACTTTTTTTTAAAGTTCAATAATTTTCAATTCTTTGTCTAATTGCAGAATGATAGAAAAACAAAATGGTTTGGGTTGGAAGGTGCCTTAAAAATCATCTAGTTCCAAACCCCCTGCCATGGCTAGGGACACATCCCACCAGACAGGGACACTTCCCACTAGAGCAGGTTGCTCAGAGCTCCATCCAACCTGGCTCTGATTGTTCCCAGGAATGGGACATCCACATCCTTCTCTAGGCAACATGTTCCAGTATCTTGAGGGACATCACTTGTTACTGTCATGTCGATACTGAGGCACTGAATTGAACTTTTTTAACATGGCCATTCAATCAATTCCTTATCTGCTGAAATAATCAAATACAGATCTCCTCATATTAGTAACAAGGATGCTGTGTGGGACCCTTTTAAAGGCCTTACAGAAGTCAAGACAGATGACATCAGTTGCTCCCTCAATAGTCACTCCATCACAGAATCCACTAAATTAATCAGGCATGATTTGCATTTTGGAAGCTGTATCAGCTGTCTCTAATCACCTCCCTGTCTTCCACTGCTGCCAGGGAGATGTGTTCAAAGATTGTACTGGGCACAGAGTGAGACTGACTCACTGCTAGTTCCAGAAGTCCTCCTTTTCACCCTTCTTAAGTTGATTGCTAGAACTCAGTTGCTTAGATTTGTTTCAGGGATAGAAAAATCAGATCAAGACAAAACTGTCTTGTGCAAATTTGCTGCTTCAATGGGTTCCCTTTACAGAAGGCAAAAGGCGTTTTTCCTCTTCTGTACCCTACGGATATCCTAAGAAGCTTTTGTGGAAAAGGAAATGGATAATTGCCTTTGTGATAAAAGATTGTGGCAAAAATATAACAAATATTATTCTCCTCCTTTGTTCAAATTTTTCACCTTGCCCAGTTAATATAACAAACCGGTCAAATAAGGAACCTTACCTCAGAGCTATCAATTCAAGTTACATCTACAGGTGAGGATTATTCCCTGGACATAATTATGCTGGGAAAACTCTTAACTTTCTTTTACAGCAACTTCTATTGCACTCAGTATGGTCCTTTTAACCAGTTTAACAGGCAGGGAAAACAGTACAGCTAGTTTCTGGTCCCTAGTGACCTTCACCTTTCCCATCTTCTGGTGACAAACTAGTAAATATTTCTTGTGCAACAGGCAGCTTCCCACAACTGGATATTTAAACCCTTCCTAGCGAGCCAATTTCTGCATCATCAAAGCACAGCTCAAGCAGGAGCCCTGGCACATGCACACAATGACATTAAGAGGTAGAGAACTGCTCCAGCACACCACAAGGTCCACCTAGCCTGGTACTGCCTGCTGACCAACAGCTGATAACAGATGCAGGAAGAGAGTGTAACACTTGCTTGCTGTACGCCTTCCGCTCCCTACCAAATCAGCAGTTTAGTTATTGCTGAAGTGAGGGCTGGATCTGAAACTACTGTTTGAACTTTCATGACTTCTGTGCTTCTCTTTCTGCTGCCTTGAGGTAAGGGCTACATGAACATACTCTGAGACCAAGGGTGTATATCCAAACATAACTCATTTGTTAATTCTGTCCATATGGCAAGTGATGTCCTCATCCCACACCTCCTTTCACAGGGTAATGCAGATAAGCCTTTCTCCAGACTTTACAGAACAAGCAGCAAACATTAGAATGTTTTTTAAAACGCCTTGCAACTCTGTTGCAGAGTAGGGACTCAGCTCTTCTGAAACTGCTGCCTGCTTGCATTTTTCTAAGTACAGAGTGACACAGAGGAAATAAAAGGGTCTTGGAGGCAACAAAAATATATCCTCTTGAATGCTGGCCTAATTCTAAAAAGCCTAAAAAGAGAGTCAAGAACCACACTGTTATTTAAGACAGTATTTACATAGGGGTGTGATTTCTGGAGTCTGAATCCAAGTTAAACTCATGTGATCAAGCTTCATACCTGCATTGTACAGCAAAAGAATTTCTTAGTTCTTAAATTTACTGAGCACCCTTTGTCTCATGTTATAAGTAGCAGCAGCCATTCATTATTACTGTCTCTCCATACTAATAATGACTTAATAAAATTATTGTATCTCTTCTACAATCACCTCCACTTTAAACTATTAACTCACTTTGGTACCCTAGTGTGTAAGTAGTTAAGTAGTCACTTTGGTATTCCCTCATAAGCAAACACATGATGGATGGCAGCTGTTTATCCTGCTGTCCTTTTCTGGTTTTGGGCTATTCTTTTTGAGACAGGCTCCTGACATGACACACCAGATGTCTTGGGATCAGAGGTATAGAGGCCCAAGATTAAGAGCCACCCAGCTTGCAAGGCTCAAAGAAAAAGCAAGTCAGCAAGGCTAGACCTAAGGGATGACCTCACTGCAGTCTACAACTTCCTCACTGGGGCGAGAGAAGGGGCAGGCACTGATCTCTTCTCTCTGGTGACCAGTGACAGGACCAAAAGGAATGGCCTTAAGTTGTGTCAGGAAAGGTTCTGGTTGGGTATTAGAAAAAGGTTCTTCCCCCTGAGGATGGTTGGGCTCTGGAACGGGCTCCCTGGGGAAGCAGCCACAGCACCAGCCTGACAGAGCTCGAGAAGCATTTGGACAATGCTCTCAGGCACATGGTGTGATTCCTGGGATGCCCTGTGATGAGGCAGGAGTGGAGTCAATGATCATTGTGGGTCCCTTCCAACTCAGCTTATTCTGTAATTAAGTAGTCTGCTGTGAAATCTGTATAAGTATTAATGTCATCCAAGAACTGTTTGAGCAGATGAAGAAAATAAAAAGCTATATCCTGAACTTCTTACTTCAGCATATCAGACAAGGAAACCTCTCATATTTTCTAATTCACAAATGCAGTGTGACTCATTTCTTACTGTTTTGAAGGACAATGGTAACAAGATTCTTCTATGAAGAAATAATTCTAAGGATGCACTATGCCCTAAATGAGTCAAAAGCTTATTTTTGCAATATTTCCATCCTGGTGCTTGTAGAGCAGAAAAATTCTTCAAACTAACTTACTTCATCTTGTAATGACTCTTCCACTTGCTCATCATAGTCTTCATCTTGTCTTTTCACTAAATTAAAAGAAAAAAATTAAACCACTGCCTTTCTATAAGTGCGTAAGAAGCCTGTGAAAGGGAAAAATTATGCAGAAACAAATTTAGAAAACAGGAAACAGTAGCTGAAGATGCAACAGGAATTCTCCATTTTTAAGAAGCTTCAAAAAACTTCCACAGAAAAGGAAGAAGTACAGGATAGTCCAGTTAAGGAATGTGTAAAAATGCACATGAAATAGAAACAAACACACCAGCTTGTCCACAAAGACAAGTGCTTAGAAACAATAAACTACTATTGCTTTGAGAAAACTGCAGACTTCAGATGAAAAAAACCCAGGGAAATGATAACACCATAGATGTGCACTGTCTTTCAAGTAAATCTGTCCATTAACTTTTGATTAAACTACAGTATGCTGAAAATTATGCCATCTTCATCCTCCAAAAGCTTACGAATACAACTCATGGATTCTGTTAGTTCACAGTCCAATTACTTCACATAAATATACAAATCAGTGAAATTGAAACAGTTTTTTTCTTTGTCTTCAGAAATAATTAGAAATTCTGCTTTAAAGAACAGCCACATCCCTTGTTAACAGGATTTGTGTTAACTTACCCTGTCTTAATTCTTGATTTTTAAAGTGCTCTTCTAGTTTTTCTTTCAGTATTCCTCCAAGTTCTTCAAAGTGTTCGTTGTTAAGGCATCCATCTCCCATTACCTCAATGCACTTGTGAAACAAAACAACCAGTTTTTCAGCTTTAAAATTTAACATGAGCAGTCTTAATGAAATCTAAGCACACAAAGAATATTAATACATGCAGGAATAATATTAGAAGAACAGTCATACTGTAATCAATGCTCAAATTATACAAGTAAGGCACAGTACCACTGTACATTTCATACCCATAATTTCAGTTGCTCATGGTTAAAATGAAAAAAATTTGGTAACTGTTTTATTCTTGAAAAAAAAAACAAACCAAAACAAAACAAAACTTTTTTCATCAGCTGTAACAACATTTATAGTCACAACAAATTTCCAGTAGAGGAAGCCTTGTATTTATTTATTTGAGCCATTTAAAGGAACACCAAACTGTCCCTTTTTATTTCAAAAAGCTACAAACAGTAACGCCATGAAATCTGTAGAATGTTACCTTTGCAAAAGAATGCATTATTTCTGAGAGGACATCAGACTCTGGCTCTGTCCCAATGGCTTTGATGAGAGCATCACACATGAAATGCCACATCTGTGTGAGGTACTCGGGCCCACGAACCCTGGCACACTCAAGCAGGAGGGGCATGGACTCTGCGGCTGCCACTCGGACACGTGCCATTGTTAAGGAAATACAGCAATCAACACCAAAGTGCTTAGAATTTAAGATCCCACCACCATAATGAAGTTCTTGGTTTTCTACCTGAAACCATTTCATTACAATCCATGCATTTGATTTCTTAATTATATATAAATTAAAACATAGGAAAATTATACTACCTGCTCTTTACAAGTGGTTTCAAGCCTGTTTCAAGCCATGACAGAAAAGCTGTTCAAGTTCTTTTCTGCTTTGTTACACAAACATTGCTTTTTCTACTGATTGCTTATTTAAAAAAAAACAAACTAGGGGGAAAAATAGGAATACATTGCCTAAAACATAGTGTGTAAACCAACATTCTCTGAAACCATTTCTGCTATAAAGTCACAGACTATTTTAACATTAACACTTTCAATTCATTTAGGAAAACAGCAAGCACAATCTTGATTCTAAGTTTCCGTTTTCACAGTGGTATTTGTTAATAGGATATCATCATGGAAATAGAATTTCAACAATGGAACCATCAGCTTTACAACTTGCTCTGTGTATTCCACAAATCCTTCTTTTAGCTCTTTTGCATAGCAAACCTGAAAAATAGAGAACAGATATACCTCTTTTAAGGGATAATACTTACATTTTCAACTATGTAAAGGTGAGAGGGAGATTGTTAAAAGTGCAAGGGTTTTTTAGCTTATTTTAAAAAACATGTAATAATTCGTTTCCCTTTCCCTCAACTGTGGTAATTTGACAAACCCTGATAGCAGCATGAGTTCTCACTCTTAAGGCATGCATGTATTTTTCAAACCAAATTCCAAAACAGCAATATTTGCAAAAAGGAACTACTTTTTAACATATTCCAATTCCTTAAGTTTTGCTAACAAAGAAAAACCATCTATTCATTTAAAAAAATTTAACTGTTTTTAATCAAGTAAACCACACACAACTAAGTGCTGTAATCCAAACTAAGCAGTATCACCCAAAACACTCTTTCACGTGAGACAAAAAATATTTTAGGTGCAGATTTTGGCTTCAGACTTGATTGACCAGAAACACATAGACCACCAAAACTGTTTTATTACTCACCAGCATTTGGCATGCAGTTGCTTTTTCTTCAAGGCCTGCAGTTTTAATTCCAAAACTCTGCTGATCACCTATGCTTACAAATTCCCAACCATCATCATCGCTCATATTCTCCATATCTTGTGCTGTTATATGGAAGGAAGGAAACATAATGTAAAACTGCTACAAAATAATTTATTTCAGTATGCTTTTCAAGCAAAACATCATCTTAAACCTACTGTCTAAAAGAGCAACTTCAGGTTTAATGGATGCAGTCTTCATTAAAGGTCCCATGACAACAGGAAGGTACTGCTGAAATTCCTTTCCAAGAATTTTACACATTCTGGCCCATGCAGAGATCATGTAAGAAATCTAGAAGAGAGAAAGCAGAATTTTCATGTCCCACATTTTATTTTAATGCATACTTAAAAGGAAAGCATCAAGGAAATGCTTGACACAACAGGACTTTTGAAAAGAATTTGTCAGCAGTCCCTAAAGCTTATTTCAAAGAGAAGTAATCCAATATGCAATCCACATAAAAATGCATCATCAAAAGACATCCCAAGTCTGGCAAAACCTTGACAGCACCTCCAATCAAAGTTGCTATACATGTAAAAATGTGACAGTATAAGATTCATGATTACATTGAAAGTGCCTGTTCTAAAAAATATTTTTTCTGAAATATTTCCCAGATTTAAACAATACTACCAAGCCACATTCCTGAAAATGGTAAAATAGAGCAAAAAGTAAAAAAGGTTGCAGTACTATGTTTTCAGAGGAGTATTTGTTTTCAAATATACAAGTTAAAATAGCTCTCTGCTCATTAGAACAGCTGCTTAACAAGTCTTGTTGATCTATTTATAAGAACGTGACAGCAAGCTCAAATTTCTTCTGCAAATATAGGTCCTGGAAGTCTCATTTCCTAACCACACTTCTGTGAAAGATTCTAGGGCCATCTCAATGTCAGGTTTGGTAACACAGGCTGGACAATTAGCCTGAAAGGCCAGGGAGGGGGGCAGAAACATCTTGTATACAAGGAATGTTTTTAATACCAATGAGCTGTAAAGACACAATTTCAACATACCTGTGGATCATCATCTTCTAGATCACTGAAGTCTGTTTGTGTCTTCAATAACAGCTGCATAACATCTGATGCATCCTGCATAAACTAGATACAGGAAACAACTATGTTTAGAAAGGCAAATTAAGATGCTACTTCTCAGAGACTTTGATGCTCACTTTAACTTTTTCAGGAATCCACATACAAAACTAAGTTCCCTTTGAACTGCATACATTTTGCCCCTGACACTGCCTAAATGTGATGCTGTGTCATTTTTCTTAAGGCAAAAAAAAAAAACAACTCAAAGGAAGAAAAAATTCTTGCTTTCAACATTTTTCAGTGTGACAAGAATTACTTAAGCTACAAAAATATTCTATTGCAAATTTGTGAACCTAAGCAGCAACACAGTAATCTCAGAAATGCAACAAAGACAAGCACTGAAATCAGCAACAATGCAGCTGTATTTTTAACAAGTGATTATATTTATTCAGTACTAATACCACAAAAATAAAGGCATTAGAAAGTGTATTTAGACCATTATACAAAATCTAAGCTTACCTTTTCTTTGCCAACAGCAAGACCAATTAGACTGATGCATTCAATAGTCTTTCCTCGCAAAAGTCTTAATTCCTTCTGAACAGCATTTTCAACAATGTGTTTTAAGGAGGGCATAAATAAATCATAGTAGGGAACAAACTTCTCTTCCACTGTATCGGCAACTGATGCAATTGAAGTCACAACTTGCTCCAGAACTAGCTTAGTGCCTTTCTGTATCAACTTGGAAAGAAGAGAATAAAGTGTTATATTTTAAAAGCGCACATTTTACTTAAAAGCATGCCAAATGTGAAAATCTGCTTGTGCACATATGCTAATTCTCGTCAGTTTAGACCAGCATCAGCAGATATGTGTACTGGCTCATTTCTGAGGTCTTAGTTCAGCTATACTTATTCTGCTTATGTGACAAGGTTACCCCTCCATCAAACAATTTATTCAGTGTATTATACCTCTTGCAATTTTATCACCATAATGGAATGAAGATGCTTCACTAGATTATCCAAATATGGAATAAGCAGTGACTTGGGACAATCTTCAGTGAAGTTGATGAGTGCTGCAGCTGCATGGGCTTGAACACGTTGGCTGCCTTGATCCTCCATGGTTTGTAGAAGAGCTCCTATCACCTGAAAAAGAAATACTCCTTTTTCAGACAACAAGTTTCTGAAAGGGACATAATTTTACCATTTTTTCCCCCCTACCACTCCACTACTTGCCTTCTCATGAAATTTCTTTTGGAACCCAGGTGCAAAGTCCGTTGCCATTTGTCCAACAGCGTTACAAGCGGCGTATCTTACTCTGGGATGCTGAAAAAGTATTTTCCTCAAGCAGTTAACAAGCAGTCATAACAAGCAGTCATCTTTCATTTTCAGAAATGAAAACATGTTGCAATAATTACTAGAACAATACTCACAGGATCCTGAAGGAATAGCAAAACGAAATTAACTATTTCATTTAAAATTCCCTCCATCTGTTGGTGGCAACCTTCTCCAATGGCAGAGAGAGCCATCAAGCCAGCATGCCTGTACTTCCAGTCAGCTACAGAAGAGTAAAAATGAAGAGTTACTCATTTTGGAAACTACCAAGAACCACAAAGATGAATCACCCTATCTTTGCAGGGGCTGGGGGACACAGGAGGAGGCAGAGTGAAGAACAGGAGATGGAAGGGAAGTTAATGCATCTACTTGATTTGGTAAATACTCTTCTGTTTTCCTCATACATACTTCCAGAGATGCACAAAAAATTGAGTGTCTAATCCAGGCCAAATCCAGACCTAGAAAAAAGGATTCTTAACTGCTGATACAAGTACATACATAGTACTAATACCTGGAAACTGCATTTTTAATTAAATGAGCAGACCAGGCAAACATCAGGACAGTATTTTTAGTATTCGTATTTCCCTCTCCCCCATTTTTTTTTCTGTTGTAGTATCATCAGAAGAGCCCATATCTTCCTCAAGAAAAAGGTCTAAGGACTCAAACAGTATCTGAATTTAAAACAAATAAATGATTGGTATCAAACTTTCCAGCAGTCTTCTCAAGACTGTAGGAACAGCAATATTCTACTTATGATGTAAACTTTCCCCACCTCCAAGTCATACTAGCTTATTCTCAGAGTAGTGGGTACTGTTGATATTAATCTTCCATGCCTGTCCCTCTCTCATTTTTTTCGAGCAACATGTGATAAACTCTAATTTCTTTTATTTCTTTTTTATAAAAATCTTTCTCTGTGCTAGAAATCATTGGGATTACAGAAGAGAAAACCAAAGGAATAAACAGGTTTACCAAATGATCTGTGAGAAAGGCATGTTACAGAACTTATCTCCCAAAATAGTGCAATATTTCATTATTGCTAATAACTTTTTACATTCCTGCAATGAAGAACATCACAGTTCAGAGCAGTAGAATCCTGACACTCAAACTTCTGTCTGACCAGGTTGCAATGAAGTATCATCTTGACATAAGACACAACAGAAAAGCAGCAGTTTATTTTGTGTTATCTCAGTTCATTAGATGTTTCTAGTTAAGCCTACACCTCATGACACCCACTGCATTACTGTTAGCATGTATTCCAAACTTGAAATTCATGAATCTACAAAATGAAACACAATCTTCTTCGGACCATCTGGCCACCCAATCTCAACTCCAAAGTCTTAAATTATTATTTCAATAAATAACTGTAAGAAAGAGGGGATAGGAGAAGGAAAAGCTTGACTTCTGAGAGTACTGTCAACACTTTAATCTAAGCGCCTTCATCTTTGCTCTGCCCCTACCAGTGAGAGCTTCCAATCCAATCCAAACAACATCTTCTGCACTTCCCTTCTCCAAAGAGTATTAATGGTTATGGACAGCTCTGACCCACAAGGAAACAAGCATCAGGGATGAATTGCATGACCTCCCCTTAACAGGAGTCAGGCCTTCAGTGACTATCAGACTCCACATTACAAAATTAGCTAGTTACTAGCCTAGAAGCTACCAACACTGAGTCAGGTTAGCTCATTTCATTAATAAAACTTTCTTTACAAAAAAAACCACTTTAATTCCAAACAGACTTTGTGAGTGTTCACACACAGCTGGTGCTATCTTGAGTAGCCCTCTGTTCCATACCCAAAATGCTAACAGCCTTTTCTGGACTGGATTTTAAACCAAGAAGGCAGAACCCAGAACTTCAGCATTATCTTCTACTCCAAAGGCTCAAACCATAGGTCAAGTGAAAGAACTTGAAAACAATGCACAGTACGTTTTGAATCATTGGCTGAGCAGGCACTACAGGTATTTCAAGAGGAAAAGAAGCATCCAAAATAACTGATAAGAATATATAGAAACACCTCATGAAACAAGTATTAAAATCAGCCTACCAAATAGACAGACAGACTACCACTGACCTCAGTCCATCAAATTCCAGGGGGAAAAAACAAGTTTTCCTCTACAAACTGTAATGCATTAAAATTTCACTTAAATGCAGCACTTCTGGAGAAGCAAAAACACTGAGCTACAGAAAAACAGGTGGCACTTTAGACAAACTTAAGGTACTGTGAGAGGATCTGTTTAGAGATTTAGAGAGAATATTCTGAAATAGAAAAACCCCATCTCTTCCCTTATTTTTATGTAATTCCCAGTGTTTTTTAAAAAACTGTATTGTTTTTATGACATCCCTGCTCAGCTGTCCATGTATCAGAAGAAATGTTATAATGCACTCTATGTAAGTTTATTAAACCAGTCTAAGAGAAAGTATAAACTTTCAAGTTCACAGCATTTACAGTTTTTGCTGCTGACATCAAAAGTGGAAATGTGTCATAACCTATCAAGGAGCTAAACAAAAAGACTTAAAAGGTATTGAAGTTCCTGGCAAGCACAGAATTGTTAAAAAACAATAAAAGAAAATGCAGTTACTTACGATTCTGAAGCATTTGCATAATATGTTCTTTAATCATTGGCAAAACAAGTTTCCCTCCAAGGCCACATGCCATCCTGTCCAGCGCACTCTCACCAGCCACCGCATTGCTAAATATTGATTACACAAATATCAGTGGTTTGAGATCTACAACAAAACAAGCAGTCCAACAGAGAGCTCTTCCCTGCAGTTCTAGTCTTCAAAATTTGCCATCTGAAAACACGAGCCTCTTAAAGTAAATAAACCATATCCACATCTAAAAACACACACACCAGCCACAAAATAGTTATTTACTATTCACTGAAACATTTGTTATCTGCAGGCCACTGCTTGAGTCTTATTAGCTGTAGGTCCAAAAGTACAGACTGAATCTCTCAGCAGTTACATACACCCAGAAAAAATTTGCAATGAATGAAGCAATAATATTGGCCATCGTCTTTTGGTCATGTTCAAATAAACAGACACATCACCAGCAGGACAATTAAGCATGGGCACACAGGGTTAAATTGAAGCAAACTCACTGAAGCTAACAGAAGCTTTCATCAGAAATTCCATTTCTTGAGCTTTCTTCCCACCATTAATTCACACATTCAGTTTTAAGAAATAAAGATAGTTTATCTCAGAAAAATGACCCCACATCTCCCTCTAATCTTTGCAAGGCTTTTGCCAAGAAAAGAGGAAGTCGGATTAATCTTTTCCTCCTTTAGAATGTCACGCCTTTATGAAGCTGGAGCAACAAAAAACTGGAAATGCTAAAGTATTCCCTGCTGCTTTTGTGTGGGCTGACTCATATCCCCATTCATCAGATCCAAACACACCCTAACTAGGGTGCAGCCCAATGATCATTAGCCTGCTCCTGGGTCTGCACAAAAATTTCAGTCCTCTTAGGAAGCTACAAAGACTCAAACACCAGGAGACATTAGCATGCACATCAGCCATGCACTGAGCTCTCCACAAAGGTGAGCTTCAATGGTGGGAAGCACATGGCAGCACCAGGAGTGACCCTGCTGAAAGAAAAACTGCCCTCACACACACCATCACCAGAGACCAGCTCATGTGCAGCAGCTTGAGTCTGAGCCTCAAGCTCTCCTATTACTTCAAGGGCCAAAGGAGCTCCTTCAGGCTAAGGCTGTTGAGAATAACTTGTTTTCTGATCTGTGCTCACTATTTGTGACTTCTAACTAAGAAAAGGAAAATTTTCATTACAAAATCCATAGGCAGCTAAGCTGTATTTAGAAGAACAAAGTTACTCTGCTGACAATAAAAAGAAAATGGCATGCCTCAAGTGCATGATTCAGCATCCTTACTAAGCTGCCTACAGCAAGCCATCTGAATAAATTTCCACACCCTGAACGGCTTGATAGGGATATGAACTTGAATATTCTATTCCCCCTTGAAATTTTATTCACTGAAGAGATTCAAATACTTAACAAACCTGAATGTAGTGGTGGTGTCTGACACCTGTATAGCAAAATTTCAGCACTCAGGAAACAGGTTAAAAGGGTATGGTCTACTATGTGAGGGAGAGAAGAAAGGACAGCTCACTCTCAATTTCATAATCAAAGAGAACTAAAAAGATTATTTCAAGTAAGGCAAAGATTATTCCATAAATTCCTATGCATCAGTTCTACAGGTGTCTTTACATGCCTGCTATCTATCAGAAGTTGCTTTACAGCTCAGGGTAAACGAACATCTCTTCTTTAGTCTATTTTCCTATGAAGATCTGTAAGTGTTCTGAGATAAACTGTCTCAAAACACTAATTACATGAGTCTGGATGAACCAGGTATGTCAAAGAAATGTCTAGACTGGTAAATGAACATCCATGTCTTTATAGAAGTGCGGGGATAGTTACCTCCTACACCTATTTCTGCTTTCTTCACTCTAACAGTAGCTGGACAAGAGTAAATGTAACAGGATGCTGTATGCAAACCCCTATTTTAGTAAAAAGTTGGAGCAAGGTACAAAGCACCTAGGAATAAGCAAATCCAAATGACTGGACATCTTTTGATCTTCCTTGCCTAATACACAGCAAGATAAGCTATTGCTAGCCATACCAAGGGATGTAAAATAATAGCAAAATTGTAGTATTTTTGGACTGGGTGAAATCCAACAAAGAATTCTGCCATGCATGATGACATCCTTCCAAAGTCACCTTTTTCTGAAAACACCGCATTTTCAAGGGCATAGATACAGAAAAATACAAAGACATGGGTTGTGGATAATTGAACAGGCCAATATGCTTCAACATGGCTTCCAGCTAACTTCAGGATTAGCCCTCAGTTTAGAGGATTAGGAGGCACTGACTTCTGAACTGAGTAATATAAATGACAAAAAACAAAAGCTAAAGGCTTTGAAAAGCTACAACAGTACAAAACAGCAAACATGGGGACATGCAACTTGTCTAATTACAGCAAATATGAAAACTGATAATTTACTTCCTTGCTGAACACTGCTTAAGTTACCTACAAATAAACTGCTCATGACTGAAGGAACAAAATTACAATAGTTATTTGAATAAAGAAAAAGTAATGCACTACAGGCATTTGCATTCGGCACTTGAAATGTGCCTTTAGCCACAGGCTTGATAACACATTGAAACAACTGGTTTCATAATTACCTGTCAAAATCATCATCTGCAAGCTCATCTGCATTTGCCCAATCTTCATCTTCTTCCAAGTCAACCATCATTGCTAACATCTGAGGAACTGAAAAAAAACCAGTTTTAAACTCAGTCTGATCTCTTAAAATAGATTCTCAAATAAAAAATATGAATTTCAAGTTTTCTTGTTTCAAAAAGTTTTGAAGAAAACGAACTTTTCTTCCAATAGCAGATGGTCAGGTCTGTCAAACTGCATCAGTCAATAATCCAGAACTGATTGCCACAGAAATATTTCCAGAACATTCAAATTGAGAGTAAAAAAGTCTTGTGTATAACTTACCAAGACTCAAATTTTTTTTGTAGATCATGACAATGATCTTACAAAAAGCAATTCCTTAATAAAGTCTATATTCTTGAAACAGTTAAGAACAGTATTATATGCCTTAAGAACTCTGATACACTTCCTTGATTTTTCTTAAACTCTGGCATCATCCTTTGAACACTTACTAATGAAAGAGACTACTAATTAAGAAAGAATACTACTGAACCATTAGTTTTAACATAATAATTTTTTTATCTATTTATATAGTGGTCGCTTAGCATAAAGCTTTTCTCTTACAATGAGGCCATGGTTTAGAACTTGAGATTTCATTTTTCCCACCTAATGCAAATTTTTCTTTTGTATAATGAACATATCTTGCACATTATAATCCACCAGTTTTCTTCTTCTACTTCTGTAGACAGTCCATTCTTCTCATTCTAAGTCTTTATAGAGACTATTACACAATCTCTATCACAGCATTAAACTCCTATGCAATAAGCATCAGCTATTCTTACCAGTTGTTACAGGAAGAAGGAGCACAGTGGCTTGTCTGCTCTAAGTCTACCTGCTGCTGTGCCCTTCACAAGCACAAGGGGTGAAAAGTCTACCTTGCACTTCCAGAGGCTCTAAAGCACTTCTCTACTCTGTACTACACACCAATCACTCACAGCAGTTGTTTGAATTTAGTATCATTTATGCAACAAAGTCTTGCTTTGACCTGGAAACAAAAGGTTTCAAACACTCAACCTTTGACCTCTAACAATCTTTTCAGCACAGCCTACCACACATCTTGAAGACAGACAGCTACCACAGGTAACTGCCCTTTACAGCAACCTACCTGAAAAACAAGTAGGCATCTAGTCACTGTTCATGCTGCTAATGAGATTTACTGGAACTGATCAAGTATACTGCAATTGCTGAATTTCATAATACACCCACACTATTGTAATCTAACACACAGACAACACCCTAAGCAAACTCACCACCACATATCTGGACAGATGAGAAATTTCTGGTCAACTGATGATGACAGAAAAAACTATTGCTCACTGATAGCATTGTAGAGCAAGTATCAAAAACTATCAAGTTGTGGATTTATTTGCTTGATGTGGGTATGTATTTTCAGATAGAAAATATCCTATGGCTACAAAAACCTCCAGAGGGCTCTTATGTACTACCAAGATAACTTAACAGACACTACGGTCCCTCTGGCATGATGCCCACATGTCAGTTTTATATACACTGATTAGACTTCAAAAACCATCAAATTACTGCAGTCCAGAAGATTTTCAGACACAGACACACACATAAGTACACAGATTACAAACATGAATTGCCACAAGAGCTATGGAATATGGAAGACAAACATCATCTAACATAAATGCTCTGTGGCTCCAAAAAGTCATGCCAGTGTTTGCTGCTACTAACAAACAAGGCTAAGAACACACTCACCCAATGTGCTCTGGCCATCGTCATATCTAGAACCTACAATTTCTTGTTTCTTCTTGATGTTTTGCATGAATGTGGCTGCCAGTAAGTGTAATGTCACAAAGAGTTTTTAAAAAAATGTAGATTGTGCATAGGAATTTCAACATTGTCCCAACAAGCCCTCAAAATTTAATTACTGCTAATATATAGACTCTTACAAACAAGTTAAGCTTGAGCCCACTAAGCCTGCTTCTTAGCAGAGCAATAAAACTCTCTGCAATCCTGTGAGCTCAGGAAGGGAATTCTTAATCCAAGTGGATTCCTGAGCGGCTAACTGGCACACAGGACACACACTCCTAAACCAGCACCGTGCTCAGTAAAAGCAGCACAAGATGACAATGTTGCCCAAGTCCCAGCTCTAGTTGTGGGTATCAAGTGATCTAGCCACTTCTCAGTTGAATGAAAACAGAAAGCTTTTTAAACTAAGATACAAAGCCAAGACAAAAGCAGTCCCTTTTTGCTACCTTTTTATCAGGCCCTGAACACAACTGCTTTACCAGTTGTGCAAAATAAATGTCTTTCTCCTAATGATATATTAATAAGACTAACTTTACAATGAACTGCAAATGAAAGGAATTTCTTTCCCATATGGTGCTTTATCTTAATAGAAGTATTTCATTCCTGAACAGCAACTAGCAACGCAAAATAACAGGAACACATTCTAAAGAGGTAAGAGGTACTTCTCTCCAGAACAAATAAGAAGCTTGTAATGATCTGGGGTCAGCAAGTGTCAGGTGTTAACAATTCCAACAAGCTACAGGATGGAGTGAAAACAGAGTGTTCTGAAAATTTACAGATTCCAAAATACATTCTAAAGAACATCTTCTTTAAAAAAACTATTCTACTAGCAGACAAAACTTCTCATCAATATTTTTAACACTTAAGCCAAGTACATTCAGTTTGCAACATTTTCCAACAGAAGCTTTATAATTTTAGTGACATCTATACAACTTTCCTCATGCTGAGGACACAGAAAATTTGTAGTATTTTTGAGTGCAAAAGTTATCTTTTATGCAAGTTTCAGAAAACAAGCAAGAATTTAGACAAACACAAGTCTGACAGGGAGGGAAAAGCAGGCTACACTGCTGTGCCAGGGCCCTGATCTAGTAAAAGAAAAGGTTTAAAAGGCAAAGAAACACCAGTGCAAGCAGCACTGATGCTGGAGCTGCCCAGAAGACATTTATTTTTAGCATTTCAAATAATAATGCATGATTTTAAAAGTGCCTCTTCAAAGACTTTACCATCCACATGGTAAAGTCTTTTAGATTATTTCTATGTATTTATACCAGCATCTGATTTTTTAATTCACAGCTTTAACTCACCACTGATGTTCAACATACATGCTGAATTCCTCAGCCTTGACTTGCCAGCACCACAGAGTATCTGGCCTACATACCAACTCCAAACTTAGAACTTCAGGACTAAATGCTGTTTTTTGTTACAGTAAAATTTTCCAAAGCCAACTGAAAAGCATGCAAGTAGAGTTTTCCTTGGAAATATCTAATAAGAGCCCACTGTATTTTTATTTAAATTTTTGGTGCTGCATAGGCACAGATTAATTTATGAAGAGTCATAATAGAAGGGGGTTACTCCGTTAGGTAACATTGAATTGAGTTTTCTTTAGTTATGAGCACCAGCAAACTTTCAGTTAGATGTGGTTTTGCCACTGACCAACAGCAAAGTCAATTTAATTCTGTAAAAGAAGACACTTTCAACAAAGAAAATGAGGAAAATACTTACTGGCTTGTGCAATAATATTTGTATGCCTCCTCAGCATAGCAGCAGCAGTTTCTGACAAGGCCACAATTACTTCAAGTGCCAACTGACGCTGCATGTTACTGAGACTGGCATCTGCACACAACTACAACCCAAAAGTTAGAGCAAATGGTTAGAACAGAGGTTTTGGGGTGGAAAAAGTGATTCTTAAAGAACATTCCTAGCTTTACCTTCAGAGTTAGCTGCAAAGTAGCTTCTAAATGTGGTCGTAAATACTTGGGAACAGAATCTGCAATTTCTACAAGGGATTTCAGAACAGAATCATCATTTTGGTAGCAGGAATCATTTAGAGCCTATAAAAAGATAAGATGGAGATAAGATTAAATAAAAACAAACAACATTATGAATAGGACCAGTGTTGTAGAAGAAATTTCATTAATTGTATTCTTGTTTCTCTGAACAGTCTCATTTAGTATTAGTAGCTAAGCAGCCAAACCCTGAGGCCACAAGAACTGACCAGAGTAAACTTTTTTGTTAAAACTAATGCTTCTAACAATGAACTAGCTGATTCCAGCAGATACAAGCTGGATGAAGAAGATAAGAATCAAGCAGACAATTCCAAGAGAATGAAGTAACTTCATCAGAAGATCAGTCCTGCAACAGTGAAAAAACCAGTGAGAAATCAAGAGACCACCAACCAGAAGTAAGTGGCTGGGGACCAGGCCATCAGCACCACAAGTACAATTGAGAGATGGGAATTGGGGTAGGGGTCCCTCTCTGGAGGCACCAGCTCAAGCTGTAACCTGAGAACTAACAGAATACAATTAACCAGAAGCCTTCACTCCAACTTTCAGCAGGATCCCAGAGTCAGACCCTGCTATGGTGACCTGTGTGCATAAACCCATAACAGGATACCATGTAGCATCCAAAACTACAAGCTTTCTACAACTAAGTTATGGCTCACAATGTTCAAATCTAACACTGCAGACAATCAGAAAGAATTAAGGTCACACATCAGAGGCTCCAACATGCAAAACCACTTGGTTCTGACAACTTCAAAATCCATTTACAAGGAAGTAACTTGGCCTGAAAGAAGGAAAATGAGCCTAACTTCCCTTTCGCCTGTTACGTGAGAAAAGTTTTGAATAGCTTATGCTTACAAACACCAGGAACCACAAGATTAAAGAGGTTTTTTCCAGACATCCCTCCAGAGCCACTAAATTAAAACAGACCTTTCAGCCTTCAGTCACAGACATGGAAAAGAGAGAAAGAAATCAAGCTTTTTGCAACTATATTTCCTAACCCATGTCCACAATCTGAAAAGTAATTTAAAACTTACTTTTAACTGATCAGGGTGATATTTTAGTGCCAAACCAGAACACTGTTACTCAATGGTGTTAGAATTCAGAAGGAAACAAAGCTCCAAAGAAAAAAGTCTTCACACTCACTTCTGAGATTTTGAAAGGAATTTTCATTAGTGAAGTATTTTATGTCTTCTTAATGTTGAAACATTTTTGAAGTAAGTAACTAAATAATTTTTAACATTTAAGTCTATAATTCAACATTTTTGTTAATGGCACTTATATAACTCATGCTTTCAAAACAGAAGCATCATCTTCTAGTACCAGAAACGTTGTGGAAAAATCCAGGAAAAAAAAAATCTGTCACGGTTAAGGCCTTTTGGTCTAACAGCTACAACATCCTCTGATTCTCTCAAAGGACAATGTAATATTTACTGGAATTTTCTGCAAAACTGTATTTTATATCAGTTGCAACTCTGACAGTTTTTTAAAGAGTGGTTTTCTGAAGAAAGCAGCTCAAAGTGAAAAGTGAGCCCTAAAAGGCAAAAGTACTTTTCTATAGTATCAAACAATGTCCAAGAAGTCAGTGAAGTTCTATCTGCTTTTACCTCCCTTTGCAACAGAAAGCTTTGGGTAAAAGTTTCAACTGTCAGTTTTAAAAGTTCAACTTCCAGCATAACCATTATAGATCTTGTACTGAAAGAACTGATATGCCAAGTCAGAATTTTATTTTTAGCTTTTTTAGCATCAGTGTTTCAACAAAATTAATTTCAACAGCAACAAAGAAAGCATCCAACTGTCTCCAAAGGTCACTCACCACTATTCTAACACATTCCTATTTATAAACTCGGATCTTCATATCCATCTTGTGTTACCACAGCCTGAAAATCTAGTTCTTCTTGCAATAAGTACTTTAAAAAGACGGATTTCATAGCACAGCTCTGTGCTCTGTATTAGGAAAAGACAGCTTGAAAATGTGAGCCAAGTGCATGTGTTGTTACAGTGTCTTCATAGTGTCAGAGTAGCATTGAAAGTTATAGCACACAGAGTGGGCTATTAGCCCGAAATCCAAAACCCACAGACTTTTTAAGTGCCTCACATCAAGACAAATGGCATAACCACCCCAAACCCCGCCTCGCCCCCACTTACACAGTAGTACTGTGCAGCCAAGGTCCTCTCAGGCAGTTACAACTTTTAAACAACAAATGTTATTGACAAAGGCATGGACAGGGACTAATCACCAAACAAAGACCTCAATATCAAAAACTTATACACACTACAGCCCATTTTCAAGTTCAGGTGATTTGGATAAATTGCCCTCAGTTTGCATTTAAGATCAAGCAGAATTCCATCAGTTGCAGATGCCACTAGATTTGGCAAAAGTTTTCTTCAGCTTGCCACAAAGCACACGCAGTTTACAGCCACACTGTCAACAAGAACCTGCTGTTCTGACTGTAGTGAGAAGTCTGTCTTTAATGTAAATTTAGCCTAATTTAAAATCACCAGAAGTTCACTTCCTGCGTTATCATAGGTACTTAGTGCTTCCACTGTTTCTTGATACAGAAAGGGAAGTGTACTGTGAATTTTTCAGCCTTCAGAGCTCAAACCATTTCTGTCTCTGGTTTGATTTACAATAGGCTTCTCTGCAAAATAAATCACCTTACACCAGAATTTCAACTTTGGCTCAAATTCATCCATCCAAGAGATCTAATCCAGCCTCAGAAATTACATGAAGCTTAAAATGGCATTTTATTTGCAATTTCCTAATTTATCAAACAATAAAGATCATTTCTACAGACTTTTGTTCTCAGTCTGAGCATCTGTGTTCAGAATAATTCTATGCTTTCCTTTAAACTGAAGAGATACAGGATATCACAAGTCCATGAATTCCCCAATTACAGATTACTTCAAATCTCAGGGTAGCCCACATTTGTATTTCAATATCATGGTTAATTTAAAAGCTGTATGATTTTGACCTATATGCCTTACAAAGAATTTTAACTCATTAATCTCTGTAACACTGTGTAAGTTGATCAGCACAGAGCTATTTTCCTTAAAACCCTATCAAATATCCTCTGTTTGCAAAATTCCTTATTAGTCTCCTTGCTGGCAATTGCTGTCTGGCTAAAAGAGTCCGTTAATTCAGGTCTCAGCAAGAATTCATGGATTCACAGATCAATAACTTACATTTGTATATAGACAATACCAGCAATGGCACAGTAAGAGTAACTAGTTTGGTTTCTTACCTGCAAGATTCCAGGCAGCAAGTCTGCAAAATGTTTAAGAAGGGGAGCATTGAGCTCATTAGCAAGCACAAATGCAGCTGCAGCTCTAGCAGACAAAGTCTTGATCTAAAAGACATGATTGAAGAAATAAATGTGGGAAACTAGTACTGAATCATGCCTCTGCTAGTTTTTAACACGGGATTTTGAATTTTACTTCAAATAAAGTAAAGTGATAATGAAGACCTTCAACATCTACATTGTCTATAAAAAGTTTATCATATGAGGTAGCAAGTAGTCCCTAGGTTTGCTTTTTTGTTTTGGTGGTTTTCATTTAATGAAAGAGGAAAAAACCCTATTGTTTTCAACTTCTATCAAAACTTCAAATGTGCATGCAAGTGTCAGTCTCATTTTTCAAGAAGTGTGTGCTAAGTGTTTAAGACATTCCTCTTTAAAGGCATGACTTGTGGTACTTTAGAAAATGTTATTCAGTTGATTTTCAAAGGTCAGAAAAAGTAATCCTTGGGGGAGCAGCAAACTGAACCCATATATCACAGCAGGGTTTCATATCCTTGCCCAGCATTTTCCATAACAAGAGAAACATTTTCAAAGTACAATTCTCTGCACAAATCAATTAATCTGAAGCCTTCCAGAAAAGCAAGGCTTGCTTACACACCCTTAGAGCAAAACATGCACACACAGTTCAAGGAGTTGTTGTATATTCAGAATTTTCAGACATACCATGTCCCATCTATATACAGATACTGTATGTAGAGAGATGACAGACACTGTCAAACACAAAGGTCAGAAAGAGAATTTAACTTGGAGTTTCTGACCCCTCAGTGCTGCTGGCTCAAACCCCATTTGCCTGGGGCCACTGCAAGTGGGTTTCTCCAAGCACAACTAGGCAAGAATCTGGGCCTAAACCATGCAGATATGGGCAGCCAGTCAGCTTTAGGACCACAAAAGGGTCTGAGCCTTTGGTTTGCAGCAGGCACAGTCAAAACTCTGTATGTACATCATTTTCAGGTAATGCAATTCTCTGACTGAAATCTATTGTTTAAACTTTATGTTTGAGACTACTGCACTGAGTTTCTATGCTCAGAACATACTAAAATCCCCAAAGAACATAAAGGTCTTACTGAGGGATGTTCCTGATCTTGCATACACTGAACCAGCATTCTCTTAATGACATCCAAATAGTGCTGCTGTTGATTCCCAAAAATCCCAGGAAAATTCCTAAGGATAAGACCAAACCATTAATAAAAGTTGACACAAGTTAAGGCTAAACTAGTATGTCAAACTTATCCATTAAGGTCCAGACTGTAACTGTACACATTTGAGTTAAGTGAGCCACAATACAAGAAACTAAATAAATATGATTGCTAGTTAATTACATTGTGACAGTTTTTCCTTGATTTTCAGACATGATTAGGCTATCCTACAAAAATGTAGCTTACCAGAAAATATGTAGAGCAGCCTCACGCAGTCCCACATTCTGAGAGCTGACAGAGTCAAATAAGAACTTCAGAACTTCTGGCCACTGGTTGTTGCCATCTTCATCTACATTAAACACAACAAAGTTTTAGGATAAGCAAACTTCAGAATGGTGAGATATCAGTGGGGCAGGAAAACCAGTCATCACTGACTCCCTGATCTGAAGATGTACCTAAGTCACAATGTAAAATATTGTGAAATGTTTAATCTAAAAACACTCCATAACAGAAGGTGATTTCTGTTTACTGCTATATACCAACACTCAAAAAAAGAAACTGATGCAATGTTCAGCATAATTCATGACAATTTACACAAAACTGGATTTATAAACCTTAATACAATCTCACCTAAACTTGAGCAATTTAAAAAGCAGAGTTTAAGAATCTTATTTTCATCTGGTCAAGGATAGTGTAAACAAATATTAGGTTCTATTATAAGCCATGGAATTAGTTAGCACATCATGTGCAAAAGCCTAAGCAGAGATACAAATACAACCACTATCAATATATAAACATTTTACTATAGTATCAACTTATATCAATAAAGTACCTATTAAATTCCTGGCCAATTCAGCGACTATGTCACATATTTTCTTCCTCATAGTGGACTGCCCTTCTAACTGGATAAAGAGCAGCAATTCACTCTTGACTGATGTCTGATCCTCAGGTGACAGAGCTGGATAAACTTCTTCAAATGCAGATGACAACAGGCGGCGCAGAAGGACAGCTGCCATCTGCCGGGCCTGTTAGGGAGAAGTGTGTGTGTGTTAAATGTTTGACGTGATCATCGTGCTCCTGCAAGGGAACATCCACACATGCTCCCAAATGACTTCTTTGGTCAATGGATTACCTCTCAAGCAACAGATGACTTTACCACACTAAAGAAACATCAGCTTACAACCATGTTTCTGACAATTACAGCCCTTCAAAGAAATAATGACAATACTGAGGTATTCAGGCTTTTTCTATAGCTGAACCTCAGAAATATTTTGTGGCAAGTTAAGAACTTAGCTGTGCTATTGAAAGATCTTTAAAGCATGAATTCTTTCTATTTTAAATGGCCTAATGCGGTCATTATAATCCAGACAGGTTTTTCTGGATTAAAAAGGGACTTATTGGGGCAATTTTGTCAGATAATTAATCTGTAAACCCTCCTTCACATTCTCAAACAACTAAACCCAAATCCAAGTCAAACCAAAGCTTTCAGTGTTTTGTAGGTGTATGATGACACTTTATTCTTTAAACTTGAACTTAAGCATAGGAACCTCAAAATCACATATTACAATCTTGTATCCTGTACGCATATACCTATTTTACAACAGTATCATTTCTATATCCGTATTCATTTACAATTGTACAAGAACTAGAAGTAAAAAATACAATTAACTCAAAATTAATAGAGCAACACATGCAGTAAAGGTAAAAAGACACATGAAGCTCTCTGAATAACTTAATAGAATGTTCACCAACTGGTGTTTAAGGACACACAGTAATCAAAGATCACCATCCAAACTTCTGAAGTTTAACACATGTAACAAAACCTTATGTGTGCTAAATTCTCACAAAAAATAATCCAAACTCAATTTTTTCCTAAGACATTCTTATTTAATGTGCAGATGATGACAGTTTCATTTAAAAGGCTTTCAAATTCAAAACTCTTCAAGGAGCAGCAAAAGTAATCAATTCCAATTTCTCAATAGTGTTACTGACATTACCATAGATGTGAAACACAAAGTGCTGCTAAGTGTCAACTTCTAACATACCCTGTAATTATCAGGTATTGCTAAAACCCAAGATACTATTCTTATGTTCTGCAGTCTCCAGACTCATTGTGTCTTTTTATAATCTACTCAGCTCTCTTCTGTACAGCTGAAGAGTACTGCACACAAAGTGTCTCTGTACCAGCAGAGGGAAAGGACTAGAACTGGACCCAACTCTATCATGTCTTATCTCCTTGTCACCATCTCCAGTAGGGACTAAGGCCACCACATATGCAGGCTCAGCTCTTCCCTAGCAGATGTAAGAAAGGCAGCAGCTGAACAGTCACAGTGCCCACCTGTGCTGTAGCTCCCATCAGAAGCCAAGATTCTCCAGCAATATTGTCATAGGGGAATGTGAGTTCAGAAGGATGTTCTTCCCCCACTGCCTGTGGGAATCTCACTAACAATGTGTCAAAAACCTTTCATGGTACCAAAATATAATAATATCTTTCCTTCTCCCATCCCTTGGAGCACCAATATTGGGAAAGATTAAATTTTTCTTCATTAGTATGGTAAACTTACATAGAAATGCCTTGAGTGGGGAGCAAGTTCACTGGGACTAAACAGGGCACAAACTCTGGTGTTGTCTTCCCTTACTCGAGGCATCGTGTTTCAGTGAGGATTCCCTGACACCTGATAATGACTGAACTCACATTATATTATGTTCTTTCATGAAGTACTAACAGGTGGACACTCAGGGGACAGAGGTGAAGACTACATGCTTTATGAAAACAAGGATAAGAATTTCCAACTCTGAAGAATTTAAAATATTAGAAGACTGGTAAACAGGCTGACTGCAAAGTAAAAACACAAGCAGTAAGGCAAGCAGAAAGACACAAGACCAGCACTACATTAATTATCTCCTGGTTATAGTTACTAGCTTAGGAAAAAAAACAATCTCCAAAATCCCCAAAGCAAATTCAAGTGTTTTAAGGAGTGACAAACTGACTACTGACTTCTAATAATAAAAAATGGCATCTTTTCCTCAGCAGATACTCACTTACATAAGAAAACTATCACTGACAATTTAATTACAAACATGGCTGAATTAATGGCACTTCCAGGGCTGTTTCCTCTACTCTGAGAAAGAATATATGTATTTTTCACAGACCCCAAAGGTTCATTAAGTTTAAGTATTTCAAAATATGTACTTAAACAAGCATTTCAAAATTCTGCAATTTAGTAGCAATAGCTTTTAATGAGAAGGGGAACAATATAAAGCATACATCCCCAAAGAAGGAATTCCAGCTACCAATGAAGCACAAAGAGAGCACACTTTTTCCCAGCATTGGGTCTTCTGCATGTCTAAATTACTGAGATGCTCACATATAAGTGAAGTGTTAAAGTTATATATTAATATAAGTAGTCATATGAAAAAGTAGTCATAATACTCAAATTTCAGCATACTGCTTCTGATTAGTAGAATTTATAGCGTGTTAAAAATGTTTTAGTATTTTAGGGATGAGGGAAATAAAGCATAAGAAAATCAAATCAATTTGCTGAGCAGGGCAGCAGCAGAATTATGATAGCAATCTGGGATGCCATGCTCTCCACTAATATTCAAAGCATCCATGTAACCCTACATATTTTATAACAAAAAGTTTGACTATCTTGTGTAGCACTGTCACACTGTATTTTACTTTTGTTTTATTGTTCAAGTCCTCAAGGAGGAAAACATGCAGAGATGGAAGTAAAGAACATTTAGCACATGGTTCAAAGATGGACTTGTCATTCAGAGATCTAGTCCTATGTGGAATTCAAAGCACAGAGTGCCCAAGGTCCACAGACAACTCAAAGGCAGAATTGTGGTGCATCTTTGGGCTGCCTTCCTTCCCAAAGGCTAAACAGGGAGCTGTCCACAACAGCAGTCTTCAAACTAGGAAATGCATCCCTTCATGTGACAACATGGGCAGAGGTCTGGGAGAGGTCAGGGGCCCCCAAGAAGGCTGTGAGTACAACAGAAACAGTTTTACAGAGCATTTGTTATTTTACTAGTCATCTCTAAATTAGGACACCATCAAAACCTGCCAAACCAGAGTAAACTAAGAAAAAACAAATGAAGGGGAAAATGCAGAACTTCTGCTCCTCTCAAAGATTTATGTGGTAAATCAAAACTGCAAAGTAACAGTCTAAAATATTTAAGTCCTACAAATAAAATAAATCAATTCAGCTGTGAATATATATCATCTTTCTGTACAGCTCTTTAAAATGCAGTTGCATAGAAAGTAGTCTAAATTTCATAACAGTGATACTACAAATGCAGAAAGTAAGGACAAGCCCCTCCTCAGACTGGTGTACAAACTTGCACATCACCTGGCACAGAAGTGTTCTAGCTGCTAAGTCACATGCTTCCCTCCACTTCTGTGAACAGTGTTACTTTGCTGTTAGCAAAGTGTAAAATAAGAACAGAGGAAAGAGGTGAATATTTCCATAGTTTAGGCATCTGGTTAGGTAGGAAAAAACCTGTTACACAGTTAGTTAAAAGAGTTATTCCAAATCTGGCTTAATGGTGTTTTCTATGTTAAATACAAGGGGTACTTGGGAGCATGACCTGCATCCCTGTTTCTCCATTTAAACGCCAAAACTACTGGGTTGCAGAGGCAGGACTTCCCCAGCTGCTGTCTGAATAGTCCTACAAGTCTTGTACTCTCTACAACACAGACACACAACTCATGCAAACAGGATGGGGCATTTTCTTCATCCTAGTTTTCCTGCAAGGAGGTAAAGCAATGCAAAGGCTTCAAGATGAAGAGGGATCTGAACCCAGCTTCCACATAGCCTGGACAAGGCACATTTAAAGTTCTGAAGCTCCTTCCAGCATCCTGTGTTTGGTGGCACCACTACATTTCATGTGCTCAGAGGACACATGCCAGGCCCAAAGCTCTATCCACTGGTGACATGCAATATTCTGCTCAGCATTTGGATCTCTATAAAACACATGCAGAAATTACCTGCTGATACCAGCACCACATTAAACACACACAGAATGCTTCCCAGCATATGCAGTGTTTATATGCAGCGTTTAGATTGAGCATGGGGATTACTTCACTTAGGCTCTAATTAGGCTACTAAGTAGTTGGATTTACAGGGAAGAGGTTGTAGGTTTTATTAATCAGGATTTTTTGAGTCCAGCACCTAATGCTTACTTAGGGTAAGAGCTAACATTTAAATCTTTCTTTGAGTAATCCATTGGTAAAGTTAAATGTCAAGATATTCTGCAAATGTTAGCCTTTGATGTCTTTGGTAATAGTAACTTCTATAGGTGAAAAGTTTTTTTTGTACTTTGCAAGTCAGGATCCAAGTCATTGGCAAGATTTTTCAGTTCTACGCTGGGCTATTTCCTTAGCTGATGTAAAGGGAATAAAATCAGCAAACACATGAAAAAAGTATTTATTTATACTTTGTAGTAACACTGCTCTACAGTTTTTTATCATTTGAAACATCTCAAAGGAGCAAAAAGGAAAACTAGATTCCAGTTGCTAGTATAATACTGAAGGAGTCTGTCAGAAGAACACAACACTGTAGATTGATAAGCATCAGTATGGGTAAACTGATACTTTCTTAGCATTAAAAAGCACAAATGGCAACTAACTCTAAATTGAATAGTCTGCCAGAAGAGACTGTTAGTCATAAGAGAAAAAGCACACTTATGCTCTTATAATATTGTTCAGAAATTGTTTAAGTGCCTTTATATTTGTAATATCTTGAAAGTTTAGTAGTTCTTTGCTCTGCATATCCAAGTGAATAATAGTTTTACCAGTAAGTACTTTAACTGATTGCTAAAGTTGTGAGCCTTACAAAACTAAGGAGTAACTAAAAGGCACCCTTACTTTATGCCGAGATTAAAAAAATGTATAATATTTAGACTACTCTCAGTATCATTCCATAATACTGCCAGATGACTTAAGAAGCACTGTGAGTTTCAGACAACACACAAGTTTAATATGTTAAGCACACGACTCCAAGTAGAAATCACTTCTCAACTGTAACTTGAAGAAACAAACATGACAGTAAGTCATCTACTAGTTATACATTTAATGGAAAATAACACTCATTAAGCAAAGCACACAACAGAAAACAATGGAGACTCAAGCAGTTGCTTACAAAAAAACTCTTCCTGAAACTAAATATCCTGCACCACAAAGTCTCAGCTAGTGAAGTGGGCATGCAACAATCAAGACAAAAAGAAGACTGATCCCTCTACAAATGTGCAGTAAATCAAGATGCTTCAGTTAACACCAGACTTGCTCAC